>NC_046297.1:21500000-22750000 GCF_004115265.2 Rhinolophus ferrumequinum | reverse complement strand
CGCACACTAATTTCTCCATTTTGGTTCATGAGTGGTGGTTTTGCCTGGACTAGTTGGAAGGTGTGGGGTTGCGGGGCTCTGGGAAGAGCCTTGGACACAAATGAACATCTCTCCAACTATAAAATTGATAGACAACATCAGATGACAGGTAATCTTCAATAGCTGGCATCAAGAAGGACAATTCATTGTTCACTTTTCACTCCCACAACTTCCTGAAATGGTTTATTCTTTTTTGGGGGTGGGGGAAGGGGAATGGTTTAGTTTGATCCCTTGCTTCCTCCTTTACCTGTTATCTCAGGATTTGGAAATTTTATTGTTCTAGTATTCCTTAGCATTATTCTGTCACTTGGACCACTTGCTTTGGTTGCTTATAGGTGAGTACTTGCAGTCTTCATTTTTGGTTTTGTCTTAATGCCATAGGGAGAAATTAAGCCCTCAGAACACCAGTGAGGAAATTTATACAAAACCAGTTGAAAATGTTACCCAACCAAATTTCCACAATGAACATCATTTAATCTAGTATCCCTTCATTCTTTAAGAAATCAATACAAGAGTATTAAATTAATATATCTTTCTTATTTTCTTTCTGTTTATTATTCTCTCCCCGTGCCTAACCAAAAAAATAACTTTAGATAATTTATAAAAATGCATTTACAAAATATACGTATTTCATACTATGTATTAATATATGAATTAAAGTGCTCGCTTCAGCAGCACGTATACTAAAATTGGAACGATACAGAGAAGATTAGCATGGCCCCTGCGCAAGGATGACACGCAAATATATGAATTAAAACTACTAATACTAAGTGTAAGACACTATGCAGGCCATACAAGGAATGGGGAGGTGATTCTGGCTCAGGTTCACTCCTTCCATTGCTTTCAATCTCCACATAGGAGTGAAGAGGAGATATATATGGATTTTTTTTTTTTTAAGATTTTATTGGGGAAGGGTAACAGGACTTTACTGGGGAACAATGTGCACTTCCAGGACTTTTTGCAAATCAAGTTGTTGTCCTTTTGATCTTAGTTATGGAGGGCGTAGCTCAGCTCCAGTTTCAGTTGCCATTGCTAGTTGCAGGGGGCGCAGCCCACCATCCCTTGAGGGACTCGAGGAGTTGAACCAGCAACCTTGTGGTTGAGAGCCCGCTGGCCCATGTGGGAATCAAACCGGCAGCCTTCGGAGTTAGGAGCTCCAACCGCCTGCGCCACCGGGCCAGCCAATGTATGGATTTCTTTGACAGAAGGTGCTGATAAATGACATGAAAGACAGAGAAAAGGTATTATAAGAAGTCAGAAAAAAGAGATCTTTTCCAGCTAAGGGCTTAAGTTATATTTCTTGGACAGACTTTTGGAGATGGAGGATAGGTATACTGTGGTGAAAAAAAATATTTAACCATTCTTTCCATACATATTAATTGGGCATGTGCTACTAGCATGAACAAAGAAACAGCAAGAATATTTTAAGTGATTCTTGAATCAAACTGAAATAATTCAGTTTAGCTGGCGCAATGCTTTGTGTGAAGCAGTGGGAGGTAATAAGGAGTAAAAGCTGTGTATATGTAAAATGGAATCATTGAGAAAAGGATAAATTACTTATTGATTTACAGGGTATGTTTGCTTGGTAGTCACTGGATTTAAAGCTTCTTCTTGGTTAGAATATTGTCTTCTAATATTATTGCCAAAAAAATTAATTAAAATGTTCAATAGAGTATAAATACTAATTACCTGTCTGTTCCTAATAGCTTATAAATGGGATAGATTTATTGATCATATGTATTTACTTTATGTTCAAGCGGTTTTAGTTAATGTTTATTCCATTTTTATTATTTCATACACTACAAATCTATTAAGACTTTGATTGACTAACACTAAATGAAGATTGTATTTCATAGGTTATCAGTTTGTCTGCTATAATAGAGAAATTCAAAATAATGGTGCATAGATGAGATAGAAGTTTATTTCTCTCTCATACAAAAGGACGATAAATGGTCCAGGGCTGGTGTGGGAATGGACAATCATCAGGGATCCAGGCTCCTTAAATCTTGTTGCTCTCACATCCTTGTTACACATTCTCCGTCTGATGTTAAAGATGACTGCTCCATCTAACCCCAACATACCAGGATTCCAGCCAGCACAAGGGGAAAGAGAGAAAAGTTGAGGGTACATTCTTTTCCTTTTAGAGAATGAACCAGGTATTGCACATATCACTTCCACTTTCATTCCATTGTTTAGAAATTAGTCATATAGCCGCTATCATCTGCTACTGCTAGGGAGACTGCAAAGTGGAATCTTTGGCTAAATGTCCATATGACCAGATAAAATGTGGCATCTTGTTATTAAAAGAAAAGTATGGATTGGATATTGGGCCATGACTAATAACTGCTGTCATAAATATTTGTTAAAATTATAAGCAAGTCATTTCATTGATGAAGACCTTTTGCTCCTTTATCTATCTGCCTTACATATCACTATTTTTTTTTCACCTATGGAGAAAACAAATGAAGATACCACACAGAAATTTATCATTGGAATCCAATGTCAATGAAAATGTAAGAGTTAATAAATAATAATGAGCCAGTTATGCATGCATAAAAGGTCATAATTGCATTCCTGTCGATATCAGAAGATAGAAGTAATAGATTTAGATATTTAGAAATTGCCTACTTTAGGCACGATTAGAGGAGACGTTGAGATTGGGAAAATCAAGCCGGATTGCTGGGATAAAATCAGCAATTTTCACACTCACTACAGCTTTTGTTTTAGACCAAAGCATTTATGTGTTTATGAACATATGTAGGTGTTCAAAAAAAAGAAGAGAATTATAAAAGAAAGAGCAATGTCTAGTAATGAAGAAGTCTGAATTCTTACTACTGTCTGTATATATTTAGTTGTGTGGTCCTGAACAAGATGTTTAACTGCCCAAGGTCTCTATTTCTTCATCTGAAAATAAGAATGTCAAATTAGATTTATCAACAACAGAAAATACTATTTGAAAGCCTATTCTGTGCAACACAACATTCTAGACATGTAAATAAATGCTTCAAGGAGCTTATGTTCCTTGTGTTGGGCCTGGGGGGCTTTGGCACAGACTAGTAAACAGGCCATTGCAATACAGTCTGGTAAATGCAATAACAAGAAGGAATGAGGTGCTTGGGGAACACACTTAAAAGAGGCTCCAAATTCAAACTGGAACTATCAAATTTAATGAATGAGTAATACTGAACTATAATTCTATTAACTAAAACCAAGATTCAATACTGAATTAAAATTGAAAAATTAGAAGGGGCAGAAAATGTTCAATTGAGGCAAGATGGCTTAGAATGCTGCTATTTCTGCATAAAATATTTGTTAAAAATCAGTGTGTGTTGGGTATTCAACAAAGGTGGATACGGACATGGTCCCTATTCTCAAAAAGCCTATAACATACAACATTGGTATATAGGATCCAGAATTTAGGAGGATTTTGTGATTTGGCATAAGGTGTCTGTCATATAATCTGGTCATGATTTATTGGGATACAAAAGTACTTCCTTACAGGGCAAAGGCCAGGGTCTCCAATTTATTGGGAAAGAGGTAGAAATCAGGAAAAGAAACTTAGATAATTGTCATAATTTTTAAATCCATAAAATTTTTGTGAATACTTCTTTCTCCAAGGGAGTTAAAATTATACTCCTTAGGTATGTAGACAATGTACATACCTACATGTCTACATACCTACATCTCAGGTGATGTTTCTAAGGAAGTCTCTGTCTAAATGGTCTTTACTCCAGACTCTATCAGCCAAGGCTATGGGAGATAGAATCTATTTGCTTTCTTTTCTTTTTTTTATTAATTGTTAAAGCACCTTAGATTTATTTTCAATTTTATTAACTAATTTGCAGTTATTGGCTGTATTAAATTAGAAAAAATAAACAATAAGAATAAGAAAAATAAAATCAAGTAAAATTTCATCAGCAATTCCATCATCCAATGATAATATTATTTTATACATACTCAGAATTTTTCTAAACATTACATATGATTAATTACACTTACAGTCTATCCTTCTGGCTTTTACCTATTTTTAATAGAATATTTTCTACTATAAGAATTTCCATAACACATTTAATTTTAGCTCTATTAGACCAAAAATAATGATGCAAACAAAATCTCTCATATTTGTTTGACAACAGTTACAAAATTGGAAATCAAAAATCCTAGAGCTTCTTTTTAACTTTTTTTGGTAAAATAATTTCAAAATAACAGAAAAGTTTCAAGAATAATACATAGATCTCCTATGCTTGTTACCTTAAAATCACCAAGTTTAATATATTGTTACATTTGTTTTATCTTTTTCTCCTCTCCTTTCATGTGTGTGAATATATATGTATATAACATGTATGTATTATACATGTTAAACGTTAAAGCATGAGGGGAGAAGGAAACAGTGAAACTAGAGAGATAATTCTGAGTTAGGTGCTGAAGGGTTTAGAACGTGAACTTGATTCTGAGGGTAATGAAGATCATTGGGGTATTTTAGTCAAGGACATAATTTTTGGTTCTTAGAAAGACAATGTTTTTAGGTTAATTTAGTGAATTGATCTAATTGAGAGCGCAGAAGAGGGGGTGAGATTTCTGTTAAAATTATTGTGATCTAGACTGTAGTAAAGTGGGGAATGAAAAGATGGAACACATTGAAAGAAATGTGGTAGAATACCTAGAAAACTTGGCGATTTGATGTAAAGAATGAAGACTAGGGAGGATCTGTGTAACAATTACTATTCTGTCGTGTGCACTGACAGTGTGGTAGTGTAATCCACTAAGATTGGGAACAGAAGAGGAAGCAGCTCTGTGGATGGACGAAGTGGCTGGATACCATTTTGAGCATAGTACATTTGAGATGTCTGTGGGACATCCAAGTAGAGCTGTCCTCCAGGACTCCAGTTGAAGAGATTTGTGTCAGAGATACAGATTCAGGCATCATCAACTCACAGACAGTTATTGAAACCATGGGCTGGAGGAGATCCTCTAGAGAATGAGTCCTGCCTGGAGAAGGGATGGAGAGCAATTAGGTAGCACAGTAAGACTGTCTAGTATATTGATGGTCCCACTGAGGTTGGAGAACTGTGAATTCATAGACACCAACATGTTGATAGGGTGACTTCCAGCAGCATGTTCTGGCTCAGGCATATGGAAGGTGAAGCAGGCAGTTCCTTTGAACCAGTGAGTGTGAGTGTTAGAGAGAGCAATATTGGCAAATGAATAATTAAAATGATAGATGACCCACTTTCTGCTGCATATTGAAGGACATAAACCTAAATGGAGGCTGAAAGATGAGTGTCGGGTCTAGAATTTGCTATAGGTCAAACAATCGATTCAGTAGTTGTATCTGACTAAAAAGAAAGGAGTTATATGTAGGAGGTGGAAATCAGAGATTGGAATATTTCTGTTTCAGAGTTTCCTAAGTATACTTCTGAATGATGACCAAGTCGAGGATAGCTGACAGATAGTAGCTAAGGTAGCTGATGTTGGAAGTCCTTGAGGTTAAGATGATTGAGTCTTAGCTATATTGTCCTCATGAGTGATGTAAACATTTGAATGATAATGGCTCTTGGAGTAAAAAGTAAACCAATAGACAAAGTACCAAAGACTTCAGTGAATGATCGAAATGAGAGGAGATAGAGAGTGGCATTACAGGAAGCAGGAAGAGTAGGTATGCAAAATAGCTGTAGGAAGAGGAGAGGATGCTGATCCACACTTCAATGTGGTCTTATTAACTGTAGGGTGATAAGATTCTTCCACTTGAGGGGCTGAAAGTCAGAGTCAGGTTCATTAAGGCAGGACAATGATCCCAACAAAGATGACAACACCATTGGAAAAGAACTTCCTGGGGAATAGGGTTTCCAGGAGGCAAAATTTTGGTGGGAAGGAGGAAACAATGAAAAGCAGAGTATCATTAGATTAAGAATAAAGGAGGATTACATTTTAATTTAATAATGGTGATGAAGTAAAGTCCATCAGGATTTTTCACACTTTTCTCATCAGACATTTTATGACCAGAGGCAAAAATAATAATTTCATAACAAAAAAGAGATAATAAAAATGAGATTATTGAACACTTAAATAAAATAATCAAATTTAAAATACTTATTTGTGTTTTTGTGCTCAGCCAATGTAGATAGGAAGAGATAGGGAAGGTCTAGAACTCCCTGTCCCATAAAGCAGCCACTAATCATATATATATGTCAAGTATTCAATAGCCACAACTGGCTAGTGGCTGCCATATTAGAGCACAGATATAAGACATTTCTGTCATTGCAGAAAGTACTATTGAACAGTGTTGCTCTAGAAGGAGCATTCTGAGTTGGAGTGAGGATTCCTGGACACTTCAGTGTTCTAGAGGAAGGAAGCCCATGGAGTTTCTCATCTCTTACTTCCAAATTGCCTTTCTGCTTATTAGAATAAAATGAATGTTGGACTTGAAGTCATAAGACTTCAAAAAGTTTATATGTACCATGAGTAGGTCACTTACAGACTTTACCTTTCTAAATTGGGTACAATAATATCTCAAAATGGCCATGAGGAGTGAATTTTAAATAAGCTTAATAGGATTCCAGTAATCCTCCTTTCCAATCTATCAGATTCTTAGATTTGATTCCAGAAACATGATTTATAAAAGGAAAATTGGCAAATTGGACTACATCAAACTTGAAAATTTTTGCTCTGCAGAAGTCCCTGTTAGTTAAGGTGATTAAAAGATAAGCTACTGACTGGGAGAAAATATTTGCAAACTACACATCCAAAAAGGAACTAGTATCTAGTAAATATAAGGAACTCTCCAAACTCAACAGATAAAAACATAACAATCCAATTAGAAATTGGTCAAAAGACATGAAGAAACATTTTACTAAAGAGAATATACAAATAGCAAATAGGCATATGAAAAGATGTTCAACATCATTAGCTGTTAGAGAAGTACAAATTAAAACCACAATGAGATATCATCACCATCATTCTGCTAATTACATATTGTATTTACCACAGTTTTTTCCATTCACGTGTTGAAGACTACCTGGGCTGATTCCTCAAGATGTGGATTCCTCAAGATCCACATGCCTATCAAAATCCACATGCCTATCAAAATGGCTAAAATTAAAAATAATGATAACACCAATTGCTGTCAAGAATGTGAAGAAACTTGTTCACTAATATATGACTGGTGGGAATGTAAAATGATAGAGCCACTCTGGAAAACAGCTTGATAGGTGTTTATAAAACTAAACATGCCACTACCATACAACCTAGCAATTTCAATCTTGAGGATTTATACTAGAGGAATGAAAAGCTGTGTTCACACAAAATCTTGTACCTGAACGTTCATGGGAGCTTTATTTGGAATAACCAAAAACTGGAATCAGCCCAGGTAGTATATAAATATATTGTATATAAATACAATATATAATTAGCGGAATAATGGCCCCTTAAAGTTGTCCACATCCTAACCCCCATAACCTGTGAATATGGTAAGTCACGTGGCAAAGGTTAATTAAGGTTGCAGATGGAATTAAGGCTGTTAATCAGCTGACCTTGAGATGGGGAGACTATCCTGGATTTTCTGGGTGGCCCAATTTAATCTGATTTGTCCTCAGAAATGACGAGGAAGGTGAAGAGGATGTCGGACTTATGCAATGTCAGGAAAACCTAGCCGGTTCTTGCCAGTTTTAAAGATCGATGTAGATGACTATGAACCATGAGTGTAGGCCACCTCTGCAAGTTGGAAAATTCAAGGAAATGGATTCTCCCCTAGAACCTCCACAAATCAACACAGTCTTAACAACACCTTAATTTTCACCCATTGACATCCATACAATACTTCCTATCTACAGAACCATAAATAATACATTTGTGTGGCTTAAGCCACTCAGTTTGTGGTAATTTATTACAGCAGTGACAGACAACTAATACATGCACTATGAATGATACTCAGCAATAGAAGAATTAATTATTGATAAATGCAACAGCTTGGATAAATTTCCAGAAAATGGTACTGAGTGAAGAAACCAGCCACAAAATGTTACATACTGTTTGATTTCTTTTAGATAACATTTTTGATATCACAACATTTTAGAAAAGGAGGACAGATTTAGTAGTTGCCAAGAGTTCAGAATGAGAGTGAGAAGGGACATGAAAGGAAAGTGGGTGTTGTTATGAAAGATCAACATAATGGTGTTTGTAGTGATGAAATTGTTCAGTATTTTGACTGTAGTGGTATATATAAGAACCTATACAAGTGTTAAAATTGTGTTGAACTTAATATACATGCACAAATAAGTTCACAGGAAATGGGAAATATGAATAAGATTGGTAGATGTCAATATTCTGATTGAGATATTACACTATAGTTTTACAAAATGTTCCCATTGGGGAAAACAGGGTGAAGTGTACAAAGGATTTCTCAGTATTATTTTTACAATTGCAGGTGAATACGATTATTTCAATAAAATTTTCAATAAGAATATTGTAGAAAAGTTATTTTTGCTGCTTGATATAGCCATGACTATAAACAGTTCATAGCAGGTATACCTAGAAGGTAGAAAGACTATCTAATTACTTTTGTACATTAACACTCTCAGCATCATATGATATTAATGCTTTTTATTAATGATGATATGTCTGAATGTACCATATAGCAGGGAAAGTTATCCTATTTCTGTGAATTCAGAGCTCCTTATTTCACCTGGAAATTAGATTCAGTAGTATATGTGTATGTGTGTCTTTTGAAAGAGTCTATGATTTTTCAAAGAATTCCACTGCCCCCCCTAAAAAAAAGACCAAGAATGATTGCCTTAGAACTTTGTAATCCTATCATTTAGAAACAAAATCCTTAAAAACACACTAAGTATGAACATTAATAATATATTTTTGCAGATATTTAACATAATACTATACACAATTGCATCATTTGCTTTACTTTTTTCGATTATAGTTGACATTCAATATTATTTTATATTAGTTTCAGGTGTACAGCATGGTGTTTAAACATTTATATTAAGTTTATATCACTTTATGAGGTGATCTCCTCAATTAGTCTAGCGCCCACCTGGCACTATTCGCGGTTTTTACAATATTATTGATTATATTCCCCATGCTGTACTTTACATCCGCATGACTATTTTGTAACTACCAATTTGTGCTTCTTAATCCCTTCACCTTTTCCACCCATCCTTCTAACACTCCTCCCATCTAGCAACCATCAGTTTGTTCTCTGTATCTATGAATCTGCCTTATGATGCAGCAGTTCCACTTCTGGGTATTCATCAAAAGAAATCCAAAACAGTAATTCAAAAAGATATATGCATCACTATGTTCACTGCAGCACTATTTACAATAGCCAAGATATAGAAGCAACCTCAATGCCCATCAATAGATGATTAGATAAAGAAGATGTGATACATATATACAATGGAATATAATTCAGCCATTAAAAAGAATGAAATCTTACTGTTTGGGACAACATGGATATACCTAGAGAGTATTATGCTAAGTGAAATAAGTCAGACTGAAAAGGACAAATACCATATGATCTCACTTATATGTGGAATCTAAAGAACAAAATAAACAAAACATTTTTTTTTTTAATATGAGAAAGCATGTACAATTTTTAGTAGAATGGGTTCTGGGGTCATACTTCTAAATTTCAAATCCCAGATCTTCCATGTACTAGGTTTGTGATCTTTGGCAAAGTTATTATCCCTTTTAAGCCTCAGTTTTCTGATATGTAAAATGGCGAAGACAATACTGCCTATTTTATAGTTTATGGTGAGTCTCATATGAAATAATGTATATAAATTATTTAGCATAGTGCCTAACACCTGGTAAGAATTCAATAAATATCAGCTCTATTTTGGGTAAAATTGAAAGAACTGAAAGTTCTGGTTATTATTTTCAAAGGAACTAACAGAATAAAGGGTGAATAATTTAGTGGAAGGAACACTGGTGTTATAATAGGAGACTTGCTCTGCCATTGGCTCACTGAGTAAGATTGTACAAATCACGTTTCCTCTAATCCTCAATCCATAAAATAAGAAGAATAAAACTGTAATTTAGAGTGATTCTATGTCTGCATCGGTTATCCAGATGCATTAATTCACTTACTAAGCATTTATGGGGAATCCCTTAAGCTCTTAAGTTGAGTTCCCCAGAAGTAAACCCTGAGCAGGGGATTCGTGAGAAATGGTTTATTCTAGAGTACCCAGGAAAAACTTGGGAGTGTGGTGGGGAAGTGGGACATAGAAGAGAAGGTTAAGTGAAGACCCACAAAGGGTGTCTTAGGGTCAATCCTACAGAAAGCACTAGAGATGATGTAAATCATCCCCAGTATCATCTCCACCAGGGGCCAGGGAACTGGGTTGTTTATACCCCCATACCAGGTGATCATTGCTTAATGCAGCCCACATTCATGTAAATTCCCAGGCACTGCCTGCTCTGTGCATGAGCCAGCACCGCAAATTCTAATTGCCCGAGGGCAGCCCTTTAGCAAAAAGATGTAAGTGTTGGCCTTTAAAGGAGTGAAAGCACACAGGGAACTGGTGCTGAAATTGAAAAAGGGAGACATGGACAAAGTATTGACAGCATCTGCAAGGTATAGCTTTTCTCTCTCTTAATGGCACTTATAATGTGATGGGGAAAAGTGACAAGTAGCCACACATTTATAAGGGGATAGATCCACACAGTGTGCTGAAGAACACAGAGAAAATGGCCTTAATTCAGCCTTGGGTGGCAGGGAGGGGTTTAGGGGGGTACTTTCAGGAGCAAATGAAGGAAGAAAAGGAATTAGCCAAGCAATATAGAAAAGTGATGAGAGGTGAGCATGGTCCAACAAGCTAAAGAGAACATGACATGCGAGGAATTAAAATCAGCTCAGTGTACAGGACTCCCTCTTATCCACAGAACATATGCCCAAGAGTCCCAGTGGATGCTTGACACTGTGGATAGCACTGAACCCTATTTATACTACATCTTTTCTTATACATACACACCTATGATAAAGTTTAATTTATAAATTAGGCACAGTGAGAGATTAACAGCAATAACTAATAACAAAATAGAACAATTATAACAATATACTGTAATAAAAGTTATATGAATGTGGTCTCTCTCAAAATATCTTGCTGTACTGTATGTACAGCATGGAAATGTCCCCAGCAGGACGAAGCTGGACAGTGCAAAATTTCATCATGATGCCGTGCTAAGATCCGTTGCCTGCCACTGCAAAGAGTTAAAAATCGAGAGACAAGGTTGGTGGAAAGAAAAGCAGGTTTATTCAGAATGCCGGCATTCCTGGAAGATGGCAGACTCCTGTCCAAAGTCCATCTCTTTGTTCCTAGAACGGGCAGAAGGTTTTATAGGTACAGTAAGAAGAAGAACAAAGAAAACGGCTGTCAGTCAGGCAGGTCTGAGGGATGACATTGCTTCCTGGAGTCCAGTCTGTTTTAAGATAATGTTATCTCCAGATACTGTCTCAGACTTGGCCATGGTGGCCTGGGGCTTTATGTGTCACCAGTAAAAACTGCAAGGGAGTTGCAAATTGGATTCCGGTGTCCAGGCACCTGAAGATTAAGAAATTGCTCTTTTCAGGTTAGGATTCTGTTGATTGAATGGATTAACAAAGTATGTGTAGCCTTGAGAAAAGGAACAAAACAGTTTTTAAGTCAATCAGGGAGGGGAGAAAGAGAAAACAGCTGAATATCAGGATGGATCTAACAGCAAACTACAAGTGGCTAGCTAGCAAGCTATGTGGTGAGTCAAACTGCAGAGGAACTAAGTCTAACTGCGTTATTGATTTCTGAATTTCACCCTTACAATCACGATACCCAGAATGGTGCACAATTTAATACTTATGAATTGTTTATTTCTGGAATTTTCCATTTAGTATTTTTGGATCATGGTTAACCACGGGTAACTGAAATTATGGGAAATGAAACTGCAGATGGAGGGAGACTGCTGTAACTGAATTGAAGGAGAGAGGAATGACTGAAGATGAGGCTGGAGGGTGAGAAGCCCCTGAATTATGAAGTGAGTCACATGAGTCCATTTGTAGGGTCTTAGGGTCATACACACTTTGAGAAAAGTGTCCGCTAAGAAAAGGACCCAAATTTCTTACTTTACAAAGAGTTGATAACCTGTAAACTGGATCCTATTTTTCTGTTAACATAAATGAATTATAGAGAAAGAAGTCGCTGGGGACATGTGATCATTTTTAAAGAATTGAAGTTAGGTAGGTTTAAAATTCTTTTTATATCCTTTGCATACTGGAAGGCAAAAGAAAATTTATATACCGCCTAAAACAACTAAAAATGTCTCTTTAATTCAACTTAAAAAAGAAACCTAGCATAAGAGGAGCTTCCATGGTGATTATGTTAATAATGTCATGGATTTCCCCCATTTTGTGGTCCAGAGTACTCTATCATCTACTGAATTAAATCTGTAGATTCTCGTTTAGATTTACTTTGAAACAGCCTGTTCTAGCACAATTTAATTTCATGGTCAAATGAGGATAATTGTTCCAAAAAGCTTTTAGTGTCAGCCTCTTGTGATTTTTAGTCGCAAATTTAGGCACTTCCAAACCTGTTCTGTGGTTTTTAGGTGTGAATACAATAAAGATTTTGCCTGTGCCCACTCTAAGGTTTTGTTTTGTTTTATTTTGTTTTGTTTGATATGAAAAATCAGAGATTTTCATCTGAAAATAGGAAACCACTTTTGGGTATTTTTATTGATACAGATTATTAAACTATATCCTCAAGTTAGTTATGGGCAATACCAATAATTCATACCTTGTCAACCTACAATAAAATCTTTGTCTTTTTCAAGGTTTATTACATGAGACTTCTAATTAATAAATTTGATGTTTGTTTCATTTAATTATATGATCAAAAACAACAGCATTATAATTACTTTGTATATTTAACAAGTTAATGAAAACCCCCAAATCATGATTATATCTGCCACCTCAGAGCTCCCTATTCTAGGATCACAGTTTTACACTTTTGGTAGGACTTGAACAATAAATCTTTAAATAGTCAAAACTTCCCACACTTTAGTGTATGATCATTAGAACTTAATGGAGATACCAGTATTCCTTCTGTTGGGACATTGATAGAACCATCATCAATAGATAGAACTATCATCATTGATAGTCCATCATCAATGTAATTAATGCCCATCAGAATCTTGTTTAGAAGTATTCTCTTTTCATGAATTTCATGAGTATCTTTATTTACTTATGAAGGTAATTTTTTTTCCTGTTTTGGAATGAATTTAAATTTTTCTGATAAACCTCTAGTCACTACAATCCAAAAGCCAGTTAAAATCTAAGACCCCTCCTATCATCTTCAACTAATAGGTGGAATAAGACATGAAAAAAGACACAAGACCCAGATTTGTGGTTGTTAGATGGGAATCTTTTAATCTCGTTCCTTAGGATAGTTTTGCATTTAGATTCTTTAAACATGACAAAACATTTGTTAGTTTTTCTTAAAGAACTTCACATGACACAGTTGTTTGGTTACATTATTCTCTTTTCTTTCTCTGGGTATATAGCATTTTAATTGCTGTTTTAAACTCGTGCTTTATATAAAGTATACATAATTCCCTTGGTGGATAGAACCCATGGAAGTGAAAAGTTATTATTATGCATTTCCCAGTCTGTTAGTGCTTTGATAGATTCCCTAATTCGCTCTTCAAAATAAAATCACTATATACATTGTGTTCTTTTTACAACATTCCTATGATGAGTAGGAGGAATATTTTAGGGTAGGATAAACAGTAATTGGCAAGGAGCTATAAGCTTGATTTGTACAAGCTTAGCGTCCAACTCATTCTGAGGATGCTATTAGAGTAATGAGCGAAATAAAGGGAGTGTTAATTTGCTAAAATTTACTTCAGGAAAAGGTCAAAGTGGCATTAGGTCTTTGGAAGCAGTATGCTTGGCAGTTTTCTGAACACTCTCTTGGTCCAGTAGAAATAAGAGCACAAGCTATGTAGCATCAGCATGATGTTTGGCCAGAAAAAGGCCCAAGATTCTGAGAGAGAGCAGGGTGTTATTGAAGCCACTAGATGGATGGGGCGTCTACTTACTCAATCTGGTCAATACCCCATAAGCCAGCTGGCAAAAAGAAATATGAGAGTGAATTCCATACTTGTCAATGCCTTTCCTCTACAGGAATATTAAAGTAACTGCTGAATATTAAAGTAAGTTCAAGGCTGCTGTATCCACCTGCTGCCTCTAATGATTTGACTAGGGAAGAATCACCAGTTAGATCTTCTGATCCTTGGGGCTCCTCATTGAGAATGGCATTCCTCTGGGAAACAAACCAACGCACAATGACTAATTAGAATAGAAGTGAGGCATTTTGCTCAATTTTTCTCCAGAGTTATGACTAATTCTGGTCTAGTTGTTTAAACCCTTGATGCCTGCAGTTTTCTATCTTTCCAATGAATAGACTAATCCTTTTCAGTGAGAGCCACCAAAATTGATGTTAACTTATAATTTATAGGTGAGCTCCAAATGTGGTCGGTCCTTCCATAAATGAATCCAAAGAAGATCAGCAGCTGTAGTGGTAGTAATTTCACGATTCAGTCAACATCAGATGGAAATTCCATCCTTTGGTTGGAATTCTTCTAAGACCTTGGCCAACCGATGAACTTGGCAGACACCATTATTACAGCAATTAAAATTTTTAAATGTGAGTGAAATTAAGGACTAAGCTTTTGCCAAACGCTGGCAAACAAATGACCTGAATTTAGGTCAGGGATGTTATCCTTGTACCAGAGGTAATTCAATTGCATTCCAGCCCCAGGCCTGGAGGTTCTGACCCCAGGAGACCTGGTAGTTGTAATGGGTCTTCTTTGGGCTAAAGATATCCTGGCATGCCCTTCCTGCCCCAAGCCCACATCTCTGGGGCACTGACCTTGAATAACAGCAGGCAGGCTCCATTTGTTCTGACATTCAACTCCTTGGGAAATTGTCATGCTGACACAAAATGACTTTGATGGCCAAATTTTCCTTTGCTTTGTTTTTTACCAAAAGATTACTAGAGGATTGCTTAGTATTGCTGATCAGATCTTGAAGTGGAAATGTTTTCTTTTAAGGAGTAGAATTTTTTGACCATAATATTTTCTTTTTAGCATTAAGTGTTAAATACTAATACTAATTATTATTATTGTTATTGTTACAATTTATTTTTACAAAAAAATTGTCACAATTTTTACAATGAGCATAGTAAAAATTCATATATAGTCCAATCTCTCTACATCAATCTGTTAAAGAAAGATATTTTTATATGACAGCATATTTGCAGCCATGATGGTATTTATGAAGTGATATTAAGGTAGAGTTAAAAATAAGATAATTTCAAGCCTGCATTTTTTTTCTACTAAGAATTTTAAAGTAAATTTGCCCTCATTTTCCTCATGATTAGAGAAAAAAATATGTACTTTTGCAAAGTTTGCCTTTTCTGTTATCCTCACGTTCCACTCTCCCTCTCCCCCCAAAAAAAGTAACAAAAAAAGATTTGACAGAGAGAGAGAGAAAACGAGAGAGAGAACAATGGTAACAATCTGGGAGCCTAAGTCTGAGAGCTAATTCCCTCTCCCTCTACCTACCTGTTGGGAGAGTCATCTAATATTCTGAACCTCAGTTTTCCCATCCATAAATTGGTGAAGATAAACTAGATCAAGAGGGGAAGACAGTTCATCCACAATGACAGCTCAGTGTGAAGAAGTGTGGACCTCTGACGTCCAAGAGGTCCACATGGAAGGAATGTCCTGATGTACCATCAATGTTGATTACAAGTATAGCAGAGGAGAGAGATAGCAAAAATGCCATGCATTTGCCATTCCTGAACTAGGTGATTATATGACATCATTTTCATTACTAGTAATCTTTAAAACTAAAAATGCATTTCCTGAGTGTTCTAGTGAAAGAGTAATTCCAGGTTAGATCAATATGATAAGTTTATACCTGAGTGCAATGGGATAGGGAGACCTATGTTAAATGACAGGTTCTAATTTCATTAGTAATTAGCTTTAGCAGTCATTCACGGACCAGCTGTCATGTACCCAGCACTGTGCTGAGCTCCAAGGCCACAGAGCTGAGTAAGCCACATGCTAAATGTCAGGAGTTTACAGTCCAATGGCTCCCGTGGCATTTTTGGAAATGCAATAAATGGTTGAGTTTTCTGTCCAGCCGTGGTCAGTGTCAGCAAGAAGCATTTTCTGGGCAATGTTGTAGAATAAATACACACAGCTTTGTAAAAACAACTAACCAGCTCTGAAAGAGACCTTTTAGACCGGTCTGCTTCAGGTGACCTTACCCTTGAGCTGTGCCATTCCCAGGAAGAACCAGGAGCCCCTTCAAATTGAAAGAAGTGTTTATTCTAGAAAACCACTTCATCATGCCTTTAGTCTAGAAAATCCCCAAAATGTGTTTAACCAATATTCTATGAAAAGGAGAAAGTGGATCTTCATGATTCAAAGAAACACTAATTTAAAGAAACACTGGAGTTTTTAGTGTACTTTCTCTGTTTAATGCTATTCACGAAGTAAAAGCCTTAACACAAGAACATTACAGCATCTCTCCGAAAATCCTAAAAATTGGGTTGACCCTCATGGTTTAGTGTGATTTGAACTAAAGGCATAAGCTCGTTGATGAACTTCATGAAGTCCTTGATATCCTGGAATCTCAGACCTTGGCTCATGGCTACATGAAGCCGAACAATCAGCTAGAAAGTCAAGAAGTCATTCAAACTGGTTATTTCAATTCATTGTCTGTAAAACATAAGGATCTGACTGATTTCAGATGAACCATTCTATGGGGTCCTCCTCCAAAATAACAATGATATCTCATGCTATTTTACAATTTCTAAGGCATGTTCACATGCATTTTCTCTCATTTTTGTACATCTGTTGAGGGAATTTCCCCACCCAAATACCGAATCGTCCCTGTCCTTATTCCTGTGACCAGCAGTACCGAATGTCAGGCTGTGAAGAAGGGATCAGTCACATGCAGTCTTCGGCCTCACGCAGTCCATCCCACACTGCTCGGCCCACATATCCTGATATGTGGTCGTGCCAGGGACACAACACATACCTTTGATTCAGGATTAAATTTATGACTTGTCCAGATAAACTTTTTTCAAAGTTGATTATAGCTCAAGTCTATTTAAAACTGAAACTCAGCCAAGGAATTTTATCATTCATAGATGAACTTGAGAAAAAAAATCACATTGATTTTAGTTTTTTCTAAACTTTAGTTTTTTCTAAACCATCTTTCTGATGGTTTACACAATTCATGTGTTCTGTGTTGCTGCTAACCCACTTCAATATCCCATTCCTCTCTCTTTTCCTGTGTCCCTTCCTCTAGGCCTGCTCCACCTTATCCTTGTATGGCAACTAACCTGTCTGAATACCCAGTTCCTCTTTCATTACTTTGTTTTGCCCTTTGGTTCTGCTCTACTCCACCCATTCTCCACCTCAAGCCCCATGTGTATTTGATATGACTAAGAGGCACCGTGGTTTAGACTAAATTAAAAGAATAGAAGCATAAAAGATTCCTTATACTCTTTGTATCTAATTAATTTCTCTGGTGCAAATTCAATATTAAGTGCAGATTGCAGCTAAAATGGTTCTTAAGGGAATAACAAGGATATCGGATCTTAAGGGGACTGCTAATTGAAAAGGAAGAGCTGACTGGGAAGCTTTTAATAAACATTTACTTCTATGGCTTAAAAAATAAGGCTGCTAGAGGGGTGGGGGGGGTGTAGCCTTTGTTAAAAATAACCTGAGATTGATTAAATTTATATATATTAATAATAGTTAAGGACCTATCTTTCTTTTCTGAAGAAAAGAAAGGCACGTGATCAATTAAATCTGTAACCATACCTCCCATGAAATGATTGTTTCAGGAATACTTGAATCAGTGGTGGCCTGTGTTCAGTGCATAACTCAGAGCTCTCCAGAATTTTGTTTGTTTAAAGCACCTGTTTACTACATTACAATTTTTCAACTTTAAGAAGCGTTTATATTTTATCCTTACATCACTTTTCATTTTTCCTCTTCTTTTTATGTCCTTTTCTGGGCCATTTTCCCATAAGATAAACTGTCCTTGACATTTCCGACACTGAGTTGGTCCTGAAAAGAGTTCAGGACAATGAACATTTGATTTACTAGAAATGTGGTGTTTTGTCAACAAACCTTGACATAACTCCTCAAAGAGAGAGGGACCTATACATACCTATGTAAAAATGTCGAAATAACACAGTGGGCAGAGTACCTGCAAGAAGCTGCAGAGATCTGAATTCTAGTCCTGGGGTGCCTTGCTCTCACTTACCGGTCCTCAGTTTCTTCATGTGCCAAGTAAGGGGGTTGCCTGAACAAACTTTCTAAGGTCATCCTTAGAAAAATATATGTGGCCTTATTGTGCCAGATTCTTTTACCCTAAAATACTTATTATTCTTTTTTTTTTTCTTTTTTTTTCTGATGAGGATTTGTTTATTCTGCCAAGTTAATTTTTATAAATTATACAAATTATATATATATATATTTTTTTTAATTTATTTTTAATTTATTGGGGTGACAATTGTTAATAAAATTACATAGATTTCAGGTGTGCAATTCTGTATCACATCATCCATAAATCACACTGTGTGTTCACCACCCAGAGTCAGCTCCCCTTCCATCACCATACATTTGATCCCCCTCACCCTCATCCCCCACCCCCCAACCCCCTTACGCTCTGGTAACCACCAAATTACGTTCCCCAGATTAATTTTCAAACCCCGTGGCCATCCTGTGGTCACCGACTGCCCTCCAATCCCCTCACTCTCCCCCCCACCCCCACCCCTCCCGCCCATCTATTATGCAGAACAGAATAGTGCAATACTGGAAGAGAATAAACATATCTCCATTTATTATGGTTCAAAATGAATTTTTATTTTCTCTCCCACTATTCTCCTCCCCCTCCTTTCACATGCACCCCCACCATGCCTGCCACCTCTACTTCCCTCTAAAATAATAAAAATCTTGTTTATGCCAGATATATGAAGACATCTCTTCTGGAAAGCTACAAACTAGGAAAAAAACAAAATTAAGATAATCTTTAGCTTGCTCATTTCTGAAAGATTTTATCGTCAGTCATTTCAAATATTTATCTGAATTACTTGGCATACTATCATAGTTGATGAGTGGCTAAAACAATTACTTACATCTAAAGTAGCATGGATTAGTCTGTTTTGCATCTAAAGGTCTCTGAAACATTGAACACAGATAAATAAAAAACCCAACCCCTCCCTCAAATTAGCCATCATTTTTTAACCTCAGATGATTGTGTCTCTTTGATCTGGGGTATTAGTATAAGTTCCCTAAACAAGGCTTTGGTAAATTGAAATATCCCTCCATTATTTCATTTCTGTTAGGAAAAAAAATTCATACCACATCTGAGAAAGCAGGATTCATATTATATAGTGTTTCCATGTTAACTATAAATATTGGCTCTGATATCTTTATGGGTAAGAGATGGTACTATGAACTTTTCAGCTCATAATTTGTTGAGAGTCAGCCCAAGCCTTCCAGCCAGTGATTATGACAGACCTTGATCTCATTCACGCTCGGGCTGGGCAGTGAAGAAAGGCTCAACATCTGGAGGTCACTCCACCTCTGGGTGACAGAGACTGCTGTCGACATCCTGAGCAGCAGGTAGTCATGAAACATTATGGAAATCACTCAGCAGTACAATTTGATTGTGGCAAAGTGGTTTATAAGAAAGAGCAGAGTAAGGGTCTGCCGGATGGCTCAGTTGGTTGGAGCGTGAGCTCTGAACATCAGGGTTGCCAGTTCGATTCCCACATGGGCTGGTGAGCTGCGCCCTCCACTACTAGATTGAAGGCAATGAGTTGCTGCTGATCTGCCAGAAGGGCGGCTGGATGGCTCATTGGTTAGAGCTCAAGCTCTCAACAACAAGGTTGCCGGTTCAATTCCCGCATGGATTGTGGGCTGCATCCCCCTGCAACTAAGATTGAAAACAGCGACTGGATTTGGAGCTTATCTGCACCCTCCTCAACTAGATTGAAGGACAACAACTTGGACCTGATGGGACCTGGAGAAGCACACTGTTCCCCAGTATTTCCCAATAAAATTAAAAAAAAACAACAACAACAACAGAGCAGAGTCCTGGCCCCAGAGATTGATCTTCAGAACAGGACCTGAGCCCGAGAAGGTGGCTACACTTGATACGCAGTTGAAGAATATAGAAAAAAAATCAGATACGAAACCATTTCCCGAAAATGTAATTATCAGGATATAATTTATTCGCAGGGACCAAGTAATAATCCCATATACTAGAACTGATGTTCAGGGTCAGACTACACCTAGTAAAAGTTGACCTGATGCTAAGTTGTCTTAATTTTGGGCTTGGGTTTATTATGTCTCTGCTGACCCTGGATCATTTTAGGTTTGGAGCTAGGAGGATGATCTTCTGTTTTGCAAACATCTTCCTAAAAATTACCGTGACTAACCTGACTCATTGGCCATCTCTTCTAGCTTATTGAATCATGACAAATTTGTACAAAAAGAACAGATAATCCTGAGACTGCCGGAGCAAGTGACATTGTAAATTTCTTGATCATCAATAAATGATTATTTTCAAGTAAAGTAAAAATCCAATGTTTTTTTTAATAATCATATCAACAAATGTTTATTGAGCACCTATTATCAACTGGAAAAAGTGCAGGAGGTTATAATGGCATAAACAAAACCATTTTGACATCAGTGCTTCTCCTCTGTTCTCTACCTCAAACAAAATCCAAAAGCTATCTCTTCATTGCCTGGCCCCACACCAGGGAGTAGGCAAAGGGCAATTTATCTTTTTGTTAAATTAGAAATCTCAAAATTGGGAAATGGAATTTATGCTTTCCATCTGGAAATATTTATTGAGAACCTACTGTGTGTTGAGCACCATACTAGATTCTTGGGATGCAACGATGAATACAGAATGGTTACTGGCTTGAAATAGTTTACAGTCCAAAAGGGAAGACACACACATGGACCATTTCCCTAAGAATGAACATGTCTGCTCTCATCAGACACCTAACCTCAACACCAGTACTTAAATATAAGACAGTGCTTCCTGCTTTGCAGGAAAAGAGTTGTTATAAGTTCCTCTGTTATCAGATGTGACAAATGAACACATTGAGCAATATAGATCCACAATAAGAAAGAGCGTTTCGGAATAATAAAATTTGGTTTTAATATTAAAACTGGAGGACAAGAATTTGACATATTGTCAAAACAGAAGATCAGTGTCTCCCAAGAAATTGTAAATTGTGTGATTTTTGTTCATGACTTTCCTTTTTGTGTCATTTTGCTCTCTCTGCATATAATTTTTTTCCCCATGGAAAACTATTGAGGTCATTGTGACATCCTATGTTACAATGTGAGAGGGAAAAGAAAGAAATACACTGGGAAAATTTATAATCAAGTCAGATCAAAGGAACTCTTATATTGCCTATTTTTTCTGCAATTTATTTTCAAAGAATAATTCAAAAGAAAAGTAAAACTTGGACTCATAAATTTGTACTTGATACTCAGAAGTAAAGTACATTTTGTAATTTGTGATTCTTTGGTAAATTTTAAATAGCTTTACTACAGAAAAGCAAAAGCATTATTCCTTAACTATTAACATAGCACATTATAAAATATAAGTATCTAAATTCATTTCATATGTCAAATAAATCACTCTTCTGGTGCATGCACTGTTGGATACCAAAAGGGTAGTACCCTGAAGTTATTTGCCATACTCCTAAAGGTCATTCTGTTGTAAGATAAAAATGTAAAAATAATCATTCCCTAATTAATTCATGGGCAAGAAACTATTATATGTGCTGCTGGTATACAGAATAAGTCAGGATCCCTTCTCTTAAGGAGCTTACAATCTACTGGAGAAGGCAAGTACTTAACTGTGAGAATCTCACACTTAACTGTGAGATTCAAGACATCATGGTAAGAGCTCTAAAACACTTATAACAAAATATTGAAGACCTACACTGGGCTAAAGATATTTTGATCTCTTAATCTTTACAATACTAGGGAGTAGCTTATTATTTTTATTTTAAAGATAAAGAAAGTTTACTTCAAAAACATGGAATGATTTCCTCCTTGTTTTCTCACTTAGGCAGTGGTAAAAATGAAATTCATGTCTATATGATCGTGTGACCCATAATTGATACCTGTCAGTAAAGCAGTGTGATCAAGAGAAGGTAGCATTAATTGAAGAAGTAAAATAAAAGTGAGCCTTAATAGCAGTTATTATGATTTTTTCCCCCAGTTTATTTCTGGAAAGATGAAACTAACTTCTTCCTCTTTCCTCTCTCATTTCTGTACTTAATCTCCTTGTGTCATTTCTTGCAAAGCACAAGGGCTTAAAAACCTAGCAGCCAGCACATTGCAATGGGCTATGTCAAGCTAGGCAGGCTGGAAAATGTTATTATATATCCATCTGAAAAACAGTCATGAAAGGCAGTTTAACAGTGCAAAACAACAGAACTAACAGTAGGTTCAAACAATGAATATTCTTAGTGAGAAACAAAAGCCAAGCCACTTGTTTGATTTTTATATAACTTCAGTATCTCACCCTTTGGTCTCAGAACTTGCCCTTATAATATGCAGGAGTTAATGTACTTACCTAGCCCTTAACTATCCAGAATGATGGAAAAGATCTAAGTTCGGTGTAGATTAGGTCACTCACCATAAATATCAGAAAATAACCAACTAGTACTGAACCAATGTGCAAATTTGGGATCAGCAGCTCTGAGTAGTAGAAGTTGGTTGTTTGGGGAAAGTGTAGAAGAAGGAGGGGTGTTCTGCTTTTTGCGTAAGTACTGTGAATCTCACAGAGGTTGGGCTTCTTTTCACAAAAGTAGAAATGTCTTATTTGGATTATACTTATGGGTACATTAATTATGTTACATTATGTCTGCCTAAAATCCTAATGTTATTTTGGGGGAGCATGTCCTCTTTTTCCATCTCCACTAAATCTTGCCTGATTCCATTACACCTTATTTTGGTAGTCTTCCTATGTAAGAGATATCACATCATTTATCAAGACTCAACTCAAAGTTAACTCTTTCTGTAAAGTCAGAGGTCATCCTCTCACTGGCAGAGGACACGTTTTTCTTTCTGTCTTCCAGATCAGTTTCATAGTTGTTGATTTGTGTCTCTAAATTTAAGGTAGCCACAACCTCTTTGAATAAAAGGACCATCAATCAGTTTTCTCTTTTCTTCACTTTGACATAATTGTCTTACCAGGACACTAAACTCCCAAGATACTCTCTTCTCCTATCTCATGCATCTGGCAAAGTCCCAATCCTGGAAGAACCCAGCTGTTCAGCAGAACTAGAGCAGCTAAGCACCACTGAGTACTGCCACAATGGTCCCAACAACAAGACAGATTGTTGCCATTAGAAATTTGTGATTACCCACCCCGTGCTCTCCCCAATGTTACTTGATAACCCTACTCTTGCCCTCTGATTGACTACTATCTGTATCCAAATAGGACTATTTCAAACCTTCACATTTTTCAAACCCAAGATATCCACCTCTTTATCTTCTCCCGACATCCTTCTTTACACAGAAAAGAAGAGTCAGACTGGATTTCGTTAGTTTCCCTCCATTAAATCTCTATCTTCATGTTTCCTTGCTTCCTTCTCTGCTGATAACTTTCCTTGTACCTAGGACAAATCCTTCCACCTGTATTTGTTTTTTATCATTGCTTCCTCTTGTTTTCTCATAAAACCTAAACCACCAACGGCCCTCTTCTCTATTTGATAGGTCCAAATCCTATTTCAATGAGATTCTTTCTTTTTAGTTTTAAACAGTTCATCTTTTTCATTAAAATACATAAAACAAAACTTTCCCTCAACAATCTATTTAATATCTAGCTCCTGAACCTTTCTCTGTTCTTCCTCATAACATAACTTCTTGTAAGTGTTGTCTATACTCATTGGTTCCATTATCTAAGCTTGACTGTCTAACTCAACCCACTCTACTCATTAATTACTTTATCAAAACTGTTCTGAGATCATCAGGAGTTCCATGACAGTGAACTCAATGGAAACTATTTTGTCCTCATTTTCTTGGCTTTTTGGCTGCATTTAAGACTGCTGACAATGACTTTCACTTCTGTGACATTACACTTTGTTTTTTTCGCCTCTTGATCATTTCCAGCCTCCTATACTCATTAATCCCTACCTCGCCATTAGATTTTTTTTACCTTAATTCCTATTAAGCGTTAAAAAGATAAAAAGAATATTTATAAAATAGGCAGATGGTATAAAACATGATTCAGCTTACATTTATTAAACCACCACATATTAAAAATACATGTATGTTTTTTGTAATTTTCGAAAACCCCTGTTGACTTTCCCCAGTCCATGCCTCTCATTCCCTTGTCCTCAGTGATGACCACTATTCTAAATTTTGTGTGCTTTATTCTTACACTCTTTTTTATAGTTTACCACATAATTTTATCACTAAGCACTTGATTGCTTAATTTGGGATGTTTCTGAATTTTGTGTAAATAGAATCATATTACAAGTATTCTTAAGAAGGAGTTCCTTCTTCCTTTTTTTGCCCCAAAGAATGAACAACCTCAGCACTGTTGACATTTGGGGTCATATCCTTTTTTGGTATGGGGGGCGGGGTTGTGCAGGGTGATGCCTGACCTATGCATTGTAAGATGTTTAGCAGTCAACACTGTCCTCTACCCACTAGACACCAATAGTACTTCTCCCAATTGTGAAAACAAAACATCTTTAGACATTGACAAATGTTCCTGGGTAGGGACTGAGGGGGCAAAATTATCTCCAGGTTGAGAACCACTGTTCTAAGTCCAAGTACAAATACAAAACTGCCTTCCTGACTTCTCTATTTGGATGGATCAAAGGTTTCTCAGTCTCAATGTCTAAAACTCAACTCTTGACCTGCAGTGCCACAACACTTGCTAACCAATTTTCCATCTAAAATTCTGTCTTTCAGTGAAAGGCAACACCACTCCTCTAGTTGTTCAAAACCACCACTTAAACATGACAATATTTAAATATCTCTCAAATCTGTTTTCTGTTTTCATTATCTCAGCCTAGCTCCTCCTTCTAATGTTACAAAAGTATTTTCTTATCTTCTCTCATCTGCACTCACCCCTGAATTTGCATGGCTAAATCTATTTTCTATTTTTGTAGCAACTCCCCTTCATCCACTCTTCCAGATATAAAAGAATCTAGGAAGAACAAACTAGTCTCTGAGACAAAAAACAAGAGTTCATAATATGAACTTTCAGTTATACCCAAATATAGAAAAGGTACATCTTTAAGAGCTCAGATCTTAATATTTCCCCTCTATTTACAAATCCAAATTCCCCAATGTCCCCACACTACTGCTCTTATCTACCCATTTTTATTGCCTAAGGCTCTCTAGCCCAAATGTACATGTACTCATTATTATACAAATATGCCAATTTCCTCTGACCTTGGAGGTTTGCTGTATGTTCTGCTTAGAATACCTTCCCCTTCATTTCTACTGAATCACATTTTACTATGGATTAACTCAATGTAGGAAAAAACTGTCATTTATTGAGTTCCTGGTATGCGTAAGACTTTGTGTTAGAAAGAAATACTCCAATGAACTGGATATGTTCACACCTGATTTACATAGGAGGAGGTTGAGACTAGAGGACAGAAAATAACTTTTCTAAGATCACATAACTAGTAAGAGTCAGCACCAGGATTCCGACTCTACAGAGTCTAATACAAAAATCTATTCTTTTACCACAACCTTTCACAACCTCATGAAGACTTTCCTTACCATATCAAACTTTAAAAGCCTTTCATTTAGCCTCCTGTAGAAATATTTTACCACATTTCTTGGCATATGATCTTATAGGGTCATTGACTAATGTATATCTTAATTCTTCAATAAGAATAAAAGATTCTTGAGATTCAAAACTGAGTCTTCTATTTCTTTTACTTATCTCTTAAAATACATACCACGTCTTTTACGTACCATGGAATTTACATGCCACAAAATAGATGCTAAATTAAAGAGATTTGAAAAAAATTAAAAAATTAAATAAAACACACTCAAAGGAAAAGATATGAGGCACAATTTTAGCTATGTTTTGGCTAGCAGCCACAAAGAGTAGTCCATTTGGAAGATGTTAATATGGCTATGCTATAATCAGAAAACAAAAATAGAAAAGAATGTGTTTCTGTACACTTGCCTATATTTATTTTGAGTTTGATGGATTAGGTTTTATTATATAAACTGAACTTTATATTATATAACTTTATTATATAAACTTTGAATCTGCTTCCAGGATGTCCTGACCTCAAAAATTCTTTCCATTAATCTCTCTGTTTTGAGTATCCAGATAGGAAGGTAGAAAGATCTGATTCTGATCCCAAACCTCCCACTGATTTACTATGCAGGCATAAGCAAAAAATTTACTCTATGGGGTATTCAGTTTGTTTTAAGATGAAAAAAATTTCTCCTCTGTACTTGAATATAAATAAAATGTATTAAAACCTAAAGAGTTTTAAAGACGTTATAAGAAAAGCTTTAAATATTTTTTCTTTTCTAATTAATTTTAGAAGGATTCAAGAAGAGGTAACAAAACACAAAAGCACTAAGATATTGTTCACTTTACTCATCATTGTTATACATAATTGCCTGTCTTCCTGGCCTACAACCTTATCATTGTCAGGAACAATTTTTTAGAAACTTCCTATGTAAGACACCCTATACAAATAGATTCTACAGGGAAATATTTTTTTTTAAAGAATACACCTGGTAATTCCTCTCTAAGAAATTCACATATAGTTGGGGAGATAAGTCTAGTTCACAGGGGAAAAAAAATCTATTATACAAGCTGGAATATAATAAATTGCAAATCAGAAGCATAAATGTGTCAGGGTTTAGAATAGAGATAAGGATGGACTGTGGATTGAATCAAATTGTGCAGCTTGTGATTGTGAATGCCAAACCAAATATTTTAGACTTGATCTGGTAGTCAATAGAAACCACACAAGATGTCTGAGTTGCAGAATGACCTGATGTGAGTGTTGTTTAAGATAAATATGAAGCCTGGCAATTACGTTTGCGAACTCATCCTAGAAGTGCTACAGACCTCATTGCTGAATATCACTACGGTCACCTTCAAAGTACTCCCCTTGTGAAGCTATGCACTGTCACCAGCGCCTAATCCACCATTCAAAGCAATTTTGGAACTCTTTTTCCTGGAATGGCCATCAGAGCTGTCATCCTATTACCCTTGATCTTCTGAATGTCATCAAAGTGTCTTCCTTTCAATATTTCCTTTATCTTTGGGTAAAGAAAGAAATCATTGGGGGCCAGATCAGGCGAGTAGGGAGGGTGTTCCAATACAGTTATTTGTTTACAGGCTAAAAACTCCCTCACAGACAGTGTCGTGTGAGCTGGTCCATGAATTGTTGGTGAAAAGTTTGGGTCGTCTAACTTTTTCACACAGACTTTTCAGCATTTCCAAATAATAAACTTGGTTAACTGTTTGTCCAGTTGGTACAAATTCATAATGAATAATCCCTCTGATATCAAAAATGGTTAGGAACATCGTTTTGACTCTTAATTTGGACTGATGGAACTTTTTTGGTTGTGAACAATTGGCTGACTTCCATTGTGCACTTTGACGCTTTGTTTCAGGGTCGTATTGGCACACCCATGTTTCATCACTAGTGATAACATGGCCCAAAATATCATGTTTCCTCTTGGCAAACTTTGACTCCCCTTTGCTTTTGTTCATCAGTGAGCTCTTTCGGGACCATTTTTACACACACCCTTCTCATGCCAAGATTTTTAGTTAAGATTTTTCCTCTTTCTCTATTGATGTTTACTATGCTTCTCACAGTCAGCCAATGATTTTGATGTGCAATTTGATGAATTATTGCAATGTTTTCCTCAGTCCTGCTCATTACTGGCCACCCTGACCTCTTCATCAGTGACACGTTCTCTCCCCTCAGAAAAACATTTAATCTGTTTGTACACTGCCATTTTCTTCATGGCATTATCCCCATAAACTTGAACTAACATGTCCCTGATTTCACTTCCACTCTTGCTAAGTTTCACAAGAAATTTAATGTTTGTTCATTGCTCTAATTCAAGTTCAGACATTCTAGTGTCAACATACAAAAACACACAACAACAATAATGAACACCAGTCAGCAAGACATTTCCACATGTCGATACAAACACAGCTCTGAGACACCGATACACCAAGGTTATGAAACCTCACCAAGCTATTTGTACAGTGCTACCAATGTAAGCGCACTATGGCAAGTTCATGAACTTAATCGCCAGACTTCATATAGAGAAAAGAAAATTAGAGGGGTATATTGCAGGAAACTGTATACACCTGGATGGGTATATTGGTGATAATAATGACCACCATTTGTTTAATATTTACTGTCCCAGGCCTTGTCATGGGTGCTTAACAAACGTTACTTCCTATTCTTACAATAACCAAGCAAGATCTGTATTATTTTGTACATGTTGCAGATGAAGAATTTCACAGTGATTATGTGATTTAATGAGATTTATAAATAAATTTTCTCTGGATCCTTAGATAATGCTGCACAATGTTACCCTGAACTGGTTTGGAAAATTGTGAAAGTTAGGTGGATTTGAATTATGGACATAGGCTGCAAGATTATATTTAAACTTAAGCCTAATTAATTTGCATTTACAAGGACACAGAGGCCTAAAGAGGCCAGAAAATGAATATGGTCGACCGTCAAATGTGGGACTATTGCACAAGATGATTTCAGAACAGTGAGGAAGCTCATCTCACATTCCAATTTCTATAGATTGAATTTTTTAAGTGTAGGCTACAAATAGAAGGCCCACGATGTTACTGGAACACTACATGGTGAACAGGAAAACTTCAAGTAGACTACCTTCTGCAGAACATAATATCAATGTCCCAGAGAATGTC
The DNA here is from genome assembly GCF_004115265.2 of Rhinolophus ferrumequinum. Taxonomy (NCBI): domain Eukaryota; kingdom Metazoa; phylum Chordata; class Mammalia; order Chiroptera; family Rhinolophidae; genus Rhinolophus; species Rhinolophus ferrumequinum. The sequence goes on along the minus strand of NC_046297.1, from coordinate 22,720,950 downwards.
ACCAATAATAAAATAACATTTGAATAGTGTTTCACATTTTCTACATTGCCTTGGGATATAGCCCCTTACTGCTCACATTTAGTCGTTTGGAAAATGACATCAGCTTGGCATCCAGACTATGTCCCCAATCCATCTACTTCCTTTCAACCTCACTACTATCATCTTTTAACTGAAGAGCACAAAAACCTCTACCTGTACTCCCTGCAATTTAATCTCCTCACAGTAGCACTTAGATGGCTTGTACAGAGAGCCAGAACCAGTCATCCGCCGAGGTTGCTCAGTCCTGCCTGCCCTGGCCCACCACCCTCTCTCGACTTACCTGCTTTTGCTCATGGTAATCCCACCACATGGCCTTTTTTCTACTTTTTGAACATGCCACGCCCGTGCTTACCTTTGGGCCTCTGCACTTACCATTCTCTTGCCTGCAGCCCCCTCCCTGAATCTTCTCAGGTCTGGCACTGCCATTTTATTCAGATTTCAGCTCCAATAACCCCTCAAAGAAAACCCTTCCCTAACTACTCAGTTGAATTTATCTACCACTACAAACTTAGTCTGTTTTCTTTTCTTCATAAAAATTATTATTCTCTGAAATTATCTCATTCATGAATTTGTTCATGGTCTCTCTTACACAACCTTGTACACACCTGAGACCATGGTCCCTGACCCTCTGATTCACAGCTCTGTCTCCAGTGCTTAGATCAGTGCCTGCAATGAGGCAGACCCTCAGTGAATATGTATAGAATCTGCGAATAATCCTGATTTAATAGTATGATATTTTCTCTTCAACCAAGAAAGTTTGTTACTAAAATTTCTCATGCCCCTGGTCCTGTCCCTGCCCCTGCCCCAGGATGGTAGAATTCATAGTTGATATATTTAAAATCAGGGAGAAAAAAAGAATAGGGAAAGAGTTGAGGGACAGAAGGGTCTACAATCCCAAATTAACCTCTAGAGTTTACATGAATATTCTACATAGACAAAATCTAAGCAATAAACACAGTGCACTAAAAAAAAATAATAAATGTAATTTGAACATTTGAAGCATCTTAAAAACATTGAACATTTGAAGCATCTTAACTTAGTAATTGGGGTTCTAAAGATTGAATTTCTGATTACTAGCCTGTGGTTCCTGGACTTTTTACAGGATCTCCTTCCCTTGCTCTTTCTCTACAACACATTGAAGTTTCCCAACGTTGTATACAAAAGGTAACTATAAAATGGTAAGACTTTTATAAATCCACTCACTAAGATAAATCATCTTATTTTATCATCAAGAAAATTGCTTTGTGTTTCAGTGTCTGAGCCAATTTTCAACCATCAAAAGCATACGCACCCCAATACATGAGACAACATGATATAATGGAAAATAAAAACATAGATACCTCATTGTTTTTATCAGTGACCGTACTGATGCTGAATATCAATCAGTACGGTCACTTTGAAGTACTCCCCTTGGAAAGCTATGCACCAATGCCAGTGCCTAGTCCACCCTTCAAAGCAATTTTGGAACTCTTTTTCTGGAATGGCCATCAGAGCTGTCATCGTATTATTCTTGGTGTCCTGACTGTCATCAAAATGTCTTCCTTTCAATATTTCCTTTATCTTCAGGTAAAGAAAGAAGTCATTGGGGGCCAGATCAATTGAGTAGGAAGGGTGTTCCAATACAGTTACTTGTTTACTAGCTAAAAACTCCCTCACAGACAGTGCTGTGTGAGCTGGTGCATTGTCATGATGCAGGAGCCATGAATTGTTGGCAAAAAGTTCAGGTCATCCAACTTTTCCATGCAGGCTTTTCAGCACTTCCAAATAGTAAACTTGGTCAACTGTTTGTCCAGTTGGTACAAATTCATAATGAATAATCCCTCTGATATTTTGTATGGCAAATGATAAACAGTCAATTATTATTTGCATAAAACTGAATTCTCTCAGAATAAAAAAATTGGAAACACATACTCTTTTATAAAAAATATATATTGTAATCCACAGTAAATTAAGTGCCATTTAAATCCTCTTAATAGTATGCATTTAGAGTGTTGTTTCTACCAAAATTTATGCTCACTCTAAGCTTTTTACTGCAATTCTAAACTCTCTGAAATCTCCACCGAGTTGTCCATATCTAGGCATCTTCCAATGGTTTCCATGATAGGACTCATTATCTTCCTCAATAGGGATTAAGAACATCCTCATCATGAAATACTTCTTCCTTCAATCACTCACCAACTATGTTTACTGGACCAAGATGGCTGGGTGGGAAAAGATTTCCGTGCTATCTCATATATGAATGGCTAGGGAAATTTGCATTTTGTATAGGTTTTGAGTCCATGGGGACAATTTGCCTGTTATATAGTATTTTTATTTTGGTAAAATATACGTAACATAAAATTTTCTATTTTAATCATATTTAACTTTGCAGTTCAGTGTCATTAAGTACATTCACTTTGTTGTGCAACATCACCACCATCCATCTTTTCATCATCCCAAACTGAAACTCTGTACCCATTAAACACTAACTCCTCATTCCCCCCTTCTCCCCGCCCCTGAAAACCTCCATTCTACTTCTGTCTTTATAAATTTAACTTTAGGTTCCTCATATAAGTAAAAATCATACAGTATTTGTTCTTTTGTGACTAGCTCATTCCACTTAGCATAATTCTTTAACTTTCATCCATGATGTAACACATATCAACATTTCCTTACTTTTTTAAGGCTGAATAATATTCCATTGGATGTATATATTGCATTTTGTTTATCTATTCACCCACTGATAGACAGTTGGGTTGCTTGTAATTTGGGGATATACCCAAAAGTGAAATTACTGGATCATACGGTAATTCTATTTTTCAATTTCTTGAGAAACTGTCATACTGTTTTCCATAGCATCTGCACCATTTTACATTCCCAAAAACAATGCACAAAGATTCTCATTTCTCCACTTGTTATTTTCTGTTGTTTTTCTTTTTTAATTATCGCCATCCTAATGAGTGTAAAATGGTATCTCATGGTTCTGATTTACATTTTCCTAATGATCAATGATTATCAGCATATTTTCCTGTGTTTATTGGCCATTTGTATACCTTCTTTGGAGAAATATCTATTGAAGTCACTTGCTCATTTTTTAATCATGTTTTTTGCTATTGAGTTTTACAAGATCTTTATGTGTATATTCTGGATATTAAGCCCTTATCGGATGTATGATTTGCAAATATTAGGTTGGTGCAAAAGTATTTGCAATTTAAAAGGTTAAAAACAATTGTGAAAACTTCAATTACTTCTGCACCAGCGTAATATTTGCTCCCATTCCATGGATTGCCTTTTTTTTCTTTTGATAGTATCTTTTGATGCACAAAAGTTTTTAATTTTGCTGAAATTCTTTATTTTTTGTTCTGTTGCCTGTGCTTGTGGTGTCATAATTAAGAAATCTTTGCTAAATCCAGTGCCATGCAGCTTTTCCTTTTTGTTTTCTTCTAAGAGCATTTTAGTTTCAGTTTCTTACATTACATCTTTGATCCATTTTGAAGTAATTTGGTGTAAGGTAAGTGTTCAACTTCATTTTTTTATATGTAAGTATTCAATTTTCCCAACACCATTTGTTGAAAATACTGTCCTTTCCCCATCAAGTGGGTTCCTCGCCCTTGTTGAAAATCATTTGACCATATATGCAAGGCTTTTTCCTGAGTTATTCTATTTCATTGGTCTGTATATCTGTCTTGAATTTTTTTCAAGTGATTTTTCTGCATCAATTGAGATGATCATGTAGGGTTTTTTTTCCCTTCATTCTGTTAATGTGGTAAATGTATTATATTTTATCAATTTTCATATATCAAACCATTCTTGCATTATAGGATTAAATTCCACTTGGTCATGGTATATAATCTTTATAATATACTATTGAATTCAGTTTTCTATTATTTGAGTCTAGATTTTTGCATAATATTAATCAGGGAAATTAGTGTGGTTTTCTTTTCTTACAGTATCTTTGTCTATTTGGGGGTGTGAGAGTAATGCTGGCCTCATAAAAGGAGTTTTGAAGTGTTCCCTCCTCTTCAAATTTTTGCATGAGTTTGACATGGATTGGTGTAAATTCTTCTTTAAATGTTTGGTAGAATTCACCAGTGAAGCCATTAGGTCTTGGGCTTTTCTTTGTTGGGAGGTTTATTATTATTATTATTATTATTATTATTATTATTATTATTATTACTGATTCAATTTCCTTACTAGTAATTGGTCTGTTCAGATCTCCTATTCATGATTCAGTCTTGATAGGTTGTGTGTTTCTAGGAATTTATCCATTTCAATTCTATTTTCCAACTTGTTGGCATACAATTGTTCATAGAATTGTCTTATATGTATATATATATTTTATTTCTGTAAAATCAATAGTGTCCCTTCTTTCATTTATGATTATAGTAATTTGAATCCTCTCCTTCTTTTCTTAATCCATCTAGCTATGGCTCTGTCAGTTTGTTTTCATCTTTTCAAAAACCAACTGTTGGTTTTACTGATTTTCTTTATTGGTATTCTATTGTTTATTTTACTTAGCTCTGCTCTAATCTTCATTATTTTTCTCCTTCTGCAAACCTAACTTTGGGTTTAGTTTGTTTTTCTTTTTTGAGTTACTTAAGCTGTAAAGTTAAATTGTTGATTTGAGATCTTTTTTAATGTAAACATTTACAACTACAGATTGTCTTAGCACTGCTTTTGCTGCCTCAAGTAAGTTTTAGTATGTTGTGTTTATTTTTTTTCTTCTAACATTATTTAGTATGTTATTTATTTTTATTTGTCTAGAGAGATTTTCTGATTGTCCTTATGATTTCTTCATTGGACAATTGGTTAAGAATGAGTTGTTTAAATTCCACATATTTGTGGATTTCCAAGTTTTCATTCTGCTATTGATTTCTAGTTTTATTTCATTGTGATAAAAAAAGATACTTTGTAAAATCTTAATCATTTTAATTTTATTAAGACTTGTTTATAGCCTAACATATGGTTTATTCTGGAGAATATGTATTTAAGAAGAATGTGTATTCTGCTGTTTGGTGGAGTTCTATATAGGTATATATTTATTATTGTAATTGAGTTATACTATTGTTCAAGTCCTGTATTTTCTCATTAATCTTTTGTGTCTTGTGCTCTAGCCATTGGAAATGAGGTATCAAAGTTTCCAACTATTATTGTAGTAACATCTATTTTTACCTTCCATTCTGTCAGTGTTTCTTATATATATTTAAAAGCTCTCATGTTTGATGTATATATAGGTATGATTGTTTTATACATATATATGTGTGTGTGTGTATATATATATATATATATATCATGTTTTCTCGAAAATAAGACCTAGCTGGACAATCAGCTCTAATGTGTCTTTTGGAGCAAAAATTAATATAAGACCTGGTATTATACATATTATATTATATTATATTATAGTCCCGGTCTTATTTTACTACTTATTTACTTATATTATAGTAGAATAAGACTGGTTCTTATATTAATTTTTGCTCCAAAAGACGCATTGGAGCTTATTGTCCGGCTAGGTCTTATATTCAAGGAAAAACAGTACATACAAATATAACTATATATAACAATTATATATATAAATATATATATGTGTGTATATATATATATATATATATATATATATATATATATATATATATATATATATATATTGTGTGAATTGACCTTTTTATCATCATATAATATCCTTCTTTGACTCTTATAAAAGATTTTTACTTAAAGTCCGTGTGATACTGTTTTCGTCAACCCTTCTCTCTTGGTTATTATTTTCAAGGAATATTTTTTTTTCATACTTTTACTTTCAACCTATCCTTAGATGTCAAGTGAATCCTTTGTAGACAGCATGTAGTTGAATCTTTTTATTTTTTTTAACGCCAATCCATGTCTTTTGCTTGGAGTTTAATCTGTTCACATATATAATAATTACTGATAAGGAAGGACTTATTATGGTCATTTTTTATTTGTATTCTGTATGTTTTATAGCTTTTTTGTCCTTCATTTCCTCTATTTCTGACTCCCTTTGTATTTAGTTGATTTTTTTTTTAGTGACATGTTTTGATTGGCTTCTTACTTCCTTTTGTGTACATTCTATGAATTTTTTGTATGTGGTTACCATGGGGATTACACATAGTACCCTAAAGTTATAACAATCTATTTTAAACTCATACCAACTTCAACTGCATACAAAAACTACTTTACAAATCCACCACCCACTTAATGTCACAAATTACATGATTACATATTTTGTACCCATTAACAAATATTTATATGTAGTTCTATCCTTTGTATATTAGATCCTACGGAACAAAAAATAGAGTTACAAACCAAATTACAATAATACTGGCTTTTACATTTGTCCACATATTTATCTTTACCAGAAACCTTTATATTTTCACATGACTTTAATTTATTCCATAATATTTTTTTCATTTCTAGTAGCAAGACCAGCTTTTGTTTACCTGGGAATGTCTTAATTTCGATCTCATTTTTTCTTTTTTCTTTTTTTTCAATTTATTGGGGTGACAATTGTTAGTAAAATTACATAGATTTCAGGTGTACAATTCTGTATTACATCATCTATAAATCCCATTGTGTGTTCACCACCCGGAGTCAGTTCTCCTTCCATCACCATATATTTGATCCCCCTTACCCTCATCTCCCACCCCCCACCCCCCTTACCCTCTGGTAACCACTAAACTATTGTCTGTGTCTATGAGTTCTTGTTTCTCATTCGTTTGTCTTGTTCTTTTGTTATTTTTGGTTTATATACCACATATCAGTGAAATCATATACTTCTCTGCTTTTTCTTTCTGACTTATTTGGCTTAGCATTATACTCTCAAGATCCATCCATGTTGTCATAAATGTTCCTATATCATCTTTTCTTACTGCCGAATAATATTCCATTGTGTATATATACCACAACTTCTTTATCCATTCATCTATCGAAAGACATTTTGGTTGTTTCCATGTCTTGGCAACCGTAAACAAAGCTGCAATGAACATTGGATCACACGTGTCTTTATGTGTAGATGTTTTCAGATTTTTTGGGTAGATACCCAGGAGAGGGATTGCTGGGTCATATGGTAATTCTATTCATAATTTTTTGAGGAACCTCCACACTGTCTTCCATAAGGGCTTCACCAGTCTGCATTCCCACCAACAGTGTATGAGGGTTCCTTTTTCTCCACAGCCTCTCCAACACTTGTTACTATTTGTCTTGTTGATGATAGCCGTTCTGACTGGGATGAGGTGATATCTCATTGTGCTTTTTATTTGCATTTCTCTGATGATTAGTGAGGTTGAACATTTTTTCATATGTCTATTTGCCAATTGTATGTCCTCTTTGGAGAAATGTCTCTTCAGGTCCTCTGCCCCTATTTCAATTGGGTTGTTTGTTTTTTTGTTGTTGAGTTTCATGAGTTCCTTGTAAATATTGGATATTGGCCCGTTATCAGAGGCACTGTTTACAAAAATCTTCTCCCATTCAGTTGGTTGCCTCTTTATTTTGTCGATGGTTTCTTTTGCTGTGTAGAACCTTTTAAGTTTCATATAGTCCCATTCGTTTATTTTAGCTTTTACTTCCATTGCCTTTGGAGTCAAATTCATAAAATGCTCTTTGAACCCAAGGTCCATAAGTTTAGTACCTATGTTTTCTTCTATGCAGTTTATTGTGTCAGGTCTTATGCTTAAGTCTTTGATCCATTTTGAATTAATTTTGGTACATGGTGACAGATAGCAGTCCAGTTTCATTCTTTTGCACATGGCTTTCCAATACTCCCAGCACCATGTATTGAAGAGGCTGTCTTTCCTCCATTGTATGTTTTTAGCTTCTTTGTCAAAAATTATCAGTCCATATTTATGTGGTTTTATTTGTGGGTTCTCAATTCTATGCCATTGGTCTATGTGTCTGTTTTTCTGTCAATACCATGCTGTTTTAATTATTGTAGCCCTGTAGTACAACCTAAAGTCAGGGAGTCTGATACCTCAAGTATTGTTCTTTTTTCTTAAAATTGCTTTGGCTATTCGGGGTCTTTTGTGGTTCCAAACAAATCTGATGATTTTTTTTCTATTTCTTTAAAAAATGCCATTGGGATTTTGATGGGGATTGCATTAAATCTGTATATTGCTTTGGGTAATATGGCCATTTTAACTATGTTGATTCTTCCAGTCCATGAGCACAGAATGTCTTTCCATTTCTTTGTGTCTTCTTCAATTTCTTTCAAAAATTTCTTATAGTTTTCAGCATATAGGTCCTTCACATCCTTGGTTAAGTTTATTCCTAGGTATTTTATTCTTTTTGCTGCAATTGCAAAAGGAATTGTTTTTGTATTTCTTTTTCTGAGATTTCATTGTTAGTATATAGGAATGCAATGGACTTTTGTATGTTGATTTCGTAGCCGGCAAATTTACTGTATTCGTTGATTGTTTCTAATTGCTTTTTAGTGGAGTCTTTAGGGTTTTCTATATATAACGTCATGTCATCTGCAAAGAGTGATAATTTAACATCTTCATTCCCAATGTGGATGCCTTTTATTTCTTTCTCTTGCCTGATTGCTATGGCAAGGACTTCCAACACTATGTTGAAAAGCAGAGGTGAAAGGGGACAGCCCTGTCGTGTTCCTGAACGTAGAGCAAAGGCTGTCAGTTTTTCACCATTAATTATGAGATTAGCTGAGGGCTTGTTATATATGGCCTTTATTATGTTAAGGTATTTTCCTTCTATACCTATTTTATTAAGTGTTTTAATCATAAATGGATGTTGTATCTTCTCAAATGCTTTTTCTGCATCAATTGATATAATCATCTGATTTTTGTCCTTTATTTTGTTTATCACATTGATGGATTTGCTGATGTTGAACCATCCTTGTGCCCCGGGGATGAACCCCAGTTGGTCGTGATGAATGATCTGTTTAATGCATTGTTGTATTCGATTTGCTAGAATTTTGTTTAGGATTTTTGCATCTGTATTCATCAGAGATATTGGTCTGTAGTTTTCTTTTTTTCTGTTGTCCTTACCAGGTTTTGGTGTCAGGGTAATGTTGGCCTCATAAAATGAGTTAGGGAGTACTGTCTCTTCTTCAATTTTTTGGAAGAGTTTGAGCAGGATTGGTATTAGATCCACTTCGAAGGTTTGGTAGAATTCACTAGTGAAGCCATCTGGTCCCGGACTTTTGCTTTTGGGAAGGTTTTGGATAACTCATTCAATTTCGTTACTGGTGATTGGTCTGTTTAGATTTTCCAGTTCTTCATGGTTCAGCCTTGGAAGGCTATATGTTTCTAAGAACTTGTCCATTTCTTCTAGGTTATTGAATTTGGTGGCATATAGTCCTTCATAGTATTCTTGGATGATCCTTTGTATTTCTGTGCCATCCGTGATAACTTCCCCTTTTTCATTTTTGATTTCGTTAATTAGTGTCTTCTCTCTTTTTATCTTAGTGAGTCTAGCCAAGGGTTTGTCAATTTTGTTAATCTTTTCAAAGAACCAGCTCTTTGTCACATTAATTTTTCCTATTGTCTTTTTTGTCTCTATTTCATTTAGTTCTGCTCTGATTTTTGTTAATTCCCTTCTTCTGTTGACCTTGGGTTTCACTTGTTCTTCTTTTTCTAGTTCTTTAAGGTGTAACGTGAGATTATTTATTTGGGATTTTTCTTGTTTCTTGAGATAGGTCTGTAATGATATAAATTTCCCTCTTAAAACTGCTTTCTCTGCATCCCAAAAATTTTGGTAGGATGTATTTTCATTGTCATTTGTTTCTATGTATCTTTTGATCTCTCCTCTAATTTCTTCTTTGACCCAGTCGTTCTTTAAAAGTATGTTGTTTAATTTCCATGTATTTGTGTTTTTTCCTGCTTTCTTTTTGCAGTTGATATCCAATTTCAAAGCCTTGTGATCAGAGAATATGTTTGGTATGATTTCGATCTTCTTAAATTTGCTGAGGCTGATTTTATGTCCCAATATTTGGTCTATCATTGAGAATGTTCCATGTACACTAGAAAAGAATGTATAGTTTGGTGTTATCGAGGATGAAGTGCTCGATATATGTCAATTATGTCCATTTCATCTAATGTGTCATTTAGGGCTGCTATTTCATTATTTATTTTCTGTTTGGATGATCTATCCATAGCTGTCAGTGATGTATTTAGGTCCCCTAGTATAATTGTGTTTTGGTCAATTTCTCCCTTTCGTTCTGTTAGTAGTTGCTTGGTATATTTCGGTGCTCCCTGATTGGGGGCATAAATATTGATGACTGTTATGTCTTTTTGTTGTACAGTCCCCTTTACCATTATGAAATGTCCATCTTTGTCTCTTGTTACCATTTTCACCCTGAAGTCTGTTTCATCTGATATCAGTATGGATACACCTGATTTTCTCTGGATACCATTTGCTTGGAGTGTCAATTTCCACCCTTTTACTTTGAGTCTATGCTTGTCCTTGTAGCTGAGATGTGTCTTTTGGAGACAGCATATGGTTGGGTTTAGTTTTTTTTATCTAATCTGCTACTCTGTGCCTTTTTATTGGTGAGTTCAGTCCATTTACATTTAAGGTGATTATTGATATGTGAGGATTTCCTGTCATTGTATCTTTAGTTTTCTGGTAAGGCTGTGTCTCCATTGTTTTTTTGCCTTTTTGTTGTTGTCTATTATTTCTGTATGGGGGTATTCTATGATATCTCCCTCTGTTTCTTCTTTTATTACAGTATGTATTTCAGTTCTGGATTTTTTTTGAGTGGTTATCCTTAAGTTTAAGTAAAAGAAAGTTTGATATTTAGAGTATTCCATTTTCTTTAGCACGCTTACTTTCTCCATTGCCATATTCCTGTTCAGGCCTTTACTCTCCCCCTTTTCATATTTTAGTTGCCACAAATTGTCCCTGTTGATGGTGATCGAATAGCCTCCTTTAGTATTTCTTGTAGTGCATGTCGCGTATTAGAAAATTCCCTCAGCTTCTGTATGTCTGGAAAGGTCTTTATTCCTCCTTCATATGTAAAGGATATCTTTGCTGGATACATTATTCTTGGCTCATAATTTCTCTCTTTCAATAGTTTGAATATTTTGTTCCATTCCCTCCTGGCTTGTAGAGTTTCTGCTGAAAAATCTGATGATAATCTAATGGGCTTTCCTTTGTAGGTTACCGTCTTCTTTTCCCTGGCTGCCTTGAGGATTCTTTCTTTGTCGTTGATTTTAGACAGCTTCAATACAATGTGCCTTGGAGAAGGCCTGTTGGGATTGAGGTAATTAGGTGTTCTATTTGCTTCTTGGATTCGAGGATCCAGTTCTGTCCACAAGTTTGGGAAGATCTCATTGACAATTTGTTTGAATATATTCTCTGTTCCCTTCTCTCTTTCTTCTCCTTCTGGTATGCCCATTATTCTTATATTGCTCTTTCTGATGGAGTCAGAAAGTCCTTGTAGAGTTCTTTCATTTCTTTTAAGTCTCAAGTCCTTTCTTTTTCCACCTGTATAATTTCCAGGTTTCCATCTTCGATGTCACTGATTCTTTCCTCTGTCTGGTCAACTCTACTACCTAAGATGGCTGTTTCATTCTTAATTTCTTCTATGGAGTTCTTAATCTCCAGAAATTCTATTTGGTTCTGTTTTAAAATTTCAATCCCTTTCGTAAAATGCTCATGTTGTTCTTTGATTGCGTTTCTGAGTTCATTAAACTGCCTTTCTGTGTTTTCTTGCATCTCGTTGAGTTTTTTCAGAACTGCAATCTTCAATTCTCTGTCGTTTAAGTCACATATTTCCATATCTTTAAGTTTCTTTTCTGGAGACTTTTCACTTTCTTTCTGAGCTGTCTTGTTGCCTTGGTTATTCATGGCAATTACTGATTTATTGTTTCTCTTCCTAGACATCTACAGGAGTAGTCTCTGCAACAGGTTGATAGTACGATTTCTTTCTTTTGTTTTCCGGTACTTGTTGGTAGAATGTTTTATTTTCTCTCCGACTGCAGCCTTTTATTTCTCTCACACGGTAGTGCTATGTTTTCTCTGCACTATTCCAGCTTCTCACACAATGGGGGGATTCCCTGGGAGACGGGCTTCTCCTCTGTTAATAGTTCACTTGGGTCACAGAGCGCAGTGTTCGTGTGGGTATGCGGAGAGCTTTTGAAGTTCCAAAGCTCTTCCTGCACCAGATTCAGAGCCCGTATGTTACAGCAGTTCTGTTTACTCCTGCAGGGATCTGCCCAGATAGGTGGGGCCACGGGCGGGGTGAGTTGTGAGAGGAGGCCCAGAGCAATGGCGATGACCACCACCACAGCTGGTCCTGCTTCCACAGCTCCGTCCCCTCTGCCGGAACTAGTTGGGCTGCGGATCTGTGTCTGTGGTCCACAGTTCTCAGAACTACAAATATTCTGTTCTTTTGATCTGACACTGCTACTGTTCTCCTTCTAGCACCAGGCAGGTGGGGGCAGGGCGAGCTCTGGGAGGGTAGGAAGGGGACGGCTAGTCTCAGTGCCTAAGGCTTCCGTTCTCTGCTCGGCAGTGAGGGCTTAAACCACCGTATTCAGCCTTCTTCCCTTAGTCTTTTCTCCGAGGTCTCTGCCTTGACCGTTGGGTTCAGCCATGTTATATGCTGCCCCCTCAGCCCTGTGGGCCATAAGCGGAGCTCTAGCAGTCCGAGTTCTTCCCTCTCCCGCATCTGTGGTAGTTCTGGAATGCAGCGAGCTCGTAGCACTGAGCTAGGTCTGCGTCCTGCGCCCGCGGCTCCGTCTCCACACTTGTCCTTTCCCTCCTCCCCCGTTTGCGCAATTCTCCCACCTTTCGGTGAATTCAGTAGTGGGCCTCTTCGTCTTGCCTGTCTGCTGTGCAGGGAGTCCTTTGTGGAGATATTGTTGTTCGATTAGTTGTAAATTCCAGGGGAGCTTTACAGAGGCTTACCTCATGCTGCCATTTTGATGACATCACTTCTCCATCTCATTTTTGAAGGACACTGTTTTTGAATGTGGAATTTTCAGTTGACAGGTTTTTTTGTCAGTACTTTAAATGTATTATTCCACTGCCTTCTGGCCTGCAAGATCTCTTCTGAAACATCTGATGGAAATCTTACTGAGAATCCATTGCACATAACGACGCACTATTTTCTTTCTGCTTCAAGATTTTTTCTTTGTGTTTGATTTTTGACAGTTTGATTAGAGTGTGTATCAGTTTGGGTCTATTTGTATTTATCCTAGTTGGAGTTTGTTGAGTTTCTTGTGTGTGTGTGTGTGTGTATGTGTGTGTATGTGTGTGTGTGCACATATTTTTTTTTCTTCTACAATTTGGGAAGTATTTGGCCATTGTTTTTTCAAATATTCTGTCCGCTCTTTTCTAGCTCTCTTCTTCTCTCTCTGGGACTCCCATAAGGCATATAAGGGTCCACTTGATAATATCATTTAAGTCCCTCAGACTCTGTAAACGTTTCTTCATTCTTTTTTCTTTTTGATTCTTAGACTTGATAATTTCAAACGACCTTATTTCAAGTTTGCTCATTATTTCTTCTCCATATTTGAGTCTGCTGTTGAATCTCTGTAGTGAATTTTTCATTTCAGATATTGTATTTTTCAACTTTGGAATTTCTGTTTGGTTCTTTTGTGTGATTTCTGACTCTTTCTTGATATTCTTATTTTGTTCGTGTATCATTTTTTTCTGATTTTCTTTAGTTCTTTATCCATGTTTTCTTTTAGCTCTTTGAACATATATAAGACAGTTATTTTAAAGTCTTTACCTAGTAAGCCCAGCACTTATGTTTCTTCATGGCTGGTGTCTAGAGATTTATTTTGTTCCTTTGGATGGGCCAGGTTTTTCTGTTTCTTTGTCTTGTAATTTTTGTTGAAAATTTGGCATTTAAAAAACAACCACCTCTCCCTGTCTTTGCAGACTGGCTCCATGCAAGAGCCAGTAATCAGAAACCTTTACTAATTAGCCCAATGGGAAGGCTTAAGGTCATCTCAGACCCTTTCTGAGTATGCATATTCCCTGGGCGTGTGTGTGTGTGTGTGTGTGTGTGTGTGTGAGAGAGAGTGTGTGTGTGTGTGCTTTCTTCTGATTTTTCTGTATACATGACTGCTTTTAAATGTCTTAATTTCCCTAGGAATCTACCCTTGCTTCTTCTCAAGGCTTCAGCTGTTCTACTGTATTCCTTAAACAAGAATCACTGGCTGCAAGTGTCTGTGAGTCTGTAGTCCCCTTGCAGTTTTCCTAAGCCATGACCATTGTCACCCATGGCTTCTGCCTGCCTGAAATCTGAGCTGTGCTGCCTTTAGCCATCTGTGCTCCAGCTTAAGTGACACAGAGAGCAATCCCTCTGGCTGCACCCAAACAGGTTAGAACATTGAAAATTTTGTCTGCTCTGTTCTCTCCAGTTTGTGGTAGGAACCTGGGGACCAAGCTGCTGCTTCCCCCAAACTGTGCTGCATAGTGCTAGAAATAGGGTGGGGTAAGGGTAAGTAAATTGCCATGAAATATTCTGTTTTTAATGTGTTTTTTCTTGATTGATAGTTCACTTGGTTACTGTAGATCTTGACTGATTTCCAGAACATCTATCATGTTATTTTAGCCAGTCTTATTGTTTATTTAATGTCTCCTTTAGGGAGCAAGGAACTGGGGCTTCCAGATGGCTAGTTTGTTGACATCACTCATTGTACAATTTTAATATAGAAACAGAAAAGAATAACATTTCCTATTTAACCCTAATATATGAGCACAGAGGGCATTTCTTGAGGACTGGCTAAGAGCAGTGAATGGCCTGGAATTTTGAACCTCAAGTGTTTGGTAATTGCTATGAAGCAACTATGTAGGAAAACAGAAGTAGCTGCTGCCAGAAATGAAATATAGGGTAAATTACTTCACAAATACATTTATGGAGGTCCTCTGTGAGTCTGAAATATAAAAATTAAATCAGGAGGACTGGCACAAGTATATTAATCAAGCTTAATTGTGAGCCCAGTGTTGGTCCTGGTCCCATTCCATCTACAGGAGAGATTCTCAACATTATCCAGCAGCATCAGCAAGTTCTTGTTTCCTATCTCTGATATACTGTATCAGAAACTGTGGGGGAGGTCTCAGTATCTTATGTTTTAACCAGACCTCCAGGTGATTCTGATGCATGCTCAAATTTGATCTGATCAAACTTGCAACAGTATTCCTAGGCCCCTCTATAATATCAACTCCCTATAGTCACCAAACATATCAGGTTCCTATACCTGTGCTTTCCAGAATTTTAAAGTATTTTTAATAAAACAACTGATGGCGTGATAGCCTGAAACGTGGATGGGTATAAGTATAAATTTATAGGTAACCTTTGAGTCCTTCCTAGAATTACCCCCTTCTATGTGAGGAAGCTTCACAAAACAAAACAAAACATCAGAAATTTTTGTGTGTCTGAAGGACTAATTTTGTCTCTAGTCCTCCATGAAAAGCTTGTTGCTCATTTGTCTGGGCCCTTTGCTAATGAAGATACTGCTCCTGGATTACTTCATGCTATTTCTGGGTTATTCAGCCATAGGCTTGGGATCAATAGATGCCAAGATCAGCTGTCTTGAGCTTGATAACAACCTACAGAAAGAGCCTGGGGCTATGGGTCTTCTCCATGCATGAATGATGAACTCTGCTGCTATGCACTTTGAAAAATTCTTAGACAACATAGGGACTCTACTGTATCCATGACCTGAGTCTAAACTTAGATCGTTGTTGTTAGTATCTGGTCATGTTTCCATCAATATATAAAACCATGAAACAAACCCAGAAGCAATAAATATATACATTATATTAAGAATTCCCAAAGTAGAAATCTAAATTCACTAAACAAATTATTTATGGGGTACATACATTTTCAAGAATCATTTGCTTTACAAAATGACTAATTACAGAATTCTTTGAAGTGAAAAGTTTCCTTGCAACACTATGCAGCAGTTAAAATAAATAACCTTTAAATGAATTAGATATACACATAACAATACCTATGGATCTTAAAAACATGGCAGTGGGTGTACAGAAAGTAAAATATTTTTAACACAATGCCATTTAATAAACAAATGCATGCAAACAGAACAAATGCCAGTGTCTTAGAGTGTTACACATAACATATATCATATGACCAGCAATTCCACTTACAGTTACTTATTCTAGAGAAAGGAAACTTACATTTACAAAAAAATCTTGTATTTGAATATTTATAACAGCTATTCATAATCACCAAAACCTAGAGATAATCCAAATGTCCTTCAAAGGATAAATGGATAAGCAAATTGTGGTACATGTATACAGTGGAATACTACTGAGCAACAAAAAGAAATGAATGATTGATACATGCCACAACTTCGATGGCTCTCAGGAGTATTATGCTGAGTGAAAAAATATCTAATTTCAAAATGTTAAATACTGCATTATTCCCTTTTATATAACATCCTTAAAATGTCAAAAGTATAGTGATGGAGCATAGATCAGTGGTTGCCAGGGTTAGGGTTGGTGTTAGGTATAACTATAAATAGGTAGCACTATTTGGGATGATCTGTATTCTGATTGTGGTGATAGATGAATCTACACATGTGGTAAAATTGTATAGGACTATCCACCAACAATAACAAAAAAAAAGAGTGCTTGCAAAAACTTGTGAAAGCCAAAACAAGATGTGCAGCTTAGTAAATAATATTGCACCAATATCAATGTCATTATCCTGGTTTGAGAATTGTACTGTTTATGTAAGATGTTATCATTAAGGGAAGATTGGAGAAGGTCACATGGGAAATCGCCATACTATTTTTTCAATTTCTGTATGAGTCTAAAATTATTTCTGAATGAAAAGGTTTTTAAGAACAGATTCTAATTAAAAGAATGCAAAATTAAGCAAATTTTAATGACTACTTATGGGAAGAAGGGAATGGGGGTGGGTAGAGGAAGAGGAAGAAAGATATTAAAGAGTATATTTAAATACTTGATTTATAATTTTCTGGGGAGTAAGTTATAGTTCTCTGTTACTAGATTATGAACACCATGAGGTCAAGAACTATTTATTGGTCTTTTCTGGATCTCTCAGTGATTAACATAGTGCTGTGTTAGGTGTGTTAGTTGCACAATGAGCATTCATTCTATTATTAAATAAATCAACTTGTACACATATCTATTTCATAGCAGAACTCCATACAGTAAAAAATCCTAAATTTGCAAGTGTTTTTTTGGTGGAAATGTTGACATTTTCTTAATACATGCTTTATATTACGTTGAGGTCTGATATATTTCTCTGTGATGCAGTTACATCATGGCAAGCTCTTACCCAACAGTAGATGCAACTGCCATCAATACTTTCATGAATTCAGTGGGAAATAGCAAATGGGGAGTAAATATGGTCTCATCACTGAGGAGGGCCTTAGTATCTCTTGCCACCAACATTTACCTTTTAATGGAAAAGAAATGATAGTTCTTAGAAATGTTAATGTGCGGTGTCTGGAACCCAAGCTGGATTCTTGAATTACAAGGCCTCATTTGTCAAATGACATTTTTCTTGTTTCACTAGTTTTTATACTTTCCTTATGTTCCTCTTTCACCCTAAGAGGGTTTGCATGTAACTTAATATTCCTTTATGGTATTTTATGAGTCAAGGCCATGTTTCTCAAGTAGTAATTGCAATCCTTAAATGTGTAATAAAGGCTCTTCAGAAATGCACCAGGCCATATTTTCTTACTCTTCATTGCCAGTTTGTGTTGAGGAAGAGTAAAAACATCTAGGAAGGGCATATCATATTAAATATTGAGGTGGAGAAAAAACAAGCTAGAGAAAGGGAGATAGGGAAAAGGGGAGGGGATGAGAAAGAGATTCGCAGGTGGTGGGAAGCGCAATGGTAAAATAAATGGGTATTTTAATAAATAGGTAGCTCTGAAGGGGACGGCTCTGAAAAATTCACATTATCTGAAAACATCATTGATGAAGTTTTTCTAAAGGGAGACCCTTTGGTAGCTTTTCTCAGCTCTAAATACAGTGGTCCTTCTGAGAATAAGATAAGTAGTTTTCTTATTTTTAACAGAAAAGGCAAAGTATTTTCCTCGCTATGCTATAAGAAAGTAAAGCGTGTGATGTTTGATTACCCTGCTGCCATATTCAATACAAAGTGTCATCCTTTTGCTATGAACCGCATGTCTCCTGTGTTGTCTCTTGCCTGAGCTACCTGGAAACACAAACTGATTACAGAAATAGGCTGGTTTGGCACGTCCTGTACGACAAAGTTAATAGAGCAATAACTTTAAAAATGTAAGGATTCTATTAGGCATTACAAAAATTACAAGTGAGACAAGTCTGCTCTTAAAATTAAAAAAAAAAAAAGGACTGTTTTTAAAAATGCTAATTGTTCTCCTAAGTTTTGTTTTCAAATTTGCATCTTTAATTTGGGTAACTGTCACTGACCTAGTGCCCCCTCCTGAACAATCCTTGATGAGAGAAATAAAGCTCTAGATTCACTTATGGTAAACATCTTAGACTGAATCTACCAGAAAGCAAAGCCTGAGACAAGAAGGAGTGTGCATGTGGTTTATTTTGGGAGGTGATCGCAGGGAGCAGGAGTGGGAGACATAAAAAGAAGGCTCACTAGCCCAGGGTGCTTTGTCAATCTGGTTACCACTGTGGGAGCTGGGCACACCTGGATGAGGGAAGAGGGAAGCTTTTATCCAATGATTGCTCTTATCCTCCTTGGTCAAGGGTGGCCCGAAGAGTGAGTAGTCCTGGGGCAGAGATCAGGAGAAAAGACTGAAGCTTCAGCAAGGTGCTGTCGTTAGCCCTGGGCAAAGCCAATGAACTCAGTAAGGGCTAGAGTTGAACTGGAGGCTGGGAGGCAGAGCCTCCAGTGAGGAGATTCAAGCAAAATCTCTCCTCAATACTTGAAGTCTGGGATATCTAAACCACGTCAAGCCTTAGGATATGGTGTTTGGATATTGTGGATTTATATAGACAATTTTTAAAATGCTCAAGAAAAATCATGCTTGTCTGTGGCCAGGTTAATCAATAATAAATTCAACTGTGTCGTGCAGCTGTTGACAAGCCAACTGGTTGGTATTAGGACCCATGACAGGAATCTCAGCCTAGGGTTCCAGAAACTCATACTTTACAGGCTACTCTGAACCACAATATATATCAGGTTCAACTCCCTATTAAGGGACCTAGTTATTATAGTTCTGACCCAAATACCATTCTAATATAAGACCAAGTGGCAATTCAGTCATGGGTAGGGGACATATTTTCCTGGACTGGAAACCTGAGGTTATTTGATAACTTAGGATGCTATGGAAGTGGGTCTGGCTGTGTCTAGATAGCATGGAGTTTGGAGGCCAAAAAAAATTATGTCTACAATCAGCTCAACTGCTCACTAGTTGTGACCTTCCTAAATGACCAAAGCCTCTTATGATGAAGATTCCTCATGGTTCACATGGTATAAATAACACTACATTCATAAAGTATCTGAGAAGACTGACTGAGAAAACGTATATAATAAAGCACTTTATCCAGTACATGTATATTTTAGGCAGAAAGTTATTGTTAATTCTCTTTGCCTGATCATGTGCATGCATTCCAGACGAGTGAATGACAGAAGCAAACCCTGAAATTGCTCACATACACTGGTATATCTCCCTGAGGCTAGTTCCAAGTAACTGCACCGCAGCCACCATTTAAAACCAAGTTGGAAGTTTGAGTCTGGGTGATATGGAATCTTCTTTATTATTATTATGTTTTTTAGTGTCGGCAATTTTAATTTTAATTCTGGGCAATGGCAAAACAACAGAAGGATGTAGGCAGTCTTCTGTTTTTTATGTTTCATGCTACATAAAACAGCATCTTAATTATGTGATAGACTATAAATTAAGAAAAGCTGCCCTATAAATTTCAATTAAATCTTATATTTATTTTATTTGTTAATTTTTAATTACAATTGGCATACATATTATTTTGAGACATTTATATAACTTACAAGATGATCACTCCGATAAATCTAGTACCCATCTGACACCACACATAGTCATTGTAATATTATTAACTATATTCCTTATGTTATTCTTTACATCCCCATGAATATTTTGTAACTACCAATTTGTAATTCTTAATCCCTTCCCCTTTTTCACTCATATTCCCAACTCCCTCCTATCTGGTAACCCTCAAAATGTTCTCTGTATCTATCAGTCTCTTTCTGTTTGTTTGTTCATTTATTTTGTTTTTTTGGATTCCACATGTAAGTGAAATCATATGGCATTTCCCTTTCTCTATCTGACTTACTCCACTCAGCACAATAACCTCTATGTCCATCTACGTTGTTGCAGATAGCAAGATTTCCTTCTTTCTTATGGCTGAGTAATATTCCATTATATATATGTACCACCTCGTCATTATCCATTCATCCATTGATGAACACCCAGCTTGCTCCCATGTCTTGGTTATTGTTAATAATGCTTCAATGAACATATTGGATGCACATGTTGCCTCGAAGTAGTGTTTTGGGTTTCTTCAGATAAATAGCTAGAAGTGAGATTACTGGGTCCTGCTTTGTCTCTTGTTATAGCTTTTGTTTTAAAGTATATTTTTTCTGGTATAAATATTACTCCCCCTGTTTGCTTGTTTGTTTGTTTTTGCTTCCATTTTCATGAAATATCTTTCTCCATCCCATTACTTTCAGTCTGTGTGTCTTTCAATCTGAAGTGAGTCTCTCGTAGGCAGCAAATATCAGGGTCTTGTTTTCTTATACATCTAACACCCTATATTTTGATTGAAACATTTAATCTATTTTCTTTTTTTTTAATTAAAGTTTATTGGGGTGACGTTTGTTAGTAAAGTTACATAGATTTCAGGTGTACAATTCTGTATTACATCATCTATAAATCCCATTGTGTGTTCACTACCCAGAGTCACTTCTCCTTCCATCACCATATATTTGATCCCCCTTACCCTCATCTCCCATCCCTACCCCCTTACCTTCTGGTAACCACAAAACTATTGTCTGTGTCTATGAGTTCTTGTTTCTCATTTGTTTGTCTTGTTCTTTTGTTGTTTTTGGTTTATATACCACACATCAGTGAAATCATCTGGCTCTCTGTTTTTTCTGTCTGACTTATTTCACTCAGCATTATAATCTCAAAATCCATCTATGTTGTCACAAATGGTTCTATTTCATCTTTTCTTACCGCCGTGTAGTATTTCATTGTGTACATATACCACAACTTCTTTATCCATTCATATATCGAAGGACGTTTTGGTTGTTTCCATATCTTGGCCACTGTAAGTAAAGCTGCAATGAACATTGGATCACACGTGTCTTTATGTGTAGATGTTTTCAGATTTTCTGCGTAGATACCCAGGAGGGGGATTGCTGGGTCATATGGTAATTCTATTCGTAATTTTTTGAGGAACCTCCACACTGCCTTCCATAGTGGTTGCACCAACCTGCATTCCCACCAACAGTGTATGAGGGTTCCTTTTTCTCCACAACCTCTCCAACACTTGTTACTATTTGTCTTGTTGATGATAGCTATTCTAACTGGGGTGAGGTGGTATCTCTTTGTGGTTTTTATTTGTATTTCTCTGATGATTAGTGATATTGAGCATTTTTTCATATGTCTATTGGCCATTTGTATGTCCTCTTTGGAGAAATGTCTCTTCAGGTTCTTTGCCCATTTTTCAATTGGGTTGTTTGTTTTCTGTTGTTGTTGAGTTGCATGAGTTCCTTGTATATTAGGATATTAGCCTCTTATCGGAGGCACTGTTAGCAAAAATCTCCCATTCAGTTGGTTGCCTCTCTATTTTGTCGATGGTTTCTTTTGCTGTGCAGAAGCTTTTAAGTTTGATATAGTTCCATTCATTTATTTTAGCTTTTACTTCCCTTTCCTTTGGAGTCAAATTCATAAAATGCTCTTTGAACCCAAGGTCCATAAGTTTAGTACCTATGTATTCTTCTATTCAGTTTATTGTTTCAGGTCTTATACTTAAGTCTTTGATCCATTTTGAATTAATTTTGGTACATGGTGACAGATAGCAGTCCAATTTCATTCTTTTGCATGTGGCTTTTCAATTCTGCCAGCACCATTTATTGAAGAGGCTGTCGTTTCTCCATTGTATGTTTTTTGCTTCTTTCTCAAAAATTATCAGTCCATATTTATGCGGTTTTATTTCTCAGTTCTCAATTCTATTCCATTGGTCTAAATGTCTGTTTTTCTGCCAATACCATGCTATTTTGATTATTGTTGCCATGTAATACAAGCTAAAGTCAGGGAGTGTGATACCTCCAGCATTGTTCTTTTTTCTTAAGATTGCTTTGTTTATTCGGGGTCTTTTGTGGTTCCAAACAAATCTGATGATTTTTTTGTTCTATTTCTTTAAGAAATGCCATTGGGATTTTGATGAGGATCTCATTAAATCTGTATATTGCTTTGGGTAATATGGCCATTTTAACTTTGTTGATTCTTCCAATCCAAGAGCACGGAATGTCTTTCCATTTCTTTGTGTCTTCATCAATTTCTTTTAAAAATGTCTTTTAGTTTTCAGCATATAGGTCTTTCACATCCTTGGTTAAGTTTATTCCTAGGTATTTTATTCTTTTTGCTGCTATTGCAAAAGGAATTTTTTTTGTTTTTTTTTCTCTTTCTTTTTCTGAGATTTCATTGTTAGTACATAGGAATGCCATGGAATTTTGTATGTTGATTTTGTAGCCAGTAACTTTACTGTACTCGTTGATTGTTTCTAATAGCTTTTTGGTGGAGTCTTTAGGGTTTTCTATATATAGCATTATGTCATCTGGAAAGAGTGACAATTTAACTTCTTCACTCCCAATTTGGATGCCTTTTATTTCTTTCTCTTGCCTGATTGCTCTGGACTTCCAACACTATGTTGAAAAGCAGAGGTGTTAGGGGACAGCCCTGTCGTGTGCCTGAACTTAGAGCAAAGGGCTTCAGTTTTTCACCATTAATTATGAGATTAGCTGAGGGCTTGTCATATATGGCCTTTATTATGTTAAGGTATATTCCTTCTATACCTATTTTATTAAATGTTTTAATCATAAATGGATGTTGTATCTTCTCAAATGCTTTTTCTGCATCAATTGATATAATCATTTTTGTCCTTTATTTTATGTGATGTATCACATTGATGGATTTGCGGATGTTGAACCATCCTTGTGCCCCGGGGATGAACCCCACTTGGTCGTGATGAATAATCTTTTTAATGCACTGTTGCATTCAATTTGCTAGAATTTTGTTTAGGATTTTTGCGTCTGTATTCATCAGAGATATTGGTCTGTAGTTCTCTTTTTTTTTATGTTGTCCTTACCAGGTTTTAGCATCAGGATAATGTTGGCCTCATAAAATGAGTTAGGGAGTACTGTCTCTTCTTCAATTTTTTGGAAGAGTTTGAGCAGGATTGGTATTAGATCCTCTTTGAAGATTTGGTAGAATTCACTAGTGAAGCCATCTGGTCCCGGACTTTGGTTTTGGGAAGGTTTTGGATGACTGATTCAATTTCGTTACTGGTGATTGGTCTGTTTAGATTTTCCAATTCTTCATGGTCAGCCTTGGAAGGCTATATGTTTCTAAGAACTTGTCCATTTCTTCTATGTTATTGAATTTGGTGGCATATAGTCCTTCGTAGTATTCTTGAATGATCCTTTGTATTTCTGTGGTGTCCGTGATAACTTCCCCTTTTTCATTTCTGATTTTGTTGATTAGTGTCTTCTCTCTTTTTATCTTAGTGAGTCTTGCCAAGGGTTTGTCAATTTTGTTAATCTTTTCAAAGAACCAGCTCTTTGTCACATTAATTTTTTTCTGTTGTCTTTTTGTTCTCTATTTCATTTAGTTTTTCTTTGATTTTTATTATTTCCTTTCTTCTGCTAACCTTGGGTTTCATTTGTTCATCTTTTTCTAGTTCTTTAAGTTGTAATGTGAGGTTATTTATTGGGGATTTTTCTTGTTTCTTGAGACAGGCCTGTAATGAATATACATGTCCCTCTTAAAACTGCTTTCACTGCATCCCAAAAATTTTGGTAAGATGTATTTTCATTGTCATTTGTTTCTATGTATCTTTTGATCTCTCATCTAATTTCTTCTTTGACCAGTCGTTCTTTAAAAGTATGTTGTTTAATCTCCATGTAATTATGTTTTTTCCTGCTTTCCTTTGCAGTTGATATCCAATTTCAAAGCCTTGTGAGTAGAGAATAGGCTTGGTATGATTTCAATCTTCTTAAATTTGCTGAGGTTAGTTTTATGTCCCATTATATGGTCTATCCTTGAGAATGTTCCATGTACATTAGAAAAAAATGTATAGTCTGATGTTTTAGAATGAAGTGCTTTATGAATGTCATTTATGTCCATTTCATCTAATGTGTCATTTAGGGCTGCCATTTCATTATTTTCTGTTTGGATGATCTGTCCATAGCTGTCAATGATGTATTTAGGTCCCCTAGTATAATTGTGTTTTGGTCAATTTCTCCCTTTAGTTCTGTTAATGGTTGCTTGGTATATTTCGATGCTCCCTGATTTGGGGCATAAATATTGATGACTATTATGCCTTCTTGTTGTACAGTTCCCTTTACTGTTATGAAATGTCCATCTTTGTCTCTTGTTACGTTTTTCAGCCTGAAGTCTGTTTCATCTGATATCAGTATAGCTACACCTGATTTTCTCTGGATACCATTTGCTTAGAGTGTCAATTTCTACCCTTTCACTTTGAGTGCCTGTTTGTCCTTGTAGCTGAGATGTATCTCTTAGAGACAGCATATTGTTGGGTATAGTTTTTTGATCCAATCTGCTACTCTGTGCTTTTTCATTGGTGAGTCAGTCCATTTATGTTTAGGGTTATTATAGATATGTGAGGATTTCCTATCATTCTGTCTTTAGTTTTCTTGTAAGACCGTGTTTCCATTGTTTCTTTGCCTTTTCGTTGTCTATTATTTCTGTGTGGTGGTATTCTATGCTGTTTCCCTTTATTTCTCCTTTTATTACAGTATATATTTCAGTTCTGGATTTTTTTTGAGTGGTTACCCTTAAGTTTATGTAAAAGAAAGTTTGATATTTAGAGTATTCCATTTTCCTCAGCATGCCTACTTTTTCCATTCCCATATTCCAGTTCAGGCCTTTACTCTCCCCCTTTTTATATTTTGGTTGCCACAAATTGTCCCTGTTGATGGTGGTCGAATAGCCTCCTTTAGTATTTCTTGTAGTGCAGGTAGTGTATTAGAAAATTCCCTCAGCTTCTGTATGTCTGGAAAGGTCTTTATTCCTCCTTCATATGTAAAGGATATCTTTGCTGGATACATTATTCTTGGCTCATAATTTCTCTCTTTCAATAGTTTGAATATTTGGTTCCACTCCCTCCTGGCTTGTAGAGCTTCTGCTGAGAAATCTGATGATAATCTAATGGACTTTCTTTTGTAGGTTACCGTCTTTTTATCCCTGGCTGCCTTGAGGATTCTTTCTTTGTCGTTGATTTTTGACAGCTTCAATACAATGTGCTTTGGAGAAGGCCTGGTGGGGTTAAGGTAATTAGGTGTTCTATTTGCTTCTTGGATTTGAGGATACAGTTCTTTCCATAAGTTTGTGTTCTCATTGACTATTTGTTTGAATATACTCTCTGTTCCCTTCTCTCTTTCTTCTCCTTCTGGTATACCCATTATTCTTATATTGCTCTTTCTGATGGAGTCAGAAAGTTCTTGTAGAGTTCTTCCATTTCTTTAAGTCTCAAGTCTCTTTCTTCTTCCATCCATGTCATTTCCAGGTTTCTATCTTCAATGTCACTGATTCTTTCCTCCATCTGGTCAACTCTACTACCTAAGCTGGTTATTTCATTCTTAATTTCTTCTATTGAGTTCTTAATCTCCAGAAATTCTATTTGGTTCTTTTTTAAAATTTCAATCTCTTTGGTAAAATGCTCATGTTTTTCTTTGATTGTGTTTCTGAGTTCATTAAACTGTCTTTCTGTGTTTTTTTGCATCTCATTGACTTTTTTCAGAACTGCAATCTTGAATTCTCTGTCATTTAAGTCACATATTTCCATATCTTTAAGTTCCTTTTCTGGAGACTTTTCACTTTCTTTCTGAGCTGTCTTGTTTCCTTGGTTATTCATGGCAATTAATGATTTATTATTTCTCTTCCTAGACATCCACAGGAGTGGGGTCTGCAACAGGTTGATAGGAAGACGTCTTTCTTTTGTTTTTCAGTACGTGTTTGTAGAATGTTTTATTTTCTCTCCTCCTGCAGCCTTTTTTTCTCTCTCACAGTGTAGTATTATGTTTTCTCTGCACTATTCCAGCTTCTCACACAATGTGGGGATTCCCTGAAAGGTGAGTTTCTCCTCTGTTAACAGTTCATCTAGGTCATAGGGCACCGCTTCCCTGTTGGGATGCGGAGAGCTTTTGAAGTTCCAAAGCTCTTCCTGCACCAGATTCAGAGCCCGTATGTTTCAGCAGTTTTGTTTACTCCTGCAGGGATCCACCCAGTTAGGTGAGGACAGGGGCAGGGTGAGTTGTGGGAATTTGCCCAGAGCAATTGCAGTGACCACCACCACAACCGGTCCTGCTTCCACAGCTCCCTCTCCTTTGGCGGAACTGGTTGGGCTGCGAATCTGTGTCTGGACCACAGTTCTCAGAACTGCAAATATTCTGTTTTTTTGATCTGACACTGCTACTGTTCCATTTCTAACACTGGGCAGGTGGGGGTGGAGGGAGATCTGGGAGGGTATGGAGGGGGCGGCTAGTCTCAGTGCCTAAGGCTTCCGTTCTCTGCTCAGCAGTGAGGGCTTAAACCACCTTTTTCAGCCTTCCTCCTTCAGTGTTTTCTCCGAGGTCTCTGCCGTGAGCGTTGGGTTCAGCCATGTTATATGCTGTCCCCTCAGCCCTGTGGGCCATAAACGGAGCCCTAGCAGTCCGAGTTTTTCCGTCTCATGTAGCTGCGGTAGTTCTGGGATGCAGCGAGCTCGGAGCACTCAGCTAGGTCTGGGTCCTGTGCACGGGCGGCTCCGTCTCCGCACTTCTCCCTTCCCTCGTCCTCTGCTGCGCAATTTGCCCACCTTTAGGTGAATTCAGTAGTGAGACTTTTCATCTTGCCTGTCTGCTATGCAGGGAGTCCTTTGTGGAGTTATAGTTTTTCAATTTGTTGTAAATTCCAGGGGAGATTTCCAGAGGCTCACCTTACGCAGCCATTTTGATGACGTAATCCATTTTCATTAAAGGTAATTGTTGATAGATATGTAGTTATAGTCATTTTATTATTCACATTTTTGTCTTTTTTTCTTCTTTTAAATGATACCTTTGCTGGGTTGAGTAATCTTGGTTGTAGGTCCTTGCTTTTCATCACTTTGAAGATTTCATACCAATCCCTGTGGCCTGCAAAGTTTCTGTTGGGAAATCAACTGACAGTCTTATGAATGCTCTCTTGTAGGTAACTAACTGCTTTTCTCTTGCTGCTTTTCAAATTCTCTCTTTGTCTTTAAGCATTGGCAATTTAATTATGATATGTCTTTATGTGTGCCTCTTCAAGTTCATCTTGTTTGGGACTCTCTCTGCTTTCTGGCCTTTATGTTTATTTCCTTCTCCAGATTAGGGAAGTTTCCTATCAATATTTCTTCAAATAGGTTTTCAATTCCTTGTTCTCTCTTTTCTCTTTGTGGTACCCCTATGATGCAAATGTTGGTATGCTTGATGTTGTCACAGAAACCCCTTAAATGTCCTCATTCTTTTGGATTATTTTTTGTTTTTGTTATTCTGATTGGGTGTTTTCTGCTACCTTATCTTCTAAATTGTTGATTCAGTCCTCTCCTTCATCTAATCTACTATTGATTTCCTTTAATGTTGTCTTTATTCCATTTATTGTATTCTTTATTTTTGACTGATTCTTTTTTATGGCTCCTAATTTTGTTGAAGTTCTACCTGAGATCATTGAGTATCATAATATCCAGTGTTTGGAACTCTGCATCTGGTAGATTGCTTTTCTCCATTTTGTGTAGTTATTTATTTATTTTTTTTTTTTTTTTAGCTTTGGTCTGTTCTTTTATTTGGAACATGTTTCTTTGTCTCCCCATTTTGGCTGCTTTCCTGTGTTGTTTCTATGTATTAGTAGGACTGCTATGCCTCCCAATCGTAGTAGAGTGGCCTTATGTAGTAAGTGTCCTGTAGGACCCAGTAATGCAGTCTCCCTAATCATCAGAGGCAGGTGTTCCAGGTATGTCCCTTGTGTGCACTGTATCTATCCTCCTGTTGTAGTTGAACCTTGGTTGCTGTTTACACATCAGTGGGAGGGATTGACCCTCAAGCTGATTGGTCTAATCTGGCAACAAATCTCATTGGCCCTAACTTCCAAATAAATACCCAGAATCTACCTATTTCTCTTCTGCTACTATCCAGGTCCAAACAACCATCATCACTTCCAAGATTGTTGCAATAACTTCCCTGATTCTACACTTGCTTCCCTTCATTCTATTCTCAGCACAACTGTCAGAGGATTCACATGAAATGGTAACTGGATTGTGTCCCTTACCTATTCAAACCCTCAAATCACTTCCTCTCTCACTCGTACAGTCCACACAGAGCCCACCAGGCCCATTATGATCAAACTTTCTCATTTCCTCTCTGATATTATCTCTTACTACTACCCCCTTGCTCATACCTGTCTACCTGTTGCTCCTGGAATTGCATAGGTCCCACCCACTTCAGCATCTTGTACTCCTGTCCTTTCTGTCTGGAATTTTCTTCAGATTTTGAGCAAAAAGAGCTTGTTTCCTCTAACTACTTTGGAATTTGACCCAAATTTCATTCAGCCAGTGAATAACCCTGGCTGTAGGTCTAAATTGACAAGCACACCACATATTTTATCCTTCTTCCTGACTTATTTTTTCCTTGGCACTTAGCATGAGCTTACATATTTTATCTTGTGTTTGTTTATCTTGCTGATGGCCTGTCTTCACCCACTAGAATGTAAGTACATATATAATTTCCTGCTATATTCCCAGAGTCAAGAAATGTGCCTATCTCCAAATAAGTACTCAATAAATACTTATTGAATGAATGAATGAATAAATAAAGGTATTCATTATATTAGGTAAAGGGGGCTTTCCTTTGAAAACACTGAACTTTCTGTTTGTAGGCACAATTTGTTGTTCCAAGGGAACAATCTCTGTAGCTACCAGCTTGGTAGATAGTAGTCACATAAACTTTGCTGTCTTCCTGAACAGAACTGTACATGCTGTTAAACTATTTGGATGGCACATCAGCCCCCTGCCACATTTAGTACATTGTTTTTTCACATCCCGCTTGCCAAATTCTTACAGCCAATTGTAGTATGACATTTTTCCCTGGGGGAAATCATCTTAAGAACACAGATTACTGAACAAATAGGATAACAAATAATTCCATCTATAGTGATGGAGAGAGGTCTTCCCCTTCCCTGTATTCACATCCATGAACCCCTCAGTATTGTGTTACTTGTTAGCCACCCTGAGAAGGGAACATTCCAGTCTTAGGACAAGCACTGGCCATACCACAGGGAGCTCCTGTGCTTTCCTCCTGCTGAATTCATACACAACCTCCAAAACTCTAGCCCACAGAGCCTTTCAGCTCTCCATTCTCAGAAATGAGGTGCTCAGGGTGAGACTGATAAACTCTACACTAACCCGGCCAGTGTAAGCTTGGAGTAGGCCAATATTTAGATTTTTTATCTTAGAATCTTGCTACGCAGGGCATCACTGATGGCCTCTGTGGAAAATGAATCCTGCCAGGCTCATGCCATAAATGGAGTGAGACCTTCTGCTCATGATAAAGCTCTCTTGTTCACGGGCACTAAAATACTTTAGACTTCATCCATCCAGACCTCCAATTCTTTTGTTCGCCATGTTTCCACAGCACTATATTTCATGTTGCCTAATTCTGCCAAGATTCTGGAGAAATACAACTTGACTCTCTTCTTCTTTTAAAATAAATAAATGAATAATAAAATTATAATAAGACAATAACAGAAACAGTAATAAAGTGTCTTAAAGAGAATGCAAAATTATTGTAGTTAGACCTGAACTGCTCTAAGCATTCAGTGGTGCTGGTGAACTTGATCTCTGTAATATACATCTGCTTGTGGACTCTTCAGGCAGGACCTAGAACACCCAGAAACAGCACACCCTGAGATATAATGAAGTGCACAAGTTCCACCCCCTCAGATTCTCCTCTCCACTTGACCACCAAATAGATGTGGTGCGTCAGATGCCTCAGGCCTCTGGACTTTTCGGTTAACTTTAAAAGCTATAGCTGTCCATGAGTCTGCTAAAATCAAGGATTAAATAGCTACAAGGCAATGTCTTGTCTTTTAAAAATAATAAAACACTACACACACACACACATACACACACACACACAAAATTGGAACTTTCCTCATTTGTCATAAATTCAATCCAACAGGGTTTAGAGTGAAGGTTCTGATTCTATCACAATCACAATTTCCTGAGTAATAAGAACAAATATTCTGTTTTTTTAAAATATGGTTAATAATTTCTACCAGTAGTCTCGTAATTATTTAACGGTTTCAATTTAAGTTATACAATGTCAATATTATGTCACATAAGAGTCACTGCTATATTTGCTCCAAGTGACTATTTTAACACACATTTTACTCTTAAAATACTAGTATATTAGAAATCTAAAGAAATATTTTGGAAAGAAATGCTTTCTCTCTCTCTCTCTCTCTCTCTCTCTCTCTCTCTCGGCTAGCTACCAGTTGCTATAAGATGTTAAGAGTGAAAAAAAGAATTTTTCTTTCAAGTTCAATAATTTTCTTACCTGTTTCAGTTGAACTTACCAAATTGTCCAAGAGACCCTGGCCATGCTGCCTATTACAGGGGAAATTATTTAGTGGAGAACAAAAAACAACTCTATTATTCCCTACTCTTGAGGAAATACATGAAGAGTACCTATTTATGTAATAAGTATCTTTAGGAAAGTTATGTATGAAAATTAAACAAACCAAAAATAAGCATATCTCATAAATAAATTTTATTTTCACAGAATAAAAATCAATAAAAAGAGAACTTTTCTCAAATACAATATGCCAACTCATTATGATTTTACTTTGTATAAGCTTAGAATGCTATGAACCATAATATGTAGCTAGTAGAGCACTATTCTCTGAGGACCAAAATTAATTTTAATTATCTGAGCAGGAAATAGAGGTGACAGAAATCCAGCTCCTGGGTCAAATATATGCAGATAAAACCAAAGCCTCATTAGTTTGAGAAGCAATGATGCCCTTAGGGGAAAAAATAAAAGTGTGGTAAATGAGGAAAAGGTGTTCAGGTTTTTATCCCATTCAAGGATGTCTTGGGATATCCTAAATACATTCCCTTGTCTCTCTTTTATTGCAAACACACAGCGAGAGGCATACTGCAAACACCATCATTGATTTGAGAGTGCTTTGGGGCTTCTGATGAGAGGTGGCACACCTGGGGTGCTATGAGAGTGGAAAGTGGGGCAATGTGAGGAAGTGGGTCCCCAATGCAGAGTGACAGCTCACTCTGGTCCTCTCAGAGCAAGAAGAAGCCCAGACTGTCCTCTCATAGTTATGACACGCTAAATGCTTGTGTCGAATGTCAGGGCACTCCATTCATCTGTTCCCTCTTGACACACATTTTTCCCCCTTCGGACGGTAAACGGGAAATAGAATCTAATTTTAAAATAATTGTCACTAGGAAAATTTTCCACCATAAAAATATAGGCCAAAATTTTTAGTCATTTTTACTATTATTCATCATAAATGAAGACAGCAAAAGCCTGATGTTAAAACAAGGTGTTGTTACTTCACTATCCAATCAAGAACTTCTTAAGATGACAAAGCATACAATTTTGTTATCAGTGCCCACTGATATAGAATGGTCTATACATATTTAGTATAAAGCTTTGGTTGTAGACAAGCAACAGAAGGAAATAACACTTACTGAAATTACTGTTTATTGATGTTGTTTCTTTAAAGCTCTTCTACACAGATTTTTACTCTGCATTTTTCAGATAGTAAAAATAACAGCTATTAACAAGTAAACTGTTTAATGTGCTATAAGATAAAGAAAATTCAATATTAAAATGTACACATAATATCCTCATAGCTATTGATGATTTCTTATTTAGCTATTGATATAACAGTAGTTAACATTTGATCAAATATGATTTAAGGACTGAGGTATTTATTATAAATATGGACTATCTGAAACATGAGTTATATACATCTCATTTCCCCACAGATAATGTAAAGATTGTCTCAATCACATTAAATTTTACATTAAACACATACTAACTATATAAGGTTTGAAATACCAAATGTTTGGAATTTTATTCCCGAGTTGATTGCTTTTGCCACATTAAGTTTAAGTCTGAAGTTGGTGATGTGGGAGGCTATGAGTTTAGTCCAGGTTGCTCTTTTCACCTGGAAAATAAAATATTAATGAAAAAGACTTGGGAATTTAAATACAATTTAAATCCTCAGAAAATTATTGAATTTGTGTGTGTGTGTGTGTGTGTGTGTGTGTAGGGTACGGGCTACATGTCAGTGTGCACAGCATAGTGGGGAAATATATAGTTGTGTTTGTTTGTACATCTTCATTAACACTGAGGAAATTACAAAATCAAGATATTGTTGGATTGAGATTATGTTAACAAAGTTGGTGTAGACTTTCTGGTAACCTTTTGTGATATAAGGAAAACTATATCTTCCATTATTACACTTCCCAAGGCAATAAATAATAAGAATAACCCTATCAGAAAATGAGTCACAGACAATAAGGATGGTAAATGTCCTCTGAATGTATTTACCTCAGAGGAGAAGGCATAACACACTGATATTTCAGAGTGGGCTTTTATCAAGAACATGTCCCATTAGTTCTAATGAGAGCTGTGTATTTAAGCCACTGCTCTCTCATGTTCAGGGCATACTTCATGCTCAATGGTAAAGCTTTAAAACATTTTTACTTCTTAAATTATGCTTTGGTAATTATGCTAAAATTTTAGCTGTAAATACGGCTTTCTATGAATCCTCCCTGACATCTGTATGAATATTTAAGAAGAACGGAGGCTTTTCATAACTGTGAACTTCCTTGATCACCCATGCCCTCTTCAGAGCTATTTGCGTTCATCCACACAGCAAAGTAGAATCCTAAGCAGAAAAACCTTAGTGAGCCTCTCCATCCCCCGCCTTCACTACCCACCCACACCCCAACCTGGATTCCTTTGATATTCAGGACTTCTAGCTAGAAGTTGTTCTTCAGTAAAGTGGTGATCTTCATTTGCCCTTCTGGAAGATCAGGCAAAGGGTAAATCCAACATGATCAAAACACTCCTTAGAATAAAATGCCTAAAGAAAATGAGAAGAACTGAAGACATAAAAGTAACTTCAGTTATTAGAGTTGGCATCATGAGCCAGGCATGTCTGTGAAACACATCCTCTCATTTAATCTTCACAGCAGTCTGTGAAGGAGGTAGGGTTAGCTCTACCTTCAGATAAGGAAACTTGGCTCAGAAGCTAAGTGGCTATAAGAACAAGAGGGGAGAAAATAGTTCCCAGTGAAATAATAATACAGATGCCCAACAGAAAAGACTGCTTGGCCTTTGTCTTCAAGTATACAAAGTTATTTTCTAAGAACAGGCCATCTCTGACTTCCCCTCCTCCAGTATCAGAGGAGACACATGACTATAATGCAATGTGAAGGGTCTGGATTAGGTTAGGAGGGAGGCTTATAACCATGAACTTCTTATCTCTATACCCAGTAGATTACTGCCAAGAACCATTCAAAAGCTAATCTGTGGTGTCACATGGACCAAGCTGTCCCCTTCTCAGTGACCACAGCACACAGCTCTGCATCTCTGACAAGCATTCTAAGTTCCAGACTCCATTGGTGGGTTGGATGGAGCACAGTGGAAGCATTTGTCAGATCAACTGAGCAAATGTACAGAGGCAGTCACAGAAAGGGTCGTAATGGAGTGGCAAACAACAGAGGCTAACGTTGCCATCACATCTGTCTATGACCAAGGGTAGAATTCAGAGCCTCTCAGGTTCCTTCTGTCCCTATTATGATTTCAAGTGATCTTATACCTCTGTTCCTGGTCAGGGGGTCCTCTTTGTATCCTAGGGTTTAGTTTCAGACCTGAGGCCTTACCTCTTACACATCATTGTCAGTCCTCACCAAAGGGATTATAATTCTTTACAGAAGATACCTCACTTTTAAAATCTCTTCTTTTTTTGAAATTCAATTAAAGCCTAAGGATGCTTAACATAGGAAGTAACTCCAAGGTATCTATTACAAAAAAACAAAAACACCTCTATGAAAGAGTAAACTTGACAATCTTGCTTCTGTTTCAGGAATACAACTACTTTTTACTGGAACACAGCAGTTCATGTCCTTCTAAATTTCTATAGAAAAGGAACTACTGGGTCTGTTCCTCTATTTTATTTCTCAATCTCCTATGCAGTTTACTAAATAAAAAACATAGTGCAAGTTTCCTACGTCTTTCTTCATTTGTTAGAAATGAATGATGAATACTACCTGTCTTTCTTTTCTTTCTACATTGGTGGTTTGTTTCTAGAACAGATGATATTGAAAATTAGTACAGAGCTCTTTGGGCTCTTTGTTAACATGGACAAAATTTTCTGTTTTGAGAAGTTATTATGAAATCAGATTTCCCTGAAATCAAACCTCTTGGCATATGTGGGAGCACTGTGTGAAATTGCTTAATGGTTGTCAAATGTTGAACAAAGCTGAAGACCTGAAGACATCTGCAGGGGGCTTGCTTTACAAATGGAAGGCAGGTGTCAGAGGAAAGAATGGGAGTTCAAATACAAATTTGTGTTTTTATCCCCAACTGACCTGGGACAAGTTTTTCTTACCATGTTGTGATGAATAAATGGGAACTTGTGTGACACATACTACATGTTTACAGTCATACTCATTGATTCTCTTCTAATTTAACCTTCCCTCTACCTTGTTTCCCCGAAAATAAGACCTAGCCGGACCATCAGCTCTAATTCTTCTTTTGGAGCAAAAATTATTATAAGACCAGGCATTATATTATATTATATTATATTATATTAACCTGTTCTTATAGTAAAATAAGACTGGGTCTTATATTAATTTTTGCTCCAAAGGACGCATTAGAGCTGATTGTTCGGCTAGGTCTTATTTTCGGGGAAACACGGTAGCAGCAGATTAAGAATAAGTTAAAAAATACTATGAACAAAGTGTTGTAAACTATTTACATATTGACAAGATGAAAGAAAGCTAGTTGTGACTGCAAACCTTTATTCTCACTGTTTTTTGGAGCACAAACTTGAGAAAAGCCCAGGCTGACATTTCTTCATGATGAAGTTATGGACATAACACTCCTGATGGCCATCACTACTGATTTAGAGAAAGCAGAAAACTATCCAGATATCTCATAATATTCATAATGGTGCTAATTTAGTTGAATAGCCTAAACCATTGTGTGCTTCCAACTGGAAGTAGATTTGATATGATGTAGGCTATTTATTGACCTCATGAAAATAACTAACTGAAGAAATACAATTTGAGGGTTTTTTTTTTCCCATCTCAATTGAACACACTTTTGGTGTCCCTGCATGAACAAAAAATAGTGCTAAATAATATAGCTCCAATGATGAGTGGGCATACTCCAGCCTTGGAGGGCCCAGAATGCAAGTCATCAGGTAAATTAATGATCCCAAAGTGAGATACCTACAGTATTGGAGGTACACACATATTTGGGTGCAGAGGATCGTTGTTGGTTGGGGATCAGAAAAGAAGGTCTTCTGAGGAGAGATATATTAGCAGAGTTTTAAACCACAAATACAAATTTCCGTAGTGGAGAAAGGAGGGCAAATCATTCTAAGAAAAGATATCATGAATGTGCAAAACACATTTCAGGCCAAGGAAACTATATATGCAAAGGCACTTATTTTCAGAACCACAGGCTTTTTTTCCCCCATCTTTGTGCCTTTGCAGTTCCCTTGCCTAAAATTTCTGAAATTATTTGTATGTTCTGAATTTTTAAACTTCTAAAATCTTTTGCACATGAACTTCATGTGTACAGAGGATGCCAAAAATATGTATAAACATTTTAAGAAAGGAAAAAAACTATATTAAAATTATGTTGATGGTAACCACTTTGAGCACCTCTTGTAATTGCAAAAGTCAAATGTGACATGTATTCATCTGTTGTTATTGTTATATATTTAATATTACAATTTTAATAGTTTTTTCCTTTCTTAAAATGTGTATACATTTTTGCACCCTGTGTGTGAGTGTGTGTGTGTACATATATATGCACATATGTAGTGTATGTATGTATGTGAATATACATACGCATACATGCATTATGTAAGTTAAAGGTTTTTAAATAGTCCTATAAATTTATTCTTAGGACCAGTGTCTGGTCAATTTTCTTTAAGCAAGAAGGCAATGCTGATATTCAGTGATTTACTAGCATTAAACATGTAGCAGCAGCTCTGGTAGTACTCTTTACCTTCTCTACTGCCATTGCCCTGTGCCATAATACAAAATGGGAAAACAAAATCGCCTTTTATTTCTGTCTCAGAATCAGAGTTTCAAATGTTATTCATCAAATGAATGAATGAAATGAAACTCAAAGAAAAATATACAAACCAATTTTACATATATAAGTTAAAACTGTGGCAAAGCAGCATGGGACTGTTGACCTATGATAATCTTGATCCAAGACAATTATAGCAGACGAAAGCCTTTGCTCATAGTGAGGGAAAACATAACATAACTCCATATTATTTTTAGACGTAATTAAAATTCCAAATTCTGTGAAGGAGAAATTGTTGTTATGCATGTTCAAAGAGTGGCCCGGGTGGCCGGGGGTTTGGGATATTGTGGGAAGAATGACTGAGGAGCTGAGGACACCAGGACTTTCAGCAGAATGGGAGGAAAATGGAAATCTCTGGGACTCCAAGTTGTCTTCTAATATTTTAAACATTGTGCAGAAAAGAGGGATTAAATTCATTCTATATGGCCCTCAGTGAATGAAACAGAAGCAAATGATAGATGCTGTGGGAGGACCAATTTCAGAAACCTTCTCCCCATCAGAGCTGGCCTGTACTCAAGGCCCAGCTTTTGAGAACTCATCAATATCCATAAGGAATGATGGTATCATATGACTCAAGGAACAAGAAAACAGAGTGTTAATTAGATCAAAGACGTGTCACTTTGCTTTCTTTGTATCCTCTTGTCTTTGTCTCTCCTGTGGGATAATTTGACTTCTTTTTTGTGGTGTTAGAAAACAAACACAAGTTTTTCAAAATATAATGTGACAGCCAGTCAGAGACAGCACCTTTCACGCTCAATAAGAAATAGCACTGGCTTTTAGGGTTGATTACCCTAAAAGTATTCTCATACTTTTCCAAACACATTTGAAATATTAGCATATAACAATTACTACTATCACAATGGTGCTTATTTATCAGGAAATTTTCTTCATGCAGTGTTTTATTTGGTTTCTTTTTGGAAAGGCTAACAAATAGATGGATGGATTAATGGGTGAATGGATAGATGATAGATAAATGATAGATAAGAACAGTTTGATAGATGATAGATAGATAGATAGATAGATAGATAGATAGATAGATAGATAGATACACACATAATGTTCATAGGCTTTGAGTTCTCTGAGATAAGGGGACCCTCACATATTTTTGAGTCTCAAGACAACTTTGGACCCAGGCAGCTGAAAAGAAAATCTAAAGTTTAGGATATCACTGTTACTCCAGACTTTACTCTTGAAAAAATTAAAACAACTTATTTCTAACTACTTCTAACATTTATTAACTGCTTATTAGGTAACTTACATACATCATCTCATCTTATTTTAAATTATTTCATCTTTTTTTTCTTTTTTACAGAAGGGAAACTTAAGGCTTAGAAAATAAGTAATTCCCCAGAGTCTTAGAACTAACAAAGCCAAGATTGGAGTTCTACTCTGACTCTAGAACTGAAAAAAATGAAAAACTAAAACTATATAGAAGACAAAAGAAATATAGTGAATTCTTTTTTTTTCCTTTTTTTTTTTTTTTTTTGCCTGTGGTTAATTCCAGAATACTTAGAATGGGAGCAAATGTAATGAAAGGCTGAGAGACTTGGCATCAGAATGTCTAAGATTTTGGTCCAGTTGCCATTTCTCAGCCATATAACTTTGGACCAGTGATCGCTAAGTTCCTCTCAGTTAGCACTTTCTGACTAGGCTATAATATCATAATATAAAATATGCAGCGGGATTTTGTCAATGATTTAGTTACTGTGGTCCATAAAATTTGAGAATCACAGCCTTAAAAATTAACACATAAAAACTGAAAGTAATTTACAGACAAATCACAAAATAATGACACCAAGTGACCAATAGAAATTAACAAATGCTTAACCTTAGCAGGAATAAGAGTCACTAATTGAAACGTTATTTTTCACCCATAAAATCATGATCTTTTTTTTTCTTTTAGTGATAATACATAAGGGTTTAAGAAAATAAGGACACATATACATTCTGTCAGGTTAAAGAACAATTTTACAATACATGTCAAAAGATTTAAAATATTAAAGTTACATTAGCACTTAAACTTTAGCTATGTAAAAGTTCATTACAACATTATTTATAAATTTCCAAAAAAACCCAAAAATCAATGATCCATCGTCTTATTCAGAGATCACTATTTTAATATTTTATCATTAAACTTTCTAATTTTATTCTGTACTCACACACACACACACACACACACATATGTTTAAAATTACTAATTAGATCCTTTGCATATGCTGTTTTAACCTACCTTTTGCCTTAACCATATACAATAAATAAATGCACTATAGTTTGTTTAATACCCTATTGTTGGACATTTGGGTTTTAACCAGTTTTTATATCATAAATAAAGCTTTGCTGTATATCCTTGTAGCTTATTCGTAAGGATTCTTTGTACATATTCTTTGCCTATAGTTATTTTTAAAGAGCAAAAGTTTTACCAGGACACCAGCCTGGCAATCGACACAAACCACTCCTGCCCCATGCTTCCTAGTAGCAGGGCTTCCAGGATAGTGGATGCATTTTTATTGTTGAATATTTTCCTATTTCAATTTTGTAATCCTGGACTCATTAAGAAGTTGCTATCTTCTATATAAGTCTAGGGATTCATTCCATTTTCTCCATGTTTTCCTCTAAGAACACTCATATTGAATCTCTGGACCCTCCTGGTCATGTCTTCTGGATCTGGAAGGGCAGTTTCCTCCTAAACAAAGATTCAGGCATTTTGAAACTCTAGAAATGAATGAATCCAGAAGGAAATTCAAATACATTCTACAACATGGATAAACTTCAAGGACAGTATACTAAGTAAAAATAAGTAAATAAATAAATAAAGTCAATATAGACAACTACTATATAATTTCACTTATGTGAGGTACCTAGAATATTCAAATTCATAGAGAAAGAATGGTTGCCAGCGTCTGGGGTGAGCGGAATGGGGAGTGTTGTTTAATGGATACAGAGTTTTGTTTTGCAAGATGAAAAGAATCCTGGAGACTAATGGTGGTGATGGTTACACAGCAATGTAAAAGTGCTTAACAATACTAAACTATACACTTAAAATGATTAAGATGGTAATGTTTATGTTATGTGTATTTTACCGCAATTAAAACAAAAAACAAAGAAATAAAAACTCTTCTTTCAGGACCTGGAAATAGCTTTTCTTGCCATTCTTGGTGTTTAAACTCTGCATGTGCATTCTGGGAAGACTTCAGTTTTTGTGTCTTATTATGTGAAACTCCATGAGGCCAGATACTTGTTTTATTCCTTGGGAAGAAACCCCTCACCAGCATCAGGTTAACTGTGAACTCTGGGTGTTACAAAGACAAATGTTTCATTGCACCATAAGCGTTCAAGTCCTTTTGGACCATAGACCTGAGAGTACAGTTTGTAGCTTTTTAGCCCGTGGCCACAGAGCTGAGGGTATGCATAATCTCCTCACAGGTGAAAACTAGAAATAAAATAGTGTAGGGAGGCATTGTGAGAGCTCTGTTCTCTTTGCAATGCCACGGGGGTCCTGGATTTAAAACTTCTGTGATAATCACAAGGAAGTTAAGCCTTAATTCAGTGATTTGTTCACTCAACATTCAAAGGCTGGCAGCATTCTCTTCACAATATATCCAAATCTGATGCCTTCTCACCACCAATACTGCTGGCAGCTTAATCAAAGCCACCATCTTCTCTCACCCAGATTATTGCAAGTCTTATAGACAATGTCCCTACTTCCCCTTTGCCCTGCTGCCCTCTATTTTCCACAGGATAACTAATTTTGTTAAAATGCAAGTCAAATTTCTCATCTTTGTGCTGAAAACTCTCCAGTGGCTTTCCGTCTCCCATAGAAAACAATACAAAATTGCAAATATTACACGTGCTCAATGTACTCATTAAATAAAACAACAAAAGTTAATTGAACGCTTATTAATCATCAGAAACTGAATTAGAGTTGAGGGTACAAAGACAAATTACATTGTTTTCTCTCCAAGAGTTTATATTCTGGAATGTGAGATGAACACATAAATGAATAAATACAAAAATATTATTTTTCCCTGGTCAATGTCTGAATACAGATAGTTTGGATATAAATAATGGAATGGCCAGTTCTACCTGGGTCAGAAGAGAGAGTGAGGGAAAGGTGATAATTGAGTAATAAAATAGAAATTCCAGGGTGATAAAGTTGTGGCGAGGCATTCTCTTTAGGCAAGAGAACCACAGGAGCAAAGGTATGAGGTGTGAATTCATAGCCAAGGAGCAGCTAGTGATTTAATATGGTGGGGACATAAGGCATGGGGCAGGGAGTAGA
The DNA here is from genome assembly GCF_004115265.2 of Rhinolophus ferrumequinum. Classification (NCBI taxonomy): domain Eukaryota; kingdom Metazoa; phylum Chordata; class Mammalia; order Chiroptera; family Rhinolophidae; genus Rhinolophus; species Rhinolophus ferrumequinum. The sequence continues at coordinate 22,680,100 of NC_046297.1, read as the reverse complement.
GACAAAAGGTTAGAAAGGGTAAATTAAAAACATTAAAGGTCTGTATTTGCATTGTTTGAGTTTATGCATATCTTCTACGCAGTGGGGAATCACTGAGGTTTTTAAGATGAGCTTGTGTTCAATTTATTCATCTGGAAGTAAAAGAAAGAACCCATTAGAGAGTTCAAAGTTGATTAATAATAGGAACTAACATTTATTGAATGACTGCTATTTACCACGCTCCATGCTAAATTCTTCACTTTCATTTGATTCTCAGATCAACCTATACAGTCAGTTCTGTTATCTTTCTCCTGTAGAGAAGGAAGTGCTAAGGCAGAGACATGTTAAACCTAAGGTCATACTATAGTAGGTTACAGAACCAAAACAGAAACTGAGAATCAGACTTTAGAAGAGGAGAAAAAAATGCACTAAGGAGATAAAAGTTTCAGAACATAGTCTGTTATCAACTGTAAGGAGTAAGGGAGGAATAAGAGCCTAGCATGCCCCCTAAGCTCCTAGCTTAAATAACTAAATATGGATTATCAGTATAAGAGATGGGACAGGTTTAGAAGCTAATAAGGTATTTTGAATATGTTTGTTTTCATAAACCTGTGGGAAATCTAGAAAGCATGTGGACATATGGGTAAACAGATGTACATACAGATTTGGATCTCAGATGAGTCTTGGAGTGGGAGATGCAGATTTGGAAATCATCAAACAGGGGAGGAGAAGTCATAGGGTGAACAAAATCAAACATTGATAGAAGACTATTATTGGTTGAATTGTGTCCCTTTAAAAGACATTGAAGTCCTAATACCCTGAGCCTGTGAATGTGACCTTAGTTAGAAACAGAATAGAGTCTTTGCAGATGATCAAGTTAAGATGAGATCATTAGAATGGGTCCTAATCCAATATGACTGTGTGTTTATGAAGAGGAGAAATTTGGACACAATCTCTCTCTCTCTCTCTTTCTCTCACTCTCTCTCGCTCTCTCTCTCTCTCTCTCTCACACACACACAGAACACCAAGTGAACATAAAAGCAGGGATTAGGGTGATGCATCCACAATCCAAGGAGTGCCAAAGATTGCCAGCAAACCACCAGGAACTAGGAGAGAGCCTTCAGAAGGGACCAATCCTGACAACACCTCAATCTCAGATATCTAGTCTCCAGAACTGGGAGACAATAAATTTCTGTTGTTTAAGCTACCAGTTTGTGGTACTTTGCTAAAGCAGCCCTAGAAAATTAACACCAACAGGTAGAGAGGTAATTGCGTGGAAGAGTAAGTGATTATTGGTGATGACTGAACAGTAATTGTCAGTTCAAAAACAAGTTTGCCAGTCAAAGAAGCAGTCAAGCTATCTAAGAAAAGAATGAGTTTGTGAAAAGGGGCAGAAGAAAGGAAACACTAGCAGTTTACCCTGGGCTAATCACAAGCTGCAGCTGTGGAGTGGTGGGAGAACCGTGATCTGTTCATGCAAGTCCCTGTAAAATGTACTATAGAACCCTTCATTTTATAATTGATAGAGCATAATCAAAGACTGAAAGGAATGATTAAATCTGGTTTGTGTTTAAAATGCTACTGTTCTGTAAATATAGTGGTAGTGACAGCATAGTTTTTGAATCTACCAAAATGACCCTTTAAAATAGAGCAAAGCTGAAGTATCATGGACAATACCTGCAATAAAACTCAGTGATGAGATACCCCCATAATTACCTAGAGACAAATTAGTGACAACTTATACAAGCCATGTGATATCAAAAACTATTCAGAAAGAGGCAGAGGGAAGGCCTTGAGAACAGGAAATCCACAAAATCCCCCATAGGTACTCACTGGAAAATGCAGTGGGCTGATCTTAGTGGAGCAAGAGTGACTCAAAGTGTGTTCTCCAATGATCCAATGCAAGAGGGAGTCCAAAGGACCATAATGCAATAAGAATTGATGGTGTTGGATTGGTCTCTTACTAACAAACTGAAGACCTTTCCAGAAAAGGATCCAGATTGAGAAGAGTCTACTGGTAATAGATTTCAAATTGAACAGGACAGGGATAACCACAAACAATGAAAGAGAAGGTCCAAATTAAAGGCAAAGGGGAGGGGAACAGAGGCAGCTATCTCAAAGTTAGTAAGTGATATTGTTTTTATCACTTTATGAGAACAACAGAGGAGTAAACTCTGGAACTGTGACACAAGTAAAGCTATCCTAGCCCACTTACTCCTCCTACATATACATTAAAGCTAAATTAACTAATTTTTAAAATTTAGCAACAAGAAAAATATCAAAATTATTATAAGGAAAAGAGAATAAGAAAAATAGTGATATTCCTACAGGCAATGAAAGCATACCAGAAAAACACATAAAACCACATAAAACCATAAACAAAATGGATAACGATAGACAAAATCATAAACAAAACAGCAAACCGTAGAAAACAGATAAAAACCATAAAGAAACATTCCAAAATGAGGTGAAAAAAATTAAGAGAATTATAAAAGCTATGAAAGACCAGTAAAAATCAGAATGAGAAAAAAAATCAGAAAAAATGAGTAGAAAAAAGTAACATTTAAGAAGATGATATAACTCAATATAGAATTCTAATTTTTTTAAAAATTAGCTCAGAAGTGAAAACTCAATAGGAAGGGATATGACACTGTTCAAATTCCATAATTAGAAAATAAAAAGAAAATGGAAAGGAGAAAAAAAAATTATATCAAAATCAATTTGAGTATTCAGAGAAGCTGAAAGAGATTGAAGATAAAGAAAACACAACATAATTAAGTAGGAGACCCCAAAGAAGTAAACTGAAGCAATGAATTAGAAAACAGTACTAAATACTATAGTTTGAGAAGACTTGAAACTGCAAACTGAAACTTGAAACTACATAATGAAGAGGCATACCATATTCCTGAGAAACTGGAAGCAGACCAACCAGTATCAAGATACATTCTAATAAAACTGAAAGTCTTTAAAAAGAAACAAAATATCCTTTGGACATCCAAGCAAAAAGAGAAAGAATATCAGATTTTTACCAGACTTTTCCATGACAATACTCCATGCTAATAAGCAATGAAGTAACAGATTTATTATGCTCAAATAAGTAAATTGCAGATCCAGGATTTTGCATGGCATATGCATGGAATTTACAGCATCCCACCTGACCCTCTAGTGAAAAGGGCTTTTTCTGCTCTTGCACTTCCTTGCCCTACAATCCTTCCCTCTTGGCATCTGAGAATCTTTGCATTGGGTAGGTGTAGTTCTTGCACAGATTCTAGAAATGGGCACCAATCTGCAATTGAAATTGTGAGACTTTAGGGTCTGCATAACAAAAGGAAACTTATCCTCACTCAAGGCAAAATTGATAACCACATACTGTTATAAATATGCAAGAATTCAGGGAATATTGTCCCTATGCACCTTTTTAAAAGGATCTACTAGAGAATAAGCTTCAGATAACCAAACATACCGTAGAGATATTGACATAAGGACTGCAAAGTATTCTAGCCAATAAAAAAAGAAGGGTGACAGACTCAGAATATCAGCATTTTTCAAACACTAACAAATGAATGGATCTAGGAAATGATCATCAGTGGACATCATAAAAGAGAACATTAGTGCCTCCTCACGAAAGTACTCAACATAACCTACTAAAAATGATCAAACGTGAATCTGATCAAAATTCTAACACTAACTACACAATTGAAGAAAACATGTTATGTTAACCACATAACATGTTAACCACACTATACAAGTGAAATCAAGACAGAAACAATGAAAAATATGCAAGAAATAAAAATGAAATGGAGAGGGAATTCATGGTATAAAAAAGACAAGATACATATCAAATAATCACCATGTATAGGACTTGTTTGGATTGTATTTTAAACAAACTGTAAAAAAATATGGTAAAGGAAAATATGAACACTGAGTATTTGATAATATTAACAAGCTATCTTTATTTGTAAGTGTAATAATGGTATTGCATTTGTGTTTGTAAATTATTTTAATAAAATATTTACAGATAAATAATATGATAACTGGGATTTGCTTCAAAATAATCTAGTGACAGGGAGTAAGTGAGATAGAAATGAAAAAATGTTGGCAATGTATTTATAATTAATATCAGTGAAGGGTATATTGGATTCAATACACTATGTTTTCTTCTTTTGCATATGTTTGAGATTTTCAATAAGTTTTTTAAAAGACATCAGGAGGGTTTACAAGCATATACATTCTGGTATTTCAGATTTGCCTCATGCCCGGGGAGACATCCATCTCCTGAATACCTTTGAGGACATAGAGAAACTAACAAGAAAGTGATTGTGTAGATTTTCAAAGTAGCAAATCCCTTCTACATCTGAGTTTCCAACACATTTCACCTCACTCTTCACATTTCAATTCAATGGAATGCCTATAATGAGGACCAAAATTGCAATGACTTCTCAAAGTGAACATTTAGAATAAGGGAACTCTTACACAGCTAACTTTGGGCCTTAAATTACAAGCCTCTAGGGTAATTGTTTCTTGTGTGTGCTTGTATATGGTAGCTTGCAGAAAAGAAAAACAGCCCTGGTGTTTGAATTATAAATTACCACTCATCTTTTTCTTATTCTCCATATTTTTTTTCTAGATACTTCCACACAATATATTTAGGTATTCGAAGCCGACAGAGTGGAGAGAATGACAGATGGAGGTTTTACTGGAAAATGGTGTATGAGTATGCAGATGTGAGTATGCTGCATTTGCTAGCCACCTTTCTGGAAAGTGCTCCACAGCTGGTCCTGCAGCTCTGCATTATCGTACAGACTCATAGCTTACAGGCCCTCCAAGGTAAGGGCTTGCAATTTGGTTTCTGAATTGGGGGAAAGACTGGCTACTTTTGTTACAATCCAAGGAACTGTCCTAATACCCTTTGTTGACAGAGGCCATGGTGCTCTTTGATATATGTCAGATGATTGGCACGTGAAGTTCTTCTTTACCATCACTTGTCAGGGCTAATTTACAGAAAGACAAAAAAATTTTTTCCCTCTCAAGTGGCCTCTGGGTAGGAAAAAAATCTTTATTTTACACTTGGTCAATATGAGAATAGAGTCAACTGAGGCTTTCTGGTTTATATGCTAGAGTAATTAAAAAAAATTGAAATAGAGCCATAGCTCTCTCTCTCCCTAATATTATATATATATACAATAATTACCAATTCCTTTTGACATTAAGAAAGAGAGAGAGAGAGGTTAGAAGAAAATAGGGATTACCTTAATATTTTAAAAAGATCATATGGAAAAAAAATTCAATATTTAACAATATATTGTTTATATACTACTGAGTTTTATAAGTCAAATATTACTATTAGATTAATATTTTTGTGTTTTGCTGTCTTGTCTGATAATCTCATCAGTAAAACTATTCTGTTTTTTAATTGATCTGCCCTGATGTTTCCTTAGGGCCTGCTGCTCAAATCTTTTCTAGAAGCAGAAAGAAGTTTAAACAGACCATGGGTAGATAGGTGAACAAAATGAGTAGATGGATGATAGATAGGTAGCAATTTTCTAAATAGAGTTTCCTGGTAATTTGACAATCCTGGTAATAAATAGATGTTATTAAACAGTTAACGTATTATAATGTGCTTGTTTTGTTTCATTCTCAGCAGAGTATGATGTGACTTCCTCTATGTACACACACATTGCTGTCATGTTCTGGGCCATGCTCTAACTTGAGACTTGATCGGTTGGTCTGGGGAATTCTACAATGTTCTTATAAAGTTTTATAGCAAGGAACACATTACCTTAGGTTGAGTGCTTTAATTGGGGTTGGAGGTGGGGGAGGCATATTATAGGGAAATAAAGATGGAGGGTGTCCTGGTAGCCAGTGACCCATTTATTTATGAATTCCTGGTCCAACCCTGGCCTCATGCTAAAATAGTTTTGGTCCAAGAAATTTAAGGAAAGGGTCAAAGAGATGCATAGGTTGTGATTCTCAAATGATAGAAAGCAAATTAGAAGAAAAAGAAAGTGGGGTGTTTGAACAGAAACAGAAGTGAAAAGCTTGAAGAAGGCAAGGCATATAAATTAGTTGTGGGTAACTATGCTTAGCAGTGAAAGCTGCACAGGGAGGTCCTAGCTGTGATTACCTCACTTTCCTACTGTGAGACTTTGTGCAAGTAAGTTACTTAATCTCTGGGCCCCAGTTTCTCAAATGTAAAGGTCACAAACTGAACTAGATGATCTCCAAACTCCTTGATCACTCTATTCCATCTTTGCATCAATGACTGCCCAGTAAACTCATAGGGCCAGATATATGCACTAGGAAATGTCTGTAAATGAGCCTACAAATTGAAAGGCAACATTAAACAAAATCTCTGTCAAAGAATCTAGTAGTCATCTCCAGAACAACTTGGCTACTCCTTAGTATAATTACACAATGAAAACTCTTTGTAAAAGGAAACTTCAAGCACAGATGTGGAGGGATGCAAGCCATCTTCCTGTGGCCCAAGATTACTCTGTTAATTTTCTAAAAGATTTAGAAAATCATAGATAAGTTTTTATCCTAAAGATGATGGAGATAGAGGAGCAAAGGTGAGAGAGGGCCTAAGAAAATGAGATCACCTTTTCAGTTTGAGAGGTTTGTGTAAAATGTTATAGAAAACAAAACAAAAAGAAAAGGTGAAAATCTTAGTCTTTATCAAATTATTCATCCTGAACACAAGAATCAAAATTTGTGTTCCTTAGAGTCATGGCTGTTCCCTGGCACCTGGTGTCCTCAACTTACTTACTAAGCTCATGTTATATCAGGTTTGCTATGGACTCTGGGAGGCAGACCTCATCCTTGGCCAAGGCATTTGCTGTCAAAACCAGAAAACCATAGGGAAAATGTGTTCTGTATCACTCCCAAGGTGGTGAGACAAGTTGACACAAAGATCACTAGAATCAATGCTTGTCATGGAGCACAAGATAAGGAATAATCCCACTAGGTTGATCTTATTGCTGCCATTTATTAACAAGAAAAGTAGGCAGAAAGTTGTGCTAAAAACCAGAGTGGAAACCTGACTGCAAACAACAACCACACAACCTCCAGCAAATGAAAACCAGCTCAGGCAACCCTATCTAAAAAAAGGATTTAGCATACTGTATTTACCTGAAAATAAGCCCTAACATGATTTTTCAGGATTCTCGTAATATAAGCCCTACCCCAAAAATAAGCCCCAGTTAAGATCGTCAGCCAGATGGACGCATTTAGTACGTCCGTTGCAATACATGATGGATGTATTGAATTATAAAATAATAATATTAATATATAATTAAATATAAATACATAATATTATTGACATTAATATTAAAATAAATGATAATATAAATTATACTTAAGTATTTGTAAATACCCAAAGAGGCACCTTTGGACATGAGGTAAATGTCTATGTGAACAGATGAACTCAAGACTTATTGCCGAATGACCAATAGGAATACAGACACAATGCATGAATAACATGCACACTTGATAACGAACAGATGTGGTTGTGTCTAATATGAATCTTCATAATTCAATATGTCGTGTGTTGTAACAGGCATACTTAATGCACTCATGTGAAATAAAGAAATGTTTTCTGAATTTTGGTGCTCGCAATGTTTCATCGCTTTTCTGTGGACCATTGTTCTTAACTGTCATCATTTTTGTTGTCACTCCTGTCTCTTAAGTCTTCAATTAACACTTGATTTAATGGTAGATTTAAAGGGAATAATATTTTGACCCCCAACAAGATGAGTACAAAAAGAAAGATCTATTGTGTGGAATACAAGAAAGGAATCGTGGAGGACTTCTGGGGAAAGAACCTTACGGCTTTCTGCAAAGAGAAGTTGGATGGCCGAATGGTCCAAAAATGGTGAGCAGAATACTATAACCTCAGTCAACAGGTAGATGAGGGAAATGCTAAGAAGCACAAGAGTGGATCCAGTCAGCAACCATTATTTCCTGAGCTGGAAGACATCATCTGTGAATGGATTGCTGACAGGAGAGCAAAGCCTTTGGTTGTGCACAGGGCTGATATTCAAGCATTTGCCCTTGCAATGGCACCACAGTTAGAACTATCCCCAGAAGAATTCAAAGCATCACAACACTGGCTGGATGGCTTCCTTCAGTGATATGAACTGTCTCTAAGATCGGCAACACTGTTCAAGCTGGAAGATACTGAAGTTGTCAAACCTGTACTTGCATTCACGTCCTTTGTTGATGGCATCGCAATACCAATTCTCCAACATGATTGCTATGGATGAAACTGCAGTGTTTATGGGCCAAGGATCTCAAACGACAATTGATCAGAGGGGTGCCTCGTCAATCTACATTCCTTCCACTGGTTACAAAAGTGGAAGTGTTACTTGTATTTTGGCAATTCATCTGGATGGAAAGAAAGCCCCACCTCTAATCATCATTAAGGGCAAGAAAGATAAGGTTGAACGTGTTTCAGGCATTTATGTTTTTTTTTTTTTTTTTTTTGTGTGTGTCTTGGATTTTTTTTTTTTTAATTTATTTTTAATTTATTGGGGTGACAATTGTTAGTATAATTACATAGATTTCAGGTGTGCAATTCTGTATCAAATCATCCATAAGTCACACTGTGTGTTCACCACCCAGAGTCAGCTCCCCTTCCATCACCATACATTTGATCCCCCTCACCCTCATCCCCCCCCCAACCCCCTTACGCTCTGGTAACCACCACAGGCATTTATGTTTTTGAAACCAAAAAAAGCCTGGTGCACAAAAGCAGTTATAAGGAAATGGGTCAATTTAATGCTGCCACTTGTTTTGCGAGGTGGCCAAAGAGGTCTGCTAGTCTGGGATTCAGTAGCACTCACTGTGCTAAAGACATGAAGAACTTCCTTGCAGAGAGAAAATAGATCAAATAATGATTCCCGCAGGAATGTCTGCCTATCTCCAGACTCTTGATATTGCAATAAATAAGCCATTCAAGGACCATTGGCCCATAGAAATCAATGACTACATTGAAAATAGAATGGACAGAAATCAGCATGGAAACTTTGTGAAGCCTAGCCTGCAAGAGGTCGTGACTTGAGTGAAGAATTCATGGGATAAAATCACTGACAACTGTGTTGCCAATGCGCTACGAGCAGGATACATGGACAAGTAGTGCTCATTTAAGGAGCGCTCTATTGCTGGACATGAGAGATTGAGGCCAATGGTACTACAGGAAATGGAGTCGCAAGAAATTCAAGCCGGAATTCGGGGTTTGGAGAGTTATGATGATGTTCCAGAAGAAAATGACATGACTATATTTGAATAAATGTAGATTTTTGTACATGAATAAATGTAGATTTTTGTACATGAATAAATGTAGATTGTTGTACATGAAAAAAATAAGACATCCCCTGAAAATAAGCCCTAATGTGTCTTTTGGATTAAAAATTAATATAAGACCCAGTCTTATTTTCAGAGAAATACGGCAGCATTTAGATAGCATTTTGAAAAGATACCTATCTTCAGAAAGAGTTTCTAAGTTCAACCCTCCTCTGACAGATGATCCCACTGAATAAGGAACCAGATTATAAATTAAATTGATGTGAATTACAAAAACAGAGCTTTTTCCATCTAAGAAAATAAAAATAAATGTGATAGAACCTAGTCCAACATATATTTTCATATGTATTTATGGCAAAAGATTCTTGGGATTTGTATGTAAAACACAACTTTATCAATAAATACAAATAATCAATGACATGAAACCTGTGAAGTATTTACAAATAGCTCAGAATTAAATATTTAAAATGTTCTTATTTAGCATATAGAGAGCCGTCTTAAGTTTGCAAGTCATTTCCATGCATGACTATGTCTAAAATCATTTTTTAGAATAGGAAATAGATTCCTTTTTTAACCAACTTTAACCATCTACCAATCTCTGAAGGACATGCTTTAAAAACCAATAAGAAAATAAAACAAGAAATGTGATATTTATAAACTAATGCATAAAAATTGTATTCTCCTTATGGAAATTGATGTAGCCCAAAAACACTGTTAGCTATGAAAATCCTTTCTCGGTTCTCCTTAATTATTGAGTAATTAAATCAGAGACACCTCATTGTGCTGGAGGCTGACAGGCTCAATTGAGAACTGTTTCTGTTAAGTATAATTGTTTCTCAGTTTGTACTGTCCCAGGAAGGACAATTTGGCTCCTGTTCAGAGACCAGGAATCAGAGCAGAGTTGAACCTTTAACACAAACATCCAGTGCTTTTCACTCCACACTGTCACCTTAGACATAACTTCTGCTCTTCTTTGGATCTGCAATTTCCTTAGGAATATCTGTCATTGGAGTATAACAAATACTCAAGGACCTCCAATTGTATACACGTAGCTAAAATGGCACATAGTCGACAAGACAGCACCTAATACAGTAGCCTGTGCAAAGAGAATGAGAGAGAAAGAGAGAGAGAGAGAGAGAGAGAGAGAGAGAGAGAGAGAGAGAGAGAGAGAGAGAGAGAGAGAGAGAGAGAAGCAGGAAGGAAAGAGATGGAGAAAGAAAGGGAGGAAGAAAAACTGCCTGGTAAGCAGAAATGGACAACAGCACTCCTATTAGTCTCCATGTAGAGGACTCATCTACAGGAAGATGTGGTCTAAGGCCTGCCAGTCCTATTTTCAAGCAATATCTCAATTCAGGACCTTTGATTCTATCTAAACGGTGCAAGCAGAGGTAGAAAGTTAACTGTCCACCTTCTGTAGACAGAAGATACCCCACCTGGACTTTTGCATGACCCTTAAAATTTGTAAAATGAGCGGGCTGGACTAAAGGGTCTCTAAAGTCACTTTTAGTTTTGTGAGTGTGATTCTCTGAACCCTCAGTTTTGGTTGCAGAGACACAGCCTCCCATAGTTGGCAGAGAAGATACTGACTGATTTATAAACAATTGTACACAGGCTTTCCCTAGCAACACAGCATCACTCAGTGTGCGCTCCACGTGGACAAAGGGCATTCTCCACAGAGCAGCTCAGAGAGTATTGTGCAGGACCACAACAGACCATGAAACCTTCACAATGAGTATGTGCAAAGCACAGCCCAGGCTGCATGCAGCAGTCACCTGGCTTCAATGGACAGGTGGCCCACTCAGTGGAGCCATCATGCAGAAATGCTCCCTTACAGAGGAACCATCCAGATAAAACAAATGAAATCAAACTTTCACTAGATGTGAGTAGGTACCAATCTACCAACCCAAAGATTTCCACTTTTCCTGATGGTTTTAGTTCTTCATTTCCAATCTCCGCCTTTACTTATCATTATTGGAAAATCTCATTCCACACTCTAAGTGTATTTAGCTGTGCAAGAAGTGTTTGCTGAATAGGAAAAACCACCTACACCTACATCTATTCTGATTTCTTCATATTGTAAAAACCCCATGTGTTGCCCCTTTTGCCAACAGTGTACTATGAATACTTTGTAAAAGAGAGGAAAGAGGATTGAAAGAAGTTTCTAACTAGTCTTTTCCTCTCTCTTATCCCATGAGACTACTGAAAGAATCAGAAAGAAGTTAAGGGTTGTCCTCATTCATATGGCAAACATTGTCCCCATCTCACTAGGGTAACTAAGACATCACCGAAGTGTGAAAACCACTTCATCTATCATATCCTGATGAGGACTTTCAAAGACCTAAATCACTGGATTTTGAGTTGCTCAGCTTCATAGTAAAGCAGGTGGAGCCACGCCCAGGTACCTTTATGTGGCTCAAGGTAGAGAAGAAACCCAGCTACCTTCTGGCCCAAGTCCTTCCTCCTCTGCCAATTGCCTCATCTCTGCAAGTGCTTGGCTCCACCTCTGGATTTCTTCAAAGGAGGAAAAGTGCAGGTGAGAGCGCCAGTCTGTGAGTGGGAATGTGTTCCACGTCCTTTTAGATCAGTTTGCTTTGCAGTTGCTATTTTCATTAGTTAATTAACACATTTACTGACTGTCTATTGTGTGCATGATGGTGTGTGAAGCTCTGCAAAGTTGTCCTAAAAAAGTTCAGTTTTTATTAAAAGTTTATGTGACATTATAAACAACATGACAAAACATATTTAGAAATACCAAATTTATCTGGGTGTATTCCAGAATGAACTCTTCCATTTTCTAGGTGGATAATATAAAATGAGAGGAATCCTTATGGCGTATCTAGCTCACCCTCTCCCACAAAGGGCCACACAGCCCCTGCTTGAACGGTTCATTATGGGGCAGTTCTGACTGAATCACAGACTCTGTGTTAGAAGGAACCTTAAAGGGCATCTAGCCCATCACTCCACCTGTCACACGAGTCTCTGATCAGTTATGCCTTCACTCCCCACATTCAACCACTGGGTCCACCACCTCATCGGGAAGCCTGCTCACTATCATCAGACAGATATGGTAAAAGCTCCCCCAAAAATATTGTACTGTTAACACTTCTACATATTTGGAATTTTTAAAATATTAACATTTTATTCTTTATTGCACCTGCTATTGAAGATAAAATAGAAAGCACAAATATGCACAAAGGTGAAAATAAAAATTACCTTCCTGGCACTCAGAAATAATAATAATCCTGCCACTGAGAAATGGAGATTATATTTTATTGCTTACCTTTATAAACTTCTTTCGTGTTTTAATATATATTATATTAAAATATGGATACTATTTTGTTACTTCCTTTTTTAACAACACATAATGAACATACCCCTGTGACAATATATATAATTCTACATCATTTCTAACGACTGCATAGTATACAAACATTTAGGTTATCCTTTTGTTTTACATTAAGTCCCTGCTTTTGAAATCATTTCATCATCTATATTTGCTATAATAAGTAATTCTAAACTAAATGCATTAAGAACTAAATCTTTGCAGATTACCTTAATTATTTCTCAAAGATAAATACCTAAAAGTGAAATTGCTAGATTCAAGGACAAGTAAGATTTCAAGCCTTTTAACAAATAATGTCAAATTGGCAATTTTGTAGTACATTTCTTAAGAAGAACTCTGCAATGTCTCACATTTCTTTTGCAAAGTCAGTGAGGGCAATAAATGTGCTAAGAACTGAGATTGGGGCAAGTCCGTTGAGATTTGGAAAAGTACTCATAATAGTATGCATTCGAATATGAAGGGCCCTAATTTCTTCTCTTGTAACTTCATTGTATCCACCTTTACAAACTTTTTAAGATCTATTCTATTATGCAACAGCTGATTAAATAAAATTTTAAGTACAGCTTCACCAGAGATTTATGATTTAAACCAAAATGTAAGGAAAGCAGATGTAAGTTCCTCAAAACTCTTGACAAAAATCTGACAATAGCAAACTTGCAAAGTGCTAAACCATACAAAAATTATTTAACAGCAACCTCCACAGTGGACAGTTGTGGTTTCTTTTGGCTTTATAAGCATATTAAATTTATCCATTAACATTTAGTGCAAAGCCCTACCAGGGATGAAAGAAAGACAGCATGTCCTCCCTCCCAGGTGCTGATAAATTCAGTAGAGGCTGCACAAACAAGAGTGATGCTAGTGCTGATGCTAGCACTCAAAGGCTTATTATACATTCTTTCGTGGAAGCAAGGAACCACCACACTTGCTACACAGTAGGCAATCAATGAATATTTGTTGAATGCAAGGAAGAAGCCTGCTATGTGACAAAGCCGGGGGCTAGATGTGATTGATACAAAAACAAATGGCATATCTCCTGCTCTCAATTCAATTTAATGGAAAAGAAAGACCAAAAAACTTATTATAAGTCAATGTGCTATATCCTATTGGTGGCCATGTTAAGGCCTGCTGGTGACACAGAATGATCTCTTATGGAAAATGATATAGAGGAAGTAGAAATGCCATGCATTTTGAAAGAGGATGATGTCAGGGAATGTTGGTAGAATCAGGGAAGTTTTCATGAAAAGGGTAGCTTTTAAGGTGGGTCATCAATGAAGCCTAACTATACTATGTACTATAAGGAAAAGATAGCAACATACACCAAACCAGAAGAAGGAGGCCATTGTCTGGTCAGCAATAGCCCCTGAGGCATAGTATCACCCCAAGTTATATTTTGAAGAACAGAGAGAAGCTTCATTTGCTTATCATTGATTCAAGCACTTGAAATCAACTCTGTATAGTAGATCAGCCCTCAGCACAGCTGTGAATAGTTTTGAATTTGAATCATTTTGAACATAATATGAAATAAGGGCCTGACTATTTTTAGGTTAGGCTTAATTATCTTGAATAATCAAGCACAAATCTTGGTATTTTTCCACTCAGTATTCTTCCTCTGTCCTGCTCTCTCCTTCCCGGTGAGATGTGAGTGAGCCTCACCATATGCATGTTCAAGCATAAGGTGATAAACTGGGTTGTGGGTGTAAGTGAACAGATAGTCTGATTAACTGCACGTGCATGGCTGTGGAGAGAAGAGAGCTGGTGAAAAGGTGCAGGGTGGTTGCTACAACCCTGTTCAGAACAGAGAAGCAAACATAAATACAGGGCTGTCTATAGTAAATAGTATCCTCAAACGCTCACTGTTCCTTTGCCTTTCTCATGGCTTCTTTGTTTGCCAACCTCCAATCTCCGCAGATTTCAGTAGTTTTTCAGCACTTCTCACCTTCAAGGAAACAGAAGCCCACATTTATTTTCCATTTACCTGACCTTTAACCCAGACCCACAGCAGGTATTTACTTTGACGGAATATCGACATATTGTAATTATTATTTCTAAATATTAAAAATAGCTACCTTGAATAATCGAAATGCTTACTGAGCAGAGATAAAGTGAGGTCAATTTAATAAAAAATTTAAAAATGGCTTACTGTGATATTTTCCAGAACAACTTTTTTCTAGGAAGCCATAGACAGTTATGTGATCAGGATTTCCTGATCCAATTCTGATGGGTAGGTGGATTTTAAAAGTTCCCACAACCACTTAAATAGTTTCACTATGAAACTATGAAACCTGTTCTCTATAGACAAACTTTTGTCATTCTAAACTGTACATTTCTTTCTAGAAATATATTTTGCATTTATTTGGCAGATTGGAATTAGGAGTTTTAAAGCATTCCTTAGACATGTAATCTAATGTTTTCTTGATGACTCAGCAGGAATAAAGAACTGGGATCATCATTTCCTGTTGAATAATTCAAGAAAGACTTTTTTTTTTTTTACTGTATTGCTCATGCATAGAAGCGTATATGTATGCAACAGATCTAGAGCCCTGCAAACTGTCAACGCCAGATGTAAGCAGGAGGGGGGAAGAAAGAACTGATTCAATTGGTTTGTAAACGTTCCTTAGAATAAAACCACATGGAGATTCACTCCTCAAAGCTCACAATGAGCCACTGATTGCTGAAGGACAGGGCCTGCTGAGCGCTGCCTGTCTAAGGTTTTGTCAGCACTTCCATTGTGATCCTAAATTTCCACAGCTTTCCATTCAACCCATAGAAAAAGTCTGAGAGACTGTGAGACTAAGGAGACTCCAAAACTTTTTAAACATCCACAGTATTATTATCCGTTCAAAGACGTGGATAGTTAATTCCATAGGGCACAATGGTCTCTATTGTAGAATTGAAATCTGGGAGTTTTCAGTGTGTAGGATTCTATGAAGGCAGGTACTTCCAGATTTTTGTTAGCTAATAACACTGAGTTAAAGTTCAAATTTTAAAATATCTAAAACACATCTCTTATGATGTAATTAAAAAGTATTATTAATATAGACTTTTGGACTAAATGACAGTAAATAAATGCACAGATTTTACAAATCACAGATTTAAAAAATCAACATCAAAAAGTGAAGTAGCTACAGGAACCATTTAAAATAAATTTCATTTTTGAAGTGTTTTATGAACACAGAAGGAGATATTTATTTCAAATTCAATGATGCTAGGAAATTTTGTGAAAGAGAAAACAGTGGACCTTGTAGAATGAGTGAAATGGATTTAAATGAAGAAATGCTTGGGACACAGGTCTGCAGAGCACTGAGGAGGAAGTCAGAGCATGAGGCACATGTGTTGTAACTGCCATCTCCAAGAAACAGGAGAGGAATAGCATGAACTTGATCCTGAAGCTTGAGGATCCTCAAAATCACTCTGTTCTTAAAGTCCAGCAACACATCTCTCAACAATAGGTTACAATGTTTTAATTAGGACCTAAAGGAAATCTTCGTTAATTATTACATTATTTACTGAATAAACATTTATCGAGTACATATCCATAGCAGGCACTGATTTGGATACTAGAAAAATGAAGGTAAGATGATTTACCCTTGGAGGGCTTCCAACCTAGTAATGGTAAGCAACGTATGAATGAGTAAGTGCAAAATGCTGATAGGAGTAGATGCAGAGGTCAGTGGATACCCAAAGAAGGAAGTGACCCACTCTATTTGGAGAGGGATGGGAAAGGATTCTTAAACATTTTAGTTTGAGTTAAGTTGAAAGTGTAAACACTAAAAATAGAAGTTAATGCTTAGGGAGAGTTCAATGGAGGAAAAGAAGGCCAGGGACAGAATCATTGGGGCACCACTTTTAAGAGTCTAGGGTAGGGCTGGCCCGGTGGCTCAGGTGGTTGGAGTGCCAAGCTCCTAACGCCGAGGTCACCAGTGCGATTCCCACATGTGCCAGTGAGTTGCGCCCTCTACAGCTAAGATTGTGAACAACAGCTCTCCCTGGAGCTGGGCTGCCATGAGCAGCCGGAGGTTGGTGAGAACTGCAGTGTGCTGCCGCGGGCTGCTGTATGCTGCCATGAGTGGCCAACAGCCAGCGTGAGCTGCTGTGTGCTGCTGTGAGCTGCTGTGTGCTGCCGTGGGCTGCCGTGGGCTGCCATGAGCAGCCAACCCACGACCAGCGACTGACTGCCTCCGCCCGGGAGGAAATGCAATGCTCATAATACCAGCATGGGCCAGGGAGCTGTGTCCTGCACAACTAGACTAAGAAACAACAGCTTGAACTGGAGTAGGGGTGGGGCGAAGTGGAAGAAAAGGGGAGAAAAAAAGAGTCTAGGATGGAAGAAGAGCCAGTGAAACAGAAAGAAACAGGAAAGAAGTGGGAAGATCAGAAAAACACAGTGATAAGGTAGCCAAGGCAGTGTTTCAAAGAAATGCCCATGAAGGATCAGTTAATATAGTTTGTTAGATTGACAATTATGACATCGCTATGACACACACCAGTGCGAAGCTTGGGAAAAAAGAAAAAAAAATGTAAATTAGAGGAGAAAAAAATAGTGGTAGCAAGGGTAAATTTTCTAGACCATAAACGGAAGAATAAAATGAGTGAAGTGGCTAAGAGCACAAACAGCAGGAGAGAAACAAAGATTAGACTGTGATGAAGGAACCATTAAAGGGTGGACTTGAGAAACGGAGCTTTCTCTAATCCAATTCTTGCTCCACTATCCTAGTAGGTAACAAAGGTAAATGTGAGTTAACAAAGGTTATACCACAATAACAGGTGGAACTGGGACAGGGTCTGATGTTCCAGGCTTCATCCCATCTGTAAAGAACCTCAAAGTGAAGAAATTCGTCATGAATAATCTATGCTTTCACTCACCTTACAGTCTTAACTGTGTGACTTAACGGCATTTAGCATTAACTTCACTTACTGGAAAAGAATTTAAATTGCAGTGTTGTGTTAGAGTCAAATAAAATAAGCCATGTAAAGAACCTAAACCTCCTGTCTGGCAGGAGGATGCTCAGTGGTCCACCTGTGTCATCTTTTTGTTTCCTTCCTTCCTGTTTTAAATGGAGAAGGGCAAGAGCGCCCTCAGCATGTTTCTAAATTTGCTAAGAAATGAGGTTTTGTAATTCACATTTTATTTTTCTTTTAAATGGATATAGACCAATATGAACTCATTTTATTTAACCTTGAAGTTAAATATTAATTTGCTTCCCACTGAGAGTTCTCTGTCTGGCCTTCGGTTATTCAAGCCCTCCAGAGCCATTGCCTACGCTATTTGTTGTGCTTCTTGTCTCTTAATCTCAAAGTTATCCTAGAGGGTTTTGAAACCTCAGAAATCTTTTAGCAAATGCCACTGAGACTTTGCTCTGTCCACTGACCTATATTTTTAGCACAAAGTACTTCTAGCCTTGATATCTTTTTTTTTTTTTTTTAACAGGACTTTGTTGGGGAACAGTGTGTATTTCCAGGACTTTTTTTTTTCCAAGTCAAGTTGTCCTTTCAATCTTAATTGTGGAGGGTGCCATTCAGCTTCAAGTTGTTGTCCTTTCAGTCTTAGTTGTGGAAGGCGCAGCTCCGCTCCAGGTCCAGTTGCTGTTGCTAGTTGCAGGGGGCGCAGCTCACCATCCCTTGCAGGACTGGAGGAGTTGAACCGGCAACCTTGTGGTTGAGAGGCCACTGGCCCATGAGGGAATCTAACCGGCAGCCTTCGGAGTTAGGAGTGGAGCTCCAACCGCCTGAGCCACCGGGCTGGCCCCAAGCCTTGATCTCTTTTGAAAGAATGTACATTTATGAGAAAAAAAGTTTTGCATTTTCATTAAAGTTTTTAAGCATATCATCTTCACTCCGTCAGACATCAAAATTAATGTTTTTCCCATAAGCTCATTAGCATTCATATCATAAGTGTTGAGATTTTCTACAGTCTTAGGGAAGTATACAATTCCTAAAATTAGTGGCCACATTTTCTTCATTTTTAAAAACAGACTTTATTTTATAGAGCAATTAAATCAACAGCACAATTGAGTGGAAAGTATAAAGATTTCCCATATACTCCCTGCCCACACACATGCACAGCCTCCCCTTTTACCAACATTCCCCACCAGAGAGTACATTTGTTACAACTGACAAACCAAAATTGACACATCGTCATCATCACCCAAGATCCATAGTTTACATTAGGGTTCACTCTTAGTGTTGTACAGTCTATGGGTTTTTATATTTTGGATGGCAATTTATATTGCCATCCAGTCACCATTATCATACAGAGTATCATACAGAGTAGTTTCACTGCCCTAAAAATTTTCTGTTCTACCCCTGTTTATCCCTCTCTCTCCCCAAACTCTGGCAACCACTCATCTTTTATACTGTCTCCATAGTTTTGCCTTTTCCAGAATGTCATATAGTTGGAATCATACAATTGTAGCCTTTTCAGACTGGCTTCTTTCAGTTAGTTTCTTCCATGTCTTTTCAAGGCACAATAGCTTTTCTGTTTTTACCACTGAATAATATTTCGGTGTATGGATTTACCACAGTTTATTTATCTATTCACGTACTGAAGGACTTTTAGTTGCTTTGAAGTTTGGGTAATTACAAATATAGCTGCTATAAACATCTGTGTGCAGGTTTTTGCGTGAACATAAGTTTTCAGTTCCTTTGTGTAAATACCAAGGGATGCAATTGCTGGATTATATGGTAAGAGTATGTTTAGTTTTGTAAGAAACCACTGAATTGTCTTCCAAAGTGGCTGTACCATTTTGCATTTCCACCAGCAATGAATGAGAGTTCCTCACAGCATTTGATGTTGCCAGTATTTTGGATTTTAGTCATTCTGATAATTGTGTGGTTTAAAACAACTGGTTAAAACATTGTTTTACTCTGCATTTGCCTGGTGACATATGGTGCAGAGCTTCTTTTCGTATGCTTATTGACCAATGATCTATCTTCTTCGGTGAGGTGTCTCTGAAGGTGTATGGCCCATTTCTTAGCTGAATTGCTTATTTTCCTGTTGTTAAGTTTTAAGATTTCTTTGTATATTTTAGCTAATATTCCTTTATCAGACACATCTTTTGCAAATATTTTACCACAGTCTGGGGCTTGTCATTTTGTTCTCTTAACAGTATTTCTCACAGAGAAGAAATTTTTAATTTAAAAACGTCCATCTTATCCTTTTTTTTTTAATAGATTTTGCTTTTGTGTTGCATCTAAAAAGTCATCACCAAACTCAAGGTCATCTAAATTTCCTTCTGTGTTATCTTCTAGGAGTTTTATAGTTTTGCATTTTACATTTAGTTCTGTAATCCATTTTCCTTATTTTTTGTGAAAGGTATAAGGTCTGTGTCTAGATTTATTTATTTATTTATTTATTTATCTATTTATTTTTTCACGTGGATGTCTAGTTGTTCTAGCACCATTTGTTGAATAGACTATTTTTGCTCCCTTGCATTGATTTTGTCAAAAATCAGTTGATTATATTTGTGTGGGTCTATTTCTGGGCTCTCTTATTCTGTTCCACTGATCTATTTGTCAATTTATTTATTTATTTATTTTGCCAGTACCACACTGTCTAGATTACTGTAGCTTTATAATAAGTTTTGAAATTGGGTAGTGTCAGTTCTCCATCGTTGTTCTCCTCCTTTAATATTATACTGGCTCTCTGAGTATCTTGCTTATCCAAATAAACCTTAGAATCAATTTGTCAATGTTCAAAAAATTACTTGCTGGGATTTTGATTGGATTGCATTGAATCTATAGATGAAGTTGGAAAGAAATGACATCTTGACAATATCGAGTCTCACCATCCAGGAACATGGACTATCTCTCCATTTATTGAGTTCTTTGATTTCTTTCATTAGAGTTTTATAGTTTTCCTCATGTAGATTTTGCACATATTTTGTTAGATTTATACCGAAGTATTTTATTTGGGGGGGGGGGGGTTACTAATGTAAATGGTACTGTGTTTTTAGTTTCAAATTCCATTTTTTTATCACTGGTATATAGGAAAGCAATTGACTTGAATATTAACCTTGTATCCTACAGCCTTTCAATTATCACTTATTAGTTTAGGAGATTTTTTTTTGTCAATTCTTTTAGATTTTCTACATAGAGAATCATGTCATCTGTGAACAAAAATAGTTTTATTTTTTCTTTCCCAATCTATACACTTTTTATTTCTTTTTCTGACATATAGTCTTTTTTTTTTGCTTTTTAAATAAATTTTATTGTGAAGTATAATTCATAGCTTAAGAAAGCATAAAACATAAATACATAGCTGGATGAGGGACAATAGATTTAGATTAGAGGAGGGGGATTATCACTTTGTGAGGGGTGGGATATCTATTGCATAGTTTTGTACACATTAAACTAATAAAACATTACTGAGAGAATTTAAAGAAAGTCAAAACTAGTGAAGATCTATACATGGTTTTGGATTGGAAGACTAAATATTAAGAACTAAATATGTCAATTCTCCCTAAATTAACCTATGGATTCAGGGCAATCCCAGTAAAGATTCTAGCTGGTTATTTTTCAGTAATTGAGAAGATGATTCTGAAATTTGCATGGAAATTCAAATGTTTTGAATAGCCAAGGCAATTCTGAATAAGAGCAAATTTGGAGAATTTACGCTATCTGATTTGAAGATTTACTAAAAAGCTATAGTAATTAAGATAGTCTGGTAGTGGAATAAGAATAGACAAATAGACGGATAGAAGAGAAAGGAGAGTCCAGAAACTGTCCTCACATATATGGTACTTTCTCTCCACTATGCTTCTTGAGGAGGCAGTCTGCATCATTGTCATTAGGCATTATGACTTTCAAATATTTTGTTATAGTTTGAGAGGTAAACCTCAGGTATGCTTGTGTGTGTGCATATGTGTGTGTGTGTGTGTGTGTGTGTGTGTGAGAGAGAGAGAGAGAGAGAGAGAGAGAGAGAGAGAGAGAGAGAGAGAGAGAGAAAGAGAGAGTAAGAGAGGGAGGGAGAGAGAGAGAGAGAGAGAGAGAGAAGAGAGAAGGGTAAGAGATGAGGAAACGGAAAGAAATATAATCACTTATGATGATTCATTTATTGGATTAATTCTATTCTCTGACCCCAGATTACCTCTAACATCTAGACTATATGACTATATGGCAGGCAGGGGGATATGAAAGATAGTTTGGGGAATATAATCAATAATGTTGTCAAGATTTTGTAGGGTGTCATGTATATATATGTATATATATAGTCATGGGATATGGAGTATAGCATACGGAATAGAATCAATGGAATTGTGATAGATATATACAATGAAGAGGTTTTATACAAATTTTAAGTTTCTGGCACATTTTTTGATCCTCAGTACACACAGCAGAAAGCTACAGGAGCTATTTAAGTGCCTAAAGAGGGACACGGAGAAGGCAAGTAAATCATTTAATCAAGTGTAAAGGGAACCACTGAAACACTCTCAATTTAGGCATTTTAAACATTTAGAAAAGCAGGAATTTTTGGTTTGGGTTTTTAACTTTTTGGTATGACTGATTTTTTAAGGTGAATTGGTACTTTAATTTGGAATTTGCTAAGATTAGTATTAGTTAACATTTCTTAAATGATTCCTATTATCGTATTAATTAGAATGATGTTCTAATTGTTAATATATTAATCTCATTAATCCACTCAGCGACTTTTAAAGTTCTAGCATTATCCCAATTTTACATAAAAGTATGCTGAGATTGGGTAGGTGCTTTATTATTCCAATGTCATTTAAAAGAAAACAGAGGTGCTGAAAAAATAGCTTGTCTAAGGTTATAAGAAGAAAAAAAGGACAAATTTAGGCAATCTGGTTGTAGAGATAGCACCTGTACTCACTCCACTATACTGCAAACCACATTTACCCATAAGTCACCTCGCATTCTGTCTTACATTTTAACATATATTTAGTAAGGGGAGGAGTCAAGTGAGAATTCTGAAAGTTCAGAGTCAAAGAGACCTTGTAAATCTTGGCTCCACCCCTTACTAACTTTGACCTGTGGTGAATTTCTCTACCCCTCTACATCTGTTTTTTTCATCAGAGGACTGGGGGAAGCAAGCCCTACATCATAGGGCAGGCATTTCAGGAAGAATTTGCTGAGACAACATGAAGGGCAAATAAATGTCCTGTATCATACGTAGTATATGGCAGGTACTCAAGAAGCATCCTCTCCTATCATATGGGGAATTCTTAACTCTGGTGTGTCCGTACAGACAACAAATAGCAGACGATTTATAACCAAGATATCAACCTTATACCAAGACTGCACTATCAAAGAAATTCAGGGAATTAGGAATACATCACTGCTTCTTCTCTCAAGGAAAGGAGGAAGGAAAGAAGGTGGAAAGAGGAAGGAAAGGGGAAAACTCAACAACCTGAATATCACACATCAAAACAAAAACAAAAACAAAAAAAAAACACACCAGAACCCCATGAGTTAATTGTGCTTGAATGCACTGGTGCTGCCTTAATTCTCCACTTTCTTGATGCTTCTGGGATATCCATGTGCTGCACCTGCACCTGTGGATACAGGAAAAAATATGAAACAGTAATTTGATATTATCAGACCCCAGAAATGCACCTCTGGAAACACAAATTAGATTTCTTCAGCCTTTTTTAATTTAGTGAGTTCTAGGAGAAGATCACACCTCTCCTAACACTTATAAAAAGAGTTTGTGAGCAAGATTGTGTGTGAGTAATACCTATTTGATGCTCAAGGCAACATGTTACCATGGTACCAGCCAGATATTGTCTTCATCAGGGAATGGAAATTAAAACTGACAACGTTTGCTATAACTGTTTTTTGTTTATTCCTGTAAGCAGTGTTACTGTTTGGAAAGAAAAGAGGTCTGGCTTTGTTGTTATTTGCTGGTTTTGAAACAATAGTACATTAAAATGAGTAGGATATGAAATAGTGCAATGAGTTTAGAGAAACAGAATCCTCCAAAGGATCTCATTATCCTTATAAATTTACATTATCAAAGGATGTGGAAATGCCAAAAAGCAATGTCTTGGTGGTTAGAAGCGATGGTGTCATCTTGAGCCAAAGAGAGTGAGTCGGTGACTAATGGGGTGCAAGTTTGAGATTGATGTGGAAGCCTAATTGGCTACTTTTATGGCTTTAAAATACTGAACTTATATTAGAGCTATAAAATATCCATTGTGCTTCAGGAAACATTTGTGCATTTGGCTCTCATAATGAAAGAAATATTATAAATCAAAAGAAGTAATCTGCCCTGGAAAAAAACAAGATAATGATTACCTTGAATTCAGGAAAGTGGTTGCCCATGGGGATGAGGTGGAGGGAGGAAGGGGCTTCATTGATACTGGTAATGTTTAATTTCTTAAGTTCAAGGGTACTTTATTTTTCCTCTTGGAACTCCACAAAGACATTGCACACACTCACGATAAAACTTTACTTAAAGAGGTAGAGAAAGAGAGAATAGAACACGGTTAGTAAATGGACTGGGGACAGTGGATTCAAGTCTTGTGTCTCCTACTACTAGACTTGATTAGCAATCTCACTCCTACCTAAGTGATCAGCATGTCACCTTGGCTGAGACTCAGTTTTCTCATCTGTAAAATAAGGCCTGCTAAGTTGTCACTACATGTTTTTCCAGCTTGAAAACAATCCAACTCTGTTTATCACATGGAATACAATATTGCTGAATTATTCAGAGTTGGGGAAATACTGTCTTTTCATCATGTAAAACAAAATATCCTACAGTTACTATCCAGTCATCCACTCAATCTGACTAGCAGAATATTTTATTTTCTTATCCCAGGTAAACCCCTGTAAATAGCCCTGCTCTTTCTTGAGCACAGTTTTGGAGTGTCTTTATAAGGCATGATATTATGAAGTCAGAGATGGCTTACAATGTGAGAGTCAGAGGTCCTGTCTGACATCATCACTCCACACTTCTGTCTATCAATTCGTCTTGTCATTCAGGGCCTCTCTGAATGTGAAATAGCAATATAAAGAATTCAAGAGGCATCTGATTATTTCGGTTCATCAAGTGCAGTCAGTGCTTTATATTCTCCCTCCCCCAAGTTACCAAAAAAGTAACTATGCTTTTTTGGTAATGGGCTAACCCCCATAAGTAACTAACCCCCAAAAGTAACTATGCTTTTTTTGGACTGGACTAACCACCATACCAAAAGGGGTTCAAAGAAATGCTCACTTTTGGTTTGCAAAATCAAGAAAACAGAAACATACTCTTTCCTCATTCTTTCCACAAGTGTTTACAGAGTGCCAACTGTGGGCCAAGTCCTATGCTTCCTGCTGGTCCCTACGTTATTTTTCAGAGCACAGATAGGAGATGTGATTACTACAAATGTGGTCTGGGGCATTGTAGCAAATTTCCCAAGCTCTGACGTTCACTCATACTCATTTGGATTTGTATGCCAAATAAGAATAGATAACTTTGGGCTCCTGTCTTCCAATTCTGATTGTGTCAAAGTGATTTTTGTGACAACTGAAATGTGATTTCAGTTGACACAAAAGTGTCAACTTAATCAGGACATACTTTTGTTGGCTCTGACCAGCTCCTGAGTCTCCATCCTGACGCAGGCTGCCCACACATCCTTAATGTTTCCCCACATAAAACCCCACAGGGAGCTGTAGGAGAATCGACCACCCAGACTCTGAAGTTGAACACCAAGCTCTGAACACTGGGGCAAATGTCTTAACCTCTGGAAGGTTCAATTTATTCCCTCTGAAATGGGGAACTACTTCAAGTTTTATAATGAGCACTGTAAATACTTATTATGGTATAACACATGTAAGGCACTAAGCTCAAGGCCTGGCACTTAATATTAACTAAAAAGAAATTATGTGGGCTTCCTCTTAATGTTCTAACATAATTAAATACACAGTCACGTTTCAAAGGGAAATCTTTTGTCCTCAGAAGAACTGCCTGCTGTCTTCCTTCCTTCTGATGAGAACCCAGCTGAGGGAAAACTGGCAGCCTCTAGTTGTCTCTAATATGTCCAAGCATCCTTGAGAAATAATCAAATTTAAATTTAAACACACACTTAAATTAAGGGGAGTGATGCTGGACACCAAATATGACATCTTGGGAAGCAATCAAAAGACTGATGTCATTGAGAGACTACTTTGAAGGTGATTTGGCCACTTTCCTTCTACAAGCCCTTTCAATAAGAGTTTAGTGTAAGGATTAATAAGAAAAGTTTGCAAAATGTCTGTGATAACATGTAAAGAGTACAAGTTATTCCTGTGATAATCAAAATTATCAAGAAAAGATATGTTCACTGTAAATATTGAAAGAAAAACGAAACCCCTGCAGAAATTAAATCTGAGTCCTGTGACATTCTTTGGGTTAGGCAAACATCCTAGGTAGAAACAAAAACATACAATTTATGTGAACTTTCAAGTGTTGGATTTTTCTTCTTTCATTCATTCCTGATTATTTTTAATGTTTTCAATTTATTCAGAGAACTAGTAGGTAATTTCCTATAGGATACTAGATAGTGTTTAAACGCATACGCAAACAGAGAAACCGAGCTTTATCCATTACATCACCAAAAGGAAAACCAGGTCTCTAACAACCCACCCTTGTGCTTCCAGGACTTCCTTCTATGGAGTTCACAGCTCTATTGAGTTCATATCTCTAGCAAGGGCCTTGTGCTTTGCACCTACTGTTTGTTAACATGGTAGATCCTCAACAGAATACTGCACAGGTGACTGATGCATTTGATGAAAGAACCACACTAGGTCATCTCTAAATCTAAGATTCAAATTAGGTAAAAGTATGTTTATTTCAGTCAAAAAACATTTACTATTACTTGTATTTTTTTGTAGGTTTAATGTGAAGGTAACAATTATCCTTTAAAACCATTTCACATCTAACAATAAATTAAATGCTGATGTATTGAACATCCATTACAAGTGACTTGGCAATACATATAGTATATATAGTTAACAATAAAGCCAGATATTTAAAAATCCAAATTTATTAGACATGTTGAAAAAATGTGATTCATTTTATTTCAAGAAGAAAAAATTAAAACTACTCTTCATATGATGTATTTCAGTTTTCGACTTTTATATTTTATCACATTATTATTAATTTCAAATTACTTTCTTTTGCCTATTTCTCTTAACTGAGAATGATTTTATTTTTATTGCCAAAGCAAAGGAAAATAATTTAGAACCAATAATAATGTGTCTTAATTTCTAAAATGACTTCTTTTGTGGTTATTTAACAGGTTTCCAAATTAAGTAGAAGTACCCATGATAAACATTTTTATGGCATCATTTCATCAAAGTATTTCCACTCTATCATGCTTTTTCCTCTTCCTACACATGGAATCTGTATTCTTATTCCCATTTTCCAAATGGGGAGCTGAGTATTAACCTAGAAGGTTAAGCACTACAACTAAGGGGAGAGGTCAAATCAGGTCAGAAAGAGACCTGTGTTTTGTCTTTCGGTTATGCTGTGTTTCAATTCTAAAGCTCCTCAAAAAATTAATTATACAAATTCTAAATACTACTATTAAAGGAAAGACTTACTCTTTAAATCTTTTAACATTATAATTGGAGATGTCTCTGTCAACTTTTCTCATCCTAAATGGTCAAGAAAGGCAATAATTATGTGTCTGATGCTGAGGTTTGATATTTTAGTAGAAGAACTCAGAGTATGACTTGTATTTAACTCTATTCCAACAGGAATATGCAATAACGAATGGAAGTGGTCATTGACCTAGAACAAGATCACTTTGAACATGACACTATTACATAAAGTGGCAGCATTTATTTTTGGATAACCACTTTTTAAAAGCAGTTGTGAATATATTCCAAAAAATAAAATGCTAGCTACTAGATTTTGAGAAGCAGAATAAAATATGATGCTGACTTACTGAGGGATAATTATATTTTGGCTGTTATGGCTGAGGTGGTTTGTTTTAGAGTTTACAGCAGTAAAAGTAATCAGGCGATTCTTAATGTTGCCGAAATACTACAGTGAAGACATAAAAGGAAGGAGAAAGGGAGGGCATTTGGAAGGTCAGAAATTCGATTCTGGGAGATTTCAATTAGCTATTGATTTCATTGACACTTATAGCATGCTAAAGGTGGAACATTAGTCTGTAAAAAATTGCCTTATACAGAAGGTTGGGTGGATGCCCAACTAATACCAAGCTTTTCCAGCTTGTATTCTACAGGGAAATTCCATTTATTAACGCTTGATACTTTTTATCATCTCTTTTTTTTTATTATCACTCAGTCTTTTAGCTACGTAGTGTCATTAATTCCCAAAATATTCCAGTGGAGAGGCAGAATGGTGGGGAGAGTCAGATATGTACATATATACACCACAGGATAAATGCTGAGTAGATAGATGAACGTGCAAATTCTCAAACCTAAATAGACTGAAAGAGCAACTGTATTCATCCAGACTTTGATCTACTTAATCACAACTCTGACCTGAAGAGGTTTTATACATATTTTAAGTTTCTGGCACATTTTTTGATCCTCAGTACACACAGCAGAAAGCTACAGGAGCTATTTAAGTGCCTAAAGAGGGACACGGAGAAGGCAAGTAAATCATTTAATCAAGTGTAAAGGGAACCACTGAAACACTCTCAATTTACGCATTTTAAACATTTGGAAAAGCAGGAATTTTTGGTTTGGGTTTTTAACTTTTTGGTATGACTGATTTTTTAAGGTGAATTGGTACTTTAATTTGGAATTTGCTAAGATTAGTATTAGTTAACATTTCTTAAATGATTCCTATTATCCTATTAATTAGAATGATGTTCTAATTGTTAATATATTAATTTCATTAATCCACTCAGCGACTTTTAAAGTTCTAGCATTATCCCAATTTTACATAAAAGTATGCTGAGATTGGGTAGGTGCTTTATTATTCCAATGTCATTTAAAAGAAAACAGAGGTGCCGAAAAATAGCTTGTCTAAGGTCAAAAGTAGAAAAAAAAAGACAAATTTAGGCAATCTGGTTGTAGAGACAGCACGTGTACTCACTCACTATACTGCAAACCACATTTACCCATAAGTCACCTCGCATTCTGTCTTATATTTTAACATATATTTAGTAAGGGGAGGAGTCAAGTGAGAATTTTGAGCCCTAATCCACAAATCTCCCTCATAAATCATCTTTGGTGTTACCTTAGTGTTTTTGGATATGCAGAATGCAGCTACCAAAAGTGTAACATTAGAGGGGAGAACTTTTCAAGGGGAGTAAACAACACCTGTGAAAGCACAGGACTTGAGGGCATGTTTCGGGAGTAGCAAATTGTTCTACATGCCTGGAGGGTAGAAGAGGGTTGAGGATAGGAAGTCATGGGCTAAATTTGGAAGAGAAAGTTGGAGTCAGATCTTCCTTCAGGCAGCAAAAAGCATGGGTAAAAACATTCAGGGAGCATACTTTTCTGGAGGAAAGGTAAGCGTATATTGGGGGAACTGCGTAAGAAATCAAGTGTGTTATTTATTTTACATTACTTTATTGGCTATGTTTAACATGTCAAATCATGGTTAAAGTAAGAGTGGCTGCAAGATCAGAACAAAAAATGTTTTAGAAAGTAGCCTTATAACTTACAATTTGGACGGTTGAAATATTTTTATAAGGGAGAAAATAATAGCTAAAAGATAGAAAAAGAAATGACAATTATGGTGAGGACCTTGTGTTTTGATTTTTGGTTTTAACTGAACCATTATATAGAATGACTAAAGGCGTTAAATTTATTCTGATTGGGCATAATGACAGTATGGGCTGTCAAGAAAACCAATTGAAGCCAGTAGCAGAGAGTGAATACAAGGTGCCTATGAAAGCATCTATCAGCCTATACAAAGTGTGTTTATAATGTAACAGGTCTGATTCTTTAGCAAATAACCTGATATACAGGTTTCAAGAAAATTTTCATCACCTTCAAAACAGATTCCATGGATAAGCTTAGTGAGTTATTGTCATGGCTAAAAATACACCAGGTACTCTTTTTTGAGAATTGCCATCACGGCTGGTGACCATGCTTTTGAATGTTCTTAATACAACATAGTATATCTTTTTGTGTTTTTTCTTTGAGAGTAGGTGTGAGTTTTAGAAAATGTAAAAAAATTATAGAATTGTGTCTAGTAAAAATTATAGAATTATACTCTAAATTTGCAATATGAGCTAGGGTCCACCAGAAAATGTGATTATGAAGAAAGAGATAGATGTCATTGACCGAAAGCCCTTCTTATCAGAAGTCCTGCCTACTGTCTGGCCAAGTCTTTCTTCACTTCCCATAATGCCTTACTTGAAAACAACCTTCTTGAAGGCTAGCAAACAGGCTTCAGTACTAGAGTACTAGAGCCCATGTGGATTTTCACTTACTACTACTGGGCCTCAATCCTCAATCCTTTCCATTTTAATCTGGCAAAATCCTTCCCTTTAAGAGTTTGTTCAGATATTACCTTCTTTCCATAAAGCAGTCTTTGACCCTCACTAGAACTCGGAACACACCCACTGGCATGTACGTACCTTATTTTTCCCGTCCTCTCTAAGCTGTATGTTTTTTGAAGTCAAGAATCATGTTTTATTTGTCTTCGTAACTGTAGCTTTGACAGAATACCTAGTATATAATAAGTACTCAATAAATATTTGCTGAATAAGTGAATAAATTAAGCCAACTCCAGAAAATGTTAAACAAAGTAGCATCACAGAAGAGAGGAGATAGAACAACCTTCTAAGAAAATTGCTTTGAAAAATCAATAAATCTATCTTTGATGTGTACATTTTTGCATATTTGTTAAAAAGTTGATCCATCTTTAGTCTCACCTTTTAAAAGTACATTTCCTCATTCATGTGCACATCGTGCTTACCCCATTAGAAAGAACCAAGAAGAGAGACATTCCATTGTACCAACAAAAAGGATTAAAAAAACTGGTAATGAATGGGATAGAAACAAAAATATAATTGTGCCTTCAAATTCTGTGTGCTGCCTTTGTTTTCTCTATTAATTGCTTAGATATTTCCATGTGTACAATATTTAAAATTCTCTTAAAATATTTTATCTAAAGTATAGACTCTGAATACAGAGCAACTACTGTCTGAAATAGAATACCCCCAGCTTAATGAAATGTCAAGACATCAAAATACTTATCCATTTTATAGGACTACGGCAGAACAAATAATCACCAACATGAGCTGAAACATCCATGATGCCAAATTTAGTAACATTCAAATTCATAGGGACCCTTTCCTGGGATAAGGGTATGTATTGTACCACCATGTTGTGAATCCCCTGAGCCTCTTCTGAGCCTGCCCCCAGAGAACCCACTCCATTCATGACCTTCACACATGATGCAGGGAAGTCTGACAGTTTTTGCAAAGGGAGTTATGGTCCTGATCTTTCATTGTGGCTGCTTGTCTCCAGTAGCCAATTAGCACACCTCACAAAGCACTGATTAAAGACTTTTTTGTAAAAATCCCATCTAACGGCCTGTATATAGTTGAGTCAAAAAGGCATTCGTTTAAATAATGACCAGGCAGATTGACATCTTTGCAATATGTGTTCCCACTTTTCCAATTGCTGATTCAATAAGAAGTTTCTGTACTGTTGAAGTCCTACCCATTACTGCCTAAATGGAAATGAAGGTGATTCTGCTCATGTTGCCTCTATGGCAATTTGGTTTTACTATATCAGATGTAGTAGCAAAAAAGAAATAAGTATGCAACTGGATAAATAAAAAAAACAACCTCTGGTTCCCTGTATTTCATAATGGGAGGTAAACTTACAAATCAGTGGAATTAATGTACCTAATTTTAAATTAATAGGGTTCTCTCTTCTAACACACTTATTTTGTTTTTAAATAATTTTTCAATTCTTTTCTAGGAAGAAACTTTATTAAAATATGTATTATATATTCTAGTTCCTTCATTCTAAAAACTCCAGATCTAACACATACCATTTAGCAAATATCTTATTAACAACATAATATGTTCCATAAAATACCAGATGAAGTCACAGCAACTTCAAATCTTGGTCTTAAATCAGCAGTTTCAGTGTGGTTTTATCTGGGCTCAGTTTGTCTCTTTCCCTGACCTCCCCCATAAGCTTCTGCCTGATCTGCCTCTATTGGTATCATATCTGGCCATTAGCCTCCACTAATTACTAGCTGATTGCTCTATTGTTTCTGACAATACCCTGGGGCATAAATTGCCCTTTAGTCTGATTAAAGTTTTACTCTTGTGCAGGGGCAGGACACTGCCAATCTTTGAGGCTGCTCTGACCCCTGGAGGTTTTTCAGCCGTCTCTTTCTTGGATTCTCTCTGTTGAACTTCTCTGTTCTGTTCTGTTAAACTCTCTGCTAAACTTCTCTGTAAACTTCTACCTTTACACTCTTGCTGTAAGTGTCATAGATCACTTCCCCCCTTTTCCCTCCCACCCCCCCCTTCACTCTGGTTCAAGCCGTTGTTGCTCAGTCTAGTTGTAGGGCACAGCTCCCTGGCCCAAGCTGGTATTACCGTGTTTCCCCGAAAATAAGACCTAGCTGAACAATCAGCTCTTATGTGTCTTTTGGAGCAAAAATTAATATGAGACCCAATCTTATATTATATTATGTTAGATAAGACCCGGTCTTATAGTAAAACAAACCAGGTCTTATATTAATTTTTGCTCCAAAAGACGCATCAGAGCTGATGGTCCGGCTAGGTCTTATTTTCGGGGAAACACGATGTGAGTTTTGTGCTACCCCCAGCTGAGGCAGTCGGTCGCCGGTCATCGGTTCACGGCAGCTCATGACAGCTCTCACTGGCTGCTGGCCGCTCACGCTCAGCACCGGCCACTCATGCCAGCACACAGCAGCCCACAGCAGCACACAGCAGCCCAGCTCCAGGAAGAGCTGTTGTTCACAATCTTAGCTGTAGAGGGCACAGCTCACTGGCCCATGTGGGAATCAAACCGGGGACCTTGGCATTAGGAGCAAGACTCTCCAACCACCTGAGCCACCTGGGTGGCCCATAGATCACCTTTTTAACTGCTCACCACCAATATCTCCATCATTTTTTTTAACAATGCCCTTAGGCATGAACTTTCCCCATGCTCTGTGTCATGCGGGGGACCCTGCTCGCTGGACCAGTTGTCATGCAGGACGGCTTACGGGGTCTGCGGGGTCTCTGCTCCCACTCCCCACACAAGAACTCAGGACATGGTGAGGCCAAAAAGGAACACCCACGGAGCCATAGGTAGGAAAGTCATACCACTATACTCTCACTGGCGGCTGGGTTGGAGACACAGGAACCAGGAGCAACACAATTCTCAACCCTCACTGTGCTGCTTGCAGGCTCAGCCACCATCTTCTTGCTAGCCCCCATTTTTTTTGCTAGCCTAGCCACAGCAGTTATATTCGTGGCCAATGGCTCACTGGTTACAGCTGACGGCCAACTAGCCACAGCTGATGGCCATTTGATCACAGTCGATGGCCATTTACTACCTGAGCCAGCACCTTTCTATGTGAGGCCGAGAGCCTGGAAACTGCTTTTTGGGGCTCTGTCCCCACACTCCACCCCTACAGGGTCTCGCCTCACAATCTACGTGACAAGCGTCTTCCGCGAGGGTCCCTGTACGAGGAGCCTGGAGGTGAATGCTATTTCCTGGACACAGCCAAGCTCTCTTGTCACAGCCAGGGTATCTCAGGGCACCACCAGTACTTCTGGGCACAGCCAGACTTCCTGGACTTCTTAGGGTACCACTAGTCTCCCCGGACACAGCCAGGGTTTCTCAGGGCACCACCAGTACTTCTGGGCACAGCCAGACTTCCTGGACTTCTTAGGGTACCACTAGTCTCCCTGGGCACACGAGGGCCTCTCAGGGCACTGCCACTCTCTCTGGGCACAGCCAGACTTTCTGGGCTCAGCCAGGGCTCTCAGGGCGCTGCCACTCTCTCTGGGCACAGCCAGACTTCCTGGACACGGCCAGGGCTCTCAGGGCACTGCCACTCTCTCTGGGCACAGCCAGACTTCCTGGACACAGCCAGGGTTCTCAGGGCGCTGCCACTCTCTCTGGACACAGCCAGGGCTCTCAGGGCGCTGCCACTCTCTCTGGGCACAGCCAGACTTCCTGGACACAGCCAGGGCTCTCAGGGCACTGCCACTCTCTCTGGACACAGCCAGACTTCCTGGACACAGCCAGGGCTCTCAGGGCACTGCCACTCTCTCTGGGCCTCTCAGGATACCGTGCTGGAACAACAGCGGCTCACAGTCAAGGTGCTCACATATTCTCAATGGTGGCTGGTCAAGACACAAAAGCAAGCATCCGCCAGTTCCACTACATGGTGGTAAGTTCCCAAACAAACAGTTAAGTGGTCCATTAAATTAGGGATAGAAGGCAATTTCCCATAGTCCATAGTCATTCGCCAGGGCTGTCCTGGGGGTGAGGGATGACCTTGACCTCACCCTCAGCTCCCACGGAGGACTCAGCAAGCCATTCCTCCTGGGAGTACACATCCTGCATTCGGGCTGCCTCAGCAAGCACTTCCCAGCTCACAGGGTCGCAAGGACCTTCGCTTTCTCCGGCCTCTGCTGGTTGGGGAAACGTCCACATCTTCCCACCCCTCCACAGGGGTCCAGCTCTCAGGCAGCTGCTCCTCCTAGTCTTCTACAACTAAGTGTTCATAGGCACAAACTGCTCCACCGCCCTTCAGAGAGCTTTGGCCGGCACCGTACCCTGCTCGCTGTGCCCTTTGTCCTGCGGGAGACCCTGCTCGCTGGACCAGTTGTCACGCAGGGCGGCCTGCGGGGTCTGCGGGGTCTCTGGTCCCACTCCCCACATAAGAACGCAGGACATGGTGAGGCCAAACAGGAACACCCACGGAGCCATAGGTAGGGGAGTCATACTACTATACTCTCACTGGCGGCTGGGTTGGAGACACAGGAACCAGGAGCAACACAATTCTCAACCCTCACTGTGCTGCTTGCAGGCTCAGCCACCATCTTCTTGCTAGCCCCCATTTTTTTTGCTAGCCTAGCCACAGCAGTTATATTCGTGGCCAATGGCTCACTGGTTACAGCTGACGGCCAACTAGCCACAGCTGATGGCCATTTGATCACAGTCGACGGCCATTTACTACCTGAGCCAGCACCATTCTATGTGAGGCCGAGAGCCTGGAAACTGCTTTTTGGGGCTCTGTCCCCACACTCTGTTTCAAATAAAGTTAAAGTTAGTCTCCTTTAGGCTGACACACTGGAGTTCTTTGTTCTTAAGGCCTGCCTCTCCCATTAACCTAAAAATAAAAAAGCCAAAATGAGAGGCAACAAGCATTTATTTGGGATCAAAAAGAATTGCAATTTGGGAAGCATAGATTCAGGCAGAAACCCAAATAGTGTCATGATTACAGGGTGAAGTCAAGGTTTTTTTGTTTTTGTTTTTGTTTTTTATGAGAATAGGAAGGGAATAATTACATGAATACAAGAAGGAAATTTCTATCGGTACTGACAAGCTGTTTCACTCTTTAGTTATATGTGGCTGGTTAGTGATTCTCTCATCCCAAAGAATGTCCATAATCATCAGTCCTTATGTTAAGGAGTCTGCTTTTCCTGTTGGCTTCACAAACAATTGTTTGTAAGACAATGTTGCTATGGCCCAGTCCAAAGGTTATTTTGCCCAGTGCAAACATTCCAAAGGTTTAAGGAGTAAAATGTGTAAGGCAGTTCCCCAGGAATGGCTGCTCTGGTTCCATTTTAAAATGGCTCCACTTATGTCAACTTTTCACACACCCTAAGCAGTGTCTCTATGCCACTTCACCAGAGCTGGAGCTGGGGTCAGCAACCCAATTTACTCAGAACAATACCCCTGCTCTATTACTGGGGTTCTGGTTAGGGATAATAGAGCCTTTTCTTCTCACCTTGCCCCTCTTAGCATGGAACTCCTACCCTACAAGCAAGCTGGTGCAGGGGAGGCCAGGGCCCAGTATTTTCATCCAGCTATGTCTGGATTAGAGCTACAAGTAAAGCTCTACTTGTAGGACTCTGGATTAGAGTCCTACAAGTAAAGGACCAGTAGAGGAAGGAAGCTTCTGCAGTACAAAGTAAGAAGCTCAGGTGATGAGTGGTGCCAGAGCCTGCCCCTCCTAGGGTGAAACTGTAACTCTAGACTGAGAGATAGGAGGAGAGGAAGCCCCAACTCCTTGGCCATACCCACCCAGAATATAGCTTCTGTTATACTAAGCTGGAAGGAAGAGTGAATGTGAGCAGGTTGAGGCTCAAATGTAACAGTGTCTTGCTGTTTTTACAGAGATTTACTAGATGTTCTTGAATAGATGCTTCTCCATTTGATATAGTCTCTTAGGACAATTTTCGGAGACCTTAAGTGTTTCTTTTTTTCAAATAATTTTTAGCAGTTAAAAAGTTGTTTCAGTGGAGAGAAGGTAGCTGAGCTCCTAACTCTGCCATTTAGAAAGTCAGTCTCTCCTTACTGTAAAGTTATCACAATGATGACAACAATATAAATATTTACCTTCTTTCCATTGCAGGATCAGAAAAGTTTCCTTTAATATTAGTCAATATGTTGCTTTATAAAGTCTAATGCATGTGTTCAGGTGTCACAATAACATCATTTGCTTCAAGGCTACGTATATATCTCTTATTTTTATTGAAGCACTCTCAAAAGCCTTCTTCTGAAATAAAAAGAGCAATTCTTTACTGTTAAATTTTCCATCTTGACAGGCTTCCTCAGCTACATCCACCTTACAAGACAAATGGAGGATAATGGGCTCTATCAATCCCGTTGTAAGAGCTATCAGCCTAGGGTTACACTCATGCATTTAATAGAAATTAATAGATTTCCACTGATGATCTCTACACTAAGATCTCTATTATAAGTTGAATTGTGGCACCCCAAAATTCATATGTTGGCAAGCCCCTGTACCTCAGAATGTGATCTTATTTAAAAATAGTATCTTTGCAGATATAATTAGTTAAGATAAGGTTTTGGATGGGACTTAATCCAATATTACTGATCTACTTTTTAAAAGGGGAAATTTGGACACAGACACACACAGGTAGAATGCTATGTGAAGATTGGAGTTACCCTGCCACAAGCCAGAAGCTAGCAGAGAGGCCTGGAATAGGTCCTTTCCTAGCACTTTGAGAGGAAAATGGTCCTGCCCACATCTTTATCTCAGATTTCCAGAACTGGGATAGAATAAATGCTTGTTGTTTAAGCCACTCAGTCTGTGGTGCTCTGTTATGGCAGCGCTAACAAACTAATCCAGTCTTCAAACTGATGGAAAATGATTTCCTGCTAGCTAGTGTGTCACTCCAAGTCATCGTAACTTACTCAGAATTTATATAATGTTCAGAAGGCCCAAGATTATTATAAAATTGACCCTTTAAAACAAAGAGCAATATAAGATGAAGCCTATATAGTGGCTGATGGATACTGTTTGTCTCATGTAATACATCAAAAAATGTATCGGAAGAAGAGCATTTTAATATGAAATTTCAAGGGAAAATGGAATAAATCAACTGGCAAGTAGTAAAGAAGGAAGATGAATACGCCGTACATGTGAGAAAAATAAACTCAGTGCGAGGTTTTATCTCCTGTAGAGTCTACTCCAGGGTTTCACAATCATTCACTCATTTTACAAATATTTATCGAGTGCTTCTAGTTTGCCAGGCTCATCTAGTCCTGGTGCTTATTAAACATCTTTTGGAATAAAGTGAAGTTTAAGCCTATCTTTAAGTCCCTGGCAACCCACACCTCATCTCTGCTTAGTTACTGCTATTTTCAGTTACTTGGAAACACGTCCATGTCATCAGGTTCCCAGTGCCTACTAGAATCCATACATCTAATATTTCTCTATTCCTCTGTCTGACCCAAGGCTCACAGTCAAAGTACCTGCCAAGGGCTGGTGTCTATGTTCTAATTGTTATGTTCAAGTTGTACAGGGCTTCTGCAGTAACATGTAATCCCAGGGGGAAATGCTAAGCGAAAGAACCAAATTTTGATAAACAGAAACTTGCCTCTGGTTACCTCAATTTCCAGTAAAGTTATCCATAAGTCAAGAGATAAATTTAACTACTCATTTGTGAGCATGTGGGAGGCTTCAGGCTAAGGTATATTTAAAAACAAAAAGAAAATCTACTTCTTCCCTTAGTTAACTTCTTGGCCTTAAGCTTCTCGTGATGTTTTTGTGAATCACACCAAAAATAAAAATAAAGAAAAAACTGAAATTTGCCAATTTCAATCTAAAGTTTATAATTAGTAATATAAAGCCTTAATAATAATTATAATTTTAATATAAAAAACATATTAGTCTTTGTCCTTATCATTCGCTCTCACATTAGAGAATTCTGAAAAAGATTCTTCACAAAGTAAGCCCTGCATTTTGTTCCATCTACATACATTATAGTTTAATCAAATGATTTTTCTTTCCTTAACATACAGAAGATTCTGATGTTGTAATCACCTACAAAATTGAGTCTTTGGAACTTTCTCCTTCCATTAGAACCCATGTTTGAATAAGTTTAAGCTGTCGGGATGTGGGCAAGATTCTTATTTTACTAAAGCTCTGTGCTGTGCACCTGGGCTTAGTGTTTAAATCACTTTCTCACATAGTGATTTGCAAAATGTTGTTTTGCTTTCTCTCTGCTGGTATTCTCCATTTAGGACAAACTTCTGGTCGTAAACCCCCTGGAGCTGGTGGGTTCCCCAGGGCCATGGTGGTGACTGTGATAATGAGGTGGCTGTATTTCATTGCCAGCTGCACTGAGAGATTTAATTATTTGAGGGAGCCACTTTATATATTATAGGGAAAAAAAGGAATGTGGAAGTCATTTTCATCTTTTTTCTTTATCAGCTACCAAATTTTAAACCTAAAAATAAATTTGAATTTTCAAATTGGCAGATTACATGGTGAATTTGATTAAGTGCTTTACTGTAAAAAACCCATATGCTTGACAACATTCTCTGTTGACATATGAAACATGCAAAAATGGTTTGCCTCCCTTACAATAAGAGCAACACCACTGAGATATCACGTTTTTCCTATAGCATTGAAAAAAATCCAAATGTTTGACAATGTTCCTTGTTGAGGAGGCTATGGAGAAACAAGAGCCCTCATGCATGGATGATAGGGGCACGATGATACAATTCTACTGACCAGGACTGAACAATATCTAACAAAGCTGATCCTTGCGTTTGTCCTTGACCCAGCAACTCCACTTCTTAGAATCTACCCTGAAGTTAAATATAAAACAACATTTAACAAGTAAATTCATTACAGCATTACTTGTAATAACAAAAATTAGAATCAGCCCAAATGTCCATCAATAAGAGACTTGGTTGAGTAAATTATGATATAGCTACACAATGAAGCATAATTCAGCTTTAAACAGAAAAGAAGAAGAAAAATAAATCTATGTTCTAATTGGAGCAGTTTCCAAGATATATTGTCAAACCTAACTTTTTAAGGAAACATTTACAGTATATAGTTGTTTATGTAAGGAAAAATTACATTACACACTTATTTTTACAAAAGGAAACCCTAGAAGAACAAACCAAAATTAATAAAAATAGGGAAGAGTAGGATGGAATGGACAGGAATGAAAGGATACTTCTCTAAATCCTTGTTATATAGATTTGACTTTGGAAATAACAAAATAACATAAAAATGCCAAAAATAAAAATAGAAAATGAATCTACCTGTAGGCCAAGTTAATAACATAACTACAAAGGAAAGATTTATTTTAAATGTCTTTAAAAGAGTATCTTGGCAGCACAACTCAGTGGATCATAATTTTTAAAAAAATAGAGTTGCCAAGAAATCTGAACCTGAAGTAGTCAAATTTATAGTTGTAGTATTAGTACTAATCATTTTGAAACTATCCTATATGTGGTGAACAATGATGAAAAGAGTAATTATAATTATGTTAATGTTAGGAACCAAGATTATCACTGTAAAATAAAAAGAATTATAAGTATACAATGAAAGAAGATAAGTAAAAGATGTTATTTCTAGTTCATATTTAACGCAACAATGTGAGCTTATGATTTTTTTTCAAAAATATATATTTAATATATATGTCCACTAAAAAGGAATAGAAGAAATGAAAAACTGCAGTTAACACACGAAGAACCCTGATTGTTAAGTCTAAATATCAATCCCTACTAAAAGGGAATTCTTTGAAGGAAAGTCTGAATCCCAGCCCAGGGGAGGAAATATACAAGATGAGCCTGGAATATCTTGTTGTCCTAGAAAGCAGAGCTGCTACCAAAGGTTCATAGGTCACATTAAAAGGAAACCAAAGCCAACATGAAGGGACTTCCTTTGGCAAAATGAAACAATTTTAATTAAAATAACAATGTATATAATTGATTGAAGTGCATTAATGTAGTTTTAAAATGTTTGAATTGTTATTCAAACAAAATTTTAAAGCTCAAGAGGGAAAAAAGCTTATTAAACATTTTGGAAACAATTAAGATGTTAACTTCTTACTCCAAAAGTTGCCAATTAAATATAAGGAATTAAGTATCTACCTTGTCTTTCCAATAGCAACTGCAATTCGGAGTAACCAAGTTACCCCATTTGGTGAGGGGAAGTTCTTGTTCAAAAACAATTCCAGTTATTAAACCTGGAAAGAATGATAGAATTAGAAAAATCATCATTGTGAAATTTCAAAGTAAATAATAGATTCAGAAAGGATCAATAATGGATAAAGTCATGTGATAAAAGGTTGATGAAAAAATTTATAATGTAGAGATCAGACTGTCTTAGCATCACAGGAAGTGGGATGAGACATTGTATATCTCCTAAAATGAAGCAATAGGAAGGATACATCAACACTTCCTCTCCAGAAAAGAACAAAAATGTAAATCAAGTTAAATAATACCATAATGAATCAAAAAGAAAATTCTAAATCATGGGATTTCTAAAGCATAACTGGTCTTGTTTTTTCTTCGAAATAAGGATGGAATGACCAACGAATGGGATATACTCCTTAAGGAAAAAATAAAAGAAGGCAGGATAACAGATGAAGCAAATGTGGCAAAATATTAATAATGCTGAAGTTATGTGAATGATATATGGAGGCTTATTATACTAGTTTTTCCACTGGTGTTTTGTTTGAAACTTTTCTTAATAATTTTTTTTTGGTACATGTCTTGGAGCAATTAGCTTGGTGTGTTCTCCACGGTAATCAATCCAGTTGCAGATGATACTGTACCTGGCAAGGAAGTCATGAATGGAAGTCAACAGGCTGGCTGCTAGTTTCAATGGAATTGCCAGAGCATAGAATCTGCTTTGGTAATAATAAGCATTCTTTTTAAAGAGATTGACCCATCTTAAAGCACTAATCATAAAACATAGATGACTCATTTTTCTAGGTAAATAAATGAGAACTAGAATTTTTCTCTCTTTTCTCAAATCTTGAGATCATGACTGTGAACCTACTTGAATAATTCCCTTCTGCACAAGCAGGTTATTAGTCACCAACTGGAATTTCTACTGTCCTATTTACAGAACAATGCATTTCTGACACAGAGAGGATTAGAAACAAAAAAAAATCCTGCTGTCTCAGTCCATTTGGGCTACTATAACAAAATAAGACATAACATGTTTTGTTGTACTTTGCTTTATTGCACTTCACAGATATTTAGATATTGTGGTTTTCACAAATTGAAGGTTTGTAGCAACCCTGCATGGAGCCATTTTTCTGACAGCATTTGTTCACTTCGTGTCTCCGTGTCACATTTTGGAAATTCTGCAATATTTCAAACATTTTTTTGTCATTATATTTGTTACTGTGACATGTGATCAGTGATCTTTGATGTTATTATTGTAATTGTTTGGGGGCTTTATGAACCACACCCATATGAGACAGTGAACATATTCGATAAATGTTGTGTGCGTTCTGACTGCTCCAGTGACTCGCCATTCCCCTGCCTCTCCTTCTCCTCAGGTCTCCCTATTCCCTGAGAGACAACAACATTTAAATCAGGATAATTAATAACCCTACACAGGCCTCTGAGGGTTCAAGTAAAAGGAATAGTCATATATCTCTCACTTTAAATCAAAAGCTAGAAATGATTAAGCTCTGTGAGGAAGGCATATCGAAAGCCAAGATAGGTTGAAAGCTAGGCCTCTTATGCCAAACAGTTAGCCTGTTGTGAAGGCAAAAGAAATGTTCTTGAAGGAAATTAAAAGTGCCACTCCAGTGAACACAAAATTGATAAGACAGCAAAACACCCTTATTGCTGATATGGAGAAAGTTTTAGTGCTCTAGATAGAAGATCAAGCCAGCCACAGCCAGCCTCATGCTGTGATGCCATGAGGGCACAAGATTCATGCCAGGGTGTAATCAAACAAGAGTCAAAGAAGGCAGGATGGGCCCAGCCCACGGGATGTATAGACTACAGAACTCATGTGGTAGGTAATTGGTAACCAGGGCTAAGCAGATACATTACAAAAATTCTGTTGGGATAAAGGGCCAGGGGAAGGTCACTTGCAAGGGATGAACTCAATGTTGTGGAAAATTCAGAGTAATTCGGGGTCAGTTTGAGCGCATCGGCTGGCTAAAGGAAAGAGTGTGCTGTCACTAGAGCCCCAGAGGGGTGGGAGAGAACAAGGGCAGTACAGTAGAAGGGGCCTGAAGAAAGGTTTCACCTATGTCCCAGTTGTACATCAGGCTATCATCTGTCCCTCTTTTTTCTTCATTCCTCCCTCTTGGATACTGACTTTAAGATGGGAGAGTGAAGCAGAACTGACAATGTTTCGTTGTGATTTCTCTGAAGAAGAATATATCCTGAATGCACTTACGTCTGTTCACATTCCCATCCAGCCATATT
This sequence comes from Rhinolophus ferrumequinum, assembly GCF_004115265.2. Lineage (NCBI taxonomy): Eukaryota > Metazoa > Chordata > Mammalia > Chiroptera > Rhinolophidae > Rhinolophus > Rhinolophus ferrumequinum. The sequence goes on along the minus strand of NC_046297.1, from coordinate 22,637,685 downwards.
TGGTTTGTTTTGTTTTTTTAATAAATTAGTGAGGTTTAACAACATATTGATAGCTAAAACTATGCTTTAAAGAATTTATATGTATTTATTTTGGACTTTCCAACTGTTATAGTGGCTGAGTTGTATTTATGTCATTTATAAATAAAGCACAAAATCTACTGAGAAATCCCTGAAGATATGTCCCAACATCTAACAATAATCATTGTCCCCCTGTTATTTTAAGGGAGTAGTTTGTGCATTGCACCCATAAAACAGTACAAGATAAGGAAAAAACATAGGTTAGTTTTCAAATTCTGTTGTGTTTTTTTTTTTTTAAGGACTGATATTTCCCCGTCATTTCTCTACAATTTGCTTCCTAATTTTATGTCTGAACACATAAAGTGAGAAACAAAGCAATATTCTAGATAACTCAGCACAAAATTAACTTTTTATGTCAATGATTCTCTTTATTGCAATTGAAAATTTTTAAGAGGTAAATTGTGTGGACATTCACTTAAATTCTTCACCAGACACTGAATGTATATAAATCATGCTAGTCTTATTTAAACTTTGTCTTGCCACAATAATTCTTGGCTCTACTATATAATCTCGGTGGAAAGGTTTTCAGGGAATAATGCAAAGAAAGCCAGAGCTCTTCTCATCTGTATTCAGCAAGCTGTCACTTCCTGTCTTTGAGCAGTCTGACACTGAAGCTAAAACTAGCATCTGCCTGTGGTGGGTTAGCTTGGGTTTGGATACCTGCGACCTGAAAGTAAGAGGTGGCTGATGATCACTGTCAGAAACAACCCTGACCGATACCATACAGTTAGTGGGCTATGACTTTACCATTACCAGAGCTGTGCCGTTAATGAAGCACAACCTTCTTTTTATCTCCTAGAAACTGCTTCCTGCTGTTCTACCCTACTTAACAAATGTGTGCACACACTTACACACATGCACACATACACCATATGTACACCTAGACACACACGCACACACATGCACATTCGTAGACACACAAACACACACACACTCCCAAGCCAAGTGTATATTTTAAGTCCCATTATCACAGTCAGCTTATTCTTAGCTAAGCCCCTTATTGATCATTGGTCTCCAGGCTTCACTGCACACCTTGAAAATCCTAACACCTTGACTCAACCCTAGATGTTTTGAGCAGTTAGCCGACCTGATTTGGGATTCTGTGTAGGATTAGTGGGTCCTGCTGCTACTCATTTCAGGCACCTCTCTAAGGGCATAACACCCCTAAGAGTGTGAACTCCCCTGAGGAGCTCTGATCCAACCACTCAGGGATTTCCTCTTTGGGAGACCCATGTATATGCTGCAGCATCATTTGAGATCAGTCTGACACAAACTATCTCCCAATTTTAGTGAAAACCTCTGTAGTTTTCCAAGTAACATGATAAGCAGTAGAAAACTATATATTATATATATACATATGTATATCACAGGAAGTATGTGTGTACTTTGAAAGGATGGGAGAAATAGAACTTTCCCTCCCTCCTTGAAACCATTCTCTCTCTCTCTCTCTCTCTCTCTCTCTCTCTCTCTGTCTCTCTCTCTCTCTTTCACGCTCTCTCTTTCTCTCTTCGTCTCTCTCCAAAACGGGTTTCTTGGAGCTGAAAGTGTTCCCCGAAAGTGACGCAACCCCAAGTGCAGCCAGCTACCCTACACCAGACCTGCTGCAGAAAGTGAGGTGACAATGACTTCAACAACAGGCCACAACAAACCTCCCCTGCCCATACCCTGACCAAATTAGGGAGCAAATGAAAATTTACCAGTGGCTGAAGCTCCTTATTTAGATATTGTTTAGATTTGGTCTGTGCTGTCATGCTACATCGTTTTACATCTTTAGAAATTTGCATATCAGCCAAAATAGCATGTTATGTAAAAATATATCAGAATAAATTTGATATTTATTGATTAGGTTTTAAAAATTAAAGTGAAGCAGCATCCTGCAGAAAAAGAACACTCAGTGGAAGTGATGGGGGTGGCGTGTTAATCTTTGCTTGGGCATTAATTGCCCAGGCTCTGTGGCCTAGGCAATCACTTCACCTCTCTGGACTTTCATCTTTAAAATGAAGACCTGAAAAAATAATCCAGCATCAGCTTCATAAGCATTTGCAGAAGACAAGCAGGAATTAGAAACCGGAAAAAACAAACAAACAAACAAACAAACAACAGGATTGTAAGGAAATAGGGCTTGATGGCAATCTGAAGACATTTATATTTAAAATTTTAAAGCCAAATAAAACATTTGGCAAGTTTATTGCAAAAGCAGCCAGGATGACCTTTTCACAACAGGTTCTTTAAACTTCGTGTTGCCTTCAAATATTATGACCTGAAAAAATAATGTTTTGGTGTATTGGGGGCTTTATAGAAATGGTAACTGTTTTCTACGAAAGTTCACATGCCTGTTTAATTTCATAATATTTCAAATTCAAAATTTTATTATGATGAATCATAGCAATATTTTATTACACACAAGTACTGTATTTCATGTTCCCTGTCTACCACAAAGATTTTCTAGAATGAGTAATTTATTGAGTCATTGTCTTGGTTTATCTCAAGGAAAAAGATTTATTCAGAGTGAGATTGAAACCTGTCTTCAGCCCCTGACTTCATAACAGGGAGTTTGGATTTCCTGCATGTATCCTGACAGGAGTGTATGGCATAGCCTCTTCAAACTCTCCAGGCCTCGCATTTTTTGTAGTCATTATTGTCCACATGGATAGAAGATAGATGTCTGACATGGAAGGAAGCAGAAAGAACCAAAACAAAAAAGATGTAATTCAGCCTAAAGTACACGCGGCATTCATAGCCACTTTTTCTCTGGAACAAGCCAGTAGCTAAACAATAGGTTTGTAAATTAACTCCTTCCCAATGACACCTCAGAAGTTACATGTTCACTGTGTCAGCAGAATCATCTGTGTAATCTTGATTGCTACCTGATTTTATTAAACTTCTCTTACTATTTATGTCTGTCATTTAAAATACATGTGCCTATTCCCATACCCACGCACTAAACATGTATAAATGCTCTAGAGAACTTGAGATCTTAAATAAGAGCACAGACAGGAATCCAAAGGTTTAAACCCAGTTGTCCTTGAGAAGGAAACTGTTTACACATTTTTTTGTCATGGGTTCTCTTGCCAGTCAAGCCACCAGAGAGGGCTAAGCTTAGCTGATTGACAGCCAGGGATCAGACAGTGGATCGTGCCTCCTTCCTGGACAGAAGGGCTGGGTGAGCAGAGTGAATGCAAGAACAGAAGAGAAAGGGAGAGCCCCACAGAGACACAGTGCGGCTGTGAGGAGGTAGTGCACAAGCTACCAAGAAAGCGCAGCCCAGCATGCCAGGGACTCAGCCAGGCGCACTGAGAAGCTTCAGTGTTGCCAGTTTGCTTCTACACTGCTGGGTTTTCTCCACTGTCCCCAACATGCTAAGTATTTGCTACTCTTATTAAAAACTCACTCTCTAGGACAAATAAAATTTCATCAGTACCACGTCCTTCCTGGCACAGTTCAGACAGGCTGGAAGTCTCAAATATCTATAAACACTGAAGGAAAATAAAGAAAACATCAATTCAGAGAATGCAACCAACATATAAATCAGCTTTCCAAATGACAGGTTTCAGATCGCAAGGAAACCAATAGGAATTGCAAAGAACTTTACTAGACCTAAAATTCTCTAGCCTGAGACAGGCTGCCTCAAATTTCCTTCTTATTCTTTAGATTCACCCACCGCCATCTTACTTTCCTCCCCTATTGTGATTCTCTAGGAAATGACCAAAAAATCTAGTTCAGATTTATATTCCCCACACCTCCCCCAATTTCAGTATATAGTGTCCTATTCATAACTAAATTACAACTCACTGTACCCCCAAAACATTAATTCCTTCCTAGTCCTGGATATCATCTATGTAGTGTTCTGGAAACTTCAATGAAAACACTCAAATAAGACCCCACCCATAGGCTCAGGCAAGAGTGCCTTTAAATCAAGGTCACATATTGAAATATGTAATGACCATTATCAATGATTCTTAAATTGGGGCTATGTGAGAACTACCTTGGGGCCTTATAAATGCAGCTCCCCCTTCTTCCCACCCTGATCATTCTTATGCAGCCTGTCTGAAGTAAGAATGTATGCAATCACTAGAACACACTGGGCAAAATGCCGTCATAATGAAACAGGAACCATGAGAAACATTCAGTCCCTGTGGGATCATTTTCTCTTTGAAGTCATGGGCCAAGGAGAGAGAAAGAAATGCTGTCAAGTCAGTCAGCTGCACAGTCAAGTCATTTTCTCCCCGTGCTTCCACATCCATAGTCTAAGCCAAATTCCCAGAGGTTTCCATTCCAACAGTGAATCCAAAAATGTAGAGCTCTACCAGCCTGGTGAGCAATGGTTTCCTGAATCATATATATTTGGACATATTTACGTATTGCTTTCAATATCTGGAGTAACTGTGCTTTGCTTTTCCTGTTCAACGTTGTGTTCACAATTTTGCCTGCCTATAGGCTGTGCTGTTTCCTGAGAGTCTTGTAAGACACTGTCTCCTGAGTGAAGGCCTGAGAACCATGTGGAATCTCCCAGAGAAAGACCTAAAGATTATAGTCTTAAAGACAGAGAGTGGGAGAAACAAGTGGGTGATGCATCAACTCAGTCTCACACACCTAGCACCCAACTGGCAGGCTCATGGTTGCTGGTGCCTTTCCAGACACATTTGATTAGGTCAGTCCTGGTACCTGCCTCAGGGAAAGCACAAGATCTAAGACAGCAGCCAAGGGGCAGCCACCAAATGGAGATACAGGAAGCATGATTTGTGTACTGACTCCCCACTTATCACAGATATTGGTCAGATAGCAAGTGCTCCACTTGCTCCACCTGTAACCTAGAGGGCATACCAGCTGAGCTGGCATTTATAGTGGTTGTCCTCAGGGCACCTCCCTTTGTGAATGAAATGGCCCATCTCCTACCATCTGCTGTCCCAAAGCACAGAGTGAGCAGGAGGCATTTTAATTATCATGAATCTTCAGGAGACGACAGATAAAAAAGAAAAGAGAAAGAGCCTCATGACTGAGTGAATCAGATCCTTGAAATTCACCGAAAGCAGCCTCTTCCTTGCGTCTGGATGAGGACAAAGGGGCAGATGCAGTCAGTTACCTCCCCAGCCAGCGGCTAAGGGACCTGAGGTGTGGCCTTGAGCACAGCAAAGGAGTGTCTGGTAGGACCACTGCTTTCCATGCCACATCACAGCTACTTTGCAGGGTCTCCCTGGGGATTAGTACTATCATCCTTTCAAAAAGAAGTAAACTGAAGTGCAGGGAATATGGGAAACTTGACAAAGTACTTGGCACTTAGAGAGGAGTCGAGACTCAAGCCTGGGTCTATTTGACTCGAAGCCAATGTATTTCAGCAGTTCACAGGGTAGCAGTTCACAAGCTTTTTGTGATCAGGACCTCTTCGCACTGTCTAAGGTTATTGAGGACCCCAGAATGCCTTTGTTTTTGTTGTTATATATATATCATTATTTACCATCTTAGAAATTAAAACTGAGAAAATATTTAAATATGCATTTATTAATTCATTTTTCCCCCTTCTACTGTCCCCCCGCCCCCATACTCTGGTTCAAGCGATTGTTTCTCAGTCTAGTTGTGTAGGACACAGCTCCCTGGCCCATGCTGGTATTAGGAGCTTTGCGCTCCCCACGGCTGAGGCAATTGGCCATCAGTCAGTCGTCGGCTGCCGGCCACTTACACTGACTACTGGCCGCTCATGCTGGCCACTGGCTGCTCATGGCAGCACATGGTAGCCCACAGCAGCACACAGCATCCCATGGCAGCACACAGCAGTCCACGGCCTCTCACGCTGGCCGCCAGCCACTCATGGCGGCACTCAGCAGCCCAGCTCCAGGCAGAGATGTTCACAATCTTAGCTGTAGAGGGCCCATGTGGGAATTGAACCAGCAACCACAGTGTTAGGAGCTCAGTGCTCCAACCACCTGAGCCACCGGGCCAGCCCTATTAATTGATTTTAAATTAACATTACAGATTACAAAAATAGTCTGTCTTATGAAAAATAACTTAGATTATTATGCTAAGCGAAAGAAGTCAGAGAAAGTCAAGACCTATATGACTTCACTCATATGTGAGTTAGAAAACTGAAAGCAACAAAGGAACAAGGCAAACAAACAAAGAAACAAAGTCTCATAGACGCAGACAATAGTTTAGTGGTTACCAGAAGGTAAGGGGGTAGGTGAGGGTAAAGGGATCAAATATATGGTGATGGAAGGAGGACTGATTCTGGGTGGTGAACACACAATGGGATATATAAATGATGTATTACAGAATTATACTTTTGATATCTATGTAATTTTACTAACCACTGTCACCCCAATAAATTTAATAAAAAAATAATAACTTTATTGTTCAAAACAAAGAAAAATAATGAGAGCACCATTGTTTTACGTTTTGCAAATCTATTTAACGTCTGGTTAATAGAGAATTCTTGCATCTTCTTCTGTGTTCAATCTATTACAATATCATCATGTAGCCTCTAGAAAACTCCACTGGTTAACTCATGAGAACAATGAAAAATACCTAAGTATTATTTTGAAAATAGTTTTTTCCTTGACCACCCCCTGCAAGAGTGTCAGGAATCCCAAGGTTCTCTAGACCACACTCTGAGAAGGGCTGCACTATGGCACACAGCCTGCATGGGGAGGGGAGGTTGGGTCTGCCCTGGGCAGGTCCCCTGACATTGTTGACTCCGGAACCCCTTCACGAATGCAGGCCAGTCACTTAAACTATGAACCACTGTGCAGGTAGGTCTTAGAAACATTACTTTAAGGATCTCAGGGTTGAGGATTTCTCTAAGGAGAGGATGTGGGCCCCAGTGTGGGCCCCAAAGAGCAACCTTGCCACTCTTATGGTGACTGCGGGGCAGTGCTTCATAAAATGTGGGATTGCCACACCCTGGGAGGCCAAGCACAGCTCCTCCCCTACCAGGCTGATCCAGCCGGAGGCCCCACCTTCTAAGTATTATTTTCCACAACTTGTGTTCAAAATAATTAGAGGCATTTATTACAATGTGCTGCTTTTAATTTTCATTGTGCAAGTACGGACCTTCATACATGGCGGGGCAAGACAGCCAGCACTGCCTGCTCTTCTTCAGTGTGGTTGAGCACAGTCAGGGTAGTACTCAGGATACTGACCATCAAACAGAAGTTTCAAGCTAGGGAAGCAAGCAGGGTCCAGCGTCAGGTTAATAAACTGAAGCCAGATGAATGGAGATGAGGACCCAGCAGGGAAATGCAGCAAATGGAAAGGGAGGCCAGAGCCACCGGTCCGAGTCAGGCTGCCATGGTCAAGAAGACAGACGCCTGCCAACTCAGCTCAAGGTGAAGAGCATCACAAATCAAAATCAGAAAGGGCAAGGAGGGCCAGGGCTTGGCTCCCATCCTAAAATGCTCTGTGGGCAGCGAGAGGATTCTTAGATATCAAGGTCCTGGTTCACTGGTTGCTCCACCTCATGCCATCTGGCGTCCTTACGGAATCTATCTAACATCATTTCTATAATAGCATATTATGTACTTACAGTCAACTTTATCAGTAGTTAACTTAAATTTTGTTGATTTTTGAACATAATATTTCATGTCAGCTTTGAGCATTTGAAGATATCTATGTACATCATTCTAGAACTACAGCTTCCATTAACTTTACAAATTTTTCCTTTAGGTTCAAAGTGATCTGTTTCCTATTACTTGGGCTTTTAAACAGTTTTCCTAACTTTTTAACATTTCCTCACTTTATAGCTAGGCTACTTATGTGGGAACAATTTATAATTTAAATTAAAGAAGTAAGTTAGAAGTAACTTGTTCGAACTATAAACTGCCAGTGGAGGACAAATACAAAAGAAATACTTATTTCTAGCATACTGTCATTCTATTGCAGACAAGCATAGCCTTTTGTCAGCGCAGTCAGCTGTCACTTTATGGCCAGCAATTAAGTAATTAAAAGGTTGCATTTCCATTTGTCTCAGCACCAGGTATTTATCTGACAAGTCTGCATTGAATGCCCATTAAAAGCAAAACCACTGAAAGTAAGTTGCTTTTTGAGACAGTTTAACATTGTCAGTCTTCTGAGGGGTCAAAACAGACTGTCAGAGCTTCCACCTAGCCTTTGTTCACCAACTTTCTTCTTTCTCTCTTTGTTCCCCTGCCTCTCCCTTATTCATTAAATAAACATTTAGTAAGCAGCTTTATGTAATTAGAAACTGTTTTTTCCCCAGTGAAAAGCTTTATGGTGTTCAGTGCTGAGACCTGGCAAATAGCACATCTTAGAAGTTCATGCCCAGGGCACAACTGGCTGCACATCTTCCACCTTGACATTAACATCATCTTTTATTACTCATTCTTCTGGGACACCTTAATGCCCTCGACCAACCTGCTAGCCATCCTCAGGAAAAGAAAAGAGCAGAGAGCAGTTACAGGAGTAGTTTCTGAATGTACGTGAATCTGTGTGTGTATGCATGTATATACACATACGCGTAGTGTGTGTGTGTGCATATATCCATATGTACATACGAAAGTCTCACAATTAAGTTCGCAAACTCATCCTACAAAAAGTGTTACGTACCCCAATGCTGAATAGCACTACGGTCACTTTCAAAATACTCCCCTTGCGAAGCTATGAACCAACGACAGTGCCTAGTCCACCCTTCAAAGCAATTTTGGAACTCTTTTTCTGGAATGGCAATCAGACCTGTCGTCCTATTACACTTGATGTCATGAATGTCATCAAAATGTCTACTTTTTAATATTTCTTTTATCTTCAGGTAAAGAAAGAAGTCATTAGGGATCAGATATGATGAGTAGGGAGGGTGTTCTAATGCAGTTATTTGTTTACTAACTAAAAACTCCCTCACAGAGAGTGCCATGTGAGCTGTTGCATTGTCATGATGCAAGAGCCATGAATTGCTGGAGGAAAGTTCAGGTCATCTAACTTTTTCATGCAGCCTTTTCAGCATTTCCAAATAGTAGACTTGGTTAAGTGTTTGTCCAGTTGTTCCAAATTCATAATGAATAATCCCTCTGATATCAAAAAAGGTTAGCAACATGGTTTTGACTATTGTGTTGGACTGACAGAAATTTCTTGGTTGTGGAGAATTGGCTGACTTCCATTGTGCATTTTGACGCTTTGTTTCAGGGTCATATTGGTACACCCACATTTCATCACCAGTGATAACACAGCCCAAAACATCATCTTGCCTCTTCAAAAGGTCTTGGCTAACTTCGACTCTTCTTTGCTTTTGTTCATTGGTGAGCTCCTTCGGGACCATTTTTGCACACAATTTTCTCATGCTAAGATTTTCAGTTAAGATTTCCCTGTTTCTCTATTGATGTTTACTTGGTCTGCTATGCTTCTCAGAGTTAGTCGACGATTTTGACACACAATTTGATGAATTTTTGCAATGTTTTCATCAGTTCTGCTCGTTACTGGCCACCCTGACCTCTCTTCATCAGTGATGCACTCTCTCCCCTCATAAAAATGTTTAATCCATTTGTACATTGCCATTTTCTTCATGGCATTATCCACAGACATTTGGACTAACATGTCCTTAATTTCACTTTCACTCTTGCCAAGTTTCACAAGAAATTTAATGTTTGTTTGTTGCTCTAATTCAAGCTCAGACATTCTCGTGACGGCACACAAAAACACACAACAACAATGACAGCAAGATACCGCCACACATCTACATGAACACAGTTCTGAGACACTGATATACCAAAGTTACGAAACCTTACAAGTTGTTTGTGCAGTGCTGCCAATGTAAGAGAAGGGTGGCAAGTTTGAGAACTTAATTGTCGGACCCAGTATGTATGTATATATGCATATATGTGTATATATGTGTGTACATATATATAATTACCTTAAACTGTTTCATAGTATTCTTATATTATTTCAAAATATTAATGCTCTGTTTCTACTGGTATCTGTTAATATTAGGAAGGTTACACAACGTGTGTGTGTGTGTTTGTGTAGAAACAGATAACATTGATGATAGATGATAGAAGATAGATGATTGATAGATAAATAGATAGATAGACAGATAGATAATAGATAGATAGACAGATAATAGATAGATAGATAGATAGATAGATAGATAGATAGATAGATAGATAGATAGATAGATAATTGATACATTTTTAGAGTACCATCCCTTCGCTCCATGATTAGGAACAAGAAAATTTGACCTGAAGTCTTATTTAGCAACCACGATGAGCAGCAAACCTTGCTGTCTTGCGTCGTGCATGTTTGGAGGCAGAGGTAGAGTCATTCCCCAAGAGTGTCCAGTCTGAAGAAAAATTAAGTAAGCAAACTTCCATTTCCATGCTGACTACAGAAATGCCTTTGTGTCCATATATCATCCTAATTCTATTGTTGTTATTTTTATTTTTATAAGCGATACATAACAAGATCCACATGTCACATGCCTGAGCTGCTCAGTCCAAGCTTATATCATTTCTCAATAGTAAGACTTTGACCACAACTCTGAACATATTCAACTCTCTGTTCCTGCATGTCTTGCTGGCTGCTTTGTAGATAAGAAAAAGAAAGTAGATATCTAGGGGGCAGAAGAATGACGATAACTCTTACAAGGCATTCACCTGCCCATCACGGCAGAGGCATAAACTGTGTTCGGGTCCACTTCATTCAAGCACTATATTTATACCTACTTGCCTTGATGCCACACAGAGACAAGCACCAATTTCATCTTTGATGTTGTGGTGTGCTGTGGCTTTATGTGACTTGACACCTTCCCCAAATCTCTGTCTCTCCACAATGGAAAAAAATGCCTATTATAATTTGTTCAAAAATGTGATGCCTTAATACACTGGATGATTTAGACATTTCTTTTCAAGTGTTTCTCTGTTTGGTGAGAATGAAAAGCTGTTTGCCTGAAATACCAGTGATATCCTACTTCTCCTAACACTCTTTGGACCAGAGGAGAAACCCTCTCCTCCTCTTTTGAAGTCAAGCTGTCAGTACTGTAACGGTCAGATTAGACATGTGTAACAAAGAATTAGGCCTGAAAGCCTGGATGGGCAAGCTGAGAGAGAGGCAAAAGAAAGGACAAGGAAATCTAATAGCAGTAGACAGCAAAGCCACTGCCCACATTGGGATTTTCTCCCTGAAAAACTTAAATTACAGTTATGATGGTAGCTGTCATTAGGAAAGCATAGCTAGTTGGCTTTATTATTTGCTTCCTGAAACTTCAAAAATCCCATCACCTTTTTCATAGTGAGGATAGCTAAGAGATGCCAGCTTGACAACACCCCGTTGCTTCCACAATTCTATTAGTTATATAGCAACAAGTTGAGAAAGAAAGACACTATAATTCATGAGTCATATGGTATTTAACTCTGAGGACTCAGCTGGCCCTGATTAGCTAGTGAGGCATTGCATTCTACTTATGACACACACTCGTGATGCTTTTCAATTCCTGAATTCCTTTAATTTTGGAATACGATTATGATCAGGGTGTCTAGACAAGGAGGTAAACTCAGAAGTATACTCTTAGTCCAAGAAAAGTGTGACTTGCCCACAATGGAGTAGCTCTACAATAATGATTTCACTGCTGCCACTTCAGTGGTGTGTTCTGAGGTCTTCTGTTAAAGAACACATACAGTGACCCTAGTGACATTGAGGCAAGTGTCTTCTTTTCTAAGTGAGCCTTTCTGTTTGCACTGAGGACTGACCAGCATCTGAACCACACAGCAATGAATATAGTCAAGGTCATGTGATGCTAAGCCATCATTAAAACACACCTAGATTTTATAATTTTAACTAATTTGCAATTGATCAGTCAACCCTGGGTTCAGCAATGAGATGTCTCTTTTCCTCCTCAGCCTTTGGATGTAGGACATCTGGTTAGAACCAGGAACTTTGGATAAGAGTGATTTGACAGTAATAAGACTTGTAAAATTATGTAGTTAGTACTATAATAAGGACAATCAGGAATATTAATGAGAAAGTTTAACTTTGGTTTATCTAAGTTGATCTAACATACATAGACTGGCAGATACTGGAGAAACTCGAAGTTACTAACGAGATCAAGCTCTGCACAGGCTGCTTCTTTTTCCTAAATATTTCAGTTAAAAGATCTCTTGATTTTTGTTCCATGTTGGATTTTTAAATTAAATTTATTGGGGTGACAGTGGTTCATAAAATTAGATAGGTTTCAAGTGTACAATTCTATAGTACATATTGCATTGTATATTCATCACCCAAAGTCAATTCTCCTTCCATCACCATATATTTGACCCCCTTTTCCCTCTTCTACCACCACCCCATCCCCTCTTACCCTCTGATAACCATTAAACTGCTGTTTGTGTCTGTGAGTTTTTCCTTGTTTGTTTGTCTTGTTCATTTGTTGCTTTCAGTTTTATAACCCATATATGGGTGAAATCATATGGTTCCTGAGTTTTTCTCTCTGACTTATTTCGCTTAGCATGATAATCTCAAGAACCATCCATGTTGTCACAAATGGCAGTATTTTGTCTTTCTTTATGACTGAGTAATATTCCATTGTATATACGTATCACATCTTCTTTATCCAATCATCTATCAAAGGACATTTCAGTTGTTTCCATGTCTTGGCCACTATGAATAATGCTTCAATTAACATAAGGGTGCATATATCTTTACAGATAAATTTTTTCAGATATTTTGGGGTAGGTACCCAGAAAAGTGATTGCTGGGTCATATGGTAATTCTATTCTTAATTTTTTGAGGAACCTCCATACTGTTTTCCATAGTGGCTGCACAAATTGTCATTCTCACCAGCAGTGTATGAAGGTTCCTTTCCTCCACAGCCTCTTCAGCACTTATTATTACTTGTCTTGTTGATAATAGCCATTCTAACAGGAATGAGGGGGTATCTCATTGTGGTTTTAATCTGCATTTCCATAATAGCTAGTAAAGTTGAGCATCTTTTCTTATATCTGTTGGCCACGTGTATGTCTTCTTGGGAGAAGTGACTGTTCAGGTCCTCTGCCCCACTTTTAATTGGATTGTTTGGTTTTTTATTGTTGAGTATGAGTTCTTTATATATTTTTTATATTGGGTCATATTGGAGTTTTGCTTTTATTTTTTCTTTTACACTTCTGTAAAGAAGTATCATCATCCCCATTCTTTATTGAAAGACAAAACATAGGCAAAGAAAGGCTTTGGTGGGACTTTAAATATAGGGCCAATTGATTCCATCTCATGATGTTTTAATAGATGCTCATGTGTAGCTAACCTGAAGACGTGATACCAACATTCAAAAGCATGTCCATACTTACCCAGATTAATGGCATAGTAAGTGAAGGCATGAATAAGTAGCTACTTCAGTCGCAAACCAAGTTAGAGTTAGATTAATATTGCTGCACCAAAGCATACCTACAAATGTATTGCTTAATCTTGATGTAAACTCCCTGTTACATTATTGACCACAGATAGAATGCAGGTAATTACAGAAAAAAGGATAAGTGGTAAAAAAGAAAAGTCCTCAGTTGAGATAAAACACTTTTTGAAGGCCACTTACATACTACAAACTCTTATGTCTCATTTAATCCTCCTAGCAATCCTTGGAAGTTAATATTATTATTTCAACCAATGAAAATTATATCCAGGGAAGTGGAAAATTTTGCCCAAATTCACACTCTAGTAAGTAGTGGACCCAGGTTATCTAGGAAATAAAAGAGAAAGAAAGCATGTGTCATTGAAAAAAATGTTGACTCAGAAGTTAGGAATCCTGGCTTTGCTACTCACTAATAATATCTCAGAATGAGGAAGACGAGGGATTGGGGGCAGGACCCAGGAACAGCCCCTCCGAGTGGGGTGGTGCAGGCCCTGAAGGAGCAAACACAGCCACAAAAGGAACCAGAAGTCCAGAGCATCAGGTGGAAGTATTTCCAAAGGTTGTGGACACAATGGTCCTGAGAGAGCCTTGAGGTCTCCTGGCAGGTGGGCAAAGTTTGGCAGCCAGGAAATGAGCAGTCCAAGCTCAGGGCCTGTGGGAAGGTAGCAGGGCCCGAGAGATGGCCAGAACTCAAAGATAGAGCTGCAGCCTCAGGAGGGAGTCTAAGTCAGGTCCTGGTGTCCAGGAAGGACTAGGATACTAGACATAGGACCAAAATGGAAACTGAGGCACAGAAACAACATATTCAATTACTCAAACTGGGCTACTGGGGACATACTCTTAGGAATGAGGCCAAAGCTGTGTGTCAAAGCGGTGTCAAAAAGATATCTCAGACCTGGAGTTTCTTAAATCTTTCCTGCCTAAGTGAAGTTTCACCCTAGGAATTGGGACTGAGCCTGAGGTGGGACAAGAAGAAACTTCAACTGTGGGAGCTGTGGGATTTTACAGGTGATGTCCAGAAATTTCTGACCACAGGATTTTGGGTTACATTTAGCCAGAGTGAGCTTCAATCAGTAAAAAGAAGACTTGGGACATGCTGATTTCCACAGTACCTTCTAGTTTTAAGTCTCTGAGTTTGTAAGTGTCATGAATCAACAAGAACAGATACTGAAATGAGATTTGTCTGGAGAGGTCAATGGGACATGAAACAAGGGTTTGGATTTTGTTTGTTTTTTTAAGCTGCCTTTGACTTTTATTTGCTCAGCTATAAATTGGCGATAGAGGGATGAGTTCTTTAGGCATGCTAAAGTAATTTAAACTAAACAAATAAAGCACTCCTATGCTTGGGTGATACACATAATATAAATACTGAAAATAGTGGAAATATATGCCCTAGGATCTCTTTCTAAAAAATACAAGGAGAAAAATAAAGTAGTTGTTGATTTAAGAAAAAATAGGAGGAAGAGAGATAGCTTTCATTCAATTCCAACAGCCAGAAAGAACAGAGGGTTAGGAAATTCTGATTGCTGAGGAGTGGAGAAAGCACAGCTGCAGAAGAAACTAAAACTTAAATACTTTTGTTGCAGTAGTTTCTGCCTTTAATCTCTTTAATTGACTGTCCCAGCCACACTGAAACATATCTTCATCTGTTTGAAATAAATTGTGTTGAACAATCTGACTGGAGCTGGGAGATGATGGAGAATTGCTTTATTTCTATTTGCCATGGCTAGTTGATTTCTCTCTATCATCTACCTTTTGAAAAATAAGGCCTTTGAAATGGAAATGAAAAAAGTTCTCTCTGTTGCTTGAAGTCCTCTCCTCCCGTTTCTTGACTCACCGTCCTTCTCATTGTATCTTTCAGGCACCCCCATCCCAAGTCCTCTGCTGCTCCTGGGGGGAAGGTGCTTGTGATCCTATCGTTGTCTTCTTCACTCATTCTCCACTACCTTCCTCGACCATCCACCTACTGCATTTATACACTAATGATTCCAGCTTTGATCTCTTCCTGGGCTCCAAGCCCCCACTTTGGGCTCTCCTGGGAATTCTCACACATGCACAAGAACCAAGTCTGTCACAATCCTCAGCTCCGAAGCATCTCCCACAACCTTCCTTTCCCTGGACCACCTTGTCTTGGCCAGCAGCTTCTGCAGCCTTTCTGATACCCAGGCTGGTAACCTGAGCTCTATATCTTCTCCCTCATGTGTGGAAGCTGTCACCAGGCTTTCCAGTTTATGTTTCTACTTCTCCTCATGTCTATCCCCACCTATCCCTGCTCTACTTCAACCTCTCCCACCTCTCACCTGGACCCTGACAGGTCTCCCAGCTCCTATCTCTCTAACCTGAATCTACTTACTGATAACAAAGTTACCTCCCTAAAACACAGGGTTCCTCACAACATTCTGCTCTAAAATTTAAAGTTGGTACCTCTTGTCTACAGGATAAATTCCACATAATTGGTTTGGATTCAAACCCATCATGACTTTCTTCCAAATTGTATTGCAAGTTGTTCCCTACCTTAGGCCTCCATGGAGCACACACTTCCAGCATGCCCAGAACTACATTTGTTGAGACACAGCACACACACAGAAACCCACCCCACCACCAGGTTTTATGCCTTGGTCCATTCTCTGCTTATGCCTCAGCCAGCAGCACCCTGAGTTAGAACCAGCTTTTTCTCCCTTGTGCTCCTCCGTCACATTGCTTTAACTACTATTTAAAAATTATTTAATTTTGTCTGACAGTTACGTTTTGTGAACTTGCCCCTGTGCACTTTCATTGGCAGCACTGTACAAACAGCTCGGTGAGGTTTCGTAACCCTGATATATCAGTATCTCACAGCTGTGTTCATGCCGATGTATAGCAGTGTCTTGTTGACTGGCGTTCATTATTGTTGTTGAGTGTTTTTGGATGCCACCATGAGAATGTTAGAGCTTGAATTAGAGCAATGAACAAACATTAAATTTCTTGTGAAACTTGGCAAGAGTGGAAATGAAATCAGGGACATATTAGTCCAAGTCTATTGGGATAATGCCATGGAGAAAATGGTAATGCACAAATGGATTAAACGATTTTCTGAGGGGAGAGAACACCTCACTGGCGAAGCCAGGTCAGGGCGGCCAGTAACGAGCAGAACTGAGGAAAACATTGGAAACATTCATTAAATTGTGTGTCAAAATCATCAGCTGACCGTGAGAAGCATAGCAGACCAAGTAAACATCAAAAGAGAAACAGGGAAATCTTAACTGAAAATTTTGGCATAAGAAAGGTGTGTGTAAAAATGGTCCCAAAAGAAGTCACCAATGAAAAAAAGCAAAGGAGAGTTGAAGTTTGCCAAGACCTTTTGGGAGGTAAGACGATGTTTTGGTTATCACTGATGATGAAACATTATGACCCTGAAACAAAGTGTCAAAATGCACAATGAAAGTCAGCCAATTCTCCACAAAAGTTCCGTCAGTCCAAATCAAGAGTCAAAATGATGTTGCTAACCCTTTTTGATATTGAAGGAATTCTTCATGATGAATTGGTACCAACTGGACAAACAGTTAACCAAGTTTACTATTTGGAAGTGCTGAAAAGGCTGAGTGAAAAAGTTAGATGACCTGAACTTTTTGCTAACAGTTCATGGCTCTTGCATCACAACAATGGCACTGTCTGTGAGGGAGTTTTTAGCTAGTAAACAAATAACTGTATAGAGCACTCTCCCTACTCATCTGATCTGACCCCCAATGACTTTCTTTACCCAAAGATAAAGGAAATATTGAAAGGAAGACATTTTGATGAGATTCAGGACCTCAAGGGTAGTAGGATGACAGCTCTGATGGCCATTCCAGAAAAAGAGTTCCAAAACTGCTTTGAAGGGTGGACTAGGCACTGTCATTGGTGCAGTTTCCCAAAGGGATACTTCGAAGGTGACCATAGTGATATTCAGCAATGAGGTAGGTAGTAATTTTTCTAGGATGAGTTCGCGAACTTCATTGTCAGACCTCGTACTAATGATAGTTATTTGCATGCCTACTGAGACTAGAAATTTCTTGAGTGCCATCTCCAAGGAAGCTAAAAGTTTCTTGCATCCTGGATGGTAGTTAAGGGGCTAGGCTGTGGACAAGGACTCCTGGGACCCGAAACCTGAATCCACTACTAATGAGCTCTGGATTGTTGGGCAAGTGACATAATTATTTTCCCTTCACTTTCCTGATGTGTAAAATGAGGTTCATAACTGACCCACCTCATCACATTTTAGTGAAAAGCACTCAGTGAATTTTCAAAATGGAATTCTTCCAAGAAAAATTTGTTAAATCCAGGGACTCAGGGTCACATGTAGACAATCCAAGAAGGATGTGAGGTTGGAATGTTTCTGCTAGTTCCTGGTCAATTGACTACTTGCCAATCTGATAGTGATGCCCAGGAAACAAAATGGAAAAGCAGACCAAAACTGAAAACGCAAACTCCTTGGCTCTGTGGGAATGAGATCAACCTCATGAAGTAGGTCAGCATACTCCTCCCTTTTCCTGACCGTGTCTGTTCTCAAGCTGAGTGAAATGGAATTTGATAAAGGCTATTGCCACTTCAACACCAGGATAGTGGAATGGCCCAGGTGCAGTAATGATCAATCACAGTGGATGCCCAGGGCCCCCAGGCCCAGACCTGCCTGACAACTCCCAGGCTGCACTCACTCATGAAGGACAGCAACAAGACACCTTGTCAGCTCATGGACATGGAAATGGCTTCCCTGAAAAGCCCACTTCCCTGGAAGATGCTCATCTAAGGAGATCCACATTTAGTCTCCCCAAAATCATAGGGAAACTACTCAGGAAAACACTGGATCACATTCCAACCTCTTTAAAGTAGTTGAAAATTGTTGAGGTCTCCAGACTGTAAGGAATTCTGAAATCTGTGGCTGGCAGTTGGAAAGGGGCAGAGGGTAGATGCTAATTCACGTGGAGTTATGCGTAAATCCCTTGACTAGTGACTGAGGGAAAGTAGAAAAGTTTATAGACCCACAGTTTATAGACTGAGTCCCAAACCAGATCTCCATAGGCTTTCATCAACCATGAAAATAAAGATGCACTTGTCTCTAAATTTGAGGAAGGAGGGGACAACTGCATGATTTCCAAAGTTTTTTTCAACTCCAATTTGTCATTCTATAAAATGTGATACTAATCAATAGATCAAAGATAAGTAAAGGGAAGCAACAACCTCTTTTATTGTAAAAAATGCAAAATCCATGAAGTTACAAGGGCAGAGCCAAGAATAACACCCAGGGCCCTGACTCGCAGTTCAATGTTCATTTATTTACAACATTTGTACCAGGTATCCTTGGCTTACCCAATGCCCACTATCCCCTTCCTTCAGTCACAAGAGGCCATATGATACAGATGACACTGAAACATTTTGAGCCTTCAAAAATTCATTTATAAGAAGATATTTGGAACAATTGAAACCAAAGAGTCATCGAGTACCTTCTTGCTCATCAGTTTGATTTGAATTGGAGAATCTTGGCTCAGGAAGAATAAACCATGTTAAGGACATGAAAAAACTCAGGAATTGCCCTCACACTTCTATTCCCACTGTGCACACACAGACCTTGAAGAACTTAAACTGAAGTTGGCTGAAACAAATGATTTCCTGCCATTTTTGATGGACAACTGAAGGAGGAGAATCATTTGTCCTTTAAGGTGTCCTAGGAGGCAAAGAATAAATTTCTGAAGCTGTCCAATGTGGCTTTGATGAGAAAGTAATTAAAGCCACCAGCAGAACTAGCCTCATTTTGAGTCAGATAAGTCATTGACAGTGACAGTCTATGCTGAAGGGAGGGAATCACAAAATAAATAAAATCAGATTCACTCTGGATAATTTTATTGACATTTCCAGCTCCTTTAGTTACTAACATTTATTCCAAAAATAATATATATATATATATACACACACATATATACAAACTGTTGTCTGTGTCTATGAGTTTTTGTTTCTTTATTTGCTTGTTTTGTTCCTTTGTTGCCTTCAGTTTTATATCCCACATATGAGTAAAGTCATATATATATATGTATGTATATGTATATATATGTGTGTGTATATATATATGTATATATGTATATGATAGTGTTTTACTGATTGTTTCCACTTTTTGCAAATAAAGAAGTGAGTTGCTATATTGGTCTTACGCCAATGACGTATCTTCACTTTCCTCTGACAGTCTTCAATTAATTAAAGTTTCTTTCCCTTATTATTTCCTTTAGTGATGACAGCAAAAGCACCCTTTAAATGTCCTTTAATATAAGCAATTTTTAAAACCCTGTTTAAGTCCTTCAAAATTCAGTCTAATTTGTATAATAAGCAGAATGGCATGTTCTGTTACACAAGCAATGTCGGTGTATCTCAGGCCCACAGTTTCCACTTCTACAAGTTGATCTTGATGACTCTCTTCTCCTTCTTGTACAAGTTATGTTTTCTGTTAAAAGATACAATAATAACAAACTAATATGGGACAAGAATATAAGAGTAAATTTTAAGTGAAAATATTGCTTTGATGCTTATTAGTAACGGTTCTGTGCATTACTGGTGAAGACAGGCTCATTTTCCATATACATTCAAGTTATTACTCATTTTTATATAAACCATGTCCTTTTGATAGCAGAAATACAGATTATGCTTTGATTTATGATTACATGTTATAAATTCCCTACATCATAAAGAAATAATGAAGACACGTCCTTAACTCGAGCTTTAATTGTGTCTTCTACAGTAGAAGAGAAATCTCATCAGAGATTATGTCTGCAAATCAGTTATTAATACATTAAGATGCATGAAGAATCAAGGAAATGATTAACAGATCAAATAGAAGCCTTGTCTAACATCAAGTTTCCCAGCTGCATCTTGGTCTTTAAAGGCAAGATTTACTCACATATTCACAAATCAGATATTTATTCATCATTTGCAACATGCGAGGCTCATTTTTGGGACCTAGAGGAATTGAAAAATCAGTAGCAGTGACTTTCTGTTCTCCAGAAGTTTATAGGCAAGCAGAAAAATGACACATATCTATAATATCAGTTAAAATTTGGTGAATGCCACAAGAGAATGTTAGTATTTTATCACAAAGGACAGGGACAAAAAACACAATTGGAGTTTAGTAGAGGGAAGGCTTTTGCATCTTTAATATTATATTAATTATTTATTGCTGCTCAATAAATTATCCCAAAACTTAGAGGCTTAAAGCAACAAATATAATTTTTTTTTAATTAAAATTTGTTAGGGTGACAATGGTCAACAAAACTACATAGGTTTCAAGTGTACAATTCTATAATATATCATCTATATATTGCATTATGTATTCACCACCCAGAATCAGTTCTCCTTCCATCGCCATATATTTGACCCCCTTTACTCTCTTCTACCACCCCTCCTCCCCCTTTACCCTTTGGTAACTACTAAACTGTTGTCTGTGTCTATGAGTTTTTGTTTCTTTATTTGCTTGTTTTGTTCCTTTGTTGCCTTCAGTTTTATATCCCACATATGAGTAAAGTCATATGGTTCTCAACTTTTTCTGTCTGACGTATTTCACTTAGCATAATGATCTCCATATTGTCACAAAAACAACAAATATTTATTGTCTCATAGCTACGGCCATACAGAAGTTGGGATATGGCTGAGCTGAGCTCCTCTGTCTCAAGGTGTCTTACAATCTTACAGTCAAGCTGTCAGTTGTGGCTGCAGTCTCATCTGAAGTTTCAACTGGGGTGGAGTGGAGAGGGGAGTATCTGCTTCCAAGCTCACTAATGTTGCTGTTGGCCAGCCTCAGTTCCTTGACCTATAAGCCTCTCCACAGAACTGCCACATGATAGGATAGTTGGCTCCCTCCATGGTAAGTGGTCTAAGAGAAGGGACCCAAAATGGAAGCCACAGTTTTTTAAAAACCTAATCTTGGATGTGCTGTATTCTATTTGTTAAGTCCAGCCCATGTTCAAGGATAGGGCATTACACAAGCACATAAGGACCATGAAATGGTGATCACTGGGGGCCATCTTATAGGCTGCCTACCTTGTGGGAGAAATATACTATATTTCCTATTTAAATGCTAGCAAAGGACAACAAGATTCACTGTTGTGTCTAAAGTTACCCATCTAAATTTCTAAACCTACCTTGAATCAAAAGTCTAATAAGAATGCTGGAAAGGGGACAAACATGTTGTCTCTTCCTCAGCCTTCTACATTATTAAAGAATCATAATTTGTTTTTCCAGCCATCTCAAAGTAGGGGTTAGAAAGTAATATTGTGTTTAAGTGCCTCCAGGACAGGAGACCTAGATGTGCAGGATAGCCTTACACATCTCCTGTCTTTGTTCTTGTTCAGAATGTTTAGTTCTATCAAAACAGGCAGAGCTCATCTTGCATAGCTAACAATAGTCTGTCATCATGCAAAAGAAAGAACTGAAATCTTAAAGACAGCTTAACAAAGAAATGCTAGACAACAATATATACTGCTTTTCAAAGTCATGATTTTATGTCAGATTATTCAGATCAGGAATAAAGGAAAAGTTTTACTCTTCAGAAATTCTGATTGCCCTGTTACTTTTGTGTGAGGCAGGGAGGGAAGAGGCACCAAACTGGCACATAGAGGGCAAAGCCTACACATGGAGGTAGGTTGGAAAAAAGAATGTATTAATCCATAAAAAAACCCACAGTTGTAAAAAGTCATGATTACATCAGAAGCTAAATGCATAACAGCTGAGTTATCTTCCTGTTATGTGGGAAAAGAAATAGATTCTTCGTCCTCATCTTGTATTCAACAAGCATTTATTGAATTCCTATTGTGGGCCAGGTGCTGAATCTGTGGATGAAGAAAAGAAACAAATCTGAATATCCATCAACAATTTATTGCTACAGGAAACCAGTATCTGCTTTTGTATTTGGAAACAATTAGACTACCTCAAAGGGTACTATTACAGAAGAATTCCTGGTCCACAACATTTTTATTTTCTAATTTTCAAACAATTAAAACCTCATTAGAAAATTGTTTTAAGGACAGTGATTATGTGGCGAAAACGCATAAATTATGGAGTCAGATCTACTTGTAGGCTTGAACATAGCCCTGCAAGTTAAAAATTGTGACCTTGTATTAGGTTGGTGCAAAAGTAATTGCAGTTTCGGACCATGAATTTAAACCATTATAACTAGGCTCAAGCACATCTTTATTAATCAAAATAGGAACGATTACAATCACCACATTTTTCCCAACAAGAAATAAGTTCATTTATTCCTGTAGTGCAAAAATCCGTGCTTTGGGATTCGACGAACTCTAAGAAAGCATTTTCTGCATCCTGCTGGTTGTGGAAGCATTTTCCCTGCAAAAAGTTGTCAAGATGCTTGAAGAAGTAGTAGTCGGTTGGCAAGAGGTCAGGTGAATATGGCAGATGAGGCAAAACTTCGTAGCCCAATTCGTTCAACTTTTGAAGTGTTGGTTGTGCAAAGTGCAGTCACGTGTTGTCATGGAGATGAATTTGGACCTTTCTGTTTGTTGACTAATGCCAGCTGCAGGCATTGCAGTTTTCAGTGCATCTCATCGATTTGCTGAGCACTTCTCAGATGTAGTGGTTTCGCCAGGATTCAGAAAGGTATAGTGGATCAGACTGGAAGCAGACGACCAAACATTGACCATGACCTTTTTTTGGTGTAAGTTTGGCTTTGGGAAGTGCTTTGGAGCTTCTTGTGGGTCCAACCACTGAGCTGGTCATCCCTGGTTGTCGTATAAAATCCACTTTTCGTCGGACATCACAATCTGATCGAGAAATGGTTTGTTGTTGCGTAGAATAAGAGAAGATGATACTTCAAAACGACAGTTTTTTTTATTTTCGGTCAGCTCATGAGGCACCCACTTATCGAGCTTTTTCACCTTTCTAATTTGCTTCAAATGCCAAATGACCATAGAATCGTCGCGGTTGAGTTCCTCCACAACTTCTCATGTAGCTTTGATGATTGCTTTCAATTGGTCTCTCAGTTGGTCGTTGTCAACTTCCGATGGCTGGCCACTATGCTCCTCATCTTCAAGGCTCTTGTAGTCTTTACCAAACTTCTTTTTCTTTTTTTCTTTTTTTTTTAATATTTTATTGGAGAATACTGGGGAACAGTGTGTTTCTCCAGGGCCCATCAGCTCCAAGTCGTTGTCCTTCAACCTAGTTGAGGAGGGCGCCTCTCAGTTCCAAGTCCAGTTGCCATTTTCAATCTTAGTAGCAAGAGGCGCAGCCCACCACCCCATGGGCTCGTGCTCTAACCAACTGAAACATCTGGCCTTCCCTCCTTTGCCAAACTTCTTGAACCACCACTGCACTGTATGTTCATTAGCAGTTCCTGGGCCAAATGCATTGTTGATGTTGCGAGCTGTCTCCGCTGCTTTACGACCGATTTTAGACTCAAAAATTGCTTATATCATTTCCATAGTCTAAAACAAATATAATATAAACAGCAAGTAATAAGTCATTAGCAAAAAAACATAAAGTGAGAAATGTGCATTAAAATGATGCATAACATAACCACATTTATTTAAGAATGTATACCAATATCTAACAGCAAATTTCAACAATGCAAAAACCACAATTACTGTTGCACCAACCTAATACATAAGGCTTAAATTCATAGAGTTATGAGGATTAAACGACATAACTCTTGAAAATCCTCTAGTGCAGTACTTGGCATAGAATAGCCGTAGAGTAAATGGAAGCCACCATTATTATTAACAATAATCACACTGATAAAGATAACTATAACCCCATGGCTTAGAGTAATGTGGGACTAAAGCTAACGCAATAGAAACAAAGGACGGCCTTAGGAGGAAGCATAGCACTAAGCAGTCTGAGGTTATTGTGATTCCACTCCCGCCGTCATTTTTAAGTTTGTAATTAAAGTCCTGGTCTGGAATCCTGCAAGTTAAATGAATGTGTAGAACTAGAAGAGCTCTCAAGAGGAATGCACTGAAAGTGATTAAAGGGCTGGAAAATTGGGCCAATGAGAAAAGCCCACAAGAAATGAAGCTACAGAGTATGGAAAAGAAAAAGCTATGAAGGCTTCTAACTTAAGCTATATAAAGGATGGCTGTTACTCATTTCATTTAGATTTTTACAGAAAAAGCTTCTGGGTTAACAAGGAAGTTTCAGAATCTCTCTCAGAAGTATTTTCATTGTGGATTTGAATTACATGCCTCCCCTCTTAGTTACTGCTCATTTTTTAACCTGTATGAACCATAGCTTCACAATCTCATTTTCTGGGATTATAGTAACTGGAGAGTACTCAAGAATCTGAGTGGAAATTATTTGGCTGAGATCAATTTTACTGATAGAAAATCAGTCAACATTAATATGCTGAAAGTGATCTGGGACAAACTGTACTGGGCAGCAGGAAGAGCGTGGTTTATTCATGGCTGGCCCATGCTCATGGCTGGAAGATCACGAACAAGGGATAACAGGAAGGGGATGGTGTCAGGGGGAGGGTCCGGATCACATCAAGCAATTTGCTTCCATCAGTTATTTTTAACTATATTGTATCTGGCCAGAAGTTTTCCATCCAATTGTTTTTAGCCAAAATATATATTTTACCTGGCAGAGCAGTGATTCTCAATCTGGTCTACACATTACAATCACCTGGGGAACTTTTAAATTTTAAAATATCCTGATGCTCAGGCCACACCCCAGACCAACTCCATCAGAATCTTTGGTGTTAGGACTCAGGCATCAGAGGTTTTTAAGCTTCCCAGATGATTCAATGAGCAGCTGAGGTTGAGAACCACTGCTTTCTATCTAAGGTAGTAGTGAGACAAATAAAAGAGCCCCCATTGAATTACCAGCATGTGGTAAGCACTGAATGAACTCTAGTTTCCTTTTTCCCCCTAAATACAGCTTTTAAGAGTCACATGGGTTTTCCCCCCTAGTGGGCATTTTGAGAATGGACTGGATAATGCCTTGCAGTCCATTCTGCCCCCAGCACATGGCTTTACAAGAAATGTTTCTTTTACTTTCTTCACAGGCTGACTAAATAGCCAAACATTTCATAAATTTGGTTCACACATCACTCCATTCAAAAGGATGTAGTCAAACCTGAAGCTCTCTAGCACAATGTAGACAAAAACAATTGCTCATCATTGCCTAGATTTTTCTCTTTTCAAATTTTGGATAGAATGCAGATCCAAAAGTAGAAGCCTGAGGAAAAAACAATTAATTATAAGCTAGTCATCATACTAACAAACTTACTTGAAATTTCAAGAAGCAGTCACTATAGGGTATTATGATTTTGCTAATATACATTCATCACAAAGGAAAACAGACATATCTGAATTTAATTTAAAACCATTGCTTTTCATCTTAAGTTTCTTGTTTTAGTTTCTGTTCTGGGGCATCACAGTTATTTGTTAACCACAGAACAAATATTCAATATTTGATATTTTTTAGGAGCAAAATATAGAAATAAGCTTAGTGCACTGTGGACTTAATATAATCTAATTGGGGAGATAGTCATTATGGTTATTTGCAAAGCAGATACTGAGTGGGATCAGCTACACCAAAAAGGAAGACATAATTTTTATTTGGCGAACCCACAGAACGTATCTTAAGATAGGTCCCTTGAAAACATACTGAAATTTGGATGCAGACAGTTTACTGGGGTGTGCTCAGGAATCACACTATGAGGGTGAGGGAGCAGGACTGGGGTGAGGGAGGAGCTGATGATGATGCAGTTGACACAGAGGCCTGAGCCAATCCCGGGAGCTTTACAGTGGTTCCTCATTAAGGCAAGTGAAAGAGGCCTCCTAGCCCCACCTCCAGTAGCCATTGAATTGGATCTAGGGTGCACTCATGGGGGGGGAAGCCAGTGCCTTCAGAGGGCAATGCCCAGAGAGGAATTCAGCTACAAGCCATCAGTACCAACAGCATTTCGCACCTAACAGGAGCTCCTGATAGTTCTCCCCAAACCTGTTAGTTTTCACACTTCCCCATCTCAGTTAAAGGCAATTTCATTCTTCTAGTTGTTCAAGCTAAAAGTCTTGCTGCTATCCTCAACTCCACTGTTTTTTCACACCCACACTTCTTCTATCAGTAAATTCCTGTTGGTTTTAACTTAAAAATAGATCCAGAATTCAACTGTATCTCACTCCCTCCACTGCCATTATTCTGATCCAATAACTTTGTCCGGATTCTTACAATAGCCTGAGAAACTGGTCTAATTTGTCACTCTTCTTCTGTCCTTGTCCTCTTGGTCTATTTTCAACACAGCAGCTAAACTGATCCTGTTAAATGGAAACCAAGATCATCTCATTTCACTCTGTTTAAAAGCCTTTATCATCTTCCCAGTTCTTCTCAGGCCCTCCCTGACCCACACAAAGTCAAAGTTCCAAGTTTAGTGAAGGATATCTTTACCTTTAGCCAACCTCTGCACTCCCCTTGCTGCTCCAAGCCTCCACAGGGTCATAACAGCGCCTGTCCTTCTGCCTGGATGGCCCTTCCCAACACCTCATGCCTGACTCCTACACTTCTCAAGCTTTCACTCAAGTCACCTTCTCAGCAGGCCTGTGTGGCCATACTTCCCTCTGATGTTTTGCCCCTCCAGTCCTTGCTCTACTTTTTCCTTATCACCACTTATTTTCATCAAACAGCACATTTTTTAGATGTGTTTATTGACTGTCTTTCCCAATAGAATATAAGCTCCATTAGGGTGGACAGGAGCTTTGTCTATTGTGTTTACTGGGTATCGCCAAGCACCTAAAGCAGTGCCTGGCATAGGATCCAAGTTCAGTTAACCAGTACAAAAACCAAGAAGGAGACATCGAATTGCAAAATTCTGAGAATACCTCATTGATGGTGTCCGATGTAGCAGACTTATCTTTCAAAACTGACCATTCTAGAGTCCATAATTCAATATATAATACTAGTTCTAACCATTTCCATTGTAGTGTTTTGTAATTACTACTATTGTATGCAAATATTTTTGATGCATGATGTCATTGAGCTTAGCTCCCTGAGGCTTCTAACAGGAATGATACATTCTTAAGTAGATAATGAATCAATAAAATGATCTCCTGAGACCTAGTTTGAGTCCTACTACTTAATACATTAATAATGGATTGATTTGTTCTCCAGTATTGGCCAAATTCTCATTCTCCTCTATAACTGACATTTTCATCAAACGAAGCTTAAAGGAAGATTTTTTGTTTTGATTTGATTTGATTGTTATTTCTTGCTTAGGATACTTGAGAATTGGAAGAGTAGAATGGAGAAGATTTTGAAACTATTCCTCTATTGTTCATCAGCTTTTTCTTCCAATTTCTTCTTCCTATATCCAGCTCTTATAATAACACAATGAAAACAACACGAAGTCCTGATAAAGTTAGAGTGAAATTATTGCTATTTGATTTTTGAAATAAGAATCACTCTAATAATTTTAATAAAAAGGCTTGGTATTTTCAGTTGAGAATTACCACAAATGTAGAAAGCCCTTTTTTGTTTTGTTTTGGTGTGGTTTGATTTTTGTTTTAGATTTGTGGTTGCTGTTGCCTTTTAGATTAAATCCTTCTAAGAATGCAAAAAGAACAATGAACTGAGTCAAACTTTCACAATTTTAAAAGACTATACATAAAAGGAAGCCATGCTATCTTTCTACTCTAGAGCAAGAAAAGTCCAGAAAGGTGTTTATAAGTATCTTTTTGCTGTTGTTGTTCAAATAGTATATTAAGGTACATTTTTCTTTTATATTTAATTATCTTTATAGATTATAAAGATTACTACTCATCATTCTTTGTGGTTTAATTATTAAATCTGATGAATAAAGGTGGAAAATAAAAAGCATTTATAAGTAGAGTTTCTGGGCAGGAATTCCCACCTGTTCTCAGGAATATTTTTTTGCTTTCCCATTCCCGAATCCTGAGATACAAACTGTTTTCTGTTCTCCATGATGAATTGTTTCCACAAAGTGACGGCCAATACTACCAACCACCTGGGTTCAAGGAGTCAATTTTCCCGATTTCCCAACCAACTATTCTAAGGATTCGGGAATGGGAAAGCAAAAAAATTCCCAAGAACGGGCAGGAATTCCTGCCCGGAAACCCTATTTATAAGTAATACTTCAGAATACTCTACCAAGCTCTATGCTACCTTGGCTTTATTAAATCCTTCTCCCCCCATTGCCCCCCAAAAACTAGCAGGTAAGTTAACCAGATTTTTAATTCAAACTTTTTAACAGAATTGAATTCAAAGACTTCCTTTATTTCCCTCTTTTAGTAATAAAAACACTTCACTTTAGTGAAGCACTTTGCAGTTTATAAGGTGATTTCCTATCAGTTATCCTATCTGATTCTCACAACAACTTTGTTTAAAGATCAGATACCAAATTTCTAGTAGCTTAAGCAATTGTTCAAGGTCACAAAGCAATTAATGGTAGAGCTAAATGAAAAATAAAAACTTATCCTTGAAATTTAAGTCCAGGGGTTTTTCTATTACTATACCATACTGCCTACTTGCTGGAGGCAGGTCAATTAAAAAAAAGAAACTTTGGATCCAACCAGTGGGCTTCAGTGATGTCTGCAAATATTAGTGCTTCTGATCACTTCTCTCTGAAGCCTAATACAACAGCAACAAAGAACAGTGTCACCAAGAGAGACCATCCAGACCATCTGCATATGCGTGGCTCTCTCCCTCTCTCCTCAGGGTCTGGTCAACAGGCAATAGGTCTGTGGGCAACAGCACCCATTGAAAATTAGGTAATGTAATTATTTAACAAATTTAGTCTACAAGAATAGACACTGAATAATTTGGGCTAATCAGCTGGTTTTTAGACTTGCGCTTGAGTACCAACACAGGCTAAATTATAGTTCCTCATCTCAAGTTGCTGCAGCAACCATGTTCAATCTTAATTAACATCTGTGTATAGTGAGTAAATACTGATTTTGGTAACAGAATTTACATTTAACTAGGTCTTCAGAAGGAAAAAAGACACACTAGGGAAGCAATTGCAGGTGGTAAATGGCAAGGCCCAGAACAGAAGGAACTTGGTTCCAATCCCACCTCTGTTCCCTGCTACCTTTGTTTCTCCAGAAAGCCCTTCTACCTTCTGTGCTTACATCAAGAAAGATGCTATATTGATACATGTATTGATGTCCCATGAGCCTTAGGGCATAAAATAAATCATAAACATGAAACCATTTAAAAACTATAAGTATCGTACATATACAAGATAAGAAATGAACGGTTCCTTGAATTGAAACCATGCCAAATTCAGGTACAGAAAATCAAGTCTTTTTCAACTCAAATAGAATTAGCAGTGAAAAAAATGTACTAGCTAGTAGAATTGATAGGCTTCAATGAATATTAATCACTTACACTGTGAAGAATCCTATATTAAAAGGTAGAAAAATGCAAAGTTGAGGAATACTTAGCCCTTACTTCAAGTACATCACAGTATATACACACATTACACTAATAAGGAATACTTTTACAAGTGAAATACAAGAGATAGATACATGGTACTGTGTATGTGGGTGTAGGGCTGGGGATTTAAAGGAAGGAGAAAATACAATAGTGGGAGTGAGGACGGTGGGGAGGACTTCACAATCAATGGAGCATTTGAGCTGGTCCATGAGTAGGTATTTTAACATGTAGAGAGTGGGAAAGTGCATTTGAAACTGAAGGATGTTATGAACAAAAGCTAAAGGAAACAGGAAAGGAGTACAACAAGCAGTCTATGTTGACACCCAAGGAGAAGAGTCATGCAAGAGCAGCTGAGAAAGCTGGAATCACATGAAAGCTTTTGAATTCCAGGCTAAATGATTCATTCATAACATCTCAGGCTGTGGGAATTCCATGAGAAACTGCAAGCACAGAAATGATTAGAATTAGAGTTGCATCTCAAGAAATTTAATTTTCCAGCAAAGCAGAAAAGGAATTGAAGTGGGGGAAAAACATAAAATGTGACCTTAAAGAAATCAGTGAAGCCAATATGGCATTAGTTCAGTAAGAGGTAAACAAGAGCTAAATGAGAAGTGGCAATGGGAAGGAGAGGGGTAAATAGGAGATGGATTACCTCTCTGCAGCATTGACACACATACAATTGTCTTTGAGATCTATGAAATTGATAGAGTGTATGCTCATTTTAAAATAGCAGTAAGTCCAAGACAGTGCTCCAAATTCAGGGTGTATTTTAATAATATCATCTATTAAATCAACAACAAATGCCTTGAAAATTATCTTTAAATGAAATCTTGACACATCATTGAGAAATGGTGACAAGTGGAGTCAAAAGACACTTTACCTAACTTTGTAATGTAATAAACACTCACTCCTGTTCCTCTTGGAGCTTTCATCATCTTTCCTTGTCTGGCTTATCCTGTTACTCAGTTTTAAATGTCAGTTTTTTACATCACTTCCTTTGAGAAACCATTGCTTATCCCTCAGATTGAGTGCTCCTCCTATGCGCTATCCAAGGAGCCTGAACTTATGCTATTTCTTGCATAATAGCCTGCCTTCTTCATTAGACTATAAATTCCACGAAGGTTGGGAATTTGTCCATTTTTGTTCTCATACCCAACACCTGGCTCAATTCCTGGCATATAGGAAATGTTTACTGATTATACACTGAAGTAAGAAATGCTTATATTGCAAGACAGACTCTTTGATATGCATAATTCTTATCAGACCCGATCAAAATCACAGGTTCTGTCTCATGAGGTCAGCTTTAGTGAGGTACACCCTCACTAAAGAGGGTCAAGAACAGATTTTCTGTGAATCAGTTCACCTGAAAGACAATAGCTGTCAGTTTGTGGTAGTGGGAGCAAGCCTCTCTTCCCCACTCTTGGCAACACCATTGTCAAGAGCAACCCCCAGTCCCTACAGGATCCAAATACACATCTGTGCCCTCCCAGGAGCTTAGCACAGAGGGAGCTTATTTGTATTAGCATGTGCAACTGATTGGCAATTAATTTGATTTTGCACCTGCTTAGAATCACTTCAAGGCATTGTCCTGTACTCCAGGAATCTATTTCTTTAAAGCAAAGCTTTCAAAAATGTAAGGTTGCCTCTCAAACGGCTGCTCACACTTCCATAGGCAAAAGTCACATTTGCATTCTGTAAATCACTTGTTTCAGACACATGGGCAGGGTGTCATAATCATTACTATAGCTAACCTCTTTCATAGTTAATATGAGCTTAACACTTTATAGACATCATCTCACTTTATTCTTACAATAATTCTATAAGGTGGTATTATTAATATGTACACTTTATAGGCAAGAAACAGAAGCACAGATAATTCGAGAACTTTCCAGGGTCTGTTTCTAATAGCTGCAGAGCCAAATATGCGGCATTAAATAAGTGGCACAACCCATCTGACACCAGCAGCCAAGTGCTGACCTGGCTTTTCCACCACAGACACTGAGGTTTTTTCAACCACATGTCAATATCAGAAAGAGAATAACCACAGAAGGAAAAAAACCTTATATGTAATTCATTTTTCGTGATTTTGCCTCTTGTTCACCAACTAAATCCCTTGAACCTGGCACATATAGGCACAAAATAAGCACTTATTGATGGAATGCACTCTCTGTGAATGGGATTCCACAACTTCGTGACGCTCAGCACTATTCTCGGTCATTCTAACCCAAGTTGCCTATGGCAGACAGTGCGAAGTGGTAGACCACAGCCATTTTTGTTTTCCCCTTGGTCTCTGCATAGAGTTTTAAATTTTAATTAGCTGCCAAGATTGGAAACGTGGAATATTCTACATAAAAATCTGGATTTTTTAATCCTCATGAAAAACTGAAAGATCTGGCATCCTCCACCTGTATTCTGTCATGAAACAGCTGAAGTGAGTTGTGGCTGCCCTCTTTAGAAGACACACATTCTTTGATTTGCCGATCCTGATCATGCCCTGTGTATTTAAATCAGTATTGAGGCCCTCAATAGTTGGCCATTTATTGTCTAACAACCAAGCAGCCTCTGATTGATGGTATTTGCCTGGCCTTGGAGGCATACAGTAATCTCAGACCTAGAGTAACTAAGATTCCAGCCTAACGTTAGGCTATCCATGATTTCAAAGAGTCACAGAAAGTAGCATCAGTGTCAATTCTGGACTTCACGTGCTTCCCTAGAGATTGATTCCTTGCCCTTTGGGAATTTAATCATTCTTATAATCTCTATCTGCCCAATTTCATTTCCGTTCATTGTCTTCTAATCTCTCTCACTATCTTGGTTGTAACTATTATACTACATGATGATTATCAGTTGGAGACCTCCTGTCTTGACCTTTCTCCTGAGCCTCTGGTTATTATACGCATATATCATTTCCTTTACCATCTTGACCTTTATGCCTTGGAGACACCTCCAATTCAGCATGTCCAAACCTGAACGTGCACCTTCCTCCATAATCTCTTTCCCTGTAGTGTACATGTGTGGTGCCATCCTCTTAGTCATCAACACCAGAAATCTGGGAAAATTTTCCCCTTCTATCTCATCACATTCGAATACTGAGACCTGATAACTATATGTCTTAAATATTTCTCAAGCCTATTATCTCTTCTCCATCCACTCTGCTGCTTCCTTTTTTGAGCTTCATAGCTCTCAGATGATGCTCTCTAACAGCCACTCTTCTATCCAAGGCTTCTCCAGGCTTCCTGGCACAGAAACACCAGAGTGACCAAGCTAAAAATTAAAAGGAATTGGGTAACCCCAGCTGCTTAAAACCCATATGTGACTCTCCTTTTTCCTTCAATCTATCACAGATCCTCAGTGTTCAGCACCTTCCACTCCCCACCCCATCTCCAGACTGATTTCCCTTCACATTTTACTTCCCTCTTGGTTCCTCAGCAACACCAACTGCTTTGAGTTCCCTGGGTAAATAATAGATAAGTGACTAGAGCTATCTCTGGGGTAATATAAATATAAATAGGTAGAGACTTTTGTAACTAAGACAATTGTTTATGAATATAGCAATGGAAGGTCTATTACTTAGTGTAAAAGAACTTGACTTTTCAAAGTTAGGTACAGGTAGAGACAATTGTTTCAGCAATTATTTTGTTTCAGCAATTCTAATTCAATTCCTTTTCCTCCTTCCAGCTTTGCCTGGCTAATTTTTTTTCTCAGTCGTTAAGACTCTTTTCATGTAACTCTGCCTGGAAGCCTTTTCTAAACTTGTAGCATCAGCCCACACCCCCACCCCCCCACACGTCTGGGTTTGGTGCCTTTAATGTATGTTCCCCTAAGTGCCTGTCCATACATTTACCATCAAACTTAATAAATCATATTTTTATTGTATTTAGCATTTATAGCTTCCTTACTAAACTTATAGATGCTTAAAGGCAAAGATTGTATGTTATTCTTCTTTGATCCCCAGAAGCAAGCAGAGTAGTCAAAACTACTGAATGAATGAATGAGAAAACAAATAATGATACCAAAAAACTTAAACATGGATCAGACAATAAAAATGGAGTCTGAATATTCAGGATAAATTGAGCTGGAGGCAACTCAAACCATCAGTTTGAAATCAGATGACGTTTTTACTAGTCTTAAACAATGAAACTAAACCAAATTGTGTTAAAGGCTTGAGCAGTTGGGTACATTTTCTTTTTGTCCTAAAGTCTTAGAATTTGTAGACAAAGGAATAGTGTTCTTCTAATCATACAGATAAATTGATATTTTAAATAATGACTGACTTCCTGTAAATTCATATGATATAATAACATTTGTGGCATAATAATTTCCTACCACTGCCTTACAGTTGGCCATTCACAGAAAATTATTTATCAGAATTTCCAGGTAGTGAAAGAAAATTAGCTCAGTGTTGCATATAAAATATGGTAATTGTTAGTAACAGTCTCTTAGATTATTACTGTAATACTACACTTTTGAATTTATAGAAACATATAATTAGATAATAACAGCATTACTGAAGCTGATGTTCAACATTTACCTTGAAACAATTATAAACAATGCTCCACTGTATATAGAATAGACATCCAATTACTGGAAGAGATATGCTGAAAATAAAAGTACATTAGATATGTCTTTATGGTTAAATGTGGTATATAAAAATGAAAACAACAAAAGAAACAAGACAAACAAATGAAAAAACAAAATTTCATATACCACAGACAATAGTTTAGTGGTTACCAAAGGGTAAGGGAGGAGGGGGTGGTAGATGAGGGTAAAGGGGATCAAATATATGGTGATGGAAGGAGAACTGACTCTGGGTGGTGAACACACAATGTCATTGTGGGGACAGAGCCCCAGAGAGCCAGTTTCCAGGCTCTCGGCCTCACATAGAAAGGTGCTGGCTCAGGTAGTAGATGGTCATCAGCTGCGACTAGTTGGCCATCGATTGTTACCGGTTAGCCATTAGCCACTGATATAACTGCCGCGGCTACGCTAGCAAAGTGGTGGTGTAGTGGTGTGGTGTACTGTTGTGGCGTGGTGGTGTGGCGTGCTGGAGTGTGGATTACGGATTGCAGAGAGGCGGATTGCAGCTAGCAAGTGAGGTTGGTTGGCAGAGACAAGTGGACGGCGGGTTGTGGATCATGTGGCTCCTGCCTCCTGTGTCTCCAACCCAGCCATCAGTGAGACTATAGTGGTATGACTCCCCTATCTATGGCTCCGGGGTGTTCCTTTTTGGCCTCACCATGTCCTGCGTTCTTATGTGGGGAACGAGAACAGAGACCCGCATGACATCCGGCATGACAGTGATATATATAGATAGTGAATTACAGAATTGTACACCTGAAATCTATGTAACTTTACTAACAATTGTCACCCCAATAAACTTCAATTTTTTAAAAAAAGTACATTAAATGATTGTTACCAAAATGGTTACAAAATAAATGATGTGTTCACTCTAAAGTATCTATAGTTGGATATGAGCAAGTATAACAAAGTTGATATTTTATTAACTAGAATCAATTCTTATAAATTAAAATTTTGGTTACAGGCAAGTATACCACACAAGGAGGAAAATTCTCTCCATTTCTCCATAAAATTAGCATGATAGAAAGGTCTATTCTTCATACACACTCTGTATAATAAACTCTGGAATTGTCCATATTTAATTTTAAAAGACTAATTATCCCAACTAAATAATAGCCTTCTTAAACAAATGTTTTTGAACAAATGTTTACCTCCAAAAGTCTCTATCTACTTAATGGGTATACCATCCCAGAGATGTCACTTGTTTATTCCTCCAACAAATGTTTATTAAGTTCTTAATATGTGTTCCAAGTTCACAATAATGTAAAAGAGTTACGGTCCCTTCTCTTGCAGCCTAAAATCATTATCCTGATTCTGCAGATGAACGTAACTGAAAGACCAATACTCAGATTCTCATAATGAGGCTGCTATTGGCAGTGTCTAAGTGCAAATTATCATTTATATGAACTGAATTTTATTGAGACAAATAGAATGTTATATAATTTTTTCAGTCTGTGGAAAGTAGATGTGGTTTATATCATTTATTGTGCCTTAAATTTTTGTAGGAATTCTGCTTCTGGGAAGATGAAATATATGTCCATATCCCTATTCTCACTAGATACAACTACACTGCACATTATATAAAATAAACATTAGAAAACTCTGAAAGGAATAGAGAATACTTGAGACTTAATAGGGACCTTGGTACCAAATAAACAACATAGCAGTGAGTTCCCTGAGTTTCATTTATACCTCATATATCTCAGGTTTGAATTTCAAGCCTGACAATCTGGAAATGCCAATGGGCACAGACAAAAAATCCCCAAGAAAAAAACCAAGGTCTCTAGCTGAAGACCAACAGAGGGTCTTGGATCCTAACAAGACAGATAGCTTTTAGATAATAAACTGATCTACTCCAAATCGTAACACCATCAGGGTAGCGTTAGTGAAGACGAGTAAGGAACCTGGACTTTATCCCCACCAGGCAGTAATCAGTTTCATCGTCTCAACCCCTCCCCATATCAACAGAGACTACAGGTGGGACATGGGCTTCCACCTCCACCTAGCAGTAACAAAGCAACCCTCCTCCTTCAGTGTAAATCTAATGAAACATAATCATATACAGGACTTTGATACTGAAAACTACAGAACACTGATGAAAGAAAGCAAGAGAATCTAAATAAATAGCGCGATACTGCTATGTCCATCAATTTTAAGACTCAACATTTATTGAACAGACTTTCCATTCTCTATTGTATTTTTGGCTTCTTTGTTGAAAATTAGTTGCCCATATACGTGTGGGTTTATTTCTGGGCTCTCAATTCTATTCCATTCGGCTGTATGTCTATTTTTCTTCAAATGCCATACTGCTTGATTACTGTAGTTTTGTTGTATAATTTGAAGTTAGGGAGTGTGATACTTCAACTTTGTTCTTTTTCCTTAGGATTCGTTTCACTGTTCAGGCTCTTTTATGGCTCTATACAACTTTGATAATTTTTTTTGTTCTATTTCTTTGAAAAATGACTACACTGGGTAGTTAGCACATAATGCAATATAAACATGATTATTCTAGACTTTGAAACTTATATAATGTTACTAACCAATGTAACCCCAATACACTTAATTAAAAAAAAAGACTCAAAATTGTAATGATGTCAAATTCTTCTCAAGTTGATATACAGGTTTAATGTAATTCCTACCAAAATCCCAGCAAGACTGTTTCTAGATATAGACCAAATTATTCTAAAATTTATATGGAAAAACAAAGAAAGTAGAATAGCTCAAATAATTTTGAAAATTAAGAACAAGTGGGAGGAATCAGTCTGTGAATTTTTAAGAAATATTATACAACTACAGTATCAAGACTTTGATATTGGCAAAGAGATAGGTACATAGATCAATTGAACTCATGTAGAATAGACACACAATATAATCAACTAATTTTTGACAAAGATGCAAATAATTTAAATAAAGACAGCCTTTTCAACAATGGTGTTGGAGCAACTAAACATCCATAGGAAAAAGAAATCAACCTAAGTCAAAACTTATATGAAAATTAACTCAAAATGGACCACAGACTTAAATGTGTAATACAAAATTACAAAACCTTTAGAAAAAATACAGACAAAAATCTTTGACATCTAGAGTTAAGCAAAGAATTTTTAGACTTAACATTAAAAGCAAATCCATAAAAAGAAAAATTGACAAGTTAGACTCCATAAAAAGTTAAAACTTTTGCTCTGTGGAAGACCCTATTAAAGGATAAAAAGATGTGCTACAGACTGGGAGAAGATATTTGCAAACCACAATATCTGACAACGGACTAGTACCTAGGAAATATGAAGATCTCTCAAATCTCAACAGTAAAACACAATTCAACTGAACTATGGGCAAAAGACATAGACAGCATTTTACCAAAGAGATATATAGATGGCAAATAAGCACATGAAACGTTCAACATCATTAGCCATTAGGGAGAATAAAATCACAATGAGATATTACTACATGCCTATCAAAATGGCTAAAATAAACAATAGTGATTACAGCAAATGTTTGTAAGGATAACACGAAACTGGATCCCACATACATTGCCATTGGAAATTAAAATGGTAGTGTCACCCTACTATTTTCTTAAAAAGCTAATTAAGTAAATCCCATATGACCCAGCAATTGCACTCTTGGCATTTATCCTAGGAAAAGGAAAACCTATGTTCACATAAAAAGCTATATAAAAGTGTTTACAACAGCTTTATTCATAAAAACTGGAAACAGCCCAGATTCCCTTCAACAAGTGAATGGCTAAACAAACATATGATCCATTTACACAACATTCTTGTAATAACAAGATCATACAAATGAAGTATGGTGGCCTGTGATTAAGAAAGGGGTAGAGACAGAGGGAAGAGAATATAACCATGAAAGGACCACATGAGGGAAACTAGTGTTGATGGAACCGTTGTGCATCTTGATTATATCAATGTCAACAGCCTGGTTAGATTTTGTACTATAATTGGGGGAAACTGAGAAAAGGACATATACAAGCTCTATGTATTATTTCTTACAACTATTAACTCCAAATGAAAAGTTTAATTAAAAAAATACTCATAAAGGTGTTTTGATGTAAGTAATAAGTCAATGTAGTGCAAGTGATTGGACCTTGTTTAAATGGAGAAGTAATTAGGGTTACTCAAATTAAAATTTAGTCTTCTTGACATAAAGCGAAATGTTTTTAGAAGAGAGAAAGAATATTTAAGTGTGTCTGTTTGTTTTATATATAGAAAGAATCTTTTAGTGATTTTAATTGACGAATTTCTTTAATCCCCAAAACATCATTGGGCTTTGTAATTCTACATATAAATTGAATGTAAATTCATTTCAAGTTAAAGGAATTCAGAATCAAATTTCAAAAATGCTCTTAAATTCCAGTATTTAATAATATCAGTCACCACAACTAAAGATCAATTACCTTGGCCAGTTGAGATTTCAGGAATATAGGTTATTTTTTTTAGCTTGAGGATTCCTCATGTTGTATCTATTCTCTTGAGATTGAAGTATACATACCTTTATCTATACTGTCAAAATGAATCCTTTACTGGCATTTATTGAAAACATCTAATATATAGGTTGTGTGCAACTTCTGAACCCTATGAGCATTTTTGAGTGCTATCGCCACTTACAGTAATCTGAAATTGTACATTTCAGTACCTGGCATAAATACTTTTTGTATTAATCTTTCATCATTATATACTTTCTTTGATAGTTTTTCTTAAAACTGTATTCATTGAGAAGCTAACAAACTGTTTGAGGAAACTCACATTATCAGATAAGATGCGTTTTTTAGGATAGTTCAACTGAACTATTCTGGCATCTGATTCCTTCTTCATGGCCGGAAGAACAACCCCATTGATGGTTATTCCAATCATGCCACAGAATATTGTTCATTGTGGTATTTAGCTCTTTCTATGATTTAAAATGTCATCTCTCTTTGGTTATGAGGGCTAAATTTTATCCAGAAGGAGGTTAACTGGAACCTAAACATTGACTTGTGTGTGAGGTGGGTGGTGGGGGCGAGAGGAAGGTTGTCTTTGCAAAGTAGTAAGAGCATGAGCTCTGGAGCCCGACTACATGGGTTGGAATCCTAGTTCCACTATTTATTTGCTGTGTGACCTAAGGGCAGCTATTTAATCGCTCTGTACCTCAGTTTTCTCATCTTTAAAATGAGAACTATTATAAATAGTACCTACCCCCTAGGGGTTTGGCAAAGATTAAATATTTGTAAAGCTCTTAAAACAGCACCTGGCACACGTAAGCACTCTCTCTATACATGCATATTTTTTTACCCCTGAGCTGTTGTAAATCACCTGTTCCTTGTATTATCCTGGTGTCCAGTCTGGCTTTGTATCCAATTAGAAAAGAGCAGTAATGGTGAGGCGGTGGGTGGGGTTTTGGGGGGGACAGTATGAAGAAGCTGCATTGGTATTGGCAGTAATTTTCAATGTAAACTAAGTGGTGAGTAGTTGAACATATATACATTTATATATTGTTTTGTGAATATGAAAATATTTGGGATGGGAAATCAGAGGGTCTCAGAAAATTCCATTTCTCAGACAAATTGTTAATTACATCCTTATTGTTCTTTTTTCTTCCAGAAAACTTTCTTATCTAACTGCCTCCCTTGACAGTATTTTCATGAACTTTTCCATGAAAAGGCCATACTTGGCCCTTTAAAATCTAAGCTCCTTCCCTCCTTGAATTTATCTCCCTTCTAATATCAGAGAAGGGCAAAGAAAAAAAGATCGTGGAATACATGTTTCAATATGATCTTTCTGTGGTTTCTCCAAGGCTTCCCACAGTGAGATAGCTGATAGCTTCATCTACCTCTGCTCCTTCCTCACCAACATTAAATCATTGTTCACTGCCTGCCCTCTGCGTGCAACCTTCAAGGAGACAAACTGGTTCTCAAAGAAACATTGCATTGTAGTTTACAAAATATATTAAAATTTAAGTTTACAATACAAATTTACTTTTATAAGCATATGTGGTATTTTTCTCACAGTAGCTGTGTTTTTCCCCAATCCAAGAATTATTTTTTCCCTTCAAATATTGAGACAAAAATATCACAGAAGAAAAAAGCTAAATATCTGTAAGTGCAATTGGCTTATAATTTCTTAAATATTAGTTAACAGACAAGCTTTGCCTTGTGATTATAACACGCCATAGAACGAATTTATTTCATTGTGGCATATGATAATAGTGAATCTATACAGAATTTATTAAATGATAGCATTTTACAGTTATCTGCTTATAGAATCCCAGAATTTCTTTTATTATAATTGTGACGACAATGGTTAATATAGGAACAGACAATAATAGAAAAACCATTAACTTGAGTTTATTTACTTTTTATACTCTTATTTTAAGACTACTGACTTAAGTGAAGTTCTCCCTTCTTATGCATCTATTGATGGTCATTTGGAAATAAAGAGAAATTGAGGGTCTATGAATCTATATTTCACCTACAACAAAAAAGTATTTTCATCTCTCCAAAGGAAAAAAACATTCCTTAAAGGAATGAAATCCTTTGAAAGCAAGCATAATTAAACAAATTGAATAGGAGAGGAAGGAGCTAAATTTAGAGTAGACAGTCAATAAATGTTTGTTAAATGAAGAATGGAGAGATAGAAAGCAAGAGTAGAGTTTTTAAAATAATTATCACCAAGAAAAACCTAATAAGATAATGTGCTTCTCTTTTAT
Source organism: Rhinolophus ferrumequinum (assembly GCF_004115265.2). Taxonomy (NCBI): domain Eukaryota; kingdom Metazoa; phylum Chordata; class Mammalia; order Chiroptera; family Rhinolophidae; genus Rhinolophus; species Rhinolophus ferrumequinum. Next base: position 22,596,611 of record NC_046297.1, on the reverse strand, counting down.
TTAAAACAGTTTACTTACATATAAACACACAGACACACACACCACACACACACACACACACACACACACACATGGAATATGATCAACTAAAATCTACATTAGATAAATTTAACAGTGAACCACAGTATAAAACTACAGTATATTTTCTCTCTGTTCTCTAAAACTTGTAACATAATGAAATCAGCTACGTAGGGGTCTTCCTAGTTTAACTTTTTGTAGGTTTGGATAGTCTTACCAGTGGAAAATAATTGAATGCGGCTTTGAAAATATCTCATGAAAGAATTTAATGTAAATTTGAAAACCTTCATTTTGGTCATTTTTGCTTGATACTAAACTTGTGTCTGTAATCGTGTGTGTGTGTGTGTGTGTGTGTGTGTGTGTGTGTGTGTGTTATGAGCAAATGACATTTAAGACTGTTTAGATATTAGTTAATTGGATAAAATCCAATCATAGTATACAAGCCAGATTGAAAATGAGATTCCATCATGGGATTGGTGGTATGAAGACAAAAGCTACACCTCATTACTGTCCTAAGATTTTAGTTTTATCATTATTATTCGTTATACAATGTTTGCACACAGTCTCCTGTGATGTATTGGACTTACATGTGTAAATCTGCTCACGGTAATGGGATTTCCACCTACTCAGTGTGGTGAAGATTAACCCCACTGTGTTCTACTTAACTACTTATTTGCTCAGTGGAAGTACAGTTTAATTCAAATTTTTTTACACTGTGCCTGTTTATTTAAGCCCAGAACTGTCTTTGTCTGGCTTCAAAGGCTATAGGGGCCAAGACTACATGGCCAGCTTTCCCTTTCCTGATATGCAAAGTGGGGTTTACCCTGAAGCCCATCAGACAACTTATACCACAAAAACCAGTAAGAGTTCACTATGCACACACCTATGCATGCTGACAAGCACTTCTAAATGTTGAATGAATTGTCATGCTTTTGAACACAGGGCCACTCTCACACACACAATGGTACCAGAAGTCTAGCTGGTCCAAACGTGCCCCCATCAGTCTACCAGAGTATGTGCCAATCCCAACATTAGTATAACTTGCTCAGGACTTTCAGAAGATGTGTGCATTTCATCTTGGTTAAAACGTTCAGTCCACTTATAGGGATAATATATTGGTTTGATGACACATTAACTAAGATTACTTTGAATTATCAACTCAATATTACTCATTGTGCCCTAAACAGAGGAGGGGTCGCCTTCTTAGAATGGAGTGCTGCTATACAGGAAAGCACCCATGATGAAAGAAAGGGAGACAAATTCGAAGCTTAGGTCATTTCTTCAATCCTGTGAGCCCCTCAGGGTGGGGTGCAGAACAGCAGAAAGACTGCAGCAGAAGGAAATAAACTTCCAGGCAAATGTTGTCAATTTCATGATTTTCCCAATGGCTAGAACTAACAGGCATCCTAACTTTTTAATCCACTTAAAACATATACTTAGAGATAAATTAGCTGCCCCTGAAACCCTCCAGCTGATCTTCAAAGGGCTGCTAGCGTTCTGTTTGAGGATGAACAGACATCATTCTCTAAAAGTATCTAACCACTGAGCTGCCCAAACAAGCTGCCCTGCTACAAATCACTTTTCAGTGCAGCATATTTTTGTCACATGCTACATATTTATCAAGTACACAATTTTTCTTACATAAGCAAATTTATTATCTCTATCATAATCTGTAATGCACAAGACATTTTATGGATTGGATTTTTAAATGAACCATATAATATATTCAATCAGAAATATTTTTCTTATTAAGACAAATTAACAGGTTCTTCCTTCCCACAGAATACTTAGGTGCTTTACCTTATAGTGCTTCTATTTTAAATGACAATATTTAGCCAACCAAAATTTAACTGTTGAGAGTCCTTTATTACTACAGTAAAGAAATGAATGTGTCATTGATGTTACAGCTCTGCTAAGAATAGTCCACAGATGTGCTTTTAAGAGAGATTTATAAATAAATGTATTTGACAAGTTGCTTATCAGAAGTCTATATTTACCACAACCAAATTAGAATGGTGTTACACAAAAGTTGAAGTTTATTGTGGAAAATTCCTGACATGTGCTCGAATTTGACCTCAGAAGTCTTTCCATTACTTTGGAAAGACATTTTGGCTTCTTTATGCCACACTTTTTCTTATAATTCAAAAAGGACTTTTGTCCCCATGGTCTTTCAACCTCCAACCTCACACATTCACAATTTATTTCCAAGTACGTGTGATCAGAAACGGCCTGGTCCTTGACATTGTTCATATTTCTACCACTGCATGTGATGTACGGAAACATTTTTTTTTTCTAGAAGCCAAATAGGTAACTCTACGTAATCATAAAATAAAAATTTTTTTTTTCAAATAAGATTATGTAATAAATTGCAGCACTATTAAAGTTGTATATATTATAATTGGTCAAATACTGCTGTTCTATATGCAGCAGTTATTCCAGATCACTGTAATGGGGAACATTGTTAAAACTGCAGCATTAAGCAGGAGATCTCATTAAGACAGCCTCAGAGGAAATCCATGTTTCTGGCCTCCACTTAGGCTCCTTCTGAGTCTTCTGAACTGCAGACAACTGGGCACATGCCTCTTGCAAGTTGTCATTCACAATCACATGATCAGAAATCTAGCCAACATTAGTCTCCAGTTTTGGGCTAAATCCTCTGTCTCTTGTAGTCTTCATCATGTAGGAGAAATAAGAAAATATGGATAGCACACTTAATGCGACAAATATAAATAATACACAGTTTGTTATGCTGTCACATTCAGTTGCAAAACTATTTATAAAAACAATCAAGTCAATTAAATGCTCTCTATTCTAAACCACACACACACACACACACACACACACACACACACACACACACAAAAGTGCCTCATACCTGTGCTTCTGTGATAAAAGGCATAGGGTTCAGGGTGACCACCATGCAAATTATTTCTCTTCTCTGACTCTCTGTTTCTCTCTCTGCAAAGTAAAGGTGTTGGACTTGATTATCTCTATGGATCTTTCAAGATTCAAGAGTTGGTTGATCCAGATACCACAGAAGGTCTGGCTGCTAGGTCATTTGAGCCAAGGTCTATGCACTATGAAAAGGCTCTCACACACACACTTCTGTGTTCAAAATGTTTCATTACTTTCATTGTTATTTCTGCCATATCTAGCTTTCTAAACAAGAAAAAGAAACCTATATTACAAAAGTTATGGTACTTGCTGTTTATGCTTAGAATTCAACACAGAGATTGCAGATTGAATATATGTTCTTCATAGTAAAAAAAAGAAAATGTGTATAGGAAGTAAGTTGTGCATGAAGGTACTGACAGCAGGATTCTGATATCCAACATAAATCAAGAAATGATCTTAGCAAGCAGCTTATTCAGTTTGCTATATTAAGGAGGGAGGTTTCTAGCCCAAATCAGATTTAGAAGTTTACATGTGATTTTTGAAACAGGGTTAAGTAGCAATACAGCTGACGGTCTAGGGATTCTGATCTAATCTCAAGGGTTTATAACATGAGTTCAAAGCTTCCCTCATTGTAACTAGGTTCCCAGCTATATACATGGCCAATTTTAGAGACTTGTTGTAAAGAAATCCCACCAGGCCCCCCAGATCATATGGATCTGAGAATGTGAATGATATAAGGAGAAGGAACAAACATTTGCTGAGTTCCTGCTATGTGACATGGACAATGCTAGTTACTATACATACATTGTTTTATTTATTGGAAGTCTGTGTTTCATACTGGTAAAGATATGGGTTCTAAAATCAATTCTCTAAGTCAAATTCGTTTAAAGCACTCAATAACAATTAGATGTAGCCATGTTAGTTAATCTGTACATGCTTCAACTTCCTTATCTACAAAATAGGGATTTAAAATAATATCTGCTTCTTGGGATACTTGAGAGGATTAAATGAGATAATACTATACAGTGATTAAAGTAAGACCCAGCACATAAAAAATACCCAAGTAAAGTAAGCAAATAATAGGTCTATGTTTATTAAAATTTATGACTAAGAATTATTTTGCATGTGGTTTACAGACTGACAATTTAGATGTGTCAACAATAGGAATGAGAAATTTTTTAAAGGAAATTTTAAGTGAGTTACAAAGAGGAAAGAAGCAGAAATGTGAAGAATCATGGGACCTCCTTAAAGAAACTAGGCAAGGGCAGAAAAATGATGAATGGTTTAAAACTGATTAAAACTAAAAAGGTCTTGGGTATAATCATGAGAGAAGATGTGATAGCTAGAGTAACTGAAGAGGGAGAGACGTTGGATCCAGAATGACTCAGTGAGTGGGACACTAGAGGCACATTACCAGATTTAAAAAATTAACTTAGGTCTGAACTCAATTCAAAGGAATACCTAGGCAGTAGAAGAAAAAAAGGGAGTCAAGTATATGGTAATGGAAGGAGAACTGACTTGGTGGTGAACACACAATGCAATATATAAATGATGTATTTTAGAAATGTACACTTGAAACCTATATAATTTTACTAACCAATTTCACCCCAATAAATTTAATAAAAATTTTATAAAGGGGGAATACCTAAAGTAATGCACCAAAATAGTTTTGCACGTTCAGTGAACAGTAACTCAGAACAGGCTCCTTTCTGGCCTGAAGGTGAATAAAATATTAAAATAGGAAGCAAAACACAAAAAGAGGATAAAAAAGAGATTTATCAAAGAAGGTGCCAAGAAATGAGCCTGACCAAATCAATTTAAAGAAGGGATAGTTGGTCTTCTATGCCAACTAATATGTCCTATTACATAGATAAAGAAAATCCTCTGGTGAAAAACTCAAAATGTTGGACAAAATATATTTTTTAAATGTTGAGGCTTAACTGAATTGGCAGGAAAATAAGAACAAGGAAGGTTAAAAACAACAGGAAAGCATGATCCAGAGCAGTGAGCATAAAGCCAGTTTTTACTCTGAGTGCATCTGCTAATCCCCCATGGCTGAGAAACTGACTTTTAATGTGCCAAAGTAGTGAAGAGGACAATCCGAGATCCCCATGTAAAGCCAGAACCTCAAAGTGTGGGAAAGTTAGAGCATAGAGGAGGTGGGATGTGGAGGAAATGATCATGAATAGGGAGGGGAACTTGCATGGTTCAGCCTAGTCTCTGAGCAGAGAAGCAAGTGAGACTAAAATGTCTTCTATAAGAACTTCCTGATGGAAGGAGAACTGACTCTGGGTGGTGAACACACAATGGGATTTATAGATGATGTAATACAGAATTGTACACCTGAAATCTATGTAATTTTACTAACAATTGTCACCCAAAAAAAAAAAAAAAAAAAAAAAGAACTTCCAACTACTGCTCATTCTGAAATAGAGGTGTGTTTTAAATTCACATTACCCATGAGATATAAAACTCCTCCAGCTAAAAATTTAATTGAAAGTGGCAGGAATTGATTTTTTCCTCCAAGCATTTGTCATAAAGAAACACAAATGCACTTTAAATCTATGCCTCAAATAACGACCCATATAAAGTCCCAAGGAACATGAACTTCCTCCAAATTCACTAAACATACCATGTTTCCCCAAAAATAAGACCTAGCCCGACAATCAGCTCTAATGCAGCTTTTGGAGCAAAAATTAATATAAGACATGGTCTTACATTATATTATATTATATTATATTATATTATATTATATTATATTATATTATATAGACCTGGTATTATATTACATTATGTTATATTATATTATACCTGGTCTTATATTAAAATAAGACTGGGTCTTTTATTAATTTTTGCTCCAAAGACACATTAGAGCTGATTGTCTGGCTGTCGCGTCCAGAGCAACACGGGCAGTGAGAGAACCAGAAGGGGCGGCGAAGGGTTAAGAAAGAAACAGAAGTCAAGAAGGTTTGAAACAGGGGCCAAGGGTCTCACAGCCTCAATGGACTGAGAGCCCCGAATCGGGCCACCTTGTGGCTTTTATTGATGCACATACAAGGAGGTAGCATTGTTCTTTTCTAGGGTCTGTGAGTCTCATACACCATACCAGAAACAGTTTTGGTTTTTCAAACCAATCACCCTTGCCTGCCAAAAGTCCCATGATGTATTAGTAATTGTTGTTTCTACCTCCCCAGGGGACAAAACCTTTATGCTGAAACTTGCTGAGATGGAGAACTGATGTTATCACATCAAGAATCACTTCCCAAGCAGGTTATGGGAAGGAATACAGCCACATAGGCAGACACTCTCCTTAAACGGCGGACGCTGGGGGGCTGTGCCCACCTCTATCGACCCCATGACTTATTCTGGTGGTCCCCACACGACTGTGCCTGTCTTAGGTCGTTCTTCTCTTGAGGAATCTTACCTGTCATTGGCTAGCCAGCCATCTTTTGGGGCCAAACAAAGAGACATAAAGTGTAAGCACAAAGGTGAAGCAAAGTCCCTGAAAGGATAAGTCTCACAGACTCTTCTTTCTTTTTAGGGGTAGGCATGAGGGAAGAGATGGGCAGGCAGCTGCATGACAACGTCTGGCTAGGTCTTATTTTCGGGGAAACACAGTAGAAGGAAACAAGCCACCATGGGTGAGAGTTAGAAGTCCTCAGAAACAGACCTGCAAAGTGAGCAGCTATTGGAATTATCAGAGTCAAAATATAAAATGACTATTTTTAATGTTTTCAAAGAAATAAAAGAACAGTGCATAAGTAAGATACAATCAGGTAGAGTAGGTCCAAATAGAATGCCTAGAAGTGAAACATTGAAATTAAAATTAAAATCTCAATGACAGATTGAACAACAGTATAGATACAGCCCAAAGAATAATCGGTGAAATGGAAGAGAAATCTGAAGAAACACAGGACAAAGAAACAAAGACATAGGAAATATTTTTAAATGTTAAACTGTGTATAAGATGGAGTTAGTATATATTTAATTGTAATTTCAAAAGAACAAACCAAAGAAAAAGTAAGGATAGGCAATATTCGTAGAGATAATGGCAGAGAATTTTCCAGAGTTGATTAAATATGCCAAATTCATGTTCAAGAAGCCTAACCATTAATCTTAAGCGGAATAAATAAAAATAAATCCCCAAATAGAAATAATATTTGGTGAAGCTCCAGGACACCAAAGAAACAAAGTTAAATGGAGGAATACAAGGAACTGCGGGGTACGGGGATGAAAATGAAGACAGACTATTTACAAAGGAATTAGTTTTAGACTAACAGCTGTTCAAGCTCTCAAGAGCAGAATGGAAGCCAGATGATGGTAGAAAAAAACTGTCAACCTAGAAGTGTATTTCCAGTAAAAGTTAAGTTTTAATACAGGGAACTTAATGAAGAATTTTCATAACAAAACAGAAAATTTAGTGTCAACAGACCTTCACTAAAGAAACATAAATAGGTAGAACAAGAATGATTTCACAAAGAAGATGTAAGATACATGAAGGGATGTGACAAGGGGTAGAAAAGAGATCACTGTGTAGGTAAATCTAAGCAGTGTTAGTATTAAACAATAAAAAATAATGTCTAATTTAGGGTATTTTAGATTTTAAAATCCTGGGAAAATACTATCATATAATCTGGACAAGGTGATTCAAATTAAAAGAAGTCATGGTCTGAGAATTATTTGAAAGGTGGGCAAAAATTCTGATTTAGCCTTTAAGTTAATATGTATGTTGATATTCTAAGGCAACTCCCAAAAAAATAAGAATAGAGTGTATGTAACTTTCAAACTAGTAGCAATAAAAATGGAATGATGGAGCAGATATTAATCAATCAAAATGATGGCAAGAAAAGCAGAAAATAAGAGACCAAAAGAGTAGGGCAAATAAAAAGCATAAATTATATGGTAGAGATAAATATAAATATATTGAAAATAACAATAATTGTAAATAACCTACAATCATCACTTAAATCACAGAATTTTTAGATTCTTTCTACAAAAAAGATACTCCTAAAATCTAAAGACTCAAAAATATTAAAGGGAAAAAAAGCTGCTACTATTCCTGATAATAATTATCAGGAAAAAAATAGAAGCTTTAAAGTTAAACACATAGCAATAGGTGATAATTACAATTAAAAAAATAAAGCACAAAAAAAGATAGTTTTAAACTAATAGGAATCTAATAATATGCTAAAATATAAAAAGCAAATATTTTCAGATATATCAGGAGAAATTGACAAATCCAGCATCAAAGCAGACTTTAACACGTTCTCAATAAATAATAGATTGAGTAAACAAAAATGAGGAAGTCCATAGAATTTTGAAAACACAATTAAAATTTTATTAAGTTTATTGGGGTAACATTGGTTAATCACATTGTATAATTTTCAGGTGCACAGCTTTATAATATGATATCTGGATACTCTATTGTGTGCTCACCATCTGAATTCTAGTCTCCTTCCATCACCATATATTTGACTCCCTTCCACTCTTTGTTCTCTCCCTTCCCTCAGTAACCATCATTCTCTTGTCTGTATCTATGTGTTTGTTTGTTTTGGTGGTTACTTTTTGTTTTATATTCCATGTATGAGTGAAATCATATGATTCTTTTTCTTTTCCATCTGCTTATTTCACTTAGCATAATACTCCAAAGATCCATCCATGTTGTCACAGATGTCACTATTTCATCTTTTTTACGGCTGAGTACTATTCCATTGTATATATGTACCCCATCTTCTTTATCCAATCATCCATCAAAGGTCACTTAGGTTGTTTCCATGTCTTTGCTATTATAGTGTTGTGATGAACATAGGAGTACATGTATCTTTACTAATAAGTGTTTTCAATTTGTGAGGGTAGATACCCAGAAGAGGGATTGCTGGGTCATATGGTAGCTGTTCTTGATTTTTTGAGGAACCTTCATACTATTTTTCACAGTGGCTGTGCCAATTTACATTCCCACCAGCTGTGTGCGAGGGTTCACTTTTCTCCACATCCTCTACAACACTTCTTTCTTGTCTTATTAATAATTCTAACAGGTTTAAAGTGGCATCTCAGTGTGGTTTTGATTTACAATTACCTTATAATTAGTGATGTTGAGAATTTTTTCATATATCTGTTGGCCATCTGAATGTCCTCCTTAGAAAATTGTCAATTCAGGTCCTCTGCCCATTTTTTAATCAAACTGTTTTTTGTTGTTGAGTTCTGTAAGTTCTTTATACATTTTGGATATTAGCTCCTTATCAGAGGTATCATTTACAAATATCTATTTCCATTCAGTTGGTTGCCTTTTTGTTTTGTTGTTGGTTTCTTTTGCTGTGCAGAAGCTTTGTAGTGTAATGTAGTCCCATTCATTTATTTTTGTTTTTACTTCCCTTGCCTTTGGGGTCAACTTCACAAAAACCCCTCTGAGACTAAGGTCCATAAGTTTAGTGCCAATGTTTTCTTCTGTGAATTTTGTTGTAATGCATTTGGTCTTATAGTGAAGTCTTTAATACATTTTGAGTTAATTTTTCTGTATGATGTCAAATGAAATTCTAGTTCTATTCTTTTGTATGTGTCTTTTCAATTTTCCCAATACAATTTATTGAAGAGGCTTTCCATTCTCTATTGTATGCTTTTAGCTCCTTGTTGAAAATTAATTGCCCATATAGTGGGTTTATTTTAGGGCTGTCAATTCTGTTGCATTGGTTTGTGTGTGTTTTTCTGCTAATACCATACTGTTTTGATTACTATAGCTTTGTAGTATAGTTTGAAGTCAGGAAGTATGATGCCTCTGGCTTTTTTCTTTTTTCTTAGGGTTGCTTTGGTTATCTGGGGTCTTTTTTTGGTTCCATATAAATTTGAAGATTTTTGTTCTATTTTTGTGAAAAATGCCATCGGGATTTTTATAGGGATTGAATTAAATCTGTATATTGCTTTAGGTAATATGGCCATTTTAACAATGCTAGTTCTCCAATCCATGAACAAGGAATATCTTTCCATTTCTTTTTGTGGCTTCTTCAATTTTTTTTGACAATGTCTTATAGTTTTCAGTATACAGGTTCTGCACCTCCTTTGTTTATTTCTAAGTATTTTACACATTTTGTTGCAATTGTGAACGGGATTTTTTTATTTCTCTTTCTGATATTTCATTGTTAGTATATATATATGGGTATATAAGGAAAATATATAAACACAATAAAGACCATATACAACAAACCCTTAGCTAATATCATATTCAATGTTGAAAAACTAAAATTTTTCTTCTAAGATCAGAAACAAGCCATGGGCGCCTACACTCACCACTATAATTCCAACATAGTATTGGAAGTCCTAGTCAGAGCAATTAGACAAGAAAAAGAAATAAATTCATCCAAACTGGGAATTAAGAAGTAAAACCATGACTATTTGTAGATGATACGATTCTCTATATAGAAAATCCTAAAGACTCTACAAAAAAAATAAATAAATTAGAAATAATAAACAAATACAGTAAAGTTGTATGATACAAAATCAATATATACAAATTCATTGCCTTCCTATATGCTAACAACAAAATACACAATTTTAAAGCTTGATCTGATAATGGACATATCATTGCACTCAACTCAAGAATACATTTTTTTTTAGAATATGCATGGATCACTTATGAAAATTGACCAAGTTCGACACGATAAATCAGGTATCAATCTATTTTAAATAGTTTGTTTCACATGGATAATATTTCTGACTACAATCCGATAGAAATCAGTAAAAAACAAACAAAAAAAAAAACAAACAAGCAAAAAAACACTGTATATTTGCAAATTTTACATTTAAAAAAACAAAAAAGTTTATGGGCAAATTATTAGAGTTATTCATAGTCCAGTAAAATTGATAAATATGACACAATATGCAAAATTCAACTTCCCCTCAGCAACAATAGAAAATGAAGTTCTCAAAAAGAAATAATATATTCAAAACAGCAAAAATATATCATATCTAAGAATAGAGCTAAAATATGTGTAAGAATTTTATCTAAAAATTATGAATTTGACTTCATAAATATTAAAAGACTTTTAAAAGACAACTACAGATAAATCCATGTGAAAAGATTTGATATTGTAAAGATATTAGTTATCCCCATACAAATATACAGATATAATGTAACTTCCTACTGGGTTTTGTACATATGACAAGCTAACTCTGAAATTTACACTGAAACACAAAGGCTCAAGAATAGCCAAAACATGTCCAGATAAGAAGACCAAGACTAAAACTGCAAAGCAATACTGAAGGTATAAATGAAGAGATTGATGAAACAAAATAAAAAGCCAAGAAATAGATTCATGCATATATGACAGGCTGGTATTTCATAACAGTGAGAAAAGAAAATTTATTTCTGAGTTGGGGATTGAATATATGTATGAAAAAATTAAAATAGATTCCTACCTTATAAAATAAAAGCAACTCAGATGAATGAAGACATAAAATATGAAAGACAAAATTTTAACCTTTATCAGAGAATATATAAGAAAACCTTTATAAAATGAAAAGCATAAATAAAATGATGCATAAATTCAACCTCACAAAAAGAATGATAAGACAAATAGACAAGCAGTAAATATTTGCAAGACATATAACTGGCAAAGGATCAATAAATAACCTGAATATCTAAAGAACTCCTATAAATCAATAGAAAAAAAATAAACCATTTGGGCATTTCACAGAAAAGAAAATATAAATTCCTAATAAACTGCAAAAGATCCTTACACATGGAAATACCATATTCAGAAAGTGATAAAAATTTAAGTTACACAGTATTAAGTGTTGTCGAGGGAGTGGAGTGATAGGGACTCTCATACATGCAAATAGGAATATACACCATACTACCACTTCGGAATGTGCTACCATACTAGCTATTAAAGTTTAATATACATACAACCAGTGCCTCAGCAATTCCACTACTATGCATATACACTAAAGAAATTCTTGCACACATATTAGGAGATAAGTACAAGATTATTTATATCAGCATTATCTGTATGACTAAAGAACCTAAATGTCCATTGATTATAAAGTGGGAAAATTAAAATTGTGATATAATTATATCATGCAATCTTATACTGCCATGAAAATGAATAAAACACAACCTATATTAATATGGATAAATTTTTAAAATATAGTATATAGTGTAGTAGGAGAAGCAAATCACAGAAGAGTGCTTATACTCTGATTCTTTTACATACATTTAATTTTATATAAAGTGACTACATGAATGAATATATCTGCCCCATTTGTATGAGACCCTCACTGAACTAATAAGGAAGGCTTCTTTAAATATTTCTTCCCTAAAAGAAAAGGGCGTAGAAGTCATGGATTCAACTTTTGGCTGAAATTACATCTTCTGTGGTGCATTTTTGGACCATAAACAGAAAGAAAGTGGTTTCTCAGGGCTTGTGCTGGCTGAGGAGGAAGATTAGAATGGGATGATTTCCCCTTTAGCCTGTTGATTAGGCATAATTGCCCCTAGTCAAATAAGAAGACATGATCTGTTCCTTCCCCAACTCACACCAAAGCCTTTGATGGAATGAGAAAAACAATTATGAGTAACTCTTCCCACAGTAAGAGTAGCAACAATGTTATTCCACGTATTCTTACCCATGTGCACAGATGCTGCCACATACGCTGCCATCCTGTGTCTGCAGTGCCAGTTGCATAAGCCCAGGTCTCCTAATAGACAAGGCTTCCAAATGCATGCCCAAGGAAATCTTCCAAAGAAAAGTCTCCTGGCACAAACTGGGGCTCTGACACATTTCTGTGTGAAGGGCTGACTGACCCAGTGAGCCAGCAGCAGATTACTATCCTCCAACTGCAACCTCAGGTCTGGACTTTGTCCTCCTGCCTCCTCACACTCCAATGCCTGGCTCGGCCCCTACCTCAAATCTACAGCTTTATTCCTAGGAATGCAGAGGAAAGGTTTGCTGAAAATCAAACTTATCCATCACATGGAGATACCTGACCCAGTGCAAACTGATCTTGGGGCTCATGTCTAGATGCTACAGTGGTTTGGTGGGGCTTGACCTTGGCAGGCTCAGCAGTTCCTCCACAATTTTGACATTGGGAGATTATCCAAGAGCTAGACTGAAACAAATCTATCTGCTTTAACTCACCAATTTCAGCAGGAGATTGGTAGTAATTCCATTGCAATGAGCTTGTGCAATAAAGTTGTGGGGACAGTGGCTTCATGTAACCACCATCAAAGAAATCCCTATTCAGTGACAACAAAGCCTTTTTCCAGGCAGTGCCTTCTGGAAGAGATTTCTCCAACTATCCAAGGAAATGGACACTTGCTTGAATCAGTCAACACCTACAAAGTGAGGGGACAGTTAGTCTCCAGGGAGCAGACCCTTATAGAAAAGTATATTGTTCTTCCCATTTATAGGTTATTGTCAAAGAAAAAAAACAAAAACAAAAAAAACCCACAATCCCTCTTTTGTGAAAAAATGAATAGGAAAAATTCTAATTTCCATTAATCCCAAAGAAGATACTTAGGCTTATATCTCATCCAACTTTTTAAAAAAGATGATATAGCTTATCTGATGGGGGAAAAAATGAAGCCAGGATTAAAATAGGGAATAAAACGCCTAACTATAAAAACGCACAGATGTGGACCATTTTTCTGAAAATGATCTGTATGATCTGCCAGTTATGAGACAATCAAAACAAAATCTAAGAATGTGCTAATAGTTAAAAGTCCAGAGAGCACAAGAGAATATTAGAAATCATTTTTGTGGCAAGTGTAGAAAGAGGCTATGACCTGAATCAGATACACAGTGAAAAGCCTGATCTGTGCATCATTCCAAGGTTGAAATGATGAAAAATCATTTCAAAACATGGTGCACTTTTCCTCCAGTGCTCCTGTCCTGGGTGGAGAGGGGAGGGAGTGAAATTAGCAAATGCAGACTAGTTTTCCAAGAAAGTTGGCCAAGAAGAAAAGAAAGAAAAGACCAGGGTAACAGCAGGGGGTGGAAGCAAAGACTTCACTCCAAAAGTCCTTTGACACTATTTTACTGCTATGTTATTATCACTGTCTACCATTATCATTATTCTTTCAATGAGACTGTGTTGAGTGTGATGAAATAGCATCCATCCTCTACTATCTAAAAGACAACCTCATAGGACTCCTTTTCCAGAAAAGAAACTGCTCATCACCAGCAGTCATTATATAGTTTGCAATAAAAGTCAGGGAAGATTTTTCTTTTCTTGAGACCTTTTCTAACCTGTAGGATTTTAAGGGACATCCAATAATAAGCTCCTTATATTTCCATCTGTATTTCTCTCTAGCAGAAGAATTGGGAATCTGAGAGTGGGGACTTTGAGACTTTCTTAACTCTTTTTTGATGTTTGGTTTATTAAACTATTTATTTTGAAGGAGGGTAACATTGACCTCTCACAGTAAATGGTGCCTGTCTGTCAAATACTCTTAGTAGGATATTAGTCAGCAAGTAAATGAGACTGAGCTGCCACCCTCACTCCTGAGATTGAGTCAACTGTGGTATAGAGCTCCCTGGCAGGCAAGCTGCCCATCAATTTTGCTAAAAAGAAGAATAAAAGGAGGAACAGCCAACCTTGTACAATTATTCAGTTTCTTTCTTGTTCCAGTGTATTTTTAGGTGGAAAAAATAGGTTTCCTTTTCTATGCTTTATATGTTCCTATTCATAAGCCTGGCATGACCACAATTTATTAAACTTCATTTAATTCATATAAAATAGTCACTGTTCTGGAAAAGAGTGACTCAAAGTGCTCATTTTCCCATACATCTGGACTTCCAGCCAGAGAACGAGATACAGTGTGTCCAATGAACAATCAATGACTTGAAAACCATTTTGTGTGAAATAAAACTTAGTCTTGAAAATCTAAACATTTCTTTCTCAAGTCACTGATTGAAAAGATCTTTGCAATCAAAACGAATCTAGGCAAACCTATGTTACCGGAATTTGATTAAGTAAACCAAAATCTACTCATCTCATTTAGCTCATAAGTGAGACGTTTTTAATCAGTGGGTCGATTGTGATTTGGGGGAATGTCTCCAGATGGGGTTTGCTAGCCAGAACATATTTTTTTTCTCTTCTTAGGATTCTGTTCTTTAATAAGATGATTACAATTCTTGGTTTTCTGGTTTCTTGCTCACCATTTATCTCTAGCACTAAAGATCTCCATGTGGACTACACAACAATCATCAACTGAAATGTAATGTGGTCGACTTAGTTTTCTGGCGCTTTGCTTCATGGAACAGGAAGAGGCTAAAGACCAAACATTCACATTATGTATTGCTCAGAGCATTATAAAGAACCATGGTGAAGCAGACATGATAGCCATGTATACAGATGAAAAAATCAGAGAGTGGCAGCAGAAGGATATGCAACTACTTGTGGCTCTGTGATCAAAGGTCTTACAAACCCTAAACAGTGCTTTTCATTGGACTTTTCCAGTAGCCCTAATATAAAAAATAGATGACTTGAAATTCTAGCCATGGTGATGTTAAGATGTCAGCAAATCCTCTGAGGAAAAAAAAAAAAAAAAAAAGAAAAGAAAAAGCATAAAACTAGAAAAAAAAATGCCAAAACATTTTAAGACCCTGGAAATTGACTAAAGGCAGACAACAAATTGAGATGCATTTATGCTTAAAATTTTTGTAGAGCTTCAGGTAAGGAAAGGGGGAGTCTATGACCTTCTTCAAGGACTACTTCCATCCTTCCTCCCAGTTCAGTCAGTCAGTGAGAACAGTAGTGTTACGAGCCTTAGGTTGGACATGGAAACCATCAACTTTGGTACCAACGGGGGGATCCAATTGGGGGATTATCAAAATCCCATGACTTTGTCCACTAAAAGTGGCAAACTCAATAGGAAACAAAAGAAGAAACCTGTAGCTTTGCCTGCCTGAGGGTGTAATCCTAGTCGGAACAAGCTACAGAACAATGGAAAATTGAACAGAGAAACCTTGGATATGAGAGATCCATAGAAGGACTAGATAAGTTGTACACAAATTCCTGACCTACTGGGAACCTATGCATATGTGTAGTGAAGACTCAAGAGATACTGATGGCAAATTAAAGCAAAGGCAGAGATGAGGATAATAGAATTCTGAATGTGCTTCCTGATCCACACAAAGACTAATTAGCAGAGAGTGGAAGCCTTATAAACTCAAAATGTTTGAGAAAAATTTCTGCCAAAATCTTGACTGACCACTATGCTATGGCAACACAGGATTAACCACAGTAGTTGCATGTCATGGGGAAGAAATGTTATACAGTTTAAGTCCATGGAAGTTACTTAAACAGAAACGACAAAATCCTCAGAAAAATAAGTCATAATTCAGAGTTGTTACAAATAAATTATCTATTACTTAAAATTTCAGTTTTCAAACAAAACAATTAGTAAACATGTAAGGAATCAGGAAAGTGTGATCGTACTCAAGAAAAAAAGTCAATAGACACTGATTTTGAGTAGAATCAAATGAAGTAGTTATCAAAGTTAGATTTTAAGGCAGTTATTATAAATATATTCAAAGAACTAAAGGAAACCATGTTCAAAGAATTTTACAAAAATATTATGACAGTGACTTGACCAAAAGACATTCTCAATAGAGAAACAGAAACTATGAAAAAGAACCAAATGGAAATTCTAGAGTTGAAAAGTTCAGTAATCAATATGAAAACTTCATTTGTTATATTTAACAGAAGATTTGAGAGAGAAAGAATCAGTGAACTGAAAGATAAGATTAATAGAAAAGTTCCAGTCTGAAAAAAAAATAAGATTAAAAATAAATAAATACAGCCTCAGAGATGTGTGGGACAATGTTAAGTGTACGGACATATATGAAATGATTGTACCAGAAAAAAAGGTGAGAAAGGAAGGGGGGGGAAACGAATATGTGGATAAATAATAGCTAAAATCTTCCCAAATTTGATGAGAAATAGTCTACAAATCTTAGAAGTTCCACATATACCAAATAGGATACAAAACAGAATTCACACTTGGACTTTTATCATAGTCAAACCACTGAAACAAAGATGAAGAGAAAATCTTGAAAACACCAAGAGATAAATGTCTCATTGTGTACAGAGAAACAACAATATGATTGATGACGAATATCATTGGAAACAACAAAGGCCACAAGGCAGTAGAGTGACATATTCAAGTGCTAAATTGAAAACAAAACAAAACAACAACAATAAGAACAACAAAAACCCTATCAATCATGAATTCTGAATCAAAAAACAAAAAACAAAACAAAACAAAAACTATTCTTCAAAAATGAAAGTAAAATGAACATATTCCAAAGTAAACAAAAACAGAGAGAATATATCACTAGCAGACCTATCCTACAAGAAGTACTAAAGGCTTAAAACTCTGTTTCCAGACACAGACCAAAATCCATAGGGAGAAATAAAGAGCACTGGAAATGGGAAATATGTAGGTAAATTAAACTCTTCTTAATTTTCTTAAAAATATAATTTTTAAATAATAATTGTAAAACTTTATGGCTGAATATGTTTTATACATACACACACACATATATATATATATATACATATATGTATATATATATATGTAACAGCACAAAAGAGAGGGAGAGAAATGGAGCTATGTTGCTAGCAAAGTTGCTATGTTGCACTGGAATTAAGTCAGCATAAACCTGAAGTAGACTTGCATATTTCATTCCTTAGGTAACTAGTAAGAAAATAACTAAAATAATTTCAAAAAGTTAATAGAGGAATTAATATAACACAGAAAATTATTTGTTTAACACAAAAGAGGATAACACAGAAGAAATAGAGAAATAAAAAATATACAAGACATAGAAAACAAATACTAAAATGGCAGGAAGAAATCCAATCACACCACTAATTACATTACCTTATTTTGCCATGTATAATGCTCGCCCACATTTTTGGCCCAAAATTTAAGGAGAAAAAATATTTCTCAGGACATCATGAAAATGGCGGTGTAAAGTAAGCCTCTGGAAATCTCCCCTGGAATTTACAACAAATTGAACAACTATAATTCCACAAAAGACTCCCTGCACAGCAGACAGGTAAGACAAAGAGGCTCACTACTGAATTCACCTAAAGGTGGACCCATTGCACGAGTGGGGGAGGAGAAAAGGGAGAAGTGCGGAGACGGAGCAGCATGGGCGCAAGATGCAGACCTAGCTCAGTGCTCCGAGCTCACTGCATCCCGGAACTACCACAGCTGTGGGAGAGGGAAGAACTCGGATTGCTAGGGCTCCACTTATGGCCCACAAGGCTGAGGGGACAGCATATAACATGGCAAACCCAAGGCTCATGGCAGAGATCTCAGAGCAAAGACTGAGAGAAGAAGGCTGAAAATGGTGGTTTAAGCCCTCATTGCTGAGCAGAGAACGGAAGCCTTAGGAACTGAGACTAGCCTCCCCCTCCTTACCCTCCCAGAGCTCTCCCCACACCCACCTGTCCAGTGCTGGAAATGGAACAGTAGCAGTGTCAGATCAAAAGAACAGAATATTTGCAGTTCTGAGAACTGTGGTCCACAGACACAGATTCACAGCCCAACTAGTTCCAGCAAAGGGGAGGGAGCTGTGGAAGCAGGACCGGTTGTGGTGGGGGTCACTGCCATAGCTCTGGGCCAATTCTCACAACTCACTCTGCTCCTGATTCCAACTATCTGGGTTGATATCTGAAGGAGTAAACAGAACTGCTGAAACATACGGGCTCTAAATCTGGTGCAGGAAGAACTTTGGAACTTCAAAAGCTCTCCACATCCCCACAGGGACACCATGCCCTATGACCCAGGAGAACTGTTAGCAGAGGAGAAGCCCATCTTCCAGGGAAGACCCACATTGTATGAGAAGCTGGAATAGTGCAGAGAAAACATAACACTACAGTGTGAGAGAGAAAAAAAGGCTGCAGTCAGAGACAAAATAAAACATCCTACCGACACATACTGGAAAACAAAAGAAACAACTCTTCTTATCAACCTGGTGCAGAACCCACTACTGTAGATGTCTAGGAAGAGAAATAATAAACCATTAATTGCCATTAATAACCGAGGCAACAGACAGCTCAGAAAGAAAGTGAAAACTCTCCAGAAAATGAACTTAAAAATATGGAAATAAGTCACTTAAATGACAGAGAATTCAAGATTTCAATTCTAAAAAAACTGAATGAGATGCAAGAAAACACAGATAGGCAGTTTAATGAATTCAGAAACACAATCAAACAACAACATGAACATTTTACCAAAGATATTGAAATTTTAAAAAAGAACCAAATAGAATTTCTGGAGATTAAAAACTCAATAGAAGAAATGAAGAATGAAATAGCCAGCTTGGGTAATAGAGTTGACCAGATGGAGGAAAGAATCAGTGACATTGAAGATAGAAACCTGGAAATGACATGGAAGAAGAAAGAGACTTATGACTTAAAACAAATGAAAAAACTCTACAAGAACTTTCTGACTCCATCAGAAGAGCAATATAAGAATAATGGGCATACCAGAAGGACAAGAAAGAGAGAAGGGAACAGAGTTTATATGCAAACAAATTGTCGATGAGAACTCCCCCAACTTGTGGAAAGAACTGGATCCTAGAATCCAAGAGGCAAATAGAACACCTAATTACCTCAACCCCAACAGGCCTTCTCCAAGGCACATGGTACTGAAGCTGTCAAAAATCAGCAACAAAAAAAGAATCTTTAATGCAGCCAGGGAAAAGAAGACAATAACCTACAAAGGAAAACACATTAGATTATCATCAGATTTTTCAGCAGAAGCTCTACAAGCCAGGAGGGAGTGGAACCAAATATTCAAAATATTGAAAGGGAGAAATTATGAGCCAAGAATAATATACCCAACAAAGATATCCTTTAGATATGAAGGAGGAATAAAGACATACAGAAGCTGAGGGAATTTTCTAATACACAACCTGCACTACAAGAAATACTAAAGGAGGCTATTCGACCACCATCAACAAGGACAATTTGTGGCAACCAAAATATAAAAAGAGGGAGAGTAAAGGCCTGAAATGGAACATGGGAATGGAGAAAGTAAGCATGATGAAGAAAATGGAATACTCTAAATATCAAACTTTCTTTTACATAAACTTAATGGTAACCACTCGAAAAAAATCCAGAACTGAAATATATACTGTAATAAGAGAAGAAACAGAGGGAAAAATCATAGAATACCACCACACAGAAATAATAGACAACAACAAAAAGGCAAAGAAACAATAGAGACACAGTCTTACCAGAAAACTAAAGATAGAATGACAGGAAATCGTCACATATCAATAATCACCCTAAATGTAAATGGACTGAACTCACCAATAAAAAGGCACAGAGTAGCAGATTGGATCAAAAAAACTAAACCCAACCATAAGCTGTCTCTAAGAGACACATCTCAGCTACAAGGAAAAGCATAGACTCAAAGTGCAAGGTGGAAATTGACACTCCAAGCAAATGGTATCCAGAGAAAATCAGGTGTAGCTATACTGATATGAGATAAAACAGACTTCAGGGTGAAAACAGAAACGGGAGACAATGATGGATATTTCATAATGGTAAAGGGGACTATACAACAAGAAGACATAACAGTCATCAATATTTATGCCCCCAATCAGAGAGCACCGAAATATACCAAGCAACTACTAACAGAACAAAAGGGATAAATTGACCAAAACACAATTACAGTAGGGGACTAAGTACATCATTGCCAGCTATGGATAGATCATCCAAACAGAAAATAAATAACGAAATAACATCCCTAATGACACATTAGATGAAATGGACATAATTGACATTTATACAGCACTTCATTCTAAAACATCAGACGATACACTTTTTTCTAGTGTACATGAAACATTCTCAAGGATAGACCATATATTGGGACATAAAACTAGCCTCAACAAATTTAAGAAGATTTAAATCATACCAAGCATATTCTATGATTACAAGGCTTCGAAATTGGATATCAACTGCAAAAAGAAAGCAGGAAAACCCACAAGTATATGGAGATTAAACAACATACTTTTGAAAAACGACATGGTCAAAGAAGAAATTAGAGGAGCGATAAAAAGATACATAGAAAAAAATCACAATAAAAATACATCCTACCAAAATTTTGGGGATGCAGCAAAAGCAGTTTTGGTTTTTTGTTTTTTGTTTTTTTTGAAAGCAGTTTTAAGAGGGATATTTATATTATTACAGGCCTAACTCAAGAAACAAGAAAAATCCCAAATAAATAATCTCACGTTACACCTTAAAGAACTAGAAAAAGAAGAACAAATGAAACCCAAGGTCAGCAGAAGAAAGGAAATAACAAAAATCAGAGCAGAACTAAATGAAATAGAGAACAAAAAGACAATAGAAAAAATTAATGTGAAAAAGAGCTGGTTCTTTGAAAAGATTAACAAAATTGACAAACCCTTGGCTAGACTCACTAAGATAAAAAGAGAAAAGACACTAATAAATAAAATCAGAAATGAAAAAGGGGAAGTTATAATGGATGACACAGAAATACAAAGATTATCCAAGAATACTGTGAAGGACTATATGCCACCAAATTCAATAACCTAGAAGAAATGGACAAGTTCTTAGAAACATATAGCCTTGCTGGGCTGAACCATGAAGAATTGGAAAATCTAAACGGACTGATCACTAGTAACGAAATTCAATCAGTCATCTGAAACCTTCCCCAAAGCAAAAGTCCAGGACCACATGGCTTCACGAGTGAATTCTACCAAACCTTCAAAGAGGATCTAATACCAATCCTGCTCAACTCTTCCAAAAAATTGAAGAAGAGACAGTACTCCCTAACTCATTTTATGAAGCCAACATTACCCTGATACCAAAACCTGGTAAGGACAACACAAAAAAAGAACACTACAGACCAATATGTCTGATGAATACAGATGCAAAAATCCTAAACAAAATTCTAGCAAATCGAATACAACAATGCATTAAAAAGATTATTCATCACGACCAAGTGGGGTTCATCCCCGGGGCACAAGAATGGTTCAACATATGCAAATCGATCAATGTGATACATCATATAAACAAAATAAAGGACAAAAAATCATATGATTATATCAATTGATGCAGAAAAAGCATTTGACAAGATACAACATTCATTTATGATTAAAACACTTAATAAAATAGGTATAGAAGGAAAATATCTTAACATAATAAAGGCCATATATGACAAACCCTCAGCTAATCTCATCATTAACGGTGAAAAACTGAAACCCTTTGCTCTACGTTCAGGAACATGACAGAGCTGTCCCTATCACCTCTGCTTTTTTTTTTTTTTTTTTTTTTTTTTTATTTATTGGGGTGACAATTGTTAGTAAAATTACATAGATTTCAGGTGTGCAATTCTGTATCACATCATCCATAAATTACACTGTGTGTTCACCACCCAGAGTCAGTTCCCCTTCCATCACCATATATTTGATCCCCCTTACTTTTCAACATAGTGTTGGAAGTCCTCACCAGAGCAACCAGGCAAGAGAAAAAATAAAAGGCATCCACATTGGGAATGAAGAAGTTAAATTGTCACTCTTTGCAGATGACATGATGCTATGTATAGAAAACCCTAAAGACTCCACCAAAAAGCTATTAGAAACAATCAACGAATACAGTAAAATTGCTGGCTACAAAATCAACGTACAAAAGTCCATTGCATTCCTATATACTAACAATGAAAACTCAGAAAAAGAAATAAAAAAAACAATTCCTTTTTACAATTGTAGCAAAAAGAATAAAATACCTAGGAATAAACTTAACCAAGGATGTGAAAGACCTATATGCTGAGAACTATAAGACATTTTTAAAAGAAATTGAAGAAAACACAAAGAAATGGATAGACATTCTGTGCTCATGGATTGGAAGAATCAACATAGTTAAAATGGCCATATTACCCAAAGCAATATACAGATTTAATGAGATCCCCATCAGAATCCCAATGGCATTTTTTAAAGAAATAGAACAAAAAAATCATCAGATTTGATTGGAACCACAAAAGACCCCAAATAGCCAAAGCAATCTTAAGAAAAAAGAAAAATGCTGGAGGTATCACACTCCCTGACTTTAGCTTGTGCTACAGGGCAACAATAATCAAAACAGCATGGTATTGGCAGAAAAACAGACACATCGACCAATGGAATAGAATTGAGAATGCAGAAATAAAACCACATAAATATGGACAGATAATTTTTGACAAAGAAGCAAAAAACATACAATGGAGAAAAGACAGCCTCTTCAATAAATGGTGCTGGCAGAATTGGAAAGCCACGTGCAAAAGAATGAAACTGGGCTGCTTATCTGTCACCATGTACCAAAATTAATTCAAAATGGATCAAAGATTTAAGCATAAGACCTGAAACAATAAACCGCATAGAATAAAACATAGGTACTAAACTTATGGACCTTGGGTTCAAAGAGTGTTTTATGTATTTGACTCCAAAGGCAACGAAAGTAAAAGCTAAAATAAATGAATGGGACTATATGAAACTTAAAAGCTTCTGCACAGCAAAAGAAACCATCGACAAAATAAAGAGGCAACCGACTGAATGGGAGATCTTTGCAAACATTGCCTCTGATAAGGGGCTGATATGCAAAATATATAAGGAACTCATGCAACTCAACAACAAAAAACAAACAAACCAGTGAAAAATGGGCAGAGGACCTGAAGAGACATTTCTGCTATTTGACATACAAATGGCAAATAGATATATGAAAAAATGCTCACCGTCACAAATCATCAGAGAAATGCAAATAAAAACTACAATGAGATATCACCTCACCCCAGGTACAATGGCTATCAGCAACAAGACAAATAGTAACAAGTGTTGGAGAGGCTGTGGAGAAAAAGGAACCTTCATACACTGTTGGTGGGAATGCAGACTGGTGAAGCCACTATGGAAGGCAGTGTGGAGGTTCCTCAAAAAATTAGGAATAGAATTACCATATGACCCAGCAATCCCTCTCCTGGGCATCTACCCAAAAAATCTGAAAACATTTATACATAAAGGCAAGTGTGCTCCAATGTTCATTGCAGCTTTATTTACTGTGGCCAAGACATGGAAACAACCAAAATGTCCTTCAATAGATGAATGGATAAAGAAGTTGTGGTATATATACACAATGGAATACTATTTGGTGGTAAGAATAGATGAAATAGGACCATTTGTGACAACATAGATGGATCTTAAGATTATAATGCTAAGCCAAATGTCAGACAGAAAATTTGAGAACCATGTGATTTCACTGATATGTGGTACATAAGCCAAAAACAACAAAAGAACAAGACAAACAAATGAGAAACAAAAACTCATAGACACAGACAATAGTTTAGTGTTTACCAGAGGGTAAGGGGGGTGGGGGATAATAGATGAGGATAAAGGGGATCAAATATATGGTGATGGAAGGAAAAGTGACTCTGGGTGGTGAACACACCATGGGATTTATAGATGATGTAATACAGAATTGTACACTTGAAATCTATGTAACTTTACTGACAATTGTCACCCCAATAAACTTTAATTTAAGAGAAAAATCTTTCTTTTTCATTTTTTACTTCAAATTTTTATTTGTTTACATTTAGGTTACTTGTTTTTTGTATTATAAAGAAATTTTAGCATTTATTTTTTAGCATATTATGGTACAAGAAATTTTATGTAACAAATAATTACAAAACACAAGAACAGATACAAGATACAAGAAATTTTATGTACCGGTAACAACTTTATGATATTTACACATCATTGAAGGCCAATAACTTAGTTGTTGCAAGTTCATTATAAGTTCAACAAAATCGATTATCATATTCCAGGGTATAATTTTGCATACGGATATCGTTACCGATTTCTAGAGTTACACTTTTAACTCATAAGCATAAATAAAAGATTAAAAACATTTATATAGATATGGAATGAGTACTACCCATGTATAATGCACATCCTTATTTTTTCCTTCACAAATTTGGGCAAAAAAGTGCGCATTATACACAGCAAAATATGGTAAATGTTAATAGAATAGATGCTTTATTCATAGGGAAGAGATTGTTAGACTGGATAAAAGAGCAAGATCCCACTATAATCTGTCTAATAAGAGACACCCTTTAGGTTCAAACACACAAATAAGCTGAAGGTAAAAAAGATATTTAAAAAAGACCACACAAATAGTAACCATTAGAGAGTAGAATGCTATATTAACATCAGACAATATATTCTTTAAGGCAATGAAATATTAACAGACATCAAGAGGGATATTTCATAATGGTAAAAGAATTGATTAATCAAGAAGATATAATAATTATTAATTTATTTGCAACTAACAGCAGAGCCGAAAAATAAGCAAAATCAACCTAATTGAAAGGAGAAATGAAATTCAATAATTATAGTTGGACTGCAATAGTCTGCTCTCAGTAACTGATGAAAAAACAAGATAGCAAATTAATGATGATATACAAGACTTGAACTGACTTAACGTGACTTAATATATGAAATCTTGCCCCCAAAACAGCAGAATACACATTCTTTTCAAGAAAATGAGAAACATTTTCCATAATAGGTTATATGATAGACCATAAAACAAGTCTCCATGAATGTAAAGGGTTGAAATCAAACAAAATACGTTCAACCACAGTTTAATTAAGTTAGAAATTAACCACAGTAAGAAAATGTGGGAAATCTCAAAGTATTTGGAAATTCAGTAGCACACTTCCATATAATAGGTAAGTTAAAGAAAAATATCATAAAAGAACTTAGAAAACATCTTGAATGAAAATCAAAACACAACATATCAAAGTTTCTGGGATGCATCTCTAAAACATTGCTTAGAGGGAAATTTGCAGCTTTAAATATTAACATTAGAAGACTATCTAAATTTTGTAATCTAAGTTTCTATTTTTAGAAGCTAGGAAAAAATGAAATGAAAATCAAATTAAGCAGAAGAAAGTAAATAATAAAGATCAGAGGAGAAATCAATGAAATAGAAATCAGAAACACACACAAAATATCAATTAATCCAAATGCTGTTTCTTTGAAATGTCAACAAAATTGATAAGTCAAGACTTACAAGGAAAAGGGAAGATACAAATTGCCAAATCTGGAATAAAAGAAAGAATACTGGTATAGACCATACCAGAGATTATAAGGAAATATTATGCACAGTTTATGACAAAAATTGGACAACTTACATAAAATGGAAAAATTCCTAAACAGTCACAAATTAATAAATCTCTCTCAGGAGGAAATAGCAAACCTGAATATATCTATATATCAAGTTTATTAATTTTATTTTGCTATGTAACTAATTACCACAAAATTGGCATTTTAAAACAACACACATTTATTACCTCAGTTTCTGTAGGTCAGGAGTCTGGATACAGTTTAGCTGGGTTCTCTGCTCAGAGTCTCACAAGGCTGAAATCAAGGTGGCAGCTGGACTGTATTTTTATCTGGAGGTCTGATTGGGAGAAAACATGCTGTCAAGCTCACGAAGGTGGTTGGAAGAATTAATTTCCTTGCTACTTTATGACTGAGGACCCCAGTTTCTTGCTGGCTGTCAGCTAGAAGTTGCCTTTAGGTCCTAAAGGCAGCCTGAAGTCCCCTACCATATGGTTCTGTCACCAATTCTCTCACAACATGGCAGCTTACTTCTTGAAGGCCAGCAAAAGAATTTCTCTTCAGTAAGGGCCCAGTCCCTCATCTAAGGGCTTTCACCTATTAATACCTGCTTACCTTTTTAAAATTCTGAATCAACTCACTTGAGATAACCTAAGGGATGTCCCCAACATTCCTTCACCTTTGCCTTTGTAGAACATAACCTACTCACAGGAATGACATCCAATCAGATTCACAGTTGCCCCCTCAGCACCCAAGGGCAGGGTATATACATTATGGAGCAGGAATTTGGAGCCATTTCCTAATTCTTCCTACCATATCACATAAAGAAATTGAATTAGGTGTATACAAATATTGAGTTATAATGTCGTACACCTGAAACTTATATAAAGTTATACACCAATTTTACATCAATAAAAAAAAGGAAATTGAGTTAGTATTTTAAAGTCTTCCCACAAATAAAAGGACAGGTTCTGATGGACTCTCTGATGACATATGAGAAAGAAATAATACCAACACTACAAAAATGCTTTCAAAAAAGCTAGAGGAAGAGGTAATACACTGAACTTATTTTATCAGGTCACTATTACTCTAGTATTAAACCCAGACAAAAACATCACAAGAAAGCTATAGAATAATATCTCACATGAATATAGATACAAAACTCCTTAAGACAATACTAGCAAACCAATAGGGAGTATGCACACTAATAAATGAGGTTTATCCTAGGAAAGGAAGACTGATCATTTCAATATATGTAGAGAAAGTCTTTGTTAATATCCAATACTCAGTCCAAATAAAGCCTCTGTACGTAGGTTAATAGTATTGCACCAGCTTCAGTTTTCTTATTCTGATAATGCGTTATGGCTATGAAAAATATAATCAGAGGAAATTTGATGAAAGGTGAACAAGACATTCTCAGAATGTGTTTAATTGATCCACTATTGCTGGATTTTTAAGTTGTTTCTAGTCTTTCACCAACAAATAATGCTAAAATAAACATCCTTATATATTTTCTTTTCTAGAGTGTCTGATTATTCCATCAGGATAAGTTCCCAAAGTTAGACCTACTCAGTCAAAGGATGTCTTACTTTTCTATTGCTGTGAAACAAATGACATGAACTTTGCAGCTTCAAACAACACAAATTTATTACCTCTCAGTTTCTGTGCATCAGAGATCTGGGCAGGGCTTAGCAGGATTTTCTGCTCTGGGTCTCAGCAGGTTGCAATCAAGGTGTCAGCCAAGTCTATGAACTCATCTGGGTAGAGGGTCCTCCAAGCTCAATGTTGTTGGCAGAATTCTGTTCCTTATGGTTATATGACTGTCCCTCAGCTTCTAGAGGCCACCCACCATTCTCTGCCACGTGGCCAGGTTCATAGCATGATAGTTTGCTTCATCAAGCCAACAGGATGTTGCTTTGCTGCTGTTTCTTGTCACTTACCCCGAACCCTTTTTTAAAGGACTCACCTGATTATGTCAGGCCTATTGAGGATAATCTCCTTTTTGGTTAACTCAGAGCCAACTGATTGACAACCTTCATTGCATCTGCAAAATCTCTTCACCTTTGTCATATACTATAACCTAATCACAGGTGTGCTATCCCATAATATTCACAGTCCCACCCTCACTCAAGGGGAGATTATACAGATATGTACACCAGGAGGCAGGAAAATTGGACGCTCTTAGAAGTCTACCTATCACAAAGAGTTTGCACATTTGTTAAGATTATGATTCAAATTGACAAATTTTTTGAAGAATATTTATACCCCCACCAGCAGAGTGCTGGTTTCCCCAGCACAGGATATTATCATTATTTTTAATCTTTTCCAAAGACAAGCAAGTATTACTGGCTTGAAACTATTGTACAAAGGTGTTGCTATGAGAGAATAAGTCTTGCATTTCTTTCTTAACACAGTCATGAGCCACTTAACGACGAGGATACTTTCTGAGAAATGTATTATTAGGAGATGTGCGAACATCATAGAGTGCATTTACACAAACTTATATGGTATAGCTTACTGCTTCTAGGCTTCAAGCCTATACAGCATGTTACTCAACCAAACAAAAGGAGATTAAATCAAGCAAAAGGGATAATGATGCAATCAAGAGATGGTAAATACAAGATACATGAGACTGCTGCCAGCATAACACAGCATACTGTTTTACAGGAAACTTTTTTTATCAGTAGAAAGATTACACTCTAAAATAATGATAAAAAGTATAGTAAACACATAAACAAGTAACAAAGTCATTTATTATCATCATCAAGTATTATATACTGTACATAATTGTATGTGCTGTACTTTTATACTACTGGCAGCACAGTAGGTTTGTTTACACCAGCATTACCACAAACACAAAAATAGTGCATTTCACTACAACATTACAATGGCTACAATGTCATTAGACAATAGGAATTTCTCAGTTCCATTATAATCTATGGGACCACCATATGTGCAGTCTGTTGATGACCAAATGTTCTTATGAGGCTCATTATTATATTAAGATTATTACAGTCTTTGACAAATTTTATTTTTCCTTTGCAAAATGTTTATCCATTTATTTGATTGTTTTTCTCTAGGGGCAATTTTCTGACACTTGTTGCTTCATAATCTCATTTTAAATGTTAAGAATATTAACTAGTAATGGTCCATATGGCAAGTATTTTCTCTCTCTCTCTTTTTTTCTTTTAAGGGGAAAAGGACTTTATTGGGGAAACGTATGTACTTCCAGGACTTTTTCCAAGTTGTGGGGACAGAGCCAGGAGTGCAGTTTCCAGGCTCTCAGCCTCACGTGGAAAGATGCTGGCTCAGGTAGTAAATGGCCATCAACTGTGATTGGATGGCCATCAGCTATGGCTAGTTGGCCGTCAGCTGTAACCAGTGAGCCATTGGCCACTAATATAATTGCCATGGCTACGCTAGCAGAAAATGGGGGCTAGCAAGAAGATGGTGGCTGAGTCTGGAAGTGGCGCAGTGAGGGTTGCGAACAGTGTTGCTCCTGCTTCCTGTGTCTCCAACCCAGCCACCAGCGAGAGTGTAGTGGTATGACTCCCCTATCTATGGCTCCATGGGTGTTACTTTTTGGCCTCACCATGTCCTGCGTTCTTATGTGGGGAGTGGGACCAGAGACCCCGCAGGCCACCCCGCATGACACAAGTCAACCTGTTGTCCTTTCAGTCTTAGTTGTGGAGGGCGCAGCTCAGCTACAGGTCCAGTTGCTATTGTTAGTTTCACGGGGTGCAGCCCACCATCCCTTGCATCGAGGAGTCCAACTGGCAACCTAGTAGTTGAGAGCCGGTGCTCCAACTAACTGAGCCATCTGGCACTGGCCCCTGTGGGAATCGAACAGGCAGCCTTCAGCATTAGGAGCACAGAGCTCCAACCGCCTGAGCCTTTGGAAAGGC
Source organism: Rhinolophus ferrumequinum (assembly GCF_004115265.2). Classification (NCBI taxonomy): domain Eukaryota; kingdom Metazoa; phylum Chordata; class Mammalia; order Chiroptera; family Rhinolophidae; genus Rhinolophus; species Rhinolophus ferrumequinum. Next base: position 22,566,664 of record NC_046297.1, on the reverse strand, counting down.
CCGCAAGTATTTTCTCTTAATATATTTTCTTTTTAACTTCGTTACAGTGGCTTGTACAATGTAAAACATTTTAGCATTCATAATCAGACCTACTAACCTTTATATGTTCTTTTCTTTGTTTTTTTGTGTTCTATGTTTTCCTCAGCTGTTTATTTATTTACTTATTTAGCTTTTTATTTCTAAAAAGAGAGAAGTAATGGAATCAGATGGAATATCAATTTCTATCTCTAGTGACAGGTAGGAACTTCAGACTGGTGGAATAGTGTACAATGCTGAAGTTTATGATAATGCCGCACCCATTAGTTTTCTAATTTTTATGTAAACCAATTCTTGACCTAAGGTGTCCAGCCAGAGAGATGAATGCATCATTCCTTCTAATGGCTTGGCTAAGGAAAATATATCACATTATTCTGTTAACAGTTCAAGACACTGGGTGTCAGTTCCATTTTGTTTTTCTTTTCTTATCTTTAGGCTATCAAATTACAGCTCTGAGTATTTGAAAACAAGCAGAAGGATGAGATCAGGTTTTCTCTAAAGCATATAGGTTTAGAGAAAGCTTGAGTTTTATCCTCATATCTGAGCAGTAATTCCATATTGTATTTAATATTTCCATTTTAATCTGGGACCTACAACTAGTTTTATTTTTAAAAATAAAATAAAACACTTCAAATTACGCAGAAAAATATACCTTTTAGGTAAGATAACTTCTTTCTGCTGGATTAAAAGAAATAACGATGAAATATTTCCTTGGCAAAAACAAAATCACTTTATGATTTATCTTAAAAAGTAGCCTCAAATCCCTTCTTCATTTATAGGTGAGTAAATCATAATATAAGGATATTAGTTAGTCCTTAAGCCTTCCTTGAAGTCTTGAAGATTACATTTCCTTTTCTATAAAATGAGAAAGTTTAACTAGCTGATCTGAGTTCCTACTCGAAATCTAACATTCTGATTCTATTTGATATTCAACTCAAGGTTTTCTGCTTAATTTCTTTCTTTGGCTCTTTCAAATGCCCAGTCCTAAGTCTCACCTTCAGGTTCTGCCTCTTTTAATTTGCAGATCTGTACTATGCATTCTTGCAAAACACGCCATTAACATCTCCAAGTCAATATATCCAAAACCAAACTCTGCCATCTGTCAAATTTCTTGGTTTCCATATTCCTGAGATTTGTACCTCTCCTTCTCAGTATACAGACATGAAGTAAGGGGTCATTTTCTCCTTATCTCTTCCTGTATTTAATCAGTACCCAAGGCCAGAGCATTTGTTCACTGCAATATTTGTCTTCTTAACTTTCTTTCAGTTTTTACTAACATATTAGTTCAGGCTCTTAGTATGTCACTCCAGAACTCAATATTGAAAATTCTTTATCTTCTTTATCTTTCCTGATATGATTAATCCAAAACAGTGTAACTAGGTTGATGTCCCTATAGTTCCCTATTGTCCCTTGACTATGCAACCCCTTTGCAATCTTCCCAGCCTTGCTTTCCAAACATTTCTCTGTCTTCTCCCACTCTATGTCAGGTGTCTTCGCCACCAAAGATACTTGCTATTTCTTGATTATATCCTGTATTTTGCTATTTCTTTGTCTTTTTTGTTTGACTTTGAATTCTTTTATTCAGTGTTGAAAGTATCTGTAAATGTTTGGGATATTTACTTTAGCTAAAACAAGGGGGAAAAAAGTAAGTAATAATCTTAAATCTTTATCCTTATTTAGAAAACTCATTTTAAGAAACTCATTTTTCTTGGGACAAAAAAGTATGTTACATACCCATGAAATACAGCAGTACTTTAAAATAAAAAGTCTATGCAGAAGACACTGAGAGCTGAGTGTGTTAGAGCTGGATGGCCTTTTGAGAGTCTCTACTCTGACACCCTCAGTAAAAGTCCGACAAGTTAATCCGCTTACTAAGGTCACATAGCTACCGCGTTACCTCCAAAATAAGACCTAGCCAGACCATCAACTCTAATGCGTCTTTTGGAGCAAAACTTAATATAAGACCCAGTATTATATTATATTATATTATATTATATTATATTATATTATATTATATTATATTATATTATATTATATTATATGACCTGGTCTTATATTATATTAAAATAAGACCAGGTCTTATATTAATTTTTGTTCCAAAAGACGCATTAGAGTTGATGGTCCAGCTAGGTCTTATTTTGAGGGAAATACGGTACTCAGAAACAAATCTTAGACCAAAAATTTGAACAGTTTTCTATAGCTCAAAAGAATATCAAAACCTACATTTTCATAGGACCAGGTCCATCATTCTCTGAATAAATAGGTATTTAGTGCCTGTAACGTGTGATATACTGGGTTCTGGAAAAACAAAATTGAAAAATGGCCTTGCTTTCCAGAAACATAGTCTAGGAGGAGGAGATACATGTGCCAAGATAAATGTAATAAAAGGTGATAGGTGCTGTGATAGAAATTGTGTACTGTTCAGACAAAACAAAAGGAGGTAGTTAGCTCTACCTGATATGACTGGAGAAAGCAGAAGGATTTCATAGATAAAGTAACCCCTTGGCCTTGATATAAAAAGAAAAGTTGTGTTCACCAGGGTTGACCAACAAGGAACAAACACAACCAATGGCATAGAGCATGAATTAGATGGAGACATTTGGGGGGAAATGCAAACAATTTATAAAGTCTGGAAGTTAAGGCACAACATAAGACATATCAAATTTAAATTGGAAAGGAAAGCACATTCCACATTGTGAAGGGAATTGTCTTACAAAGGAGTTTGGAATAATTATTATTGTTACTATCATTTTTATTAATGATTATCAGTTTCTCATTAAAATTAATTGGTTCCTTTTATTGATCATTTGCTATGATCACAATAAGTGATTTACATTACCAGACAAGGAAATTGAGATTCAAAGATTAACCACTTGCCTAAAGCAAGGTAGCTATTAAGTAGTAGAGATAATATTTGAATCAGGCCCACCTGCTTTGAAAGCTGAAAGTGGATTACAGTATAATCCATCATTAGTGTGTGGACAATGTGGAGTCATCAGAATATTTTAAACAAAGAAATATGAATGGATTCTTGTCTTAGGACAATCTGGCAACAGTATGTCATTGCACTGTTCAATACAGTAGCCACTACCTACATTGAAAATTAAATAATAATTTAATAATTAAAAATTCAGTTCCTCAGTTGCAGTAGCCACATTTCAAGTGCTCAACAGCCTCATGTAACTAATGGCTACTGTATTGGACAGCACAAAATGAACATTTCTATCATCTGTTGGACAACACTGGTATAGGGGATGCACTGGAGTTTTGTGAGATGACAAAGGGAGAGTAAAGAGACCATTACCTAGGACAAGTGAGAAAGAATTAGAGAAAAAACTAACATACTAATAGTAGAGACTTAAACTAGTAATTCCCAAAGTGTGATTTGCCCACTCCTACCCCCTCAATCAGCAGCATCAGATCACTTGGGAACCTGTTAAAAATGTAAATTCTCAGCTGTAACCCAGACACACTGGATCAGAAACTCTGAGAATAGGGCCCAGCCTTTTATGTTGTGAAAAGCCCTGCAGGGGATTATAATGCTCACTTAGGTGTGAAAACCATAGATTTAGAGCAAGGGACAATTTTGTAAAGAATTGTACAGAAATACAAGCAAATTTTGTGGCCAAATGTGTATATAGAGGAAAAATGAACCTAGGATAACTCCATATTCAAGGGGAAAAGATAATAGGTTTGAGTTCCTGAGGAACACCCTAGTATTGTGATCTTATTGGAAGTGTTAGTCTATAAATCAGGAGAAAGTTCTGGAATGGTGATACAGATTTAGAGTCATCAGAATTTAGGTGGTAAATTAACCAGGAATGGATTAGCTCTCACTGTTTTTCCTCTAGAAAAAAATGATATTTACATATGTGTCTAGAAATACTGAGGGGTCTTTCTAGATTTAGGTGCAATTCTCCACACACTGGGTTCTTTTTTCTCCTATTCAAGGAATCATCTCAAAATGCAAATTTGGTCTGTTAGATATGAACATGTTCTATTTTTAAAAATAAATAATTAACCTACACTGTTATTCTGAGTATTATTAGTACATATAAGTTGTCAAACAGAATACACAGAATCCTAAATTGTGTATAGTGAAAAGAGGACAGGTGTAAGGGCTGACTCCCTTTCTTTCCAATCCTGGTGTGTGAGCTGCAGCACAGGAACCAGCAAGGGGGCAGGAGAAATGGTCAGGGAGGAACCAGCAAGAGGAAAGGAGAAATAAATGGTCAGGGAAGTACTAGGAGAATACCACAAGGCAATAGAAGAGCATTTCTAAGAGCAAGTGATGAACACAGCTGTATTCCAGAGAAACCACTAAGAAAGACCTTGGACTTTGCTCTTAGGCAGTCATTGTGGAACTTTCTCAAAGTCATCGTAGAGCAGCTGAGGTCAATTTGACCTACCAACTAAGAAGAGTGAAGTGATTGAAACAAAAATAGGTGAGAAAATGGAAGCAGCAAGATTAGATTTATGCTTTGCACTGTTCCTAGGTTACAAAAGAGTCACCTTACATTCTCAGTATCTTACAGAAATTTCAGTGAAACAGCTCTTCTAAATTTTATACTTTCTCACCCCAGGGCCCTCCTATAAGTATGGCATGAAAGGGCTAGCATACTATAAATAAAATCATCCCACCCACTGATATGATCCATTGATCCTAGACAATGATTGAGTTCACTTTAATCCTCTCTTCACCTAGGTTGGGTTCCTTTCTAGGATTCCTCTTGTCCTTCACAGTGTTGCTTGGCCTGCCCCATATACCCTAATGACATGTCTGAATTGTCAGAGTAAATATAGCATAGGCTTTAAAACAGGGACTGTCTCTAAAAAAATACCATTTGTATTGTTCCTTACAATTGATCTGACCTAAATTAGTCCTCACAGCTATCCTGTGAAGTAGATAGGAAAGTATTACTGGGCTTATTTTGCAGATGACAATTGAGGTGGTAAGGCTTGTCTAATATCTCCCCTTTGTAGCCACAAAGTAAAAATCTTATTTTATTTATTTTATTAATATATTAATTCCATATTTTTCCATGAAGTATTCTAGGTAAGGGCGTCTGAAAAATAATAAGAGTAGAATGTCAAAACTAGATGATAAAAGAAGATAGATATTCAGCTGTTAAGTTTACATAGGTGGTGTAGCTCAGCTTTAAATTTAACTCTTAAGTTTTTTGGCAACCAAACAAAAAGGCAGACACTGTCAATTATGCAGTTCTTATTTTTGTAAAGAAATAAGTGTGCAAGTTTCTCCAAGGACCCAAAGTACCTCCTTCCCTGCCTAAATTCTAAAAGAAACTTCAAATCCCCATCTTCACATAAAGGGCATTTCTAAAAACAAGGGTAGTGAAACATTTCAGATGGTGGCTTCTAATAATTTCCTTTAATAAATCTTCATTTAAATATTAAGTTAAACACTAACGTACAACACAAACACATGTACTAATTTTTCTGATCATTGATGATGAGCAGGTATCACGAGGATATGACACATTATATCTTGGGCTATATCTCAGTTTTCATCATTGTGGCTAAATGTTATGCACTAACTAGCACATATTAGAGGAATATGCTCTCTCTCCATTAGAGGTAAAAATCGGAAAGCCTTGCTAAGTGTTCACACTCTTGTATAGACGCACACATGCACACACACACACACACACTACCATTTTAATATAAAAAATACATATAAAGTTCTTCTAAAGAAGAAGAAACTAAAGCGGTCTTGGGTCTTTAGGAAATGCTAATTGGCTTAAGTGAAATGTCATCTATTAATCTAAGATATTTCTGGACTAACTATACTTTGAGGTAACTAGAATATAGGCTTTTTTTTGTACTTAAGTTATAATGAGAAGACATGCTGAATAACAATCTCCCCTGACTCTTAGGAACTGATGATCACTAACATTTTTAATTACAAATCCTTCCTGGATGCTAATAAGGTTATACCAGAATGACTGATGCCTTCCCTCTCATAAGGCGTCAAATGAGCCATGAATCTAATGCTGTATTTGTGTATCCTGTTAGGTAATCTATACATGGATATCCAGTCACTGCATTACCGTAGACCTCCCAGGGCATATTTGTCCTTCTAAAACTGAATATGTGTATGTAGAAAACCAGTCTGTTAAAATGCATCTAATATTCAGCTGCTGGCCTTAGGCACTGGTCTAGAGTATTAAAAAAACAAGACATACTCTCTGTCCTCAATGAGTTTAAAGTATGGTCTGGGAAGTAAAATATATACACAAGTTATGCAACTAAAAACAATAACCAAGAACACATGCAAAACACAAGCGTACAATATATAATCAATGATACTTAACAGTATACAGATATCAAGGCAGTAGGTATGGATGATGACTAGTGATAGAATAAAGAGTGAAGTAGTAACCTCTGTCCTCACCAGCTGATACAAAAGTAATGTAAATTGGCACCCAGATTCAGAGAGCAATGTTAAATAGAACATACTATATCTAATGCCTAGGGATGTGGGCAGATGAGCCAACCTCTGCTATGTAGAGACAAATTCCATACTTGAGAATATGGATTGTCTTGTTTCAGACCAGTAATTTATATATTTTAATGAGCTCTGACTTTACTTAGAGTGCTTTTATAAAAAGCAGATTTCAGGATCACTTTTGTATATTCTGATTCTGTGGCTAAGGGTAAAGTCTGGAAAACTGCATTTTCATAAGTCACCTAATGATAGAGTGAGTTCAAAAACCCCCAGTGTGAGGCCCACTGCCAATGGTGCTCACTCAAGACAAATGCGTGTGACACAAGGGGAAGAGTCAGTAACAAGGCTCACAATGTTCCCAAACATTGTTAAAAAACTGTACAATGAAAAGGATAGGAATTCTCAAATGATCCCTCCAAAGTTCCAAATGCTTTTCAAAACAAGAAATAGGTAGCATTTTAACTGGTGAAATCTCATGTTAGAAATTATAAACACATCAAACTTACAAAGAAAAGTACTATTCTATGGTTCATTTACTAACCAGTCGATTTTACTGGATGATTATGTGTTGATTTTGTAAAAAATTATTTAATTAAATTATTTGAACTGAGAAGGGAGTACAGTATAAATTCAAAGGGTTATAATAAAATGGAATTGTTTGCATTGAATTTGCTACCCAATAATTTTCATTGAATGTATTTTGGTTTCCAAAAAGAATTTTTTATTCTTCACTATTTAATAGGCCTCAATTAGATGTATTTGTTCTCTCAGATTAAATACTGTAATAATATTCTGAAACCTCATGCCATGCTCTTATTAATTATGTACATAAAACATTTTTTTGCAGATAGGAGATATTACCCTAGGCATTTTGCGAGTAAATCATTATTAGCCATGTTCAGAAAACAAGAGGAATTTACTCAAATTCTCAGAGCAAATGAAGTGGGAAATTGACAAAAGAGTCATTCATTCAGATAGCACAGGCGTTCATCATACACTCTCAAGGCATGGTATTCTGTATTTGGAAACAAATTGGATATATGGTTAGGAACCCAAACTCTGAACACTAATCTAATCATTCTTTTTAGGCTATATCATTTCCCTCAGAATCATCACTCTTTATTACATTCCCATAATTTCAACTACAATGTTTTTCTAAACTAAGAAATAGAATAGCCTTATAATGACTTTGTAACCATTATTTGGGAAACTGAAAGAAAACCTTATTATAAAAGAATCCTAAATATAAGCAAAAATGTAACGCCAGGAAGGACCAAAGTAATACTCAGAGAGTGGTTTGGAACATTAAGTTAGGCTGGAAATAGAGTTTCTGTTGCAAGCAATAATAGGAAATGGGGCTCTAATAGATTGAGCCAAATTGTGGAGGATTTAAAAGCCAAGCTGATCCTGTCACTCTTGCATTGCCAGTGGAGGCCAAGTGGAAACATCTGGAAACTAAACAACACACTTCAAAATGGGTCAAAGATGAAATATCAGGGGAAATTTTTAAACAATACATTAACTGAACTTCAGAACAAGAGGCAGCCTTTCAGAGCAAGTTAGAAATCCCGTCATAGAAGAAACCCAACATTGAGTAGAAGTGTGATGAAACTCTTGGAAAGAGAAGCTGCCCAGTATACTTGGAGCACACCGCATGGAGGAACAGGAAAATGAGACAGACTAGCTGGCATTTGAGAGGTAGAAAATCTAGAGAATGTAAATTTAGGGAAGTGGACAACAGTGGGGAAAATTCTAGGAAGGAGTGTAAGTGTTGATCATAGCAGGTTGGGAGTAGGAGATAAAACATTGAAAGAAAGTAGACATATTGGAGTTGATTACGCAATTCTAGAAATGTAGCTGCAAAGAGAAAGGAAATAGCATATATATATTGATGAGGCAGCAAGATCAAGTGAAGAAATTTGTTTAGTTAAATTTTTTTTAATAAAAACACAAACAGGAAAGACCTGGCAAGTTTATTGGCAGAAGGAAAAGCATTTGTAAAGAAAGAAATTGAAGATAATTGTAGGGGAGAGAATGCAATTAAAAACGTGAAAAAAACAACATTTGTGAGAAGGAATACATGAAACTTACCAGCAAAGATATCTCTTCCAAAAAAGAGGAAGGAAGAGAAGATAGAGAGAGTTTAGATCATTTGCAGTAGCAGAGATGGAAAATGAAGATCTCATTTGACCACTTTCCTTACTGCCTGGGAACTGGGGCTTGATCTTCAAAGTGGGATGCCAGGAATCCTGGGAGCACAGGGATGGAGTGCTTAAAAGAAATTGATGTCTAGATCCTCTACTATCTCATGACTTCCTGGAGAAAGCCCCTGTGGGTCGGTGCATCTTGCTGTTTTCTGTTAACTACCCCTCACAACCTCCTTTCCTTTACTTCAAAGGTAGGCTAATCTCTCATCCATCCCATACATTGCCCAGGTTTAAAAACTCAGGTGCACAAAACAAAGGAAACATTCAACAGTTCCTTTCATTAAGTAACAAGATACCCATTTCTATCTGTCTAATTAAGAAGAGTCTAATTAAGAGATTAATATGTTTGCTTAATAAATATTTCTCAAACTCTGCCACATATTTATATTTTGAACAACTCAGTACTTACCATATGATAATTTTCATGATAACCCAGTCCAGCAAAAAAGTGTTTTAATGCATAGTCTTATAGTCATAGTAAATAAAAATGAATAAATATATTAAGTACATTAGCACTTTGTTGTATAGACATCTGATAGAGTTATGAATAAACTACATTAAGCGTAAAAGTACATTAGAATAAAATGTGGAAGAAGCAGAATGGAATATGAACTCAAGAAATAAAAGGAATAATATGAAATCTGTTTTTAAAAAGGCTTCTTGGTGTGTGTATTTTTTTAATGGATAGCATACTCATTTTAAATGGATAACACCAGGTGTCAATTACCATGGTATTTCTATTATACTGGATTTATTTAAAGGAGTGAGGAAAAACTTTTATTTTTAAATGTCAATATTACAATATTCCAGAAAGTACATAGTTTTAACTATTTAAACTTTTGCTGAAAACTTTTTGTATGTCCGTTTAAAAGTGTGTGTACATAGATTTTCAAAATTATTTTAGGATGTACACCAGTTTAGAAGATCATTGTGGTCTTCTAGGGAGACAAAAAAGACATGAGTGATGGGATTGATGAGCAAACACATGCCCAATTGAAGTTAAGATGACGTGTAGTAGATCAGGTTGGCAAAATTCCAGCATTTTCTTTGGCAATGATCTGTAGCCTAGAAGCAGAAATGAGAATGAATGATATAAAATGATAGCAAATTGGGCACAGCAAGATACTAGGAAAGCCTGGAATATTGATGAAGACAAGTTAAAAATATCTGACCATAGTACCTAAATTGGACAAGGTAGTAAGTGAGACCAGAAGCAGGTTACTGAAGAGTATAGGTTGGTTGGGTCCCAATAGTTAATGGCTGAAATAGGGTCATAGAAAAGGAAAGAGTGTGAGAAGAGCATACCAATTCTAAGCTTTTGAAAACAGAGTAGTATCATGTAACAATAACGTTATTACTCTGTGGCTGCTATTTGGAGATAGAGATTGTCATGACAAGGTCAAGAAATCGTGAGGCTAGAGGTAGGAATAAAGGGCCAACATAGATACAGAAATATATTGAAATGTCTAGAAATGCTGTCAGGGAATGAGATAATGGGGAAGAACATAAACAGATTCTTACCTCGTGGCTGGTATTGGACATGATGTCCTGGCAGCAAAGTTAGGGAAAGTAGGCTGTAATTGGGCAGTATGGACTTGAAGAATCAAAGAAAGAGTTTCATGTTCCAGAAGTGACACAGAGACTTGTATAGAAGATACAAAATCTTACACTTTTCATCAGTTGTGCACAGTGGAACTTTATTTTACCCATCTTAACTTACTGAAGAGCTTTGATTTACACAGAAGGCAGGGAAAAGGGAAACAAAAAAAACTTAATCCCACTCCTTCATTGTAACTCATCTCCTCCTATTTTACAACTTTGTCTATTTGGGATACATATTAGGTCAAATTTAGAAATCTCCCAGGAGGTGATCTAAGTTTCTAGGGTTAATACCTACAAGTACTATTGTTCAGTTATCAGGGAAGAGGCATCTATTCAGGTAGTTAATTACAACATCTTTCACTTCATCTCTACGCATTTGCTATTAATTGATCCAAGTCAGGAGCCTTAGTGGCTCTCCCTACTCACAGCTTCTGAGGTTCAGAAGCTGAAACTGATAACACAATCTAGAGTCTAGCCACCACGTGGCCATGTGTACTCCCCTGTGGCTACCCTGGGACATGGTCTCTTTCCCTAGTTTTAGGCAGGAAGCAAAGCACTAAAACCTTATAGATGCCCAGGGAGAGTTTTGCTGTCTTCTCATATGCTGCATCTTCCCTCTTTGAGATGTAAATCTATGGTCAGTCCATAGATTTCAGGATCATCTGAACCAAAGCCCCTTGAGAATCCGAATTAAATTATCTCTCTCTCATATACCATCTTGCAGCTGAAAATCAGATTTCCCAGACCATATTTAAGAATTTAAAGCCAAGAATCCCTTCGTGTAAAACCAAGTCTCTCCCCTGAGAACAGTGCTGATAGCAAGCTTTTGTTTCCTGAATGTCAGAGACTGAAAAGTGGTCTTGGAATGCCAAGGAACAGAAGTATTTTTTTTGTTTTTTGGTGTGTTTTTTTTTTAAATCTCTGAATGCTGTCTTGCTACTTTTGAAGAGGAGGCCATTAATGGCAGTGTGAGGAGGCCTCCAAGAGAGACAGTGACATGAACTGCAGTGACTTTAGGAGGAACTAAGCTTCCATGAGCACTGGGGAAGAAGGTAAAAAGAAAAACAAACAAACAAACAAATAAACAAACCCTGATGTATGAGCCAAACCCTTTCTCCTGAGTTTAGTGTGCTGTATCCAACTGGATGGCCAAAGGTGGCCTCTCTTCATGAGCACCAAGGGGACTCAAATCCGACAAGTACAGAACTGAGTTCTCTTAAAACTGTGTCTTCAATACGAAAGGCACCGCCTATAAAAGAAATAATTGATAAGCTGTACTTCATCAAAATTTAAAACATCTGCTCTATGGAAAAAAATTAAAATGTCAAAAGAATGAGAAGACAAGCCACAGACTCAGAGAAAACATTTGAAAAGACACATACAGTTGTACCTCAGTTTTCGAACATCTCCATTGACAAACATTTCAGTTTACGAACGCTGTAAACCCAGAAGTAAATGCTTTGGTTTTCGAACACGACTGGGAAGTCAAACATTTCACGCAGCTTCTGCTGAGTGCAAGATCCTGAGGCCTAGCTGTTGGCTGTTTTCGAACGTTTCAGAACTCAAACGGTCTTCCAGAACGGATTACATTCAAAAACCTAGGTACCACTGTATATGATAAAGGACTGTTCTCTAAATTACATAAACAACTCTTAAAACTCAACAATAGGAAAACAAACAACCTGATTAAAAATAGGCAAAAGATCTGAACAAGCACTTCACCAAAGAAGACATACAGGTGGGAAATAAGCATGTGAGAAGATGCTCCACATCATATGTCATCAGGGAATTGCAAATTAAAATAACAATGAGAAACTACTACGGACATATTAGAATGGCCAAAACCCAGAACATGGACAGCACCAAATGATGGTGAGGATGTGGATCATCAGGAACTCTCATCCATTCCTGGTGAAAATGCAAAATGGTTCAGCCACTTTGGAAGACAGTTTGGTAGTTTCTTATCAAACCAAACATTCTTACCATACAATCCAATAATAGCACTCCTTGATATTTACCCAAACTTGTTGCAAAACTTACGTTCACACAAAAACCTGCACACAAATAGCAGCTTTATTGATCATTGCCAGAACTTGGAAACAATTAAGATGTCCTTCAGTAGGTGAATGGATAAATAAACTGTGGTACATCCAGACAACATAATATGATTCAGTGCTAAAAAGAAATGAGTTACCAAGCCATGAAAAGACATGAAGGAATTTTAAGTGCATATTACTAAGTGAAAGAAGTCAATCTGGAAAAGTTGCATGCTATGTGATTCCAACTATATGACACCCTGGAAAAGGCAAAACTGTGGAGACAGTAAAAAGATCAATGATTGGGGGTAAGAAGAGACAAGTAGATGGAACACAAAGCATTTTCAGGACAGTGAACCTATTCTGTATGATACTGTAAAGGTAGATGCTTGTCATTATACATGGTCCAAACTCATAGATACAACACCAAGAGTGAATCCTAATGTAAACTGTGGGCCTTGTGTGATAATGATGTGTCAGTGTAGGTTCATCAACTATAACAAATGTACCACTGTGGTGAGAAATGTGGATAGACGGGGAGGTTGTGTGTGTGTGGGAACAGGAATTCTCTGTACATTCCTCTCAATTTTGCTGTCAACCTAAAACCGCTCTAAAAAATTAAGTTTATTAATTTAAAAACAAAAAAAAAAAAACAAACGCGCACACACAAACACACACACACACACACACACACACACACACACACACCCGCCCGCCCACCCACCCACCTCGGGTGGCCCAGTGGCTCAGGCAGTTGGAGCGCTGTGCTCCTAACTTTGAAGGCAGCCAGTTCAATTCCCACATGGGCCAATGATGTGCGTCCTCTACAGCTAAAACTGTGAACAACAGCTCTCCCTGGAGCTGGACTGTGGTGAGCAGCCCCAGGTCGGTGTGAGCTACTGGGTGCTGACGTGTGCTACCGTGAGCAGCCGGTGGCTGGGTTGGCTGGCAGCTGGCGTGAGTGGCCGACAGCCATCGTGAGCGGCCAGCAACCTTCATGAGTGGCCGGCAGCCTACGAGAGCTGCTGTGAACGGCGACTGGTGACCAACTGCCTCAGACGGTTGGAGCGCAAGGCTCATAATACCAGATGGGCCAGGGAGCTGGGCCCCACAACTAGACTTGAGAAACAATGGCTTAAAAAAAATGAGGGGGGATAAAAAAAAAAACAACACAAAAAACAGCTGTCTTCCTCATTTAGCACCATTGTCCACTCAATTGCTCAACTCAAAAATACAAGCAATGTATTCAGTTCCCCTCTCCTAACAACAAATTAACCACCGAGGGCACCAGTTCATTTTCAGTGTCTTTGGAACCTATCACCTCCTATCCATTCTTCTGTCTTTATACTAGTTTGTACTTCTCTTCCCTGGATTACTGAACCACCTTAAATGTTCTTGTTTTACTTCAATCTACTGTCAACAGTAATTCTTTCCAAAACATAAACATAGTCATGTCACTGCTCTACTCCTTCAGTTGTTCCCCATAACTTTCAAGGTAAAGCCCAAATAGCATTGTTTACTACACTCTACACCCTGGGCCTCATATTCCCCCACCCTTGGTACTCTTCTCCTGCACTCTCTGATCTGACCACACTGAACTTCTTTCAGGTTCTTAACATTCTTGTTCCCTGCCTTTCCCACAAGCAGTTCCCTGTTCTGGTACATTCTTCCCTTCCCACCTATTTACCCCTCTTTATCTTTTAGGTCTCAACTTCGTCATTTTTCTCTCCAGGAACTCTTTCCTAGATCATCACCTCTTCCAGTTAGGAACTGAAAGCAGCACTCTCCATGCTCTTGAAGTATGACTCCTGCCCACAGGAGCTATTAACGCTTTTCATCATCAACATTAATTTACCCCCTTGGTCCTCCCCAATAGCTGGCAAGCTCTGTGAGGGCAAGAATTAACATCAGTCTTGTGTGCTGTTAGCACCTAACACACTGTCTTCCATAAAGCAGAAGTCCAACGCTTGTTAAATTAATGAATGAATCAACAAATGAAGGGAAATGCCAAATTAAGATAATGAACAAAGAGACCCTCCTCACTATGATGGAGAGGGAGGAGAGGTGAAGAGAAGAATTGGTACAGAACTGGAAAATCAGAAAAGAACTGCGGAGAGTAAGAATTGTGTGGAGTAAGAAATAGAACAGAAATGCTGCAAAGGATGTGTATGTGTCTAGTTCATTAGGCACAAATTATCATGCGCACACAAGGATTAGTGTAAACAAATGGTTTATTTAGCCTGAAGAAAATGGATTCAGAAGGATCACTAGGCAGAGCTGAAAGGGTGTTCAAGAGTAGAGGAAGGGAAAATCTCTGGAGTCTTTTAAGCCAGTGGGGGAGGGGTTCTGATAGAACCCCCAAAGGCCCCCGTCTACTCTGTGCAACCCCCAGTTATATCCTTCCAGGTGTGCAGGACACAGTGATGCTTACCAGTCGACAAGAGAATCTGAATGAATCTAAGAAGCCTTAATAGAATAACAGAATTAGAGAGTATATCTGTACCCATGCAACCTATGAAAGTTTGCCTTTGTGGGGTGAAACAAAACAACCAAGATGTTTATAATTTATTAGCTAAAGCTGTGAAAAATATTTCTTTTCCCATTGGTTATAGAACTGGCCACTGAATTCTCTATGTTTTTTCTCTCCACTTGAATGGTCAGCCAGACCCTGGAGTACAGGGAAGAGGCTGGCTGCTACTGCGGAGTACAAGAGCTGAGCAGAAAGAAGCATTGGGTAGGGAAAAAAATCTGCTGTCCTGGTCTGAAATGGGTGCCATTTTACCTTATGGTGGTCAAGCTAAGAAAACAGGTCAGAGCCTGTGAGATGCTGCAAAGAGAAAAGGTGGAAATGGCCTATTTTCTAAATGTACACAACCCCATCTGGCTAAAAAGATCTGTGCCAAGCTGGTCTGAATGGAGATAAGAGGCATTTTCAGGTGACCATCCGGCTGCCTTGTAACACCCCATTTCTCCAAGACCAAGTGACCTCATCTCTCGCTAAGAATAACCTTACCAGCACAGGGTTATTGGCTCTTTCCTTTCAATTTCTACTCTCCTCTTACAACAATCCTGCTTCTGGGCGGTGGAGCAGAATTTACTAACCTGAGTTAAGAACTCAGGAATATGATCCTATCACATGTTTTGTAACATCTAAGTAAATAATATTTTAAAAGCCATATAAAACAATGAGTTACCACACCATATCTCTTATAATAGCCAAATCCAGAACACTGACACCACCAAATGCTGGCAAGGATGTGGAGCAGCAGGAACTCACATTCATTGCTGAAGGAATGCAAAATGGTACAGCCACTTTGAAGGAGTTTGGCAGTTTATTACAAAGTTAAACATAGTCTTATCAAATGATCCAGCAATCACATTCCTAGGTATTTACCCAAAAGGTTTGAAAATTTATGTCCACACAAAAACCTGTACATGAATGTTTACAGCAGCTTTACTCATAATCGCCAAAAATTGGAAGCAAACAATGTGTCCTTCAGTAGGTAAATGGATAAACAAACTGTGGTATGTCCAAACAATGGAATATTATTCAGTGCTACAAAGAAATGAGCTACCAAGCCCTGAAAAGACATGACGAAACTTTAAATACATATTATTAAGTGAAGGAGGCCAGCCTGAAAAGGCATACTGTGTGATTTTAATCATGTGACATTCTGGAAAAGGCAAAACTATGGTGACAGTAAAAATATCAGCGGTTGCTAGGAATTGAGGATGGGGATTAATAAGCAAAGCACAGGGGATTTTTAGAGCAGTGAAACTGTTCTTTCTCATACTATAGTGATGAATACAGGTCATTATACATTTATCACAACTCATAGAATGTGCACCAGGAGTGAACCATATGTAAATTATGGACTTTAGTTAATAATATTGTATCAATATTGGCTCATCAATTGTAACAAATATCCGTACTACTAGGAGATGTTAATAACAAAAGAAATCTGTGGGGGGAGTTGTTTATGGGAACTCCCTGTACTTTCCACTCAATTTTTCTATAAACCTGAAACTGCTCTAAAAATAAAATACATTAATTTTTTTAAATATATAACAACATTAATAGTGCCACCCTCATATTGGCTTTCCCACAAAAGAGGGTTTTGGGTACTAATTATCTGTTAAGAACAACTTTTATAATAAAGACATGGAGATATTTTTGCAAAATAAAAACCCATGGAGAGTTGTGTTTAAAAATAGAACTAGGAGTAAAAATATGAAGTCTTGGCTCTTCATATTGTGTCACTTTAGGTAAGTCAGTTAACCTCTCTAAACCTCAGTCTAAACTTTTTTAAAAAGAAAAAAAGATAAAGATGATGCATCAAATATTTTAACTAGATCTATGCATTTAATATAATTAATTTCTTTTTTGAGTACATTGATTTGACATATTCAAAAAATTTCAAATAATTACTAGAAATATATCACTTATAAATACAAAAATCTGTTATTTTAAATTGCATGAACAGTAAATTTTCAACATAAAAACCAGGTCAAAATCAATAACATTAAATTTGTTACATACACATCTTTAACTTATCACCATCTACCTTCAAATCACTTTATGCCATCCATGCATAAAAGCTTACAATAATGTACTTCCATTTACCCCTCCCAGTCTTTGTGCTATTGTCATCATACATTTACTTCTACATCTGTTATAAACACCACAATATATTGTAATCATTTTTGCCTAAACAGTTGGTTATCTTTAAATAAATTTAAGATAAGAAGTATTTTACATTTACACAAATATTTACCATTTCTGGTACTCTTTATTACTTTTTGTAGATCTAAGTTTGCATCTGATATTATTTCCCTGCAACCTAAACTTCCTTTAACATTTCTTATAGTGTCATTCTAGTGGTAACAAATTCTCTCAGCTTTATTTTGTTTGAAATGTATTTATTTTGCCTTGATTTTGAAAGGACATTTTCTCTAGATGTAGAATTCTAGCTTGTCAGGTGATTTTGTTTTTCTTTCAGCACTTTAAAGATGCTGTTCCATTGTCCTCCGACTTGTGTTGTTTCCAATGTCAGCAGTCTTTCTTATCTCCATTCCTGTGCATATAACATGTCTTTTGTCTCTGCTTGCTTTTAAGATTTTTTTCTTTATCACAGCTTTTTAGCAATTTAACTATGGTGCTTAGGGGAATGTATATGGTGTGTGTGTGTGTGTGTATGCATGTGCATGTGCACACACATATTTGCTTATGTGTTTATCACACCTTTGGTTTGTTGAGATTCATGTTTTACAGTTTAATCAAATTTGGAAATTTTCAGCTTATACTTTCCAATATCACCCCCTTATGACTCTCCAATTATATATATGATAAAAAGCTTTCTATTGTTTCGTAAGTCACTGGGGCTCAGGTTTGTTGGTTTGTTTGTTTTTCAGCCCTTTGTCTCTCTGTGTTTCAGTTTAGATGGTTTCTATTGCTATATATTCAAGTTCACTAATTTTTATCTTCTGAGGCCTAATATTCTGTTAATCCTATCCACAGCACTTTTAATTTCTGACATTGTATTTTTTAATCTCTAAAGTTTCATTTGAGTCTTTTTCATGTTTTCCATTGTTTTCTTTATCATGTGCATGTTTTCTTCCACATTCTTGAGCAAATTTATAATAGCAGTTTTAAAGTTCTTGTCTGTTAATATCATCATCTTTGTCATTTCAGGTTCTGTTTGTATTGATTGGTTTTTCTCATGGTTATGGGTCACATTCTTCTGCATCTTTAAATGGCCAGCAATTTTTATTGGACGTTAAATATAGTGAATCTGACTTTTGTTGTCCTCTTTTGAAAAATGTTGAATTTTGACCTGGTAAGCAATTAGTTTACTTATAATGAGCTTGATGTTTTCAGGGCTTGTTTTTAAGCATTGTTAAGGGAAATCCAGAGTACCTGTTACTCTAAGGCTAAACTATTAGCCCTACTCTAAGGCTAACCTATTAGCCCTACTTTTTAAGGCCTGGTCTTTCTAGGGTCTTGTCTTGTCTGAATACTCTAGGTGTTCAGTTGGGTCTTTTATTTCTAGCCTGTCAGAATGTACAGTCTCCCAGCCCCATGTAAGTCCTGGGAATTGTCACGCTTACAATGGTTGATTTTTTTCTCAGTTTATGCACATATGGCTTAGTATTCAGAAAAAAAAAAAAGCAAGGGGGTGCCTATGCAGACCTCTTGAGCTATTTCTCTACATCACTCCCTCTTCCCCACAACTTCCAGATATCTCAGCTTTCCTGAATACTTATATCTGTGCTTGAGAGCAGTGTTCTACATGATTTCCCTTTCTTGTGCCATAGTTTGGTAAGTGCCTCTAGAGTTCTGGTCAAGATGACAGAGTACATAAATGCTGTGCTTGCCTTCTCTCACAATCACCTGAAAACTACAACTAAATTACGAACAACAATGATTGAGAATCACCTGAAGTCCAGCTGAACAGAAGTTCTATAACTAAGGAGAATGAAGGATATACAGAAGAGGCCATGATGAGACTGGTAGGGGGGAGAGATGTGGAACAGCCTGGTCCCGCACCCTGGTGAGATGGTTAAAAATTGGAAGGGCTATCTCAAATGCAGAAGTCCCCCCTGAGGAGCAAGGGGTCTCAGCTCCACACCAGGCTCCCCAGCTCATGGTGCCAATGACAGGAAGAGAAGTCCTCATAATTTCTGGCTATAAAAAACAGTAGAGATTGTGGCTGAGTGAGAGGGAGGACTGCTGGAGTCCCAAGCATTCCTTTTAAAGGGACGTCACTTGGACTTACTCGAGGATGGAATCACTCCCTCTGAGCGGGGCAGCAGCTCTAAAGGCACCAGAGACATATGGGGAGGAACTGAATTGTCTGGCTTCAAGGCGAGGGCTAGAGGGGCAGCTTTCTCCTAGACACAAGTGCTGGCAAAAGACATTGTTCCTTTGCTGAGCTCGCCCCACATCCAATGTGCAGATGCAAGAAGACACCATATCTTAGTCTTCATCAACCTGGCTAATACCTTTCACCCTGCCCTGGTGATTCCCTAAGACTCTGCCCCACCCAACTTGCAGGCCCAACCAAGTCACGTCCAGTGTCTTTTCCATACAAATGGTCTGTCTTGGCTCATGCGGCAACTTTCCTAAAATCTCTCAAATGTTCACAAACAATAAGCAAGCAGCATCTGGCTTTGGTGTGCCCCATACCTCTTTAAGCAGCCTGGCAGTAGTGGCAGCCAGCCTCCGTTCACAGCTTAGCCTCTCCCATGAACCTCCAAGCCCAGTAAAAGTGGCAAACATCTGCAGATTACTTTGTAGCTCATATCAAGTGGCTCTGGTCAGGATACAAGCAGCAGCTGAACTTGGCCTGCAGCAGAGCCCTTCCCAAAGAGCCCCAGAACCAATATACCAGGTGGCCAGCTCCAGACCAAACCAGAGCACCTCCCAACCCCTTCCACAAATTACACACCCAAAGGACGGAATTGGCAGACACTAGAGCCCTGCTGAAGTGAATCTTGCTCCATAGGGTCAGCCCCTGCACAATGGCTCCTCCACTGAAGTTACAACTAGGACTGAGGACCAATCAGCCTGAGGACCAATCCTTCCTATTGGCATGCAAACAACAACCAAGGCTCAACTACAATTGGAGGACACACAAAAACCACACAAGTGACACACCTGGAGCCCCCAGCTCAGGTGACCAAGGAAATTGTGCCACTGGGCCCCACAGGACACTTACTACATAAAGCCACTTTACTAAGACTGGAAGACATAGCAGCTCTCCACAATACATGGAAATAAGCACAGGGAGGCAGCCAAAATGGGGAGACAAAGAAACATGTCCCAACTGAAAGGACAGAACAAAGCTCCAGAAAAAGAACTAAACAAAATGGAGACAAGCAATCTACCAGACTCAGAGTTCAAAATACTGGTTATAAGGATGCTCAATGATCTCAGTGAGAGCTTAAACAAAGAGATAGGAAACAAAAATAGAGATAGAAAATATTTAAAAAGAACCAATCAGAAATGAAGAATCCATTAGAGGGAAGCAACAGTAGATTAGAAAAAGCAGAGGACTGAATCAGCAATTTAGAAGATAAGGTAGCAAAAAACACCAAAACAGAACAGCAAAAACAAAAAGAATCCAAAATAAGTGAGAAAATGTAGTTAGCTTAAGGGGCCTATGGGACAACATCAAGTGTACCAACATTTATATCATAGGGATACCAAAAAGAGAAGAGAAAGAGCAAGGAATTGAAAACGTATTTGAAGAAATAACAACAGAAAAGTTTCCTAACCTGGCAAAGGAAATAGACATACAAGCCCAGGAAGCACAGAGTCCCAAGCACGATGAACCCAAAGAGGCCCACACCAAGACACATCATAATTAAAATGCCAAAGGTTAAAGGCAAAGAAAGAATCTTAAAAGCAGCAAGAGAAAAGCAGTTAGTTACCTACAAGGGAGCTCCCATAAAACTGCCAGCTAATTTCTTTACAGAAACTTTGCAGGCCAGAAAGGATTGGCACAAAATATTATAAGTGATGAAAAGCAATACCTACAACCAAGATTATTCTACCCAACAAAGCTATCATTTAGAATCAAAGGACAGAAAAAGAGCTTGCCAGACAAGAAAAAGCTAAAGGAGTTCATCACCACCAAACTAGTATTACAAGAAATATTAAAGGGACTTCTTTAAGAATAAGAACAAAATATGAATAATAAAATGGCAATAACTACATATCTATCAATTACTTTCAATGTAAATTAGTTAAATGCTCCAATCAAAAGATCAAGTGGCTGAATGGATAAGGAAACAAGACCCTTACACATGTTGCCTATAAGAGACTCACTTCAGATCAAAAGAAACATACAGACTGAAAGTAAAAGGATGGAAAAAGATATTTCATGAAAAAATGGAAACAAAAAAGCTGGGGTAGCAACATTTATACCAGATAAAATAGACTTTAAAACAAAGACTTGAACAGAGACAAAGAAGAACCCAGTAATTCTACTTCTAGATATTTATCCAAAGAAACACAAATGCTACTTCGAGGGGACATGTGCATTCTTATGTTCACTGCAGCATTATTTACAATAGCCAAGGTATGGAGGCAACCTGGGTGTCCATCACTAGATGAATGGATGAAGAACGGGTAATACATATATACAATGGAATATTACTCAGCCATAAAAAAGAATGAAATCTTGCCATCTGCAACAACGTGAATGAACCTAGAGGGCATTCTGCTAAGTGGAGTAAATCAAAGAAAGACAAATGTCATATGATTTAATTTACATGTGGAATCAAGAGAACAGGATAAATGAACATTCAAAACAGAAACAAGCTTAGATACAGAGAGCATTTTGATGATTACCAGGTTGGGTGGGGGCAGTGGAAGGATGGGTAAAGAGGGGAGGGGATTACAAATTGGTAATTACAAAATAGTTATGGGATGTACAGTATAGGGAATACAGTCAGTAGTATTGTAATAACTATGTTTGGTGTCAGATGGGCACTGGATTTATCAGGGTGATAACTTTTTAAGATATATAAATGTGTAATCATTGTTGTACACCTGAAAATAATATAATATTGAATTTCAACTGTAATGAAAAATAAAAAATATTTAAAAGAAAAAGAAAAAAGTGTCTCCAGATAAAAAGCCAGGGCAAATGTTGGTCTCACTTAATTTTTTTCTTTCTTTTTAAGATACAGGTCTATGCTGCCTATTTTCCAGCATCTGAAACTGTTATTTGATATATTTTGTCCAGGTTTCCAGTTGTTTATGGAAAGATGGAAATTCAACTATTGGGTAGTCTGTCAAAGTGTTATAAATTTACCTAAGTTATAAGATTTTCTTTCTAACAGGTCATCTTTTCTTAAAAACTACAAGTACATTAAATACTAAGTATACACATAGCTCTTCTCAATCTCAAACTACTAATGCCTTGATTTTACATGTCTTAACCATTGTTATACTTAATCCTGTTTGAAAGTCTCATCCATTAGGAAAGAGAATTGCCTTTCCGGTTAACTGAACAGATCTTAACCAATACAGTGTGTTCCTCTTGGCAGTGCTGAGGAGACTCATGAGTCCTACTTAAAATTGCTATGTCAATGATGCCATAACTCAAAAGAAGTGCCAGTTGGCCTACATTCATGTATTCTAGATAAACCCATTATCTAATTCTTCAGTCTATTCATGGAAGTCTGCAAGTCCCACTCAGGTTGATCAGTTAATCTATAATTTGCACTTTTTCATTCCACAGATGAGAGAGAGAGGAGAGAGAGAGAGAGAGAGAGAGAGAGAGAGAGAGAGAGAATATCTTTAAATTCTATGGAATTATGCATTTTTCAGCCTCAAGACTTACAGATGATATATTGATATTCAATTGAATTTTAGATATATTCCACGGCTTTGTCAAACTTGTAGCTATAACATCTGAAGTCATTCTGTTGACACAGGGGTTCTATGGATCTGTGAGAACTGTGCCAGTATAGCCTTAAAAAGCTGTGATATAGATAGCACCGTTGGGATCCTCAGGAGCAGGACAATGGTGAATATGCTAACTTGAGACTAGGAAAAAGTACTAGCTATCCACACTTAGACTGTGAGAAATGGGCTTGGGAAGACAATATAGGCTAAATGGATATGTTAGTGGTTCATTTGGGAAAATACAAACCCCTCTAGGTATCTCCAACAGAAAGATATTCAAATTAGGGAATTAAGAGACAAAATCTGGGAACTGAAGGAGCAAAAGATGAGGTTGGTGGTCCCCCGACATCAGAAACTGCAGAAAGCCATATCATCCTGGAGGAGGGAGTGCTCATGTAAGCCCACACTCTGCCCTGCTGCAGCATGTAGGCTCCAGAAGGCCTGGTTTTGTGGTCAGTGCCTCTGCAGGAGTCCATGTTCATCTTCCAGTGGTACTAGAATGGCTGGCAACTACTGCAGTAGTCTGCAGTCACCCACCACAGCCAGAAACAGGGCAGTTTCTATTTTCTTCCCACATTTAGTTAGTTATGAGTACCTTCCATTGCCTCTCATAGACCTCAGCTAAGCAGGGAGTCTGGAAAATGAAGGTTGCAGGTTTCCAACCACACTTGTTTAGGGGAGAGTATAAAAAGGCCAAGTATGAGACTGTGGCAACAGGTAGCTTATAAGATCAGCTACTCTACCTACTAAGATTCAGTCTTCTCATCCATAAAATAGCAATAGTACTTACCTCATAGCGTTATTACAAGAATTAAAAGAGCTATAGTTTACAAACCTCTTAGAAAAGTCTGGCATATAGGAAATTCACAATAAATGATGTGGTTTTTGTTATTATTAGTTAAGAAACAATAGAATGAAAAGCCAACCTATATCTGGGCTGAGCTTACAAAAACAGACTGTAAAGGTAACTGTGCCCTTTACCCACAAGTGCCACCCAGTCACACAATTCTCACTTTTTCATTCAAGGAGGGATAAAACAAAGAGTGTATTGATTTCCTGCTCACCTTGATATTAATTTCTTATCCCAAAAAACTGTATAAATTAATAAACTTTGTGTCCATCCATTCACAGTAAAACAAATTCTTCATCAAATGCATATGTTCGCATACCTCAAAATCACCATATGAGAAATATTTTGGAAAAATTACCTCAGGCATAACATCAAGGTCAAATTAACTTGAGAATATGAACTCAAGAATGTTTGCTGATAAATTAATTCAGCCATTCATTCAAGTCTCCCCTGCTGGCCCTCTGGAAACTTGACTGTTGCTGGGACAGCTTGGATAATGTATTCTGTAAGGAACCCAAGACAACTGTAGTCATTTGATATATGGTAAGTAATAGTAATAAGGGCAATAAGTGAGTGGATGAAGCTGTTCAGGTTAAGAAGAACCCTTCTAGGCTCTAATGCTTGATGGATAAAGATTAGCACTGTGGAAACCTTTCTATGTCCAACAGAATCACCATCTCTTATTCAGCATTTCAGCCAGTTCCCGAACCAGGAACTGGTAACACGAATATCTGTCTGAACAACAGTCAACCCCACGCACCTCATATTGTAGTTTTTAAGAAGTATTGCCTTTGAACCTGCCAGAGAGCTGGATTCAAATTCTGATTCTGTCTCCTCCAAAGAGTGGGTAGTCAGTACACGTAAAACAGCCAGCCTCCTGAGCCTCAGATTATTCATTTAAAACTTAGGGGCATTGAAAATAATGCTTCCAGGTAGCATACTATTTCTCACATAAGTAATGCATATTTTTATTGTAAAACCAACCTGCAGTTACAGGCAATTCTGGATCAATTAGCTTCTTTAAAAAGTAAAGCAGAAATCTAAATTTCAAAAAGCAGTCTATTTGGCTTTCGAATGTGATTTTATATTTGTATATCTATGTGTTATGCTTACTACGAGTACACCTCAAACAAAAAACTAAATATCTAATTCTGGAGGAAGTGGGGAATTAGTATTCCTAACACACTACCTCTCAAATGTTTGAAGTATTTTCATAAATTATAATCCTATTATAATAAAGTAGCATTTGATACATCAGGATTTATTCAACAGATTTGAATAGTTGTAGGGGGGGAAAAAGTCAAATATTTATGCCAGTCTACCCAATCTGTTCTTCCTTCAGTAGTGATCTCAGCCA
The DNA here is from genome assembly GCF_004115265.2 of Rhinolophus ferrumequinum. Lineage (NCBI taxonomy): Eukaryota > Metazoa > Chordata > Mammalia > Chiroptera > Rhinolophidae > Rhinolophus > Rhinolophus ferrumequinum. The sequence goes on along the minus strand of NC_046297.1, from coordinate 22,541,693 downwards.
GAAAAATGAAACCTGTAAGAGCTTGCCCAGGAAATTCCCCAATGCCATATCTAAAAGTTAAGTAATTTGTCCTATAGGAATCAGGATAAGGAAATTGACTTATGAATGCAGTTCCTCCATGAAATTGTCTCCCTTCTCTTCAGTGATCAGTCAAAAATAATTTTGAGCCCTAAAATCAAAATTCTGAACAGAATTTCCCAGATGCCCATTCTTCCAATTGCCATTTTCCCTATTATTTTTAGCATTTGATCAGAATACTGAGAGTCAAATCAGAGATTGATTATAAATTTGTATGTGCTAGTCAAAATATAATTATGAAGAAGGCTCTGGCAAGAACTCTACAAAACTGTTCTGGGTGGACTTTTTGTTTTTATTATTTTAATGTTTTTAAATGGACCATAGTAACAAATTTGCGCAGTTTATTTATTTCACTAGATTTTTTTAATGTGCTGTAGCTTGGGGTAAATAACGTTTGTGGTATGTCACTGTTCTAAACTTTTGCTTTACTGACTTCTTTACCCTTAAAACAATCCAAATAAGTAGGTGCCTTTATTATCTTTATTTTCATCCCAAGAAGATCACATCTCAGAAAATGTGCACTCCATTCTTCTAGTTGTTCAGGCCCAAAACTTTGGCATAATCCTTGGTTCTTCTCATTCACGCCCACCCTCACATCAGATCTTTAGCAAATTGCAAATTTGAAGTGATCCTTTTTTTTTTATTTAAATTTATTGGGGTGACAATTGTTATTAAAATTACATAGATTTCAGGTGTGCAATTCTATATCACATCATCTATAAATTACATTGTGTGTTCACCACCCAGAGTCAGTTCTCCTTCCATCACCGTATATTTGATCCCCCTTACCCCCATATCCCACCCCCAACCCCTTTACCCTCTGGTAACCACTAAATTACGTTCCCCAGATTAATTTTCAAACCCCGTGGCCATCCTGTGGTCACCGACTGCCCTTCAATCCCTTCACCCCCCCCCTCCCATCTAGCAATCCTCAGTTTTTCCTCTTTGTCTCCAACACTGTTTCTGGTTAGTTCATTCACTTATTCTTTTCTTTAGATTCCGCATAAAAGTGAGATCATATGGTACTTATCTTTCTCTGTCTGACTTATTTCACTTAACATAATGTTCTCTAGGGCCATCCATGTTGTTGCGAAGTGATCCTTTTAAAATACAAGCCCGGTTGAGTCGCCCACCCTCTGCTCAAGATCTTCCAATACCTTCCTGCCCCACACAGAGTGAACCCCAAAGTCCCAGGCAGGCCCAAGAGACCCTGCAACCCCTGGCCGTTATTGTCTCTGACTGTCCGGTACTCTGCTCTCACTCGGAAGAGCCCAGTTCGGGGTGTAATGCTCTGTGTCGCTGTCTGATATTATTAATAATTTTATCTATGGATGTGTCTTTGATACGCAAAGTCTATAGATCCTGCCGGCGGGGGTGCGGGAGCCGGAAGGGCCTGGACGCCGATGGTCCCATCTGCGGCAATGAGCTCTCAGCCGCCGCTGTGCCCCCGATTCCTGAGACCCTCTTTCCTCCTCCCCATTGGACCAACCAGGTCCCATCGCCCATGGAATACCGCGCTCCATGGTCTCCCTCCGCTCTCGATGGTGACCTGGGCAGGGCGTGTGTAGCTCCGGAGTGGCCGCGTGGCCCCAGCATCTCGCAGGCTCTTACACAAGCCCCGCGCCAGGTGTGGCGCCAAGGTTGCAGTCCCCGGGACTCTCCCGTCTGCTGGGAGATGTGGTTACCGCCGGCGGGAGGGGAAGTTGGCGGCTCCATCCAGGACTCCACCCTTTCATCTTGCGCTGCTCCCCCTGCCCCCGCCCTGCTGGTCTCCTCGCTGTTCTCTAACACGCAGGCTGGCCCCATCCCAGAAATTTGCAATGACCGCTCCCTCTGTCTGCGACAGTCGCTCCCCAAATCCACAGGGCTCATATCGGACTTCTCTAGGGGCTTTGCCAAGTGCCATCCTATCAGGGGATTGTCTCCCACCCTAGGCCTGATAGGATGCTCGGGGTCCATCGTTCTCTGTCCTGTTTCCCCACGCTTAATTTTCCCCAGAATGTGTTCACCCCCAGGGGCATTTGTTTATTGTTTCCTCCCTCCATAAAATGTCAGTTCTAGGACAACATGGACATTTGGGGTTTGCTCACTGTTACATCCCTAGCATTGGATATTTACAAGTGAAAATTCCTGAAAACTTGCTGAATAACGGAATCCTCATTTTCTGGGTGAGGAAATTGAGACTCAGATGTGGAGTGACTAGCCTAACGTCACAACAGCTTGATTCACACCCAGGCAGAGTGCCTTGGAGACGGTACTTTGGACAAACTGGACTATTCAGGAGCCTTCTTAGGTGGCAAAGCTTGGAGTGAGAAAGAGGTCTTCACTGGCCATAAATAAAGCCTCCACAAATTTATCTGCTGGCGTTTGAATCCAACTTAAGCTAAAATGCCATTTTTAAAATTTGGTCACCTTCTCCTTAGATGAGGAAACTTTAACAAATATCTTCAGAATCCAGGAGTATTGACTGACTTCTAGACAGTAATCTTATGGAAACTGTAAGCACCAAAGTTAAACATTAAATGTGAAAAACATCAAACCACAGTCTGTACTATGGTAAGAATGTATGAAGAAACTGTGAAAATACTGTTACATTACTTGTGATCAAGGAATCATTATTGTTATTTTAAATGCCAAGAGTATAGGGGCCCGTTAAAGAAATGGCCCATTAAAGTTAAATTAAAGCAACTTTCTCTCAATATCATTCCTCCTGCCATTTGAAAAGCATTTCCCTACTACCATGTGACACACACTGGTTAGTCTCTGGGATGCTAGAAACAGAGCTGAAAGCTACAGAAAACTCTATCTTTGAAGAAAATAATAACTGGTAAAATATCTTTTCTGGTATTATTTTCACAAATTTACAAGGGAAAGACTTGAAAAGTGTTTCAGAAGTGTGGCCAGTTAATAGGCAGAGAGAGCTTGCTCTCCACATCTGCAGTGGCCTATTGTGAGACCCATGGTGTTACCGGAGAGTAGGCTCTTCTCGGTTCGGTGTCCAGGTTCCTGGCATCTCGAGCAAAGAATTGAATGAGACACAGAAATAAAGTGGTGAAAGAGTAGTTTATTAGAAGAGATAGTACACTCCAAAGGAATAGAAGCGGACCCAAGCAGCAGAGAATGGCCCAAGGGCTCATTATTAAAAGAAAAAGTACACTCCAAAGGAGCTGGCCCCTGAGCAAAAGCAAGGATCACAAGGCTCAAAGGCCCGAGGGGCTCAAGGTGTCATTATTAGGAGAAAAAGTACACTCCAAAGGGTTTGGATCAGGCCAGAGCAAAGGCAAGGCTCAAGAGGCTCAAAAGGGCCTGACTGGCAGGGACTTCGAGTTTTTATCCCTTTTTCTCTAGAATGGGCTCTTCCTTTCGGGAGTGGGACCACTTGATTGACACCTGTGATTGACAAGAGGCTTACCTCATCTTTTTAGACTGAGCATGTTCCATCCCAGAATTCAGTCTGTTGTAATGATATTAATGAACTTCTGGGAACATGTATATTATAATGATGGTACAATGAGGCCCAGGTGTAATGAAGGTCGTTGTGGCCTTTACTGCGCAGGTGTGAGTGGCCAGTTTAATCTAGTTGGGAATTTTGTACTCATTTGTTTCCTGATAGGGGTAAAAATCACAATGAAAAGGGGAAGTTTTGGGCAGAGAGGGGAGGTCTTCTGGGGTCGCATTCTGTGGGTTATGCAGGAATAGAGACCTGATGCCTATCTCTAACTTCCTGCCTTTTCCCCTTGAGAGACATGATCCCCATTAAATATCTATGGGAAGTTGAGGGACAGAAGTTCTTTTCTTCTGTATCTGCTTCCTGCTGGACAGGGATGTAGAGCTGTCCCTATCTACTGGGGGATTCGTGGAATTCTCGCCCTATCTTATCTTAGATGAGAGGAAGGGGTCTCAAGATCTGCCTGGAAGACAGTGTTGGCTTCTTTGGTTGCGACTGGCAATCTTGCTGGGGTATCCTCTGTATCTCCAATGCCCCTGAATAAGGAAAAAATAGATTTTAATTAATAAATCCGTCAGCTCTCTAGAGACGGTGGCCATTCAACCAGTCATTCAGGTGGCATCAATTGTCCAGGAGTTAGGCCCAGAATGGGTAGGAGAGAACATTAGGCTTCAATGATTACAATCAAGAAGTATGAATCACAAGTTTTAGGGTAATTATCTAAAGCAGGGGTAGGAGCTAAAAAAACTTTGGGAAAGGAAACTTAAGGAGGAGGAAACTTAAAATTTCTATAGGAAAAAAAACTTAAAAGTTTTTCAGTGGGGAGTGGGCTACTCCTTGGCCCTTATCAATGGGACCCATCAGGCCATGGAACTGAAACTTGCAAGGATGATGAGGCAAATTCAAAGCAACTGATTGTAGCACTTTGGCAGGGAAAGCCACCATGCACTAATCATACTAGTTTGGTCTCTAATTATTTACTTACACAATGGTTGGCTAAATATCCAGCTATTGCTCTGTCTTTAGTTCACAGTTCTTCTTTCTGATTTTGTTTTGTTTTGTTTGGACTACAGCTGGAATTTAGGATGGAGCCAAGAGATTTTTCTCCATTTTATGAATTTATCAATCCCTAGATGTGCCTTCTTCCTTTCTATGTGAAACAGAACATGAATATCTCTTGAAAGTAAAAGGGAAGAAAAACAATAGATGTGTCTGCTCACTCGCAGGCCATGAAAGAATTCACTAGTCAGGTAGAAATATAGAAGGAAAAGGAAGGTTTATTAAAGTAAGAAAAGGGTGGGCTGGGCAGAGTCTGCTGGAAACTATTGCAAACTACTGCCTTCAGTCTTTGTTTGGTCTCAAGTTTTATATTTTCTAATCAGGATATAAATTGCTTTGGCCTGTAGTTGGGGTTGGGGGAAGGTGAGGTTAAGCTGGTTATTGCAACCTTTGAATATGTTATATAGATTTAAGTTGGAGCCAAGAGAGTGGATCCCATACCGATGCAAAAGCTCCCCCAAGTCATAGGGCTAGCACTGAGCCTAAGTAAACAGAAACATTGAAACTGATCTGTGTAGTAAATTTACAGAAAGCAGAGCCAAAGAAAGCTTTCAAAAAGTCCCAAGCTAAATTACACTTATTAATTTGAATTATACCAGAGATCCAAATCTCAAAAATAGAAGATGTAGTGCCACCATCACAATCCCCTGTCTTAGCAATAGATTTGATACCATTCATTTTCTTCTTTCATTTCTTGCATCCTACTGCTCTAGAGTTTGAGAGTAAAGGTGAGAGGAAGGACTGTTACTGCCCAAAATGTGTCCCTTTGGAAAGCTGTGTGCTGCAGGGAGGAAAGCAGGGTTTAGGAGCAAGTTGGTCAGAAGTTCTGGGAAAAACATCTACTCCTGCAAATAGGGCCAAAACAAACAAACAAACAAAAAAAAAACCTTAAAGAAATGAGAACATTGCAGTGAGAAGGAAAAAATAAATAGTAAGCTCATAATCCTTGAGTTCCTCTTTTTCTAGTTTTAATTTTTCTCCAGATTTCTGCCAGCACAAGGTATTTTCACCAGTATTGAAAGCCACATTCTATTCCCAAAGATCAGGATGACCTGTTTTGTGTTTTTTTTTTGTTTTTCTTCCGCACATTGTCGTCAAAGTTAAGTGAAAACATCTTGATGCTTAGTTTACCACATTGACAAAATTCAACCATTATTTTCTACACATTTATTAAATAGTACTTTGGACCCATTGATAAAAGACAAAAGATGACCAGTCCTCCTCTAGGATCTTACAGTGTAGCTCACCACAGGAGACCCAAAACCACTTTTCCCATCCTCCCCCAACACTAATCTATGCATATTGCATAGCCCTGTCACCATTCCCTTTCACAGGAAGACTGCTCACTGTTGGAGACAAAGAGAAGAAGGAAGCTGACATTTGCTGAACCTTCTAGGTCTTGATGGCCCATGCTATGTGTTTTTGTATTTACAAACTCGTCTAACCTTTCCACAACTCCACAATATCAATGTTGTTGGTCCTATTTTACAAATAAGAGAACTGAAGCTCCACGTGCATAGCAGGCCTGATGAGAGCAGAACTAGCATTCAATTCTAGGTCTAAACTGAGGTCCAAAATCCAACCTACTGCCATTAGCCATACTTTTCTACAGGTAACCAAGCACAGCTATTCACCCAACAGATAAGTGCACGGCTATTCACCCAACAGATAAGATAGAAATAGGAGAGATCCAAAGTGGAGTTACATAGATTTCGAATCTAAATAATTTTGAGGCCCTTGCAGGTAATGAGTTAAGTGAAACAGACAAGGCATAATACCATGTTTCTGCAAAAATAAGACCTAGCTAGACAATCAGCTCTAATGCATCTTTTGGAGCAAAAATGAATATAAGACCTGGTCTTATTTTACTATAATATAAGACCAGGTCTTATATAATAATAAATAATGTAATATAATAATATAATATAATGTAATACCGGGTCTTATATTCATTTTTGCTCCAAAAGACGCATTAGAGCTGATTGTCCAGCTAGGTCTTATTTTGGGGGAAACACGGGGTATATATAGTAAGGGATTCTGGAGCTTATGGCTGATTGGAAGGACTTGTTAATTTAAAGCAACAAATGTACATTTTTTTTTAATTATATAGAAACCTAAATATATGTGGTGCCAAAATTGATATGCATATTAATGTGCCACTTCTGCACTAACTATTAAGTTTAAGTAGGAAAAGCACCTGATTGTTTTAATTGTGATAAAATACACAAAACATAACATTTACTAGCTTAATCATCTTTAAGTGTATGGTTGGTTCAGTGGCATTAAGTACAGTCACATTGAAAAGTGCAGTGATTATACTGGTTTGCTGCTTTTTAAATATTGTACCAGTACAAGTACTACTTGCTTATATTCATCAGTGAGAATTATTTAACATATTTATTTATTTATTTATTTATTTATTTATTTATTTATTATTTATTTATTTATTTATTTATTTATTTATTTTACTTTAGCATCTTAGAAGCTCAAGTAAAAATTTCAGTCCTCATTTAGAATAATAATATTAGCCTAAGGCTTTGGTGTTACTCTTTTTTTTCTTATTCACTATTATCAATTTACTTAGATATGTTTATTTTATAATTATCTGCGTCAAATCTTTTTTGCAAATTTATCATTCAGAATAAATGAATGGTAACTATTTGCTTCAGAATGGTTATGTAATTGTCATGGATATTGAAAACTTGTATATCAATATCTCCAAATTCTATTGTTCCTTATACTGTACTAATTGAAAGATTTGAGACATGTATAATCCCTGAGTTTTTGTTGAAAACTCAGACTTAAATTTCCCTTAATACAATCAAAATCACCCCTTTTTGTATTTAAAAAGCTTAATATAATTTATTCTGGTCAATTTTATAAGATTTGGAGAGAGCTTTGAATCTGGAGTTGGTCATTTCCATTTAATGGTCTCTGTCTTGGGAAATTACTGTTCTTTTACTTGCTAGTGTACAAAATCCTAATTGAAAAACCTTCATGCCTGCTGATGGCATGCATTTAATTTACTTCTGTCCTATTAGGAACATGTCTTGGTCAGAGAAGTAATGCATATTGGAATCTTGATGATATGTTTTATACGCTCTGTCCCTGAGGGTTAGCTCAGCCCCAGGACACTAATAAACAGTCCCAGATCCAGGTCATTTGTATCTCTTTGTTATAGGCAAGAATGGCATCCAAGCAATACTTCAATTTAGAACACCTCCAAGTTCAGTTCAGTTCAATTTAGCGCAATTTATCAAGTAAATATCAAGTGTGTTAGGCATTTTCTGAGTCACTGGAAGTATAGCAATGAACAGAACTCAGTCCCTACTTTCACAGATTCCACAAAAAGAGAAAAGCTAATAAATATCTCAAAAATTAACATCAAGATGTGTAAGAGGTGGTAAGGGAGCACAGAAGAGGAGCTTCTGGCCAACAGTGGACAGAGGGCAGAGTAGGTTTTGCCAAAGGCATGACTCAAGCAGATATTACAAAGCAGTTAGCAGGGGAATGTGATGTAGCAGATACAGGTCAAAAAACCAAAAGGTTCAAGAGAGAAGGAGGACTAGGGTCTCCCTGAGCGTCCCCAGCAGAGCCCCATGACAGACCCAAGGTAGGTTGGGAAGGCGCCCAGTAAGTGTTTGTGGAATTAATCAAGTGAGTGTGAAGGAACAGAAAAAGAAGCACGGTGAGTGTGAAAAGTGATTGTGAAGGGATGATTACTGCTTATTTATCTGGGTCTCTAAATGTGTTCCAAATTCAGGCTACATACTGGTTTGAATATACAAACCAAATTCAGGCTACATACTGGTTTGAATATGTTGTGGTTCTAATATATAATAACTAAGAGAGAACCTCAAAAATATAACAGTTCAGCTCAAAAATTACCTGATTTTTGAGATGATGTTTAATATAAAGCAACCTTCCAGTTTTTCAACAAAAGGAGTGGGTATAAAATAGTTTTGAAGCCAACTTTCATATATAAATTTTGTGGGATGGAGATCAAATAGCTGAATGTCTATTCATACTATTTAACTCAATTTAGTCACATATATACAGCAAATAATATACATGATGAGAAATTTAATCTTTTTCCTTTGTTACCATTTTTTAGTCATTTGGACAATTTCAAGAGCACTGTCTCTCCCCTTTTCCTGCATTGTTTAAGACACTGCGGAGACCATGTCACCTGAAACAGGTTCTCACTTGCTGTTATTTTCATAACCACTTACTACATTGCTTTAAAAAGCTGATTTGTAAAGGCTGTCGGAGAGGAAAACTAACTTTTCCTTTTATCCTTCTAAATTCTTGGCTAGAGCCCCTGTAACAATAGACAGATTAACAAGAGGAAAGCATACAAATTTATATGTGTAAATTTTACATGACACATGAGCCATCATAAGGAAATGAAGACCCGAAGAAGCAAATAAACCTGAGCATTTTTATGCTAGGTTTGATGCAGATGGGAAAGTTGTGGGGAAAAGTGACAGGACAAAAGGGATAGGAGCTCAGTGTAGTAAACTGTGGAAACTTAGCGAGGCCTGTTCATTCAGATTCTTCTCTGAGTCCCTCCATCTTCGTAGATAAGGAAGCTCCTTTCTCCTCTAGGTATAGGGAAGGCACCTCTTACATGAGGGCCTTATGACCTGCTGCAGGGGATGGTGAGAAAATCCTTTCTGTATCTGCTGCTTCTCAAATTCTTTCAGAAATATTCAATGTGGCATGGTGTTGTATTTGGGAGTAGCATGTCCTGAACTCTGTCAGAGACAAAACTTAATTGTGAACTCAGAATTGCAGGAATAATTCCTAAATTGAGTTTTTTGACTGACTTTTTAGTAAATCTCTATAATCATCCCAAATTAGCAGTGATGTAGGTCCTTTCACGTAAATGTGTCTTCCCAAACAGAATGTTGTGGTTCTAATATATAATAACTAAGAGAGAACCTCAAAAATATAACAGTTCAGCTAAAGGCGTCTCCCTCTATTCTTAGAAGTAGGTATGGTGAGGAACCTTGCCATAATCAAATATGGTACATATAGAACTAGTTTATCTGAGCTGGTGAATTAAGGTTTATTTAAAAAATAAGGTTATACTAGAAAAGGTTGATTGAATTTGTCTCAGTATTCATGGACAGAGGACCTGGAAGCTGGTTATAATTCACAAGTGTTTGAGGACCCCCAAAGTGCCAGACATTTTGTCATTTAGGACTTCTAGACCAGAAGGACACTTAACAGGTCTGATAGAATATCCTTTTAGAAAGGAAGGCATCTCTCACACCCAGATATTTATTAAAAGAAATTGCACAATGGTCCTCAGTAATCCAGACTGTGAGTTTCTTTTCCTTGGATTTGATTTTTTGTATAATGGAGACAGCACCTAATATGTGTAAAATTCTTTACAGTTTACAAAGCACATTCACAGCCACCCTCTCATATTCTTAGCCTCAGTCCTGGGAGTTAAAAGTTGAGCCTTCTCACATGTTGAAACTGAAGCACCCACACCACCAACTGTATGGGTCTTCCCTTTGTGTCTTACACTGGTGAGGCGGGAGGTGGGGAGGCTGGGCACTGGCCAATTACCAGCAGTGATGTATGCTACCAGAAGGCAGTACAGAGGGCTACAGCCTCAGGAGGTGGTGGGGAGTAACCAGGCACCACCTGGAGCCAGGAGCCTGTGAACTGGGGCCTCCAATGCACGGAGTCCACCAGGTAGGCTGGAGAAAGAGGACACAGAGTCCCAGCAAGACAGAGGAAGGGCTCTGAGGCCAATGCAGAAAGTGCGGGAGAATTGGAGGGTGTGAACAGGGCCATTTGTGGAAGAGCTTGGTACCTCATTTATCCTACAGAGCAATAGGAAGCCCATGAAGGGTTATCAGCTGGGGAGAAATTTAATCAGAAGTCCACTGCAGCCAGGTCAAGTTAACCAGAAAGTGAAAAAGCAATGGGAGCAGGGAGATGGAGACCAAAAGTCCGGGTAAGAGTCTGTGCCTGAAGCGGTCCTAATCTAGGGGAGGTAAGGAGAGGGGCAGATGGGAATTCAAAGGAGTCAAATTGCCCAAAGCCCCGCAGTGCCCCTTGCTAATCCACCCTCTCCCCCACCCCTTCTGATGCTAAATCCTGGGCAGTGTCAGCTCAGAACCTGCTGCTGTTGCTGCCTGAAAAGAGCAGCTAGTTATCTCCTCTCCGAGGCAATATTCATCAGATTATCAGGTGTTCTCATAGCCTTTCTTCTCCTGGAAACACTCATCTCTCCTTTCTGAAAAGCATTGAGTGTCTCACAGAGTCAGCAGTGTGGACACCCCCCACCCCCATTCCCCCAGAAGGAAGGAGAAGAGACTCAGGTCCCAGCATGGGGAAGACAGAGTGAGGGGAAGGGTGGCTGAGAAGGGTGAACCTGGGCTCCCTAGCTTTGGGCCATTTGTAAACCCAAATGGGTCCTGGCAGGGTAAGCTTTCTCTGAGCCAATCCAACCGTGAGAACAGATAATGCTACAAATCCATGTCCTTGAGGTACTGAGTCATTTTTTTGTAAATCACCTAGAAAGGCATTGCTAGGCTTGAAAGCACAATTTATTGTTGCGTTATTAAATGGTCCCAGCAGCAAGCTACATGCTTTTTATTGACAGAGTAAAAATGAAGCAACCCAAAGGTCAAGACGCTGGAAAATGGGGTAGAAGCTGAGGGTTTTAACCCCCACCCCCAAAATCTGCCTCTTTCTGCTCTCCTTGAACCCAGCAGGCCAGGGAGACAAATTAAACATTCGAAATCCTTAGAGAAAGCTACATCCTGTAAAAAGGAAGATCTTTTTAAAGGGCATCCACTTCTGCCATAAATTGTTTAAGAAATGAAGCCAGGAAAAATAAGTAATCAAAAGCAGATAAATGAAGTGTCTGTTGCCCTTCCCAAGAACTTCAACATAGTTTGAGGGCAGCCATTCCATCTCCCTCACTGTTTCTCCAACCAGCCCCCTTTCCTCTGCACCCTTCCTGTCACCACTACCTCTTTTCCAGTTTTAGGGGGCACTCATCTGGGGTAGAGGTCACCTCTGGGATTCGAGGTCACCTGTGCTCTAAGCCAAGCCACGCCCTCCTTCAGGAACCCTCCTTTGTTGGATATAAATAGGAAAATCCTATGGACCAACACTGTCACTGTCACATGGGCTTTCCCAAGATCAGGCCACCGAAATCCGTACCTGCCTCATACTTTACTGAAAACCCTGAAAACATTACTCCCACATCCTCTCCTTTCCAATTGAATGGTTTCTATTTTATTGGACTTTAATTGAAATTAAATGAAGTACATAGTCCACCTACATAAATAATGCCAACTATTTTTTCCTCCCACTTCAAGGTTATTTTTAGAAATAGTATCCTGTTAAAAGAATTTCTTTAATTTCTGCACAGAGAAAAAAATATTCTTTACTCTGTACTTATTCTGTTCTTTCTCAGCCCTTTTATTCAGTTAAAGCCAACTTCCTCCAGTTAAAACTTCTTTCTGTAACAGCAATATATGATGTCAGAGAGGTAGTAAATTGGGGGAGGGGGAATATTGATGTAGGTGATGTTGGATCTGCTAGCAGTTTCTGAGTGTGGGCCGGGATCTTGTCTTGTGAAGCCGAAGAATGGAAACACGGACCAGGGAGAGGCAAGAAGTTTTAAAAAGAGAATAGTTTATTAGAGGCAGGAGAAGAGGTTGCAGCTCCCAAGCGGGAGGGGGTCCCGAGCAGGAGGGGGTCCTGAGCAGGAAGGGGTCCCAAATGGGGGGTGCCCCATGACTGAGGCAAAAGCTCTTACTTTTATACCTTCCCTTGCCTGCTTGGGGAAGGGGAGCTGTTTGGAGAAGGGAACTGGCGCCTTCTAATGAAATTCGTCTACCAGATTTGTTCTGCTTGCCCATCCTAAAGGAATTAGCAAAGTAACCCACTCTTTATCTATCAGATCAGCTCCCAAAATGAGTTTTACAATTAACCTCAAGGTCTTGTTACATTATGTCCTGGAGCGAAGGAGTGATTTCAAAACCTGAAGTTTTAGGATATGGCTGTCTTTGTTTATTCCACCAGGGACCTCCCTGTCTACCTAGGGACATGCTAGCTAACCTGTATCAAAATCACCTTGTGAGGGTATAAATGTCTAACTATTACATTGTTTTGTACACCTGAAACTAATTAAAAAATATAGTAAAAAAAAAAAAACTTCCTTTAAGTCTAGGCATGAAAGAGCTACTAAGGAATAGAAGGGGGCAATATTAAGATGAAAGCTAGGATTTGGGATGACTGATATTTATATGGAAAGTTTTCTGCTCACAAAATACTTTAATGGACACTATTTCATTAATTCTCACTCAAACCTATGAAGAATAGGTAAAATCAAATGACTTGCTCAGAGTCACCCCCCTACTATGAAGCCCCCTCCACCCACCCACCTCACTGCTATCCTCCCTGGGTGTATTGCAAAGCCTCCCACCTCTGCCTGGACCTTTCTCCCTTCTAGTCATCCTGCCACCTCAGGGTTCACACACCTTACCCCAAGGCTATTGTAGGTGCCATTGCCTGCAGGATGAGTCCCAAGTCCAAGTCCTATGTCTGGTACGTTGTTTCCATGGTCCTCTGGCCAGCTCTCTGCTCCTCCTCAAACACCTCACTCTGGCCTCTGCCACACCTACATGCTTGGGCATTTGCCATCTCTTCCTGGGTTGCCTTCCCCTTCTAGACAGAAACTCGTGTCCTCAGTGCCTGACACTTAATAGGTGTTTGGTAAATGTTTGCAAGAGGAAAGAATTGGCGGAGGGATAGAGGGAAGTAGGGAAGGAGGGGAGGACCTGAGTTTGGGTCTTCAAGATGCGCAAAACCCTTGTTGTTGGAAGATAGCACCAACCACACATCTCCACACATGGGCATGGCCACGTGTTCCCTCCATGGTCTCTCCTTTTGAAATGCTCCCATTGATGTAGATGATGTTGGATCTGCCAGCAGTTTCTGAGTGTGGGCCGGGATCGTGTCTCATGAAGCCAAAGAATGGACACACAGACCAGGGAGAGGCAAGAAGTTTTAAAAAGAGGATAGTTTATTAGAGGAGAAGAGGTTGCAGCTCCAGAGTGGGAGGGTCCTGAATGGGGGTGCCCACTAACTAAGGCAAAAGGCTTTTACTTATATACTTCCCCTGCCTGCTTGGGGAAGAGGGTTGGAGCCTTCTAATAGAATTCATCTATTAGGTTTTTTCCTGTTTGCCATCCTGAAGGGATTAACGAACCAACCCATTCCTATCTATCAGATCTGCTCCTTTGTCTGGCCAGAAGGGATTTGAGATTATCTATTAACCTTAAGGAGTATTTCCATGTCTCTGTCCTGGAGTGAAGGAGACATTCCAGGACATGGAGTTTCAGGATATGGCTGCTTTTTTGTTTATTCCACCAGGGACCCCCCTGTCTACCTAGCAACATGCTAACTAACCTGTCTCACCATCATGGCCATTCTTTCTGTCTTTCTCTCTCAAGGTAGGCAGAGTCTCATTTCAACAGACTGCCCTACTAGAAAGGAGCTTTGGCTGTCGATGTCTCTAAGCACAAATATTTATGCCACTTCGTGTCATCATGTACATCTCATGCCAGCACCGACCGTCCAACAGAACCTTGGCTCTGGCTCCACCCCATGCCACCCACTTTATACCTGCCACCCCAAGTATGCCTCACTCTCTTTAGTTTTATTTCCCCGGGTCACATTTGGTCACCATTTCCCATCTTCTGGGACCTCATCCAAGTCCTCTAAGCAGGAATAACTCTGAATGTGGGTGACTAGATAGTAGTTCTCATTAGAGTTAACACTTGATTATAAACCTTGGTAACCCAGATTCTGTCACTCTCCCATGGATGTTCTGAATTACAGACCCTGTAAACAGGCTGGTAACTATCAATGCTGGTGACCCTAGCTGGTGATTTGTGGCATGTGGGCCATTGAATTCACATGCATGGCATACTACAAAGGCAACTTGGGAACATAAGGAAGGAGAAACAACTAAAAATTCTGTCTTACACACTTCTGCTGGTGTGGTTGGGGGCCAAGCCAGGTGCAGGAGCTGGCCTTTCCACAGGCAGGAACAGGACAAAGTTCAGGAGACCAGCCTGAGTCAGTGGACCATTTTGCCCTTCACTTTGCAAATACCTACCTGCTTTCCTTGAAATGATCAAGAAGTTTTTGAGGTGTGGCATTTGTGTTCCACATTAGGAAACTTAGGTGTTAAGAGACAATCTTCAAGAGGTTTCTTCCTGCCCAAACTCCAACCTGTGTGTAGGATACACTGACACCAAGAGGTTTCCTGTAGTTTTGTTTGTTCGTTTGGTTGGTAGATCACAGGGCCTCTGGCTTTAATTCAGACAACCATCACAGTACAACCACCTAACAAAATGTTCCCAAAGTTACTAGGTTTCATGATTGGCCCAAAATGTTTCAATGAGATTAGAGAAAAGTATAAGGACTTAAGTCAGAAAAATGTGGGTATAAATCCTACTTGTTAAAAATGTGACCACAGGTTAGCTGAGGGGTCAGGAAACTAAGGCCCGCAGGTCCAATTCAGCCCCCTGCCTTTTTTCACCTATTTAAGTATTGTCTTTGTCTGGTCTCTTGCTACAACAGCAAAGCTGCATGCTTGTGAAAGAGACCCTATGGCCCAGAAAGTCCAAACGATTTACTATCGGGCCCCTTACAAAAAAAGTTTGCTACCTCCTGGCTAAGATTATTTCATCTCTCTAAGCCTCAGTTTCCTCATCTATAAAATGGGCAAAATACTTATATTAAAGAAATGATGCTGTGAGAAATAAATGAGCTGATAAATGTGAAAAAAAAAATCACTCTTACAGCAATGTTTGATACATGTTGGGATCTTTAAAATTATTATTTTAATCTCGCCGTTGTCCAGCCATGTCTCTCTTTGATAAGTAAGAAAAGGACACAGCTTCTGTCTGCCTGTCTCTATTCCTGTTTCCCTATTTATTTCTCTTCATTTTGGCCCACTACACCCCCTACCATCCAAAGAAGAAAAACTTTAAAACAAAATGGTGTGATGGAAAAAAAAAAAGTATAGAAAATACATTTATTTTAAAGGAAAGTTTGATTCTATTGAGCATCTCAGGTTACTTATTTTATGTCTTTTGAGTAGTCATTTCTATCATCTTTTATTTTCAATATAAATCTAACTATGTAATTCGTAATAGTTTACAAAAAAGAGTGACTGTTTGCCTTCTCCTATATGCAGAATTTTTTTCTAAAGAAAGCATTAGATGTTTTAATAGTCCCACACACAAAATGTTTGTCTTCTTGGGAAGTTTTAATAAAGATCTAAAAATAATAAAACTAAAAATTAAAAAATGGGATGGAGCTATATGAGATCACCTGAAATGTTTTTTCCAATCAGAAGGAAATAACTTTCCATATTCATTAAGAAGGAAGGGTGACACTTTGCCTCTCCCAACAATATTGTCAACTATGTTCATTTTAAACACTTTTTAATTTCAATTCTGTGTTTCTCTTATCGACACCTTAGCAGCCTTACAATTTGCCTTGCAAAGAAGTTGAAATCCTCAGAATGGCTTACAAAAAAGAATGCATATCTCTACCAAAACTAAACATATTAAAGTATTTAAATATTTTTAGTTAGAACTATTACAAGGTTTAAAACAGAGATAAAATGGATTCAATGCAAGAAGATTCAGAACATCTTAGACCCAGTGGAGCTTGTCCTACTTATCTTACCTTCACCGCACTCAACACAGATGAGAGCATAGAGGGCTTTACATTTTTTTTCAATTATTACATTCTTTGAACTAGGTGTATTTGATATGAGTCCAGCCAAGTGGATCTACTGCTTTTATATCTGTAACTAAGAGACAAGCTCTAAACATGCTAAAGAAAAGGAAAACCATTCTGGTTCTGCATATTTATTTTATGACCTGCTACTCTTAGATCATATAATCAATTCAAATTGGGCAATATTTTTCTCAGGTAAATATCCAAGAAAACTAGGAGGGTTGTTTTAGTTCAGAAAACGTGAAGAAGAGAAAAGTATGGTTTTCCTCCCAGGTGTTTTACTTCTGATCCGTTTTGTGAAAAGAATCCAAAATAGGATCCTTTGACTTGGGAAAAATTATGGTTGCTCTGAGACTAAAAGAGTAGGTATAATGGGATCCCTTCTGGGGTCAGATGCCTGAATATTTGGGGATCAGATGCTAAAGAGGTGGTCCTATTCTAGGGTCATCTCTATCCCACCATGTTGTAGTCTCATGAGTTCACATTGTGAGAGATTCGAGACCTCGTTGCACTTGTCTATGCCTAATCTCCTTGTTTGTTGATACAGATAACCAAAGCGGTCTGTTGTGGTGCACAGAGTGTAGGATCTGTGTAACCTGATGCCTGCATTCCTTGCTAAATACATAAGCTTGGGCAAGTTATTTAACCTCTTTTTGGGTCTCCCTTTCCCTGAATGCAGAACAGTACTTACCTCAAAGTGTTATCAAGAAATTTAAATTGGACAAAGGATGTAGGTACCTAACACATCACTGTGCACAAAACAAGAGCCCAACAAATGCTTGTTTCTTCTTTTGTCTGTGATTATGAGCCTCAAATTCACTAAGGAAACCATAAAGTTTTTTGACTGTAAGAAGCCAATATTATATTGTCATCTAAAATTCAGTGTTTTGTTCGTTGGTTTTTTGTTTAGGGGCTATACTTTTAGGGAGGGTTTGTGATGAAAAGATTGTGTATATTACAAATGGTCATATGATATTCTGGCTTTCATAGTTGAGGAGGGTTATGTAGTGCATCATCCGTTCCTAAACTATTGGTGAGAAGATACTTTAAATTTCCTCCAAAAGTGTTGAAATTTACAGACAGACCAGAGAAATGAGGTGAAAGGAACGGGAGTCAAGATGTTTGCAATCAAGATAGTGGTCAGATAGGGAGACAACATGCGAACAGCAACTGGATGAGAAATGTACTAATTTCAGAAATTGATACACAGGCAGAGTGACAGATGCTGGGACACAATGGTCAGTCAGTGGATGCAGATCTGCCCTCCTGGGGAGACATGTCCATCACCACCAGCATGGGGAGATGATTACAGTTAGCTTTCAATACAACTCTTCTGTCTTAGTCAGTACAGAGAAAGGAGCATTTAGGGAAGGGTAGATGCAGGAAGGTTCAGGAAGGAGTGGATCCAGGGCTCCATCAAGAGGCATCCTCCTGCTGGCCAAAAGTCATGCTTTCCTTGTAATGAATTTCAGAACTCAGTAAGAGCCTGTTGATGGACTGTGATGAAGGGTACATTTGTTGTATTATTCTACTTTTGTATATGTCTGAAATTTTACATGATGATACATTTTTAAGTTAAAAAAGAAGGTTCCTAGACACAGACAATAGTTTAGTGGTTACCAGAGGGTAAGGGGGTTAGGTGGTGGGAGATGAGGGTAAGGGGGATCAAATATATGGTGATGGAAGGAGAACTGACTCTGGGTGGTGAACACACAATGGTATTTATAGATGATGTAATACAGAATTGTACACCTGAAATCTATGTAATTGTACTAACAATTGTCACCCCAATAAATTGTAAAAAAAAAAAAAAAAAAAAAAAAGAAGAAGGTTCTTTCTCACGAGCTGCCATTCGATTGTAAACATGAACCACTGGCCAGGTGTTTCCCTGAGGCTGTAACCTTTGGCTGACCTGTTGTGGGGGAAGGGCTGTGGTTATGCCCTCCTTAAAGAGAAGGAAAGAGATGGGCTCATTCTGTTTGTGGAAGACTCAAAGAATTGGAGAACTTGATTCAATTCTCAGAACCTCCTACATCTAAGGAATTGGGCTATAAATTCTATAAAGCATTCTCTGGGGATTCACAGGAATTCTTGTTTACACCCAGACCGCAGAAAACACAAGAGGAGTACAGATTTTATTTCACAGTGTTTGGGCATTTGTGGCTCAGACCAAAATTGCAAAGAAGTAGAATAGGAGAGCAATGAAGAATTATGCAAATTTTTTTAATATCTCATTCTCTCTGTGGTTCTGAGTCTATATTTAAATTCCTTCTTTCTTTTCTTCCTTTTTTCTTTCCTTTCTTTCTTTCTAAATGCCAGTTCTTAATATACACCAAACACTGTGCAAGGCACTAGAGGACAGTAAGGTAAATACTTTACTGTTCTCTAGTGCCTAAAGTTTCACTCTAATAAGAAACAATAATTAAAGAAGCACAAAATGAAACATAATTATTAACTGGGATAAGTGGTCTGAAGGAAGGGGGTACTTGATAGGAAAACATATTCATGGAGAGAATTAATTACATTCAGGGACCAGAAGTAACCCTTCCTAGTCTAGAGGATTCAAAATCAAAAAGTCTCTTGGATTATAATATTTCGAAAGATCTTATATACCATACTAACCCCTTACCCATTATTTCCAAGAGGCAATAATGTTTGCTAATTTTTGTTGTTGTTGTTGTTATAGGAAATAATGTTTAAAATGAGATAATAGGCTTACTCTCACAATCCCCTCCCACAGCACCCATCAACCATACTCTAAGCTACTTTCTATAACCCTAAATAAAATATAAAGAATTCTCTGTAGCTCTTATTAAGATTGCATTTAGATCCAAATTAGAGGAATGTTATAGGAAAGAAAGTTATATGTGTTGAAAAACAGGGTTAGTAGTGATGAGTCCTTTAATGGGAGCAGTGGGAAACTTTGAAAACAAATCTGGATTTGGAGCAAAGCCATATGATTCGGAGCAGAGGAGTGAAAAGAGTAGTCATAGCAGACCACTGACATTTAAAGTAACTTCCTTTCTTATGTTGAGTTTATTTGAGTTTTAGAAACATTTGTGAGGTTAGATTTGGGCAATACCAGATGTTACTTCATTAATACAACTATTTAAAAAAATAATTCAATTCCATTTTATGTTCAATGGGAGCAGAGAATAGGGAAAAAGACAGAATGAATAGTAGAGTGGGAGCAGGGGAGAAGAGACCACCTATAGGAAGAGAAGAAGAAAGAGAAGGAAGAAAAGGACATGAAGGGAAACATCATAAAGGGAAAAGATATCCAGCCATAAGAAGCAAAGAGAAAAGAAGGAAGAAATCAAAAATTTGCTGTTCACTTGGACACATGATATCAATTTCTGTCCATTCTCTTTGAAATGCTGGTTAGCTAACTAGCTAGTATTAAACTTGTAACCCTTACTCTAAAAAAAAAAAAAAGAAAGAAAGAAAGAAATCTTTATTCAAAATGGACAAATATCTTAGTCTTCCTCTGGGAAACTAGTCTGAGTTACTCAGCAGTACTTATAACAATTCAAATTCACAGATCTGAGAAGCTAGAAGTAGCCCCCTCCTAGTTTAGAGATTTTAAAGTAAAAATTATTGGATTATAACATTCCCAAGGATGTTATATCCTTTACCAATCCTTATCTGAAGATATATACATGTATAAAATCAGCTCAAAATGATGGAATAAACTGTCATACACATTTTATGATCACTGAATTGTTTTATTCAAAGTCAGATCAATTGTTTGCGTGTTACTGCAGTGAGAAAACAAAAACAACTGGAACAATCAAATGACAAAAGTTTTCTGGGAGGAAAAAACTTTTCATGTACTTTATTAGGTTCAAATTAAACTGACAAAGAGAGATTAGCAAGACAAAAAACAAATGTAATTATGTATATAAATATGTAAATTATGTATGCAATTACATATGTACCACACAGAAGTTCACAAAGAAACGTCAGTCAAAGAGATGGTTAAAATTTGGGGATTATATACTCTCTGAACAGGGGATGGGGAGGGGCGCTTCTGGGAGAACAAATGACTACTGAGAAGAGGAATAAGAGCATTTATGGCAAAACAAGTGACTTTTTGGAAAGATAAAGCATTTTCAGGAAAATAGATAGGAGATGTCATCATTTTGATACTATGTCTGTTTGGGGATGGTACCGACTTCTCCCAAAGAACTGGAGTTGCTCCCAGGGAGAGGATTTATGACAATTGAGTTCTTTTGGGAGGCTCTGCTTTTAGGCAGATAAGGAATTTCGGGAACTCAAATGCCTTCAGCTCAAAATAATTTTTATGCCACAGTGGTTTATTCTGGATGCCTTTGATGTAATGCACCAAAATGTCACATTTTGTGAACACTCGGATTTGAGTGGCTTTGCAAAACAGTATTTCAGTCAAGCTGCACAGAAAACCATCTTCTTAGAACTGTGACAGCCTATCTGGAAACTCATGTTCCCTCTCATTCTGAGAAGGGTATTATACCAGCAACCCGGGGCATACGAGAAGAACAATTGTCTTCTTTCCAGCAAAGGTTGTCATCTACAGCCAGATTGATTCCAAGTATTGAATAATGTGTACATTAAACACACATAGACAGGAGGCATGTGGGGTCTCAGATAAATAGTCAGACACACAGCTGTGGCGTTGGAGATTTGGAGAAAATGGTCCAAGGCATGAGAGTGTGTGGCATCACCCAACAGAGATTGAGTATGGAAGAGGACCAGGGCAGCACCACCAGCAGGGCCGATATCTCAAGGATAAGCAGATAAAAACAGGGAAGCAAGAAACAAAAAGTGGGAGGAACAACCAAAAAGAGACAAGTCTGAAAAAAAGGAGAAGAGATTAAACCCAGTGAAGGGCATTTCTTGGGATAAAAGGAGGTTTGTAATCACTGAGGAAGGAGTTCTTGCAGAGCAAGAGCTGGAATACACAGAGAGAGGGGATAGCTAAGGCGGGCCCTTTCTCTAGGAAGCAGAATGGTTAATATTGGAATGACAATTTTCATCAGAGACAAGTAGAGGGAAGAAGGGGAGATAAATCATTTAACCTCAAAGTAAGACTCAGTTTCTTTTCTATAAAATGAGATCGTTGCACTAAGTTAAGTTCTGAGGTCTTTTTATCTATTTTAACATTTTAATAAATAATGTAATCCCACTGAGTCCTCTGTTGGTATTTTTGTAGTTTGATTTTACAGTGAAGTTTTCAGGACTGATAGGCTGTTCATTATTTTGAAAGAGAGAACTGGCAGACACATTATATACTTCTTGGGACTACTGAAGAAATCCTTATATTTTAGTATTTTAATGATGTGGGGAGGGAAAGGATTGTTCAGTGTTACTTACGTATCCATCTTGGCATGAGTAAGCTAAGTCTATGAGGAAACAACAGACAAACCCAAAAAGAGAAACACTTTTTTTTTTTTTGAGGTACTGTACTATTCAAAAAATGTCAATGTCATAAAAGGCAGAGAAAAATTCTGTGGAAATATTCCAGATTAAAGACAACTAAATTGATAAGACAATTAAATGCAATACCTAATTCTAGACAAAGTTCTGTACCAGAGGGAAGTATCCTATAATGGACATTGTGAAAGTCAATTGGTTAAACTGGAATATTAATGGTGGCTTAGAAAAAAATACTTTATCAATGTTAAATTGACTAAAGTTGATAAATTTACTGTGGTTATCTGAAAGTATCCCCATAGGAAATAGACATTGATGTATTTTAGGGTAAAGGGCCATTGTCTTAGTCTGTTTGGGCTGCTATAACAAAATACCACAGATTGGGTAGCCTATAAACAACAAAAGTTTATTTCTCACAGTTCCAGAGGCTGGAAGTCCAAGATTAAGGTGCCAGCATGATCACATTCTGGTGAGGACACTTTTCATGGTGATTCATAACTAACACCTTCCCCCTGTGTCCTCACAAGGTGGAAGGGGCTAAGAATCTCTCTGGAGCCTCTTTCATGAGTCACTAATCCCATTCATGAGGGCTTTACTCTCATAACCTAAGCACCTCCTAAAGGCACCACCTACTAAAAACATCACCTTTAGGGGGTAGGATTTTAACATATGAATTTGGGGGAACACTAACATTCAGACCATAGCAGCCATAATTTATACAATTTACTCTTAAATGGTTCAGAGAGAGAGAGAGAGTGAGAGAGGAGAGAGAGAGAGAGAGAGAGAGAGAGAGAGAGAGAGAGAGAGAGAGAACACCCAAAATGATAAAGCAAACGAGGCCAAATGACAATCTGGCAAACAGTATATAGGTGTTCAGTTTACTATTTTTATCCTTGCAATTTTTTTATGAGTTTGAAATTATTTTCAAACTAAAAGTTAAAATGTACATTGTTAGCTAAAGGAGTGTTTTAGAGTTCTGTGTTCCAGCGCTGTGCCACGTTGCATCAGAAGTTCCAGACAATTCTACTCCAATAATAATGTGATGCCTTGCTGAGGGACTCTTTCTTGACATTTGAAACAATTGCACTCATATTATTTTTGTAAAAAGCAAAAGAGCTAAGCATTTTATGGCAGGTATAAATTTGTAATGAGTAACTCTAAAGGCCCCATATTTTCTGTTCAGGAATATATTTGTCTTATGAAAACTAATTGCTTAACAGAAGAAAAAGAAAATCATAATCAAATGAGCAAGGGAAATTCTAATTGTTGCTAAAGCAGAAAATTCATAAAGGAAGTGTTCATGATGGAAATGAAATTTGCTTTTGGTATGGACTTATAAAATTGTAAGATATATAGAGAGCAAGTCTGATGGGAAATCTTCACTTTTCTACTGCCAGAATAGTGTCTTAACAAGTTCCTGGAGTGTTAAATGCAGGGTGAATTACTTTTTTAAGATATTAAATAAAATGGATGAAAATTACAGGGGAATTTTGGACTAAGCTAATTTTCCAATTCTTTTAAATCTGACAACAGATAATTGTATGATTCTGTGTACATAAAATTGTTTTACTCTTTCTTACTGCTTTGAAAAAACGTCTTTAATAACATTTTCTTGTGCAAACTGGTACCCTGATATGACTACCTTGAGCCCTTAGTCCACTCCCTCTTTCTTCGTTTTGTTGGGGCCAGACCAACAATGCAGTCATTTTCCTGAAGGTGGCGCTGTGCTTAAGCGCTGCCCTAAAGTATGCTGGCATGTGAAAAAAGGAGGGGCACGCCAGTGGAAAACCAGCAATGGAATGGGTGCACAGCTTAAACACATAAGGAGAACACAACCTTATTCAGGAAGCAATCCACACCATCGCTAATAGTACAGTTAAGGAGGGAGCTCATAAGCAGCTTCTGTGCCACACAAAGGTCTTGAAATTAAAATGTCACAACCTTTTGTCCTTATAGCCTAAACTGGTAGTAAGTATATTGTTCGCATAGTCATAATTCCATCACCTTTATTTCCCATCCTCTTACTTTCTTTTTTCTGTTTGAAACACTTCTTCCTTCCATCTCTTTTCACTCCTGAATTTGCTTTATAATTGATATAGGTGTTTCCACCGCATAGAAATTATATTAATGTAAACTCCTTTGTGTAATGGTCTCTAATTGCCATAATTGCCTGAGAGTTATGGTAATAAAAGATTTTTGTGCTAGCCAGAAAAAAAACTGAAGGTCCAGTGTAAGATACTGGCATTTTACTGGGAGTAGATGTGAGAAGTGACTGTTGGAAAATATTTTCCTTATCAATAATTGCTTTTTGGAGTTCATCTTAGTCAAGTAGGATGTGTAAGAAATGATTATTGAGGTTGAAGTTATTTTCTATCAGTTAGTATTGCTCTTTCCCACAAGAGTCATTTTTTAAAATTTGTTTCTCAAGGACCATAGACAAGAGCTTTTCTATATCAAAATATAAAAAGAAAAGTGCGAATTCCATCACAGATTCTTAGAAATCCCTTCTATTATTTTCATGGGGTGGGGGCAAGACTGTGGCCTGTATGATTAGTATAAGAATCTGGTGAAGTAAAGCCAGCAAAACTTGAAAACACACAAAAAAATTCTTAGTCTTGGTAAGTCTTGGTACAACTATGCAAACTTTTCAGTGACAAAGTGGTCCTCCCTAAAAAATGTTCTCTTCTAAAAGAGGCCAGTGTGTTTTTAGTGAGCCCTGTCCATGTCTGGACCGTTGAGGTGATGTCTCAGACACAGTAAGTGGAGCAGGAGTGGAGGGAAGCAATAAAAATAATTTTTACCTTTTGGAAACATACTCTGAGGTGGAATACTAACCAAATGAGACTCATAAAATGATAAGAGCAATGGTTGAGAAATGATTTCTGTACAATCTTCTAAGGAAAGGGCAGTAAGGAACATACAAAAGCTGTAGGAAGAGTATCGGATTGTATTAGGACAAACTGTGTACCAGGTATCACAAGAAACACTGCCCAGACAGTTCTATGGACCATTTTCTTATTTTTAAGAAACAGTCAACTTTCTTTGTCGATTGAACTACATTTATTCTTTAGAAGCAGAAAAGTAAACCAGCTAGCCCCTCAGGTTTCCTGGGATTATTTATCCCTTTCTACCACAGAATCTCAAAGCTGACAGGGAACCTTGGAGATCATCTACTTTATAAATGAGAACACCAGTTTAAATGACTGTCCAAAGTGGCATGCCAGTGTTAGATTAGTGGCAAAGTTGAAACACTAAACCAGTTCTGTCAAACTCCAATGCAGTGTTATATTTTCACTGCACAAAAGTACCTCCTTAGTCTATTTCCACCAACTACACAGAAAGTTAAACTCCACCCCATTTCTAGATCCCACACCCCATGATGGTGTTCAGTAGCATTCCCATTGGCTTCATGACTTCTCCGTATGGTCGGGCCCCGTAGAGGGCAGATAGTAGGAGCATCATCTGAGTGTTTAGTCCCGCTAAAACCCAAAGAAATTACAAGCTTGGCTGAAGTCAAAGCTAGCCCATCTCAAGCCCCCAGCTCCACATGAGTTATTTCCAGGAGGCAATAGTGTGTCTCACTTTTGACAGAAAGTCTTCCTATTTGCCTTGTAGGTTTCACAGCAGCAGCCTCCCTCGTGTCTTTGGCTTGGGCCTTGGCCTCTTACCAGAAGGCCCTCCGGGACTCTCGAGATGACAAAAAGCCCATCAGTTACATGGCTGTTGTCATCCAATTCTGCTGGCACTTCTTCACCATCGCTGCCAGGGTCATCACCTTTGCCCTCTTTGCCTCAGTTTTCCAGCTCTACTTTGGGATCTTCATCGTCCTTCACTGGTGCATCATGACCTTCTGGATTGTCCACTGTGAGACAGAATTCTGTATCACTAAATGGGAAGAGATCGTCTTCGACATGGTGGTGGGTATCATTTACATCTTCAGCTGGTTCAATGTCAAGGAAGGCAGGACACGCTGCAGGCTCTTCATTTACTATTTTGTGATCCTTTTGGAAAATACAGCCCTGAGTGCCCTCTGGTACCTCTACAAGGCTCCGCAGATTGCAGATGCGTTTGCCATCCCAGCGCTGTGTGTGGTGTTCAGCAGCTTTTTAACTGGCGTTGTTTTTATGCTAATGTATTATGCCTTCTTTCATCCCAATGGACCCAGATTCGGGCAGTCACCAAGTTGTGCTTGTGAGGACCCAGTCGCTGCCTTCACTCTGCCTCCAGAAGTGGCCACAAGCACTCTACGGTCCATCTCCAACAACCGCAGTGTTGTCAGTGACCGTGACCAGAAATTTGCAGAGAGGGATGGGTGTGTACCTGTCTTTCAGGTGAGGCCCACAGCCCCATCCACCCCGTCATCTCGCCCACCACGGATTGAAGAATCTGTCATTAAAATTGACCTGTTCAGAAATAGGTACCCAGCATGGGAGAGACATGTTTTAGACAGAAGTCTCCGGAAGGCCATTTTAGCCTTTGAATGTTCCCCATCTCCTCCAAGGCTACAGTACAAGGATGATGCTCTTATTCAGGAGCGGTTGGAGTATGAAACCACTTTATAAAACAAAAGGAATTGGAGGAGCCACAACCTCCAGATGTAGGGGTGACAACAGGGCTGTGGCAATAATGAAACTTCATCCTAGAGTAGGGCAACGAACTGTCATGCTCTTAGTCTGCGCATTGTCATGATTATTGTCTGACCCTCCATCAGCTGACTGTCTGCTGCTGGTCTCCTTTCAAAACAGCAGCCCCGAGAGTCTCCTGCTCCACCTGAAGGGAACATGGCAGCTCAGTAGACTCCTGGTTGCTACCAACTCCTCCTGCATTGTCTTTCAGTGACTGCACCAGAGGGTACTATGATTATGGAAAATGTTGCCTCTGATCAATAGGGTTTTGATGGAATTAACTGATCTTTGCATTAAAATATATCCAATCATACACATACCCACACACGTACACATACACTAACACACACAACACCAGTCTTCTGTAAAAATAGCTTAGGTGATTTTTTCTTGATGCAAAGTGCTAATTCCCACAAGAATATAAAAACAAAGAGAGAGGCAATAGATCCCTCAAGACTCCAGAAAAACAAACAGTACCGCTTAGAAAAAACTCACAAACCGTTCTCATTTGGAAACCCATGCCATGAGTGAAAAGCCTAACCAGTGGACAGCAAACTCAAGTGTGTTTACATGTGTATTAGAATTGATGAAATGGTTTGTTTTCAACGCATTTCAGGATTTTTTTTTTATTTAAAATTTTCAGTTGAGGACATCTTTTATGACAGAAATCCTATGCAGCACGTGTATAGCTTTTGGCAAGACCAAGGAGCTCCATAACTTAGTGATGTAAATTAAATGGTAATCATGATTCAGTATTCAATTGCAAAAATTTAATAAATGCAGAAAGAGGAAATGGGGGAGAAAGGCAAAATGAGCATCTGATTTCCCGGCTGTGCAGCTCATATTGGAACGTAAAAGCAGAGCAGCAGGAGAGAATTAGCCGTAACTGGATGCATTCAGGTCGCGGAATGTATGGTGGCTCTGTGACCACAGGCAGGCGCATTTCCAGAACATGCCATGCCCCATCTTTCTAATGCCAAACATTGTCCAACCACCGGATTGACATGGAAGCCCTGAACAACTAACTGAGAATGAATGGCATGAGCCCCACAAAGGCAGAAGGTAGAATGAACAAGCAAGTTCTCCACTGTGTACAGATTCCCCCTTATCCACCAATTCAAGGTCAAAGGCTTTTAGAGGCTTTGGGACACTTCTTAGTAAGTATGAGCAGACAAATGCAGTGAATATGCTATGAGAAAAACCCTTCTGAACTGAGTGAGGGCTTATCACTAGATCCAGCTAAGATTTGTATTTGAATCATTTGTAAAGTCGCACTCTTACAACAAGCTTCTGGTTTTAAATACCTCCGTACAAGCAAGTAAACGTTCCCCTCTTTCTGTTCCCAGTGTCCTCTGTCATGGTGCTTTTTGTTGTATTAAAAGTGCCGGTCAAACTTTGATAGTATTTTTTTATAGTTGGTGCAGAGTGGAATAACTCATGGATTATTTCAATATTTTTGTAATAAAAAATATAGGGTATACATATAGACATCATCACTTTTTTATAGACCTGGAATCGTTTAAAATACTTTAAGAATCATAAATACTTGGGATGTCAGAAACTGGTCCACAAATTCCATCAGCCTGCCTCGGCAGATTGAGAACACTTGTCTCTTGCAAGATCACCCCACTTTGCAATGTCGGTGCCCCCAGGAACCTGGCCAGGGGTGCTATCAAAACATCAGGTGATGAGAGAATCAGCTTAACTAGAAAGGGCTTGTCAAGACTGGCCATTGTTTCCCAGGAAATCAAAGATGTAAATGATTACTTTCATCCATCCATTATGACAAACCTGACCACAGTGGAAGATGTCTTAAATTTCCTTCCCTGGTTTTATATTAACCCAACCCAACTGATATATTAAATATTAGTTAAGTCACCAAAAAAAAAAAAAAAAAAGAAAGAAAGGAGTCAGTTAAACTTAATTATTCAGTTATTGGGACTGTCCAATTCACTTAAAATAGTCAAGTTCTATAGCCACCACCTCTAATGGGTGTGTCATACAGAGACTGCTGTCCCCATGATGACATCCACAAGAAATGACAGAGCACTCAACCTAGGACTTCTTTTGATACAAACCCCAAATTGATGTTTAAAACATAGATGATTTTTATCGGTAGACATACTTTCCTAGTACGCCATGATTTGATCCTCCAAGCAAGATTTTCACTAAAATATAATAATCTTTCGTTCGGATGTGAAAAGATCACCTAGTCACCAGTAAAGGTCCAGGAAGACACTCTTCTTGTCAGCAATTGGTGAAAATATTCTACCCCCATTGTAGAAGGAAAAAATGATTGTACTGCCGAATTTTTCACTTTTGTGCATAGCCATGAGTTATTAGCTTTATTATTTCTGAGACAACTTCTAATTGATGATCTTTGGAAATTGAGTTGCTCAGTTGAACTATACCTTTGATTCCATGAGCAAATAACAGCTAACAGTATAATAGTGTCAATCAACACAAATGCAACAGGCCTTATCACTCTTCAATCATGTAAGTCCTAAATTATTTCTCAATTTGATCCTTCATTCAACATGTTAAGAGTTAAAACGAGTGCTATGTGAATAAAAAATAATGTACTGTATTTTGTCTTGGAGGTGAGAATGCAGTCAGGAGGGTGTAAAAAGTTTTAATTTTTTAATGATTTCCCAAATACTGTAAATACTCTGTTATCCAACATACTCAAAGATTATGATGTTTTAATTAGTCAAAAAATCTTGTTAAGAAAATGACATCTCCAACATGTAATCAATTACAAATTTTCTCAAGATTATAAGAACAACAAAAATTACTTCCAAGGTAAATCATGACTTAATCTTGCTTTCGTGATTTAGCATGCACTGCACTGCCATTAGACTGTGTTGTGATAACAAATTATTAGTTTCTAGGTACGCAGATAACAGAGAGTTTAAAGTATTAGGATTTAAAGAAACATCATCAATGTACAAAAAAACAAAGTTTGATTTTTGTATTTATATTTTAGTTCTTCCTAAGATTTTGTTTTCAATCTGCCTTTAAATCCTCCATACAGAGTAACTGGAGATTCCAAAAAAGAAGAAGCCGTGGTTAGCATGCAAACTGGAAATGCTGAATTGTTTTTCTCTGTGGGCTCCAACATGCTGTGCATGAGTGTATTGGATTCCTTTAAGAGAAGGAGTCTGCTCTTAGTACTCACTTTTTGTGTAGGACCATGAAATTTTCTTAAAAAAAAAAATACGAATTTTTTTCACTTTCTAATTAGCATTTCTAAATGAAACCATATTTAAGATTAAAGAACATATGTATCTTAACCACACCGCGACTAAGTATTTGTGTGGGGAAAAAATTCTTTTTCATATAAGTCAAAGTTTGGTCCCCCAAAATGACTATGTTCGTTAAATTCTCTTTACATATTTACATTGTCTTACTGAACTACTGTCTAGTTCAGTAACATTGACTTTGCAGGCACTCAGTTATTATTCAACTATGATAATGCTGTGAACTCAACAAATAAAGTAACTTCTCTTACTGACAAGGCAAGAATGTGCAATTCAAGTATTAGCAAAATATAAAATATAAAGATAATCTGAAGATAAAGTATAATGAAATATTTATGCTTAATTTCTAAATGCCCAATTTATTTTGCTCTATGAATAAATGAAGTGATAGCACTGACCAATTAAAAGTGAATGGGAATAATTGAAATCTCAATGACTGTTTTTTAAAAATATCATATATACGTGAAGTTCATTGTCATACCTTGTATATGTGTATGTTATATATCATACACACAATAAAGTAACAGATTAAAAGGTAAAGTATATGCTCCCTTTCATGCATATAAATTAGTATGTTATTGGCACATGAACGTTTATATAAAAAGTTTTTCCCTCCTCCTTTTTCAACATCAGCCCAAACTTACATCCCCTGTCTATAAGACATCAACTCACCTGTGAAAATCAGTTGGTAATACCTAGATATGATTTAGCACTTTAGCTTGAATAAGCTTTATCACTCCTTAAGGATCTCATCTGTTAAGGCAACTGAAGAGAATAGTTTTGAGTCATTTCAGTTTTTTTCTCTGAATTGATTGAACTGAGTAAAGAAAACCTCTGGTGTCCTTACTAGAACTGTGTAAGGTTGCACATTGGCCTTTAAATGTGCTGAATGCCATTTCAGTTGAAAGAAATTCTGACACAATGTTTAGACAAGAATCCAGAGGTTATTTTTATCTAATGGACCATTTTCTAGACTAAATATGTGCTCCCCTGCATTCTCACATATCGTTCCCAAGCCATTTCTGTTTCTATATAAAGCTTGGAGGAGATGCCTGCATTTTTATGTTTCTGAGGAGAAGTCCTTAAAGCCTTTTAAAAATAGCTCAGACTGCCTTTCAGAAATATAGCTCAGAGGATGGTTGAAGTGCATGGTGAAAACACAGCAGGACTGAAGTTGTTTCTATAATTTCAGTGATAGATGCAGATCCACTCATGTTCATTTATCTTCAGCAATTCAATGTCACTTTTGAAAATAATCAAAATGATGGCTTCTGCCAGCTTGTGACTCATAACACCCCTTCTCCCCATCTAAAGCAGAAGCATTTCAAAATGGCTAAGGATGGGCCATTTCCCTGTACCACCAACCCCACCCCACCCCCACCTCGATCCCCATTTCCAAGTCTCTGGCCCTTACCTGTGTGGGGCTGTGAAATGATGTTACAGTTGGGCTGCTTCTCCTCTCCTCACTCAGGCAGACTGCACTGTCCACTGCAGTGTTCTCTCTATGGACAGGGGTCTTGTCCAATTGCTATCCTAAAAATGGGCACATGGAAAGGCTCAATATATGCCTGAGTCAACAGCCTTAATAGTATAATTACTCATTCCGAAGTAAAACTCTGTGGAATGTGGGTAGAAATATATAAAAACATGATGAGCCATTTAATTTTGCCAATTGTAACAATCCTGCTCTCACAGCAGGGAGAAGTGGCAAACAGCCATTTACCCACAGAAACAAGAGGTTCAGAAACTCTCCCTTGAGTATATGAGGCATCATATTGTTTTACCATCCATCTGAAGCTCTTTCTCTAAATTCCACAAGAAAATTTTTTTAAAAAATCAGGCTTTTGTTATATTGTATGCAATGATCTAGCCTAGAAATATAAACCTTCAGTCAACCTTTAGTGGCTTTTGTTATATTGTATGCAATGATCTAGCCCAGAAATATAAACCTTCAGTCAACCTTTAGTAGCGTATGTTCTGCTAAATAAGGAGTAGTTTAATGTTCCTGAAGTGTTTAATTGTTTTTGCTAAAATATTTTACTGACATAAATAACATACTGACATAACATGTCAGAACACTGGCTAAATCAAATTTTTGCTTTGGTTATTTTTTTCCTCTTAGATTTTCTTAAGTTCAGTTCCCCATATCGAGAGACGCTTTCCATGATGGAGAGCTTGTCATGTACCTAGTGCTGTGCTAAAGAGCTTTATGAATGTGATCTCATTTAACCTTTACAACCATCTATGAGCTAAGTACCATTTACAGATAACAAAACTTAAGCTCAGAGATATTAACAAATGCCAAAGTTCCCACAGCTAGGAAAATGTGGAGCTGAGTGTCTTACACAACTTTTAACAATCACAAATTCTTCTAGAAGACCAAAGAATATTGTCCCACCAGAATCTATTCCTGATTTGGCAAGGTTTTAAGAGCAACAAAATCATAATCTGACAATCAAATTTTTCCAAAAAAATTTCATTTAAAAGTCAAAGATATCTTTTATTGAATGTCAACTGTAATTGAAAAATAAAAAAAGTCAAAAATGACTTTCAAAATTAAAAGTTGAAAATAAAAATCCAATGATTAGAAATAGAAGACTGTATCACCTGTAACTGAATTTTACTTTATCCCCTAAATTAGGGAATTAGTAAGCAGATAAATGCTACTCTTCTATCCCAGACAAATGTCCTTCTTCTTCGCCCTATTCTAGACTGAAATAAGTAATAAATATAAATTAATCTGAAGAGTTTTCTCTTGTATTCTATATATGTATGCTATTGTCATCCAGTAAGGCAAACTCAAAAATAACTAAACGCCTCTACTTACTTTAACACTGACCAGAATGAGAAAGAGAGAGAGGAAGGAAGGAAAGGAAGAAAAACAGGTCAACAAATCCTTGACGTGACATTATTTTATTTCATTGCTATAATTTTCCCCTAAATTTTACTGATTTAGTATCTTGCAGGTCACAAAATTTAATATTTAGGAAGATTTTTATGCCACTAGTTTGACCCATCATATAACTCTAGGAACCGTATCTTAGTTTGAAAGGTTAGATGCAAAGACCATAATAAATGTTTGCCAAATATTTGTTGAATTGACTATAAAATGATGAGTAATCACCCTCCTCACCTTCAATGTAACAAGTCTGTGTTCTACAGGAAGACAGACTTATAACCCATTCAATGATATTGTGTAGTAAGCTATGTGTGTTGTTTGAACTGATGCTAAAAAGATAGCCAAAAATAAACCAAAAATTTTCTCAACCCTGATGATGATCAATCTGACTTTAACATATTAAAAATACAAACAATCATCTGTCTTCTTATTTTGATAAGATTTAAGCCAATCTTTATTAAGTTATGACTCTTATTGATGGCCAATACATAGTCAAGTGCAAAAAGATTCTCGCATTCCAGCAGCTCACACTTGGTTATTAGTAGCAGAGTAAGAGTCTTCTGACTTCAACTCTACCTCTTTTCTTCTCTACCACACTGCTTCTCTTTTTAATATCCACATTTAATTCTATACTAGAACAATAAAGAAGCATAAGCTTTTCCGAGATTGTATTATGTAAGCCTCACAATTAACAATTGCCAAACACAATGACAAACATAAGGTAATGATATAAATCAAAGCTAAATCAACAATGGATGACTGCCTATAAAAAGAAAAGTAATTTTATAAAAAATTTTTATGCTGTTCCAGCACTAGATATTTTTAAATCAAGGTCACAAAGCAACAACAACAACAAAACATGAGAATACTCTCTTGGCCCATAGTATTTGACTCAAAAAAATCATCACTGAATAAATTTGGGGGATATTCCTGAGAATTTCTTTTAAAAGAAGAGGTATGAATTTAGGATGCCTCTAAAATGTCTGAAGACATTTCAAATAAGCTACTTTTCTGATATTCAGGAAACATCTTTCATTAACACATACAATGTCTCCAGCATAGCAGTTATTGAGGAATAACACCTTTCCAGGCATGAACCTCAGTTATTGTAACGAGAAGTTGTGCTTAAGCCATACTTCTGATTCCCAGAAGAGCAGGGCTGTGTTGCATTGCCATGAGGAGTTGAGACAGCCAGACCCAACCTGCATGGATACTCATGCTGCCATTATACCCAATCCGAGTCTCTCCTACATTATGACCCAGAGTGACTGGCTTCTCGCAGATCTAAGGAGTTTATTGTTTAAGATAACTATTGACTTGCATAACTAATTTTCTCTAAGTGAAATAATTCTGGTTGGGGAATGTGTAAATCAGTAGGTCCTCTATGGTGGAGTAAAAGGAAAGAGCGAAAAAAGCATATTAATTTTTACAAGCACAGAATAATTCAAAGAATTCCTTGTTGAGTCCCATTAAGCATCAATAAAACAGTTGACCTAATAATGGTGCGAGGTCCCAGGCATGATTTCTAGGTTTATGCCACCATTAATGGTTCACTACCCTATTACTGCTAGTCTAGCCACTGCACCAGGCAAGAAGAGCACAGTTACTAGTATGATGTTTCCAGAGCAAAGATCATGTTTAACAAAACGGATCAACATCAAAACTAATTAATTAACTTGATAAGCAAATATAACCAGCACAGTACCAACACAAAATGTTCTCTTTTGTTATTATTGAAGCCCGTCACCTACTCTGTTATTAAAATTTCAGAAAATGTAAGGTTTCATGTTTTTATTACATTTCTATCTACCAAATTAAACTGGTGTCCCCCTTCTTTCTCAATTGCTTGATTTGCTTTAGAATAGAACTAATCAAATTCTTATTTCCTTTAGTACTACAAATATTAACAAATGGAGATGTTGTGTTTCAGCTTTTAATTGTTCTAGTGGTATTCTGGCATGGAATTATTTACTACACTCTTAATTATTTCAGATCAACTCATTTATCAGTAAGTTCTAAAACACCCCTAAGTGTGCTGAAAATATATTTCAGGTTTTTATTATTTTAAGAAATTCCTATTTTGATTACAAGCCAGTAGAACATGTCTTAAATCAACCCAAGCATTTCAATCCATTGTGATTCTGGAAAACGAGCACTTCTTTTTGGGTGTATTAAGTACTGCTACATTGACTCAGCAGTTAACCTGCGACCTGTGGCTTTCTGTCCAACCCACTGTGAGTTCTTATTCTCTTCAAGTTTGGAGCAATAGCACATCATCCTGTAACCAAAGGATTTCTGTCAGCTACTCAAAGAATTGTCATTTTATATCCTTCTTTCAAACAACTAAAATATTCAGTTTCCCTTATTAACCTTTCTAATGTATTGTACATAGAAAAGGAAAAAGAGCTCTGAAGTATGTTTTGAAAGCCTGGGGTGAAACATTTTCCTTAGTCTGAATCAGAGGCTTGGTGTTCTGTGAAGAGAAAGAAATCTCTTCCTGCCTTGAGAAAGGGGGAGGGGTGGGGAAGCAAACTAGTCACACTCAGAAAGCAAGCCTCGTCTGTCACAAAGCTGCATATTGCTGATGCCATTGATTCCCTTCTTTTTTTACAGAACCATCTTGGAACTTGTCAAGCTTTACTGAAGGTGATTTGCGTTAATTAATTCAACAGACCCTTTAATCTTACAAATTCTTGACTTGTAATATTGTAGCCAAGCTACTGCAAGGGAAAATTAATCAGTTAGTGAAAAGGAGCACTTCGTTCCATGTCGTGCGGTGATGTGCCCAGGCCTGAAGAGAAAGACCCCCGTGAGGCAGAGCACTAATGAATTCATGCTACCTGCTTCCTCATCATTCATGCTATGAATATTCATCCACTTCATTAGTTTTGGCCAGTAAGCACTGCTTTGAAAAAAAAAGGAAAAAAGTCAATGGATTCCTGGGGGCTTGCATAGCTCAGAGAAGGGGTACTGGGTCATAAGACTTACTTTAAAGGAATACAAATTTACTTGTGTTTGGAAATGAAAAAAAAAAAAATGTCATTGTCATCTGTTTAATGATTGATTTCTCTGAGTACAATTGCTGCCCTTCATTTCTTGAGAGTACCATCGTCAGCACTGTAATAACAAGTTTAAAAAAGCTGAATTTATAATTCAATTTCAGAGGTAAAATCTGCATGATGTAGCTATTGAATAATTTGACTCCTGGCTTCCTAGGTGGTGACATTGCCAGTTTCAAACCGAAATTCATTTGTGTGTGGAATTGGCTCTCCTGTTGCTTCTCGGACCCTTGCAAAATCTTGGTTGCGAGCTCTAAAATCACCAATCTCACATTCTTAATGTAATTACAAGTAAACAGGTACTCTCATAATTAAAAATCATGTTTTTTTTCCAATCGCTTCTGTTTAAAGAAATCTTTGAGCTGCAAGGTAAGAATGAATTTACTTCACGTAGAAATATAGTTTCAGAGTTTGCAAGGAGTCAGGCATCCATATGTTGTTATAAAGTTTTCTGTCTAACCTTTTGATATAACAATTCTAGAAGTTAACCCCAAATGAATGAGTGAACGTCATCGGAGTTATCTAATAAGCAATCTAACAAAAAAATTAGAAGAAGAAGCAGGGATCATTTTTCTTGTGTTTCAAAGATGTTTCTCCTTCCTAAGTTATCTCCTTGGTGATTATCTCCAAGATGTACCAAGAGCTATTGAGCGACAGTTCCAGTACAGGTGCCAGTATTGTGCTGCATTCCCTACTCTGGCAAGTCATTTTTCAAAACTAGCTCTTGGCACAAGTACTGAAATTTAATGGTGAAAAAGTGGCCTACCACCATGTGACTTATTTTCAATTGCAAGGCAAGGAAAACTAACAAGTTGAAGAAAATGTTAATTTCCTAAACTCCAAAGCCAAAATTGGCACAAAGATACCCTGTAATGTACAGTGAGTTGATTGACTATGTGGACACAGGAGCAATAAGCAATCCTCTTAAAATAGGCTCATGAGTAAGAGTGACTGTGAGTGGTATTGGAACAGAAGCTTTCTATTAATGTAGAGGTCCGGGTGTGGTGACTGAAGAGGAAACTTGTTAGTGGCTGATCAGTAATATTTGCCTTTTTATAGAGCAGAGGTTCAAGGTAGCCCCTGCCATTTTATAACTATGACAATAGATGCGTCTGTTTATGAAAGGCCAAGGCATGACTGAAGTGGAAAGATAGAGGAGATGTCAGTGGATTCATGTCTGAGACTAACTGTCCTTACGGGAGTTTTCCCGTGTGACAGTTCTCCTTAGTCATTGGGCCCGACACCATAAGCCAGCTCTGCATGCCAGGAGCTTCTGATGGATTATAAAATGAGTTATTTTAAGGAATTGTAAGTACTCTTGCTTGTAGAACATGAACCATTGAGTTATCCCTCATGTTAACAACAATGCGATTCAGGGTTACCATGGCCTTACTCATCACCCCATTGTAAATATATCATGACATCACAAGAACCTTTGTGTTCAAATTCACTGAACTAGGTTTAAAGTATTAGCTGAATCATTTAAACATCTTCGGAACTTGATCCTGCTATCACCTATTCTGTGCATCTGTCCCTAAACTGGAAAAATAATTCTTGTGAGAATAATTTTCAGAATAATAGAAGTGAAAAAGAGTGGACAGTTAAGCAATTTGTCAATGTAGGCAAAACTACTAGACCATTGATAGTCCTAAAGCTCTGATTTTTCCTCATCACAGAGTTTCTTTACATTCGGGGCTTTCAACATCTGAATTTTCCAGATGATTGCTGAACCATCTTCACTAAACTGCAGTAGACACTTGTTATTATTAAAAAGTAAAGACTGTCCATGTGAATGCAAATATCCCAATGAAAAATGAAGAAGTAGGTTACTCAAGGAGCAAATTTGGTATTTGTGGTGTCAAACATTTGGATATTTAGGAAAATCCGGATGTTTGAATCAAGCAGTTTTCATCTGGTTATCTGGTACTGTCTAGAGAGACAGAAAATACTCAGGTGTTGTAGGTAATATAATTTAACTTTCTTGTGCAGTAATCTATTGCTGGTGATATTCTGCTGCTAAAAATCTTTTTGTTGTACAAAGAGAAATAAATAATGCAGAGCAAATGCTATTTGATTTTTATTTACTTTCAGCAAACACATCAATGGGAGAGGTTTGAGAGGCTGTCCTGGGTGTATTCAGATGTTTTTGCACCACAGACCTCCTTCAGAGTGACAGTCCTGGAGGCCTGCCACTTGACCCCTTCCTAGCAACAAACCTTTTAATTCAGCTCTTTTCTCATCTTTCATTATTTTATAATTGCCTCTCTGCTCTTCACATACTCTTAATCATTCACAAAGTTTACTTGACAGAATTGTTCAAGGGAAATACAAATTTGTTAACTTTTATACTTCAAATCAGAATTTTAATTTTAAGGATTTCTTATACCTTTAACCATAAAAGCAGTTTAAACTGCTTGATGCAATTATTTCATGGCGAATTTCATAGTGTCTATAGAAGTAAAAGCTATTTTTCCCCAAATTAAAAAAAATACACTTTTTTGGTTTAGTTTGGTTTGGTTTGTTGATGTCATTTTGATTGCCAAGGACTAACTGGCTATCACACATTGGAATATTAGTGTTTTCTTTGTAGTCACAGGAAAAAAAAAAGATGAAATTGAAGGGAAATAAATTCACTAACCAGAAGGGCAGTTTGAGATAGTCATACAACTCTTGTATTTATGATTACTTGTGGACATTTCTTCCTTGTTTCATCTGATTTGGCTCTGGATTGATGAGTGTGTATTTCCTCATCAATCAAATTGTGTGCTTACCTCACTTACTGTTCTGAAGCTGGGCAGAAAAACAGACAAGCTTATTCAGACCAATTTTCTTTTAAGTGCGCTTATGTTGCAGAACTTGCTCGGGGCACAGAAGACAGGTAGATACACAGAGCACTGAAAGGTGCTATGCAAAGATCATGAGAGGATTTCCAGAGAAAATTTGAGAGTTTGTAGGTTCTTAGGTAGTGTTTTGATTGTGTCAAATTCTACTTTTAGTGCCAACCTAGAACGACTTCATGGAGCAGGCAGTCCCCTTCCTTGTAGGGTCCCTCCTCCCATCAGATGCAGAAATTTCCCAAGGAATCAAAAAGATACTCCACCTTGTGTACCAAAGGCCTCCAGCCACTGGGTGTCATTGTTCTATGCTAATTGTGTTTTGTAAATTCTTTTGAGGGCAGGCCTTTTTGGCTTGTCATAGTCTACTAACGCTCCAGGAGACAGATCTGCTACTCCTAAATCCAATTTGGTTTTGCTTTTTCCTTGAGATTTTTACTTCACTAAATCCTTTTCCAAATCTTTTTACCTTCATGTTATTGACAGGATGTTTAGTTCAATGTTTAGGTGAATTTGCAACCAAGAGGCAATCATTTGGCAACTACAAAAACACTAGGTGTTTTTTGTTCAGTTATCTATTATTATGTGATAATTTAATGGAATTTATGGTTTAATAGAAAACTAAAAGTCCCTGTGTTGAATATAAGGACTTTTAAATATACTTAAATATTTTCTATGACACAGTATCCTTTTTTTAAAACAGGACTTTATTGGGGAACAGTGTGTACTTCCAGGACTTTTTTCCAAGTCAAGTTGTTGTCCTTTCAGTCTTAGTTTTGGAGGGTGCAGCTCAGCTCCAGGTCCTGTTGCCATTGTTAGTTGCAGGGGGCGCTGCCCACCATCCCTTGCGGGAGTCGAGGAATCGAACTGGCAACCTTGTGGTTGAGAGCCCACTGGCCCATGTGGGAATCGAACAGCCTTCGGAGGTAGGAGCATGGAGCTCTAACCGCCTGAGCCACCGGGCCGGCCCCGGCACTATCCTTTTACACTATAGAATACATTTC
Organism: Rhinolophus ferrumequinum; assembly: GCF_004115265.2. Taxonomy (NCBI): domain Eukaryota; kingdom Metazoa; phylum Chordata; class Mammalia; order Chiroptera; family Rhinolophidae; genus Rhinolophus; species Rhinolophus ferrumequinum. The sequence continues at coordinate 22,502,219 of NC_046297.1, read as the reverse complement.
TTTCTGGAGACAAAGGCATAGAGGGGCATGGTCCAATGACGGGAACTGTGGGACTCTGAGCACTCAAGTCCTCATCCTTGGTCGGTCATATTAGCCTCAGAAACTCACCTTCTAGCTCATTTTTCCCATATGTAAAAGAGAGAGATAATATTTATCTACCTACCTCATAGGGACATTGTGAAGGTTAATTAGAGTTCTCAAAGTGTGCCGACACTTGATAACTAGTAGTACTAGCACAACGGAGATCTGTGTATGGCCTCAGAATAGACTATGGTGAAGGAGGTGAAGCCAACTGAGGAGCACAACAGCAATAACTCACCAAGCAAAGCATGTAATTATTCTTGATCGCTTAATGAAAGTGAAACTTTTTCTTCAAAGGTCTATGTAGAATTATTTTCTAATTATCAACTTTTTAATGAGAAAATTAACTCCTTTCATACAAACATTGAGAAACTTCCTATAGAATGACAATTTTCCTTTTAGATAAACTAAATTTTACAAAATATTTCATTAAATGTGTCCAGAAAACTTGGCTCGTTCTGATGAATAAGGAGGTTGCATGCTTGATCCCAAGCTACATTTTTCAGAATGCATGCATGATACCAGAGTTCACTCACTACTAATGATTGCAAGGTGGTGTTCTGGAACACTCACTACCAGGAGTGAAAAGTTTTAATAGATATTTCTGAAATTAGATTTTTGTGTTGTTTACAATGAGATCCTCTTTTAGCCCTAACATGACATCTCTCTCCCTTTACAACCCAATGAAAGAATGTAAAGTTTTATTTCTACTTGGAATTCCTGAGTTGATTAATTTTTCAGATTATAAATATGCTTTAAATATTTCAGAGAAGTGTTTCCACAAGGGCTTCAGCTGCACATATGCATATATGCTTTCATGTACACAGATAGGAGTATGGCTACAGGACAAAGAGTGGGAAAACTACCACAAGACTATCCTGGAAAACTTCCCCGCAAAGTGACATGTTTTCTCTTGCTTTAATTTCTAATCCTGGTAATAGCTAGTGCTCAATAACATGATTTGTCATTTTTGAGACATGGAGGCAATATTGTAAAGTAAGAATACATTGGTGAACTATATTAACAGTGCAGATAATGTTTTAATGATGTGACTTCATGAAGCAAAGTTGTTGTACATAAATATTACCATTCTGCCCTTATTTAATAATTATATTCCTTTGCAAAACAACTGTGCATGCTCTTGAAAATATGAAATAAGTTTTCAGAAAGTTTCTCTTGATAAATGGGTTTAAAATCATGTTGTGCCTGGAGTTGACATAATGTATACATTCATTATTTTCGGGATTCCAAAATCTAGTTGCCAGTGGTATATCAAAGGCTTAAAATTTCAGATTGGTTAAACATTTCTAATGCATGGTATTAAGCTTTCAGAAGCATGAATTTAAGCTAGGCAATTAATCTGATCCATTAAAAAAAATAATGTCATCACACCAGACTTAAGATAAGTATTATTATTTTTTTGGATTCAAAATATGAGTATAGTAAGTGAGTCAAAATAATTTGAACTTCTCTGATTTTTTTTCCAGTTCCTAGCATCAATGCTTTTCCAACCAAAAGCGCGGCAGAATATCCTTATTGCTATGTAGGGAAATATCCGTGTCTTTCCTTTGTTTTTTGCACAAGAAAACTGAAGTTAACTAGATGCAAGGGCCTGGAAATAGGAAAAGGTGTGACAACTTTTCAGGTAGACTAAGCTAGGATGAAACGAGGGCAGTGGATAGAATTTGTGGTTGTGAGATTTTACCACAAAGGAACAAAAACAAAACCTAAAAGTGTTAGAACTAGACCATTCTTTGAAATGATAGAATCTAAATTTTAGAGGAAAAATCAAGGGGAGACAACATGTTATTAGATATAAGCTATACATCTAATTACTGGAGAAAAGGACATTTGAATGCCCCATACATTTTACTCTTTTTAAGGTTTTCCAGCCCACATGAAACTCTCCAGCGTCCTCCCTGAAAATAGGGACTCTTAGAAAACTAGTTTTTAGCAAAGATAAATGTGATTATACAGCTGTGAACCAGTCATTATGTAATCATCATGTGTGTGATGCTTTTTAAAATGTAAGTTCTCAACTTTCATGACTACTTCCAGTTAATATTTTATCCCATAAACAAATGGTTAAAAAAAAAAAACACGGAAAATTCTCTTGCTCAAAAGGAATGTCTTTCCTTTCATATCTAAATGATATGAAATAGCTGAAAAATGGAGCTTTTTGTCGATTGCTATTGAAGGTTCCGCCTGAAGCCTCTCTTTAGTAAAGGGGTCAGGCAGGAAGTGAGAGGACCTTGGTTGAGAACCTGCCTCTATCAAATTGCTCCTGCTTTTCTTCTCAGTTACCAGGCAGCTCAGTGGCCTAGAGAAAGAGAGATAATGAAGGATATGTAACTTTGGTTTTTCCCATTCTCAGAACAAGGAGGGTAACCAATAAGCCAGAGGTTCCCTCCCCTTTTGAAGCCAAATATTGCAATGAATTTAGAGCTAAGACAAAAATATTGTAAAAGTAAGCACGAAATCATCCTTCTTATTGATTATTTTCTCAGTTTTTACTAAATTCTTCTTACAGCTTAGATCAGAAATTTCTGTTAATAATAAATAATGCCACTTTATATTATGGCTTCAATGAGGAAATGGTGAAAGCACGAGTTACAAACAAAATTACTGGGGATACAGGCTTCTTTTGTACGGACATCTTACCAAACAAATTGGAAACAAATACTACTACCGCTAATATTCTGGTTTAATTAATAACATCTAGTAGGAAAATAGTAGCATTTTGCTTAGCATTATACCAGTGTACAACATAAACCTACTTCCAAATGACAAGGATTTTTGCTACTGACGTTTGTTCTTCATTCTCCAGTTATTTTAAGTAAGTAAGTTTCACATCTAACTACCTCAGCTACCGTTGTTTAATTTAGAAACATGAAATCATGCACTTTGTAACCAACAAGTTTTTCATTTAAAATTTCAAAAAGATACTTGGTGCAAAGAAATTTTCAAAAATTTGTATATGACATAAGCAACTCAACCTCAGAGGTTGTACTTCATTTTGTTCATTTGTTTCTAAGTTCAATTTGGGGTAAAATCCTCATTTCCACTCAACACCAAGGGAAGCTGCTCTATATTTGCTTAATTTGCCTTAAACATTTTGTGCTCTTTTCCCTGTTCAATTTTTTTGTTCTTGTTTTGTTTTTGTTTTTTTTTGTTTAAAATCTATCTCTGGAAAGAAAATGTAACAGGTTGCAGATGAACAGCAAACTGAAGAGAATGGACCAATCATTTCTCAGTTCCCTGTCGTCAACTCTCTGCATGACATTCTGATTGCGCGGAACTGCCATTCCTGTGTTTCTCTTTCCTGGACCATTACAGAAATAAGGTCTGAGAGACCCCGTGTGTGTGTTTAAGGAATGGTGTAGACATTTCCCCCAGTACGAGCACAGTGCCTGGACCCGAATGATAACTTTGGCAGTTCTTGTGCTTTTCCTTTGTGAACATTGTACAAATGTATTTGGAATTTTATTTGAAATGAAGAGTTAAACTAGTTATTAATTTATTTTTACTTCTTGTAAATATATATATTCAAGTTCCACATATCCAACATTCCTTTAGCATTCAGATTGTAAGAGTGTCTTTGTTGGCTGGAGACCGCTGTCTCTGGGCCACGGTCCCATGTGCTCTAGTGGAAAGCACAGTATGTGGAGTATTTGATGTACTACAGTACCATGGTTATTTTGGTCTGTTAAGTAAGTTGCAATTTGTGATGAAATGAAGTGGAAAGTAGTGCTTCATAATGAACAAGTTTCCTTCGTTACATGATTTTTCTTGTAAAACTTTTAAAAAAAGAAAAAAACTTGAATTTTTATATATTTGGATTTTGTAGACTTTTTTTTATTTTATTGCAACACAAGGTACCAAAATCATTAAATAAAGTACACTGTGGTCATTTTAACAGAAGTCTGAGTCCCTGATTCTTTCTAAGTCTAGGAAGAAAGCAGGACATTGTGGGTCTAAGACGGGAAGATAGAAGGAGAAGGCATATTCAAAGGCATAGTCCCAAGGCAATGTAATTTATACCTTAAAATAAACAGAACTGAGGTTGTCAAATCTGAACTAAAGTTAAAATTAAATTATATTGATTTCTAGGGTATGTTTTACTTATTTCTGAGAAGTGCTAAAGAATGTTTCTCTAGAACCATTATAAAAGTAAAGAGATGTTTCAGATCACAGAGGCCTAAAAATCCAAATAATTTATTTTGACATTAATAAAAGGAAAAAAATGTCAATGAACAAAAGTACTTTAAAAAAATGATGTATCTAAGTGCCTTATTCTTCTACAAAATTAAGATTTATGCTTTATATAATTGGTTTTCTTAAAATATTCTTTTTGTTTTGTTTTGTTTTTTGGTTTTACTGGTTTACAAAAGCCTTCCTTTGTAAAATACTCAAAGGAAAGTATAACATGAGCTCTGGCTATAAATGTAGAAACTACTATGGATAACAAATAGAAACAAATAAAACTATTAGAAGGAGCAAAGAAATGAAAAAATTTCAAGAATTCACTTGTTTCTTTTTTAGAGTAATTTATTAGTTTTCTTTCTTCCTGACTATAATAGTAACACAAACTAAATGTAAAAATTACTTAAAGCTCACCATTTTGATATATTTCTTTCCAATCTTTTTTGTAAGCATTTATATTTTTTACATTGTGATTTTTAACATTTTTTTTTTTTAAATTACAACCATTTGACATGCATGTTATTGGGGTTATAACTATGAACAAAACACATTTTCTTCTGAAAGAATACAGTCAAGTAAGGAAATGAGTCCAGATACACTAATTGTTATATTATTTAGTGGAGGAAGTAAAAGTGGAGATCTGTACGGACTATAGTAGGAGCATCTGACAAAGCCTAAAAGAGAGTTGGGTGGGGAAAAGAGCCACACCATGGAAAGGTCCTTGAATGTGTAGATGGAGCTGAGTTCCCACACCACCCTGGCTTAACCAAAATGGACATGAGCCAAACATAAACTTCTACTGAGTTAAGCTACTTACATTTTGGGGTATTTGTTGCAGCGTTAGACTTTTCTGACTTTTAAAAGAGCATTTCAGGGACCGATGATGTGCAATTAGCTCAAAAAAAAAGAGTATGATTATCTCAACACTCTCCAACTGAGGTCCAAAAACAAGGAGGAAAAGAAAAGTCTGTATTTTCGTATGTTCTCTACAATGAGTAGGTATTATTACTGTAATATGAAGACAAATATAATTTATATTTAAGGAGAACTTTTTTAAAAAGTGAAACATATCAATTCCTGAATTAGAATATTTAATTCAGAAATACAAAGGATCATCCAAGAATACTATGAAGGACTATATGCCACCAAATTCAATAACCTAGAAAAAATGGGCAAGTCCTTAGAAACATATAGCCTTCCTATGCTGAACCATGAAGAACTGGAGAATCTAAACAGACCGATCACCAGTAACGAAATTGAATCAATCATCCACAACCTTCCCAAAAGCGAAAGTCTGGGACCAGATGGCTTCACTAGTGAATTCTACCAAACCTTCAAAGAGGATATAATACCAATCCTACTCAAACTCTTCCAAAAAACTGAAAAAGAGACAGTACTCCCTAACTCATCTTATGAGGCCAACATTACCTTGATACCAAAACCTGGTAAGGACAACACAAAAAAAGAAAACAACAGACCAATATCTCTGATGAATACAGATGCAAAAATCCTAAACAAAATTCTATCAAATCGAATGCAACAATGCATTAAAAAGATTATTCATCACCAAAGATTATTCATGAACCACCAAGTGGGGTTCATCCCCGAGGCACAAGGATGGTTCAACAACCCCAAATCCATCAATGTGATACAGCAAATAAACAAAATAAAGGACAAAAATCATATGATTGTATCAATTGATGCAGAAAAAGCATTTGACAAGATACAACATCCATTTATGATTAAAACTTAATAAAATAGGTATAGAAGGAAAATACCGTAACATAATAAAGTCCATTTATGACAAACCCTCAGGTAATCTCATAATTAATGGTGAAAAACTGAAGCCCTTTGCTTTACGTTCAGGAACACAACAGGGCTCTCCACTAACACCTCTGCTTTTCAACATAGTGTTGTAAGTCCTCACCAGAGCAATCAGGCAAGAGAAAAAATAAAAGGCATCCACATTGGGAATGAAGAAGTTAAATTGTCACTCTTTGCAGATGACATGATGCTATATATAGAAAACTCTAAAGACTCCACCAAAAATCTATTAGAAACAATCAACTAATACAGTAAAATTGCTGGCTACAAAATCAACGTACAAAAGTCCATTGCATTCCTATATACTAACAATGAAATCTCAGAAAAAGAAATAAAAAAAACAATTCCTTTTGCAATTGCAGCAAAAAGAATAAAATACCTACGAATAAACTTAACCAAGGATGTGAAAGACCTATATGCTGAAAACTATAAGACATTTTTAAAAGAAATTGAAGAAGACACAAAGAAATGGAAAGACATTCCGTGCTCATGGATTGGAAGAATCAACATAGTTAAAATGGCCATATTACCCAAAGCAATATACAGATTTAATGCGATCCCCATCAAAATCCCAATGGCATTTTTTAAAGAAATAGAACAAAAAATCATCAGATTTGTTTGGAACCACAAAAGACCCCGAATCAATCTTAAGAAAAAAGAACAATGCTGGAGGTACCACACTCCCTGACTTTAGCTTGTACTACAGGGCTACAAAAATCAAAACAGCATGGTATTGGCAGAAAAACAGACACATAGACCAATGGAATAGAATTGAGAACCCAGAAATAAAACCACATGAATATGGACAGATAATTTTTGACAAAGCTAAAAACATACAATGGAGGAAAGACAGCCACTTCAATAAATGGTGCTGGGAGAATTGGAAAGCCACGTGCAAAAGAATGAAACTGGACTGCTATCTGTCACCATGTACCAAAATTAATTCAAAATGGATCAAAGACTTAAGCATAAGACCTGAAACAATAAGCTGCATAGAAGAAAATATAGGTACTAAACTTATGGACCTTGGGTTCAAAGAGCATTTTATGAATTTGACTCCAAAGGCAATGGAAGTAAAAGCTAAAATAAATGAATGGGACTGTATCAAACTTAAAAGCTCCTGCACAGCAGCAAAAGAAACCATTGACAAAATAAAGAGGCAACCAACTGAATGGGAGAAGATTTTTGCAAACAGTGCCTCCGATAAGGGGCTAATATCCAAAATATACAAGGAACTCATGCAACTCAACAACAAAAAAACAAACAACCCAATTGAAAAATGGGCAGAGGACCTGGAGACATTTCTCCAAGAGGACATACAAACGGCATAGACATATGAAAAAATGCTCAACATCACTAATCATCAGAGAAATGCAAATAAAAACCACAATGAGATATCACCTCACCCCAGTCAGAATGGCTATCATCAAGAAGACAAATAGTAACAAGTGTTGGAGAGGCTGTGAAGAAAAAGGAACCCTCATACACTATTGGTGGGAATGCAAACTGGTGCAGCCGCTATGGAAGGCAGTGTGGAGGTTCCTCAAAAAATTACGAATAGAATTACCATATGACCCAGCAATCCCTCTCCTGGGCATCTACCCAAAAAATCTGAAAACATTTATACATAAAGACACGTGTGCTCTAATGTTCATTGCAGCTTTGTTTACGGTGGGCAAGACATGGAAACAACCAAAATGTCCTTCGATAGATGAATGGATAAAGAAGTTGTGGTATTTATACACAATGGAATACTATTCGACAGTAAGAAAAGATGAAATAGGACCATTTGGGACAATATAGATGGATCTTGAGATTATAATGCTAAGCGAAATAAGTCAGACAGAAAAGCAGAGAACCGTATGATTTCACTGATATGTGGTATATAAACCAAAAACAACAAGAGAACAAGACAAACAAATGAGAAACAAAAACTCATAGACACAGACAATAGTTTAGTGGTTACCAGAGGGTAAGGGGGTGGGGATGGGAGATGAGGGTAAGGGGGATCAAATATATGGTGAGGGAAGGAGAACTGACTCTGGGTGGTAAACACACAATGGGATTTATAGATGATGTAATATAGAATTGTACACCTGAAATCTATGTAATTTTACTAACAATTGTCACCTCAAGAAATATGGGGGAAAAAAGATTTGGAAAAAGAAAAGAATATTTTCTCTATGATTGCATGATGTCCTTTTTATGAAAACCCATAGAGGCAATGTCTTTCAGATCTCACTAATAAGGATAGTTATAACTTCATATAGCATTTCTATTGTGTGACTACTATGTAGCAAATGTTTCCTTCTTTGCATTGGCTCAAAGGAAACTCAGAGAAGTCTACCTCTAGCAAATATAAAAGTTCACACGTGTGTGTATATTTATGTAGTGTGTGTATGCAGCAGACTTGGGGTTTTTAAATCCTTACATTTTTGTTCTCCACTGCCAAGTCCACTCTGAGAATTTCTCATTTTATGTTCTTTTTCTACAATTTTATGATCTTTGGAAACTGTCTCAGGTTGGTTTATTTTGAAATTTGGAAGCATAAAAGCAAGCAAATAAATAAATAAAACTAAATTGATTGATAGTATTTATCCATAGCCTTGATCTGTCTCCATAACCCTACACAGATAATTTTGACTGCTTACCCAACTTCATTACCCCAACTTTCCTTCAGAACCTGAAATTCAACATATAAAGAACTAAAGTCATTATCATGTGCAGTTTCTCTTCATTCATTAAGCATCAGGGTAAATGGCGCATCAAGCTAAAAATCTGTGTTATCTTCAACTACTTCTACCCCTTCCTGTTCAATATCCAATCTGTCATCAAGTCCTATTGACTATCGCATTGAAATGTCTCAAATCTATCCCAACTGTTCTACTTTACATGTTTATCATTTCTCACCTTACATTACTAAATTTACTCATTTCTCTCTAGAACTACTGAATTGACTTTTATTTGCATTCCCTGGCCTAACTATCTGCCCCACCCCAAAACTTCAAATTCCTGGGTGGTTTAAAAATATCTTGCAGAGACCTTTCAAAAACACATGTAACCAAAATATCTGGGCCTTCCCAATCTACGATTATGAAGTGAATAAATAAATAGGTAAATAAAAAGCTAAGAGGTGAATTAAGCTACTTTCCATCTTCTTATATGATAAAGATCTGAATCATGCCAGTCATAAAGCTCTCCAGAAACCCAACAGTCTACACAGCAAAGTGTGCAGATTGGCCATGGAGAAGCAAGTTCTGGGCAAGGGCAGGGTCCTGAGAGGTTCATGACAAATCCAGGACAGCAGAATCAAAACTGGGTCAGAAAGAGGCACACCAGCATCAGGATATCAAGAGCAGAGAGAAAGACCCCACTCAGTAGGGTGACAGGAATCACACTGAATTAATGAGCTGAGAGCTTAAACAGAGGGGCTTCCTGACAGACCACAGCAGGAACACACATGCCATAAAGGAACCTCATTAGGACTGAGATCAGGCTAAGAGAATTGGTTAACCAGATGTTCTACAAAGACTTATACTGAAAGACTTTATTTTCAATTCAATTCAAGGCAATAAACAGTGACTTGGAGCTTCTGGTATGTAAGTATTTGCTCAGTTTGACCAATCTGATTTTGCACAATAATGTTGGAATGACAGAAGTGAAGAGCTATCAAAGATGTCTTCTGCCCCAACCTCACCCCAACCTATAAAAGTACTATGAGAAATACTATCAATCCACAGAATTCTCATTCTAGAAGTCCAGAAACATGGAGACATGATATTTTTGGTATTTCCCCATATCATTCCCTCCCAACTATATACTATATGTCAAATGCGCAATGGTGTGTTTCAGTGAATAGTACTCCAATGAAGAATGGCTCTCCCTGGTTGACTTAACGTCTGCAACTTCCATTTACTCTTTAGTCCACTTCAGTCTTGCCACCATGCCATTGGGATGGCTCTCACCAACGTTTTCTCAGACCTTTATTATGACAAAATCTAATAGATGCTCTGCTCCTCTACTTTATTTGATCTATCTCATCAGCATGTGATAGCCGGATGTCTTCCTTGACTTCTCCTTCTCCTCGCCTCCATCAACATCCAGTCGATTACCAAAGTGAGTCTACCTCATGTACAGAGGGTAGCAAAAAAATGTATACACATTTTAAGAAAGAAAAAAATTATATTAAAATTGAAATACAATGAATGATGCTAGCATTCATTTGATTAATGCCATCTTTTGCGAATGTCATACTACACATTGCCACCTTAATTTAATTCAACTTCACAAAGTAAACTATAGATAACATCTCTTAAAATGTGTACTTTTTTTGGCACCCCCGGTATATCTCTAAATTCTGCCCAATTCTGTTATCTCTCTTCTGGATTGTGACAACCTTTCCAGGTATTGAATATCATTACTTCCTTTCTTGTTCTAGTCAAATCCACTTCATATAGAAATCAGAAAAATCTTTCTAAAACACAAATATGATCAAGTTTGTTGTCATTAAATTTCAGTGGATCATCAGTGCCCTTAAAATAAACTTCAAATTGCTATGGCTAAGATCATAGTCTGGACATGGGTAACTCATTCAGGTTCATGTCTCATGACACTCTTTCTTGAGTTTGTGTTCTAGCCACAAAGAAATTCTTTTAGTTTCTAAAACAGGTCTCCACTGGGAATTCTTCCTGCCATTTAAACTTCCCTGCTCCTGACCACCTTTATTCTCAGCTTCTCTACATATTCCTTCCAGGGGCTCCTGGAGCTCCAACTATATGCTGTTCTTCTGCCTTCAGAACACTTGTCATTATAATTGTCTATTTTGTTGTTATCTCCCCAACAACTATATAAGTGTAATGATGTCAGGAACCACGTGTGTCTTGTTAATCATTACATGCCCAATGGCTCACAGAGGGCCAGGTACATGGAACACAGAGAAATTTCAATCCCAAGTTGCTGATTCATGGTTTAATTTTAATAACAGGATTACAACAACATGACAGCACAGTTGGATTGGTCATCATTTAGGTTTGCAATAATAAGGAATAGAGTCTGTTTTTTACATGGACTGAATTCTATCCCTACAGTGAACTTCAGGAAGCTTAGAACTGTGGAGTGGAGTGACCTCAAATATGATCATCATGTGTGAATATTTGCGTCTTCATCAGTTCAGGCTGCTATAACAAAATACCATAGACTGGGTAGCTTGAACAATAGATGTTTATTTCTCAAAATTCTGGAAGCTGAAGTCTAAGATCAAGGTGTTGGCAGATATAGATCTTGGTTAGAACCTACTTTCTGGCTCATAGATGGCTGCTTTCTCAGTGTGTGCTCACATGTAGAGAGAAAGAAAATGAGCTCTCTGGTCTCTTCTTAGAAGGGCACTAATCCCACCTTGAGAACTCCACCCTGATGACCTCATCTGACCTAATTTATCTCCCATCTCTAAATACCATCACATTAGGGGTTAGGATTTCAATATATGAATGTTGGGAGGATACAATTCAATCCATAAAAATGTGTTACAGCCCTCTATCTGAACACTGAAATTCTATTGTCTTTTAAGTGAACCTAATTAGATATATAATATTTTTACAGAAGATTTTGGGATTAATACTTCCTTGAGAACGCTGCAATGCTGGGCAGTTGCTAAAAAAACTAAAGTCCTTGTTAATTTCTGAGATAATAGATTCAGTTGTTAAAGCTGTCTTTAACAAAAAAAGAAATTTAGGGCAATTAGGAGTAATAAAGCCTTTGCCAAAAGCAGCAAATATACATATATTTTTAAGGCAGGTAAAATAATGTCCTAGAAATGTCATAACAGGTACAGGTACTATATTTTGGAGCTGCTGATCCCAAAATATTTCAAACAATATCCACGTAAATATTTTTCTCTACTCCTTCCCACTCCCATAGCATATATGTTTTAGTATCTCAACAATTTAATGCAGCCACACTTGCCAAATAGCAGCTCCTTTATTTATAAATTGATTTGAGCAATAATTTTAAACACAACTAGATATTTAATGATATTTTAGGAAATATATTCAAATTGGACTTAAGAAGATAAATGCTGATTAGTGCCTTTCTCTATGCAAACCAAAATTGGAAGAAATATCGATGAGGTGGAAGCATAGGACCAGGGAGTTAGAAACCTAGTGGGATGCTACTGTCTGCTGTAGCCTTCATGTGTATGGTTGATTTCTAATGATAAAATATGCAGACAACTTTCTGAAATAAACCTTCACAGCACTTCATGAGGAGAGTCCCAAGAAAATAGTGCAAAATTTTTGTGACAACAGCTGACCTCTATCAGAATAAAGCATATGCCAACTTCCTCCCTGTCTTATCAAATCTTCTCATCTTGAGCGTGGCCAAACCTGGTCTATTAATGCCTAAGCTCAACCTAGAATTATGCGCTTCTCAGTAACTTTTATGTTAAGTTGCTCCAGATGCCACATCAGTTGGTAGGGTGAGTGGTGGTCTAAACAAGTTGAAGGTAGAGATGAGGTGGGGTAACGGGTACAGCACAAGAAAGACACAAAATAATCAATGTCTGATTCAACTTTGTTTCTCTCCCTTCTTCCTTCATCCTCAAGAAACCATTGAGAACTCTGTGATAAGTGTTACTACCAACTTCATTGATAGGTGTTATAGGCCAAATTGCGTCCTCTCAAATGCATATGTTAAATCCTTAATCCCTAGTGCCTCAGAATGTGACTGTATTTAGAGATAAGACATTTAAAGAGGTAATTAAGGGCTCCGATGCAGGCCCAGGTCACCCACTGCCTATGAACTGCCAGGGACTACCTGGTAGGAGTTACAAAGAGATGCATGGTTATTTGCTGCCTCTGTTAAACCTGGAGGCACATGGGAGAGGCCACACTGCAAACCAAGGACGTCTGACACCAGTAGCAGTCGTGGGGTATCTCCACAAAAAACCAGGACATGCTGTGACATGCTGCCACCTGCCATCTTCCTTAAGGTTCAGCCACTGATAAAGCCTTGTGTGGTATGCAAATTGGATGAAGCAGAATCTCCGGAAGTCACTAGAGTAGGAAAGGTTGTTGTTACCAGGTTAATGTAGATTCTGGTTTGGTGTCAATGCTGAGCTTGGAGCTACTCAGAGAAAGGCTCAGAGCAGACCAAGGCCAGTTGCCGCCCAGTTGGGGCCCAGTGACTTTGACAATTTTCCAAGAAAGAGTGCAATGTGGGCAGGGCTGGCGGCTGATCGATAAAGTGCCTCTGGTGTTAGGGGAGCTGAGTGGGGCGGGTCCCAGCTGAGCTCATTAGACTAATTCAGATTCAGATTTGGCCATATGTGGGAGAGATCAACAGAGGAAAGATGGTGCCCACCTGCTGGCTATTCAGGACAACACAACACAGGGAAATAGGCAAATGTCCTGCAGTCCTTGCCTCACAGCCACACACCTCAGACTGTCCCCCATATGCCTCTGATGCCACCGGAGTCATTGTCCCTCACACGGAGCACAGAATGAGTGCCTGTGAGTAAGTGAGTCTGTGCACAGGCCCTTTAAGATGACATCTGGGTTTCCCACAGACTTCTGTCCCACTCGGAGTATCAGAATCCCCACTGTTTTTCACAGCCAGATGTAGGAAAACATCTTCTTCCCAGCACCAGTACTCCGGGCTGGGGAGCCTGATGTGGGGCTGGGGTCCCTCACTCCTCTGAGGAGTGGGGGGAACCTCTGCAGTTAAGATATCCCTCCTGATTCTCAACCACTACATGGAGGTTTGGGGCCAGCTCTTTTCATGTCTCCACCCCTCCTACCAGTCTCAACGTCACTTCTTCTTTATAACCTTAGTTATAAAACTTCGGTTTAGCTAGATTTCAGATGCTTCTCCAGGTTAATTGTTTTATAACGTAGCTGTTCATTTTAATGTGTTCGGGTAAGAAAGCAGGCACAATGTTTATCTACTCTGCCATCTTGGATTTCCTCTTCCAAGAGGCCCCAAAATCTACATCCTTGGAGGTTTGCTTCAGATCACAGCAGATCACCACCCAATTAGCCCCACTAGCTGCACACAAAAAGAGGTGGTCTCAACAAGCACCAGAGACTGCTAGACTACTCAGTGGGGTAAGCCCCCTGTACAGTAGCCCATAAGCTGTGGATGTGGCCAAACCCCACAGCCAATCAGCCTTAGGGTCAATCCCACCTACTGACATGCCAATAGCAATCAAGGCTCAGTATAGCATGAGGGCACACATAACCCAAACAAAGGACACTCTTGGAGCATCTGGAGCAGGTGACCAGGGAGATTGTGCCACTGGATCCCAAAGGGCACTTACTACATAAGGCCACCCAGCCAAGACTGGGAGATGTATCAGATTTACTTAATAGATAGAAATGAACACAGAGAGGCAGCCAAAATGTGGAATCAAAGAAATATACCCCAAATGAAAGAACAGGAGAAAACTCCAGGAAAAGAACTAAACAAAATGGAGGCAAGCAACCTACCAGACACAGAATTCAAATAAGGGTTATAAGGATGCTCAAAGAACTCAGCGAGAACTTCAACAAAGAGTTAGAAAGAATAAAAAAGGACATAGAAACCATAAAAAAGAACCAATCAGAAGTGAAGAATACAGTAACTGAAATGAAGAATACACTAGAAGGAATCACTAGCAGCCTAGATGAAGCTGAGGATGGAATTAGAGATTTGGAAGATAAGGTAGCAGAAAACACCCAATCGGGACAGCAAAAAGAGAAAAGAATTTTTTAAAATGAGGAGAGTTTAAGAGACATCTGGGACAACATCAAGCATAACAACATTTGTATCATAAGGGAACTAGAAGGAAAAGAGAGAAAGTGAGGGATTAAGAACATATTTGAAGAAATAATGGCTGAAAACTTTCTTAACCTGGCAAAGGAAATAGACATACAAGTCCAGAAAGTGCAGAGAGTCCCAAACAAGATGAACACAAATAAATCCAAGACACATAATTAAAATGGCAAAGGTTAAAGACAAAAAGAGAATCCTAAAAGCAGCAAGGGAAAGGCAACTAGTAACTTACAAGGGAGCTCCCGTAAGATTGTCAGCTGATTTCTCAACAGAAATTTTGCAGGCCAGAGGGATTGGCACCAAATATTCAACATGTGCAAAGCAAGGACCTATAACAAAGATTACTCTACCCAGCAAAGATATCATTTAGAATTGAAGGACAAATGAAGAACTTCTCGGAGAAGAAAAAGCTAAAGATGTTCACCACCAGCAAACCAGTATTACAAGGAATTTTAGAGGGACTTGTTTAAGATGGAAAAAAAAAGTTCAAAATTATGAATAATAAAATGCAACAGCTACATATCTATCAACAATTGCTTTCAATGTACATGGATTAAATGCTCCAATCAAAAGACACATGAAAGATGAATGGGTAAGAAGACAAAACTCTCACATATGCTGCCTACAAGAGACTCACTTCAGATTGAAAGACACAGAGACTGAAAGTAAAGGGATGGAAAAAAGATATTTCATGAAAATGGAAATGAAAACAGCAACAACAAAAAAAGCTTTTGTTGATATAGCAATACTTATATCAGACAAAATTGACTTTAAAACAAAGGCTATAACAAGAGACAAAGAAGGATCCAGTAATCCCACTTCTGGGTATTTATCTGAAGAAACCCAAAACGCCACTTTGAGGGGATACATGCATCCATGTGTTCATTGCAGCATTGTTTACAGTGGCCTAGATGTGGAGGCAGCCTGTGTGTCCATCATCGGATGAATGGATGAAGAAGAAGTGGTACATATATACAATGGAATATTGCTTGGCCACTGAAGAGAATGGGTTCTTGCCATATGCAGTGGCATGAATGAACATGTAGGGTATTGTGCTGAGTGGAGTAAACCAGACAAAACAATGTGATTTTCCTTATATGTGAAGTCTAAAGAACAAAATAAACAAACAAAACAGAAACAAACTTGTAGATACAGAGAACATTTTGATGGTTGCCAGATTGGGCGGGGAGGGGGGTGAAAAAGGGAAGGGATTAAGAAGTACAAATTGGTTGTTACAAAGTAGTCATGTGGATGTACGGTATAGCATAAGGAATATAATCAGTAATATTGTAATAACTATGTATGGTGTCAGATGAGTACTAGACTTATTGGCGTGATAGATGGAAGTGGGGTTTTGAGGCAGGTTGAAAAAGGTAAAGGGATTAAGAAGTACAAACTGGTAGTTACAAAATAGTTATGGGGATGTAAAGTAAAGCAAAGGACATATAATCAATAATTTAGTAATAACTATGTATAGTACCAGGTGAGTACTAGACTAGTCAGTGGATCACTTCTTAAATTATATAAATGTCTAACCACTAGGATTTACACCTGAAATTAACATAAAATTATATTATGTCAACTCTAATTGCAAAATTGAAAAGGGGTAGGAGGTGAATGGGAATAAGAGGTCCGACCTCATAGCATAGTATGGTGTCAGATGATTGCTTGACTTATCATGGTGATCACTTCTTTAGGTAAATAAATGTTGAATAATTATTGTGTACACCTGAAACTAATATAATACTGTATGTTAGCTATATTTTAATATTTTTTTAAAAAAACTAAACAATAGGTAATTGTTCTTAAAGCTATATGAACAGCAATATAGTAGCATAAATGCAAGATACAGGGTTTGTCTGACTAGAGAGATTTTGAGCACCTAGACAAAGCACTAGTAGAAATTATTTCTCCAGTATGATTCAGTGAATTTCAGCCACTCATACTAATGCATGTCTACTTTGCCATTTGGATCTTGAATACTCTGTCTTAATCCAAACTGTCAGCTTCAAAAGACAATTGATTATCAAGTCTTCCAAGTTTGTGCTTCAATAAAAACTGAAACAAAGTATAAAAATTATCATTATGTTGTTTTCCATACCAAAATAAGTCTTTCCTTTCACATGAATGGTTCTTGTGTTTCTTTCCAATTTTATCTGTATTTTCCAGCCATTTAGAAGAAAGGCACAGAGTCCTTATGCAAGTAAGCATCTTAACCATCCAAGTTAGTAGATATGAGCTTTTAAGATACATTATTCTCATTTTGTGTTTAATATTTTTGCACTTTATAAATAGAGAACTCTATTCTTGGCTTAGGAACTTCACTAAGATTCTAACAATAAGCTAGTTTTTAAATTTTTTTCTTTCCTAAGATTAAAAATCTTTTGATCTAGTGTCACCAAAATGTTTCATATTCAGTCTCCACACTTTAAGTACCACGATATGTTTTCTCAAGGCCTGTATCTGCTGTTCTAAGAATCCTTAACACCAGTCAGTGGATGATAAACTGAGAGGAAGAGAAGGTGCAGGGTGGAGAAAAAGGTAATTCTATTTATGTTATTTTAGTCTTCATTATAACCCTAAAGAGACGATATTATTATAACCATTTTGCAAATTGTGAAACTAAGATCCATATGGGTTCAGCAATTTGGCCAAGACCAGACAGATAAGAAGTGAAAGAACCCAAGTTGAAATTCAGGGTTGTCTTATTCTAAAGCCTTCTTTCAGCCTACTATACCTTGTGTCTTCCAAGCACCTTTCATTGGTCAAAAATTTGGTCAAAAATAGAGCTGATTGCATCACCCAATCCATATGATATTGATTTGTGTGGGGAGGGGGAGGAACATAATACTTGACAAAAATGCGAATCTCTTTCTCTTTTTTAAATTTTTTATTGTGGTAAAATACATATAGCACAAAATTTACCATCTTAACCATTTTTAAGTGTACATTTCAGTGGTATTAAGTACATTCAAGTACATTCACAATGCTGTGCAACCATCACCACAATCTACCTCCAGAACTCTATTCATCTTGCAAAACAGAAACTCTATATCCATTAAGCAATAACTCCCCATTCTCCCCTTCCCCCAGCTCCTGGCAACCACCATTCTGCTTTGTGTCTGTAGACTACTCTACATACCTCATATAAATGGACTCATACTCACATACTATTTGACATAGGAAAATCTCTCTTTTTAGTTAGGAGTCATTTAGGGAACCGAATGAGCATCTTAAAAACTGCTTGTTGAGGGAATGGTTTTGGAATTAGAAAGGTGCTATGGGCCTTGGACTTGATGCTCCTATACCTGATCTGAGTTCCCTCAATTAATGCTAAAGACACATTGCCCCAAACTTCTTCTTAACGTCTCTACTAGGAGTGTCTGACCCAGGGTCTGCTAAGTCTAAGAAAACCTGCTAATGGGGCAGCCTAGGTGGACATGCTTGTGTCATGTGATAGTCTACCCACTCAAATTCCATTGGGTGAGAGACCTCCTCCTATATTGTTTCAGGCGCTTGCTTTTTGACAGTGATATGGTGTTGAATAAGACCCACATGTTTTCTACCCATTGGCACTTGCAGTCTGATAGAACAGAGACAATAAGCACCAAATGCTATAAAAATGCATGACTGAGAAATTTAATCTGCAGTTACCTAGTGTGAATGGATGACTTAGGTCAGTCTGTGCTAAATGGTCACAATGTGACCCCCAACAAACCCCACCACGCAGGAATTCAGAAAACAAACAAACATTTATTTAGGATTTCCTCTCTACAAGTCTCGATGCTGAAACAGGTGTAATAGGGGAATATGAAGATGAATGAGAAGCCATCAGAGAGGCTCAGTCTTGTGCAAAAGACAAATTTGTGCACAAGCAAATCTAATGTGGGGCCTACTGTAATATTTAGTATAATACAAATAGTAACAAATGCTACAAAAGAACTGGGAAGGAAGAAATTAATGATAACCAGGGGATCTGAGATATGCTATTAGAAGAGCTACATTTTGTGCAAGGCCTTATGGGTAAGAAATATCTTTAAAAAGAGGAGTAGAATTTTGACAGATGGAAAAAAAATGGCTTTTGGTGGTTCACTAATGTTTTAAACTACCAAAAAAAACCAAAAAAAACCAAAACCCAAAACAAAAACAACGTTAATTTCAGTGGCATTAGCATTGTTAAGTATCACCCATTGGTTCTTATTTACAGACCAGGATCATAACTTCCCTTTCAAAAAAACCTGCTTGCTTAATTGCCAACGATGTGCTTGGTAATAGGATTTGGTTGATTTAAAATAATGGTTTTCTTTCTTTTTTTTCTTAGAGCCTTTTGTTCAAATAAAATGCTATTCAGATGCCAAAAACTTCTATCTGAAAAAGTAGAGCCCCTTCCCCAGCTTCTTCCTCACATCCTACATTCTCCCTGCTGTAGCTCCCAAAGGGGCTTGTCCCAGCACAGTTTGAAAATCACTAATATAAAACAAAACTTACTGCACAGCTAGATGCTCAGACACGAACACTAACATTGTCTTAGATGTAGATAGAAACATTCCCCAGAGCTCATACCTTAATGTATTTCTAAAAACTGCATGTGTCACAGAAGGTGGCACACAGGTGGTGGGTGTTACTTGCCTAAGTAAAAATGAGCACTTCCTAAATGTGCATCTTGCATTCTGAGTAGGAATTTTTACTTTGCTCATGGGACTGAATTTTGAGATAATTGGGGTCCCGGTGGCATCTTCCCCCACCCATGTTGATCTGATAGGGTTGGCCTGCATTCAACTACTGAGGCAGAGCTTCCCTTTGAGGCTGTCCTTTCAGAACAAAGTTCCTACTTAATTCTAACAATGGAATTATTTCAAGTTCCAGTGAATATGGAGAAGAAACGCAGCCAATGACAGCCATCATAAGGATCTCTCTCAGAGCACATTAATAGAATCAGAAGCAATTTCAAGAAAGTTAAGCATGATTCTTGCCTACAAAGATACTCATGGAAAAATAAGTTCCTGGACTGCTGCCTGGGGCCTTTATGAAAGTGAGCAGAAGCCTGAGGAGATGCAAACCAGTCCCTTTCAGCCGCCCAGAGCTCCACCACAATAGTCCTTTGTACCATTGTCAAAACATTAGAGCTGCAGATAACAGTTCATCCCTCCTTTCTCCTCTAAAAGTACTTTACTTCACATTTACTGAGAATTTACATGTATGTATATCTCTTAAGTTAATATTCCTATCACATTCATTCGTACCAAGTCTTACCCCAATTTGTTGACTACGGTGGCCCTTTCACCTCTCCTTATTCCATCTTTTCCCCTCTCATTCCTGCTCCCAAATAAGAGGCAACTCTCCTTTATTCTTCCTTTGCACAGTTTCATTTCTGTTTGCCATCTCTAGAACTTTCTCCATTAAATTCCTCTATTTTGCATCTCTGATCTTTCCCCTATTAAACACTTTTGTAGTCTATTTCCTTCTTTTAAAAGTTCCCTTTAATCTTTCACATCCTCCATTTTGGCCACTTTCCCCAATAGCTGGTACCCTTTCCCTCTCTATCCCTCCTCTCTCAGACTTAATGAAAGAAAGTTGGTTTTTTCACTTCTTTCCACCAGTGTGTTCTTGAGCCTTTACAGTCAGATTTCTGCCCACGTGACTTCCCTGAAAAGGCTCTCCCAGAAGTCACCAATGACCTCTCAGTCCTCAAACTTATTTGCCTCTTTCAGTGCTCATTGTCTTTGAGTCCTGCACAAGTTGACACTGCTGATATCTCCCTCTTCTCCTTTACATTGGGAGAAGCTATATTCTCCTGGTGCTTGTCTTTGGGAACTTGGTCTTGGTGTACAGCTTCTCATTCTCTTCCTGGACCCTGAATGTAGGTGTTTCCAAGATTTCTGTCTTTGGACATTCTTGTTAAAAAGTAACCCATCCAAATCATGACTTGACTCTTTTCATCACAGAGATGGTTTCTGTATCAGGATTTTTCCATTATAAGGGAGATAAAACTGAATCAAAACTGTCTTAAGCTAAAGAGGGGACTACTCGGCTTGTGTAACTGAACATACACTTCAGGCACAGTTTGACCCAGGGCTCTAAAAAAGTCTCCAGGACTTGGTTTCTCTTTTTCCATATATTCTAGCTCCATCTTCTTATTATTTGCTCCATTCTATGATGTTCTCCCCTTGCAGCTGCTTAATAGCTATCAGCATCTCACAGCTCATTGTTCCAGGAAAAAGTCAAGGAGTAGTATCCCAACCTTCCCAAATGAAATATGCATTATTGGTTCTGAATAGAGTGTGTGCTCTGAACCAGCCACTGGAGGTTGGGAGTGAAGGGGAGAAAATGGAGGATTGGTTTCCTTGTTCAACGTTCCACTTACCCTCAGATATTACCTTACAATTCCCCACTACCTTGTCATCTCTTCAATGCTTTTAAGATATCATTTTAAGTATATTTTATCCAGTATAACTTATTATTTCCATAAGAAGGACTGGTCTGAATAACCTAGCCCACCATTATTGGAAATAAAATTTCACTTAATGCTCTTACTAATTTAAATTTTGTTTTATCATTATTTATTCATAGTTCATGTTTTGCATTATAGGCTAATTTGAAGACAGGGATCTTATTCTCTTTAACTTTGCATTTCCCATAGTACTCAAAATAAAATATTACACATATTAGGTCCACAATGAACACAGTCTAAATAAAAAATAAATTAGTGTGAACACTGTAATTAGTTCAGAGCTACTGCTCTAGTTTAGGAAAGTCTAAGGAAAAATTTCAGATTCTCAACAGCAGTAGAAAATTAAATAGCCAAAAATATATCATATTGGTAGTTCAGACTTTGGTTGTTAGCCAGCCTCTCCGTAAGATGGAAAACTTTGGCATTTGGATAAAATGTAACTGGCAGAAACTCCACAAAGAGAAAGCAATTGGTCATGTTAGTGATTATGAGAAAAAAACCCTGAAGACTTTGGAAAAATAACCACCACCTTCCATCAAACTCCTTTCAAGATATACCCTTCTCCATGGAAGGTGCTTCCTCTGGGTCGGGTCTTCTCCTCAGTTGAGACCTAGGTTAGTTTTCTGGGGCTGCCACAGACCAAGTGTTTTAAACAACAGAAATGTATTGTCTCACAGTTATGGAGGCTAGAAGTTCAAAATCAAAGGCTCAGTACAGTTAGTTCCTTCTGAGGGCTATGAGGGAGAATCTGTTCCATATTTCTCTCACAGCTTCTGAAGGTTGCTGGAAATCTTTGGCATTGTGGGTGCATTATTTTCATCTCTGTCTTCATTTTCACATGGTGTTCTCTGTCTCCAAATTTCCCCTTCTTATAAGGACAATAGTCATTAGGGCCCACCCTTCTCTAGTATCACCTCTTCTTAAATAATTACATCCACAATGACCCTATTGCCAAATAAGGTCACATTCTGAGGTGTATTAATCAGGGTTCTCAAAAGAAAAAGAACAGTATGTGTATATATATACATGTATATATACATGTATATATATATATATATATATATGTATATACACACACACACATACATACATATGTATATATATATATACATATATATATATATATACATACAGAGGGTGTCAAAAAATGTATACACATTTTAAGAAAGGAAAAAAGCTATATTAAAATTATAGCAGTGGTAACCACTTTGAGCACCTCTTGTAATTGCAGAAGTCAAACATGATTTGTATTCATCTTTTGTTATCAATATATATCCAGTATTATAATTTTAATAGTTTTTCCTTTCTTAAAATGTGTATACATATTTTTGGCACCCTCTGTGTGTGTGTGTGTGTGTGTGTGTGTGTGTGTGTGTATAGAGAGAGAGAGAGAGAGATTTATTATAGGAATTGGCTATGCAAATATGGAGCCCAAGAAGTCCCACAATTTGTCATCTGCAAGCTGGAGAACCCAGAAAGATGGTGGTATAATTCAGTGTGAGTCTGAAGGCCTGGAGAATCAGGGTGCCCATGGTGTAATTCCCAGTCCAAAGACAAAGGTCTGAGAGCCAGGAGCTCCGATGTCTGAGAGCAGGAGGAGATGGTTATCCCAGCTCAGAAAAAGGAGACAGAATTTGCCTTTCAATCTACCTTTTTTGATCCATTTGGGCCGTCAATGAATTGGATGTTGCCTTCCCACAGTGAGGGTGGATCTCTTTACTCATTCTACTAAATCAAATCTCTTCTAGAAATATGCTCACAGACACAGCCAGAAATCGTCTTTACCAGTTATTTGGGCATCCCTTATCACAATCAAATTGACACATAAAATTAACCATCAAGGAGTTAGAACTTCAACATAAGCTTTTGGGTGGGATATACAATTCAACCCATAGCAAGACCTAGAATGTCTAGAAAAGACTTTTTAAAACCTATCTCAAGTATAGAACTTGAAACGTCTATTCTCACTACAGGACTCGCAAGCATTTAAACTCAGTAGTGTCTGGGGCTCAGAGAGGCCTGTAGTGTGTTTTGTCTGTGGGATCAATAGCTCCCTGAACACATGTGCAGGGATGCTATATGTATACATAGTTCCCAGACTGGCAGGCCCTCATGCCCTTGGCTCACCAGAAGAAACTTCAAAGGAGCACTCCCACTGCTCTACTCCTTCAGTGACACTAGGAACCATTTCTTCACTATTTGCAGAAAATAAAAAAAGGATCCAATCTGGTTGCATCATATCAAAAGTTGATACACTAATGTACAGACCACCCAACTTCTTTAGTGAACTGGGCTGCTCAGTGTGAGACACAAAAGACCTGTCATAGTGTTCTCTGAAATCACCAGATACAGGGCCCCAGGTCCAAATGTAAGAGGGACCCAAGGTCTAGAAGACAATAATTTCATCTCCTTGACTCATATCTAAATGTAAAAGACGTACATTCTTCAGAAGACTAACCACAGTGTCGGATCAAATAGAAAGCACATTGGTAGCTAATTTTCTGCTTTGAGCATAATTTTAGTTTGAGAACTTTGGTTCTGTTATCGCAGAATCCAAGCATTCCTTGGTGAGATACCAATGGCTCCAAATCTACAGATTAGAAAAGATAAATAATCAAAGGCAGTGATGCCACGGAACCAGACTTGAAACACCTCTGATGGTATTATTTCTGATGCCTTCACACTGGAAGTTTAAGACCAGTTACAGCCTTATTCTCTCCCCTCGTGCACATATCTTCTCCACAGGACTCTCCCCATCCCTAACTAGGATCTGCACTTTGACATGTCTATGCCTTTGTTCAAGTTGTTTACTCCCTAGAAGCCCCTCCACTCTTCTCCCAACGACTCCACAGCTCTGCCTGACAGAACACTTCAGACTTATCTTTAAGGACAATCTTTCATATTCCACCTATGTAGATACATCCCCAGGCTCCCCGTGCAGAATCATTGCTCTTCCTTTGAAATACAAATAATTTGTTGAATGGGATAATGGTACATAATTGCAAATGGCTCCATCTCACCAGATAGCCTATATATGAACAGAACTGAACAACCAGACAAAACATCGTTTCTTACAGAACAGCTCACTCTACATAGGCTTCAGGGGAAATTTCAAGGGCTAGTTCTGGTCTCTGCAACCCTAAATGGATTTTCAGCCCAACCACAAGGCCCTCACATCAACTCAGATCACTAATATGCTGCAGTGCTTTATGCCAGGAGCTTGCCTTTTTTTTTTTTTTTCATAAAACTATCTATCCTGTGTTGTTCAGAGACCCAATCTACCTGTGATTTTCATTAAAGGCACTATTTTAATAATGTAATAAATGTCTCCTATTTTCTGTAGAAGTTTCTACAAAAGCAGGTATTTTTTTGCTCTTTAAATACTTTTTAGAAAGAAGTGTGCTGGCATTTCTCACTAATCAGCTACAATTGTTTTTAAGTATTCACTCACTATGTTTACAAGTTTGCAGCTGCAGTAAAACCTGCATGCTTTGGAATTTTCCAGATTGCTTCCCATATTTAATTATTCTGCAAGATATAAAAGCTGCACCTGGTTTTAGAATCGTAAATATCTTAGTGAATGTGATCTTAGTAGCAAGGGCAGAATATATTTGCGCTTAATGGAAGTACCTAGATGATATCATTACCTCAGATAAAACTGTCCTCAGTAAAGGGATCATAATTTCTCTGGAGTTGAAAGACCCTATAAAATTCTCCATGCCAGGGAAGGCTTCTCTGTATCACTCTCCAGTGCCATCTTTCCATAAAGACAAGTATGGACAGAGGGCTGACAAGGAAGGCCAGAGACCTGGATTTTAGTCCTGGCATCAGCATACAGTAGGAGCTGCATGATTTAGACAGATGACACTCATCTGGGTCTAAAATTCCTCATAAACGAATCAGGAATTTGACTCTATAATCCGTAAGTTTATGTGATAGGTTCTGTTGGGAGATACCTAGGTTCAACTCAAAGAACTGGAAGCTAACCATTGAAAGCAAAGAAAGACAGAGAAATGACAACTATTTTTTCTAAATGTTAGCCATTAAAATTGAGCTATACATATTTACTTATACTTTGCTTTATTTTGGATTTTTTTTATTTTATAAAATTATTAATAAGGATATTAAACATCTCTTCTACTGTCATTGACAACTTTCCCATAACATAGGTTTTCATTTTATTTTGTAACACAGTAGTTCCCCCTTATCTGTGGTTTCCATTTCTGCAGTTCCAGTTACCCATGGCCAACATCAGTCTAAAATGTTAAAAGAGAAAAATTCCAGAAATAAGCAATTCATAAGTTTTAAATTTCACGCCCTTCAGATAGCACGATGAAATCTCGCACGGCCAAGTTCTGTCCCACCCCGAATGTGAATCATCCCTTTGCCCAGTGTATTCACGCTGTATGCACTACCTGCCCGTTGCTCACCCAGTAGCCATCAAGGTTATCAGAGAGAGAGAAAAAGAGAGACCACATTCATATAACTTTTACTACACCATATTACTATAATTATTGTATCTTATTATTAATTATTGTTAACCTCTTACTGTGCCTAATATATAACTTAAACTCTATCACAGGTATGTATGTAGAAGAAAGAATATAGTATATATAGGGTTTGGTGCTATCCATGGTTTCAGGCATCCATGGGGGTTTTAGAACATACCCCCCAAGGATAAGGAGAGACTACTGTATTGAACTTAATTATTAAAGTTGGGATGTGAAGGGATTAAAACTTTAATACATTTATAAATGCATTTTCTTGTTTATTCACTGAGAGGTTTGAATTTTATGACTGGAAAATACTTTCCCTTTATTTTAATATTATTTAAAAATTTGCGGTTGATACATAAATTTGCGCACATTTTTTTTCAATCTTCTTTCCCTTACAAGTGTTAAGTAGAGGTTAAATTTTGGACCTCCCTTTAGCTGACTCTTTCTTTAGCAATTTTCACTGACATTGCCTTGTGGGGATTCATCCAGCTGACAGTGACCATGAAAATTTTATAATAGCAGGCCTGGGCAGGTCATTTTTCCTGTGGAAGATCTATAGAAGTGAGGACAGCTATTTCTGTCACTAAATGTGTTAAAGATACAATTAAGAAGGGAGTTGACAGGCTTATTGCAGCCTTAGATAATATGATGACCAGTAATAATGATGAATCTACAGCCTTCCAATACAGAAAACAATTCTTTAATAGGCATTCAACTTGCCTTTGGTTGTGTTATTGAATTTCCTTGGGAAATTTTCTCTAGATTATAGGACTATTAAAGGACCATTTCCATTTCTTATGATAATACACTATAGGAAACTTTTATAAAATGAAGGTGTAGTCAAGTATTCTTAATGAAAATTCTGGGATTAAAATTAATTATTCATACACCCTTGATCTCAAATTTAATTAGCTATGGATGATCTAAGATTAGGTATTCAAAAGAAAAAATCATATCTGCTTTGGATACTTCCTATACATTTTTCATTCCTCTTTATGCATGTCTCAGGTGAAACAACTGTGTTTAAACACTCCTTGGGTGACACAGACCCCTGATGTTCTTACATACAGTGAAGAAAAACCAGATGGACTGGAAAAAGCCATGACAAATGAACAAAAACTGTCCTTTCGGGGAAGATTCTTAATATTATAATAGTGTCATTATGAATCATTTCTAAGAGGTCTCTGAGCACTGAACAATAGTCTCAGCAGATTTTCTGAAGCCAGATTATCTGTGTTCAAATCCTGGTTCTATCATTTATTCTCTGTGCAACCTTCAGCAAGTTATTTAACATCTCTATATCACTCTTTCATCATCAGTTAATGGGGACATTAATAATCCTGACTTCACAGGATGTTTGGGGCTGAATTGTGTCCCCAAAGTTCTAACCCCCAATACCACAGAATGTGGCTATATTTGGATATAAGGCCTTTAAAGAGCTGATAATTTACAGTGCAGCTATCAGATGAGCCCTAATCCAATCTGACTGGTGTCTTTATAAGAGGAGGAAATGTGGACACACAGAGGGACACCAGGGATGAGCCCACAGAAGAAAGGCCATGTGAGAACACAACAAGAAGGCAGCTGTCTCCAGGGAGAGAGGCCTCAGGAGAAACAAACCATGCCGGCACCTTGATCTTGGACCGCTAGCCTCCAGGATTGTAAGGAAATAAGCCTCTGCTGTTTAAGTCTCCCAGTCTACAATATTTTGTTATGACAGTTCTAGTAAACTAATATACAAGGTATCACAAGAGTTAATAAGGGTTCGTGAGTTTTACTATTACTACTTGGTTTGTAAGATTTGTTATTTTTACTTCTCACTTATATGTTCTAAATCTGTCATAAACATAGGGTAAAACTCTACTAATTAAATCATTGTATTCTACCAGAACTTGTGTACCCTCTGTAAGCCATTTACCATCTCTGAGTTTCAGTTTCCACATTCAAAAAATGGGGAGACATGCATTCTTTGATCTTTAAGAAAATCATGTCATCTAAAATTATTGGTTTAAAAATGGATTCAGGTTTGATGAAAGAAGCTACTCTAAGGACTATGGTGTGGTTCTAGCAACAAGCAGTTCGGCCTGGGCTGGAAAGAGGAGCAGAAAAAATGATTGTCCTCATGACTCGCCAGCTCAGAGAAAGGCCTCTGGCACCCTTTCGGAAACTCTAGTGCACCCTGGGACCAAGGGAGGCCAAGAAAAGAGGCTGCATGACATATTGCACTGAGCCAAAGAAGAGCAGAAACAATCTGGGCTTGGGCAGAGTGAATGACATTTCATTAGACAATCCCTGAATGACATCAAATATCAAAAAGGAGCTCTAGCCAAAAATATAAATAAAACTTGGAAATTAATTAGGAGCCATAACTAGCACTTTAGGAAAAGAAGGACATAGAATAAGAGACAAGAGAATGTGAAGAACACATGGCAAAAATAGAGAATTATAAATAGCTAGGATGTGCAACTCACAGACTGTTAATCAGTTTCTTCCTGGGATAAGATGTATTATTAGAAAATGGGGCATAAAAAAATTGTTTCAAATGAAGGAAAGCTGTACACATGTGGTTGACATTTTAGCACATTTTAAACTGCTGTTCACATAAATAGAAAATAATTAACAGATATATATCATCAAAGTAATAAGCATAACATGCAGAGATTTTTTTTTTCAAATTTAACCCTGAAAGATTAACATGGGCTCTGAGCAGCACACTCAGTTATTCTTCATCAATTTTAATTTAGGAGCTATCTGTCTCTTCTTAGCTGTCTGAAATATCATCCCAAATTTTTCTGTACAGTGAGTATGCATTTAGGAGAGCTTGCTCCCAAACAAACTCTAAGAGGGGTCCACTTGCAAACTCAGTTCCAACACTGTAGAGAAAAATATAAAGTTATCTCTAAGCATAGCAGTCATTAGCTGAGGAATTGACTACTCCAGAGACATTTCATTCTCCTCCCCTCACTGCCCAAAGCGTAATTGCTGCTAAACGGAAATGAAGTCAAGCTCCAGCTCTCTCCAGATGGTTTAGGATATTTTATCAATGCAAAAAAATGAAAAGCAGAGGTAAGGATGTGTGCAATTCATATAAAATGTATGAGTTACCCTTACTAATTTGGGTAAATAAAAAAAATTCTAGAGTCTCATTTTTATGCTTCAAGTCT
This sequence comes from Rhinolophus ferrumequinum, assembly GCF_004115265.2. Lineage (NCBI taxonomy): Eukaryota > Metazoa > Chordata > Mammalia > Chiroptera > Rhinolophidae > Rhinolophus > Rhinolophus ferrumequinum. The sequence goes on along the minus strand of NC_046297.1, from coordinate 22,473,195 downwards.
TATTAACTTACTAAGTAGGTTTTAAGTGAAGAAAAAATCCAACAGAATTTTCAGATCTGGTACATTTTCTTTTAATATGGACCTTTTGTGGAACAACATTTAAAGGGGAGGGACTAGAAGAAACTGAAGTCTCCCTCATTTATTTCAAAAACATAAACCCCTTCTAGTGATTCTAGAGGGGGTGACACATCATGAAGTAAAAAGAATATTCAACTGAGAAAGGGAAGACTGGGGCTCTCATCCTGATTTTGCCACCAATTAATTGTATGATCTTAGCCAAGTCACTTAAATTCCAAAAATTCAGTTTCCTCAACTATCAAGTCAAAAGTTAGTTTCTGAAACCCCTTCCGACTCTAATATTCTTGATTCTCAGGTGACTGTGTATTGCTCCCCAACTATATGTATCTCTCCTTTCAAGTTTTCCCTTGGAAACTTGTACCCAGTTAACCGTGTGCCCTGAGCTCTGCACCAGACAGTGCAAAGCACAGCATCTTTTCTACCTATCAGCAGATTACAGTTTAAAGACAGCGCATGAGCCCTTGTGTCCAGAAACCCTGGTGAAGTTACCAATGTGTTTAATGTGTACACATATATGTCATCTGTGTAAAGTTAAGGTTTAAGCAAGACCTGCAGAATAAACGTGCAAAAAATGAGAAGAATATTCTAAAAACAAAAACAATAGGGCAATCTAGACCTCCAAAGAGTTAATTATATTACCAAGCTACAAAATTAACAGTACAGTACTGGCACATGGCTACATAGATAGATTGAAACAGTCCAGAAGAGACAGTCCAGAAATAAATCCATATATAGATGAGCATTTCGTTAATATTTAGTGGCTTTTAGTAGTTTTGCATATCAGTAGGGAAAAAGTGGACATCTCTGGCAACAAATAGCTATTAGAGAAAAAATAATTTGGATCTATAACTCCCTCTTTATACCAAAATAAACTTCATCTATCTGAAAGATTTCAACTTTTATTTTAAGCGAAGCTTTTATAAGAGGACTGAAAGGAATACTTGGGAATCTGTTTTATTATCCCAAAGTGGAACGAGCTTTGAAATAAAAACTCAAAATCCAGATGCCATTTAAAAAGAGGAGAAGGAGAGCTCAGGCGGTTGCAGTTCCGTGCTCCTAATGCCGAAGGCTCCTGGTTCGATTCCCACATAGGCCAGTGGGCTCTCAATCACAAGGTTGCCAGTTCGACCCCCGCAAGAGATGCTGCGCTGTGCCCACTGCAACTAACAATGGCAACTGGACCTGGAGCTGAGCTGCGCCCTCCACAACTAAGATTGAAAGGACAACAACTTGACTTGCAAAAAGTCCTGGAAATACACACTGTTCCCCAATAAAGTCCTGTTCCCCTTCCCCAATAAAATCTATATAAAAAAAAAAAAAAAGAGGAGAAGGACTTGACTACATTAAATTGTTTTCCAATGTCTATATTGAAAAAAATCCAGAAAGCTAAAAATATATATTTCTGAGTCTATACCCTTAAGTAAGACAGAAAGAACTTTGTCTTGTGGTATAACTGAGGCTCATGGAATTTAGCTCAGGATAGACCCAGGACTCTGCTACTTCTGAGCAAGCCTCAGTTTTCCCATCTATAAAATGGGGAGGTTGTTGTTGGGATAACATGCAGTCATACATGACAGAATGTTCATGACCACATGGAGTAATTAGTTGGACCTCAGTACTCACAGGTTGTATTTCTTTCACCTGCCATATCAATACAGGACAAGGTGAGGTGCTTTGAGAGTGGAGAAAAAGGAGAAATCACACCCAGCTGGGAAATTAAGAAAGGCTCCTGAGCACAAGCATGGGACTGACAATGAGAGAAAGAAACCAAAGGGCTCAGGCAGGAGTAAGCCCACTACTGAGCGCATCACATCTCTAAACAGGTGCCATGGGGCACAGTGCAAGCCACAGCAGGTTAGCTGTCAAGACATGCCCCAGACCCACCACGTGGCACACTATCAGCATATCTCCATTGGAAGTCTTTGCCTTTGCAGTGTATATTTGTGCAAATTTGTAGGCTCATCACAATAAGATCTGTGCCAACCGATGCCAGCTATGCAATCAGTTTTTTATAATCCCAGAATATCAGAGCTGGAATAATAAAGAATAATTACTGCCATTTATTTAGTACCTATTCTCTCCAGGCACTGTACCTGGCATTTCATATCCATATTCAATCAAATATTAGGTGGATGTTAGGATAGAAAACAGATGGGCAAGATTCAGTTAATCCTCACAGTAACATTATGAAGTAACAATTATTGTTCCCATTTTACCCATGAGAAAACCAAGGCTTAGAGACATTAAGCTAAAAGTTCAAGATCACACAACAGACAATCAAACACAGAGTTAACATTCTTTCTGTTTTGCCATGCTGCAAATACTATTCCAGGCCTTTGGTTCAACCTCTTCCTCCAACTGGCAGGTACTGGAGGCTCTGGGAGGGCATATCATTCATCCATGATTGCACTAAACAAGCTACTGGAAAGCAGACATTCCCTGGAGCCTCAGTCTCCTAGTTCCTTCCAGAGACCATTTATCATGGGTGCTTTCTTCTTTAACAGAAGAGATGGGGCAGCAGTGGGCTGCCTGGAAGGTCAAGGGCATTCCTGGAAGTGGTCATGGATACAGGTGCAGCTTAGGGGGGGGCTGGGACTCCCCAACCACATCTTCTCTCTAAGCACACTCCCATGCAAACATTCAATCATTCGCTGACATTCTGAGTATGTCAGAGTATGTAGAGATTCTGAGTATCTCTATAAAATGGCTGGTGCTGATTCCAGTCTCCTGACAGCAGATGGCTCAGCACAAGGTCCCTCCTGCCAGGTATCCTGTGAACTAGCTTCCCTGCTCCAACACACTAACAGTTAACAACATGTCTGAAACAGTCTTCCTGGGCTGTGAGGCAAATGACATGTCTTTCTGTTTGCTCTTGACCATGAAGAGGGGCGCAATTTAAGAACTAGAAGCTTTGGAATTGGGCAGACTAGGCTCAAATGTTGGCTTCACCACCCCTATCCCGCTGATCTTAGGCAAGTTCTTAAATTTAGGCAAGTTCCTAAAACGGACTAGTATTTTTATATGGATTTTTAAGTATGCCTCATAGTGCCACCCACATAGCAAGCATTCAATAAATGGTGGTTATTTATTTATTTTATTTTAAAAGATTTTATTGGGGAAGGGGAACAGGACTTTATTGGGGAACAGTGTGTACTTCCAGGATTTTTTCCAGGTGAAGTTGTTGTCCTTTCAATCATAGTTGTGGTGGGCGCAGTTCAGATCCAGATCCAGTTGCCATTGTTAGTTGCAGGGGGCGCAGTCCACCATCCCTTGCGGGAGTCAAGGAGTCGAACTGGCAACCTTGTGGTTGAGAGCCCACTGGCCCATGTGGGAATGGAACCAGCATCCTTCGGCGTTAGAAACACGGAGCTGCAACTGCCTGAGCCACCGGGCTGGCCCCTATTTTATTTATTAATCTATGCTATGCTCTTATGTATAATACATTATTATACACTTAAGTGCTTCAAATATTATTAACATTGTATCATTTTATATTGTTACATATATTACGACTTGTATTACTTGTGATAGAATTAACAGCTTTGAAAAGAAAAAGGCAGTCACAAAGGTCCTGAAGGGTAGGTGTGGGAGGGAAGAGGCATGGCCCCCCACCCCTCCCTGGCCTTGGTGTAGTGGGCCCAGAGGCTGAAGTTTGGGGCCGGGGAAAGTCTAGGAGATCTCCAGGCTGTCACCTTCCACGACCTGTTCAGTATGCGTCCCCACCTCGCAGGCCTCACTACTCAATGTTCTCAGTTCCACCCCTCAGCCAGTCCCTCTATGGGTGGATGCCTCATCTTGCCTCTTCCCTGGTGAGACCACATTCTGGGACTAAAGAAGCTCGGTCTGATTCTTCAAATCTCTCGGGCCAAGCGGTTCAATAGTGGGCTACACAGACACGCTCAATGGGCAGTCCCATGACCTCGCCAAGTTTCTACACTCTTTAGGTCTCTGTTTCCTCATCTATAAACAGGACTCATAATGACCTCACAAGATTGACGAGCACTAAACACAAAACTCCTAACGCAATTCTCCACACCTAGTGTGTATTCCACAAAGGTTGACTAGTCTTATTAGAGAGCATCTAATCTCGTTTAACAGCTTTGTACTTCAGAAGAACAGAGGCAGTGAGGTTTTGTTATGCATTTTTAAAACGGGAATAACTTCTTCATGCTAATATTCTTTTCCTACCAAATGAAGCAAAGGAACTTTCACTCCACATTAACACTACGTAGACTGGAACTTTCCGCTTCTCATGACACCTAATGAATTTAGCCTCCACGTCCTAGCCTGCACCAGTGCACAGTGGCCTGGCAATGGGGTGCAGAAATGGAGGGCATGGTTCTCGTCTCGCCTCTGTTCCTAGCTAACAGATGTTAACTTTTCTGGGTCTCAGTTTAAGCCATCTTTTAATTGAGGTATGTGAGCTAAAAATGGTTCCTCATATCAATAGAAGAGTCTTTCATTAAAGACAACTGTAGAGATATGCAGGGCCATACAACCCTAGCACATAATGGGGGCTTCATAAATGCTTACTGAATAAGCAAACGAGTCTCAATCTGTAGATGTAAAACACTGAGATGCAGAGAAATGAAATGATTTAGCCAAGATCAAGGACCTCTTCAGTAACAATGGCAGGACTAAAACTCATGATACAATAATTAGTTTCATATTTAGCCCTGTCTCTAACTAACTGTCTCTAATTGTTGGAAGAAAATGCAAATGGGACAATGCATTTCCTTAGGCATTAATTGCTTTGTTATCTCTAAGCACTATTTAGTTCTGTTTCCACAGCTCCTGGAGAACACTGACTTTTTGATCTGAAATTGATTTTAATTCTCTCTGTCCCTTCTCTAAAACAAATGCAAAGTAACCATTTCATTGCTCTAGTATTTCTTTTATAATCTGAAATAAGCCCTTGAAAACGACTTTGATAAAGACATGCTATCTTATCTCTGTTCTGCTCAGTGATTTGAGAACTCCTTATGAAGAAAGTTTTTGCAATACTCATTTTTTATTTCTTGGAGCTCTTACTCATTCTCCCCTCTGCTCATAATTTTCATAACTGTCTCAGACCTCCTGTTTCACAGTTCTTTGTATTTTGTAAGCATCCCATGTGTGTCCTAAGTTGTTCTTTATTTCCCTTCTCCACCAGATGGGTTTCTATAGTTCCTTTAGATGGATATGGTTTCACTCTGTCACCCTGAAATAATGAATGAACCAGGATCAAGTGATATTTCCCTAACAAGACAACTTACTCTTTTTCTGGGATTAGTTTGGAAATCCATGAACTATGTCCATGAAGCAATAAGAGAGAAATTAAATTAAGCATTTCCATTATTTGGGCAATTTTCCCCCTTTCTTCATATTTATTCTCATCTTCAAAGACTTAAAAATGAAGTATTTACCTGTTACTGAAACTAAATTATTTTCCTGATTATACCAGATTCTTACTCTTTTTTGTGGGGAGGAGAGAAGAAATTTTTTTCTTTTTTTCTTTTTTTAATTAAATTTCTTGGGGTGACAATGATTGATAAAATTACATAGTTTAAAGTATGCATTTCTAAAATACATTATCTATGTGTCACATTGTGTGATCACCACCCAGAGTCAATTCTCCCTCCATCACTACATATTTGACCCGGTTTACCCTCTTCCACCATCCCTCCTCCCTCCTTACTTTCTGGTAACAACTAAACTGTTGTTTGCATGTATGAGTTTTTGTTTCTTTATTTGTTCGTCTCGTTTCTTTGTTGCTTTCAGTTTTATATCCCACATATGAGTGAAATCATATGGTTCTCCACTTTTTCTGTCTGACTTATTTTACTTAGCATGTTAATCTCAAGATCTATCCATGTTGTTGCAAATGGCAGTATTTCATCTTTTCTCATGGCAGAGTAGCATTCTATTGTGTATACAAGTTCAGACAATTAAGTTCATGAATTTGTTGCAATGATGTTGCTAACCTTTTTTGATGTCAAAGGGATTACTCATTATGAATTTGTACCAACTGGACAGTTAACCAAGTTTACTGGTTCACTGCTGTGTGAAAAATTTTAAAAACCTGAACTTTTTGCCAACAATTCATGGCTCTTCCATCATGACAATGCACCAGCTCATACGGCACTGTCTGTGAGGGAGTTTTTAGCCAGTAAACAAATAACTGTATTGGAACACTGTCACTACTTATCAAATCATTGTCCCAATGGTTTCCTTTTTTACCCAAAGATAAAGGAAATATTGAAAGGAAGACATTTTGATGACATTCAGGACATCAAGTTTAATATGACCACAGCTCTGATGGCCATTCCAGAAAAAAAGTTCCAAAATTGCTTTGAAGGGTAGACTAGGCACTGGCATTGGTGCATAACTTCCCTAGGGTAATACTTCGAAGGTGACAGTAGTGATATTCACCAATGAGGTATGTAGCACTTTTTCTAGGAGAGTTCGCAAACTTAATTGTCTGACCTCGTATAAAATTACATAGGTTTAAAGTGTGGATTTCTAAAATACATCATCTGTATGTCACATTGTGTGATCATCTTCTTTATCTAATCATCTATTGAAGGACACGTTGGTTGTTTCCATGTCTTGGCCACCATAAAAAATGCTGCAATGAACATTGGAGTACATATATCTTTATAGATAAATGTTTTCAGATTTTTAGGATAATTACCTGTTGATGCTTTCAGTCCTTTGAGGCTGTGAGGCCCTTGGCCCCTAGTGCATAAATCTCTTGATTTCTGTTTCTTTCTTAACCCTTCGCCACCCCTTCTCGTTCTCTCACTGCCCATGTTGCGCTGGATGCGACATGTGGCACCCAGTGTGGGGCCCGATTGTGGGACTCAGTTGTGGGGCTCGAGGAGGGAAGGACTGTGAGTCAACATTAACCGGTGGAGCCACGGCAAGGGCTCCAGGCAACCGTCATCTGACAACTACCTGGTAAGGAGGTAGGGAAGGTCCCAGAGAATTTAACCATGGAAAAGGGGAATTGGATAAAACCTTACTAAACACTTTTACATGTGAGAGTGTGATTGTGTGAGTGATTGATCTTAGCTCCATGGCCTCAGCTACGGAGCTTGTGTGGGCTCTAATCTGCCATTCTGTGGTCACATCATAAGGCAAAACGGTGATTTGGTGCTTAGCCAACCAAGATCGGGGCTTATACGAGTACACCTTAACTAAGACGGATCTTAAAGTCCTGCGAGGGACACACCCAGACGAGCATCAGGGTGAACTTGAAGTGAAAACTCTTTTCTTTTCTCTTTTCTTTTACTAACATGGGCAATGCTGAGAGTAAATATAGACCTTATATTTGCCTGCTTAAACAACTTCTTAAGAAGGGAAAACATAAAACCTCAGAAAAGAAAGTAGAGGAACTTTTTAAGGTGATTGAAACTCATTGTTCCTGGTTTCCAGACCTTGGAACTTTTGATTTAGATCAATGGGAGAATGTCAGACGAGACCTCCATAAGTTACATTCCAATGGGGTCTCTTTGCCCGATTCAATCTGGGAAACATGGGAACTAGTTCATTTAGTTTTGGAACCTCTTCAGACAGACTCGGAGGAGGAGGAGACAGAGGGAGAGATAGAAGACCAGATGGGGGAAAGGGAGGATGGAGAAGATGAAGATAAAGAATCTGAGATAGCGCCAACAGTAGTCCCAAAATCATTATATCCAAACTTGGGAGATTGTTTAAAGGACAATTGTCCCCCTCCTAAGTGCTTGTCTCATTTACCTTCACCACCACCTCCCTTTGGGGAACAGACATCGGGGCCTTCAAGATCAGTAGTTTAAAATAACAATTCTTTTCTCTCCAAAAGTGTACCTCCCCTGCTGAGGAAGGGCACTCACTCTTCATTATCAGCCATAGAGTGTGGCATACACCAGGCCAGGCTGGAAAGGGATTCAGATGCCTTGGCCTTCCCTGTAGTTATTAGGGAAAGCGAGGCCCCTAATGAAGAACACCCTGATGGGGTTCATGAGGCAGTTCATGAACCTTTTTCTTTCAAATTACTCAAAGAATTAAAACAAGCAGTTTTGCAATTTGGACCTACTTCACCTTATACTATAGGCCTCCTTAGAGGTATTGCTGATGGCAGTCAGCTGATTCCAATAGATTGGAATGCATTAGCAAAAACCTGTCTGACCACTTCTCAATTTTTACAGTTCAAAACCTGGTGGATTGATGGTGCAGAGACTCAGGGAAGATATAATCAGACTCATAATCTTGATATCAATCAGGACCAATTATTAGGAAAAGGGGATTGGGTAGATACACAGGATCAATTGGGGATGGAATACCAAGCTATTGGTCAATTAAAACGGATTTGCCTGTTGGCCTGGGGAAAAATAGAGGTGGAAGGTAAAGCTCCAACTTCTTTCCAAAAGAGTTTACAAGGTCCCCAGGAAGCTTACTCAGATTTTACTGCTCACTTACAGCAAGCTATTAACAAACAGGTGGATAATTCCCCAGCAGCAGATATAATTCTACAAATTATGGCTTATGATAATGTTAATGAGGATTGTAAAAGGGCTATTGGAGCTCAGAAAGGAAAAACTGATGCCATAGGATAGCTTCGATTACGCCAAGGAGTAGGAACAGAATAATTTAAGGCCACTATGTTAGCTCAGGCAATTACAGGATTTACAAAAGGAAAAAACAAGTTCACAAGCACCTGTTATAATTGTGGGAAAATAGGGCATACTAAAGTAGAATGCCGTAAGAAAAATAAAAACGGCTCTCAACCACAAAATTCCTCTGTTCCCCAGGGTCCTAAACAACCCAGGATCTGCCCTCGATGTAAGAAAGGAAATCACTGGGCATCAGAATGTAGATCAACATATCATAAAGATGGAACCCTCCTTCAGGGAAACGGGAGACAGGACCAGCCCCAGGCCCAGACAATAACCGGGGCATATATGAGCCAGGCGATGCCTCAAAATTACCAGGCTGTGCCTCCTTCCCAAAATTATCAGTACACAATTAACTCCTGCCTCTGAGGGAAGTACTGCAGTAGACATCTGCACAATTCAAGATATTCTGCTGCTTCCAGGGGAATCCACCCTTTGTGTGCCCACGGGGATATTTGGACCAATCCCTCCAAATACAGTCGGACTTCTCCTTGGTTGTTCAACTTTAACATCAAAAGGAGTTACAGTCCACATTGGCATAATTGATCCAGACTATGATGGAGAAATTCAAATTATAATGTCCTCTTCTGTTCCCTGGTCAGCTAAAAAGGGGGAACGAGTTGCTCAACTCTTTCTGATCCCCTATACACCCCAGAAAAAAGGGAACACAAAAAAGAGGACCCGGAGGATTTGGAAGTACCAGTCTGGCAGGTATTTTTCTAGCAGAAAAGATATCAGGAATTCGTCCTGTTTGTCAAATTGAAATACAAGGTGAAAAATTTAAAGGTCTTTTAGACACAGGAGCTGATGTTTCTATAATTAGCTCTCAGGAATGGCCAGCGAACTGGAGCCCAACCAGGAGCCCAACATTCATATCGTTGGGGTGGGCTGAGCCTCAGGTTTGTGTCAAAGTGTTTGCATTCTTCCTTGCTTCAGATCTGAGAGACAAAAGGGATTTTTTAAAACTTTATGTTGCTGACATTCCAGTGAATTTATGGGATCGAGATCTGCTCACTCGATGGGAGGCAGAAATCTGGATACCCCCTGGACAATATAATCCTCAAAGTCAAAATATGATGAGTCATATGGGCTATCAGCCAGGAAAAGGCTTAGGAAAATTTAATCAGGGAATCACTCAACCTACACAGCCCTCGTCTCAACAAGAACGTGAGGACTAGGATTTAAATCAGAAAATCAGGAGCCTTTTATGTAGGGGCCACTGTTGCAGAGCTATGGACTCCCATAGCTCTTCAATGGATTAATGACAAGGCTCTTTGGATAGAACAGTGACCCCTCTCAAAAGAAAATTTGGAGGCTTTGACAGAATTAGTACAGACCCAATTGGAACAAAACTATACAGAACCCTCCACTAGTCCATGGAATTTGCCAGTGTTTGTAATAAAGAAAAAATCAGGAAAATGGCGAATGCTCACTGATTTGTGAGCTATTAATGATCTAATCAAATCTATGGGTCCTTTACAGCCTGGACTCCCACAACCTTCCATGATTCCTAACAATTGGTCTTTAGTAGTAATAGACTTACAAGATTGTTTTTATGCTATCCCCTTACATCCTCAAGACTGCACTAGATTTTCATTTTTAATACCTTCTATAAATAATGAAGAATGTATCAAAAGATATCAATGGAAAGTTCTTCCACAAGGAATGCTTAATAGCCCCACAATTTGCCTGTTTTTTGTAGCTTGAGCTGTTTTGCCAGTTAGACAAAAATTTCCAAATTGTTATATCCTTCACTACATGGATAACATTCTCTGTCCTGCATCATCTACAGACATTTTAGCTAGTTGTTTTAAGTTACTCCAGGAACAGCTTGAGTCAGGAGGTCTCTGTATTGCTCCTGATAAGATTCAAACTATCACCCCTATACAATATATAGGAGCTATAGTAGATAGACAGACCATCCGGCCTCAAAAGGTACAAATTAGGTGAGATCAAATTTCTACTTTAAATGATTTACAAAAATTATTGGGAGATATTAATTGGCTACATCCAACTCTGGGAATTCCCACCTATGCTCTCAGTAATTTATTTGGTCTTTTGCGGGGCCCCCCTCAACTGGATAGCCCCCGCACCCTAACTCTTCAAGCCAACAAAGAGTTAAAATTAGTTGAAAAGAAAATTCAGGATGCTCAAGTTCAATGTATTGATCCCTCTTTGCCTTTACAAATGCTAATTTTCCTCATTCCACATTTGCCTACTGCAGTCATTATTCAACAAAATCACCTGTTAGAGTGGCTTTTTTTGCATAACAACCTTGTTGCGTCACTCCCAAGTTATGTGGAATTAATTTCAGAACTCATATTACAAGCCCGTACCAGGATCTTACATCTAAATGGAAAAGAATCCAGTAAAATAGTAGTTCCTCTTAAGAAACAACAAATAACACATTTAAATATTCATTCTGAATATTGGCAAATTGCTATTTGTGAATTCTTTGGAATAATTGACAATCATTATCCAAAAAACAAGTTATTCCAGTTTCTTCTAAAAACTAAATGGATCTTACCTAGGAAACTCAGACAAACCCCTATTCCACAGGGTGTCACAGTCTTCACTGACGGATCTAGTAATGGTAAGGCAGCAATTGTCAGTGAAACGGACCAACAGTTTGTACAAACTGATTGTACCTCTGCACAAAGAACAGAATTGGTAGCTGTTCTAATCGCTTTAAAAAATTTTACTGAGCCTTTAAATATTGTCTCTGATTCTGCCTGTGTTGTACATACAGTACAAAATATTGAGACAGCGTCTTTATCTTATAATTCAAACCCGTCTCTCCAACTTCTCTTTAATCAGCTCCAACAAGTTGTAAGAAACTGTCAACATCCATTTTTTATTACACATATTCACGATCATACTCCTTTACAGGGACCATTGACGCACACCAATTGCTGATTCATTAGTAGCAAGTGCCCAGGTTACCGAGTGTGGGGACAGAGCCCCAAAAAGCAGTTTCCAGGCTCTCGGCCTCACATAGAAAGGTGCTGGCTCAGGTAATAAATGGCCATCGACTGTGAACAAATGGCCATCAGCTGTGGCTAGTTGGCCATCAGCTGTAACCAGTGAGCCATTGGCCACGAATATAACTGCCGTGGCTACGCTAGCAGAAAATGGGGGCTAGCAAGAAGATGGTGGCTGAGCCTGCAAGCTGCACAGTGAGGTTTGAGAATTGTGTGGCTCCTGTTTCCTGTTTCTCCAACCCAGCCGCCAGCGAGAGTATAGTGGTATGACTCCCCTACCTATGGCTCCGTGGGTGTTCCTTTTTGGCTTCACCATGTCCTGCGTTCTTATGTGGGGAGCGGGACCAGAGACCCCACATGACACCCTGCATGACACCAAGGCAACCCATTTTCATACTCTGACTCATGTGAATGCTGGTGGTCTCCGGGCCCGCTTTCCTATTACTTGTAAACAGGCTCGACAGATTGTTCAAACCTGCCCAACTTGCCAAATTCTTAATGCCCCACAAGAATGTCCTGAAGTGGTCAATCCCCAGGGTTTAGCCCCCAATACTATCTGGCAGACGGATGTAACTCATGTCCCCTCTTTCGGACGTTTGTCCTTTGTCCATGTTACAGTCAATACTGCCTCTGGCTTTCTCAACACTACTGCGCAGTCTGGTGAGACTGCCGCACACTCCTGTTGCCATTTACTTATCTGTTTTTCAATCATGGGACTCCCTCAAGCAATCAAAACAGACAATGGTCCTGCTTATAACAACAGTACAAAGTTTGCAAAGTTCTGTAAACTGTGGAAAATTAATCACACCACAGGAATTCCTTATAATCCACTGGGCCAAGCCATTTTTGAACGTGCTAATTGTACTTTGAAAAAAACACCACAAAAACAAAAAGGGAGAGACAGCAAGTATCCTTCACAAGTACAGTTAGCTAAAGCCATGTTTACTTTAAATTTTTTGAATTCTTCTGGCTCTAGCACAGAATCACACCTTGGGCGCACAGCTACGGAAACAACACTTTAACAATCTCCATGGTCCTAAAGCCTTGGAGAACATACCCATTTGGTGGAAAGATATTCAAACTAATCAATGGCAGTTAGGAACCTTGTTAACATGGGTGCGAGATTATGCTTGTGTTTCTCCAGGACCGGGAGAATGTCCTATGTGGGTGCCCAGTCGGTGTATTAAACCATATCCTGAACAACGCACTGAAGACCAGCCTGAGAGTCAACCGCGAGAAGAACCAAAAGATTTATTGGACTTTTAGTTGCAGTTATTATGGGAATAATTGCTATAGCCACCGTAGTTGCCGTTTCTGGAGTAGCTCTCCACCAAATGGTACAGACCACGGAATTTGTACAAAAATGGCATGAAAATGCTAATAAATCTTGGAATCAACAAGTTAAGATAGATCAAGAAATTAATGTTAGATTAGCTGATTTAGAAACTACTGTTGTATTTCTTGGTGATCAATTGGAAAATCTCTGTACTATGATTACTTTAAAATGTGATTGGAATGTATATACCTATTTTGTAACCCCTTTCTCTTATAATTAAACTTGTACCCCTTGGTCTGAGGTACGAGCCCATCTCCTGGGGCTTACGCCCAATCTCACCATGGACATTTTACAGCTACAACAAGAAGTTGATCAGATGTCTAACGCCCAGCTTCAACTCCTCCCTGGAGAGGAGACACTTGCTGTGGCTGCAGAAGGACTTTCTACTTTAAACCCTGTCAATTGATAAAGACTTTAGGTGGAGGGTTTGCTGGTGTTATTGCTATTCTGTTTATTGTTTCATGTTTATTTTGTTTAGTCCTCAGAAGTGGACAAACAGCCCTCCAACAGGCAATGAATGAAAAATCTGCAGTGGTCTGTGTTTTTCATATTTCAAAAACAAAAATGGGGAGATGTTGATGCTCTCAGTCCTTTGAGGCTCTGAGACACTTGGCCCCTAATGCATAAATCTCTTGATTTCTGTTTCTTTCTTAACCCTTAGCTGTCCGTTCTCGTTCTCTCACTGCCCATGTTGTGCTGGACTCGACTATTACCCAGGTAATTACTCATTGTGGTGATCACACAATGTGATATAGAAATGATGTATTTTAGAAATGCACACTTTAAACATGTAACTTTACTAATTATTGTCACCCCCAAGAAATTGCTGGGTCATATGGTAATTCTATTCTTAATTTTTTGAGGAACCTCCATACTGTTTTCCATAGTGGCTATACCAACTTACATTCTCATCAACAGTGTATGAGGGGTCCTTTTTCTCCACAGCCTCTCTAACACTTGTTATTATTTGTCTTGTTGATGATAGCCATTCTAACATGTGTGAGGTGATGTCTCGTTGTGGTTTTGATTTGCATTACCCTAATAGTTAGTGAAGTTGAGCATTTTTTCATATATCTGTTGGTTGTTTGTATGTCTTCTTGGGAGAACTTTCTGTTCATGTCCTCTGCCCATTTTTAATTGGGTTGTTTGTCTTTTTGTTGTTGAGTTGTATGAGTTCCTTATATACTTTGGATATTAGCCCCTTATCGGACTCATAGTCTGCAAAAATCTTCTCCCATTCAATTGGTTGCTTCTTTATTTTGTCGATGGTTTATTTTGCTGTGCAGAGCTTTTTAGTTTGATATAGTTCCATTCATTTATTTTAGCTTTAACTTCCCTTGCCTTTAAGGTCAAATTCATAAAATCCTCTCTGAACCCAAGGTCCATAAGTTTAGTACCTATGTTTTCTTCTATTCAGTTTATTGTTTCAGGTCTTATGTTTAGGTCTTTGTTCCACTTTAAGTTCTTATAATTTTGGTACACGATGACATATACCAGTCTAGTTTCATTTTTTTGCACGTGGCTTTCCAGTTCTCCCAGCACAATTTATTGAAGTGGCTGTCTTTTCTCCATTGTATGTTTTTGGCTCCTTTGGCGAAAATTATCTGTCCATATTTATGTGGGTTTATTTCTGGGTTTTCAGTTATATTCCATTGGTCTGTGTGTCTGTTTTTCTGGTAATATCATGCTGTTTGGGTTATTGTTGATCTGTAATACAAGCTGAAATCAGGGAGTGTGAAACCTCCAACCTAATTTTTTTTTCTTAGGATTGCTTTGGCTATTCAAGGTCTTTTGTGATGCCATACACATCTGATGTCTTTTTTGTTTTATTTCTTTAAAAAATGCCATTGGGATTTTGATGGGGATTGCATTAAATCCGTATATTGCTTTGGGTAATATGGCCATTTTAACTATGTTGATTCTTTCAATCTATGAACACAGAATGTATTTCCATTTCTTTGTGTCATCTTCAAATTCTTCTAAAAATGTTTTATAGTTTTCAATATATAGGTCCTTCACCTCCTTTGTTAAGTTTATTCCTAGGTGTTATTTTATTGTTTTTGCTGCAATTGCAAAAGAAATTTTTTTCATTTCTTTTTCTGAAATTTTATTGTTAGTATATAGGAATGCAATGGCTTTTGTACATTGATTTTGGTAGCCAGCAACTTTACTGTATTCGTTTATTATTTCTAGTAACTTTTTGGTGGAGTCTTTAGGGTTCTCTATATAAAATATCGTGTCATCTATAAGAAGTGACAATTTAACTTCTTCATTCCAAATTCAAATGCCTTTTGTTTCTTTCTCTTGCCTAATTGCTCTTGCTAGGACTTCCAATACTATGTTAAATAACAGTGAAGATAGGGGGCAACCCTGTCTTGTTCCTTAATGTAGAGCAAGGAACTTCAGCTTTTCACTGAAAATTATGATATTAGCTGAGGGTTTGACATATATGGCCTTTACTATGTCAAGGTATTTTTCCTTCTATACTTATTTTATTAAGTGTTTTAATCATAAATGGATGTTGCATTAAATGCTTTTTCTGCATCTATTGATATAATCATATGATTTTTAACTCTTGTTTATGTGGTGTATGACATTGATCGATTTGCCTATGTTGAACCATCCTTGTGCCCTGGGATGAACCCCACTTGATTGTGATATATAATCTTTTTAATATATTCAATCTGCTAGAATTTTGTTTAGGGTTTTTGCATCTCTATTCATCAGCAATATTGGTCTATAATTTTCTTTTTTTGTGTTATCCTTACTAGGTTTTTGTATCAGGTTAATGTTGGGCTCATAAAATGAGTTAGGAAGTATGGCCTCTTCTTCAACTTTTTGGGAGAGTTTGAGGAGGAGGGTGTTAGATCTTCTTAGAATGTTTGGTAAAATTCACTAGTGAAGCCATCCAGTCCTGGACTTTTGTTTTTGCGAAGGTTTTGGATGACTAAATCAATTTCCTTACTGTCGATCAGTCTATTTAGATTTTTCCAGTTCTGCGTGATTCAGTCTAGGAAGGCTACATGTTTCTAAGAACTTGTCCATTTCTTCTAGGTTATTGAATTTTGTAGCATGTAGTCCTTCATAGTATTTTTGTATGATCCTTTGTGTTTCTATGGTAACTGTAGTTATTCTCCTCTTTCATTTCTGATTTTGTTTATTTGTGTCATTTCTCTTTTTATCTTAGTGAGTCTAGCTAAGGTTTGTCAATTTTATTAATCTTTTCAAAAACCAGCTCTTTGTTGCATTATTTTTTTCTATTGTCTTTTTGTCCTCTATTTCATTGAGTTCTGCTCTGATTTTTATTATTTCCTTCCTTCTGCTGAATTTGGGTTTCATTTGTTCTTCTTTTTCTAGTTCTTTAAGGTGAAATGTTCGGTTATTTATCTGGGATGTTTCTTTTTTATTGAGATAGGCCTGTAAAGATATAAATTTCCCTCTTATTACTGCTTTCGCTGCATCCCAATAATTTTGATCAGATGTATTTTTATTCTCATTTGTTTCTATGTATCTTTTGATCTCTCCTTTTATTTCGTCTGTGACCCAGTTGTTCTTTAATAGCATGTTGTTTAATCTCCACATATTCATGGATTTTCCCTGCTTTTGTTTTGTTTTGTTCTGTAGTTGACATCTAATTTCAAAGCTTTGTGATCAGAGAATATGGTTGGCATAACTTCAAGCTTCTTTAATTTGCTGAGCCTAGTTATATGTCCCCACCCCTGGTCTATCCTTGAGAATGTTCCATGTACACTAGAAAAGAATGTATATTCTTGTGTTCTAGGAAAAAGTACTCTATAAATGTCAATTATGTCCATTTGGTCTAATGTGTCATTTAAGGCTGATATTTATTTATTTATTTTCTGTTTGGATGATCTATCCGTAGCTGTCAATGATGTATTTAGGTCCCCTACTATAATTGTGTTTTGGTCAATTTCTCCCTTTAGTTCTGTTAGTAGTTGCTTTGTGTATTTCAGTGCTCCCTGATTGGGGGCATAAATATTGATGACTGTTATGTCCTCTTATTGTATAGTCTGGTTTACCATTATGAAATGTCCATCTTTGTCTCTTGTTACCTTTTTTATCATGAAGTCTGTTTCATCTGATATAAGTATGATTAGACCCACTTTTCTCTGGGTACCATTAACTTGGAGTATCCTTGTAGCTGAGATGTGTCTCTTGGAGGCAGCATATGTTTGGGTTTTGGTTTTCAATCCAATCTGCTACTCTGTGCCTTTTTCTTGGTGAGTTCAGTCCATTTACATTTATGATGATTATTGATATATGAGGATTTCCTATATCCATTTTGTCTTGTTTTCTGGTATCTTGGTGTGTCCATTTTTCCTTTGCCTTTTTGTTGCTGTCTGTTATTTTAATGTGATGGTATTCTATGATTTTTCCTTCTGTTTCTTTTTATTTTTTTTATGTTATATATCTCAGTTCTGGAATTTTTTTTTGAGTGATTACCATTAAGTTTATATGAAAGAAAGTTTCATATACACAGTAGTCCTTTTTCTTTAGCATGCTTCCTATCTCCATTCCCCTTTGCAGATTCAGACCTTTACTCTTTCCCCTTTTATGTTTTTGTTGTCACAAGTTATCTCTACTTATGCTGTGAGCTGATTTCTGAGTTGCAGCAGCAAGTTGCTTTTTATACTTTTTCCTTTTTTAAAAAATGTTTTTATTTTCTTTGCCCTTTATGTTAAGTGTATATAGTGCCCTATTTTGTGTAGGGCTTGCCATTTCCTGCTTCTTTCTTTCTGTTCATAATGTTGGTTTTGTATTCTTTTGGTTTTTGTGTTTCAGGTCAAATAGCCTCCTTCAGTATTTTCTATAATGCACGTCATGTGTTAGAAAATTCCCTCAGCTTTCATTATGTGTGAAAAGGTTTTTATTTCTTCTTCATATCTAAAGGATATCTTTACTGGATATATTATTCTTGGTTCATAATTTCTCTCTTTCAATAGTTTGGAAATTTAATTCCTCTCTCTCCTGGCTTGTGGAGTTTCTGCTAAAAAATCTGATGATAGTCTAATGGGCTTTCCCTTATAAGTTACTGCTTTTTTTCCCTGGCTGCCTTGAGAATTCTTTCTTTGTATTAATTTTTGACAGCTTCAATACAATGTGCCTTGGAGAAGACCTGTTGGAATTGAGGTAATATGGTTTTCTGTTTGATTCTTGGATTCCGGGATCCAGTTCTTTCCACAGGTTTGTGAAGTTCTCATTGACTATTTGTTTGAATATACTCTCTGTTTCCTTCTCCTTCTCTTCTCCTGTTGGTATACCCGTTATTTTTATATATTTGCTTTTCTAATGAAGTCAGAAAGTTCTTGTAGAGTTCTTTAATTTCTTTTAACTCTCAAGTCTCTCTCTTCTTCCACTTGTGTCATTTCCAGATTTCTGTTTTCAATATCACTAATTCTTTCCTCCATCTGATCAGCTCCATTACCTGAGCTGCCTATTTTGTTCTTCATTTCTTTTATTGAGCTCTGCATCTCCAGAATTTCTATTTGGTTCTTTTTTAAAGTTTCAGTCTCTTTGGTAAAATATTCATTGTGCTCTTTGATTGTGTTTCTGAGTTCATTAAACTGCCTATCTGTGTTTTCTTGCATCTCATTGGGTTTTTTTCAGAACTGCAATTTTGAATTCTCTGTCATTTAAGTCACATATTTCCATGTTTTTAAGTTCATTTTCTGGAGAGATTTTATTTTCTTTCTGAAGTGCCTTGTTATGTCAGTTATTCATGGCAGTTAATGAATTATTATTTCTCCTCCTGGACATCTACAAGAGTGGGTTCTACAACAGGTTGATATGACGAGGTCTTCCTTTTGTTTTCCAATGGGTGTTGCTGGAATGTTTTATTTTCTCTACTGCTGCAGCCTTTTATTTTCTCTCATGCTGTAGCATTTTATTTTCTCTGTGCTGTTCTGTGTTCTCACGCGATGGCGGATTTTCTAGAAGGTGGGCTTCTCCTCTGTGAGCAGATCACCTTGTTCTCAGGGGGGTGATAGAGTTCTGAGGTTGTGAAGCCCCAATGCTGCCCCTGAAGCCCACTGCAGAGCCTGTGTGTCTCAGTGGCTCTGGTTGCCCTCTCAGGCTTCTGTCCACAAAGGTGGGGGCAGGGTGGGCTGTGAGAAGCAGACTGTGTGTTTATGGCTCTGAGCAATGGCGACTTCCAGCCCACAGCCGTCTTGCCCCTATAGTTCTTTCCCTATCACAGGAATTAGTCGCACTCTGCGTCTGAGGCTTGGGACAGGCTCTCCATTTCTCAGAGCTGTGGATATTCTGTTCTTTAATCTGACACTGATACAATTTCTTCTGGAGCCTGCTTCTAGCACTGGGAGAATGGGGGGTGTGGGGGCGAGCTCTGGGAGGGTAGGTGTAGTCAGCCAGGTTTTGTTTCTTTGTTTTCTGTTTTCTGCCTGTCAGTGAGGGCTTAAACCACAGTTCTCACCCTTCTGTATTCAGTCTTTACTGCGAGATCTCTGTCCTAAACTGGGTTCAGCCATATTACATGCTGATCCCTCAGGCAGAACTGTGGGCCAACGAAAGTGTGCCTGCAGCCTGAATTCTTCTCTCTCCCAAGATTGCAGTGAACTCCAGATGACTGTGTCCTGCAGCCTGCAGTCCACATCTCTACACTTCACCCTTCCTTCCTCTCTTCCTCACCTGATTTGCCCACCTTCAGGTGGTTTGATGAACGAATCTCTCAGACATTCTTGTGTGTTTCTTAGGTTATCCTTTGTTGAATTATAGCTGTTCAATTTCTTTTAACTTCCAGGGGAGATTTCAAGAAGCACTCCTCATGCCACCTTTTTTGTGGTATAATTTCCAGATTCCTTTTCATTTAATTATTTTATTTTGAATCCTCAGGATCTTTCTTGAAGTAAAGGGTAGTGAGATCCAAGTCTTGTAGCTGCAATTGCATAACACAGTGGACCAGTAGCTTCCACTCCCTCTCTGCCACCTGGGCACTCTAGGTAAGTATCTAACAGTAGAATTCTTGGATCATAGATAGAGTTATATCTAATTTTGTAAGAAATTCTCACAAGCTGTTCCAAAGCAGTTACATGATTGTATCCTCCTACAGCAAAGTATGAAAATTCTAGTTGCTCTACAACTTTGCCAACACTTGGTATTGTCAGCTTTTTAATTTTATATCTTTTTGTGGTTTTACTTTGCATGTCCCTAATAATTAATGATGTTGAGTATTTTTTAATGTGCTTATTGGACAATTGTAGTCTTCTTTTTCTATGTTTCTTTTCCAGTCTTTCACCTATTTTTTAAAATAATTGTTTATCTTCTTATTATTGAGTTCTGGACACAAGACATTTGTCAGATATATGTACTGTTAATGTTTTCTCCTAGGCTGTAACTTACCTTCTCATTGTCTTCATGGTGTCTTTTGAAGAGAAGACATTTTTAATTTTGGTAGACTCCAATTTGAGTTTTTTCTTTTATTGCTAGTGTTTTGTATCTAAGAAATATTTGTCTACCTCCAACATCATGAGGAGTTTCTCCTTTTTTTCCTCCTTGTTAACTTCTACACTTAGGGTGATAATACATGTTAAATTAATTTTTAAATATAGAGTGAGGTATGGGTTGCAGTACATTTTCTATCCAGAAAAACCAGTGCCAGTTGTTGAAAAGATTATGTTTTCCACATTGAATGAATTTGGTACCATTGTTGAACATCAGCTGACCATATATGTGTGACTCTATTTCTGGACTCTATTCAATACATGTATCCAATACTCATGTCTTGAGGTAAGTCTTGAAATCAGTAGTTTAGGTCCTTCAATTTTGTTCTACTTTTTCAAAATTATTTTGCATTTCCATATAGATTTAAGAATCAGATTGTGGATTTCTACCCACCCTTCCAAACAAATACCGCTGGAGTTTGTGTTTGTGTGTTGGGGGGGTGGGAGGCATTGTGCTGAATCTATGAATCAACTTGTGAAGATTTAATATTTAGTCAATATTGATTTTCCAAAATATGAACATGGTATATCTCTCCACTTATATAGGCCTGTATACATTACTCATAACAATGTTTTGTAATTTCAGACATTAGTGGTCTTGTACATGTAATGTACACTTACTTTTGAAAATGATCAATTGTATTATAAAACATGAAAATATTCATAGTTTGTAAAACATTGGCAAACATTTTTTAAGTGTTTTAAGTGAAGATAACTTAGTACAACCTTTGTTAGAATAGACAATTCACAAAATGTTAAAATTAATAAAATATGTTAGGTAAACATAAGGAGTTACAAAGTAGAGCATGTGTGTGCTAAATGTAGGTAAAAAGAATGGAAGAAGCAAAAAATACCTAATATTTGTGCAGCACCTAGATACTAAATATTCATTATACATTAAATACACTGTAAGTACTAAATATTCATGATATAGTCAACATGTCTGAGGAAAAAATGGTGCTAAATATACAAGAAAATCAAAATATTCAGGATATACTAAATATTCATGGGGACTCAATATTTAAGAAGCCTTAATTCACCACCCATTGGTCACATCCATTCTAGCCTCAAGAAAAACAAAACCTATGGCTGTTCAACAAGGTAATAGCTAGCTATACCTATGGCCAAGTTTTACTGTGCCTACATCTCTATAAT
The DNA here is from genome assembly GCF_004115265.2 of Rhinolophus ferrumequinum. NCBI lineage: Eukaryota > Metazoa > Chordata > Mammalia > Chiroptera > Rhinolophidae > Rhinolophus > Rhinolophus ferrumequinum. The sequence goes on along the minus strand of NC_046297.1, from coordinate 22,451,534 downwards.
AGAGCAAGAGTGTGTAACTGGCTCAGGGTACCATCTGTCTCTGAGTTTTCTTGCTCAAACCTCAGTTCTTGTCCTTGTAACCATATCATCACATCACAGTGGGGAAGGCTGATGAAGCAGAGGGAGAGACAGGACAGGGCTATGAACATATCATAGCCCAGAATTCAGAGAATGTTGGCCCTTCCACCTACCTGCACCCTATCCAAAGTGTGTTAAAACACTCCATGTCTTTTCCCTTGTTTTTTGTGCTTTGTGCTGTTAATTGATTAGATAAATCATATGATTTGTGGAATTTTTTTCTTTTTTTCTTAATTGAGGGTTTTTTTTTGTTTGTTTGTTTTTTTTTGTTTTGTTTTTAGAGCAATTCTATGTTCACAAAAAAATTTAGGGGAAGGGACATAGCATACCCCAACACATGCATAGACTTCCCTATTGTCAATATCCCCCACCAGAGTGGTACATTTGTTTCAGTTGATGAACCTATACTGACACATTATATTCACCCAAAGTTCATAGTTAACAGTACAGTTCACTCTTGGTGTAGTATATTCTATACACTTGGACAAATGCATAATGACATGTATCCATTATGATGGTATCATACAGAGTATTTTCATTGCTCTAAAGTCTTCTGTGTATCACCTATTCATCCCTCCCTCCCACTTCCTGGCAACCATTGCTTTTTACTGTCTCCATAGTTTTGCTTTGCCAGATGTCATATAGTTGGAATCATACAGTATGTAATCTTTTCAGGTTGGCATCTTTAATTTAGTAATATGCATTTAAGATTCCTCCAGGTCTCTTTATGGCTTGATAGCTCATCTCTTTTTAACACTGATTAATATGCTACTGTATAACGTTGGTGTTATTATTTTTTTCTTTACTAATCGATAAATTTCCTCAGGTAAAGCACTGGGACTGGAATGCTCTTTATGGGAAGGTTTGTAATTATAAAGTCAATTTATTTAATAACTACAGAGCTAGTTAGATTTTCTATTCCTTCTTGAGTGAGTTTTGTGTTTGTCAAAGTATTTGTCCATTTTATATAATTATTAAATTTACTGGCATAAAGCTTTTCTTAATATTTCCTTACATCCAATTAGTATCTTTAGGATCTGTAGTAATATCTCCACTTTTCACACCTAACTTTGTTGATTTCTGTTCCTTATCTCTTTTCCTTATAAGTCTTGATTAGTTTATCAATTTTATTAATCTTTTCAAAGAAGTAATTTGGTTTTTCAATAATCTTTTTTTTGGGGGGAAACTTATTTGATTTCAGATCTTTCTTATATAAGCCTTTAAAGCTATGAATTTCACACTAATCATTGCTTTAGATACATCACAAATTTTGCTATGTATGTTTTCATTATCACTTAACTTTTTTCTAATTTCCCTGTGAGTCACTTAGAAATAACTAAATATTTAATATCCAATATGTGGCTGATTTTCTAGATATTTTATTGCTATTGCCTTTGAATTTAATTTGGTTGTAGTCAGAAAATGTACTCTGCAATATTTCAGCTTTTTAAGATTTGTTTCATATTCTAGATAGCATATGATATCTTGGTGAATATACCATGTTCACTTGAAAAAAATATCATTTTGTCATTGTTGCTTATTTAGTCTGTAAATAAAAATTGGGTCAAGTTGATTGATATTTGCTTTCAGACATTTTAATTTCCTACTGACTTTTTTTATACTTCTAGAAGTGGTATTAAACTCCCCAATTATGATCATGGATATGTCTATTTCTTCCTATATTGCTGTCAGTTTTCTTCATATGTCCTAAAACTATTATTAGGTACATATACATTTAAGATTTTGTGATTTCCTATTGAATTAACCATTTTATCATTAAAACATTTCTCTTTATTGTGGGAAACACTCCTTGTCTTGAATTCTACCTTGTCTGATATGACTATAGCCACATCAGTTTTCTTAAGTTTAGTGTTTGTGTGGTATATCTTTTTTTATCCTTTTATTTAGTTTATGTGTCTTTCATTTAAAGTTCTTCTCTTACAGACAGCTTTTAATTTGTCATAGGCTGGATTTTCCAAAAACAGATGCTGAGTTGGAGTTTGCTGTGCAGAATATTTATTGGAATCAGTAACAGTAGAAAAGAAAGAGAGTAAGTAGTGTAAGGCAGAGGGAAAAGTCAAACTGCACTGAAGTCTTGACTGTGATTCAGCCCACTGCACAGGAAGTTCTGACATATGGCTTGTCAGAGTTGTCTCACATTGGGCTGATATGTCCAGGTCTTTATGCCCCTGCCTCAGTCAGTAACTAGATGTTGACCACAGTGGGAAGGCTATACTTTGTGTGAGGTAGTTCTCAGCAGTGGTGAACCTTGAAGGAACTAACAGATGAAGACCTACTTCTGACAGCCTGGGCAACAAATTCTTCCTTGGAGTCTGGTAGAGCAGCTCCATGTCCACCATAGTCTTGACTTTCATCCAGTCTGTCTTTAAGTAGATTGTTTGGCTCATTTACATTTAATGTAATTATTGATATGGTTGGGTTTTAATCTACCATATTTTTATTTGTTTTCTATTATTTAATTTGATTTTTTTTGTTCTTGTTCCTCTCCCGGCTTTTATTTGGGTTAATAAATAATTTTTAATATTCCATTCTATTTCTTGTATTGGTTTCTTAGCTATGCTTCTTATAATTTTTTAAAATAGGTACATCCTTAACTAATCTCTGATCACTGGCAATCTTCAACTTCTAGCCACAATGTACTAGCATGCTTTGAATTTATTATCCCATCTGAAACAACTAAAAACCAGACAAAATATATGAAATAAGTTTTTAGACATTGGACACCAGTGCTGCCTATTGTCCAATGCTTGAAAAGACTTGTATCATTTATTGTGTCCAGTTTTAAGAGATGTATGTAGTAGGAGAGCAAGTCTCTTGATTGTTAAATTCTATCACTAATAATAATAGTATAAGAATGGCTATCATTAACAAGACAAATAGCAACAAGTGTTGGAGAGGCTGTGGAGAAAAAGGAACCCTCATACACTGTTGGTGGGAATGCAGACTGATGCAGCCGTTATGGAAGGCAGTGTGGAGGTTTCTCAAGAAATTACGAATAGAATTACCATATGACCCAGCAATCCCTCTCCTGGGTATCTACCCAAAAAATCTGAAAACATCTACACATAAAGACATGTGTGCTCCAATGTTCATTGCAGCTTTGTTTACGGTGGCCAAGATGTGGAAACAACCAAAATGTCCTTCAATAGATGAATGGATAAAGAAGTTGTGGTATATATACACAATGGAATATTATACGGCGGTAAGAAAAGATGATATAGGAACATTTGTGACAACATGGATGGATCTTGAGGGTATAATGCTAAGCGAAACAAGTCAGACAGAAAAAGCAGAGAACCATATGATTTCACTGATATGTGGAATATAAACCAAAAACAACAAAAGAACAAGACAAACAAATGAGAAACAAGAACTCATAGACTCAGACAATAGTTTAGTGGTTACCAGAGGGTAAGGGGGTGGGGGGTGGGAGATGAGGGTAAGGGGGATCAAATATATGGTGATGGAAGTAGAACTGACTCTGGGTGGTGAACACACAATGGGATTTATAGATGATGTAATGCAGAATTGTACACCTGAAATCTATGTAATTTTACTAACAATTGTCACCCCAATAAATTAAAAACAAAAGAAAAGTAATTAAAGGAAATTGAGGCAACTGAAAATAATAATAATAATAATAATAGTATATTGAGAGAATACTTTCATATCATTTTTTATTATTTAATATTTATTGATTGAGCAATTTGACTTGAATCATGTGATCTGACTCTTATATGGGGAATAGAAGTTCTTCAGGCTTATGAGGAGAGAGTAAAGAGCTTTTACACCCAAGGAGAACCTACTATATGTTCCAATCATCTTAGTTGAAATATCTCCATCTAATTCTTCACAACAATCCTGTGAGGACTATATTGTTGTCCACATCCATTAAATGAGGAAGTGGGACTCAGAGAAGTTGGGTGATTGTCCAACGTTACTAGGCCAATGAGAAGTAAAATTTGGTGGTCAGGCTCAGAGATTAACTTTCTCCCCCAGTGACACCCTTACTCTCCACCAGCTTTATTGTCCCAGCAGGTTTCCAATGTTTAGGAGGGTTAACAACCTGAGCAAACTACCCAGGCAGTAAGTATTTGATCAAAGTTCTTTTGTCTTCAGATATGGATGATATAAAAAAGATTGATTATCAAATGAAGCCCACTTCCACTACATACTCTGTAGTCAAAAGAATTGTTTGGTTATAATTCGACTCATAAAAACATGTTCACAACTGTGACTGGAGTGAAATTTTAGAAACTCTTCACATCTATTGCCACTGATACATTATTAAAGCAAAATAGAGTGCTTTGTTAAGACACATTGTTAATATTATAGACGGGTAAAGTAATGCAGCTGATGTCATTTCAATTTTTTTCTTTGATTATTTATGATCATTCTGCTGGTTTAGTGACAAAGAACATAGTCTAGACAGCAGCTGCAAAACACACACACACACACACACACAGACACCAGAAGCCAGGGTTTGAGTGAAGCAGTCAGTGCTCATCAGCATTCATCATCCATTTATCACTATGACATATTCTAGGAAGGCGGGGATTATACATCCTGCTCTCTCCATGTCCATTTTTCCAGAGACTTCTTACTAAGCACACTAACTGAAGAAATATTACAGAATTGTGGAAGGTCATATTCTGTCGAAGTATCAGGCTAGATGATTCCCTGCTCGGGGTGCAGGAAGGAAAATAAAGATGAGAGGCATCTGAGTCTTCTCTTTTGGATTGTGAATACAACTGTCACTTGGTGATGAATTTGACTTCTCTGCTGCTGGGATGCTCCAAACAAAGAATGATTACTGAACGTCACTTGGCACTAAGTTTAAAGCAGACAGTAAACCTTGATTAACCAGAAACATAAACCTATCTGAATTTCTTTTTATACTTAGCTTATGGCTTTGGGGGAAAACATGGATCATAGGAAAAACAGATTATTTTAAGGTTTATTAAAAAAAAAAAAATACTGTGCCAGTCATGCCCTGGTTTCAGTGCAGAGATGGTTGTATTTCCTATGCATTTTACAGAAGAAACCAGGGCAGGCGTCTGGATGTTATGATGGCCTGAAGCATTACAATAGCTTTAACTTTCAAAGAAAGATTACAATTTGTTGAGAATATTGCACTTACTAAGTTACTAAGATGGAGAGGTCAAAACACACATTTTGAACAGACTTTACAGCAACAAAGAGTGTGCAGGTTAACCCAGTAAGTAATGAGATAATTTCATCAAAACATCTCAGTCTCTCTATTTTCTGCCTATTATTTTCCAAAGCAAAGGAAAGTAAAATGACTACATGGATGACAGATTAGCAATCCTAAGTGGATGATGGTCCTTATCTCCTTGTGGACAGGGTTTCTGCTGAGGAAGTCACCTGTCTCCTCCTCTAGGTGTCATAGTGCATTGGACTCTGCTATGATCACTGATTTAATGTCAACATTTCCGATATTGCATTGGTAGAACTGTATTTATTATATATCATGCATTTATTTATGAATGAATCTTTTCAATGAAGATCTTTTGAGTCGGCACTCTGGAAATAGATAAATGAGTAAAACACAGGCTCACGGTCCAAATGAGTATCTAGGTTTATAGTCAGATACACTTCAGTTCACTGGGAAGGGCAAGTACAAAGATATGTGGGTGCACAGAGATTGTGCAAACTAACCGTGCCCTCAGAGCTGGGAATAAGGTGTCATGAGGCAAAATTGCATAGAAAATTATTTGGATTGGGTCTTGAACAACAGAAATTCATCAGACTTATGGGAAAGTGTCACTAGCCCTTACCTCAGCTCATTCCCACCAGGCAAAATCCTCCCATCTTTGTGTTCTCCTGTTTCTTACCCCAAGTAGATGGTGACAGGTTATTTACATGCATTGTCATCTTGGTGCTCATTTTACCTCTTCTCAATGGAAATATCCTTTTGGAATGGGAAGGATGAAGACCATAACCATTGTGAGATGGCTGTGGGTCTCCACAGCCATGGGGATGCCTTGCAGGCCACAGGCTCAGAACACAGCCATAGTGTTCTGCTTTTGTTCAGGCCCCCTGCAACCCAAAATGAAGCCAAGAGGCTAGCAACATTGCCGAGACCACCCTGCAGGGAACAAAACAGGCAATGTAGCAACTCTTCATCTTTGTACAGAACTTAAGGTTGTTTGAGGAGACCTCACAGAATATTAGAACCAGGCATATCTTAGAGGTCTGTAAGCTTCACATGATTCACTGATAAAACACAGATCCTGCCCCTATGAAGCTGCCTTCTGGAAAAGCTCTACATTTTTAGTTTTCATGGATCCAAATAATAGTTCACATTATTTGTTAAGACCTCTGCTTTCTGGGTATTCAGTATGACTGGCTCTTTGGACTCTGACCCTTTTGGCTCATTGAGGGTTTCTACCAGATGGAATCTTTGGTTGAGATGTCACCAGAAGCTCTCGACAATGTACAAGAGAGGACTCAACCCGCAGCAGTGATGACTGAGATCTTGTCTCCGCTCAAGAAAGAGTTCAAGAGTGAGAAAGATGCAGGAAAGCGAAAGTACGCATTTGAGAGGAAAGTGTTGTTGCACTCAGAGAACTAGTAGCACTGACGATATAAGATGATCAGAGATTTTTATCCCTCCCGGGGAGGGAATTGGTGGCATTCCACTGACACAGTTCATTCATCTCCTCCCCCTGGGCAGGACCCTCCATTTCTTGCTTTTTCTTCCTTATTTGGTTCTCTGGAACTATCATGGCATCAGGTGCATGATGGGAGTTGTAGTAACTGCAATGAAAATGACATTATAATGACATTAAAAGTAGCTAAGGGTCAGGTCCCAGTCATAGGGATCAGTCTAGCTGGATGAAACTGGTTCTTGTTTTTCTCCAGCTGCAGGTGCTGGATAGTCACTTGTTACTTGTGTAACCAGTGAGGCACTTCAGTTGTACCCTGGAGGGGGTTGTCAATTTCCTAGGCTGTCTATCAGGCCTCAAATTTACATATGAAAGACGAATGGAAACAAAGCTTTGAGAGCATTGGTGTGAGACAGGATAGAGGTAAGAAGTGGAGGGATAGAGATTAGCATTATTCAGTCCTCAAGGTCCTTGCACTTACTGTTCCCACTACCTGTGGTGTTCATCCTCTCGGTCTCTTCTAGGCTGGCTCCTTCTCATCCTTGGTTTCATCTTAAATTGTACCTTCTCAGAAAAGCCTTTCTTGACCACCAGCACTCTCCCTATATCCAGAAATTATTCCTTTCTCATCACCTTGTTTCAACTGTATCATCATTTTATAATGATCTTGATTTTTGTAGTTTAAGTTACTTTTGCTGTCTTCCATTAAATTATAAACTCCTAGAGGCAAAAATATTGTCTGTCTTCTTTACAGCTAAACATACAGTCTCTGGGAAAGTGTCTGGCACATAGTAGGGATACAGTTGATCCTTGATATGTGGCCCAATTCAATGAAATAGGCATGGGCCTGGAGAGGGCCCTCAGCCAAACACAGTGGAGCTGGCCTTGCAGGTGAGGACAGTTCCTACACAAATGAATTTCTATCCCAGAGTTAACTCAGTGGCTGACTGCTCCTGATGCTCTGAAATAAAGGTTATATAAATATTAACCAAGAGGAGTCATTGGAGACATTGTTCCAACTGGTGTTTTGAAGTGGAAGAGAAGCCCTTTCTTTATAACACATTTCATCTGGGTGGTGTTACTGCTCTGTGGACTGATAGTTTTATTTTTGTAGAACATTTGAAGATAACCTTAGTCTGCCAAGTACAATATAATATGGAATTGCTTTATACTGAATCTAAGGGACAGGAGGATTGTTATACTTTAAGAACCATGATAATATAACATGAACATGGCCTTAACGTACTGTGACGGAAGTTATCTTAGAGAGAACACCACTGGAACTAATGAAGGTTAAACTTTAATTCTGTTAGAAGAACAACTTTTGAAACCCTGAAGCAAATACTTATCTATTAATGCACACATTGCCAAAGGGAATAAAATATGAGTTAAAAGGGCCTTCCTTTAGGAAAATACAAGTTTCACCCCACTCTTGAAAATAAGAGCTTCTAAACAGTTTCCTTTCAACAGTCTCCTCTCTGGTGTGAGGACTTGGCTCCTTTTTAGATAAATGAGCGTAATATACATTAATCTGAAGCATGTATGTATCTCTGTGTGTAACCATTCTAGACAGTCTGCTTTTAAGTTGCCTTTTTTGAATGTTCACTTACGGATGAAATTTGGCATGTTAAGGGGAGGGGGAAGCAATATAATATATTCAGCTGATTCTTCAGCTTGGAAGTGATTAAGTGAACTGAACTAATTCAGAGCTCTACTTTACATTTTTGGCAAATGAGCAAATATGCAGATTCATCCCAAACAGATGTGTCTGCCAGTTATCCTAATAGCAGTTCCAGAAGCTGAGGTTCATCCAGCTAGTGCTCCAATTAGTGAGACTATCATAACAAGTATTTAATTATTCTGGTACCTGTTGAGCTTTCATCTGCCATCAATTTTATTTCACTTAAGCCCAATGATATTTTTTTTGGGGGGGGGAAGGGGAACAGGACTTTATTGGGGAACAGTGTGTACTTCCAGGACTTTTTTCCAAGTCAAGTTATTGTCCTTTCAATCTTAGTTGTGGAGGGTGCCGTTCAGCTTCAAGTTGTTGTCCTTTCAGTCTTAGTTGTGGAGGGCGCAGCTCAGCTCCAGTTCCCGTTGCCGTTGCTAGTTGCAGGGGGCACAGCCCACCATGTCTTGCGGGAGTCAAAACCGGCAAACTCGTGGTTTGAAAGGACACGTTCCAACCAACTGAGCCCTCTGGGAACTCAGCAGCAGCTCAGCTCAAGGTGCAGTATTCAATCTTAATCGCAGGGGGCGGAGCCCACCATCCCTTGCAGGACTTGAGGAGTTGAACTGGCAACCTTGTGGTTGAGAGCCCACTGGCCCATGTGGGAATCAAACCGGCAGCCTTCGGAGTTAGGAGCATGGAGCTCTAACCACCTGAGCCATCGGGCCAGCCCAAACCCAGTGATCTTAAAGTGAACTCTATCATTTAGACTGAAGATCTTAGATTGGCTCAACTTTTGTATTTCACACATGCTTTGAGGTTGTAGTCAGGAAATTGAAACGGCCACAATTTGTATTCAAATGGCTTCTCTGTAATTGCTTCCAATGAAAAATGTGAATCCTAATGGGGAGGTGGTAGGTAGCTTGATAGATAGTTCATATTATTCAGCCCATTCATGCAGTTAACCAGTCATTCACAATATGCTGGGCACTGTACTGGGGACACAGAGGTAGGTGCCAAGATGTGGTTTCTGTGGCTGTGAAACTCAGAAAGGGAGAGGAAGTCGAGTAATTTAGACAGATTACAGCATAGTGCTCCACAGTGGGCATTAGAGTGGAAGATGGAACTGGATATTTTGACAACAATATTGTGAAGATTCAGCAACCAATTACACCTGGAGAGGTCCAGGAAGGCTTCTCGGGGGAAGGGATATTTGAGCAGAATCTTGAAAGATTGTTGCCACCCAGCAGCCTACCCGTCTGTCTCCTCGTACCTGCCCCTAAAGAAAGGAGAGTCTGTGAGATGGATCCTTTCATGGATTTTGCTTCACCTTTTTGCTTACACCTTATGTCTCCCTTTTTGGCCCCAAAGGGATGGATGGTTAGTCAATGACGGGTAAGATTCCCCGTGGGGGGAACGACCTAAGCCAGACACAGTTATGTGGGGACCATCTGGAGAACTCGCGGGGTCAATAGAGGTGGGCACAGCTCCCCAGCTTCCCCCGGCTAAGGAGAGCCTCTGCCTCTGTGGCTGCATTCCTTCCCACAACCTATAGGGGAAGTGACTCAATGATGTGCTCTCCATCTATTCATATGCATATAGGTTTTTGTCCCTTGGGGAGGTACATACATCCTGAGACTTATGGTTCCGCTGCCTGCAGGCAAGGGTGATTGGTTTGAATCAGTTTCCTACTATAACGTGTGAGATTCACAGATTTTGAGATTAACAAACTTTACTTCCTCACCTGATTAATTAAAGCTATGCATTGGCCTGATCAGGGCTCAGTCCTTGAGGCTGGAGTCCCTTGGCCCCGCTTGCACTCTATTCTTGGCTACTGTATTTCTTAACCCTGTGCCATCCTTCTTGCTCCCCACAACTTTTGTCATGCAGGACGCAACAAAAGTGTTTCAGGGAAAAGAATGGAGAGAAAGGGGGAACTCCAAGTTAAAGTGACACATGCAAGGATATGGCCCTATGAAATGGTGGGACAAGTTTTAGAGATAATGCGAGTTCAGTACTGCAAAGATTAAAATTAAGGGAAAAAAGATTAGAACAAAGTTTCCTGAACTCCTTGGTTTATTGCATCCTTGGTATCTCAGGAATTGTTTCATGGCATCCCTGAGGCCAAAATAAATACCTGAAGTTCTATTTATTAAGTAGTTAGGTTTAAATAACATTTAAGTCACAACAAAGAAAAAATATGTCTATTTCTATTTTATTCTTAAATAACCATAATTACTTATTTTGGGGATGTGTGTATCAGCTGGACACTACACAGCTTCTCAAACCTTTAAATTGGATGATCACCTCCACTTCTACATTGATTTTCATGTAGTACTTGCTTTGTATCAGAGCACTGCCAAAATTCCAGCTTCACAAAGATATTACTGTAGCAGAATGTATCACTATCTAATAATGAAACTGTAACCTATCCTTAACTAGCAGTACCTAGTTCTGAGTACCATGAACTTGAATTTTAAAATATTCCTGCAGCACCCCTAAGGTTTTCTTGTGGTACGCAACGACACCTCAGCACTCAGTTTGGGAAACACTGGGCTAGTGATTTTGTTGAAGTCAAACCGTAAACAACCTGATATATGAGGAGACATTTCTGAAATGCAATTGTTGTATGGCAGTGACAATGAATAATTAGCTGGTAATGCCTTTGAACTAAATTTCTAAAGGTGATTTGAAAATATGTAGATGACACAGGCAAATAAACATTTTTGTCTTCACATCCTGATATACAATGAAGTAAACAGAGATTCTTTTATTTCTTACTTCCAATCCTCAATGACTTCTGAACTAGCCAGACAAATGTAAGGTCTAGCATAAACGGATCTTGACTAGCCTATCTATGAGCATTGTTCAACTAAAAGGAGCTCTCAATAACATGCACTTTAAAAAAATAGAAAACTTGTTCACAAATGTTCACAGCAACATTCATTAATCATGATAGTCAAAAAGTGAAAACAACACAAATGTCCAACAACTGATGAATGGATAAACAATTGTGGTATACACATACAGTGGAATATTATTTAATCATTAAAGGAACAAAATCATGCTACAACATGGAAGAACTTCAAAAACATTGTGGTAAGTGAAAGAAGCCAGACACAAAGAGTCACATGTCGTATGGTTCCACTTATAATAGACAAATTAGACAAATCCTTAGAGACAGAAATGGTTGCCAGGGGCTGGAAGGAGTAAGGAATGGGGTGTGATTGCTAATGGGTATGAGATTTCTTTTTGAGGTGATGAAAATATTCTGGAATTAGATAATGGTGATTGTTGCGCAACTCTGAGAATATACTAAAAACCTCTGAATTGTTTACTTTAAAAGACTGAATTCTATAGTATGTGAGTTATATCACAAGGGGAACAAACAGAGATGGCATTGGTTGCCCAGACCCCCATTCTCCACTCCAACTTTCTCAAAGCCAAGGATTCATACCTGTCTCAATGGGGCCACAATGGAGGTGATGTGAACTATCCTTCTTGGACAGGACAGCTACTGGACCCTAAATTGACAGGTGCTTGTGTCCTGGGGGATCATAAGGTGCTTAGACAAGAATAAGGCATTAACTGAGTCAGAAAAAGTGTCCATCATCACACTGCTCACCCTTCCTGGCACATCTCCCTGCAGTTTTCCTGACTTCATCTGTAGTGCTCACCTCACTTGAGCTCCAGACAGTGAAGGGAGTAACCAATACAACCAATGAAAATAATTTTCAGGCACATACCCCTGTCAGAATCCTGACTTCAATACTTCCATATTGTTCTATAATTCTTTACCCTGGTACCACTGAGGGAACTGAGTGAAGGAACAAACTTGATCAGGCCTGATTTGAAAGGCAATTCTAGGAAACGTCAAAAGAAGAGCTTGTTACTCAGCAGGCTGTTTTAACAAGTCACAATAAACCATAATGCTAAAATCTTCAAGTTATTTACCTCATCTCACACCTCTAGTCACAAATTACAGTGTAATAATCCAGAATGAAGATTCAAGGACCGTATTCCTCTTTCTTTCATTTACTTGTGATATTTCAGAAAAGTTCCTTGGTATTTTTAGGCCTTTATTGCACCATCTGGGGAGAAGAGATAAGATTGTTTTTATTGGTTAATATTCGTAAAGCATTTCCTTTTTCATTCAAGAGTAACTATGTTGAAAAAAGAAAAGCTAAGTAATAGCTACAAGGTCATTATATATGGAACACCCAACCCGTGTTGGTGACTTGTGCGGGAATATGGTCATGTATCATCCTCACCCACCTCCCTTCCTCTAGCAGATGAAGGAGATGCCCCCTGCCCACTGAATTATGGCAGGACCCTCCAAAGTGGTTTGGGTACATTTGCTCTAGGACATGTGCAAGATGATCTACTCAGGTACTGGAGGAAAATACTAGAACTTCATTTATTTCTTTTTATACTTACATTTATCTTATCCTTTGCTAATGTTTATATTTTATCCTTAAACTTGGATTTACATTCCACTTCTGCCATTGAATTTTATTCAAATTTAATGCATTTTTATTTTTGAAAGCTTTTTTATTGATTATCCCAAATGAATGAAAGTTAAAATTTCAAGTTTATTTCCTATGAATCGAAAACCTGAATTTTTAAAAAATTGTGTAAATTGAATTATCATTACAAATATTAGCAGTACGCCACTGAGGAAAATGATCAAATATATTACATGAAAAGTAAAAGAAAAATTGGAAATGTTTATCTTAATAGATTTTGCACAGGTCTTTTTCTGATGAGTCCCATATTTTTAAATGACTATAATTTACAACTAAAATGACACAGAGCACAGCATTAATTCTATCCTGACTTTGCTTTTTAATACATGAAAATGCTGAAACCCTATTCACCTAAATAAGTGATGGGAATAAAGGCACGTTAGTATAGTATCATCATTCAACTACTGAATTCTCTCTGCGTTACATTTCCCAAAATAGAGCATAGTTATGTTTTCTCAAAATTTATTTTAAAATGATCTATCAGCCAGCAACTCAATCAAGTCCTTCCTCAATTTTGTTGTAAGCCAAGAAACGGAAAGCACATCACTAGAGTCTGTCACTTTCTTAGACCTACCCCAGTATGGCAAACGATCCCATCGCATGAAGGTTTTAACACTTCTGAGCAATATACTGTAGTAAAATTTGGGGAGGAGGAGGAAATATAAAGCAGGAAAGGGGGGTCATTATGAAATGGGAGGTAGGAAAGGAGAAGCAGAAAAACATCTACACCACAGAGGCCTTTTCAGGCAGGTCAATTGGTCTGCAAGTTAAGGATTACCTTAAAACTCTCCATGCTCACATAACATGGAACACACTCCCATACCTCCAACTTCCCCAACTCCAAGTTGTGTAGCCACTGTGTGGGGAGAAGGGAGAAGTGCTGAGACACAATCTGGTACCTGCTGGAGAAAGTGGCTAATGAGCAACCTCCTGTGGCAAGGTAGCCAAAGGATATTTAAGGACAGGAGTGTCCAATGATCACTGTTAAATGGTTTTGGATTCTCCTGGAAATTGTCTCTGTCTCCCCAAACCTTCCTAAAATCTGCCACACACAAGTGCATCACAAGAGAAAAATTGTGGAAATCAGCCAAAGAAACCAGGCTCCACTGTGGGTCAGCAAGAGAAGACAGAAGAGAAGAGCTGAAGAGGAAAGACAGGGAGAAAGAAGCTCATGAGCCCCATCAAAGCAGGAACTTTGAGCCAGAATCGACTGTGGGAGCAAAAGCCTCCAGGAATCCAGAGACATCTTAGGGAAAACATTGGGTTTCATCCAGAATGTGAAGCAAAGTTTGTATTAATCTTGTCTTCATTTCAGAGAACAGGACTGAGTTAGTCAGGGCAAATTAACACATGGAACAAAGAAGGCAGAAGCCAACCAAAATCCTGTAGCCACTGGGATCTTACCAATACCTGAACCAAGTGTTTGGCTATAAGACATGTATTCAAAACTTCCTACTCTGCTACTTGCCTTCTGATGACCTGGGAACTCATTGCTGTCTCTATAACTCAGTGTCCTTATCTGTATCAGTTATACCTAGCTGATTCATTCCTTGTGAAGGTTATATAAGATCATGTCTATAGCTCACAATTGCTGTTAGCTATAATTACTATTGGTTCTATTTTCGTATCCTCTGCTCAAATAGTATATGTCCAGATTTTCTTTACATGTCTTTTAGAATTCATCACTCATTCATTCAGCAAATATTTATTATGCATTTTCTGTGCAGAGCACAATGAAAACAAAAATTTATTTTTTTATGTATTATTGTTTTTATTTATTCATTATTGAATTTACACCTTCATTCTTAAAGGATTTAAGGAATCACAAAAACATATATTGGATCATTTTAAAATTGTACCCCAAGGATTAAAAAATCATGGTGAAGAGAGAATTTTATACCTCCTTGTCACATAATGAGATAAAAACAAGGAAAGTTAATATATAAAAATATATGCCATAATGAACTGCACAGTTAGTTATTAAAAGTGGGCCATGCATTTAATGTTGAATTGCCAAGTTACCAAAGCAAAGTCATAAACATGATCAGTTACCACATTCACATGGTCCATAAGATGGAACAAGTGTTGCTTACTTGAGAGTATACAGCTGTCAGTAGCAACAAGCAGACCTAAGGAAAATTATCCCAGGTAACCCTGAAGGATGAACTGTGCATTGAGTGACAGCGTGGATGACATCATAAAGAATATTTCTACAATAGCTACAACAATGTTGCATTTCTATGTAAAGTAAAATAAAATTTGTAAAGTAAAAAAGGAACTGGAAACTTCTTCTAAGACCCAATTGGGAAAAACTGGGGATGAGTCCTGGCCAAAGAGGGGCATTAAGAATTCCTGTTGCTCCTACTCCAGGCAGGGAGCATCCACAATGATGGTGGAGAAGAGAGAGGGGTTGCAACAGCCAGGCTCCTCAGAAAACTGGATGCTTTCTCTACACGATGGCTTCATCCAAGATCACTGAGGGCTTAATGCCAGAACATAATTTAGTAAAAATGATTCTGTAATCTGGCGTGGTCCCAAGTAGACTGAGAATGTGGAGAGCATGGGGTCTCAATTCAGACTGTAGCACTGTTTGTTTAATTGCAGGCTTCTGTGCCCCATTCCAGAGATTCAGATTTCAGAGTGACAAGGTGAGGCCAGGGCTTTCACATTTTTAAGGAGTTCCTCAGTGATTCCATGCTGAAGGCCCATGGACCACTTTATGAATACAAATCTGGGAAGGATTGATAAACTATACATCCTTCTTTGAATGCTTCTTTCTCCCTGCAACGGAGCCATAGGGAGAAGTAGGTTATGATCAAGGTTATATTTGCTAATAAGAGCCCAGAGTACATATTCTTGGTGCAGGTTTTTAAAAGAGCTATATATTTTAATAGCTTTGAATCTCTTATAAAAGTCAAAAACATAATTAGACTTATGTCAGTCTTGATGATGGACAAGGAGGAATACTCCTAAGTTAGGTAGGGCCAAAATTCCTTCAAAACAGAGTTCTGTGCCTCCTTCGGGGCTGTGTCCCAAAAGCTCACACTGGAGGACACCACAGACATCAATTTGGCTTGGAAAAAATATGTAAGGCACTTAAACATGCCTCGCTTTTGCCTTAAAAAAAATAAAAATCTCAATGACGGGATCACGAAACAGTTAATTTTAAACAATTTCCTGGTAAAACCTCCAGGGCAAAATTAGTTGGAAAATTTACCCCTGGTTATCAAAATGAATTGATCCAACTCCACATAACTGTTGACTATCAGCCAATTAAAATTTGAAGGGCATTTACCATCGATGTTGATCTAAAAGATTTTAAAGTAGTTGGCTTTAAACCATTCTTTCTGACAGTACTTACAAAGCTGGACCACTCTGGAGACCACTTCTACTTGTGACTATAAACCCACATCATTAGCACACAGAATCATAGGACTATGAACCTAATTTATCTAAAAGCAGTTCAAATCATAAACGTATAATTTTTATAAGAGGTGTGAAAGGAAAGGAAAATATATTCTTCTTTTAAACTGCTTATACTTATCTAACCTCTCAGTAGACTATCTTTCCTGCTGATTTTTGAATCTCAAAATCATATTAGTTTACAAGTTATGTGTACACATCAGTAACTGGAATATATAGTCTATTCAAGTGACTTAATTCTGACTAGTTCCTGACCAAAATCAAAAGCAACAAAGACTGTGAACAATTTAGTTACCTATTTCTCCATAACAACAATCAACAGTGGAATAAGTTCTCAAAGCACACTTACTAGCCTGAGAAACAAAATGAGCAATTTATAAGGAAAAACTACTGTCTTTAGATGGAACTTCCCAAATGGGCAAGTAATTTAGGGGAGTAAAGAATTTTACTGTTTTACCATGGGACAATGTGTTCATATGTATACTCATATGAAAGAGAAGGACCAGAAAGTTGGAATTCAGGAATTGCCCCACTGCTCCAGCCACAATAGCTCTTATTTTATCTGTTTTCTTTGGCTATTCTTCTAGGTAAGATTCTATCTGTGGAAAAAAGTTTTCTTCTAAAAGATTTAACTATAACCTAGAAAAATTACCCTGAGTCCAAGCAGAGAGAACACTCCAACAGAATTGTAATGAATAAACAAAATAACCATCAATTATAACAGATCACAAAGAATTTATGTGGCAGGAAGTACTCATCAGACGCTTCAAATAACTTTAGAGTCTGTATTAATAAGAAAGCATTATCAGAGTAAATAAAGGAGGTGTGTGCAAAGTTCACAGCACTTTGTACCCTGGTTATAAAACTGGGACAAGGAAGACTTTAGAGTGTCAATAAAAAGTTCTGCACTTTGCCAATTTCACTCACAAAATTATAGTATCCACTATAATTTTGTCCACCACTTTGCCATCAATCCATTTCAGATGCCCAACTTGGAGCCTCTTGCATGAAATTTATTATACTTGGGTTTGGGAGAAAAGATGGGTTTAAAATAAAATCTATGATGGCCTCTTCCAAATTCTACTTCATATGACACCTCATAATCTGATCAGCTTGAGCCTTTGTTTTGTCTCTTGTTTCTCTATTTTAAAGCTAAGAGAAGGTCCTTGTCAAGCCAAAAATTTAGAGGGAAAAGATTTACAGTTTCCCCAGTCATGAAATTAATAAAGTCAGTTTAAATTGTCCACAGTTTGTTGAAAAGAAAGAGAAACTTATCAAAGAAGTTGAGGCTTAGTTTCAAGATCTTCAAATAGCAAAAAGTCAGCAATAAAACTGGAAAGGTGCATTTCACCACACTCTCCAAAAACCGTAATTTACTGGTCAGATTTACAGGATGGAGAGCTAGCGAATGGGACAAAATTGAGCACTCAAGCAAAGCCATATATCCCAGGGATGGGAAGAAGTAGGAAGAGACTGACTGTTTTGTCTTTAGCACTAACTTCAGTGTAGAAATCAGATTTACCGTGTGTAATCATAAGATTTATGGTTCTTTTTCCAAAGAGATATCAATGCGATTGAAGAAAAATAATCAGTCATTTAAAATTGTGTTGTATTTTAATAATAAAAGAATAATAATATACTAATAACATCAACATCCTATGGAGTATATACTGTCTAATACGGGAAAACATAGGCTCAAAAAGAATTTTAAATTTACTTTGAAATTTTTTTGTTTTCCAAATCGTATTGTCAATTTATTTTTTAATAATTTTTTATTTTTTAATTACAGTTGACATACAATATTATATTAGTTTCAGTTTTACAACATAGTAATTTGACCTCTATACAATTTACAAAGTGACCACCCTAATAAATCTAGTATTCATCTGATACCATACATAGTTATTATAATATTGTTGACTATATTCCCTATGCTATACTTTACATCCCTGTGACTATTTTGTAACTGTCAATTTGTACTTCTTAATTCCTTCCCCATTTTACCCATCTCCCCAACCCCCCTCACATCTGAAAACCATCAAAATATTTTCTGTACCTATGCATTTGTCTCTGTTTTGTTGTTCATTTATTTTGGTTGTTAGATTCCACATACAAGGGAAATCATGTGGCATGTCTTTCTCTGTCTGACTTATTTCACTCAGCACAATACCCTCTAGGTCTACCATTAAACAATTGTTTTCTTAATAGAGTTCATTACATTTATTCTGTTTAACTTCCCTTATTTGTGTTAGTGATATATTTAAAGTGTCAAGATATTTTAAAAACTTGATATTGTGACCTAACATGTATACTATTCCAAGCTTTTTTCATTTTAAATTTTGATATGCTTCCTACATATTTACCCAATTTGATAGTAAAATCATTGACAAGATCAGGGTGAATTATAGAATCTTTCTATATTGATTATCACTAACAAATAGTCTGTTTTAAATGTAAGTTTTGTGATTATTCAGGTATGGTGAAGCCAACAGATCAGGAGATGACCTCCACTGAAGAACTAGTTTGTTACAGTAACAAACTCACAGTTCCCAAGAGGAGGGGGCACAACACGCCATGCAGGGCCACATAGGGAAGCATCAGGATCAATCAGGAGGCAGAAAGAGTAATGCGAAAGTGTGGACAAAAGACTTTATTGTGGTTGTTAATGGAAGGAATGGGTAAAGTTGGGTAAGCAGCTAAAGAGGGTTAGGATTGCATTGTTTGAATAATTTCAGCAGGCCCTGGGCTACAGGGTCTTCCCTAGTTGTCTGGTACCTGGCCCTGAGGTGATTTAGGATAGGGGGTGGGTGGGAATATGGATTTGGGATTGGTTGGTTTGCATATCAAAGATGAGCTTGCAGGCAAGTTGTTTGCTATTTCTAAGAATTAGCTGGTCCTGGGAGGGAGCCAATGGTCAATTAGACCCATATACCAGATCATCAAGAATACAGAAAATAAGACAATATACTTAATACTATGTTCAACTTGTCTGTAAAGACAATGCCCTGCTCTGACTTAACTATACCAGGCCTGGGGTATTCACTTAGCCATTGACCTGTGCTTTTTCTTCTTGTTAAAAAGCAGATTCCTAAGACGAAGTCTAGACCTTCTGAAGCTAAGAACCTGCAGGAAGCAAGGAGGGAACAGTGTGGAGGTGGGGGGATGGCAAACAAACCTTATGTAGAAACCTTTAGCATGAAGAACGACCAGGAAACACAGGCATTGTGGGAGCCCCCATGTCAGCAGGGACAGCCCTGCAGAAAGCCATATTTGCTAGTTCCTCAGGGAGAAGAATTTGACTTTCAATTGCCTGACTTTTCTTAGTAAAATCTTTCCTGACAAACTAGAATATCATGCTTTCAAGCCATAGCACTGGGGTAAGTTTTCTAGATTTTCAGGCAGAAATGTGAACAAAGAGAAGTGTCAACACTCTGAATATTCATCTGTGCTCTCAGAGCAGCAGAACTGCTGACACAAGGGTTACAATCCAAATCATTTTGTCATAAGAATAAGGCTGACAGAGCCTGAAAGGACAAGACCTGCTTGGAACCCCTGCTGAGACACCAGTTTCTCTTCTCACTGACTCTTTCAACTACATGGATATCTCTGCAAAAAACACAGCCACAGGCAAGAAAGGATGGAGCTCAAATTATCTCCTTTTTCATCTCTTTTGAGTAAATTCCCTAAAATCTTGAAAAGCAGAAAAGAGTAGCCGGAATAAATACCATGATCACCCCCCACCTGCAGCTTTCTTTAGACCTGATCCCTCGATTTACTGGCTACTATAAGAGAGGGAGGAGAGGCTGGACTGCACACTAGTTGGCGCAATATGGCTTCTGGGAAAGCTTAGCTGGTGTTTCCTGCCTGACTCTCTCACCTTCCACCTAAAATCCTGGTTGCACTGAAGCTCCAGGGAATATGCTGTCAAAATTTCTTTTTTCTTCCTAAACTCATAAACCTACATATCTGGGGTAAAGAATGCTCACTGGCAAGTCCTCATAAGATTTCCCTCCCTCTCAGTTCTCCCAAGTCCATATAGTCAAACTGGCAGTGAGATGCTTCAAATTGCAAAAGATAACAAAATCCTATCCTAAGGTTTGGGGAAGGGGTGGGGTGGAGGAGGTAAAAAAGTATAAGTGCATTTATTTACTAAGTCAACTTCTTTGCTTCCTCAGAGCCAAGGTAGATGTCACACTAGGAAATAGCATTGCATCTTTACATGGCAGCTAAGCATATAGCTTTGCACTCAAACAGCCTGGGTTCAAATTCCGTCTGATCTATTACTTGTGTGAATTTGCACAAGTTATTCATCTCTTATTTCCACATCTGAGGAGTTGGAACAAATAATATACCCACCTCAGAGGGTCATGTGAGGGCTCCATGAAATCAGGTGTGTTAATGATGCACTTAGCAAAGTGTCTGGTGCACAAATTCCCCCTCATGTGAAATGGGACAAAGGAGACTTTTATGGCCTGCTCTGTGGGAAGTCCCAGTGCCCAGAGTACTCTCTTGACAGGTGCATGTTGGCCTGGAAGTTACCAGGAAATGATCCCCTTGCTATACCTCTATTATGCACTCACACTCCAAAAAGTCTTGTGATAATAGTGGAGATTAAATCTGCAGTAAGAGAAACCCAAAAGGTTTGTGTGATCCAGCAGCTGTGCTGCATGAGACCAGATACCTTGCCTGTCATGTCAACACTGCAGCCCAGTGTTTTAGTGTTCAAATTGTCACTAGTCAGTGAGCCTAACTGTCCTAGTGTTTCAACCATGTCTTTTATTTTCTGTGTTCTGATGCTCAGACATCTGTCATCTTGCTGACCCTAGAGGGACTGCCCTTCCCAGGTTTAGCCATTTCCTAGAGAGAGTAAACAATTCATCTGCCAGTGCACTTCACAAATACAAACCAACAAATTCAGAGCCCATACGCCAACTGTGCCCTTCATCAGGCTCTCACACTCTGATCTACTCTCCATGTGCCTTAATGACCCCAGGGACAGGTAACAGACAACCAGGAACAGCCCCTCTGTCCCCAACCCCACTGAAATTATTGACACCAGTCAATCCTAAGCCCGCTATCTTGCCTCAACTGTTCCTCTCTGTGGAAACCACAATAAAGGCTCTTCTCCACAGTTCCCTTCCTGTTCCCTCTGCCTCCTGACTGACCCCAGTCTTTCCTCATGTGGCCCTGTGTGGCTTGGCATAGGCCCTCCTCTTGGGAACTGTGAGCAACAAACTATCTTTTCAATGATGATTATCTCCTGATCTGTTGGTCTCACCATACCTAAATAATATTAAAACAGCTGGGCACTGAGAATTTAAATGAGAAAAAACAGCTCCTCAGGACATTAAGCACTTGGCCAGCCAGTCAGCTATCCTGAGCTAATTTCTAGAGGGCATATCAGCATTAATAAACTGACTCACAAGTGTACTGTGAGTCATCTCAGGATTCCCCACCTGGCAGAATGTAAACTTGCTTCACTTCCTCTAAAATAGACAGAACCCTCTAGTAGAGATGAGGGCTAGTCCACACACATTGAGGCTCACTGCCATGTGCACATACTTACCACACAAAGCACTGTGTTTGTGCGGAGATGGAGAGAGGTCAAAAGTCAGCAAAGACCTCAGAAATGTGCATCAATGATGTGTTGCCTGGTGCTTTCTACGAGGACTAATGACTTTATTTTTCTATCTAATACTTAAGCCCTTTAATCTGATGATCAAAAAGTCTTCCAGTTCAGAAAGATTGTGGAAAGAGAGAGTCAAAGAGAGACAGAGAAAAGAAGGAGGAGGAGGAGGAGGAGGAAGAGAGAGGAAGAAAGGAAAAAGGAAGGGAGGAAGGCTAAAAGAAGAATCACGGAAGCGTAGGTAATAGTTTGACAAATGAAATTGAGGGGAAATAACTTTAAAACTTACATTGAACAAGATTGATTAATGTGATAGTTTGGTAGGGCTGCCATAACCAAATGCCACAGACTTGGTGGCTTAAAAAACAGAAATGTATTTTTTTTACAATTCTAGAGGCTAGAGGTCCAAGATGCAAGAGTCAGCAGATTTGGTTTCTCCTGAGGCCTGTCTCTTTGTCTTGCAGATGACTTCCTTTTCTTTGTGTCCTCACATGGTCTTCTCTCTGTGTACACATCCCTGGTGATTCCCTTATAAGCAGAAGGAATCTGTGTGTACAAAACTCTTCTGCTTATAAAGACATTATTCAGATTAGATTATGAGCCATTAAGTTAAAATGACTCATTTTAACTTAATCACCTCTTTAAAGGCCCTACTCTAAATATAGTAACATTCTGAAGTACTGGGGGTTAGAGCTTAAAGATATGAATTTTGAAGGGAGACAACCCATCCCATAACAATTAATAACTTTAACTTAGCAGGTCATTATATTGGCAGAGGCCTGGGTTTGATTCTAACTTCATCCATTTATAAGATGTGCGACCTTTTGGCAATTTGTTACCCTCTCATGGTTTCATTTTCCTCCTCTGTGTTGTTGTGAGGATAAAAAAGGCATGTACAGTAGTGACAGGGAATTGTTACTATCATTATAAGTATTATTTCAATGGAATTTACGTCTGCCCTTAGTGAGCTGGATCACTTATACTCACCAACTATTAGTAAAAGCAACACCAAAATGAAAGATGACTCCAAATAAGCTAAAATGTCAGTTTATATCAGAAATGCATTATCTTATTTTGAGCATACAGAAAGATAAAATTTTAAGTAATACAAAATCAATGTGTCCTGCATTCACTAGATGTTGAACAACATATAAAGAACATCAGCTTAAGATACAATATCTAGTTTGAGAATCCAACATGGCAGAGTAGATAAACACAGTGCCTGTCTCCTCCTAAGACCACATTAAAATTACAACCGAATTATAAAGCACTTAACGTGGAGAACCATCTGAAGTCCAGCTGAACAGAAGTTTTATAACTAAGGATATAAAGAAGAAGCCACATTGAGACTGGTTGGACGGTGGAGACATGGAACAGGCAGTACCGCACTTGCATATGATGGTTGAAAATCAGGAGGGATATCTAAGCCATGGAGGTCCCTACCATAAGAGTGAGGGACACCAGTCCCACATTGGGCTTTCCAGCCCTGAGTATCAGACCCAGGAAAAGGAGCCTCCACAACATCTGGCTGTGAAAAACAGTGAGGATTCCAACCACCAGGTGGAGCAGAAGGCTGAAGGAAATCCAGGCTTCTTAATAAAGGGCCCACATACAAACTCACTTGCATGCAAGCTCTCACCCTGGTCTCTGGAAGAGGAACAGTGATCCAGGAGGTGTCGGAGACATACAGGGAGAGACTGAGTTGTGTGGCTGCAGGGTGAAAACTTGAGGGACTATTGCTGTTTTCCTTGCATGGGATCCTTCTCTTGTGTGGTCAGCGGGCAAGCACCATATTCCCTGTGTAGAGCGTTCCCACCACGTCCATGGCAAAATCTGAATCTGCATTGGCCTGGCAAACTCTGTTCACTACAATTTGCGCCATCCTGGTGATTCCCTGGGGCCCTGCAATACCAAACTCACTCAATACCTGAGGCACTTTCTCAGGGGACAACCAGCACCACTCATATTGCGGTCTTTCTTGACCAAGTCTCAGGAGTCCATGGGGCTCAGGTGGGCAGCAGCTGGCCTTGGTGTGCTCTGAGACTTTTGCTGAGTAGGCTCAGCACTGGCACCAAACCAGAATCTACATTAACCTGGTGAGTACTCATCCCACCCTAGTGACTCCCTGAGACCTTACCCAACTCCTATACTGCAGGAAGTTTTATCAGTGGCTGAGCCTCAGGGGAGCCAGCAGATGGCAGCAGGCCTCAAGGTGTACTGGGCTTTTTGCGGAGCTATCCCAGGCCTGATCCTGGTGGCAGCAGTTCCCAGTTCATAGCGTGGTCTCTTCCACATTCCTCCTGGACCAGCACAGACAGCAACCAACTAGGAATTGTTTTGTAGCTCCTACCATGTAGTCGTCAGCCAGTCATGGGCAGTGGCTGACTGAGGCCTTCACAGCAGCCTCTCCCAATAGGCCCCAGAAAAAAAATACACGGAAGTCAGCTTCAGATTACAGCAGAGCACCAGCCAATTAGCCCCACAAGTGGCACACCCAAAAGGCATTATCAGCAGGCAACAGAGCCCACTAGAATGAATTCCACTCCGCACACACAGCAGAGGTAATCCCACACACACAGCAGCCTGTAAGTAGATGACATGGCCAAACACCACAGCCAGTCATCCTGGGGGTCAATCTGACTCACTGATATGCTAACAACAATCAAGGCTCAACAATAAGAGGAGGGTACAAACAATGCATACAAGGGACACCCCTGAAGCACCCAGCACGGGTACCAGGAAGACTGTGCCACTGGGTCTCAAGGGCACCTACTACATAAAACCACCAAGCCCAGATTGGGAGATCTATCAGATCTACTTAACATATAGACACAAACACAGAAAAGCAGTCAAAATGGGAAAACAAAGAAATATGCCCCAAATGAAGAACAGGAGAGAACTCCAGAAAAAGAACTAAACAAAATTGAGGCAAGCCACCTACCAGATACAGAGTTCAAAAGAACAGTTTTAAGGGTGCTCAAGAAATTGAGTGAGAACTTCAACAAAGAGAAAGCAAGCATAAAAAAGGATATAGATACCATAAAAAAGAACCAGTCAGAAGTGACAAATACAATAACTGAAATGAAGAATGCATTAGAAGGAATCACCAGAGGACTAGATTACGCAGAGAATCAAATCAGCAATTTAGAAGACAAAGTAGAGACATCATCAAAATGGCGGCGTAAGGCGAGCCTCTGTAAAGCTCCCCTGGAATTTACAACTAATTAAACAACAATAACTCCACAAAGGACTCCCTGCACAGCATACAGGCAAGACGAAGAGGCCCACTACTGAATTCACATAAAGGTGGGTGAAGCATGAGAGGGGTAGGAGGGAAGGGACAAGTGCGGAGATGGAGCCACGTGAGCACAGGACGCAGACCTAGCTCACTGCTCCGAGCTCGCTGCATCCCGGAACTACCGCAGCTGCGGGAGAGGAAAGAACTCGGACTGCTAGGGCTCTGCTTATAGCCCACAAGGCTGAGGGGGCAGCATATAACATGGCTGAACCCAATACTCACGGCAGAGACCTTGGAGTAAAGACTGAGGGAAGAAGGCTGAAAACAGTGGTTTCAGCCCTTACTGCTGAGCAGAGAACGGAAGCCCTAGGCACTGAGACTAGCTGCCCCCTCCCTACCCTCCCAGAGCTCGCCCACCCCCAACTGCCCGGTGCTAGAAGCGGAACAGTAGCAGTGTCGGACCAAAAGAACAGAATATTTGCTGTTCTGAGAACTGTGGACCACAGACACAGATTCACAGCCCAAGTAGTTCTGGCAAAGGAGAGGGATCTGTGGAAGCAGGACTGGCTGTGGTGGTGGTCGCCACCATTGCTCTGGGCCACCTCTCACAATTCACCCCGACCCAGGCCCCACCTATCTAGGTAGATCCCTGCAGGAGTAAACAGAACTGCTGAAACATACGGGCTCTGAATCTGGTGCAGAAAGACCTTTGCAATTTCAAAAGCACTCCGCATACCCACACGGACACTGCGCCCTGTGATCCAGGCGAACTATTAACAGAGAAGAAGCCCGTCTCCCAGGGAATCCCCCCATTATGTGAGAAGCTGGAATACTGCAGAGAAAACAGAGCACTACCGTGTGAGAGAGAAAAAAAAAGGCTGCAGTCAGAGAGAAAATAAAACATTCTACCAACAAGTACCGGAAAACAAAAGAAAGACCTCTTCCTATCAACCTGTTGCAGACGCCACTCCTGTAGATGTCTAGGAAGAGAAATAATAAATCAGTAATTGCCATGAATAACCAAGGCAACAAGGCAGCTCAGAAAGAAAGTGAAAAGTCTCCAGAAAAGGAACTTAAAGATATGGAAATATGTGACTTAAATGACAGAGAATTCAAGATTGCAGTTCTGAAAAAACTCAACGAGATGCAAGAAAACACAGAAAGGCAGTTTAATGAACTCAGAAACGCAATCAAAGAACAACATGAGCATTTTACGAAAGAGATTGAAATTTTTAAAAAGAACCAAATAGAATTTCTGGAGATTAAGAACTCAATAGAAGAACTCAAGAATGAAATAACCAGCTTAGGTAGTAGAGTTGACCAGATGGAGGAAAGAATCAGTGACATCGAAGATAGAAACCTGGAAATGACACGGATGGAAGAAGAAAGAGACTTGAGACTTAAAAGAAATGAAAGAACTCTACAAGAACTTTCTGACTCCATCAGAAAGAGCAATATAAGAATAATGGGCATACCAGAAGGAGAAGAAAGAGAGAGGAGAACAGAGAATATATTCAAACAAATTGATGAGCACTTCCCAAACTTGTGGACAGAACTGGATCCTCAAATCCAAGAAGCAAACAGAACACCTAATTACCTCAATCCCAACAGACCTTCTCCAAGGCACATTGTATTGAAGCTGTCTAAAATCAACGACAAAGAAAGAATCCTCAAGGCAGCCAGGGAAAAGAAGATGGTAACCTACAAAGGAAAGCCCATTAGATTATCATCAGATTTTTCAGCAGGAACTCTACAAGCCAGGAAGGAGTGGAACCAAATATTCAAACTATTGAAAGACAGAAATTATAAGCCAAGAATAATATATCTAGCAAAGATATCCTTTAGATATGAAGGAGGAATAAAGACCTTTCCAGACATACAGAAGCTGAGGGAATATTCTAATACATGACCTGCACTACAAGAGATACTAAAGGAGGCTATTCGATTGCCATCAACAGGGACAATTTGTGGCAACCAAAACATAAAAATGGGGAGAGAGAAGGCCTGAACTGCAATATGGAAATGGAGAAAGTAAGCATGATGAAGAAAATGGAATACTCTAAATATCAAGCTTTCTTTTACATAAACTTAAGGGTAACCACTCAAAAAAAATCCAGAACTGAAATATATACTGTGATAAAAGAAGAAACAGGGAAACATCATAGAATACCACCACACAGAAATAATAGACAAAATCAAAAAGGCAAAGAAACAATGGAGACACAGCCTTACCAGAAAACTAAAGATAGAATGACAGGAAATCCTCACATATCAATAATCACCCTAAATGTAAATGGACTGAACTCACCAATAAAAAGGCACAGAGTAGCAGATTGGATCAAAAAACTAAACCCAACCATATGCTGTCTCCAAGAGACACATCTCAGCTACAAGAACAAGCATAGACTCAAAGTGAAAGGGTGGAAATTGACACTCCAAGCAAATGGTACCCAGAGAAAATCAGGTTTAGCCATAATGATATCTGATGAAACAGACTTCAGGGTGAAAAAGATAACAAAAGACAACGATGGACATTTCATAATGGTAAAGGGGACTATACAACAGGAAAACATAACAGTCACCAATATTTATGCCCCCAATCAGGGATCACCGAAATATACCAAGCAACTACTAACAGAACTAAAGGGAGAAATTGACCAAAACACAATTATACTAGGGGACTTAAATACATCATTGACAGCTATGGATAGATCATCCAAACAGAAAATAAAGAACGAAATAGCATCCCTAATGACACAGTAGAAGAAATGGACATAATTGACATATATAGAGCACTTCAGCCTGAAACATCAGACTATACATTCTTTTCTAGTGTACATGGAACATTCTCAAGGATAGACCATATATTGGGACATAAAATCAGCCTCAGCAAATTTAAGAAGATCGAAATCATACCAAGCATATTCTCTGATCACAAGTCTTTGAAACTGGATATCAACTGCAAAAAGAAAACAGGAAAAAAACACAAATACATGGAGATTAAACAACATACTTTTAAAGAACGACTAGGTCAAAGAAGAAATTAGAGGAGAGATCAAAAGATACATAGAAACAAATGACAATGAAAATACATCCTACCAAAATTTTGGGGATGCAGCAAAAGCAGTTTTAAGAGGGAAATTTATATCATTATAGGCCTATCTCAAGAAACAAGAAAAATCCAAGTAAATAACCTTACGTTACACCTTAAAGAACTAGAAAAAGAAGAACAAGTGAAACCCAACGTCAGCAGAAGAACGGAATTAACAAAAATCAGAGCAGAACTAAATGAAATAGAGAAGAGAAAGACAATAGAAAAAATTAATGTGACAAAGAGCTGGTTCTTTGAAAAGGTTAACAAAATTGACAAACCCTTGGCTAGACTCACTAAAATAAAAAGAGAGAAGACACTAATTAACAAAATCAGAAACGAAAAAGGGGAAGTATTCACGGACACCACGGAAATACAAAGGATCATCCAAGAATACTATGAAGGACTATATGCCACCAAATTCAATAACCTAGAAGAAATGGACAACTTCTTAGAAACATATAGCCTTCCTAGCCTGAACCATGAAGAACTGGAAAATCTAAATAGACCGATCACCAGTAACGAAATTGAATCACTCATCCACAACCTTCCCAAAAGCAAAAGTCTGGGATCAGATGGCTTCACTAGTGAAATCTACCAAACCTTCAAAGAGGATCTAATACCAATCCTGCTCAAACTCTTCCAAAAAATTGAAGAGAGAGACAGTACTCCCTAACTCATTTTATGAGGCCAACATTACCCTGATACTAAAAACTGGTAAGGACAACACAAAAAAAGAAAACTACAGACCAATATCTCTGATGAATACAGATGCAAAAATCCTAAACAAAATTCTAGCAAATCGAATGCAACAGTGCATTAAAAAGATTATTCATCACGACCAAGTGGGGTTCATCCCCGGGGCACAAGAATGGTTCAACATATGCAAATCGATCAATGTGATACATCACATAAACAAAATAAAAGACAAAAATCATATGATTATATCAATTGATTCAGAAAAAGCACTTGACAAGATACAACATCCATTTATGATTAAAACACTTAATAAAATAGGTATAGAAGGAAAATACCTTAACATAATAAAGGCCATATATGACAAGCCCTCAGCTAATCTCATAATTAACTGTGAAAAACTGAAGCCCTTTGTTCTACGTTCAGGAACACACCAGGCCTGTCCCCTCTCACCTCTGCTTTTCAACATAGTGTTGGAAGTCCTCGCCAGAGCTATCAGGCAAGAGAAAGAAATAAAAGGCATCCAAATTGGGAATGAAGAAGTCAAATTATCACTCTTTGCAGATGGCATGATACTATATATAGAAAACCCTAAAGACTCCACCAAAAAGCTATTAGAAACAATCAACTAATACAGTAAAGTTACTGGCTACAAAATCAATGTACAAAAGTCCACTGCATTCCTATATACTAACAATGAAATCTCAGAAAAAGAAATAAAAAAAACAATTCCTTTGGCAATTGCAGCAAAAAAAAAATAAAATACCTAGGAATAAACTTAACCAAGGATGTGAAGGACCTATATGCTGAAAACTATAAGACATTTTTGAAAGAAATTGAAGAAGACACAAAGAAATGGAAAGACATTTCGTGCTCATGGACTGGAAGAATCAACATAGTTAAAATTGCCATATTACCCAAAGCAATACATAGGTTTAATGCAATCCCCATCAAAATTCCAATGGCGTTTTTTAAGGAAGTAGAACAAAAAATCATCAGACTTGTTTGGAACCACAAAAGACCCCGAATAGCCAAAACAATCTTAAGAAAAAAGAACAATACTGGAGGTATAACACTCCCTGACTTTAACTTGTACTACAGGGCTACAATAATCAAAACAGCATGTTACTGGCAGAAAAACAGACACATAGACCAATAGAATAGAATTGAGAACCCAGAAATAAAACCACATAAATATGGACAGTTAATTTTTGACAAAGAAGCTAAAAACATACAATGGAGGAAAGACAGCCTCTTCAATAAATGGTGCTGGGAGAATTGGATAGCCACGTGCAAAAGAATGAAACTGGACTGCTATCTGTCACCATGTACCAAAATTAATTCAAAATGGATCGAAGACTTAAGCATAAGACCTGAAAAAATAAACTGCATAGAAGAATACATACATACTAAACTTATGGACCTTGGTTTCAAAGAGCATTTTATGAATTTGACTCCAAAGGCAATGGAAGTAAAAGCTAAAATAAACGAATGGGACTATATGATACTTAAAAGCTTCTGCACAGCAAAAGAAACCATCGACAAAATAAAGAGGCAACCAACTGAATGGGAGAAGATTTTTGCAAACAGTGCCTCCAATAAGGGGCTAATATCCAAAATATACAAGGAACTCATGCAACTCAACAAAAAAAAAAAAAAAAAAAAAAAAAAACCCAATTGAAAAATGGGCAGAGGACCTGAAGAGACATTTCTCCCAAGAGGACATGGAAATGACAAATAGACATATGAAAAAATGCTCAACATCACTAATCATCAGAGAAATGCAAATAAAAACCACAATGAGATATCGCCTCACCCCAGTCAGAATGGCTATCATCAATAAGACAAATAGTATCAAGTGTTGGAGAGGCTGTGGAGAAAAAGTATCCCTCATACACTGTTGGTGGGAATGCAGACTGGTGCAGCCGTTATGGAAAGCAGTGTGGAGGTTCCTCAAAAAATTATGAATAGAATTATCATATGCCCCAGCAATCCCTCTCCTGGGTATCTACCCAAAAATTCTGAAAACATTTACCCATAAAGACAGGTGTGCTCCAATGTTCATTGCCACTTTGTTTACGGTGGCCAAGACATGGAAACAACCAAAATGTCCTTCGATAGATGAAAGGATAAAGAAGTTGTGGTATATATACACAATGGAATACTATTCGGCGGTAAGAAAGATGATATAGAAACATTTGTCACATTTGATCTTGATTTGAACATTTGATCTTGAGAGTATAATACTAAGCGAAATAAGTCAGAAAGAAAAAGCTGAGAAGCATATGATTTCACTGATATGTGGTATATAAACCAAAAAAAACCAAAAGAACAAGACAAACAAATGAGAAACAAGAACTCATAGACACAGACAATAGTTTAGTGGTTACCAGAGGGTAAGGGGGGTGGGGGGTGGGAGATGAGGGTAAGGGGGATCAAATATTTGGTGATGGAAGGAGAACTGACTCTGGGTGGTGAACACACAATGGGATTTATAGATGATGTAATACAGAATTGTACACCTGTAATGTATGTAATTTCACTAGCAATTGTCACCCCAATAAATTTAAAAAAAGAAGAGAAAGTAGCAGAAAACACTCAATTGCAACAGCAAAAAGGAAAAAGAATACAAAAAAATTAAGACACTTTAAGAGACCTCTGGGAAAACATCAAGTGTAATAACATTTGTATCATAGGTGTATCAGAAGGAGAAGAGAGAGAGCAAGTGATTGAGAACCTATTTGAAGAAATAATGACTGAAAACTTTCGTAACCTGACAAAGGAAATAGCCATACAAGTTTAGGAAGCACAAAGAGTTGCAAACAAGATGAACCCAAACAGGCCCATACCAAAACTCATTATAATTAAAATGGCAAAGTTTAAATACAAAGAGAGCATCCTCAAAGCTAGAAGAGAAAGGCAACTAGTAACTTACAAAGAAGGTCCCATAAGATTGTCAGCTGATTTCTCAACAGAAACTGCAGAAAAGAAGGGCTTGACACGAAATATTCAAAGTGATGAAAATCAAGACCTACAACCAAGACTACTCTACCCAGCGAGGTTATCATTTAAAATTGAAGAAGAGATAAAGAGCTTCCCAGACATGAAAAAGCTAAAGGAGTTCATCATCACGAAACCAGTATTACAAGAAATGTTACAGGGACTTTTTTAAGAAGAAAAGGTGTGAGGAAAACATAATGATGAATAATAAAATGGCAATAAGTATGTATCTATCAATAATCACTTTAAATGTAAATGGATTAAATGTTTCAATCAAAAGACATAGGGTAGCTGAATGGATAAGAAAAACAGACCCATACATATGCTGTGTACCAGAGACCTACTTCAGATCAAAATACGCGCAGAGTCTGAAAGTAAAGAGCCGGTAAAAGATATTTTATGTGAATGGAGACAAAAAAAAAAAAAAAAAAAAAAAAAAAAAAAAAAAAAAAAAAAAAAAAGCTGGGTTATATAATTATACCAGACAAAATAGACTTTAAAACAAAGGCTGTCATAAGAGATAAGAGGGACATTACATAATGATAAATGGATCAATCCAATAAGAGGATATAACCCTTGTAAATATTTGTGCACCCAACATATGTAGGCACAC
Organism: Rhinolophus ferrumequinum; assembly: GCF_004115265.2. Classification (NCBI taxonomy): domain Eukaryota; kingdom Metazoa; phylum Chordata; class Mammalia; order Chiroptera; family Rhinolophidae; genus Rhinolophus; species Rhinolophus ferrumequinum. The sequence goes on along the minus strand of NC_046297.1, from coordinate 22,418,924 downwards.
ATACATACAAAAAGTATGTATTGATAGACATAAAGGGAAAGATCAACAGTAATAGAAGAATAGTAAAGGACTTTAACACCTCATTGACACCAATGGACAGATCTTCCTGACAGAAAATCAGCACAGAAACAGCAGCCTTAAATGACAGACTAGACCAGAAGGATTTAATTGATATTTTTAGAACATTTCACCCCAAAGCAACAGAATATACATTCTTCAAATGCACATCAAACATTTTCCAAGATAGACCACATGTTAGACCACAAAACAAGTTTCAGTAAATTTGAGAAGATTGAAATCGTATCGAGAGTCTTCTCTGACCACAATTGTATAAAACTGGACATCAATTACAAGACAAAAAACTGAAAAGAACACTAACACATGGAAGCTAAATAACGTGCTGATAAATAATGAATGAGACAACAATGAAATTAAGGAAGAAATCAAGATATCTTGAGTCAAATGAAAATGAAAACACAATAACCTAAAGTCTATGGGACACAGTGAAAGCAGTCCTAAGAGGGAAATTCATAGCGATACAGGCCTCCCTCAAGACAAGAAAAATCTCAAATAAACAATTTAACCTTACACTTAAAGGAACTACAGAAAGAACAAGAAACACAGCCCAAAGTGAGTAGAAGGAAGGAAATAATTAAGATCAGAATGGAAATAAATGAAATAGAGCCTTAGAAAACAATTTTTTAAAAAGTCAACGAAACCAAGAACTGGTTCTTTGGAAAGATAAACAAACTTGATAAATATTTAGCCAGACTCATCAAGAACAAAAGAGAGAGGTCCCAAATGAATAAAATCAGAAATGAAAGAGGAGAAATGACACCACAGAAATACAAAGGATTATGAGAAAACATTATGAAGAATCATATGCCAACAAATTGAACAAGCTGGAAGAAATGGATAAATTCCTAGAAACATACAATCTTCCAAGACTGAATCAAGAAGAAACAGAAAATCTGAATCAACCAATTACTACTGAAAAAATCAAATCAGTAATCAAAAAACTCCCAACAAACAAAAATCCTGGACCAAATGACTTCACAGGTGAATTTTATCAAAGAGTCAAAGAAGATTTAACACCTATCCTCTCAAACCATTCCAAAGACTTCAAAATGAGATAAAGCTCTCAAGTTCATTTTACAAAATCACCATTATTCTGAGTCCAAAACCAGACATACACACACGCGCGCGCGCGCACACGCGGTCTGACAATAAAGTTCACAAACTAGTTTTACCGATGTTGCTAAATTTTTTTGATATCAGAGGGATTATTCATTATGAATTTGTACCAACTGGACAAACAGTTAACCAAGTTTACTATTTGGAAGTGCTGAAAAGGCTGTGTGAAAAAGTTAGACGACCTGAACTTTTCATCAACAATTCAAGGCTCTTGAATCATGACAATGCACCAGCTTACATGGCTCTGTCTGTAAGGGAGTTTTTAGCCAGTAAAAAAATCACTGTGTTGGAACACCCTCCTTACTCACCTGATCTGGCCCCCAATGACTTCTTTATTTACCTGAAGATAAAGGAAATATTGAAAGGAAGATATTTTGATGACATTCAGTACATCAAGAGTAATACGACAACTCTGATAGCCATTCCAGAAAAAGAGTTCCAAAATTGCTTTGAAGGGTGGACTAGGCTCTGGTATCAGTGCATAGCTTCCCAAGGGGAGTACTTCAAAGGTGATTGTAGTTATAATCAGCAATGAGGTATGTAGCACTTTTTCTAGGTTGAGTTCGCAAACTTAATTGTCCAACCTCGTGTGCGCACGCCCACATGTATGCGCACACACCAATATCCTTGATGAACATAGATACAAAAATCCTCAACAAAAGATTAGCAAAGTATAGCAATACATTTAAAAAATCATGCACCATGACAAAGTGAGAGGCAAGGTGGATTCAATATCCACAAATCAATTAATGTGATACACCACATAAACAAAATGAAAGATAAAAACCATATGATTATATCAATAGATGCAGAAAAAGTGTTTGACAAAATCCAGCATCCATTTATGATAAAAAAAACTTTCAGCACAGTGGGAATAGAGGGAACATACCTCAAGATAATACAGGCCATATATGACAAACACACAAGTGTTGGCAAGGACAAGAAGAAAAGGGAACCCTCGCGCACTGTTGGTAGGACTGCAATTAGTGCAGCCACTATGGAAAATAGTTTGGAGTTTCCTCAAAAAACTAAACATAGAACTACCTGATGACCCAGCAATTCTACTTCTGGGTATTTATCTAAAGAAATACAAAACACTAATTCAAAAAGATACATGCACACTTATGTTCATCACAGTAGTATATACAATAACCAAGATAGGGAAGCCACCCAAGTGCCCATCAACAGACTATTGGGTAAAGAAGTTGTGGTACATATATACAATGGAATATTACTTGGCTATAAAAAATAATGAAATCTTACCATTTGCACAACATGGATGGCAGAGGATATGCTAAGTGAAATAAGTCAGACAGAGAAAGACAGATACCATATGATCTCACTTATATGTGGAATCTAAAGAACAAAACAAACAAACAAACAAGATAGAAACAGACTTATAGACACAGAGAACAAACTAATGGTTGCCAGAGGGAACAGTGGTTGGGGAGCTGGGTGAAAAAGGTGAAAGGATTAAGAAATACAGATTAGCAGTTACAAAATCATCACGGGAATGTAAAGTACAGCATAGAGAATATAGTCAATAATGTTGCAAAGTGCCAGGTATACTAGACTAATTGGGGTATCACTGCATAAGTTATATAAATATCTAAACACTATGCTGTACATCTGAAACTAATATAAAATAATATTGACTGTCAATTGTAACTGAAAAAAGAAATAAATAATTTTTTAAAACCATACATTCAAATAATAAGGTATTAATCTTACAAAAAAAACCCTCAAAAAACAAACAAACAAAAAAAACATAATATCACCTTGAGAGGAGCAATGTTTTTAGCCCTTAGCAGGGTCTCACAGTCTCAGTTCAGTGAATACATATAACTATTTTACCCAAAAGCTTGGGGACATTTACTGGTCCAACTAAGCAAGGCTTTTGGCATAATATCGAGGAGGCTGGACTAGAATGCATATGTAACTAACAAATTAATTGTACTGGATTGTACTGGTCATAATTAGGAAAGCAATGGAATGCAAAGAAGGCGGGGGCAGTTAACATGCATCTTAGATAATAAGGGCATTTGAGAAAGAATTTGCAGGCCTTTATCCAGCATCATCAGCACAGATATTGAATCTGTGGACATAAGTCTCCCAATCACTAGGGAGCTCTGCTTTTCCTTGTAGGGCAAAGACTCTCATCTGATCTCCACCCAGGCGCAAAAGTGGCCCCAGTGTTTCCAGGACTTACAATCTTCAAAAAGATATTTAAATTCTCTATGTTTCAGTTTCTTCAACTTTAAAATAAAAATGATAATATCTTCTTTGCAAGCTTATTGTGAAAATTAACAAAAAGGTATAGAAAGCACTCAGCAATGGCAGATATTTTTATCATTATTGTTATTATAATTACTATTCATCTCTCTTTGCCCCATTTCTATATAAGGAAACAACTGTGGATTATTAATTAGCTTACAAAACACAGATCCCACGATGCAGAGCACACTGTACATCAGACACAAACATTCTGGTCTCTTTTGTAAATTAGGAACTTAACTTTCCGGTGTGTATCCTAGACTCTTGTGAATTCCGTTAGGTCAGTCAGTGTGATAAGTTCTGAAACACTAGTAAGACTAAACTTAAAGATATGTAAAATGGAGGATCAGATTCTGGAACGTCATCCTGTGGTGCTGTCATCATCCTATGGCCATCAGGCTGCCCTGAGAGTACTGCCCTATCCTAGCCTGCTACTTACAACATATGAAGGCTAGGGAAGGTCAAGGGTGTGAGGTAAAGCAGTTATGTTTTCATCCTGACTCTCAGAACATAACACTCAGAATATTTGGTGAGACCAGGTGAAGGAAATTATTATAATTGCTTTCACTTGAAAATAATTTTAAGTGTAGCACATCACTTAATTCTAATATCAACTTTGTGGATGTAGAGGCAACACTGAATCACTGTCCTGTTTTAATAAAAATAAAAACTAAAATTTTGAGAAGTTAAAAGTCTTGCCCCAGAGGATGACGTCATAGGAATGGCAGCAGCAGGGCGCACTTTCTGAGTTCTCCTCCGGATCTTATTACAAACGGGACCTATAACCCATCAAAGAACTCTTTGCTCATCACACAGAACAGCTAAGAGACTCGTGGAAGGATTACTTGAAGGTGCGCTAATTGGGTGAGCAGGGGAAGGAAGGAAGGGAGCGGAGTGAAAAAGCGTGGGCCCGCAGCGGGATCTCAGCCGGCAGTGGCGGCGGCGGCGGTGGCGGCCGCGGCAAACACCGCGGTGGCACCCGCAGTTCCAGGCACTCACGGGATCCCAGGGCAGAGAGCACAGAGACCAGGAGGTGGGCTCTTTCCCTGCGTCCCATGGCTGATTTCTCCCACCGGGAGGGCGGCTAGTGGGCCCTGGGGCGGACAAAGAACACAGACTCCATACCTGGGCCTCTCCCCCCCCCCACCGCTCCTCCAGTCCTACCCCTGCCCTTCCAGAGACTTAAACTGGACCCTGAACTGAGGAGTACTGTCAGATTACAGAGGAGCCGTAGTAGTGCTCAGGCTCTGGGAAGACTGACAGGCAGCCCTGACCCAGGGAAGAAGCTGGGAAGAGTGTGATTTTGGCTGGGCTAGAAGAGAAGAGACTCTTCCACCCCTAGCCACAACCTTTCCTGGCCTGCGGGAAGAGGGTGACGCGCGGCTGGGCTGGGAGAGAGAAGACCCCTCCATCCCAAGCCCCCACCCTTTCTGGCCTGCTTAGGGCGGGGCAAGTGCTACTGCCGAGACACTCCCAGGGATCAGCAGTAAGCAGCAGACGCAGCTCTGGGCTTTCAGCAGCTCAGAAATCTCCCGCCCGCACTCCCCCATACACATACACACTGAAGAAGTGCCCTAAGACTCAGGAGTACTGGACACGGGGCTGGTGGTGTTACTCTCAGTGTGCATATGTGCAGGCAAGGGCAGAAACTGCATTGACTTTGTAAAAACTATCATCCAGACCCCTCAGGCCCACGCATTTAAATCTACGGTCCCAAAGTCACTCTGGGCACCAGGTGACTGGCTCTGCCTGCGCAATAAGCAGGGGCTCTTTGGTACAGCAGAGGACAACCTGGACATTACTTGGTGGGCTTAAGCTAAGACTGGCACTGCTTTTTGTTTTGCTTTGTTTTGTTTTGTTTTGCTTTATCTTTATATCTTTGATATCTTTTCCTGTGTCGAGTGGGGGTTATCAGGTGTTTTTACATGTGAATGTATTTGATTTTTTTCTTTGTTGTTGTTGTTGTTGTTGTGCTTCGTGATTTGCTTTGTTCTGAAACTGCCCTACCAGGGCCCAGTTTAAGAGGCACAAGATTCAACATATCTAGAGGCCAACTCCAGACCAAACCAGAGTACTACTGGGTTTGACCTACAAGTCACACACCCAGAGGGAATTCTCTGCAGGCACTAGAGCCCATAGAGGCCAAACCACATTTAAGTGGTCAACCCTCATGCAGCAGAATGCCCTGCAGTGGGCAGAGCCAAGTCTCACAACGAGTCAGCCCAGGAGTTAACCCCACCTACTCACAAGCAAAAAGCAATTAAAGATCTTCTTGAACAGGACAATATACACAACACAAGAGTCACCTTTGGAGCACACACAGAGGAGAAGAATGAAGTAGTGCAAGTCAAATATAAAGGACACATGCTACATAAGATAACCTAGCAAGAACTAAGAACTCTAGGGGATCTACCTAATACATCAAAGCAAACACAGAGAGTCAGCCAGAATGGGGAAACAAAGATACACGTCCCAAATAAAAGAACAGAAGAAACCTCCACAACTGGAACCAAATGAAGCAGAGGTAACCAACCTTTCAGAGACAGAGTTCAGAACACTGGTGATAAGAATGTTTAAGGAGCTTAGAGAAGACATAAAGAAGGATGTAGAAATCATAACGAACAACCAGTTAGAATTAAGAACACAATTACCGAAATTAAGAACTCACTTGAAGGAATTACCAGCAGGTTAGATGAAGCAGAGGATCGAATCAGCGACTTAGAAGACAAGGTAGCAGAGATCACCCAAACGGAACAACAGAAAGAAAAAAGAATAGAAAACAATGAGGATGGCTTAAGAGACCTCTGGGATAACATCAAGCACAACAACATGCGCATCATAGGAATACCAGAAGGTGAAGAGAGGAAACAAGGGATTGAGAACATATTTGAAGTAATAATGTCCGAAAACTTCCCCAACCTGATGAAGGAAACCAACATGCAAGCCCAGGAAGTGCAGAAGTTCCAACCAGGATAAACCCAAACAGGTCCACACCAAGACACATTATAGTTAAAATGGCAAAGCTTAAAGACAAAGAGAGAATCCTAAAAGCAGCAAGAGAAATACAGAGGGTTACATACAAGGAAACTCCCATAAGACTATCAAATGACTTTTCTACAGAAACATTGAAAGCCAGGAGGGAGTGGCAGGAGATACTCAAAGTGATGGAAAACAAAGGCCTACAACCTAGATTGCTTTTTCCACAAGGCTATCATTTAAAGTTGATGGAGAGATAAAGAGCTTTCCAGAAAAAAATAAGCTAAAGGAATTTATTACTACCAAGCCAGCATTGCAAGAAATACTAAAAGGACTTCTGTAAATAGAAGAAAGATCAAAACAACCTAACTACAAATTTAAGAATGGCAATAACTATGTACCTATCAATAATCACTTTAAATGTAAATGGATTAAATGCTCCAATCAAGAGACATAGGGTGGCTGACTGGATAAGAAAGCAAGACCCTTGTATATGCTGTATACAAGAGACTCACCTCAGAACAAAAGACAAACACAGACTGAAAGTGAAGGGTTGGAGTAAAATATTTCATGCAAATGGAAATGAGAAAAAAGCTGGAGTTGCAATACTTATATCTGACAAAATAGACTTTAAAATGAAGAACATACTAAAAGATAAAGATGGGCACTATATAATAATAAAGGGATCGATCCGACAAGAGGACATAACCCTGGTAAACATCTATGCACCCAACATAGGAGCACCTAAATATATAAAACAGTACTGACTGACATAAAGACAGAGATCAACAGTAACACTATCATAGTAGGGACTTCAACACACCTCTGACAACAAAGGACAGGTCTTCCAGACAGAAAATCAATATGGAAACAACAGCCTTAAATGATACATTGGACCACTTGGATTTAATCAATATTTTCAGAACATTTTACCACAATGCTGCAAAATACACGTTTTTCTCAAGCGCACATGGAACATTTTCCAAGATAGATCATATGTTAGGCCACAAAACAAGTCTTGATAAATTTAAGAAAATTGAAATCATACCAATTGTCTTCTCTGATCACAATGCTATGAAATAAGACATGAACTACAGGAAAAAAACTGGAAGACACACCAATTCATGGAGGCTGAATAACTTATTACTAAATAATGAATAGGTCAAGCAGGAGATCAAGGAAGAAATCAAAAGATATCTCGAGACAAACGAAAATGAAAACACGACGACGCAAAATCTATGGGATGCCGCGAAAGCAGTCCTAAGAGGGAAATTTATAGCTTTGCAGGCCTACCTAAAGAAACAAGAAACATCACTAATCAACAGTTTATCTTCACACTTAAGGGATCTGGAAAAAGAACAGCAAAATAAGCCCAAAGGGAGCACAAGGAAGGAGATAATAAAGATCAGAGCAGAAATAAATGAAATAGAAACCAGAAAAACAATACAAAAGATCAATGAATCCAAGAGTTGGTTCTTAGAGAAGATAAACAAAACTGACAAACCTTTAACCAGACTCATTTAAAAAAAAAAGAGAGAGGACCCAAATTAATAAAATCAGAAATGAAAGAGGAGAAGTGACAACGGACACCGCAGAAATACAAAAAGTTTTAAGAAATTACTATGAGCAACTATATGCCAACAAATTTGACAATCTGGAAGAAATGGACAATTTTCTAGAGGCGTACAACCTTCCAAGGCTAACTCAAGAAGAAACAGAAAACCTGAATAGTCTGATTACCACCAGGGAAATTGAATCAGTAATCAACAATCTCCCAACAAACAAAAGCCCTGGACCAGATGGCTTTACAAGTGAATTTTACAAAACCTTCAAAAAAGAATTATCACCTATTTTCCTCAAGCTCTTCCAAAAAATCCGGAAGGAGGGAAGTCTCCCAAACAATTTTTATGAGGCCACTATCACCTGATTCTAAAATCAGACAAAGACACCACAAAAAAAGAAAACTACAGGCCGATATCTCTAATAAACATAGAAGCAAAAATCCTCAACAAAATATTGTTGAACAGAATTCAGAAATACATTAAAAAGATCATACACCTTGATCAAGTGGGATTCATCTCTGGTATGCAAGGGTGGTTCAACATCCGCAAATCAATTAATGTGATACACCATATTAACAAAATGAAAAATAAAAATCACATGATCATATCAATAGATGCAGAAAAACCATTTGATAAAATCCAACAGCCATTTATGATAAAAACCCTTAAGAAATCACAATGCTATGAAATAAGACATGAACTACAGGAAAAAAACTGGAAGACACACCAATTCATGGAGGCTGAATAACTTATTACTAAATAATGAATAGGTCAAGCAGGAGATCAAGGATCATATCTCAACATAATAAAGGCCATATATGACCAACCCACAGCTAACATCATACTCAATGGGGAAAAGCTAAAACCATTCCCCCTAAGATCAGGAACAAGGCAAGGTTGCCCACTATCTCCGCTTCTATTCAACATAGTGCTGGAAGTTCTAGCCACAGCAATCAGACAAGAAAAAGAAATAAAAGGTATCCAAATTGGTAAGGAGGAAGTAAAATTATCCTTATATGCAGATGATATGATACTATATATAGAGAACCCTAAAGACTCCACCAAGAAGCTATTAGAGCTGATAGATGAATTTAGTAAAGTAGCAGGATACAAAATTAATATTCAGAAATCAGTTGCATTTGTATATACCAATAACAAAACATCAGAAGGAGAAATTAAAAAAAACAATCCCATTTACAATTGCTCCAAAGACTATAAAATACCTGGGAATAAATTTAACCAAAGAAGTAAAAGATCTGTACTCAGAAAATTATAAGACACTGAAGAAAGGAATGAAAGAAGATATAAATAGATGGAAACACATATCATGTTCATGGATAGGAAGAATTAATACAGTTAAAATGTCCATACTGCCTAAGGCAATATACATATTCAACGCAATTCCTATCAAACTACCAACGACGTTTTTCACAGAAATAGAACATATAATCCTAAAATTTATATGGGACCATAAAAGACCCCGTATAGCCTCAGCAATCTTGAGAGATAAGAACAAAGTGGGAGGTATAACAATACCTGACTTCAAATTATACTACAAGTCTACAGTAATCAAAACAGCATGGTACTGGCATAAAAACAGACACATAGATCAATGGAACAGAATAGAGAGTCCAGAAATAAATCCATGCCTATATGGCCATTTAATCTATGACAATGGAAGCAAGAATGTACGATGGAGTAAAGACAGTCTATTCAATAAATGGTGCTGGGAAACCTGGACAGACACATGCAAAAAAATGAAGCTGGACCACCTCCTTACACCATATACAAAAAAAATTCAAAATGGCTTAAAGACTTAAATGTAAGATCTGAAACCATAAAATACCTAGAAGAAAATGTAGGAAGAAACTTCACAGACATTACCCGGAGTAAGATTTTTACTGATATATCCCCTCACGCGAGGGAAGTAAGAGAAAAAATAAACATGTGGGATTATATCAAACTAAAAAGTTTTTTCACAGCAAAGGAAACAATGAATAAAACAAAAAGGGATCCTACTGAATGGGAAAAGATATTTGCCAATGATATATCTGATAAGGGATTAATATCACAAATCTATAAAAAACTCACTCAACTCAAACTCCAAAAAAACAAACGACCCAATTAAAAAATGGGCAGAGGACTTGAAGAGACATTTTTCTAAAAAGGACATACAGATGGCAAAAAGACATATGAAGAAATGCTCAACCTCACTAACCATCAGAGAAATGCAAATAAAAACTACAATGAGATACCACTTCACCCCAGTCAAAATGGCTATCATCAATAAATCAACAAACAACAAGTGCTGGCGTGGATGTGGAGAAAAGGGAAAGTTTGTGCACTGTTGGTGGGATTGCAGATTGGTGCAGCCACTATGGAAAACAGTATGAAGGTATCTCAAAAATCTGAAATGGAACTACCCTATGATCCAGTAATTTCACTCCTAGGTATCTATCCGGAGAAATCCAAAACTCCAATTCAAAAATCTTTATGCACTCCTATGTTTATTGCAGCACTATACACAATAGCTAAGACATGGAAACAACCGAAATGCCCATCGGTAGATGACTGGATTAAGAAAGTGTGGTACATTTATACAATGGAGTATTAAGCAGCCATAAAGAAGAAAGAAATCTTACCATTTGCGACAACATGGATGGATCTAGAGAACATTATGTTAAGTGAAATAAGTCAGACAGAGAAAGATAAGTACCATATGATCTCACTTATATGCGGAATCTAAAGAAAAGAATAAGTGAACGAACTAATCAGAAACAGTTTTGGAGACAAAGAGGAAAAACTGAGGGTTGCTAGATGGGCGGGGGGGGGGGTAAGGAGGAAGGTGAGGGAATTAGAAAACAATCAGTAACCACAAGATGGCCATGGGGTTTTGAAAATTAATCTTCAAAACGTAATTTAGTGGTTACCAGAGGGTAAGGGGGTTGGGGGGTAGGAGATGAGGGTAAGGGGGATCAAATATATGATGATGGAAGGAGAACTGACTGGGTGGTGAACATACAATGTAATTTATAGATGATGTGATACAGAATTGTACACCTGAAATCTATGTAATTTTACTAACAAGTGTCACCCCAATAAATTTAAAAAAAAAATAAAAATAAAAAAATAAAAAGTCTTGCCCCCAAAGATAAAAATGTCCACTTATAAAATAAATAAGTCATGGGGATGTAATGTACAGACAGTATGGTGATTATAAGTAATAATACTGTATTGCATATTAAAGTTGCTAAGAGAGTAGATCTTAAAAGTTCTCATCACAAGGAAAAAAATTTTATAACTATGTATATTGATAGATGTTAACTAGACTTATTGTGGTGATCATTTCCCAATATACACAAGTATCAAATCATTGTACACTTGAAACTAATATAATGTTGTATGCTAATTATAACCTCAATAAAAAAATGAATGAATAAATAAATAAATAAAGGCTTGCCCCAAATTATTCAGTTTTTGTCAGGTGGAGTCAGATTTTATATAGATCATTCCACCATAACCTCTTGCAAAATAATACAGGATTACATTTATACAAGACTTCACCAACTTTTTTAGTACTCCCGTTTTAGAGGAAATCTTTCCCTTGCAATTGTTTCTGATCATGCAGTAAAACATTTTAATGACCAATGATACTTCATATTGTAAAAAAGAGTAGAGAGAGCAACATATATGATAGTAAATTGGAAAAATTAGGCTAACCCCTTGACCTTAAAATGATATCTGGCAATGGCTATATAGTTCATACTGAACCAATCTTCCCACAAATAACAACTATAACCTCTGGATGAAATATAAAAACAACTACCAAGACACTAAAAAACAAACAAAAGCAGGAAAACACTAGAAAGGGATTGACACAAGGAAGAAGGGAAGACAAATAGATAAGTCTCTCATTTTTATGGTTTTTAAACTGAGGGGAGTTCCCAGTCTGTATCATGTGGCTAAACCTAGGATTGAAAAAAATTTTTGTTTTCAAGTCTTACTGGTTTAAAGAGTAAGAGACTGAGATTGGGCAGAACTAGCAACTGGAAAGTGAGGAGGAAATTCTCAAAAAGGAGAAAGTCAGAGACCGAATTCTGTGTATAAACATGTCTCAGACCCCTCACCAACCTCTGAATCATCCTTGTACAGCCAACTCCAGACTGGAGGGAAACAGGGAAGACAGACTTTGCAGATGAGGTTCAACAAGTTAACTGCCTGCCAAATCAAAACATCAATGCTTTTTGTAATAACATAGCAGAATCCACAATCTATATAGTATCTCACAATAGACAGGACACATTCCAAAATAATTTGACATACACAACAGGAAAGCTTTTAAACTTTAAATTATGTTGCATATTTAAAATAAAAGACCATCAGCATATACTAACTCCGAGATGATTCAGAGGTTAGAACTCATAGACAAAGATTTTAAAGCTACATTTGTGACTATGCTCTAAGACATAAAAGAAATAGGCTCATGATTAATACAAAGAGAGAGAATCTAGGCAGAAAGATAGAAACCACAGAAAAAAGAACCAAATGGAAATTCTATGACTGACAAAGATTGTACTTGGAATTATAAATTCACTGGATGAGTTTAGGAGCAGGTTAAGGATGTCAGGATAAAAAAAGATAAAAATAGAAATTATCCAATACAAAAAATATTTAATATAATCCAATATAAAACATATTTTTATAATATTTATTTTAAAATATGTTAAGAAATCAACAGAACCTCAGGGAACTAGGAGATCCAAAGTTGAAAGCAGGATTTACCAAGTCACGAATACTAGTGGTCATACATAGTTGTTCCGAGATGATCTGTTAGCCAATGTCCCAAAAATAGAATTATCCCCCATTCACGTGTAGACAAAAATTCTGAAGGACTTTATTAAATATAATACATACAACCCCCAAATTTCCAGTAATGCTAAGAAATCAGGTCATAATGACAAGATAAGCTTGATAATGCAGACCGTGTGGAAGTAAAGAATATATTATTTCTTGGAAATACATGAAGCTTCAAGAATTAAAAGCCCCCTGAAAGACATGGATTTAAAAGTCTTATTGCTGTAGAAGAAAAACTGAATTATAAATAGGGACTCAGCCTTTTTATAGAAGCGTGCATTTAAAACCTTGGACGGCACAATGGGTTCTGACTAAGAATCAATTGCGTGACAACCAGATTCTGCAACCTCAGCTAGTCTGAGGAAGTAATCTTTTTCTGTTAGGTCTTGTAAAACTCTCTGCTTCTCTAGGAAGACAACCTCAGAAAAATATAAGAAATCAATCGATCTATGGCATTGGCACTTTTGTAACTGGCATGAGTACGGGTAATCAGTCTTGAAATTATTGCTATACTTTTGTGCATTTTTTCCCGCTTTTTAAGATATTTGAAACATTAAATAAATGAGATTTGTGATTTTATTTAATGCTTGGAAGTGTTTAAATAAGTTTAAAATTGATACTTAAGCATTGGGGTAATTTAATTTGTTGAATGTAAGTTTTGATTTATTCATCTTAAGTAACATGTAAATGCTTAGAGGAATATCAGTCATTTATGTTTAATGTTTGAAGTAATATTAATCATTTAAATAAATTATAACATTAAAGGATAAACATTAAATAAAAAACTAAATAGTTGCTTGTGTTATTCTGTTTGTGGAGAAGAATCCATTCAACAATTTATTGTGAAGTTCTATAGCAGATGTGGACAAAACCTAGAAGGAATAGGATATTTTATGCATATTTCCATAATATCATATTGTAGACAACTCAAATTCCAATTTAAAAGATTTTTAACTTTAGTGTTCTAAGTTCCATTTTCAACAGATCCAATATAATCCAGTTTTGATGAGAGAATAATATAATATTGTCTCAACAACTAGAGCTACAGATCAAGGAAAAAGGTCATTTTTGCATTCCTGGCTGACATTCATGCCCCATAAGAAACACGTTTGATGTTCGATCATTTTTCTTTTGAATGGCCATATCTAAGCTCATCTGTCAGGTTGTCAAGGGGCCCACACACAAGGTAATAACCAAGTTTCAGTGAAAATAGATACCAAAACTAGAAGGCCAAAAAGACAGTTCCTTAAAACTGGCTGCAAATGTTATTGCTCCCTACACATATATATGTTTTTCATAGTTCTTTTACCTTTATTTGCTCATTTCCAGAATACTGTGATCAGTTACTTGGTTCCTTAGCAGTATCCAAAAGTGACTGATAAGTGAGAAAGTTTTTAGTGTCAGAAACGTAAATTTTAAGATGACTTATTTACATGTATTAATTTACTGGAATCATTATTCTTTTTGATGGTCAAATTGCCCTCTATAGATGCCTCCCGCATCTTTTGGAGATGACCTAGTAATTTTTTAAATTGTGGTAAAGTATACATAGCATGAAATTTGCCGTTTTAACCATTTTTCAGTGTACAGTTCAGTGGCATTAAATACGTCTGCATTGTTGTGCAACCACCGCCATCACCCATCTCCAGAACTCTTAATCTTCCCAAACTGAATCTCTATACCCATTAAACACTAACTCCCAACTCTCTATCCCCACTCCTCGCAGCCCCTGGCAACAATCATTCTACTCTGTCTCTGAATTTGACTACTGTAGCTACCTCATATAAGTAGAATCATACCGTATTTGTCTTTATGGTACTGGATTATTTTATGTAGCATGCCTTCAGAGTTAACTCATGCTGCAGCATGTATCAGAATTCCATTGCTTTTTGAAGCTGAATAATATTCCATTGTATGTATATACCACATTTTGTTTATCCATTCATTCATCAATGGATACTTGGATTGCTTGGTGGAAGATCTTTTAGCAACTGTGAATGATTTTGCTATGAACATGGTTGTACAAATATCTGTTTGAGTCCCTATGTTCAATTTTTTAAAGAATGAACCCAAAAGTAGAATTGCTGAATCGTATGATAATTCTGTTTAATATTTTAAGAACTCACCATACTGTTTTCCATAGCAGCTATACCATTTTACATTCCCACCAGCAGTGCACAAGCATTCCAATTTCCACATCCTCACCAGCACGTATTAATTTCTGGGTTTCTCGCTCCTTTTTTGTAATAATAGTCTTCCTAAAAAGTGATTTTTGCGTTCCTGGCTAAGATTCATTCCCACAAGAAACATGTTTGATGTTCGGTCATTTCTTTCGATTGTCCACATCTAAGCTCATCTGTCAGACTGGCAAAGAGTCCCCTCATAAAGGAATGGGGAGTGACTACTTCATGAGTGTGGGATGTCCTTTTGTGGGGATGAAAAGTTTTTAGAACTAGTTCTTAGAACTTAATTGTATAGACCTCAAAATCAGACAGTTAAAAATAATAATAATAATAATAATAATAATAATCATCATCATCATCAGCAGGATGTCATCTTAGCATTTTATCAGATCCAGGTCACTTGTTTCATCCACAATGCAGAACTGAACCCTAATGGCTTCCATGACTAAAGTGAAAATTTCTCACTCAGAATTTGATCAGTGCTTCCCCTATCATGGAATCAAAGTAATTAAAAAATAATAAGTATAATTTTTGCCTAGCAAACTGGCAAAATTTTAAGATTACTAATAGCTGGTATCGGTAACGTGTGGAGCAGCGTACTGTTGTGCCGTGATGGTAATAGAACAAATAAGATCAGCTTCTCAGGGGATAGTCGGCAATATGTAATCAGGTTTTTAATATGCATACCCTTTTACCCAACAATCTGACTTCTGTGAATTTATCTGAAGGAAATACCTGGAAAGGCATACAAAGTTATATGTACAAATATGTTCATTATGATGGTATTCGTAATAGTGAAAAAAATGGAAAGCATGTTTTCTCAATTCTCAATAGAGAATTTATTGAATAAATTAGAATTTATTCTAATATAGCAATGGAATGTTGCTATAAAGATTTTAAAATAATCATAAAGATCAATATTCATTATAAAGAAAAAGGCCCATATATGTTACATTTAATAAAAAAGATTACAAAACAGCATGTATAATGTGATCACATTTTTTACATATGCATGATAAAATATAGCAAGGTGCACATCAAAATGTTAATAAGATTTCTCTCTGGGTGGTGGTAATTTTCATTTTTACTTTACACCTTTTTATATTGTCCAGATTTATTTCTATTAATGTGGTATTTTTATTACAAGAAAAAATAAAGTTTTGTTTATTTTGAGAAAAAGTTTATTAAAGAAAAATAAAAGTGAAAAAAAAAATTTAACTTTCAGTACAAAGGTACCTAGGGACTTGGCTTGGGTTGGATGTCTAAGCTGAATCGATGGGCTCTGGTCACTGGATTCCCACACTGTCAATCAAAACTCCTCTCGAGGAAGGGGGATTATTCATAATGAGCCAGGCAGCCACCCCAATTGTTGTATAGTATGCAACTTCAGCAAGTTTATCAACACAGTGAAGGCAACTCTTAGTCCTCTAGGTTTAGGCCAGGAGCACTAATCGTGGTTACACATTAGTAACACTTTGAACCTACAAAAAAAATTCTACTACCACCACACAAGCCACCAAGATTCTGATTAATTTGTTGGGAGTAAGGCCCAGACGTTTTATATTTTAAAGACTCTGGGTGATTCTAATATGCAACCAGGGTTGAGAAATACTGGTCTAGGCCCAGAGTGAGACATTTTTGCTCTGGCATTAGCCTCTGTGTAATTGAGAACAGAGGTTCTCAAATATGGGGAACAAGTTAGAAATGCAAATTCCATGGCTTCAACCCACACATTCTGATTTAATAGGTTTGGGGTGGGGCTCAGGAATCTGAGATTTTAACAAGCACATCCCAGTTGATTCTTATAAAACTGATAGAAGACCTACTGGGATAGAAAAAGATCTAACAAAGGATTGCACACCCAACAAGATACTTGTAATAAAAGGTTTGGCATGCCTCGAATTGGACAGTTTCTAAAAAAGGACAAGGCCATCAGAAGTAGATGTACCAAGAAACCTAATACTGAAAAGTATTTAGACTTCAAGAAGTTATTCCAATAGAGATTATACCAACACTGGCCTTAGAATGATGCAGGATGGAAGTTTATTTTATTTCATTTATTAAGCAAGTACATAATTTAAGTCTACTAGAGTCCAACCCGAGCCAAAACTGTGTATTGTGTCAGATGGGTACTAAATTTATTGGTGGATCACTTCATAAATTATATAAATGTCTAGCCACTACACTAATACAAAATAATATTGAATGTCAACTATAATTTACAGGAACATAAAGTATAGCATAGGGAATATAGTCGATAATATTATAACTATGTACAGTGTCAGATGGGTAACAGACTTATTGGGGCTATCACTTTGTGAGGTATATAAATGTCTAATCATATGTTGTTTTGTACACATGAAACTAATAAAAAAAATAGTAAAATAAAGAAATATTTTTTTAAAAAAAAGGAGAAAATTATGGGCCATTGCCTCACTAATATACTGCATTCAAACAAACTCCTGTGAGGTCCCATCAAGAGAACCCAGGGAAGGAATGAATAAAGATGTGGTGAAAGAAGTAGGGAATATGCAAAGCATGAAAAAAGTTCAGAAGATTTAGGATTGGTGAAGACCACAAAACTACACATATCCACATTTATTTACCAATAAATGGAACGGTAGGCCACATGGTAGAGCAATATTTCCCCTTTCGGCCCTCACCCTTAGGTATAAATATATCACAAAGCCAAACAGCTGGGACGGCAGAAAGAAAGTGAAGACCTAATGAAAGTAGGATAGAAAGACATGTAGCTCTGATGCTTAGAGGAATTCTGGGCTTCTGGTCTCAAGACTTAGAGAAGACTATCCTCTTCAGCCAGATGCCTTTTGCTTAGAGACATCTCTGATGTGGCTGACCAGAGGTCAGACAAGGGCTAGAGGAAGGGCAGTCAGAAGAGAGCTTCTCAGAACTACATACAGATCTTGTTCTGATGTGTCCACCCATTTTCCCAGAATAGCAAAAGATTAAAGCTTAGCACATGTTCTATGGAAGAACCTAAATTATGCATTTGTCTGGACTGCCCCTTGTGCTGTCTCTGTCTGAAAGCTAAGCATAGATTCAGGAGGAACTCATTGGATTTAAAGGGTGGGTATTTAAAAATAATTTATTTGAATCACATTTACTGGAAATATCTTCATTGTTCAAGTAATGGCCAAAGTTAAAGAGGTCAAGACGAGAATAAGGATTATGTGTTTTTCACTCACATATTTTTTCCTTCCTAACTATCCCCAACATTTTGAAATAGAAAGCAAGGAAAAAATAATGTTTTTGCTTCACTCTTTCTCACCACCACACTCCCACGTCATCATTTGTTCTTCTACCTGAGATGAGACAGCGTTCTGCAGAGGCTCTAAAACAGACTTTAGAACATGGATCAGTTTTTAGGTAAGTGCTCAGTATTGTTCTTTTACAGAACTTTCCTAAACCTTTGCTGATCTAAGTCAGTCCCTTCCTTAGGGAAACACTTGACCACAAGTGCCATGAATTTTTTCTGTCTCAGGGCAGAGCAGAGCTTAGGATAAAAGGAATTCCTCAGTGCGGTGCTAGTGTTCCTTCTTCCAAAGGAATGAGGTGTAAGAGGAATGTGTTTAGATTTAGTCCATGTGTGTAGTCCTTCCACCCATCACTGCTCACTGCCACAAATGTTTTGTCCCCACTGCACTGCAACTCTGCAAGAGAAATTTAGTAGAATCACCTGCAACTCCAGAACTGTCTGGTTTGCATTCCTCATAAACCAAGGGATTCAAGTACCAAATTTAAAAATACTCAAAATAATAGAAATCATCAGTGTAACACCACAAATCATATTGGACCTTTTCCTGGTCTCTGGTTTGCTTTAGGGAATTCATGATCAGTCCATCTGGGCTAACAATAAAGAAATGCGTGTTTCTGTCCAACAGGTGAGTCGTTCACAGTCCTGGACTCACATTCCAACTCTGGCACTGCCAGTGTGTGACCTTGGGAACATTGCTTATCCTCTAAATCTCAGGTGTCTCATCTGTAAAAGGGGACTGTGAACAGAATGCGTAGTTTCAGTGTGAGGATTAAATAAAGTCACACATATTAAACTGTTGTCAGGGTACCTGGAACAATAAAACTGCTTGATAAATCATAGTTGTCGATATATTGTTACTGTTAGTTTATATCAGCATTATCACTAGCCAGGGAATGGTATTTTCTAGAAAGAGTTGCCATAAAGAAGTATAGGGGATGGGATCGATCTGTATCCCATCAAGTTCCCAACAGGAAATACATGATACATTCAAAAGGAGGATTAAAGAGAGACTAATGAAGGACTTTTTTACCACGGTATGGGCAGGGGTGAAGGTAACCAAAGGGGTAGAGCATTCCTGGGCTAGGAGCAAAAGCTACTACAACCTGTGTCCTGAAGGGGCCAGAGGAGAAAGGAACCCAGCTCTAAGAGAGGGCCGCCCAGCAGTAGCAGCTGTAGCTTGAGAGACACGCAGCCACTGTCAACTCAAGGCTGGACATGGAGGGCCCCAGGGGCTGAATCAGCCAACCTGCCTCTCCTACCACTCCCAGTCTCCTGCCAAAGTATTTTACTGGCCAAAACTCCACCAGAAGTCAGAGGGCTTCCCAGAGCAGAGTAAAGGTATGGAAGAGTGGAATGTGCATCTGTAGTGACAAATGGAGGATCTTTGCAGAGGTGGGGGATTAGCCTTAACAGAAGGAAGGGACGTTCGTTTACTGAACTATGATGAGAGGAAGATGTCTGAGTAGAAATGGAGATGCTTGTGGGTGATGGGGTAGGAAGCTGAGTGAATTCTAGCATGAGGATTTTGATGTTTATTTTCTTGGTAAAGTTCATGGAGCTGTTAATTATGAGGCAGAAGACAATATAGTGTAATTTTGAGAAATAAGAGGAAAGTTTGGAATTATTTTGGGATCATTTTGCAATAGCCACTAAGATGTTATGTAAAGGATTGTCAGACAATGTTTAGGGTCTAATGATGTTAGTGACTACTGATCTTAATTTGTATGGACTTTTCAAAGTTTGGCAGGCCGGGCACATAAACAGAGAAGTCGAATGATTGACTAGATAAGGAAATGCTTAAACAGAAAAAAGCCAATAAGCTGGTAGGAAATGGAAAAATGAGGAAATTTGAGATCTTTACAAAAGAAAAATAAGAATTAGGAGAAAGTCTGTGTGATGGATGATAGGAGAGTGTGATCAAGATATGAAAGAGTGAAATATAAGAGTCAATGACATTATATCTTTCCAATTATTGAGATAGAAAGTAAACACCACACAAAAACCAATGTGAACAGGAAATGAAGGCAGCAGTGTCCATTTTGATTCCAAAGGGTGGAAATTGACACTCCAAACAAATGGTATCCAGAGAAAATCAGGTGTATCCATACTGATATCAGGTGAAACAGACTTCTGGATGAAAAAGGTAACAAGAGACAAAGATGGAAATTTCATAATGGTAAAGGGGACTATACAACAAGAAGACATAACAGTCATCAATATTTATGCCCCCAATCAGGGGGCACCGAAATATACCAAGCAACTACTAACAGAACTAAAGGGAGAAATTGACCAAAACACAATTATACTAGGGGACTTAAATACATCATTGACAGCTATGGATAGATCATCCAAACAGAAAATAAAATAATGAAATAGCAGCCCTAAATGACACATTAGATGAAATTGACATAATTGATATCTCAAGAAACAAGAAAAATCCCAAATAAATAACTTCGCATTACACCTTGAAGAACTAGAAAAAGAAGAACAAATGAAACCCAACGTCAGCAGAAGAAAGGAAATAACAAAAATCAGAGCAGAACTAAATGAAATAGAGAAGAAAAAGACAATAGAAAAAATTAATGTGACAAAGAGCTGGTTCTTTGAAAAGATTAACAAAATTGACAAACCCTTGGCTAGACTCACTAAAATAAAAAGAGAGAAGACACTAGTTAACAAAATCAGAAATGAAAAAGGGGAAGTATTCACGGACACCACAGAAATACAAAGGATCATCCAAGAATACCATGAAAGACTATATGCAACCAAATTCAATAACCTAGAAGAAATGGACAACTTCTTAGAAACATATAGCCTTCCTAGCCTAAACCATGAAGAACTGGAAAATCTAAACAGACCGATCACCAGTCATGAAATTGAATCAGTCATCCAAAACCTTCCCAAAAGCAAAAGTCCTGGACCAGATGGCTTCACTAGTGAATTCTACCAAACCTTCAAAGCGGATCTGATTCCAATTCTGCTCAAACTCTTCCAAAAATTGAAGAAGAGACAGTACTCCCTAACTCATTTTATGAGGCCAACAATACCCTGATACCAAAACTGGTAAGGACAACACAAAAAAACAAAACTACAGACCAATATCTCTGATGAGTACAGATGCAAAAATCCTAAACAAAATTCTAGCAAATCGAATGCCACAGTGCATTAAAAAGATTATTCATCACGACCAAGTGGGGTTCATCCCTGGGACACAAGAATGGTTCAACATCTGCAAATCCATCAATGTGATACATCACATAAACAAAATAAAGGACAAAAATCATATGATTATATCAATTGATGCAGAAAAAGCATTTGACAAGATACAACATCCATTTATGATTAAAACACTTAATAAAATAAGTATAGAAGGAAAATACCTTAACATAATAAAGGCCAAATATGACAAACCCTCAGCTAATCTCATAATTAACAGTGAAAAACTGAAGCCCTTTGCTCTACGTTCAGGAACACGACAGGGCTGTCCCCTATCACCTCTGCTTTTCAACATAGTGTTGGAAATCCTCGCCAGAGCAATCAGGCAAGAGAAAGAAATAAAAGGCATCCAAATTGGGAATGAAGAAGTTAAATTGTCACTCTTTGCAGATGACATGATGCTATATATAGAAAACCCTAAAGACTCCACCAAAAAACTATTATAAACAATCAACGAATACAGTAAAGTTGCCGGCTACAAAGTCAACGTACAAAAGTCCATTGCATTCCTATATACTAACAATGAAGTCTCAGAAAAAGAAATAAAAAAAACAATTCCTTTTGCAATTGCAGCAAAAAGAATAAAATACCTAGGAATAAACATAACCAAGGATGTGAAAGACCTATATGCTGAAAACTATAAGACATTTTTAAAAGAAATTGAAGAAGACACAAAGAAATGGAAAGACATTCCGTGCTCATGGATTGGAAGAATCAACATAGTTAAAATGGCCATATTACCCAAAGTAATATACAGATTTAATGCGATCCCCATCAAAATTCCAATGGCGTTTTTTAAGAAGTAGAACAAAAAATCATCAGACTTGTTTGGAACCACAAAAGACCCCGAATAGCCAAAGCAATCTTAAGAAAAAAGAACAATACTGGAGGTATCACACTCCCTGACTTTAGCTTTTACCACAGGGCTACAATAATCAAAACAGCATGGTACTGGCAGAAAAAGTGACACGTAGACCAATGGAATAGAGAACTCAGTAGAATAGAATTGAGAACTCAGTAATAAAACCATATAAACATGGACAGAAAATTGTTGAAAAAGAAGCAAAAAATACACAATGGAGAAAAGACAGCCTCTTCAATAAATGGTGCTGGGAGAATTGGAAAGCCACGTGCAAAAGAATGAAATTGGACTGCTATCTGTCACCATGTACCAAAATTAATTCAAAATGGATCAAAGACTTAAGCATAAGACCTGAAACAATAAGCTGCATAGAAGAAAACATACGTACTAAACTTATGGCCTTGGGTTCAAAGAGCGGTTTATGAATTTGACTCCTAAGGCAAGGGAAGTAAAAGCTAAAATAAATGAATGGGACTATATCAAACTTAAAAGCTTCTGCATAGCAAAAGAAACCATGGACAAAATAAAGAAGCAATCAACTGAATGGGAGAAGATTTTTGCAAACAGTGCCTCCGATAAGGGGCTAATATCCAAAATGTACAAGGAACTCATGAAACTCAACAACAAAAAAACAAACAACCCAATTGAAAAATGGGCAGAGGACCTGAAGAGACATTTCTCCAAAGAGGACATACAAACAGCAAATAGACATATGAAAAAATGCTCACCATCTCTAATCATCAGAGAAATGCAAATAAAAACCACAATGAGATATCACCTCACCCCAGTTAGAATGGCTACCATCAACAAGACAAATAGCAACAAGTGTTGGAGAGGCTGTGGAGAAAAAGGAACCCTCATACACTGTTGGTGGGAATGCAAACTGGTGCAGCCGCTATGGAAGGCAGTGTGGAGGTTCCTCAAAAAATTACGAATAGAATTACCATATGACCCAGCAATCCCTCTCCTGGGTATCTACCCAAAAAATCTGAAAACATTTATCCATAAAGACACGTGTGCTCCACTGTTCATTGCAGCTTTGTTTACGGTGGCCAAGATGTGGAAACAACCAAAATGTCCTTCGATAGATGAATGGATAAAGAAGTCGTGGTATATATACACAATGGAATACTATTTGGCAGTAAGAAAAGATGAAATAGGACCATTTGTGACAACATAGATGGATATTGAGATTATAATGCTAAGCGAAATAAGTCAGACAGAAAATTTGAGAACCACAGGATTTCACTGATATGTGGGATATAAAACTGAAAGCAACAAAGCAACAAGACAAACAAATAAAGAAATAAAAACTCATAGACATAGACAATAGTTTAGTGGTTACCAGAGGTAACACGAGAGAGAGATGATAGATGAGGGTCAATGGGGTCAAATATATGGTGATGGAAGGAGAACTGACTCCAGGTGGTGAGCATACAATGTGATACATAGATAATGTATTACAGAATTGTATACCTGAAATCTATGTAATTTTACTAACCATTGTCACATTTTGTAAATTTTAATTAAAAAAAAGCAATAAATTAAAAAAACAAATAATAAAATAAATCAAGACATGCTAGAATAATAAAACCATTAACAGAATGCAGAATTATTGTACAAATGACAAGAAAAACCTGAGATGATTATTGTATAGATGTACAGAAAGTACCTTTTGGTTAGCCCATGTGAGTCTACAAAACTGCTTCAGTTTCCCAAAAGAAATGTGATGAGGATGGGAAAAGGGCAAGTCTCCTTGTGCTCGCTAGTTGCTGGTGCCCACATTAGACTATCTATCCATATTCCAGCCAGTTAACAGTCATTTATATTATTCTTTATCTATTTAATATTACTAAATCCTATATTTTTTCCTGCTCTGACCTTTGCACTAGAAGTGAACTTTATGTGTCATTGCTGCCCAGATTTACAAATTTATACCATCAAGACCACATGCTCTGGAAGAGATGATTTGTTTGGAATCTCTGTTAGGAGTAAGAAACAAACTCTCTACCTCTTCCCTGGATTTCTAGAGTGGGATAGATATGGAAATGAGCCTTAGACTAGTCATATTCAATAGATGTGGAAAGAATAAGTAAACTGAGAGTTGTTGGCTTAAAATCTATGGCTTGCTTTTTGCCACGATCCTCTAGAAAGCAAAGCCTGGGTCCTAAATTAAGAACTACACCTGATTTGTTCAGTTGAACCCCTTGTTCAGTTGAACCCAGGTCAGACTTGTACCAGATCGAGTGCCTTAGTTTATCAGTCTTCCTCAAAGTAAGTAAAGTCTCTCATTTTTGAGGTTTCCCTTCCTCAAAGGGAATCCTTACTCTGCCAAGGATTAAGATGCTAATACTTTATTTGGGAAATGCAAGCCCAGGGCAGTGAGGGTAAAGTAAAAAGAGAAGTGAGGCAAGCAGAGTTGTGATGCAGTGTAATGGGATGCGTTAGTGTAACTGCTACTATTAGTGTAACTATAGCTACTATTTTTCATTCAGTGACAACAAAAAACAGGTTGCTCAGCAGTATGTTTATTCATCACACATGATTTTCCAGAAGGATTACGAAAAGGAACTGCATCTCAGAGTCGCCCAGAGTAAAAGAGAGAAAGGGAATGCATGTGCCCTGTTTCCACTTAATCTCTCAGTTCCCCCTTAACAGTATTCACCTCAAAGGGAGCAAACTCCCTCCCTTGCCCAGGTATCATTATCTAGCCGTTTGGCAGCCACTCAGAAAAGCAATTACCACACTCCTCTGTGTAAAGTTTTAACAAAGTTCAAAAGTGAAAAGGTAACATGATGCAGGTAGCCTGGCAACCAAGGAAGGGAGAAAGAGGCAGCTGTTAAGGGAGGCTGAGGAGGGGAGCAAGGTTTCTATCCTGTTAGAAAGCTACATGCTAACTTAGTATGCTTAAAATATCTGCGCTACTGCTCTGGGTTTTTTTTTAGTTTCTAAAAATTATAAAATAATTTTGGTTATGACATATTTGATACACTAAACAGGATTTTCCAAGTGATAGGCATTAGCTAACAAATCTGTTCTGTGTGAGTTCTAGTCAAGATAATTCTATGAGGTCACGCTTTCTGTTTCCTCCTCAGTTCCAAACCAAGTGGTAATAGAGGTTAAAAATATTAAGAAGACAAATTCATCTTCTATGGGACTAGATGTAAAAAAGTAACACACAATCATCCCTACTAAAAAAAAAAAAAAAGATGACTAAAGAAACTATTTAGTGGCTACTGGATAAGCATGGCAACGTGAGGGGTCCCCTTGATCTCTCCCCTGGAACTTACAAGTTGAACAGCTATAATTCAACAAAGGATCAGCAACACACAAACACATCTGAGAGATACACTCATTGAAACATCTGAAGGTGGGTAAATCAGGGCAAATGGGAAGGGAGAAGGGAGAAGAACAGAGAGGGGATGCTATAGATGCAGTCCAGAGCTCAGGGCTGGTTCTGAGAGAGAGGAGGATTCAGTCTGCAAGTGCACTCTCTGTGGTTCCAAGTATTCCTTCCTGAGTGATCAGCATATAATATGGCTGAACCCAGAGATTGGGTCAGACACCTTGAGGCAAAGACCAAATACAGAAGTGCGACAGCTGTGTTCTAGCAGCTGCCACTGCCAGACAGAAAAGAAAGTAACAGAGCCTGGCCAACACCTTCCACCCCCTCAAAGCTCACCTCCCCACACCCACCCAAAGCCAGCAATGGGCCCCAGAAGAAATCATAGCAGTGAGTGTTGGTTTACAAAGCATAATATCTACATCTCAGAACTGGAGAGACAGTTCATGAGTGGCAGATGCACATTGTGTCTAACTTCAGTGACAAGGATGGAGATAAAGAGGCAACGCAGCTGAGGTCTGGCAGTTGCCAATACTGGGAGGAGAACAAAGCCACAAAAACACCAGTAGCCTTTCCTAGCCCACCTCACTCCTATGCTTCACAGCTGATCTCAGCAGAGGTAGCTGGGACACCTGAGGCAGCACAGCACTGTGTCTGGCTGCAGGGGCAGCACTGGAACTTCAGGGACTCATCACCCCAACCCACCACATTCTCCCATGGAGTTAGTGCTCTGAGACTGAGACGACCTATCACATAGGAAACACCCACCTTCCCAGGGAATAAAAGGCATTTTTCATCGCTCAGCAGAGATCCAAGAAGCCTACCAAGAAGCCTGCAAGAGAAAATAAAATGCTCCAGCGCCACCTACTGGAAAAACAAAAGAAAAACCCCTTTTTAACCTGCTACAGAGTTCACCTCCTATAATTGCACAGACAGAGAAATAATCCTTCAAATACCAACAACAACCAAGGTAACAAGGCAACTCAGAAAGAAAATGAAACATCTCCAGAAAATAAACTTAAAGACATGGAAATATGTGACAAATGACAGAGAATTGCAGCTCTGAAAAAACTCAACAAGATGCAAGAAAACTCAGATAGACAGTTTAATGAAATCAGAAATAAAAACAATGAACAACATGAATACTTTACCAAAGAGACTGAAACTTTTAAAAAGAACCAAATAGAAATTCTGGAGCTGAAAAATTCAATACAAGAGATTAAGAATGAAATAGCCGGGCCGGCGAGGGGCTCAGGCGGTTAGAGCTCCATGCTCCTAACTCCCAAGGCTGCCAGTTCGATTCCCACATGGGTCAGTGGGCTCTCAACCACAAGGCTGTCAGTTCAATTCCTCGAGTCTCACAAGGGATGGTGGGCTCTGCCCCCTGCAACTAAGATTGAACACAGCACCTTGAGCTGAGCTGCCTCCCAGATGGCTCAGTTGGTTGGAGCATGGGCTCTCAACCACAAGGTTGCTGGTTCAACTCCCGCAAGGGATGGGGGGCTGTGCCCCCTGCAACTACTAACACAACAGGAACTGGAGCTGAGCTGCGCCCTCCACAACTAAGACTGAAAAGACAACAACTTGAAGCTGAACGGCACCCTCCACAACTAAGATTGAAAGGACAACAACTTAACTTGGAAAAAAGTCCTGGAGGTACACACTGTTACCCAATAAAGTCCTGTTCCCCTTCCCCAATAAAAAATCTTAAAAAAAAAAAAAATGAATGAAATAGCCAGTTTAGGAAATAGAGCTGACCAGATGGAGGAAAGAATTAGTGGTATCAAAGATAAAAATCTGGAAATGACACAGATGGAAAAAGAGAGAAACTTGAGAGTTAAATAAATGAAAGAGCTCCACAAGAACTATCTCACTCCATCAGAAGGAACAGTACATGAATAGTGGGCGTACCAGAAGGAGAAGAGGGGGAGAAGGGAACAGGGAGCCTGTTCAAACAGTCAACAACAACTTCCCAAACCTGTGGAAAGAACTGGATCCTTGAATCCAAGAAGCAAATAGAACACCCAATGATCTTAATCCAAAAAGGCCTTCTCCAAGGCACGTTATATTAAAACTGTCAAAAATTACTGACAAAGGAAGAATTCTCAAGGCATCCAGGGAAAAGAAGATGGTAACCAATAAAGGAAAGCCCACTAGATTATCATCAGCTTTCTCAGCAGAAACTCTACAAGCAAGAAGGTAGTGGAATAAAATATTCAAACTATTGAAAGAGAAAAATTACCAGCCAAAAATAATATATCCAGTGGTTATCCTTTAGATATGAAGGAGTAAAAACGACCTTTCCAGACATACAGAAGCTAAGGAATTTTCCACCACAAGGCCTGCATTACAGGAAAAACTGAAGAGGGTTATTCTACCTGAAACAAAAAGGCAAAAGGATACAAAACTATGAGTAAGATGACTAACAGACAGACAGATCAGAAAATTGCAACCTTATTCAGAATAGGGCACTATACACTTAAAATATACCATAAAGGTTAAAGGAGGTGAAAACATAAAAAAAAAATAAATAAAAAGAGAAGAAGACAATAGCTACTGTAACTCAGAAATGAACTCACAGCATAAATATCATAATTTGTGACAACACAAAACATAAAAGGGAAGGTGGTAAAGACCTGAATTTGCAAAGGGGAATGGAGATAAGATGAATGCAAAAGAAATAGGATGTATATGTGAAACTATCTTTGAAATCAACTTAATGGTAAGCACACCAAAAAAAATCACAACTGAGACACATAACATAAAAAAAGAAGAAAGAGAGAAAAAAAGTCATAGAATACCACTAAAGTAAAACAACAGGAAAAAAACACAAAGGCAAAGAAACAATGGAGACACCAAGCTACCAGAAAACAAAACAAAATAACTATAGGAAACCCTCATATATCAATAATCACCCTAAATGTAAATGCACTGAACTCAGTAAATGCACTGAAAATGGCACAGAGTAGCAGATTGTATCAAAAAACACAACCTAAGCATATGCTGCCTTCAAGAGACACATCTCAGCTACAAGGACAAGTATAGACTCAAAGTGAAAGGGTGGAAAACAATACTCCAAGCAAATGGCATCCAGAGAAAAATGGGTATAGCTATACTTATAGCTGATGAAATAGACTTCAATATAAAAAAAGGTAACAAGAGACAAAGACGGACACTTCATAATGATAAAAGGGACAATATATCAAGAAGACATAACACTAATTAACATATATGCTCCCAATTAGGGAGCACCAAAATATATAAAGCAACTACTAACAGAACTAAAAAGAGAAACTGACAAAAACACATTTATAGTCGAGGACCAAATATGCCATTGACAGCTATGGATAGATCATCCAAACAGAAAATCAATAAGGGAATATCAGTCTTACAAGACACATTACACCAAGTGGACATAATCAACATTTACAGATCCGTTCATCCCAGAACACCACATTATACATTCTTCTCTAGGGCACATGGAACATTCTCAAAAAGAGACCATATGTTGGGACACAAAACTAGCCTCAATAAATTTAAGAAGTTTGAAATCATACCACGCATGTTCTCTGACCACAATGTTTTGAAATTGCAGATCAACTGCAAAAAGAAAGCAGAAAAAACACAAATATGAGGAGATTAAACATGCTACTAAAGAATGACAGGGTCAAAGAAGAAATAAAAGGAGACATCAAAATATTCATAGAAACAAATGAGAATGACAATAGGACATATCAAAACTTTTTGGGAGTGACGTCATAGAAATGGTGGGAGCGAGTTAGGCTTTTTAGTTCTCCTCCAGAACTTACCACAAATTGAACATCTATAACCCATCAAAGGACTCTGCTCATCACACAGAACAGCTAAGAGACTCATATGAGGATTACTTGAAGTTGGGCAAACTGGAAAGCAGGGGAAGAGAGAAGGGAGCATTGCGGAGATGCAGGGGGCCCCAGGACACAGAACAGATATCACAAGAGCCACGTGGTACGCTCTTTCCCTGTGTCCCAAAGCTTATCTCTCCTGTCGAGAGAGCAGCGTATCCAGCGTTTGAGGTAATAACCTCAGCTGAGATCTCCAGCTGGGCCATAGGTCGGACAAAAAAGCAAAAGCCATACCTGGGCCCATCCCCCATTCCCACAGCAATCCTACCCTCACCCTTCCAGAGTCTCAAGCTGGTTGCTGAACTGAGGAGTAGTGTCAGAATACAGAGGAGCTGTAGTGCTCAGGAAGAAGCCAGTTGCAGCTATGATTTAGGGAAGAGGCCAGGCCAGGAGAAAGAAGGCACCTCCCTTCCCAGCGACCACCTTTTCTGGCCTGCCTGCAGCAGGGCAATTACAGCTGTGGAAAGACACCTAGTGGTCAGCAGCAAGTGACAAAGTCAGCTCTGGGCTTTCAGCAGCTCAGAAATCTCATGCCTTCCACACCCCCTGATGGAAGAAGTGCCCTAAGACTCAGGAGACCTGGGCACAGGGAATAAGCCCACCTCCCAGTGGCTGGCTGTGGTGCTCTAAAGGCACATTTGTGCAGGTGAGAGCAGAAACTGCACTGACTTTGTAAAAACTACCAACCACACCACATAGCCCCACTCATCTAGAAATGTAGTGCCAGGGTCACTCTGGATACCGGGTGGCTGGCTCTACCTCCACAAGACGTAGAGGAGTCTTTCTACAGCAGAGGACAACTTGGAGGTAGCTTGGTGGGCTCAAGCCAAGACTGACACTGCTTTTTTTTTTTTTTCATTTTTAACATTACTATCATTTTCAGCATATATATATATATATTCCCCTTTCTCTCTTTTTTTTCCTCTTCCCTGCCCTATTTTTCCTCCCTCTTTCCATTTTTCTGTATTGATTATTTTTCTTCCTTCCTTTTTTTTTTTTTTGGTTGTATTTTTGATATTTTTGCCTGTGTTGAGTGTTGGCTACCGGCTGTTTTTACATGTGAGTGTAGTTGGTTTTTTCTTTGTTGTTGTTGTTGTTGTGCTTGTTGATTTGTTTTGTTCTGAAATTGCCCTACACCAGGACCCAGCCCAAGAGGCACAAGATTCAACAGACCCAAAGGCCAACTCCAGACCAAACCACAGTATTACTGGGTGTGACCTACAAGTGACACACCCAGAGGGTATTCTCTACAGGTACAAGAGCCCATGGGGCCAAGCCTCATCTGAGTGGTCACCCTCACACAGCAGCTCATCCACTGTGGACAGAGCCAATTCTCACAACTAGTCAGCCTAGGAGTCAATCCCACCTACTGTCAAACCCAAAACAATTAAAGCTTAACTTTAACAGGAGACTACACACAACACAAGGGTCACCTTTGGAGCACACACACAGGAGAACAGGGAGGTGGTGGAAGTCAAATATAAAGGACACATAATACATAAGATCACCCAGCAAAGACTGAGAACCCTAGGGGATCTATGTAATATATTGAAGCAAACACAGAGAGTCAGCCAGAATGGGGAAACAAAGAAACATGTCCCAAAGAAAAGAACAGAACAAACCTCCAGAATTGGAATCAAATAAAATAGAAGCAACCAACCTATGAGAGACAGCGTTTAGAACACTGATGATAAGAATGTTTAAGGAGCTTAATGACAACATAAAGTAAGATAGAGAAATCATAAAGAAGATACAGTTAGAACTAAAGAATACAATAATTGAAATAAAGAACACACTTGAAGGAATTACCAGCAGGCTAGATGGGGCAGAGGATTGAATCAGTGATTTAGAAGACAAGTTAGCAGGAATCACCCAAGCGGAACAACAAAAAGAAAGAAGGATAAAAAACAATGAAAACGGTTTAAAAGACCTCTGGGATTACATCAAGTGCAACAACATGCACATCATAGGAATACCAGAAGGTGAAAAGAGGGATCAAGGGATCGAGAACATATTTGAAGTAATAATGACCAAAAACTTCCCTATCCTAGTGAAGGAAATTGACATACAAGTCCAGGAAGTGCAGAGAGTTCTAACCAAGATGAACCCAAAAAGGTCCACACCAAGACACATTATAGTTAAAATGGCAAAGGTTAAAGACAAAGAGAGAATCCTAAAAGCAGCAAGAGAAAGACAGTGGGTTACACACAAGGGAACTCCTATAAGACTATCAAATGACTTTTCTACAGAAACTTTGCAGGCCAGAAGGGAGTGGCAGGAGGTATTCAAAGAGATGAAAAACGAAGGCCTACAACACAGATTGCTTTATCCAGCAAGGATATCATTTAAAATTGAAGAAGAGATTAAGAGTTTCTCAGAAAAGAACAAGCTAAGGCCATCAATACAGGAAATGTTGAAAGGGCTTCTGTAAACAGAAGAAAGATATAAACAATCTAACTAATGAAGACCAGCAATACAAATAATAAAATGGCAATAACTATGTACTTATCAATAATCACTTTAAATGTAAATGGATTAAATGCTCCAATCAAAAGACATAGGGTAGCTGAGTGGATAAGAAAGCAAGACCCTTGCATATACTGTATACAACAGACCCACCTGAGATCAAAAGACACACACAGGCTGAAAGTGAAGGGTTGGAGTAAGATATTTCATGCAAATGGAAATGAGAAAAAATCTGGAGTAACAATACTTATATCTGACAAAATAGACTTTAAAATGAAGAATATATTAAAAGACATAAAAATAAAGGAATCAATCCAACAAGAGGACATAACCCTACTAAACATCTATGCACCCAACCTAAATGTATAAAACAGATATTGACTGACATAAAGACAGAGATCAACAGTAACACTGTCACAGTAGCGGACTTCAACACACCACTGACAATGAGGGACAGGTCCTCCAGATGGAAAACAAATATGGAAATGGCAGCCTTGAATGACACATTGGACCAGTGGGATTTAATCGATATTTTCAGAGCATTTCATCCCAAAGCTATAGAATACACATTCTTTTCAAGAGCACATGGAACATTTTCCAAGATAGACCACATGTTAATATTCAGAAATTTGTATATACAAATAAGAAACTATCAGAAGGAGAAATTAAGACAACAATCCCATTTACAATTGCTTCAAAGACTATGAAATACCTAGGAATAAATTTAACCAAAGAAGTAAAAGACCTGTACTCAGAAAATTATAAGACATTGAAGAGAGAAATTAAGAAGATACAAATAGATGGAAACACATACCATGCTCATGGATAGGAAAAATTAATACAGGAAAAATTTATGCACCTCTATGTTTATTGCGGCACTATACACAATAGCCAAGACATGGAAACAACCGAAATGCCCATCGGTAGACAACTGGATTAGGAAACTGTGGTACATTTATACAATGGAGTATTACACAGCCATAAAGAAGAATGAAGTCTTACCATTTGCAACAATGTGGATGGACCTAGAGAACATTATGTTAAGTGAAATAAGTCAGACAGAGAAAGACAAATACCATATGATGCCACTTATATGTGGAATCTAAAGAAAAGAATAAATGAATGAACCAATCAGAAACAGTCTCAGAGACATAAAGGGAAAACTGAGGGTTGCTAGATGAGGGGGGCTGGGGATAAGGGGGAAGGTGAAGGATTAGAAAGCAAAAGATTACCACAGGGATGGAAAAGTCAATTTGGGGAATGTAATCAATAATGTTGTAAAGATTTTGTAGGGTATCTGATGGACACTTGTCTCATTAGGGAGACCTCCTCAGGGATGATGTAGGTGCCTGATCACTGCACTGTACACCTGAAGCTGAAGCTGAACAATAATGAAAGGCAACTACAATTTTGTATATATATATATATATATATATATATATATATATATATATATATATATATATATATATAAAAGTATGTATATATATATATATACACAAAAGTATGTGTATATATATATATACTGTAAGTATATATATATATACACACACACATATATATATACTTACAGCATATATATATATTTACAGTATATATATATTTATACACACACACACACACACATATATATATATATATATATATATATATATACTGATAAGAAGTGGAGTACAGCATTAAGAATAGAGGCAGTGGAAGTGTAATGGCTGTATGCAATGTCAGAGGGATATAAATGATAAATGTTTAACTATTACATTGTTTTGTACACCTGAAACTAATAAAAAAAAGTTTTAAAAAAATAAAGTTAACAAATGATAAAAAATAATAATAAATAAATAGACTGAAAAAAAATAAATAAAATAAAGTAATAATAATAATTTTTTTTCTTTAAATATTTCTTTGGGGGAGGGGACGCCACACTCCTCAATTAAGAGAAATATTTTTACAGAGGTCTTTTATTCTTTTACACTTATGCCATGAATTCATAGGGAATGGGTTCCAGCAGCTCAGGCTCCTTTCCATTGGTTCTCACAAAGTGTGCTTCTCTGGGTGGGGCAGGTTGGCGTTTCAGTTGAACCCAGGTACCTTTCTCTTTGGCTTCCTTCTTTTTCTGATCATTTTCCTTCACCCGTTTCAGGAAGCTATCTCGGCTCTTAGAGTGCTTAATATGCTCAATACGAACATTAATTCTCTTGGCAAGAATCTTGCCCTTGACTTGTTTGTTTACAACAATGCCAACTGCATGCTGAGTAACATTGTAGACCCTTCCCGTTTTGCCATGGTAATATTTGTGGGGCATTCCTTTTTGAACAGTGCCCATTCCCTTGATGTCTACAATATCACCTTTCTTGTAGATTCGCATGTATGTGGCCAAAGGAACAACTCCATGTTTTCTAAAAGGCCTAGAGAACATATAGCGGGTGCCTCTCCTCTTTCCCTTTGTGTTGGTCATTTTGACGAATTACTGGAAGATGGCGGTCCCGGCCGAAAAGGAATAATAATAATTTTTTTAAAAAACCAGTATGGTACTGGCATAAAAACAGACACATAGATCAATGGAACAGAATAGCAAGTTCAGAAATAAATCCATGCCTATATGGTCATTTAATCTACGACAATGGAAACAAGATTTTACTTTGGGGTAAAGACAGTCTATTCAATAAATGGTGCAAGGAAACCTGGACAGACACATGCAAGAAAATGAAGCTGACCACCTCCTTACACCATATACAAGAATAAATTCAAAATGGATTAAAGACTTAAATGTAAGATCTGAAACCATAAAACTCCTAGAAGAAAATATAGGAAGAAAGTTTACAGACATTACCCAGAGTAAGATTTTTTACTGATATATCCCCTCAGGCAATGGAAGTAAGAGAAAAAATAAACATATGGGATCATATCAAACTAAAAAGTTTTTCACAGCAAAGGAAACCATCAATAAAACAATAAGGGATCCTACTGAATGGGAGAAGGTATTTGTCAATAATATATCGGATAAGAGGTTAATATCGAAAATTTATTTTTAAAAAATCTCATTCAACTCAACACCAAAAGAAAATAAGCAACCCAATTAAAAAATGTGCAGAGGACACGAAGAGACATTTTTCTAACGGAGACATACAGATGGCAAACAGACATATGAAGAAATGCTCAACCTCACTAATCATTAGAGAAATGCAAATAAAAACTACAATGAGATACCACCTCACCCCAGTCAAAATGGCTATCATCAACAAATCAACTAACAAGTGCTGGCGAGGATGGGGAGAAAAGGGATCTCTCGTGCACTGCTGGTGGGATTGCAGATTGGTGCAGCTACTATAGAAATAAGTATGGAGGTTTCTCAAAAAACTGGAAATGGAACTACTTATGACCCAGCAATTCCACTCCTAGGTATCTATCCAGAGAAATCCAAAACACTAATTCGAAAAAATGTATGCACCCCTTTGTGTATTGCAGCACTATTCACAATAGCCAAGACATGGAAACAACCGAAATGGCCATCGGTAGATGACCGGATTAAGAAACTGTGGTACATTTATAATGGAGTATTATTCGGCCATAAAGAAGAATGAAATCTTACCATTTGCAACGATATGGATGGACCTAGAGAACATTATGCTAAGTGAAATAAGTCAGACAGAGAAAGACAAATACCATATGATCTCACTTATATGCGGAATCTAAAGAATAGAATAAACGAACAAACTTATCAGAAATAGTCTCAGAAATATAAAGGAAAAACTGAGGGTTGCTAGATGGGAGCGGGGTTGGGGATGGGGGAGAAGGTGAAGGGATTAGAAATCACAATCGGTAACCACAAGATTGCCACAGGGATACGAAAGACAGTTTGGGGAATATAATCAATAACGTTGTAAAGATTTTATAGGGTATCCAATGGACACCTGTCTTATTAGAGAGACCTCTTCATGGATGGTGTAGATGCCTGATAACTGTGCTGTACACCTGAATCTGAAGCTGAATAATAATGAATGTCAACTATAATTTTATATATATATGTATAGTCACTAGAAGTGGAATACAGCATAAGGAATAGAGACAGTGGAAGTGTAATGGCTGTATGCGATGTCAGAAGGGTAGTAGATTGGGGGAGAGTGTTATCACTTTGTGAGGGGTATAAATGATAAATGTGTAACTATTACATTGTGTTGTACACCTGAAACTAATAAAAAAAACTTTTTGGATACTGCAAAAGTGGTAAAAGAGGGAAATTTCTATCATTACAGGTCTATCTCAAGAAACAAGAAAAATCCCAAATAAATAACCTAACATTACATTTAAAGAACTAGAAAAAGAAGAACAAATAAAACCCAAAGTCAGCAGAAGAAAGAAAATAAAAATTAAAACAGAATTAAATGAAATAGAGAACAAAAAGACAATAGAAAAAAATTAATGCAACAAAGGCTGGTTCTTTGAAAAGATTAATAAAATTGACAAACCCCTGGCTAGACTCACTAAGGAAAAAAGAGAAAAGACACAAATAAACAAAATCAGAAATGAAAGAGGAGAAGTTAAGACAGATATACAGAAATACAAACGATCAGATAAGAATACTGTGAAAGACTACATGTCACCAAATTCAATAACCTAGAAGAAATGGACAAGTTCTTAGAAATATATAATCTTCCTAGACTGAATCATGAAGAACTGGAAAATCTAAATAGAATGATCAACAGCAAGGAAAGTAAAATAATTATCAAAAACCTCCCAAAAAAGCAAAAGTCCAGTACCAGAGGCTTCACTAGTGAATTCTACCAAACATTCAAAGAAGATCTAATACCTCTCCTCCTCAAACTCTTCCAAAAAATTGAAGAAGAGGCAATACTTCCTAATACATTTTATATGGCCAAAATTACCCTGATACCAAAACTTGGTAAGGATAATAAAATATAGAAAACTACAGACTAATATCTCTGATGAATGCAGATGCAAGAGTCCTAAACAAACTACTAGCAAATTGAATACAACAATATATTAAAAAGACTATACATTACAATGAAGTGGGATTCATTCTAGGGGTGCAAGAATATTTCGACATATGCAAATCAATCAATGTGTTATAAACAAAATGAAGAATAAAAATCATATGATCATATCAATAGATGCATAAAAAGCATTTGACAAGATACAACATCCGTTTATTATTAAAACAGTTAATAAAATGGGTATAAAAAGAAAGTACCTCAACATAATAAAGGTGATATATGACAAACCCTCAGCTAATATCATACTTAATTGTGAAAAACTGAAAATTTTTCCACTAAGATCAGAAACAAAACAAAGGTGTCCCCTCTCACCACTATTATTCAACATACTATTGGAAGTCCTAGCCAGAGCAATCAGGCAAGAGAAAGAAATAAAGGCATCCAAATTGGGAAAGAAGGAGTCAAATTATCACATTTTACAGATGACCTGATTTTTTACATAGAAAATCCATAGACTCCACCAAGAAACAATTAGAAACAATAAACAAATACAGTAAAGTTGCAGGATACAATAATCAGTGTACAAAAACCCATTGTGCCCCTATATACTAACAATGAAACTCAGAAAAAGAAATGAAAAACAAAAAAACAATTCCCTTTTCAATTGCAAAACAAAAAAAAGAATAAAATACTTAGGAATAAACTTAAAGTACCTGAAGGACCTATACACTGAAAACTACAAGACATTATTAACTAACTCACTGTGTTAATTGATTTCAAGGTTTTTTTCAAAATAAAAGAAATTGAAGAAGACACAAAGAAATGAAAAGATATTCTATGTGCATGGATTGGAAGAAAAAACATAGTTGAAATAGCCATATTTAAAAATGGTCAAAGCAATATATAGGTTTAGTGCAATCCTTATCAAAATCCCAATGGCATTTTTTAAAGAAATCAACAAAAAAATCATGAAGGGGAGGTCATAGGAATGGCGGCAGCAGGGCGCACTTTCTGAGTTCTCCTCCAGATCTTGTTGCAAACGGGAACTATAACCCATCGAGGAAATTTTCGCTCACCACACAATGTAGTGGAGAGATTCGTGGATTGCTTGAAGCTAAGAAATTCTTGGGGGTAAGCTAACTGGACGGAGCAAGGAGAGGAGGAGGAGAAACGGCGTGGGAGCGCCCGGCCGGCAGTGGCGGGAGAGCCCAGCCCCCAGCGGAGCCTCAGCTGGCGGGGGCGAGGACCGAAAACCACGGAGCCGGGCAGGCGCAGGATCCCAGGCAGAGCGGAGAGCGCAGAGACCGGGGGTAGGCCCTTTCCCTGCGTCCCACGGCTGATTTCTCCCGCCGGGAAGGCGGCGCGCCCTGCGGTGGACGGGGGGCGCAGTCTCCATACCTGGGCCCCTCCCCCCCTGCTCTCCCAATCTTACCCCGCCCTTCCAGAGACTTAAACCGGCCCCTGAACCGAGAAGTGGTATCTAAAGCTCACGCTTTGGGAAGCCTGACGGGCAGCCCTGACCCAGGCAGTCTGGGCAGTGTGCGTGATTTTGGCTGCGCTAGGAGAGAAGAGACGCCTCCACCCCCAGCCACCACCTTTTCTGGCCTGCGGGAAGAGGGCGACGCACGGCTGGGCTGGGAGAGTGAAGACCCCTCCATCTCCAGCCCCCACCCTTCCTGGCTTGCCTAGGGTGGGGTGGGTGCAGCGGCCGAGACACACCCGGAGATCAGCAGTGAGGCAGGCGCAGCTCTGGGCTTCCAGCAGATCAGAAATCTCCTGCCCGCATTCACACACACACACTGAAGAGGTGCCTTAAGACTCAAGAGTTTTGGTCACATATCTGGTGGTGCCACTCTCAGTCTGCATTTGTGCAGGCAAGGGCAGAAACTGCACTGATATTGTAAAAACTATCATCCAGACCCCTCAGGCCCACGCTTTTAAGTCTGCAGTCCCAAAGTCTCTCTGGGCACCAGGTGACCGGCTCTGTCTGCGCAATAAGCAGGGGGCTCCTTGGTACAGCAGAGAACAACCTGGACATTGCTTGGTGGGCTTAGGCCGAGACTGTCGCTGCTTTTTGTATTGCTTTGTTTTGTCTTGTTTTGCTTTGTCTTTATATCTTTGATATCTTTGCCTCTGTCGAGTGGGGTTATCAGGTGGTTTTTGCATGTGAACGTATTTGATATTTTTCTTTGTTGTTGTTGTTGTTGTTGTGCTTGGTGATTTGCTTTGTTCTGAAACTGCCCTGCCGGGGCCCAGCTTGTGAGGCACGGTCAGCAGATCAGAAATCTCCCGCCCGCACCCATACACACACACTGAAGGAGTGCCCTAGGACTCACGAGCCCTGGACAAAGGACTGGTGGTGCTCCTCTCGGTGTGCATACGTGCGGACAAGGGCAGAAGCTGCACTGACTTTGTGGAGACTATCATCCAGACCCCTCAGGCCCACGCTTTTAAGTCTGCAGTCCCAAAGTCTCTCTGAGCACCAGGTGACCGGCTCTGCCTGCGCAATAAGCAGGGGGCTCTTTGGTACAGCAGAGGACAACCTGGTCATTGCTTGATGGGCTCAGGCCGAGACGGTCGCTGCTTTTTGTTTTGCTTTGTTTTGCTTTGCTTGGTTTTGTTTTGCTTTATCTTGTATCTTTGATATCTTTGCCTGTGTCGAGCGGGGGTTATCGGCTGTTTTTTTTTTTTTTTTTTTTTTTCTTTTCTTCTTTGCGGTTGTCATTGCTGCTGTGCTTGGTGATTTGCCTTGTTCTGGGACTTCCCTGCCGGGGCCCAGCTTGGGTGGCACGGGACTCAGCATATCTGGGGGCCAACTCCAGACCAAATCTGAGTGCAGCCGGGGTTGACCTGCAGGTCACATACCTAGAGGGGGTTCTCGGCAGGCTCTGGAGCCCATAGAGGCCAAACCACATTGGGGTGGTCAACCCTCACGCAGCAGAGTGCCCTGCGGGGGGCAGAGCCAAGTCTCACGGCAGGTCAGCCCAGGAGTTGACCCCACCTGCTCATTAGCGGGAAGCAATTAAAGATCTTCTTGAACGGGACAGTGTACACAACACAAGACTCACCTTTGGAGCACACGCAGAGGAGGACGACGTGGTGCGAGTCAAATATAAAGGACACATACTACACAAGATAACCTAGCAAGAACTAAGAACTCTAGGGGATCTACCTAATATATCAAAATAAACACAGTCAGCCAGAATGGGGAAACAAAGATACACGTCCCAAATAAAAGAACAGAAGAAGCTTCCACAACTGGAACCAAATGAAGCAGACGTAACCAACCTCTCAGAGACAGAGTTCAGAACACTGGTGATAAGAATGTTTAAGGAGCTTAGAGAAGACATAAAGAAGGATGTAGAAATCATAACAAACGAGCTTAGAGAAAACATAAAGAAGGATGTAGAAATCATAACGAAAAACCAGTTGGAACTAAAGAACACAATTACCGAAATTAAGAACTCACTTGAAGGAATTACCAGCAGGCTAGATGAAGCAGAGGATCGAATCAGCGACTTAGAAGACAAGGTAGCAGAGATCACCCAAACGGAACAACAAAAAGAAAAAAGAATAAAAAACAATGAAGATGGCCTAAGAGACCTCTGGGATAACATCAAGCGCAACAACATGCGCATCATAGGAATACCAGAAGGTGAAGAGAGCAAGCAAGGGATTGAGAACATATTTGAAGTAATAATGTCTGAAAACTTCCCCAACCTGATGAAGGAAACCAACATACAAGTCCAGGAAGTGCAGAGAGTTCCAACCAGGATTAACCCAAACAGGTCCACACCAAGACACATTATAGTTAAAATGGCAAAGCTTAAAGACAAAGAGAGAATCCTAAAAGCAGCAAGAGAAAGACGGAGGGTTACATACAAGGGAACTCCCATAAGACTATCAAATGATTTTTCTACAGAAACATTGAAGGCCAGGAGGGAGTGGCAGGAGATACTTAAAGTGATGGAAAACAAAGGCCTACAACCTAGATTGCTTTATCCAGCAAGGCTATCATTTAAAGTTGATGGAGAGATAAAGAGCTTTCCAGAAAAAAATAAGCTAAAGGAATTTATTACCACCAAGCCAGCATTGCAAGAAATACTAAAAGGTCTTCTGTAAATAGAAGAGAGATCAAAACAACCTAACTACAAATTTAAAAATGGCAATATCTATGTACCTATCAATAATCACTTTAAATGTAAATGGATTAAATGCTCCAATCAAAAGACATAGGGTGGCTGACTGGATAAGACAGCAAGACCCTTGTATATGCTGTATACAAGAGACTCACCTCAGAACAAAAGACACACACAGGCTGAAAGTGAAGGGTTGGAGTAAGATATTTCATGCAAATGGAAACGAGAAAAAAGCTGGAGTTGCAATACTTATCTCTGACAAAATAGACTTTAAAATGAAGAACATACTAAAAGATAAAGATGGGCACTATATAATAATAAAGGGATCGATCCGACAAGAGGACATAACCCTAGTAAACATCTATGCACCCAACATAGGAGCACCTAAATATATAAAACAGGTACTGACTGACATAAAGGCAGAGATCAACAGTAACACTATTATAGTCGGGGACTTCAACACACCTCTGACCACAAGGGACAGGTCTTCCAGACAGAAAATCAATATGGAAACAACAGCCTTAAATGATACATTGGACCACTTGGATTTAATCGATATTTTCAGAACATTTCACCCCAATGCTGCAAAATACACTTTCTTCTCAAGCGCACATGGAACATTTTCCAAGATAGATCATATGTTAGGCCACAAAACAAGTCTTGATAAATTTAAGAAAATTGAAATCATACCAATTGTCTTCTCTGATCACAATGCTATGAAATTAGAAATGAACTACAGGAAAAAAACGGGAAGACACACCAATTCATGGAGGCTGAATAACTTATTACTAAATAATGAATGGGTCAAGCAGGAGATCAAGGAAGAAATCAAAAGATATTTCGAGATAAATGAAAATGAAAACACGACGACCCAAAATCTTTGGGATGCCGCGAAAGCAGTCCTAAGAGGGAAATTCATAGCTTTGCAGGCCTACCTAAAGAAACAAGAAACATCACTAATCAACAGTTTATCTTCACATTTAAGGGATCTGGAAAAAGAACAGCAAAATAAGCCCAAAG
Source organism: Rhinolophus ferrumequinum (assembly GCF_004115265.2). Taxonomy (NCBI): domain Eukaryota; kingdom Metazoa; phylum Chordata; class Mammalia; order Chiroptera; family Rhinolophidae; genus Rhinolophus; species Rhinolophus ferrumequinum. The sequence goes on along the minus strand of NC_046297.1, from coordinate 22,376,722 downwards.
GGAACACAAGGAAGGAGATAATAAAGATCAGAGCAGAATTAAATGAAATAGAAACCAGAAAAACAATACAAAAGATCAATGAATCCAAGAGTTGGTTCTTAGAGAGGATAAACAAAATCGACAAACCATTAGCCAGACTCATTAAAAAAAAGAGAGAGAGGACCCAAATTAATAAAATCAGAAACGAAAGAGGAGAAGTGACAACGGACACTGCAGAAATACAAAGAGTTTTAAGAAGTTACTATGAGCAACTATATGCCAACAAATTTGACAATTTGGAAGAAATGGACAATTTTCTAGAGGCGTACAACCTTCCAAGGCTAACTCAAGAAGAAACAGAAAACCTGAATAGACTGATTACCACCACGGAAATTGAATCAGTAATCAACAGTCTCCCAACAAACAAAAGCCCTGGACCAGATGGCTTTACAGGTGAATTTTACAAAGCGTTCAAAAAGAATTATCACCAATTCTCCTCAAGCTCTTCCAAAAAATCCAGAAGGAGGGAAGACTCCCAAACACTTTTTACGAAGCCACTATCACCCTGATCCCAAAATTAGACAAAGACACCACAAAAAAAGAAAACTACAGGCCGATATCTTTAATGAACATAGATGCAAAAATCCTCAACAAAATATTAGCAAACAGAATTCAGCAATACATTAAAAAGATCATTCACCACGATCAAGTGGGATTCATTCCTGGTATGCAGGGGTGGTTCAACATCCGCAAATCTATTAATGTGATACACCACATTAACAAAATGAAAAATAAAAATCACATGATCATATCAATAGATGCAGAAAAAGCATTTGATAAAATCCAACAGCCATTTATGATAAAAACCCTTAAGAAAGTGGGAATAGAGGGATCTTATCTCAACATAATAAAGGCCATATATGACAAACCCACAGCTAACATCATACTCAATGGGGAAAAGCTAAAACCATTCCCCCTAAGATCAGGAACAAGGCAAGGATGCCCATTATCTCCGCTTCTATTCAACATAGTTCTGGAAGTTCTTGCCACAGCAATCAGACAAGAAAAAGAAATAAAAGGCATCCAGATTGGTAAGGAGGAAGTAAAGTTATCATTGTATGCAGATGATATGATACTATATATAGAGAACCCTAAAGACTCCACCAAGAAGCTATTAGAGCTGATAGATGAATTTAGTAAAGTGGCAGGATACAAAATTAATATTGAGAAATCAGTTGCATTTGTATATACCAATAATAAAACATCAGAAGGAGAAATTAAAAAAACAATCCCATTTACAATCGCTCCAAAGACTATAAAATACCTGGGAATAAATTTAACCAAAGAAGTAAAAGATCTATACTCAGAAAATTATAAGACACTGATGAAAGGAATGAAGGAAGATATAAATAGATGGAAACACATATCATGTTCATGGATAGGAAGAATTAATATAGTTAAAATGTCCATACTGCCTAAGGCAATATACATATTCAATGCAATTCCTATCAAACTGCCAACGTCGTTTTTCACAGAAATAGAACATATAATCCTAAAATTTATATGGGACCATAAAAGACCCCGAATAGCAAAGGCAATCTTGAGAAATAAGAACAAAGTGGGAGGTATAACAATACCTGACTTCAGATTATACTACAAGGCTACAGTAATCAAAACAGCATGGTACTGGCATAAAAACAGACACATAGATCAATGGAACAGAATAGAGAGTCCAGAAATAAATCCACGCCTATATGGCCATTTAATCTACGACAATGGAAGCAAGAATGTACGATGGAGTAATGACAGTCTATTCAATAAATGGTGCTGGGAAACCTGGACAGACACATGCAAAAAAATGAAGTTGGACCACCTCCTTACACCATATACAAAAATAAATTCAAAATGGCTTAAAGACTTAAATGTAAGGTCTGAAACCATAAAATACCTAGAAGAAAACATAGGAAGAAACTTCTCAGACATTACCCGGAGTAAGATTTTTACTGATATACACCCTCGCGCGAGGGAACTAAGAGAAAGAATAAACATGTGGGATTATATCAAACTAAAAAGTTTTTTCACAGCAAAGGAAACCATCAATAAAACAAGAAGGGATCTTACTGAATGGGAAAAGATATTTGCCAGTGATATATCTGATAAGGGATTAATATCACAAATCTATGGAAAACTTACTCAACCCAACTCCAAAAAAACAAACGATCCAATTAAAAAATGGGCAGAGGACTTGAAGAGACATTTTTCTGAAAAGGACATACAGATGGCAAACAGACATATGAAGAAATGCTCAACCTCGCTAACCATCAGAGAAATGCAAATAAAAACCACAATGAGATACCACCTCACCCCAGTCAGAATGGCTATCATCAATAAATCAACAAACAACAAGTGCTGGCGCGGATGTGGAGAAAAGGGAACGCTTGTGCACTGTTGGTGGGATTGCAGGCTGGTGCAGCCGCTATGGAAAACAGTATGGAGGTATCTCAAAATTCTGAAAATGGAACTACCTTATGATCCAGTAATTCCACTCCTAGGTATCTATCCGGAGAAATCCAGAACTTCAATTCAAAAATCTCTATGCACTCCTATGTTTATTGCAGCACTATACACAATAGCTAAGACATGGAAACAACCAAAATGCCCATCGGTAGATGACTGGATTAAGAAACTGTGGTACATTTATACAATGGAGTATTATGCAGCCATAAGGAAGAAAGAAATCTTACCATTTGCAACAACATGGATGGATCTAGAGAACATTATGTTAAGTGAAATAAGTCAGACAGAGAAAGATAAGTTCCATATGATCTCACTTATTTGCGGATTCTAAAGAAAAGAATAAGTGAATGAACTAATCAGAAACTGTTTGGGAGACAATGAGGAAAAACTGAGGGTTGCTAGATGGGCGGGGGGAGTGGGGGGTGGGGGGGAAGGTGAGGGGATTGGAGGGCAGTCGGTGACCACAGGATGGCCACGGGGTTTGAAAATTAATCTGGGGAACGTAATTTGGTGGTTACCAGAGCGTAAGGGGGTTGGGGGGTGGGGGATGAGGGTGAGGGGGATCAAATGTACGGTGATGGAAGGGGAGCTGACTCTGGGTGGTGAACACACAGTGTGATTTATGGATGATGTGATTCAGAATTGCACAACTGAAATCTATGTGGTTCTGCTGACAATTGTCACCCCAATAAATAAAAAAGAATTAAAAAAAAAAAAAAAAATATAACCTCCTCAAAAAAAAAAAAAAAAAAAAAAAAAAAAAAAAAAAAGAATCCAGGGGAATAATAGCATGAAAATTCAAGCTTATTTCATTGTCTTGGTGGACCACAGGAAGGACATTTTTTAAAAGAAATTGATTTAATTGGCTCTAAAAAAGGTAATAAAGTCTCATTCTAAAAATTAAAAAAAAAAAAAAAAAAAAAAAATCATGAGATTTGCATGGAAAAACAAAAGATCACAAATAACCAAAGCAATCCTGAGAGAAAAAAGAACATACTCCCTGACTTCAAATTATACTACAAAATGACAATAATGAAAGCAGCATGATATTGGCAGAAAAATAGATACACAGACCAATAAAAAAGAATTGAGAATCCAGAAACAAACCCACATATATATGGGCAGATAACTTTAGACAAAGGAGCCAAAAATATACAATAGAGAAAAGAAAACCTCTTCAATAGTGGTGCTGGGAAAGTTGGAAAGCCAAATTGTGCAAAAGAATGAAACTAGAATGCTATTTATCACCATGTACCAAAATTAACTCGAAATTAACTAAATATAAATTTAGTTATAAATTAATAAATTTATAACCTGAAACAATAAATGCATAGAAGAAAACATAGGTACTGTACTTATGGACCTTGGCTTAGAGAGGATTTTGTGAATTTGACCTCAAAGCTCAGGAAAGTAAAATCAAAAATAAATTAATGGGACTATATCAAACTAAAAAGCTTCTGCACAGCAAAAGAAACCACGACAAAACAGTCAACCAACCAAATGGGAGAAGATATTTGCAAACAACACCTCTGATAAGGGGCTAATATCAAAAATACGTAATGAACATATACAGCTCAACAACCAGAAAAAGCAAACAATCCAATTAAAAAATGGACAGAGGATCTGAACATACTTCTCCAAAGATGACACACAAATGACCAATGGATATATGAAAAGATGCTCAACTTCACACTAGCTATTAGAAAAATGCAAATAAAACCCACAATGAAATACTATCTCACACCTGTTAGAATGGCTATTTTCAACAAGACAAGTAATAATAAGTGTTGGGGAGGCTGTGGAGAAAAAAGGACCCTCATACACTGCTGGTGGAAGTTCTTTTTAAAATTAAGACTAAAATTACCATATGATCCAGCAGTCCCTCTTTTCGGTGTCTACCCCCAAAATCTGAAGATATTTATCCATAAAGATATATGTACCCTTATGTAAATTGCAGCATTATTCACAGTGGCCAAGACATGAAAACAACCAATGTCCATCGATAGGTGATTGAATAAAAAAGATGTGGTACATACATACAATGGAATATTACTCAAACATAAGCAAAGATGAAATACAGCCATTTGCGACAACATGGATGGACCTTGAGAATATAATGCTAAGCGAAATAAATCAGACAGAAAAAGTCGAGAACCATATGATATCACTCATATGTGGAATGTAAAACTGAAAGCAATAAATGAACAAGACAAACAAAAAAGCAAAAACTCATAAACACAGACAGTTTAGTGGTTACCAGAGGCAAACGGGGGATGTAGAAGAGGATAAAGGGGGTCAATATATGTTTACAGATGAACATTTGACTTTGGGTGGTAAATACACAATACAATATACAGATGATGTATTATAGAATTGTACACTTGAAACCTATATAATTTTATTAACCAATTGTTAAGGTCTGGAATCGTCCACGCCTCAGACAGACAGAGGACATACCTGATAATGCAAGTCACACAGCGAGGTTTATTTCCAGCTAGCTGGGGTCCAAGTCTCTGCCTGACGCAGCGGGTTTTAACAAGGACCCCAAACACTTAAAGCCAAGGGTTTATATAGCATTTTCAAGGCACTCAGTAATTTTTCATAGCTTTAGAGAGTACAAGATAAACTACAGGACTTACATTTTTAACAAGGAGTATAAGATAAACTACAGGACTTACATAGCTTCAAAGAGTATAAGATAAGCTACAGGACCTCTGGTCTCCGTGCTGCAACTGCCCACATCTTGGAATTTACAATTAGGTTGTGTTTCAAGCCAGGGGCTGTCAACCCTGACCTTAAGATAGCAGTTCTCATGCTAACGGTCTCTTACACAATGTCTCCCCAATAAATTTAATTTTAAAAAAGAAACTATATAGTAAATGTGGCAAATATTTGTGGTTTTTGTTTTGTTTTGGCTACCCAGAAGCTAAACATATTTCCTATTTTGGAGATAACAAAAGTTGCAGAAATAGGATGCTCCCAGTAGAGCAGCTAATGTGAAGGAACATTTACTATTTCTTCTCCACTCCCTCATAGCCAAGACATGGCCAAATTTCCTGACTTAGCTGATTGGATGTTCCTTCCTAGGACTTTGAATCTAGATAAATAGTGTAAAGGTGATGAAGCAAAGATTAGTCCTGACAAGGGTGGTAGAGCCAAGAATCTTGGGACAGAGATGAGCAGCCCAAGGACAAGTGTCATAAGTAGTTTCCCTTGGTGACTTCACATTTTCTAAACCCGGGAGTCTAGACTTTACATTAATCATACAAGCTGTCCAATATCCTTACATAAATCTTATTTTGCTTAAGTCAACCAGGATTAGTTTACGTTGTTTGCAACCAAGAATCCTGACTAATTCAATATATTCAAGCGAAGAAGAAAAAAAAAAAAGAACTGCAGAGAAGTACAGGATTCAAGAAACAGTCATAAAAAAATAATATGTTGATGTTGCCTGGAGTGACACCTGGTTTTCTCATACATCCTCAACCTCATCAATAAGCATCAGAGGGGAGCTGTGTGCACTCAGACTAAATGTGTTTCTTTGTCTCTGGAGTCAAAACTGAAGCCCTCACACTGGAATATGATCACACATAAAAGACAGAGGAGAAGCAATGTGAAGACAGATGCAGAGATTGGAGTGATGTGGCCACAAGCCAAAGAAGCTGGCAACTACCAGCTAGAAGAGGCAAGGAACAGATTCTTTTCTTGTGTGGCCTTGCCAACACCTTGATTTTGGACTTCTGATCTTCAGAACTGTGAGAGAATAAATGTCGGTTGTTTCACCTCAGAAAGACCATTGAGGATGACGATACGTTATTTTCATTTTCATTTAATGACATCAACCAAAAGCATTTACTGAAGGATAAAGTCTATATGAGATATGCTAATAGTAGAGGATAAAAGTTACTTAAAAGAAATGTAACAGCGTGAAATGTTCACAGTCTCTCTGACTCAGGCTCATAGCTGCTGCTGTAGATACGCAAATTGACTAGAGGAATTCTGCTTGAGGTTTGAGTATTTTGGAAAAACAGCCCCTTGTCAGAAGGAGTCTGTGCTGAAGAGGTGGGGAACTGTGTGTAAAACAATGACTATTTATCAAAGATTTACAGGAACCTCGGGCCAGACTCAGATCAGAGGGTGGTTCAACACACTGACTAGGCACAAAAAGATTTGGAGCTTTTGTGCTTTTCCTTACATCCCTTCTCTTTCCCTGACTTTTCTCCCCTCCCTGGATATATAGGATTCTGGACCTCGGCGCATTCTTAAGATGGATTTGAGAAACTATAGAAAGCTCCCATTTTCTTGGTGCCTCCTAGGTCAATAACATTTCCTTACTCCAAACTCTGATCTATTGAACACTGGCCCTTTGAAGTGCCAGATACACTGCAACAGAAATAGTTATTGCTCTTAAGGCACTAAAGACCTAAATAAAATGAATATGAAGTGTAACACAAATATGTCATTTTGACAAGTTGAAGTAAATGTGACATTAACATTTTCCCCTGATTTATTTTTCACTTCCCTTGTAGTAACTATTGTTTCCTTTTTTAATGAAACAGTGCACTTTGAAGTACTAAAGAAAACAAAGAGCTCAAAAGTAACAGAATAAAGAATGGAAGAGAGGAGACTTTATAAATCAGGAATATTCAAGTAGAGGACGAGAAGGGGAAAAAAAAAAAAAACCCTCCCAAAATGGATAGAAAATGATACAATATGAAAACTTCTGCTAAGGATCTCATTTGACCAAGAAGAAACAAACAAAATGCAGTTTATAAATCCTGACTTGCCATAAAGTTAATTACATCCTACATTCAGTAGAGAGTGGATTACAAAGAATTGTTATTCTAACTTAATTGTGAACACTAAGAACTGTTTGGAAAGGTAAAAAGTAATATATTTAAAGCTAAGCAAAGGAATTCTGAGTATAGACACTCTTGACTTTAGATAAAAATAGGCACATTTCTGTATCTGGAGATTCTAAAAAAGGAAGGTGGCTTGACAAGAATGAGAGATCCAAAATATAAGTGTTACCCAATGAAAGGGGGTTTGTTTTTCTGCATGCATCAAAGCCAAATGAGACATGAACAGGAGTTTACAACAAAGAAAGTACAGATTTTTATTTAAAGACATGGTGCCAAGCCAGGAGGAGACACAGGTGAGCTAGTGCTCAAAGACAGGGCTCTCTGATGGCTTCTAGAGGATGGTTACATAGGGGAAAGATCAGCAGTCACGGCAGCTAAGGGAGCTGGGGTCCTGGGTCAGGGTTGGGGTATGAGGCAGCTGATCACTGCCTCAGGTCTTGATGTCAGTCATGGTATCCTGTCTTGTTTCAAGGGGATGTGGCTGGCAGGATTGTTCCACTTTCATGCGTCTGGAGCTGAAACACAACTGAGGTTGAAACAGCATAGGGACTTGGGACCAGGGCCTGAAGGAATACCAGATGGCCAGGAAGAACACGGGATAAGCCGACCACAAAAATGCCACCACTCCCTCACTCTCTACACAAAAGTACAAAAGTAGCTGATTATTATCTCCCTTCTAACTGCTTCCTTCCTTGCAGGTGTCGAAACCACTATTCCACATGCACAGTTGATCAAGGTTTGACTGCTATAAGACCTTCCTGGGGTGGAGATAATGAGCAGACTGCCATCTTGCCCCACAGTATAGGTGCAAACATAGTTACCAGGCAACACAGCTGTAAAAGTAAACCTGCCTTTTTCAAAAAGCCTGCCATTTTAAAAAAGACTGCCATTTTAAAAACACCTGCTTTTTTGTGCAAGCTGCCATTGTCCCCAGTTTATAAAAGCTGCCAAACAGAGCCAGCCCTCAGTTTGGAGGACATTTCTTTCCTCTTGTGCTCAAGCATAAGCGTGATAAAATTTGTCTGGAAATTTTTCTGGGTTTCCTCTCTATTTCTATCTTGGGGAACTCAAGAACCCCAATGCCAGTAACAAGGTCAAGATATTATCTTTAGTTTGACTGAAACTCTGTTTCTGTGATCAACCAACCTGAGGCTTTGTTCCAAAGACTGAATGCTGACCAGAATTTGAGGTCCTAAGGGCTTAATGATTAAGGGAGTGGTTGTGTAGTATGTGCAAACGCAGAAGGATAAGAAAAGAAGTGAGTCATAGTACTATTAGACTAGACAAGGCCAGTTTGATTCAGGGAGAAAGAAAAGAGAAACAGTCATTTTTAAAAAGTGAAGTTTTTGCACAGTTACATAAGTCCTCCCAATATCAGCACAAAGTATAAAGAAATGAAAGGGCATGTATCAAAACCTATGCAGTTATACAAATTGCCCTCTGGAAATCTCAAATTTTAATAGATCACTTATGAAAAATGGAAGAAATGACAAATGTCCGAGAGCAAGTTCCAAAATGGCACAATGGAACTCTAAATCGGCAATCCAATCCTATTATCAATCAGGGTCTCCAGCAAACAGAATCAATAGGAGATACATATGTATATAAAGAGATTTATTATTAGAAATTAGTTCCTACGATTACGGAGGCTGAGAAGGCCTGTGATCTGCCATCTGCCAGCTGGAGAACCAGGAAAGCCTGTGGTATAAATTCCAGCCCAAGTGTAGGAGAACACTAATGTCCTACCTCCAAAACAAGCAGAGGGAGTGAATTCTTCCTAACCCCATCTTTTGTTTATTCAGGCCTCTAAGAACTGGATGATGCCTGCCCACATTGGGGATGGCAATGGGCTTTATTCTGTCTCCCCATTCAAATGTTAATTTCATCCAAAAACACCCTTCCAGACACACCCAGAATAATGTTTAACCAAATATCTGGGCACTGGTGGCCCAGTCAAGTTGACATAGAACTATCACAGACAATGGAAGAGGTTTTTAAACAACAAGAAGAGGACAGACCCATGCTTGAGGCTGGTGGCCCAGGGAGGAGCAGTGTGTGGAAGTTGAAAGGGATAGTCTCTGGGGCAAACAAAGAGAGCTGAGGGATGGCAGGAGATTCTCCCCTCTTTTCATGACTGGTGACATGACCGTGGGCAAGTTCCTTAATCTCTGAGGACCTAAATTTCTATTTCTCTATAGAAATGTGACCATTTCATATACTTTTTAATAGAGATTATAATTTCTACCTCATAGGACTCTTAGAATTAAATCATGTCTATAAAGAATTTAGCACATGGCAGGTATCATGAAATAAGTGAGTACTGAACATTTCATGACAGAGCATTAAATAACGAACTAAAAACCTTTAATAACAAAGCTAAACATGTAATAGCAAGCAAAAACACTCACTTTTAATTTAGATTTGGTCTTCTTCATTAGAAAATATTGGAAAACTAGAAAAGTGTGAATAAGCTTTCTTCAAAAGAATTGATGCTTAAGATATTGGTAACATAGTAATTTTTAATTGTTTTTGATTTTTCAAATCTCCAATTCCAGATGAATTAGAATTTACAGCTACTAATATACATGGAATTTTGGACCAAAATTCCCTGTATAAGGACGAAAGATTCCAGGGAGAACTTGAATGAATGTTTTCATTTTCAAAAGTGGGCAAAAGTGGATTCTGATAACATCAGACCCATAAAGAAAGAAAAGGCAGATATTGAAAGCTAAGTGAATTGTTTTAATGAAATAATTCTAGCTCTGTTGATCAAGCAGATGGTTAGTGATACTTAGAAAAGGAAGAGATGATCAGCTAAAACCAGCATCAATTTACTAAGAACTAGTTATGCCCTACTAATCTTGATTCTTTTTTAGAGAAAGTTAATTTAACAAGAGATCTAGGAGAACCACATGTTAAATCTGGGAGCCTAGGAGCAAGCTATTCATGGCTCCAGCAGGTGGGCATGCAGAAGATCCACAGGTACCTGGGGCTGAAGATGAGAAATGATGGAGGGATTTAGGGTTGAGGACTCCATGATCAGAACTAGGGTCTGAGGAACCTGGTCAGAGCTGGAAATGGAGCACATTCAGAACTGGACAGTGTGGTTGGTGTTTGAGATGGATATTAGCATGCATAGGGCTATGGTTTTTGGACCATGAGAGAGTGAAAAAAATAGGACTGGCAGGAGGAGAAGTTACAAGAAACAGCTGTCAACCTCATGCAGAGGTCTGGAGCTGGAACTGCGCTTTAGAGACATCCTGAATTGAGCCTGTGTTCTGCCCCCATGTACCAGGAACTGGATGTGGGCTAGTGCCTGGGACTTAAGTAATATTGTAGCCCCTTCAGCAGAAGGCAATGCCAGGGGAGACACCCAGCTCTAAGCCTTCAGCAGCTGAGGGAAAGCACCTCTGTCCTGAAGGGGGATGAGTGGTGTACATAGTGCTCACTTCACTTGGCTTGATGGTGGGTCTCTACACCAAAGAAGATCACCTACAGCACACCTAGACCACGAGCATGACTGAAATTGGTGGTAGTGGTGGTACTTGTGGAAAAGTCAAAAACTTTTGCAGACAGATCAGCTCTTTGCTAACAAGTTATTTAATCCCTTTGAGTTTCCAGTTTCCTCTGCATTTGTACAACATATAGGGTGAGGATTAAAAGGCATAACATATAAAGTACCTAGCACTAAGCCCAGCCTATAGTAGGTGCTAAGTGTGAGTTTTCTTCCCTCTTGGACTTTAGGAAGGGTAGAGTTTACAAGTGAGAATCAGGTGACTTGGACAATGAAGAGAAGTAGTATTTGGGGGCTTGAAATCAGGTTGGGTCAAAATAGCACTTAGAGACTTCTGATGGCAGGACAAAGGTTTACTAACAACTTGGATTTAGTTAGAGAGAAAACTGGCACATCAAATCCCTGGATGAATCAAAACTTAAATGTACATCTCAACAAAGCTGTTTGAATAAAGCAAACAAATAAATAATAAAATTTTAAAAGAAAGAAATATCGGTATATCAGATGATAGAATCAGAGAGATCACTACACTTTGAAATGATGGGGTGCAATAAAGAATATAAAATTTAACAGGGATACATATGAAGTTTTAATATAGGTCCAACAGTTAAATTGCCCATACTCACAATGTACACTAAAGGAAAATTGATAATAATGGCAGATAATTACTGGATACCAAATGTGTAACCATGAGGCAGGCCCTATACTTTGTGCTTTATATATTATGCACCTGGATGCCACAAAGTGCTAAACCCTTTACAGGGGTGATTTCCATTGATCCTCTCATCAAACCTGAAAGACAGGTGATTTTATTAGCCTTGCATTTCGTAGACGTGAACTTTGGTTTGGGGGGTAAGAATGCTGTCCAACGTGACATAATGGCGACATGGCAGACCCAGGAAACTATCTAAGAATTGTGAAATCTAAAGCTCTTTCACATGACCACCATACAATGATATTCTCCAATGTCAGAGAGAAAGGAAACTAGCATATAATAAATTATATGTTATACCATTCCATCCACATATTAATCAATATATGTAAGTTGCAAGTAATAAAATAATTCAACTTAAATAGGTTTGAACAAGAGAGAATGTAATAAAATGAAAGTTCAGAGGTAGAATGACATTGAGGGTTGACTTAATCTAATGGCTCCATCTCTATGTCCCTACAAGTCTCTCTACTTGGCCTCTTCTGATGTTGGTTTTTCTCCTCCCTGCGAGTGACAAGCTCACAGCCTATCCAGGACTCTCATTCATGAGCAATAAATCCAGACAAAGAGAGAAAGGATCGTTTCCAGGAACTTCCTCCCAAAAAATGAGAAATATTTTTCCTGAAATCTCAAGTCACCTCTAATTCCATCTCCCAGGTGAAACATATTAACAAATCAAAGACATGAGAATACCTATAGGCCAATTAGACCACTCCTGGAATTGCAAGTGAGGCCAGCATTCTCTGAGACATGCAGACTTCCTAGAAAAGGAGTGGATACCTGAATAAAATGAAGTTTCTGTTAGGAAGAAGAAAGAAAGGAAAGAATGGATACTGGGTAGGCAATCAACAATGTCTAGTTCAAAGCAATAAATTCTTATGTCATTCTCCTTTTGCTGATGAACTGTAGTTTTAAAACAGTTCTTGTAAAATTATCTGTGATTTTTACATTGATTATAAATTTATATTGATTATGAGCCAAATGTATCAGATGGTTAATCCAACCTTGAGCTCATTAGTAAGAGTGCCCAGGTCAAAAGGAGTAGTTTTGTTGTATTTGCTACCGGTTCAGTCATTTGGGAATTATGGTATCAACTTTAGATGTTATATTTTAAGAGGAATATTAAACAGAGATCATAGAGGATGTGAAAGTATAGCATAGTCATGAAACTGGGGACTTAGTAGATTGAATTCTGCTAGTTTCCCTGTGTGTAATCTTCAGCAGGTTCTATAAACTCTAAGCTTCAGTTTCTCGTCTATAAAATGGGGCTATTGGTAATATTAATATTTACCTTGCAGAGTTGCTGGGAAATTTCAGTAAGAGCAAATTCTGCAAATTACCAGGAGCATGACTACTTGGTTATTATGGTCTCTGGACTCTAGTTTCTGCTGAATTTGTTCAGTTCAAGAATTGCCTAGAAGGCCCCAGTGAGCTTGTTTGGCACCACCTTTAACTCACCTGGTCATAACTCTTGGTCCCTTTCCTTGATTTCCACAGAAAAGCAAATAATTCATCCTTAACCCCTAAAATCTCACTTACACCAGTCCCTTTAGTGGTCTTACTAAGGTTTTGGGGATGTGGACAGGATTTACTTCTATAGAACCTTAAACCTTAAAATAAAATATTGGGCATTCTTGTTTTCATTTATTATAAAGTAAATGCATCATCAGTACAGAAGGGCAGAAAGGAAAAGGTAAAAATTTCCCTCTCACCATTCCCATTCTCCAAAAGTAACCATTGTAAATAGGACATATATATATATATTCCCCGCCCCCCAGAAATAATGCATAACAAACAAGATTTCTTCCAACCCTGGGTTGAATTGAACATTTCATCTCTTTTCATCCTCAGTGACCAAATTCCATGAGGTCAGGCCATGCTCTGCAAACGCAAGGTCTCAACTTAGAAACAGCAGCAGATAAAGGTCCCACGGACAAACTTCTCTACTAAGAGCCAAGCCCTTCCTCAGATATTGCTGCAGTTTAGGTGGGATGGCAGTGTGGGGGAGGTTGAACAACTTGAATTCTCCCTTACAGATGTGGGCCTGGACAGGATGGCCAACTGGACTTGGGGAACAGCTGGGTGGTACCAGTTCTTGGAAGGTGGGGGCAGAAAAGCCACCTGACGAGCCATTGCTAGAAGCCCTGAACCTGTCTGCAAAAACTGGTCTACGCTTGTCTGGAGTGGCCCAAGCTTTCAGAGTGATCAGAGATGAGCAAGAAGGGCCCAACAGGGCCCAGACAGGAGCCAGAACAGACCCAGAGGAAGGATCCAGCCCAAGTAGGAACATGTTGGTCCGTGGGGCAAGTCGGTTGTCAGTGTACCAATTAAATGTTAACAGGGAAGCTAGAGCAGCGATGGAAGGAGAAAAAAAAGGTTACAGTTTGTGGAAAGTAAACTACACTGAAAACATCTTCTGGAGCCCAAGACCCAGCTTGGTTCTGTTCTCAGGCCATCGGGGGCAAGGGTGAGCCTGTCTAATGCATGAGAGGAGTGAGCCATGGGAGAAAAGGGAACAGAGTTTATATGCAAACAAATTGTCGATGAGAACTTCCCAAACTTGTGGACAGAACTGGATTCTCGAATCCAAGAAGCAAATAGAACACCTAATTACCTCAATCCCAACAGGCCTTCTCCAAGGCACATTGTATTGAAGCTGTCTAAAATCAATGACAAAGAAAGAATCCTCAAGGCAGCCAGGGAAAAGAAGACAGTAACCTATAAAGGAAAGCCCATTAGATTATCATCAGATTTTTCAGCAGAAACTCTACAAGCCAGGAGGGAGTGGAACCAAATATTCAAACTATTGAAAGACAGAAATTATGAGCCACAAATAATATATCCAGCAAAGATATCCTTTAGATATGAAGGAGGAATAAAGACCTTTCCAGAAATACAGAAGCTGAGGGAATATTCTAATACATGACCTTCACTAAAGAAATACTAAAGGAGGCTATTCGACCACCATCAACAGGGACAATTTGTGGCAACCAAAACATAAAAAGGCGGGGAGTAAAGTCCTGAACCGGAATATGGGAATGGAGAAAGTAAGCATGATGAAGAAAATGGAATACTCTAAATATCAAGCTTTCTTTTATATAAACTTAAAGGTAACCACTCAAAAAAAATCCAGAACTGAAATATATATATTGTAATAAAAGAAGAAACAGAGGGAAACATCATAGAATACCACCACACAGAAATAATAGAGAACAACAAAAAGGCAAAGAAACAATGGAGACACAGCCTTACCAGAAAACTAAAAATAGAATGACAGGAAATCCTCACGTATCAATAATCACCCTAAATGTAAATGGAGTGAACTCACCAATAAAAAGGCACAGAGTAGCAGATTGCATCAAAAAACTAAACCCAACCATATGTTGTCTCCAAGAGACACATCTCAGTTACAAGGACATGCATAGACTCAAAGTGAAAGGGTGGAAATTGACACTCCAAGCAAATGGTACCCAGAGAAAATCAGGTGTAGCCATAATGATATCTGATGAAACAGACTTCAGGGTGAAAAAGATAACAAGAGACAACGATGGACATTTCATAATGGTAAAGGGTACTATATAACAAGAAGACATAACAGCCATCAATATTTACGCCCCCAATCAGGGAGCACCGAAATATACCAAGCAACTACTAACAGAACTAAAGGGAGAAATTGACCAAAACACAATTATACTAGGGGACTTAAATACATCATTGACAGCTATGGATAGACCATCCAAACAGAAAATAAATAACGAAATAGCAGCCCTAAATGACACATTAGATGAAATGGACATAATTGACATATATATAGAGGACCTCATTCTAAAACATCAGACAATACATTTTTTTGTAGTGTACATGGAACATTCTCAAGAATAGACCATATATTGGGACACAAAACTAGCCTCAGCAAATTTAAGAAGACTGAAATCATACCAAGCATATTCTCTGATCACAAGTCTTTGAAATTGGATATCAACTGCAAAAAGAAAGCAGGAAAAAACACAAATACATGGAGATTAAACAACATACTTTTAAAGAACGACTAGGTGAAAGAAGAAATTAGAGGAGAGATCAAAAGATACATAGAAACAAATGACAATGAAAATACATCCTACCAAATTTTTTGGGATACAGCGAAAGCAGGTTTAAGAGGGAAATTTATATCATTACAGGCCTATCTCAAGAAACAAGAAAAATCCCAAATAAATAACCTCATGTTACACCTTATAGAACTAGAAAAAGAAGAACAAGTGAAACCCAAGGTCAGCAGAAGAAAGGAAATAACAAAAATCAGAGCAGAACTAAATGAAATAGAGAAGAAAAAGACAATAGAAAAAATTAATGTGACAAAGAGCTGGTTCTTTGAAAAGATTAACAAAATTGACAAACCCTTGGCTAGACTCACTAAGATAAAAAGAGAGAAAACACTAATTAACAAAATCAGAAACGAAAAAGGGGAAGTATTCACGGACACCACGGAAATACAAAGGATCATCCAAGAATACTATGAAGGACTATATGCCACCAAATTCAATAACCTAGAAGAAATGGACAAGTTCTTAGAAACATATAGCCTTCCTAGGCTGAACCATGAAAACTGGAAAATCTAAACAGACCGATCACTAGTAATGAAATTGAATCAGTCATCCAAAACGTTCCCCAAAGCAAAAGTCCAGGACCAGATGCCTTCACTAGTGAATTCTACCAAACCTTCAAAGAGGATCTAATACCAATCCTGCTCAAACACTTCCAAAAAATTGAAGAAGAGACAGTACTCCCTAACTCATTTTATGAGGCCAACATTACCCTGATACCAAAACCTGGTAAGGACAACACAAAAAAAGAAAACCAGAAACCAATATCTCTGATGAATACAGATGCAAAAATCCTAAACAAAATTCTAGCAAATCGAATACAACAATGCATTAAAAAGATTATTCATCAGGACCAAGTGGAGTCCATTCCCCGGGGCACAAGGATGGTTCAACATCCACAAATCCATCAATGTGATATATCACATAAACAATATAAAGGACAAAAATCATATGATTATATCAATTGATGCAGAAAAAGCATTTGACAAGATACAACAGCCATTTATGATTAAAACACTTAATAAAATAGGTATAGAAGGAAAATACCTTAACATAATAAAGGCCATATATGACAAGCCCTCAGCTAATCTAATAATTAACAGTGAAAAACTGAAGCCCTTTGCTCTACGTTCAGGAACACGACAGGGTTGTCCCCTATCACTTCTGCTTTTCAACATAGTGTTGGAAGTCCTCGCCAGAGCAATCAGGCAAGAGAAAGAAATAAAAGGCATCCAAATTGGGAATGAAGAAGTTAAATTGTCACTCTTTGCAGATGACATGATGCTATATATAGAAAATCCTAAAGATTCCACCAAAAAACTATTAGAAACAATCGACGAATACAGTAAAGTTACTTGCTACAAAATCAATGTACAAAAGTCCACTGCATTCCTATATACTAACAATGAAATCTCAGAAAAAGAAATAAAAAAAAAAACAATTCCTTTTGCAATTGCAGCAAAAAGAATAAAATATCTAGGAATAAACTTAACCAAGGATGTGAAAGACCTATATGCTACAAACTATAAGACATTTTTTAAAGAAATTGAAGAAGACACAAAGAAATGGAAAGACATTCCGTGCTCATGGATTGGAAGAATCAACATAGTTAAAATAGCCATATTATCCAAAGCAATACACAGATTTAATGCAATCCCCCATCAAAATTCCAATGGCATTTTTTAAAGAAATAGAACAAAAAATTATCAGCTTTTTTTGGAACCACAAAAGACCCCGAATAGCCAAAGCAATCTTAAGAAAAAAGAACAATGCTGAAGGTACCACACTCCCTGACTTTAGCTTGTACTACAGGGCTACAAAAATCAAAACAGCATGGTATTGGTAGAAAAACAGACACATAGACCAATGGAATAGAATTGAGAACCCAGAAATAAAACCATATAAATATGGACAGATAATTTTTGACAAAGAAGCTAAAAACATACAATGGAGGAAAGACAGCCTCTTCAATAAATGGTGCTGGGAGAATTGGAAAGCCACGTGCAAAAGGATGAAACTGGACTGCTATCTGTCACCATGTACCAAAATTAATTCAAAATGGATCAAAGACTTAAGCATAAGACCTGACACAATAAACTGCATAGAAGAAAACATACATACTAAACTTATGGACCTTGGGTTCAAAGAGCATTTTATGAATTTGACTCCAAAGGCAATGGAAGTAAAAGCTAAAATAAACGAATGGGACTATATGAAACTTAAAAGCTCTGCACAGCAAAAGAAACCATCGACAAAATAAAGAGGCAACCAACTGAATGGGAGAAGATTTTTTGCAAACAGTGCCTCCGATAAGGGGCTAATATCCAAAATATACAAGGAACTCATGAAACTCAACAACAAAAAAACAAACAACCCAATTGAAAAATGGGCAGACGACCTGAAGAGACATTTCTCCAAAGAGGACATACAAATGGCAAATAGACATATGAAAAAATGCTCAACATCACTAATCATCAAAGAAATGCAAATAAAAACCACAATGAGATATCACCTCACCCCAGTCAGAATGACTATCATCAAGAAGACAAATAGTAACAAGTGTTGGAGAGGCTGTGGAGAAAAAGGAACCCTCATACACTGTTGGTGGGAATGCAGACTGGTGAAGCCCTTATGGAAGGCAGTGTGGAGGTTCCTCAAAAAATTACGAATAAAATTACCATATGACCCAGCAATCCCTCTCCTGGGTATCTACCCAAAAATTCTGAAAACATTTACCCATAAAGACAGGTGTGCTCTAATGTTCATTGCCACTTTGTTTACGGTGGCCAAGACATGGAAACAACCAAAATGTCCTTCGATAGATGAAAGGATAAAGAAGTTGTGGTATATATACACAATGGAATACTGTTCGACAGTAACAAAAGATGATATAGGAACATCTGTGACAACATGGATGGATCTTGAGAGTATAATGCTAAACGAAATAAGTCAGACAGAAAAAGCAGAGAACCATATGATTTCACTGATATGTGGTATATAAACCAGAAACAGCAAAAGAACAAGGCAAACAAATGAGAAGCAAAAACTCATAGACACAGACAATAGTTTAGTGGTTACCAGAGGGTAAGGGGGGTGGGGGATGGAAGATGAGGGTAAGGGGGATCAAATATATGGTGATGGAAGGAGAACTGACTCTGGGTGGTGAACACACAATGGGATTTATAGATGATGTAATACAGAATTGTACACCTGAAATCTATGTAATTTTACTAACAATTTTCACCCCAATAAATTAAAAGAAAAGAAAAGAAAAATAATAAACAAGACACATCTGCAGGTTGATGTGTCCTAAAGCAGCAACATGTACCCATGCTCCAGACTAACGGTCACCTTGGCCCAGCAGTAAGTGCTTCATAAATATTTATTGAACGAATGCTAAAAGTGTCACCTAGATAGAATGGATTGTCTTCATTCATCCTAAACCTCTCAGCTGTCCTCTATGGACTTTCACCATTTGGCTTGCTCGAACACAATGGTCCTTTCTTAAAGGAGTCAGGGTTAGGAATGGTCAGCAGCTTTGTTCCACTGGCTGTCACTTTCTGCTAGCAAATCTTGCTGCTGACTCTGCTGACTGCTGCCCCTATCCCATACCTTCTTTGTCCATTTCCCACCTTTTTCTGCCCTGGTCTGTACCCTAGGAAGGGCCCTGCTGACAGCTCCTGCAGGCTCCCTTCCACTGGTTGCCATTGAGTTGGGTCAGAAGAAGGGACCAGCAGGCAATTGGAGGGTGGAGGAGAGAGAGTAGGTATTCTTTCCTTCCTCATTCCTTGCTTCTGTATCTTACTGGCCCTCCCAGCAGCCCATTCTCCAAGGTCCATCTCACCCTGGGTTTGGAAGCACCATGTGTCACTGACACACCCCCAGCCCTTCAGCCCTTAGGGTAGTGACAGGGTAGCAGGTGGTGCCTGGCAGTGGTGGTCTCAAACATCACCATCCCATTTGTTCCCATAACCTGACCCACAGCTCTGCAGGTGATCTCTTCATGGAAGTCTCTGCTTTGGAATTATTGGCACTGAAATCTGTGTCCTGAGTAACCCTGAAAGATGCAGCTCCTCTTTTTACTTAAGGTACATAGATCAAGGTCCCTGGATGAGGGGGTAAAGCCAGAGCAATTTACTGAAAAGATTGAGAACAGCTTGAGCGTGGACTGCAAGTTAGTGATTTAAATCCTTTGCTTAAAACACAGCGATTTGTGTATAAAAGCCGATTAATTCTTTAATTTAAACTTACGTCATAGTTTTCCATACTAGAAGACCTTTATTTTTCATTTCCACATTTAAACAAGTAATTTATTTTAAAATATCTTAAAGATTAAATGTAATGACAAACATTGAATGTGCAGTGTGTCAAAATTCTTGTCTGAAACAAGTTCCATAAATTTCACATAATTTACCTCCTTTTCCTCTACTTTGTGTCTTCTGATTGTTTTATAGATCACACCTTATTTTCCCATTAACCTTTTGAGAAACAAATTATGAAAAAAACATGTTTTCTCATCTACCAAGGAAGGGATTTGGGTTGGGAAATGTGGAGGCCCTGCTCAGATTCCAAAATTCGGGGTTTTTAATTCTGTAACTTTTATAATGTTTATTTTAAGATTTATGAGTGTGGTAATGGTGATAAGTTACACTATTTTTTTTTAAGACTCAATTATTATATTAACTCTGTTTGTGCTCCCTTAAAGCACAGGGATCTAGAAAGCATTCTCTTTTAGTTGCTACCATGATATTTATTCTAAAACTGAATATTTTTCTTTGCCTTGAGCTCCTCTGAGCTTTGCTGTTTTATTTTTTCCTGTTCGTCCACATGTCATTCCCCTTAACAGTTGCCTTGGTTTTTTATCCACTTGCACCTTCCCGTTACCAAGTTTACTTCCATCCCTTTGGGAGAAATCAAAACATTTTTTCTATAATAGTTGTTACATTCTAAAACATCTTTTCTAGTCAAACCAGTAGTAAAAGTAGAAGGGCATGAAAACAGTATGGTGGTTCCTCAAAAAATTAAACACAGAATTACCGTATGATCCAGCAATCCCACTTCTGTTTATATATATTCCAAAGAATTGGAATCAGGGTCTTGAAGAAATATTTGTACACCCATGTTCATAGTGACATTATTCACAATCACCAAAATGTGAAAACAGCCCAAGCACCCATCAACAGATGAATGGATAAACATGTGGTATACGAGTTTATATATAATGGAATATTATTCAGCCTTAAAAAGTAAGGGAATTCTGACACATGGTACAATGTGGATGAACGTTGAGGACATCATGCTAAGTGAAATAAGCCAGTCACAAAAGGACAAATACTGTATGATTCCACTTATGTGAGATACCTAGAGAAGTCAAATTCATAGAGACAGAAAGTAGAACGGTGGAAGAATGGAGGGAGGGTAGAATTAGGAGTTGTTGTTTAATGGCTACAGAGCTTCAGTTTGGGAAAATGAAGAGTTCTGAAGATAGGTTGTACAACAATGTGACTGCCCTTAACAGTATTTAACTGTACACTTAAAAATGGTTAAGGTGGTAAATTTTATGTTGTGTATTTTACCACAATTTTTATTTAAAGAAAAAAAAGGAGGGCGGGAGAGAGTTCCCGGTAAACTCAGTGAGAAGGTAAAAGCATGAAGATTACTAAAAGGTTGCACTGAAGTAGGCGTGAGCCATGGCAGAAATATACTAGTTACTCTGCTAACTTCCTTTTTCCTCCGCCATTTCCTCCTGAAAGAAGAGAAGATTGCATGAGTGCCTGTCTCATGGTGTGTGGTCACCGTCTGTGATCTGCGACACTACCCTCATATGATTTCTCTCCCGCTCTGTCTCCTTTCTATTTTGTCCCTAAACTATTGGTGTTTATGCTCTTCTCCTCCTATGTCCTCTCCATAAATAACCTTATGTAAACCCCTAATTGTCACTACCTCTAATAAGCTGTCTCCAAATTTAAGTCTCTAGTTCAAAATGAGCATTTATCCACCGGTGAAACTCTCCTCTTACGGATTCACAGGTACCTGAAAAAACTCAACACATGCATGTGGATTCATGTTTCCCCGTTTTAACCATATCTTCTTATTTGCTGTATTCTGATGCTTTGACATCTTACAGCCTTGCTGATCCTGGAGGGTCGGCCCCTTCCAGGGTTAGACAGTTTCTAGAAATAACAAACAACTAGCCTGGACCTCACCTTTCAAAGGCAAACCAGCCAATTCAGAACTCGCACCCTCAACCACCTCCTCAATTTAGCTCTCACATCAGGGTCACCATCCTACCTTAATTACCCAGACCCAGGTATTAGGCACTATGGATATTCCCTATGCCTCAGAGCCCACTGAAGTTATTCAATCCTGCTTACCCTGCCTTATCTGTTCCTTCCTGAAGAAACCATACTAAGGGCTCTTACCCACAGATTTCCCATCTTCTTCTGCCTCTGGCCTCCCGTTGTGGCCCTGCATGGGTGGTGTCTCTCTCCTCTTGGGATCTATGAGTCACAAACTATCTTTTCAATGGCAATTGTTTCAAGCAAATTGCCTCACCATACCTGAATAATAATAAAACTACAAAGTAAGAGAGTTGACCTAATTGACATACATAGAAGACTGCATTCCAGATTGAAAGAGTTTTTTGAGTGTCCATACAACATTTAGCAAATATTGACCGTGACCTGGACCATAAAGCAAATTTCAAATAACTGAATCATTCAAGTATGTTCACAGTGAAATTAAGCCAGCAATTAACTAAAAACAAACAACAACAACAAAAAAAATCTTTAAACGTTTGGAAATTAAGCAATACACTTTTAAGTTACCAAGTAATATACTTTTATGTTACCCTATTCTCAAAGAAGAAAATAAAGAAAACAAAGAAGAAACAATACAAAATATTAGATATATTTTGAAATGAATAATAAAAGAATGACATCAAAATTGAGAGGCAGTTAAAGTAAAGCTTAGAAAGAAATTTATGACTATTTTTTATTGAGGTGTAATTGGCATATAACATTATAGTTTCAGGTGTGCAACATAATGAATTGATATTTGTATACACTGCAAAATAATCACCACAATAACTCTAGTTACCATCCATCACCATATATAGTTAAAAAACATTTTTTCTTGTGATGAGAATGTTTAAGATTTACTCTTAGCAGCATTCAAATATAAATGCACATATTAGAAAATAAAAAAATGAAAAACCAATGATTTAGGTATCCATCTTAAGAAGTAATAAAAACAACAAATTAAACCCAAAAAAGTAGAAAAAGGAAATAATGAAGATGTGAGCAAAAATTATTGAAAAAGAAAGTAAACATAAATGGGAAGAAAATCAACAGCTACAACAAAAAGACTTTGAACAGAACAATGAAACTGAATTTTCTATAGCAGGTGTTGGCAAAGTACATCTAGTGGACCAAACCCAGCCCAACACCTATTTTAATATAGGCCATGAGCTAAGAATGGTTTTCACACTATCTAATATTTGAGAAAAGATCAAAAGAAAAATAATATTTCGTGACATATGAAATTGAAATTTCAGTGTCCAAATAGTTATTGGAACATAATCATGCTCATATATTTACATACTGTCTATGGTTGCTTTCACAATAGAATGGCAGAGCTGAGTGGTCACAATAAGTGGGCTGCAAAATCTAAAATATTTTCTATCTGGCTCTTTACAGAAAAAGTTTCGTAGCCCCTGGCATATAGCAATGCTTGGGCATATAACAGACATTTTAAAACTACTTGATGATTAAAAATTTGTAAGATAAATGAACAAATAACCAATCAATTTGCAGACTTTGAAACCTCACTATATTAGATAAGACAGTTTGTAGCAAACATCATCAATATTTACACTTTTACAGAAGCTTGACAAGTTTATTCTATAGCATCAAGGCAAAAAGAGAAAGAGACAGAGAGATTAGAGAGTCAAAGGGATTTAAAGACACAATGACAGAGTGAGAAACTACAAATTATCAATAGCAAGAATGAAAAGGAGGATTATCCTACAAATCTTACAAGATATTATGAACAATTTCATGAAAATAATTTGAAATTTTAAGAAAATGGATAAATTCTTATATAAACATAACTTATCAAAATTTACTAAGAAGAAATAGAAAATCTTGCCAAATAGAAAAACCATATCTATTACAAAAAGTGAGTTTGTGTGTTAAAATCTTCTCATAAAGAAAACTCTAAGACCAGATGACCTCATTGGTGAATTTGAAGAAATAGCAATATTATAGAAATTCTTCCAGACTCTAGAAAAGTTCAATTTTATAAGTTTTATTAGCCCAGCATAACTTTGATATGAAAATCTGACAAAAATTAGAGGAAAAAAATTACAGGAAAATTTACATATGAGGCCTGACAATTAAGTTCGAGAACTTACCACTGTGCACTTACATTGGCAGGACTGTATAAACAGCTTGATAAGGTTTCATAACCTTGGTATATCAGTGTCTCAGAGTTGTGTTTGTGTCAATGTGTGCCCCGGTGTCTTGCTGAGTGGCATTCATTATTGTTGTTCGTGTTTTTCTGTGCTGATACGAGAATGTCAGAGCTTGAATTAGAGTAATGAACAAGCATTAAATTTCTTCTTAAACTGGGCAAGAGTGGAAGTGAAATCAGGGACCTGCTAGTCCAAGTTTATGGGGATAATACCTTGAAGAAAATGGCAGTGTACAAATGGATTAAACATTTTTCTGAGGGGAGAGAATGTGTCACTGATGAAGACAGGTCAGGGTGGCCAGTAACAACCAGAACTGACTAAAATATTGAAAATATTGAGAAAATTAATCAAATTGTGCATCAAAATCATTGGCTGACTATGAGAAGCATAGCAGACCAGGTAAACATTGACAGAGAAGCAGTTAGGAAAATCTTAACTGAAAATCTTGGAATGAAAAAGGTGTCTGCAAAAATGGTCTGGAAGGAGCTCACTGATGAACAAAAACAAAGGGAGTTTCTAGCCAGTAAACAAATAACTATATTGGAACACCCTCCCTACTCACCTGACCTGGTCCCCAATTACCTCTTTCTTTACCTGAAGAGAAAGGAAATATTGAAAGGAAGACATTTTGATGACATTCAGGACATCAAGGTTAATATGGCAACAGCACTGATGGCCATTCCAGAAAAAGAGTTCCAAAATTGCTCTGAAGGGTGGTCTAGGCACTGGTGGACTAGGTGCATAGCTTCCTAAGGGGAGTACTTTGAAGGTGACCATAGTGATATTCAGCAATGAGGTATGTAGCACTTTTTCTAGGATGAGTCCTCGAACTTAATTGTCAGACCTCATATACATTATAGTCACTTTTGGATAAATCATATATTTCACAATTAAAAAATTTAAAGAATTAGGTAATTCCAACATGGCTCAGTAGGTAAACGCTGTGCTTACCTTCTCTCAACCATCATTGAGAATCACCTAAAATCTTGCTGAACCGAAGCTCTACAGCTAAAGACGCGCAGAAGAAGCCACCTCAAGACTAGTAGGAGGGGCAGAGATGCTCAACAGGCTGGTCCCACACCTGCATGTGACCATTAAAGATTGGGAGGGATATTTTGGCTGTGGAGGTCCCCCGCAGCCTCCAGAGGAGCAAGAGATTCCAGCCCTACCCCAGCCCAGGGTTCCAGTGCTGGGGAAAGAAGTCCCAATAATTTCTGGTTATGAAAACAAGCGGAGATTGTGACTGAGACAGAGGGCAGCTACACTCCCAGGCGCTCCTCTTAAAGGGACCATGCATGGACTTACCCAACAACGGAGCCACTTGCTCTGAGCTCCAGCACTGGGGCAGCAGCTGGAAAGGTGGCAGGGACTTATGGTGGGGAGCTTAGTTTTCTGGCTAGGGATGGGGGCTGGAGAGGCGGCTTTCTCCTACACAGAGGAGCTGGCAGAGGCCATTGTTTTTTTGTTGAGCCCTCCCCCTTCCTGGCATACTGACATAGGTGGCTGACATATCTGAGTCTCCACCATTTGTTCACTGCCATGCCCTGGTGATTGGAGACCTTGCCCCACCCAAGTTTTGGGCACACCCAAGCCATTTCCAGTGGCTTTTTTGTACAAACCACCTGACTTAGCTCAAGCTGCACACTTTCCTAGGGTCTCCAAAGGTTCGCAGAACCCAGAAACATAGCATCTGGCTTGAGCATGTCCTGTACCTCTGGCTAAGCAGCCCTAAGCTCGGCACTAGTGGCAGCTAGCCTTAGTTCATGGCTTGGACTGTCACAGCACATCCAAGCACAGCACGGGTAGCAGCCATCTGCAGATTTCTTCGTGGCTCCTGCCGGGTGGCCCCAGGTGGGGCCCGTGCTGTGCCTGAACTTTACCTATAGTGGATCTCCTCCAAAGCGGTTCTGGGGCTGGTGCCCCAGTGGCCAGCTTCAAAATGAGCTGGAGCATCAAACAACTGCCTTCAAGTATGATACACCCAAGGGGAAGATTGGGAAGGCACCAGAGCCCTGCTGAGGCCAATACTGCTCTGTAGGATCAGCCCCTGCACAACAACTCTTCCACTGTAGTCAAGGCCAGTCCTCACAACCAGTGAGCCAAAGGGTCAGTCCTTCTCATTGATGTGCAATTATCAACCAAGGCTCAATTACAAGAGGAGGGTACACACAACCCACACAAGGGACACACCTGGAGTTCATGGCTCAGGTGACCAGAAAGACTGTGTCACTGAGCCCCACAGCACACCTACTACATAAGGCCACTCTACTAAGACCAGAAGACATAGCAGCCCTACCTACTACATAGAAACAAACACAGAGAGGCAGCCCAAAATGGGGAATATGTCCCAAATAAAAGAACAGAACACAGCTCCAGAAAAGGAACTAAGTGAAATAGAGATAAACAATCTATCAGACACAGAGTTCCAAACACAGTTTATAAGGATGCTCAGTGATCTCAAGAAGAACTTTAACAAAGAGCTAGAAGACATAAAAATGGAGATAGAAATCATGAAAAAGAACCAATCAGAAATAAAGAATACAATAATGGAAATGAAGAACATATCAAAGGGAATCAACAGATTAGATGAAGCAGAGGATTGAACCAGCGATGTAGAAAATAAGGTAGCAGAAAACAGTTAACCAGAACAGCAAAAAGAATCCAAAAAACTGAGGACAGTTTAAGGGGCCTCTGGGACAACATCAAGCATACAAACATTCACATCATAGGGGTAACAGAGAAGAGAGAGAGCAAGAAATTGAAAACCTATTTGAAGAAATAATGACAGAAAACATCCCTAACCTGGCGAGGGAAATAGACATACAAGTCCAGGAAGTGCAGAGAGTCGCAAACAAGATGAAGCCAAAGAGTCCCACACCATGACACATCATAATGAAAAGGCCAAAGGTTAAAGACAAACAGAGAATCTTAAAAGCAGCAAGAGAAAAGCAGTTAGTTACCTACAAGGGAGCTCCCATAAGACTGCAGCTGATTTCTCAACAGAAACTTTGCAGGCCAGAAGGGATTGGCAGAAAATATGAAACGATGAAAAGCAAGGACCTACAACCAAGGTTATTCTACTCAGCATTTAGATTACTCTACCCAGTGTCATTTAGAATTGAAGGAGAGATAAAGAGCTTCCCAGACAAGAAAAAGCTAAAGGAGTTCATCATCACCAAACCAGAATTACAAGGAATGTTAGAGGGACTTCTTTAAGATGGGAAGAGGTTATGGATGGGTGAAAAGGGGAAGGGATTAAGAAGTACAAATTTGTTGTTACACAGTAGTCATGGGGATGTAGGGTATAGTGTAAGGAATACCGTCAATAATCTTGTAATATCTCTGTATGGTGCCAGATAGGTATTAGCTCTATCAGGGTGATAGATGGGAATGGGGTTGGAGGCATGGTGAAAAAGGTGAAGGTATTAAGAAGTATAAATTGGTAGTTACAAAATAGTCATGGGGATGAAAAGTACAGGGAATATAATCAACAATATGGTAAAAAGTATGTATAGTACCAGGTGGTACTAGCTAGGGGGATCACTTCCTAAATAATAATACACTGTATAAAACTAGGTGGGTACTGTTGAATAATTATGATGTACACCTGAAATGAATATAATATTGTATGTTAGCTGTACTTTAATAAAAAATCTTTAAAAAAATTTACAGACCAAAAAACAAAAACAGAAAGCTAATTTCTTAGAAATAAATACATACATTTTCAGATTAAAAGAATGCCTCAAATACCTAGCTTAAAGAATGAAAAACTAAACAAGTAGCAAAAAATTTCAAGAGGCAGGATAAAATGAAACTACCAGAGAGAAAAGCAGATGCCATGTCAATCACTCAGAATCAAAATGGCATCTTTTGAGAAACATGGATACTAGAAAATGGATACTAGAACATGAATACTAGAAAATGGATACTAAAAAATAATATAAAATGATTTTAAAATTCTGAAAATAATTTCCATTATAGAATTCTATGCTCAGGTAATTTGCCAAACAAGTATGAAGCTACTCAAAAGCTTAAACATGTATCTCTTATGCAACCTTTCTCAGGAAACTACAAGAAGACACGTCTCACCAAAAATGGACATAAGCCAAGAAAAAGGAAGAATGGGATCCAGGAAGCAGGGATCCAAAGGAGAAAAGTCAAAAAAATTCCTAGAGTGACACAGCAGGGTTAGAGAAACTATGCCAGATTGCAACAGAAGTAAAGAAGGCTCCAGCAGAGTTAACACCAAGAAAAGAGTGGAGCAAATAAAAACTGGCTGATGTACTTGATCATAAAATCTGTTTTGACTATTTTCTACAGTTCTGTAGAAAAGCTTGGGTACGAAGTATTAAGGCCCAAAGAAAAATAGCCAAATGAAAAATGAGATAATTACTAATTTAACAGGGGAATGGAGAAGGCTGTTCAGGAAAGGAAACTTAATCATAGTACACTAAATGATTCAGTTATAAACATATTTGCATGGTTGTAATAACACTGAATACTAACTTAACCCCAAATTGTGATAACTCAATTGGAATAATGGAAATAGAAGCATGGTGAATAGTGGATGTAAATGAACTAAATCACTATATTTCTTGGTAGAAAATCAGAAGGAAAGTCAGCAAATAAATTTATAAATAGTAGTCTATAATGTTATTTAGAGGTAATTATCAGAAGCAGCTAGAACTGAAAGCATTTGTCCGGAGTGTGTGTGGGGGAACAGAAAGGACAGAGGACTGCAACTTTTTATTATAAGCTTTATTCAGCCTATATTCTACTTTGATATATGTATTCTTAAAAAAGAATAAGAGTGTAGTTTTACTTTCACAAGTTAATGGATACCAGGATCAAGTCCAATTTCAATGGCAGAGAATTATGGAATTTATATATATATGTAGATAGATAGATAGATAGATAGATAGATAGATAGATATAGATATAGATATAGATATAGAATTATGGAATTTATATATATGTAGATAGATAGATATAGATATATAAATAGATAGATATAGATATAGATATAGATATAGATATAGATATAGATATATATATAGAGAGATATAATTGAAAATCCTTTACTACTAAACAAATAGCAAAAAATTTCAGGAGACAGAATAAAACGAAAGTACCAGAATATTGATCCAGAATAAGCCAAAGACAGCTTTATGTTAGAGAATTTTTTGAGGGGAGGCAAAGAGTAACACATAGCTCTGAGAAAATGGTGCCTTCTGATTTAGAGCTATAGAGTTTAGGGTCATTATTTTGATTTGTAGAAGATAATATATAGATAGTCAATTTTTTAAAGTAAGAGTTTCTGCTTGGAATTTGATTTTGCCTACTAGGTTGATTAACGTGCTCTGTATTATCTATAGCACAGTAGTCCTAAATGGGAAAATAATGTTAAGTGTAGTGTTTGAACAAAAGTTCTGAATAAATAATGAGTGGCTTTCAACACCACAGATAACACATATTAGAGAAGAGGTTAAGAATAGGATAAGTAAATAGCAGCTGTTGGGTAAATTAAATGAGATGACCAACACAGAAAAATGTTTCACAGATACTGAATTATGACCTAAAATAATACCATAAAGCCACCCAGCATGCCAAATAACCTTACTACCATAAACCAGCCTGATGTATATAATTTAACATGTGCAACATAGAAGAGATACATAAATTCATATCTATTTTTTCAGTTACATTCACACAAACAGGCATCATCTTTTAACATGAAAAATAATCATATAAAGACAACAAGGCACACTTCAGCCACATCTATTCAACATAGTGTGAAAAGATCTAATAGACAAGAAAAAGAAATAAAAGATATCCAAATTGGAACAGAGGAAGCAAAATTATCTTGGTTCACAGATGACATGACCTTATATATAGAAAACCCTAACATTCTACAAAAAAACCTATTATAGCTAATACATGAATTCAACAAACTTGCTGTTACAAAATTAACACAGAAATAATTTGTGTTTCTATACACAAACAATTGAAAAGAAAATTAAGAAAATAATTCCATTTAAAATAGAATAAAAGAGAAAGAGATTAAATGTAACCAAGGATGCAAAAGACTTGCACACTAAAAACTATAAAATATTGCTCAAACAAATCTAAGACGATATTAATGAATGAAAAGACATCTCACGTTTATGGATTGGATACTTAATATTGTTAAGATAACAAAACTACCCAAGCAATCTACAGATTCAATACAATCTCTATCAAAATCCTTAGGTGGTGGTGGTGGTTGTTGTTGTTTGTTTTTATTTTGTTGTTTTTTTTTTGACAAATAGGAAAACCTGTTCTAAAATTCATATAGAAACTCAAAGGACTCCAAATAGCCCAAAGAACCTTTAAAAAGAAGAACTAAGCTGGAAAACTCACACTTCGATATTTCAAAACTTAGTACAAACTTACAGTAAAACATTGTGGTTCTGGTATACAGGCAGACATATAGACCAAGGGAACAAAATAGCAGCCCAGAAACAAACCCTTGCATTTATGGTTAGCTGATTTTTTTACAAGAGTGCCAAGAACACACAATGGAAAGGACGGTCTTGAACAAATGGTTCTGGGGAAACTGGACATTCACATGCAAAAGAATAAATTTGAGCTTTTACTTTAAACCAGACACAAAAAATATCTCAAAATGGATCAAAGGCCTAAACTTAAGAACTAAAATTATAAAACTGAAAAAAACATAGTGGAAAATCTTCATGTTACTGGATTTGGCAATGATTTCTTGCTACCAAAAGCACAAACAACAAAAGAAAAATTGATAAATTAGATCTTATCAAAATTAAAAACTTTTGTGCATAAAAGGGCACTATCAAGAGAATAAAAAGATACCCCACCAAACATGACAAATTATTTTCAAATCATATATCTGATAAGGGATTAAGATCCAGAATATATGAAGAATTCTAAAACTCAACGACAACAACAATAAAACCTAATTCAAAATGGGCAAAGACTTGAATAGACATTTCTCCAAAGAAGATAAGCAAATGGCCAAGAAGTACATGAAAAAATGTTTAGCACCAGTCATTAGGGAAATGCAAATCACAACCACAAGAAGATATCACTTCACACCCATTGAGACAGTTATTATCAAAGAAAATTGAAAATAACAAATGTTGGTAAGGATATGAAGAAATCTGAACTCTGGTGCATCGCTAGTGGGAATGTAAAATGGTGTATAGTCTCTGTGGAAAACAGTTTGGTGTTTCCCCAAAGTTAAACATAAAATTAACATAAAATCCAGCAATTCCACTTCTAGGTATATTCCCAAAAGAACTGAAAGCAAGGACTCAAATAAATGCTTGTACACCAGTGTTCACAGTAACATTATTTACAATAGCCACAAAGGGTAGAAACAATCCAAATGTTCATCAATTCATGAATGCATGAAACAAAATGTGATTATATACACACAACGGAATATTTTTAAGCCTTAAAAGGGAATGAAATTCTGATACATGCTACAACATGAACAACAACAAATATATATATATATATATATATATATATATATATATATATATATACTGTGCATAAAAGGGCACTATCAAGAGAATAAATATATATATATAAAATATATAATGGTAATCATATATACATATATGTATTATATATACATAATACATATATATTGTAATATATAATATATAAATATATATACCAGGGGTGCCAAAAAAATGTGTACAAGTGGACACTTTGGCCAACGTTGCTCAAGCAGTAGTTCGCCATAATCAGAAGTATCGGGACGCTGATGGTAACAACTCTGAGCACCTCTTGTAATTGCAGAAGTATGTATATAATATACAGAGGGTGCCAAAAAATGTATACACATTTTAAGAAAGGAAAAACTATTAATATTGTAATACTCAACATATACCGATAACAAAAGATGAATACAAGTCATGTGTATACTTTTTTTGGCACCCCTGGTATACATTTTAAGAGATGTTATCTGTGTATTACTTTTCAAAGTTGATTTGAATTATGATAGCAATGTGTAGTATGACATTTGCTCAAAAGATGGTATTAATCAAATGAATGCTAGCGTCGCCATGCGACAGGCAGGACAGTCAAAGAAAATGGCAGAAGCAAAGAAAATGGCAGAAAATGGTTGTCATTGAAAGAGTGCAAGACCATTTTGAAGTGGTATTTGAAATTCGAGAATGTTGTGGAAGTACGACGACAATGGAGGCATGAGTATGCAAGAGAACCTCCAATACGCCTAACAATTGCATGTATTTGTTACCAGTTTGAGACGCTTGGTACTGTGTGTGATGTGCACAGGGCAGATCCGGGAGGCCTCACACAGCAACAAGTCCTGCTTCTGCAGAGGTGTTGGAACAGTTTACACGCTTGCCACAGAAGTCTACGAAACAATGTTCGTCGTAATCAGAAGTGTGTGGACATTGATGGTAATCACTTTGAGCACTGCTTGTAATTGCAGAAGTCGAACATGACTTACATTTATTTACCTTTTGTTATCGGTATACAATGAATATTACGATTTTTTTCCTTTCTTAAAATGTGTATATTTTAAGGAAAAAACTATTAATATATTTATATATTATATATTATATTATATATTATATATATTATATATAATATACATGTACTATATAATGTATATTATTGGTAACCTCCGTATAACACAGCACTTCTGTATCACGGTGGTTTCACTCTAACATGGTTCGAGAATTGGGGAAAACCCTCATACAATACGGCATCCTAGAACAGTTTTACTCTAACACAGTTTGAAAATTAGAGAAATTCCTGAACAACACAGAGCGTAACAAGAGCTTTTAAGAGCAAAAGATATCTCATTCTAAATTAGGGAAATCCCCGAACAACATGGAAGTTAATAAAAGCTTAGTAGTGATGACGAAGAAAACATTATTTAATACATATTGATATGTTATACTTTGGGTGAAAATTGCTTTAATAAAGATATTTCTCTTAATTATAAAAAATATAACGGTTTTTTAATTTTTGGAATCTAATCCCTTTTTTTGTACTAGTTCTTTGTTTCATATAACATGGATTCGCATAACATGGCATTTTTTAGGAACCTAACAACCATGTTATATGGGGGTTACCTGTATATAATATATATACATATATATATAATATGTAAATATATGTATATATACATATATATTTTATATATATATATATATACATATATATTTTATATATATATATATATATATATATATATATATATAGAGAGAGAGAGAGAGAGAGAGAGAGAGAGAGAGAGAGAGAGAGAGAGAGAATGGTCTTTGTTCCCAGTTCTTGGCACTACTCTCCTAAAACCTTGGATTTTCCTGAGTGATAGAAATGCCTCTTTTATGATAGTGAGATGACTCATTGGGGGAGGGAAAACTAGATAGCTTCAAGATGCAAGTTGGTTATCAGAAAAACTATATGATTAGAAAATTAGAAATTTCAGTCCCTTCCAGGCTCCAAGGAGGAGGGGCTAGAGACTGAGTTCAATCATCAGTGGCCAATGATTCAATGAATCGTGCCACGATGTTTGGGGGAGACTGTGGGTTGAACACATCGATGTGCTGGATAGCACACCTACAGAGGACATGGAAACTCTGCACACCCCACCCCATACCTTGCCCTTTTCCATTTCACTGTTCTTGAGTTGTAGTCTTTATAACGAATCTGTAAGTATAGCACTTTCCTGAGTTTTTGAATGGTTCTATTGAATTATCCAGTGGGGGTAGGGAGATGTCATGGGAAGCTCCGAATTTGTAGTAAGCGAGGCAGAAGTGGGGGTAGCCTCAGGACCCCATTTACAACTGGCATCTGGAGTGGGGTAGTCTCATGGGAATTGAGCCCCATTACCCTGTTGGGTCTGTGCTAACTCCAGTAATGTCAGAATTTAATGGAATTGTAGGACATAGAGTTGGTGTCAAGAGAATTGGAGAACTGGCATTGGAACTGTCATTTGATGTCAGAAAAAGACATCAAATAATTATGCTAGTAAAATAAGACAGACACAAATGGACAAATACTGTATGATTCCATTCATAGAAGATATATAGAATAGGCAAATTTACAGACACAGAAAGTAGAACGGTGGTTGCCAGGGGCTGGTGAAGTGGGGAATGAAGTTATTGTTTAGTAGATAGTTTCTGTTTGGGATGATGAAAAAGCTCTGGAAATGGATGGTTTCACAATATTGTGAATGTACTTAACGCCAGGGAATTGTACACTTATTTTAACACAATAAAAAAGTAACAAAAAAATTTTTAAACTAGTAATTATATACACAGATACAAAAACTCACCCCGCTTACCCCTGTAAACATCTATTTCAATAGTTCATAAATGTTTTAAACTCAAGAGTTTCATATTTAAATTACTTAAAAGTAATTTACAATTACTTAATTATACATACAATTAATTATAATTAATTATATGTAATTAATATATACAATCCTTTAAACAAAAATATGAATTTCACAATCCATACTGATAATAAGTGTGTGTGGGGAAGGAGGGCGGGGGGGATTGGAAAGTTCTTTCTTATAGAATGCCAACCAATAAATGTAGACTAGAGTTAGAAAAATCACATTTTTGAAACCCTCCTAGTAATATATTTTCAGGAATAGTGAATTCAAAGGATGCTAAAGATAGTGTGTTTGTTTAGAAACAGATATTTATAGTCTGAAAGTAGCTCTCCATAAACTTATCCCTTACAAAGGAAAAAAAAAAACGACAGAAACCTGGTGGGGACCATTTTAACCAAGTGATCAGTTACTACCATTACTAATGACACAAACCATCATTATGTGTGCCTCCTGATTTGACACACTGGAAAGAGCACAGCATCATTTATGTAGTATTTCTGAACTAATGCATAACCTGAATCAAATCATGATGAAATATAAAAACAAATTGAAGGTACCCTAAAAAATAGCTTGTCTTCTTCCAAAAAGTATCATTAAAGACGGAAGGGCTAGGGAATCGTTCCAGATTAAAGGTGACTAAAGAGACAAGAAAACTAAACACATTGTGTGATCCTGCCATGAACCATGGATCAAGAGGAGAAACTGATATGGGATATTATTGAGACAACTGAAATTTGAATCCAGTCTTTAGGCCATATTATAGTATTTTATGCATGTTAAATTTCTTGATTTTGATCATTGTTCTGTGGTGCTATTAATGGATGGCCTTACAGTTAAGGGGCATGTTATCTGCAATTTATAATCAGATAATTCAGAATAAAAACTGTACAGATATATATGTGGACAGATAGGATAAGGGATGTGTGAAGAGATTAAAACTAATGTGTCACAACAATTGGTGAAACAGGGTACAAAATATATGGGAGTACTATGTACTACTATTACAACTTTTCTGTAAATCTGAAATTGTTTCAAGATGAGTATTTTAAAGGATATGAAAGAGTTTTCATAAAAGTGTGCCATATTCTTCTTCTGGATAGAGTCCTTAGTTTTCATCAGAGTCTACGCTGTGAACACTCCATACAAAAAGGGTCAAGAACACTCCCTTTCCATTATTATTTATATTTCTATATTTAGTCACGTTCCCTCATTCTTCTAAATGGGGTTTAAATTCAAATAGCCAAGATAAAGATTTTATATCAAGCAAGACAGGAAGCCCTCCTCTTAGTCTGAGTATCAGAAAACAACAACAAACAACATTTTAAATAAAGCAGTAAAACTTAAATACTGTAAAAAAAAAATAGCTTTTGCTACATTAGAAAAGAATGTTGCTTTCTTCAGTTTTTAAAACCCAATAGTCACCCAAAAACATTATTCTCATTCATTTTATGATCAATTTACTCATTAATTCTGGAAATATTTATTAATTTTAAACAAACATTGCTCACTGTTAGAAGGAAAGAAAGCTGCAAATAATCATTAATTGACTCTTCATTAAAACTAAAATTAAAATATATTTATTACATTGGAAAGTAAGGTTTATTCATTATGGCTGAAACACATGACTATGAATGGTAAAAAATAAATCAGTTTAAAATAAGAAAATGTCACATGCAATTTCACAAGACAAATTACAATCCAGTTTTATTTTTATGTTGCTTAATTTTATATACATTACATACATACACATTTGTTATACAAAAACATATACAAAAATTCAAGTAAGTTAATATCTAAAAAAGGGAGAGGGAGATACTGCATTTGATTTCTGGTACTATTGTTTAAATAAATACTTTTAAGGAGACAGTAAGATTTCAAGGAGACAACAAATCAAAAGTCATTAATTTTTCAGAAAGCTTTGTGTCCACATATATTCATCATTAAAGTATATTTTTATTGAAACAATAAACCATTTGACTGGCTTCAAAGTCAAACTGAATAAGCCATGATATTGAGCGAAAGCAGAGCTTTCTTTAACTCTGCTTTCATCAGCCTAGAATCAGCTTCTGACATGAAATGCAGAGCACGACAGTGATTTTTTAACCTTAAAGCAATTTTAACGCCATGTTACAGGCCTGACAATGCATAGTACATACTATACTGTTTGTCTACAGATTCTCGTTAAAAATATAATATTAAAAATAATATTAAAAATTTTACTTTTCCTAATTTCTTTTTTATTCAATTTGAAAAACAGAACATCTTCATTGTGCTTGGCAACTTGACATCATACCTGAAAGGAATAATTTAAACATCCAATGGACAAAATATATACATGAACTTATAAAAGATCTTGGTATTGTTTAATTAATTGTTATAATTTCAATTCTACAGTTCTCAATATCAGCAAATATAAAGAATTTAAAATAATATTCTTCAACATAGTATTATGTTTAAAAAAAGTGAATTGTTGAGGCACAAAAACATTACAGTGACTTGCCCAAAGTCATGCATGAAAGGAATGAGGGGCAGATAAAAGGGCATTTTTTTTTCTAACTTAAGCATCTGTACAAAACCCTAGGTTATATACCATCTTGCAAAATTAGCTCAGTAGAACAGATACAGAAATTAGATGCATTATTTAGGAACGTGTATTTAATTTAAATTGCTATTATTAATAAACTTAACTCTAGTACTCTACTATGTTTATCATACAATATTAGGAATTTATAAAAAGAAATGTGATTTCTCTGAATTATTAGGCATGTAATGAGTTATTGTTTAAAATTTGACACAATTGATTGCAAACACAAAATTGACAACACAATTTTCAGCAAGTTCAGTGAAAGATGCTTATTACCATGATTTTTACAAAAATACTAATTATAGAACCTACAAAATTTAGAAGACAGTATTAGACACAAACGTATTAATATAAATGTATTAAATCTCTTTTAGTTGATCTTTTGGTTTTTATGAAAACGTTCTAACAAAGCACTCATAATGTTTCCCGGTATTCTTTGGTGCTTATCAATCAAAGCTTGAACAGCATTCTTCGTCTATTAAGAAAACAAAAGAAAAGCCATTATTCTTTTAGTTCTCAATATAGATCATCTCTTTTGTAAAGATTTTAATGTACTACTACTTTCAAGAAGTCGTCCCTAATTTAGCACCCATCTCTTCTCAGAATTAATGATTTCATTCTTAGTACACCCATAGTACATCTCCTATATTCATTTTATTATGCTTGAATTACAGCATTGTCCACATAGATATTTTCTACACCAGAATGTAAGCTCTTTAAGATGCATCTTAGTATTTCTCCAGCATTGAGCACAGCAAGGCCTTGCACACAATAAACACTTTTTTAAAGAATAAAGAAAAAAATCACAAGAAAAAAAGTAGTAGGAAATTTTCTAGCAGGCAAATGGAAGCTTCACTCCTTTCTATTAATGAATAATAGATTTCTGTGCATTTTTCTTTCATCACCACACACACCAAACAATTATATCAGGCAATGCAAAAGGAAAAAGTGAGGAAAACTATGAATGAATGAGCTGACACAGTTTACTTTAGTTCATTACCTTAATTTCTAGACAGGAATTTAAATTAAGTCATAGCAATGGAAAAGCTAAGTAGGATATATCAGGAAATGTAAAACTATTTGTTTCCCATTAAATTCATGACAAATTTCAACACTTTTTTACTTTGAAATCAGTTGTGGCTATCTAAAATAATGTTTTATGTATGTACATGGTTCATGCATGCACATATATACATACTTCCTTTTAGATGCTAACCTCTCAAAGAGCTTTATTTTTACAAATCTTGGAACTTCATCTCTTTAAAAATATAATTTTTTATTTATAATAAACCCTAACCCAAAGATGTATTTAAAAAATGTGCCTCTCTAAAGCGTAAGTTTTCTTATCAGTGAAATGAGAACTATTTCATACAGTTATTATGATTAAATGAAATTGAAACCATGCCTTCAGGTAGTTGGCACAGTTACTAACACATAGGTTGTGTTCTGTAAAGTATTTTTTTACATTTTATTCACTTATTCAAAAAATATTAGATGCTTTGGAAGCTATAACATTAGAGAAACAAGTCTCAAATCTCTAGGAACTCATAACTTAATAAGCATAATCAAGTACAAAGTAATTAAAATGCAAGATTATTTGTGAGACGTTCTTTTCAGCTGAGACGTGAAAAGAAAGTATTTGGAAATTCAGACTTGTGATCCCCTTTGGTAGGCAATGACCAGGGAAAGACACATGAACAGGGTACTGTTTGGTCTGGGTCTCCAAGGACCAGTAAAATTTCAATAACAGTGCAGGAAGAAGCATGAGGGAAAAGACCACAGAAAAATAACTTCAAAGGAATGGCAAGTTAGTGAGTTAGGCTGGAGTTTCAGGTATTTGTGTATAAGCTGGGTGGTATAAAGCATTAAAATTAGAATTCAGTGAAACCATGAAGGGAGTTAAATACCAAGTGAAAAAGTACGGACGTTGTTTAGTATGAATTGAGGTGTCAAAGAAGGATTTTGGGGTGAAGAAAATGTCAGAGCTTCGCATTAAGGAAATACAACCATTGCAAAGATCACCCTTTTGTCACTAAATCCAATAGACCTTCTTTTAATCTTACTTGACCTCTCAATCATCACTGATCTTGCCTCTGTAACTATCACACTAGAGGAAAAGCTAGGTTTTCTTCTAACTTTCAGGCTGCTCCTTTCAATCTCCTTTTGCAGATTTATAATCCCCAAATCAGGCACTGACTTATTCTTCAAAGATTCAGTAATCTTATCCATTTCTACAGCTTTAATTACCATCCATTTGCTAATGACTCCCAAATTTATATCTCCAGCCCACTCAGTTTCAGACAGGAATGTTCAATATGACCCCCTGAATGTTTTAAAGGTATCTCAAACTCAACCTGCTTAATTTAAGACTAAACTAACATTCTTCCCCCGCTTATACTTTGCCCTTTCTTGAGTTCCCTCCCTATTTCAGCAAATGACACTACCATGAATCTACCCAAGTAAGCCAAAACCAAGGAGTCATCCTAATGACTCCTGCTTCTCATTCAAAGTAGCCAATCCATTTGCAGCCTCCATTAGTATCGCCCCATCCCAATACCACTTAAATCTCTCCATCTTCTTTCCACCTTAATAATACATGTATATTTATATGAAAATAAATCTGTATATGCATAGGTGGATGTGTATTATGAGAATGTAGACAGAGAGGCAAAGAGACAAACAGAAACAGATATTGTAAACATAGAAACAGGTTAAGACTGAAAGAACTTGAAGGAAATATCCTGTGTCCTCTTCAGCATTAGTACAGTATATTTTAATTTAGATTGAAATAGTATTTACAAAATGGTTCTCCACAATCAAATGTCTGAACAGTCAGTCTATCACCCATTTTTTAAATGAGGTTTCATTTCTACATTAATTTGGATGCTAGTAATTTTGAATTTGTGACAGTCCAGGGATCCTTATGCTATAGTCCATGTTTGTATTATTAACAAGGAAGATTGAAAAATCATAACAATGTATTCACAAAAGGAAAATTTCAAGTACTCTTTATTTCAAGGATACTTTGGCTCAATAATGACAACTTATGATAAAAAAAATATGGATATGGCAACTATATATTTAAATTCCCTCAAGAAATTCTACTAAACTATGCTTTTAGCAGACTAGTTCTATTACTGTAAGTATTGACAATGAAGTAAATAAAGTAACTAGAGACAATAACTGAGGTATTTCAATGCTCCAGAAAGGCCTTTCCTTCCTTATTTGGTTTGAATTGGTAAGGTATGTATGTATGCATGCATGCATGCATGCATGTATGTATATAAACCATATGTACATACCGTATTTCCCCCAAAATAAGACCTAGCCAGACAATCAGTTCTAATGCATCTTTTGGAGCAAAAATTAATATAAGACCCAGTCTTATTTTACTATAATTTAAGACCATAATATAATATAATATATTATAATACCGGGTCTTATATTAATTTTTTGCTCCAAAAGACGCACTAGAACTGATTGTCCGGCTAGATCTTCTTTTCGAGGATACACGGTATGTACATATGAGTACATGTACATACATATACATATAAACATATACATATAAACCTTGTATATATACCTTTTTAATATATAAAATATCTAACTCCACCTGTGATATGAGTATGAGTAAATATTAAAAGGTATCTCTCATGAAAAACTCTTATATGAAAAATCAAGTCACTGGAATTTATCAGTAATACGTTTTCCTTAACTAAGAAAAATAAGGGAACATGATTCGTTTAATTTTAGACCTAGAAGAAACCTCTGATAAGCATGCCAGGCCTTTTTTCCCCCTCTCTCTCCATTACTTTCTATTTTGACCATAAAAAGAAGACAGTCTCTGTAAAAAAGTGTTCCTAACTAGCTCTGACCCACTTAAATCCTAATAGATAGGCAGGAAAAAAAAAAAGTAAAAAGAACAAAACAGAATTTAGTTATATCCTAAAGGAGAATGCATCTGTTAGGGAGCAGCAAAGAAATGTGTTATATTAACAATAAAGTGTGTGTGGGCAAAAGCAATGTCACAGGGTGAGGTCCCAGTCTGGTGTACAGCTCCTGCAGCCATCTCAGAAAGGCATTGCTGCAGGATAAGAAAAGAGTCGTGCTTTGTGGAGACCATGTCCTAATCCTAAAAATCAGTGTCATAGGATTTTACTATCAGGATAAAAGAGAGCAATAAACTATGAGTGTGCTTAAAGAACCAGTAGAATAATTAGACGTAAGTTTTCTAAGAATGAAGTTCATAGACAAGGCACAAAATGTATCATTGTTTCCTTTGTGAAACTTACGTATCAGCTGCTTGATTTGAATAGTGTCATCTAATATAACATTATAGCTGGTTCAGCTGCAAATTCTTTTCTAAGTGTCTGGCCGTTCTGAGTCCCAGTATGGCAGTGTATACTCTAGTCATTCCTTCCCTCTGCCCACCAGGCCCCTCTTTTCTAGGCCATCGCTGTGCGAGAATCCAGGGCCGGGTCCCAGTATGGCAGTGTGTACTCTAGTCACTCCTTCCCTCTGCCCACCAGGCCCCTCTTTTCTAGGCCATCGCTGTGCGAGAATCCAGGGCCGGGTCCACTAGAGTCCAGTGTGGCCGTGTGACTGCTTTGGTCAATAAAATGTCAGTGGGAGTTAGTGAGCCACTTCCAAACAGAAGCTTTAAGAGCCATCTCATGGTTCCATTCCTGACCTTTTCCTTTGGTCATGCAAATGGCAACGACTCACACAGGGCTTTTTCAGTCCCAGATAAACAAGACATGGACCTCAGGAAAAACATAACATGAACAATAAGTAAGCTTTGTAATTTTTATTGTCTTAACTTTCTGAGATTCTGTGGTTGTTTCCTACCACAGCATAACCCAGCAAAGCTGAATAAATCATCCAGTTTTCTCATCGATAAAACAGTGATATTAAGGTCTTGATGTAAGGATTAATTCAGACTATACATGGAAAAGAAGAAGTAATATTATCTTTGTTTACAGATGATATGATTTTATATGTAGAAAACCCCAAAGATGTCACAAAAACCTGCTAGAACTAATAAATGAATTCAGCAAAGTTGCAAAATACAAAATCAACATACAAAAATCAGTGTGTTTTTATATACTAACAATGAACAACTTGAAAAAGAAAATGAGAGAACAATCCCATTTACGACAGCATCAAATAGAATAAAATACTTAGGAATAAACTTAACCAAAGAAAAGAGTCTTATACATTGAAAACTGTAAAACATTGCTGAAAGAAATTAAAGAAGACACAAATAAATGGAAAGATATCCTGTGTTCATGGATTGGAAGATTTAATATTGTTAAGATGACCATACTGTCCAAAGTGATCTACACATTCAAGGAAATCCCTATCAAAATCCCAACAGAACTTTTTGCAGAAATAGGAAGAAACATCTAAAATTCATATGGAATTTCAAAGGACCCTGAATAGCCAAAATAAATTTGAATTGAAAAAGAAAATCAAAGTTGCAAGCCTCTTTATTTCCTAATTTCAAAACATATTACAAAGCAACAGTAATCAAAAACTGGCATAAAGACAGACATATAGACCAATGGAACAAAATAACCCAGAAATAAATCTTTGCACATATAATCCAATGATCTTTGACAAGGGAGCTAAGACCACACAATGGGGAAAGGGCAGTCTCCTCAACAAATGGTGGTGGGAAAACTGGATATCCACATGTAAAAGAATGATAAGCACAGGCAACAAAAGCAAAAATAGACAAATGGGACTACATCAAATTCCAAAACTTCTGCACATCAAAACAAACAATGAACAAGGTGAAAAGGAACCTAAGGAATGGGAGAAAATGTCTGCAAATCATAACTAATGAGGGGTTAATACCCAGATATATAAAGAAATTCTACAATTCAACAAAAAACCCAAATTATACAATTAAAAAAATGGGCAAATGAACAGACAGTTCTCCAAAAAAGATACACAAATGGCCAACAAGCATATGAAAAGGTACTCAACATCATTAATCATTAGTGAAATGCAAATCAAAACTACAATGAAGATACTAGCTCATACCCATTAGTATGGTTACTATAAAAAAAAAGTATTGGTGAGGATGTAGAGAAATTAGATCCCTTGTGCACTGTAGATGGGAATGTAAAATGGCATAGATACTATAGAAAACAGTATGGAGGAGATTCCTCAAAAAATTAAAAATAGAATTAGCATATTATGAGATAATAGAAAATATATATTGATCCTGCCTTCGGTTTCTGACACAGAGTGAGTTCCTGAAACCCTTGTAATTTCCTGGGTATTAGGGGCATCTTCTGTTATTGAGGCAATTCTGGGTGGGCTCCTGGATGAGGGCTGGTCACTGGAAAGACTAAGTCATGATTAGAAGCTTGGAATTTTCAACTTTACTCCCCATTTTCCAGAGCGGGGAGAGGGGATAAAAATGGAGTTAACTGATAATGTTTATGTGAGGAAGCATTCATAAAATCCCAATAGTACAAGGAGAAAGGAGCTTCCAGGTTGGAGAACACATCCACACCTGGATGGTGACACACCCCAATTCCACGGGGACTGAAACTCCTACAAGTGGGATCCTCCCAGACCTCGCCCTACATATCTCTGCATCTGGCTGTTCATCTGTATCCTTTGTCATATCCTTTAATAAACTGGCAAAGGTGTTTCCCTGAGTTC
This sequence comes from Rhinolophus ferrumequinum, assembly GCF_004115265.2. NCBI lineage: Eukaryota > Metazoa > Chordata > Mammalia > Chiroptera > Rhinolophidae > Rhinolophus > Rhinolophus ferrumequinum. The sequence continues at coordinate 22,332,907 of NC_046297.1, read as the reverse complement.
TGTGAGCTCCTTTAGCAAATTAATGAAACATGCGGAGGGGGCCATAGGAACCTACAATCTGTAGCCAAATCGGACAGAAATTGTGGGTAACCTAGGGACCTACTCTTTTGACTGGTATCTGAAGTGTGGTGGGAGCAGTCTTAACCTGTGGGATCTGACACAATCTCCAGGTAAATAGTGTCAGAATTGAGTTAAATTGTAAGACATCCAGCTGGTGTCAGAGAATTGCTTGGTGCGGGGGAAAAAAACCTTCACATAGTTGGTGACCAGAAGTGTTCTGTGCAAAAGTAGACTCGCAGGTGAAAGAAAGATATAGTAGGGAAAAACAGGTTTTTCTCTACACAGGAGGGAAAAACTGGAGTTTTTCCTTTGCACATATGATCCAGCAATCTCACTTCTAAGTATATATCCAAAAGAATTCAAAGCAGGGTTTTTGGACATTTGCATACTATGTTCACTGTAGTATTATACAAACAGCCAAGAAAATGGAAGCAAATCCAGATGTCCACCCAGGAATAAATGGATGAATGAATAAACAAAATGTGGTATATGCATACAATGGAATAATTACTCAGCCTTATAAAAAAAAAAAAAGGAAATCCTGTCACATACTACAATATGATAAACCCTGACGACATTACGCTAAGTGAAATGAACCCATCACAAAAAGACAAATACTGTATAATTCCACTCATATGTGGTTTCTAAAGTAGTCAAAAATAATAGTAACAAAATGTTGAATGGTGGTTGTCGAGGGTTTAGGGGAGGAATAAATGGGGAGTTGGTTGGTATATGATCTCACTTATATGTGGAATTTTAAAAAGCTGAATTCATGGAAACAGAGAGAATAGTAATTGCCAGAGGCTAGGTGGTGGGGGAAGGCTGAGATGTTGGTCAAGGGGAACAAACTTCTAGTTATAAGACAAGTAAGTTCTAATGTACAGTATGATGACTATAGTTAACAATACTGTATTATATATTTGAAAGTTGTTTAGAGTAGATCTTAAATATTCTCACCACACAAAAAAAGGTAGGGTGAGGTGATGGACGTGTTTACTAACCTTATTGTGATAACCATTTTGCAATATATACATGTATCAAATCTTCATGCTGTACACCTTAAACTTACACAATATTATATGTCAATTATATCTCAATAAAGCTGGGGGAAAAAAGGAATCTTGCGTAGCCCATAATTAGGAACCAAAATAAAGTGTTGATGGATATATATGAAATAGAAGGAAGGAAGGAAGGAAGGAAGGAAGGAAGGAAGGAAGGAAGGAAGGAAGGAAGGAAGGAAAGAGGAGGGAGGGAGGGAAGGAGGGAAAGAGAGGAAAAAAAAGAGAGAGAGGTAGTTGGTGTACAGTGGGTAGAGAGATTCAGTTTTGCAGGATGAAAAGGTTCTAGAAACCAGTTCACAACAATGTGAATATATTCAACACTACTGAGCCATACACTTACATGGTTGATAAATTTTGTCAAGTGTTTTTACCACAATTTTAAAAACTTAAAAAAAAAATCAGACTGTATACAAAAGGCTGGTATAAAAGTCGTAACACATTCATCCCATTTTCTAGGTGATTCAATTACATGACATTTATTGCTTTTCTGTAGTTTCATACTCTCTGTAAGTGTAATTGCAAGCTGAGTGGTCTTTTCTCATCTCATGTTGCTTGATGTCTGCAGGAATGAATATTACTGCTCATTCCTATTTTTTAAAAAACCTCAGATGCTGATTTCTCTCACACAAATTTACTTGTTTTCCTACCCCTCTGCTATTTCCCTTTCAGTCAGCTTTGGTTGTTTTCCATGGCCCAATCCTTACATGTCACATCTCCTACAGTCTGTCCTCAGACCCCTCCTTTTTCTCTCTAACCTGCCCTGTAAAGCTCATGGCTTCAGTAATTGTCTCAGCAAATGACTTCTAGAACTTCATCACCAATTCTGACTTCTCTCCCAAACTCCAGTAAAATATCTCCCAAAACCTATGTATATAAACATATATACATAGATGTCCTGCAGCTAACTACCTATATAGAATTAGTTTTCAACTCTGGTACATTCCATCCCTGTAAAGTCTCAAATCTGTACCTTGCTTTCCCTTTCAAGTAGATAAAGAAATCATTATCTAACTCATCCATTCATCAAACACGTATTGAGATCTAATTAAATATCTAACACTGCTGGGAACTGGAGACACAAAAATTCATAGCATAACCTCTGATCTTAAAGAGCGCACATTTATTTATTTGTATCTAAGCAATCACAATTGCTAGCATCATTTTCACAAACCACTGTAGATGAAGAGATTATATATCTACTTGCTTTGGTCAAAAAACTGTGAGTAGAAGCGATACGAGCCACTTCCAAACAGAGGCCTATCCTAATTGAAATATATTTGATAGACAAATTCCCTAGTCTGATATTTAAGTGCCTAAAAATGTAGCTGCTACTTACTTCTCCAGTTTCATTTACCAAACCGTACCCACTAAGGTAGTGACACCCCCCAAGTTTATTCTACCGCTGTTATTAAGCACTATACAAGGAAAAACAGGGAGGTGGTTTTTGCCAGCTGAGACTGGAAAATGCTCTTTGAAACAAAGTTAAATAGACCTCTTTATTGCAGGGCTTCTTAGAATCTTTAAGATGTTGATATGCTTTGCAAAATTCCTGGAGAATTTATTGGGCAGTCTTTCCCAACCTTGCTATTCTAATCACATCAGACTGCTCAACACTGTTGGTAAATGCAGTCAACTCAGTTCCTACCAGTTTCTTTGTTCATACTCTCCCTCCGGTCCCAAATCCACATGTCCAAGTCATGCCCATCTTTCAAGACCCACTACAAATGCCCTCATTCAGAAAGCTTTCCTATTTTTTCCCTTGCAAAGTACTCTCTTTCCCCTTTGAAATTCTATTGGTCTCACTCAAATTAGCCTCCATATCACTTCTAGTGATCTTTCTAAATACAAATCCATTACATCATTCATCTTTCAATACCTCCCCTGGATTTCAGTAAACAAAATCAATTATAAGCCATCATAGTCCAGAACCTTCCTAAGTTTCTAACCTCATTTCTTACAATAACCTGTCTAGCTATACCAGACTACCCTCAGCTCCCTGAAGATTTCATGCTATTTCATGTTGTCATCCTGTTATGTATTCAGTTCCCTCTATCTACCTCATTACTCTTTGCCCACCTAATCCCTTCTTGTCTTTCAAAATCAAAATCAAGCATTACCTCCCTCAAGGAAATGTCCCTAATCTAATCTAGATAACTTTCCTTTGTGCTTCCATAATACCCTAACACAGCAGCTCTCAACCCGGGGAGATTTTGCACACCAGGCAACATACGGCAATGTCTAGAGACATTTTTAATTGTCACATTTTAGAATGAATAGCTCTTTGTTGTGGGGAGCTGTCCTGTGCATCATAGGATGTTTACTACTATCCCTGGCTTCTGTTCACTAGATGCCAATAGCACTACCACCTCCCAAGTCCTGCCCATTGGGACAATAAAAAATGTCTCCAGACATTGCCAAATGTTCTATGGGGAAGAAATCACCACTGATCTAGAACATGCATGAAAATAAGTAAATGAATTAATTTTTAACATAATAATTGAAAGTAAAAATCTATCCAAGGACTAAGAAAGAAATAATTTACCTTTTCAGCTAATTCTTCTGCTGTTATCTCTGGATCATATGGAATGGGATCACCTAAATAGGTGCGTAACTTCACTGGAAAACCTCCATACATTGGAGCAAATGGATAACGGAATTTTTCATAAAGCCATCTAAATAACCCTGTTTAAAGTAAACAAAATCATTTTAATTGATTAAATATTCTGAGCATGTAATTGTAAACTTTCAAATTAATTATGTAAGACTTAGAGGAAGGTGACATCTCCTGATAATTAGTTTTTTTTTTTTAAATATGAGTTTTTCATCAATTGAAACAAATGAGCAAGAAGTTAATAATAGAAGAAACTGGGGAGTGACGATGTATTTTCTGCTCAATTTTCCTGTAAACCTAAAAATGGTCAAAAAATAAGGTCTATTAATTTTTAAAAAGATGAGCTTTTAAAAACATGAGAATTTTAAAAGGCAAACCAATTACTAGTATTGCAAAGGGTAAAGACTGAAACCAAAAACTAGAGCTAAAGTCAAGAAACTCACAAATATGTGACTTATATGGAAAAAAAAAAAAGGAAAAAATTGGAAGTGCAAAAAAAATTCACATAAACATGAGACTAAAATGCATTAATAAACTCAGTAAAGACTAAAAATGTTATTGCAAATTAGGAATAATGTAACAAAGACAAGAGTTACTAATCCAAGTGACCAGGTATAAAATTTAGCAAGATTAAAAGTGGTGATAATGTAAACTGATGGATTATATGACTAAGTTTTTAAAAAATGAATCCAAGAAAGGCAAGCAACATGGAATAAATAAATCATGAATTGTACTGGAAGTTTATAACACTGTTTACATATGGAATCACAGAATACACCATAAGACTCAAAGTAACAGTAAAAAAAAAAAAATCACTGGACACTAAATTTTTCAGATAATCAACTATCAAAGTTAAAAGCAGTCAAAAATAATTTTAAAACCACTTTGCAATTAAAGAAACAAAATTAGGAATAATTTCAGTTTGCAACTTTCAAATTCAGAAGAAATGATCTGATGGAAAATGGGAATAATTCCACAAGAAAAGTTAAACATCACATCAACCCACCTTTCCACTTTTTGGGGAAAAAAACAAAAAAACAAAAGAAAGTAAGACCTAAAAAACATAATGGAATATCAACAATACACCAACACTGGACATAAAAGAAGCAAGAGAAGTTTTTTGGGAGAAGACTTGAATGTGGATAGAAAAACACTAATAAAACACTACAGACATAAAATACAATCAACCAAATATATAAAGCATAGGGTATAACAATAAACTGATAATTTTAAAATAAAAAGAAAACAACAGAGACATTGCAAAGAAAAGCACATCTAAATGTTATCACCCTATAACTAGATTCAGAACTTATTTTATTATCAATTAATTAAAAGTCAGCAAAAAGAACTTTTCAATGTAAATGTATCACGGTTTAAAATATTTTAAAAACAAAAAACCTAACAGAAATAAACCAAGGCAAATTGTATCTCCTTAGGTTGTTCATTTTAATTCAATACCATATTGTCATCCATTTTTAAAGCTGTAACTTCAAGGGTGAGTTAGGAAGACAGCCTGGGTTATACGTAAATTTGTCCTAACCTTCAATAACATGTTTTAATACAGTAAATTAGATAATATTCTCTGTAATTTTAAAGAGCCCGAGAAATAAGCTTCAGTATGTATATGAGACTTAATGAAAACCTATCATCTAAAAACTGCCATTACTTATAACCAGTTATCATTTAGACTTTAAATAGAAAAATATCTAAACAGAAAAATATCTAACTTTTGAACCCTTATAGAATTCAAAAGCCCAAATATTTAAAATATTACATTGTAAATAATATAATTAGAAAAACCATATGAACCAAAACTTACTTGTTCCTCCAAGGGATCTAAATCCTTCTCGAATATTTTGTGTAAACATAGGAATAATGGGCTAAAGAGAGAATTTGAATTAAAAAGTAAATATAATAATCCATTCAATGTCTCCATTGAGTCACTAATGTAAACTTTTAAGGACCTGTTTAAGATTATGAAAATAAGGTATTTTAAAAATAAAGATACTTTTAGCACTAGTGTGATTTATCAGACTAGATCATTTGGAGTAATATAAACAGGAAACACTACCCTCTAGTGGTAATATATAATATTTAATTTACCAACGTTCTATCATTCCACATAAACCTTTGACACTCAAAGATTATAATCATTAATTTCATTAAATAAAATGAATGTGGAAAATTAAATTGGTTTTAGTGGGCTACTAATTACTAGGTTGGTTCAAAATTAACTGCGGTTTTTGCACTTATTTTTAACCTCACTGAAGGAAGTTATATGACAGAGATTTTACCTGGAACTTTGTATAAATTTAAATGACAAATTTTGGCAAGATGCTGTCATGAAATTAGCAAAATACCATTTTTTTGTGTGAGCTTATTAAATTTAAAAATGTTCAACATCAATGAAAAGTTAAGTATAAGACTCACCACAAAAAAAAGGAAAAGCATATATATGAAAATTCTTTCTATCAATCATTTTAGAGGATTTCTGCTCACAAGTTCATGGTTTTTATTTTTCATGAGTATCAATAATTAAGTATAAATTTAAAAATGAAGACCTTAACTAAATGTCATAAAACAATGAAGTAACAAAGGATCATGTAAAGAAGTTATACCATGGTAGAACTTAAGTAGATTAAAAAATTGAGCACTTTAAAATATACACAAAATATACCAAAATAAACAGTGTTTTAGAATAGATAAAACTGGGAAGAGGGGGTGAGTGTCACTTTACTTATAATCTACCATCAGTATTTGCTTAATACAGAATGACCTGTCTCAGTGACCAGGGTTTGAGACATTTAAATAAGCTGACATTTAAAAAGCCATTCCTATTCAGCTTTGGAAAACAGTAAAATGTGGTGGATTGAAGAAAAGAGACTACAGGTATAGCTTTCTTCATAAAACTTATTACCTCACATATAACTAACTGAGCATTTATTTATTGTATCTCTCTCCTCCCCCAGAAGGAAGACTCTTAATCACACAGACATTGTTTTGTTCACTGCTGTATCCCAACACCTAGAATTCTGCCTGGAATAGACTAGATGCTAAAAGAAAGTGTGATGAAAAAATGAAGAAGGAATGAATAAACAGAAGAGAGAGACAATGTTTGTAATGAATTAGTTCGTATTCTCTGAACACAAAGAGTCAGAAACAGGCAGTAGCAATCTTAAAACCAGTTAGGAAAAAGTCGAAAGAGAAAAGCAGTCAGATGAATTTAAAATTTGATGGAGTTAATTCACAAAGCAAACAAATAAGACAAAGTACACTGACACTTTAATAAAAAAATTCAGATTATGATCTAGGACACCACCAGTTTTATAAAATAAAGTGATAGCTGAAATTCTAATGCTTTAAATAGTTATATCATTAAGAGTTGAGAACTTCAAATGCCCAAGAAGGAACAGAAACCTTTCGGCTTTTGCCTTCTCTGACCAGTACTGCTGGATTTATGTCTACTAACTGGAATTAACTCCAAAGTTTGTGTTGAAGTATGCGCTATATAATGACTCTTCAGGTTACATATCATCCTTTAAATAGCTAGCTCTCCAGAAGCTGGACATTTCTAGAACCTACTAAACAGGAGAAAGCTCACCCTAGCAGGCTCAGCATTCTAGGCCATTTGCTTTCAAGCTGCAGCCTTAAAGACACAAGCATTACTTTATCACAACTTGATGCTGTAGTACAATTACTCATTCCTTTCTTTGTGCACACTTTATATACAAGGTAGTTGCATAAATCACCTAGAATTAAATTCTGTTTACATGTATACATGTGTCTCTGTATGTATGTGTGTGCACATGTGTGCAAGAGAGAATGTGCATTTTGTTAAAAACTATTCTTGGAGAATTGGCTTAACATGATCTTGGGAGTCATAACTTTGCAACTAAAAATGTGGGAACCACTGATAAGTTACTTACCATGTCTAAGTCTCAATTTTTTCATGTTAAAATGGGGATAATTATCATATCTTGAAAGGTTTTTTTCCTTCTATAAATTGAGATAGTACATATAAACAAATTTATTGAAACAAATGTTATTTTCTTTTACATCTGTTATTTGTTTTTCAACTAAAGTATATAGGCTATTTTTTCCCCAAGTTATTTAGGTATGTTAGATAAGTTACCTAAAAATTCTTATCAAAGTTTTTTAATTCTCAAGAACTCACAAAATAAGAATGATGTATATTACATCAAAAAGCTATAACTTTCATATGAACCTTAAATATTTTCCACCAATATTTTGTGAACTTGCATTGACAATCTTGATTTTTCACTCTAATTTGTTATGTCACAATTTAAATATAGTTAATCCTGAAACAACAGTCTTAAATCTTCACTCAAAGTTTACGATAATTCTGTGAGGCCTATAAAGCGGTTTTCCAGCTGGGATACATAAGCCATTTACAACTATATCCATACTGACTGAAAGCTTTCCCTCTCATATCCAGAAGGCCCCTCTAATCTCAAGGTCAGCAGACTCACTGTGAAATGCAGTTAGTGATGGCAACAGCACCAGTTGCCTGCAGTCCTGAACTGTGTGCTCTGCTCTGCTTCTGCCTTGCTGTATGACCCGATCCCTCCATCCCTTCAGCACTCTGTGCCTGAATTTCCTCATCTGCAACATTGGAATAATTACGTATGTCACCTACTTACTGCACAGGAGTAGCAACATAAAGCCTTTAAAAGACTACAAAAGGTTGGGGTGGTACGTGACTTATTAAATTCACAATGCTATGTTGTAAATCAGCAACGTTAAAGATTTTTGTTTGTTCATAAAAGGCTGTTTATTAAATTTTCTCAAGTTTTGTAAAAAAAAAAAACCTTAACTATATTATCTAGATTATCTTAATTATCTAGAAACTCTTTCAAGGATTGGAATAAGAGTTCCTTTCTCTCTGTAATTTTTTTCAGGCCTTCTTCCAGGCAATGTTCCTTAAAACTGTAAATTTAAGGATGAGGAATTATAATCCCATGATCAATCTATGTAATTCCAAATCTATATTTGTCATTTTTATCTTAAACCTTAAAAGAAATAATTCTTTCAAAATATTTTTAAAAATTGAACTATCTTTGATTAGATTTTAGCTTTTATCATTGCTTTAATATACATTACATTGATTATCCTTAATTTTTGAACAATTGTGTATATACGCTTTTTTATTCCATATTATTAATATAGTCCAAGGTTTTGTTTTCTGTATCAGTACTTAAGACTTTTTGGAAAATAAAATGTGCACAAATTAATTTTCTATATCACTAATACTAGTAACATAAAATTAAATTCAAAAGGCTCCTTTCTAGTAGTGTTTAACATTGTGTTAAAAAAAAAATCAATCTAATTCAACAAATACAAATAGCCTACTAAGTGCTAGTCATTGTACTAAGGAATCAGAATACAAAGAGATTGCCCTGTCCCCAGAGTTTATAATTCACTGTAGGACAGTAGTGTTTAAATTTTTATGTTGTCTATTATTAAGCATTTGGGCAAGTAACTTAACTCTTACACTAGGACAACAGTATTAAAGTACTACAGCAATAACTTACTTCTAGGAGTTACATATACATACAGGAGAGAATAGAGCTCAATGCATTTTATTTTATTATAACTGCAATTAAAAAATTAAGAGAAAATTTCCATTCTTCTTCAAATACTGGTCTTGGATTAGAGTGAAACATCCATAATCTTTTCCTTTTTAATCATCAGTCTTATTTGCAAAATGAACAGGCAAGCTAAGGGTAAAGACTGGTCTCTTTATGTAGCAGCAGTGAGTACACAAAAAAATTGAAATGTCAAAGCACTGGCAGCTGTCTCTAATTGGCCTAGAAAAGAAAACCACCTTGTCAAAGGTACTACGGTTTCTTTTCCTGATAGACAACCTAAAATGCAAACAAAAAGAAAAGAAAGAAGAAACATTCCATAAGTAATACATAAGTGTTTCATAGGATAAAGTACAATATGGAAGCCAAAAAGCTGAGAAATACTTTCCAAAGCCAAAGAAAAGGATAAAATGGCATTCATGTTCTTCAGTCTACTAAGTACAATAATTAGAGTGAATCCCAAAGGAACATTTAATTTTATTGGCAAATTCACTTGTAAAGCCTTTTATAAAGATCTAAATTATGCCCATATCTATTTCTCATCTTAATTCATACTATTAGATAGCTGATCACATTTGCTGATGAAAAATTATAGGAGTCATATATTATTTGAGTCCTATTGTTATATAAATTGGTCACAGATAAAAGAATTGCAATGAAACCAACCAACAACCATCATTAAAATAGGCCAACTCAATCATACAAAAGGATTAAAATACATAGAAGTAGACTGACTATTACTTATTTTAAAAAGTATAACTGAAGGAATACAAAGAATTTTACAAATCTGATTAAAAGAAGCTGGATTTTGAAATGTAGAATTAAATTTTGCTGGATATTTGCCAAATTTCCAGACTGATTTTTTTTAGATGGCTTCTCATCCACAAGGTATTTTCTCTATTGTTATGTACACTTTTTAAGAGTTATGTACACTAATTTTTAAAGTACTGCAATGACAGTATCTAAATTCTTATATACTTTGGCTCACTATTTAAACATTTATTATAAATTCAACCTAACTTTTACTTTAGTTTTATACAACTTACCACTTTTGCATCAATTGCAACCTGAGCGAAGCCTTTACGATTACCCCATATGATGTTGTAGGTTTCATCACTAATTAGGGCTTCTCGAACTCCACCTGGTGAAATAGCTAACAAGTGACCACTCCTCAGAATTTCAACACATTTTTCTCTTGGTCCATGTAGAGCACAAAATACATCAAGTAATAAACTAAACCCTGTAAGAAACATTAGTATGAACATATCTTAAGTACTTCTTGTCCAATTCTTCAAAAGCAAGTATCTTCACAACCTACATAATTTTCTCTCCATACTTAATCAGTAAATTCTTTTTTACTTTACAATCAACAAGAATTCTTAAGGTTAACATAAGATTAAAATTGCTGGTAAAGTAACAGCTATGTCTTATTGATCACCTACTATTGATTACCTCCATAGTGATCACCTACTACTCTGGTTACTTTACATGTTTAAACTCTTAATTAAAACTTAAAAAAACCTTGGAAAAAAGGAACTCTTATCCTCATTTTACAGATGAGGAAAAGTTAGCTCAGAGAGTAAGTAGCTTGCTCAAAGTCACACACTTAGCAAACGGCAGGGAAGAGATTCCAGTCCAGGTATATCTAGACCAAAATTCCTTCCACTGAATCTCATGGCTGAACATTGTCTACAGTATTTATTAGAGCAATCAGAAATGATATCCCATCAGCATATGAACCCTATAAGAAAGAGAATCACTCAAGAGAATATGAATCTGACTATGCTTAGCCCTATCAAATTTGCAAGCCATAATCAAATCTACTGAAATTAAAAGTTCGATGATGCTAACTCCACAATTAAATCTTTTAAATCAATAATAATGGCAAAATTATTAAGAGTTTTTAATAAAGTGAGTGATTCAGGAGCAGCCAATTCCAGGTCTTAATACTATACAGTTTTTCAAATTACAATTATTTGCGGATGAAAAAAAACAATCCTACCAAGTAATTAAATATTTTAACCAAATCCTAAACAGGAACTTTAGAGGACTGATGTTAGTATACATTATTCCTTGATACTGGAAAATATGGAAATGGATAGTGAAAACTGTGCAGACTAACCAAACTTCTCATAGGTTTAAGGATCTGAAGCAAGATTATAACTATTAGTAGGATTGAAATAATTTTCATCCTACATTACATTAAAAGCTCCCTGACTTAACTAGATGCATTCTCATAGTCAATGAATGAACAGGGGAGGTTTCCTAAACTATAAGATCATAAATATCATAAAGGGGAAACATTTTTTTAAAAAGCCACATGCTAAATATTCATATTCTATTATATATAAAAAGAAAAATGGAAGCAACCATTTCTCTTATGTTCCATAAGAGAAAACTAGGTAAGTAAATATTTTACTCATACACTAAAACTATTGTTTACTAAAAAAAAAACTATTCTTCATAAAACGTGGTAAAATATTAGTGCTAACATTAATTTTTTTAAAAAGATGAAAATGGTTTGTATAATATGTGAACATATGCAAATTAAAAGGTTAGGTTAAGGCGGTAAAGTTATAATGACTTTTTTTCTCTAGTTTCCAACTTTATTATAAAGTGATCATATTACTTTTTAAAGAAAAACCTTTTATAGCCAATTTAGTTTGTACCCAAAGTACAAATGAAGTTTTAATGACATTAGGATATCCAAAACATTAACCATGTCTATGAAGAAAGGCACGGACAAGACTGTTATTTAATTCACTGCTTGGGGTTTGTCTGTCTGGTTGAGTGGCTTTTGTTTTTATTATTCCAGGGAACAAACCGTAAACTTTTTGGATTGTTTCTGTTGACTTAGTGACAGAAGAAAATAAGATTTAATCTCAATAAGTTTATTTTAAAATTATTTTTTTTAAACTCTATGTTTGAAACGATTTGGCTAATTAATCTTTTTTAAAAGGTACACAGCCTTTATAAACAGATTAAAAAGATTAAGAGTTATAAGTCTACCAGGCAAATCAAGTATAAGAGACATTTTATACCAAAATATAAATCAATTGTTCGGCAAAAGTTATAATTTATTTTTTTTTTAAAGTAAAAGTTCAGGATTCAACTTTGAAAAGTAATGACTAAATACCTGTTAATAAAGAAAGAAATTAGGTAACATTTGGGCCATAATGCTTTTCTATTTAGATATATAACCTATACAGGATAATTACATGCTCCCAAATTGGAGTTCCAAGTGTGTTACATAAAAAGGCAAAAAGCAGGCCAGCCGAGCGGCTCAGGTGGTTAGAGCGACCTGTTCCTAACACCGAGGTCGCTGGTTCAATTCCCACATGGGCCAGTCAGCTGCACCCTCTACAGCTAAGATTGTGAACAACGGCTCTCCCTGGAGCTGGCCGGCCATGAGCAGCCGGAGGTTGGCATGAGTAGCCTGTAGCTGGTGACAGCTGCCATGAGTTGCTGTGAGTGGCCGACCAAGGACTGGTGACCAACTGCCTTAGCGGGGGTGGGGTGGGGAGGGGGTGGGGCAGGGGCGGGGGTGGGGTTGGGGCGGAGGTGCAAAGTGCAAGGCTCATCATACCAGCATGGGCCAGGGAGCTGTGTCCTACACAACTAGACTGAGAAACAACGGCTTGAACAGAAGTGGTGGAGCAGGGGGAGGCGGAAGAAGGGGGGAAAAAAAAGGCAAAAAGCTTTTCTAAATGATACCAGAGAGCAAAAGATATAGATTACCACATAATTTGATTGTGTTAATTAAATATTTTTATATCATATCTACAGTGAAAGTTTACCTGGAATTTTAAAGACAAAGTGATCAGCTACTACTCGGCAAGTTCTGCCTTTATGGATAAAAATTTTAGCCATGAAGTAGTAAAAATCTATAGGAATAGCTCCATGATAAAAAATTATAAGTGCTGGTCCTTCTTCTGGTATTTTTTCCATTCCATGAACTTCATAACCTGTTAAAGACAAAATACAATACTTAAAATATATTTATTAGTTATTTATACTAAAGGATGGTTACTAACTCAGGAACTCAGTTTTTTCATATAGAAGTATATGAGCCTTCCTGTTTCCCTTCCTTCCCTTCTTGAACAAATCAGTCCACAGCCATTAGGTGGGCCAGCAAGAAGTAGATACCTGTGTAGGAGGGTGGCCTGGAGTGAGTGTTGGAGCCCAGGCTGAGTGAGAATGGATTCCACATGGGGTGGCCCAGAGTGGGAAGTCAAAGTCCAAGCAGCCACAAGAGCATCCACACAGGAGAAGAGCCTAGAACAGGGTGCTGGGGCCGAGTAGGAAAAGGAGAGGAGCCAAGGGTGGGGCATGCATGGGGGGGTCAGAGCCCGAGTAAAATGAGAATGACATCCAGACATGGAAGTGGCCTGGTACAGGGTATTACAGCCCGAGTGGGATAAGATGCTACCCGTGAGAGGTAGAGGATGGTGGCAGTGATGGCAGATTGGTTATTAATAGAGGGAACTGATCAAATTAGTCTACATATTAAGAATAATGTGAGCCAGGTTTCTCACTGTTAGAGAAGGTGGTTGCAACTACAGAACAAGAAAAAATTAGAATAAACTCTGTAGTTGTAAGCGAATTTTGCTTCCACCCTAAAAATGAGAAAGAACAGCATGTCAGAAAGCTGAGGTCGTTCAATCAGATGTACTGAGCTCCAAAAGGTGACAAGCCCCTCTAATGAGAGAGAAAAAACTGAGTATTGGAGGAAGAAGTAGGTGCCATAAAAGTAGGTAAGAAAACAACTGAAATGTTAAATAATTAAAGGCCAAGTGTGGAAGAGTATTGAGTGTAGAATCCCTGGGCACCCCAGATACAAACAAGAGTCCACACTCACTCACCAACATTTCTCCACAGATCTCAGTGGTTGCTCTCAAGAAAAATTAGGGGCAGGGCAGTCAAGGGACCCAAGAGAGCCCCTGCTAAGGGTACAGAGACCAAAACCCCACTTACTTCCTGGAAACTTCTCTTGTAAAAGCAAACCCTGACACCCCTTCGAAGGAAAAGGCATATGCAACTGATGGTGGAAGGGACAGCGCTGCTCCATTTTCCCCCTCCTCCTCTCTCGGGCCTCGCCCCACCATCCCAGTCTCAGGCAAAAATACATTATTACCAGGGAAGGGTAGAAGCCAAAGCATCTCCACTGGGCGGAATAGGGTAGGCCCATGGTCCTGACATGACACACAGAAGAGATCTATCAGGAGGAAGGGCAAGAAACTTGCTCCCAACCTCAAATCCCCATCTATACAAGGCAAAGTTTGCCTGCCACAGGGAAAAGTGAGAGGACCATTAAGAAAGCCCCAGGCCTACAGGGCCTGTGTAAGATTTTGGCTAAACCAGGAATATCAAGGAGTGCCCCCGCCACCCCCATCCTTACCGCAAGCCTCACATGGAGTTAAAAGTAAAGGCCACCTTTTCCTGGAGGAGAAGTAGGAGCATGAAGAGAGAGCCCTTCTGTGGCACAGGCATACAGGATTGAGGGTGCAGTAGGAATATCGAGAAAAACCCCTCTGGCACTCTAGGTTCTACATTATGCACAAGGCAGCAGAAGGATTTTGAAGTGTGTGCTGAACTGAAGGTAACTATAGCTACGACAAACCCCAATCCCAGTTCAACTATTGAATAAATTGAATTAACCCCCACCCCACTCCCTAACGACCTGACAGAAAAAGGACAATTTTCAGTGACAAATACTATTTACCACATTCTCTACTGTTCTTGTTCAAACAATGCCCAGAATTCATTTAAAAAAATTATGAGACATACAAAATGGCAAGGAAAAAAATCCATTGTCAAGAGATTGTTTAATCAAAGAACCAGATCCAAATGTTTAAATTATCAGACAGTAACCTTAAAATAACTACCCTTAACATGTTAAGAATCTAGCAGAAAAAGTGGGCATATAATCAGGTTAGAAATTTCAACACATAGAAGGGAATTGTAAAAAACAATGAATCTAATGGAAAGGCTATCTCATTCAAATACTTGAATGAGATCTAAAGATTAGATGTTAATAATATATCAATGTTAATTTCCTAATTTTAGTGATGTTAAATGGAACATTTTTGTTTGTAGGAAATGTACACTGAAAGTACTAAAGAGAGGGCAATGTAGGGACTTACAGTCAAATGATTTAAGAAAATAAGTACAATACCTGGAATATTAGTTTTTTAAAAGTCTACAAATAAAATGAACAATCATATTGCCATCTATGGAAAAATCATGTAAAATCAGAGAATCATACACTCTGTAAGGTAAAAAGAACCTTATTTTTGACTATTTTTTATTGCTAATCAAGGTTATCGGAGGACTCATACATCTCTGAAACATGAAGCACACACTTCATTGACTCTGCAAGCTTCTAAAACTGTGATGCTTGATATAGACTAGTTACTAAAGAGTACAAAGAACAGGTAAGGGGGGTGGGTGAAAAGGGTCAGGGTAGGAGACAACAAATAAGTTAAAACTTTCCTATGAGGTAACACAACCTAGAGTAAAATTTAATAGTCATTAAATAATTACTGATAAAAACAGGAACTCTTAACTAGTGACCCAATACAAAATAAACCACCATTTAAACTGTTACATACATGTGAATAACTAAATAGCATTGTAAATTTTTAAAACTTTTATTTAATTCATAAACATAAATTATTCTTCACGAATTCCCATTTTATTCTTTAAAAACAAAAATAATATTATTGACTCTAACTACTACATTTTGGGGGAAAAAACTGTGACCAAGAAAACATCTCTCTGGTAACACATTAGAGACTCTTGCCATTCTTTAGCTCCTCTTCCTGCCACATTATAAACCCTATTCTAAGTCACCATAACCAGGAACAAGGGTTTCGGCAAGGAAAGCAAATGACAGGATGAAAAGGGTAATGGAGATGGGGAGGGGAATGATCTCTAGAGGCTTTCTTCTAACTTAATCTCAGTTCAAGGTTCAAGGTTGGCTTCCTGGCAGTACCCTTTTTCTCCTACTCCAGCTAAAGAAATTAACCTGCTTACTGTCCTTCATACTGCTACCAAACACCAACATAGTTTTTTACAGCAATCTGTGCTGCTGGTGAATTGCAGGGAATATAAAAGATTTAAGTAAGATCTACCTATGTTTCAGAAGAAAAATACTCTGAGTATTTTATCACAGGAATTGGGAACTGATACACTGAGGACCAGATGGAATGCGATCATGGCTCTAGTCATTAATACCTTCCTTTCTGTCTCATCTCACCACTGTCAGACCATTGCCTCACCTGATCCTGGCCAAAAGAAAAAAGCCTATCGAACAACCAATGGGTCAATGAAAAAAATCAAGAGAAATTTAAAAACAAAACCCAAAAAAACCTTGACACAAAAGAAAATGGAAACGCAACATACCAAAACTTATGGGATGGAACAAAAGCAGTTCTAAGAAGGAAATTCATAGCAATAAATGTCTATTCAAGAAACCAGAAAAATTTTGGAAAGATCCAAGATGGCAGAGTGGATAAACATTCTGCTTGCATCCTCCCATGACCACATTTAAATTACAACTACATTATAGAATAATCAACCTGGAGAACTATCTTAAGTCTAGCTGAATAGATGTTTTATAACTAACGACATAAAGAAGAAGCCATGTCAAGACTGGTAGGAGAGGTGGAGACCCAGACAAACCAGCATCAAACCTCTGTGTGGTGGTTGAGTGTCAGGACGGGTATCTCAGTCATGGAGGTTGCACCCAGAGGAACGAGGGACCCCAACCCCACACCCACCTCCCCAGCTGTGAGTACTGGTGCTGGGAAGAGAAGTCCCCACAACACCTGGCTGTGAAAAACAGTAGGGATTCTGACTGTTGGGTGGAAGACTGTGGGAAACCCAGACGTCCTCTTAAAGGGCCCATGCACAGACTCACTTGCTCACTGACCCTAGGCTCCAGCAGGAGGACAGTGACTCAGTGGGCCTTGGAGACATACAGGGCGAAATTGAGTTGTGTGGCTTCAGAGTGAGGACTCGAGAGACAGTTGCATTTTTCCCTGTGTGGGGTCGCTCTTCCATGTGGCTGGCGGTCGGGTACCATCATTCCTATGTTGAGCCCTCCCCCCAAGCCCATGGCCAAATTTGAATCTGAATTGCTATGGTAAGTTCCACTCGCTCCACCCTGGTGACTCCCTGGGTCCCTGCCCCACCCCTCTCCCAACTCCAGAAGCACTTTTTCAGCAAACAGCCAGCCCCACCCACACTATTTCTTCGACAACTATCAAAGGTCCATAGGCCCCAGATGGGCAGTGGCTAGCTTGGTGTGCTCTGAGACTTTTGCTGAGTAGCTCCAGGCTCAGCACTGGCACCAAACCACAATGTACATTAACCTGGTGAACACAACTCATCCCACCCAGGTGACTACCTGAGACCCCGCCTCACCCAACTCATGTACCACACAAGGCTTTATAAGCAGCTGAACCTTACGGGAACTGGCAGATGGCAACAGGCCTCAGGATGTCCCGGCTTTTTGTGGAGCTATGTGCAAGCCATCCTTGGTTCACAGTGTGGCGTCTCCCACACACCTCCAGTTGTAGCACAGACAACAACTGTGGAACGCTTTATAGCTCCCACCAGGTAGTGCCTGGCTGGTCACAGGCAATGGGTGATCTGGGCCTGCACCAGAGCCCCTCACAAGAGGCCCCAGAACCAACATACTTGGAGGTTGTCTTCAAACCACAGCAGAGCATCACCCAAGTAGTCCCACAAGCAGCACACATGAAGGGCAGTCTCAACAGGTACCAGAGCCTGCTGGGGCTAATCTTGCTCTATGGGGTAAGCCCCACACACAGCAGCCCATAAGCTGTGGACATGGCCAAACCCGACAGCCAGTCAGTCAGCCTGAAAGTCAATCCCACCTACTGATGTGCCAACAGCAATAAGGCTCAACTATAACAGGCAGGCACACACAACCCACACAAGGAACACTCCTGGAGCACCCAGTACAGGTAACCAGGAAGATTGTGTCACGGGGGCCCACAGGGCACCTACTACATTAGACCACTTGGCCAAGACTGTGAGATGTAGCAGATCTACCCAACACATAGAAACAAACACAGAGAGGCAGCCAAAATGAGGAAACAAAGAAATACATCCGAAATGAAAGGACTGGAGAAAACTCCAGAAAAAGAACTAAACAAAATGGAGGCAAGCAACCTACCACATACAGAGTTCAAAACACTGGTTATAAGGATGTTAAAGGAACTTAGTGAGAACTTCAACACAGAGATAGCAAGCATAAGAAAGAACAGAAACCATAAAAAAGCTGTCAAAAGTGAATACAGTAACTGAAAAGAAGAGTCCACTACAAGTATTCAACAGCAGACTAGATAAAGCAGAGGATCAGATCAAAGTGGACAGGTAGCAAAACACACCCCATTGGAACAGCAAAAAGAAAAAAGAATTTTAAAAATGGAGGATAGTCTAAGAGACCTCTGGGACAACATCAAGCGTTAACAACATTCACATCATAGGGGTACTAGAAGGAGAGGAGATACAGCAAGGGATTAAGAACCTATTTGAAGAAATAATGACTGCAAACTTTCCTAAACTGGTGAAGGAAATAGACACAAGTACAGGAAGTGCGAACAGTTCCAAACAAAATGAACCAAAACAGTCCCATATCAAGACACATTATAATCAAAATGCCAAAGGTTAAAGACAGAGAATCCTAAAACTGGCAAGAGAAAGGCAACTAGTTACCTAAAAGGGAGCTCCCATAAGATTGTCAGGTGTTTCTCAACAGAAACTTTGCAGGCTAGAGGGGATTGGCACGAAATATTAAAAGTGATGAAAACCAGGACCTAACTAAGAGTGGTCTACCCAGCAAGGCTATCATTTAAAATCGAAGGACAAATAAAGAGCTTCACAGACAAAAAAAAAAAAAAAAAAAGCTAAAGGAGTTAATCACCACCAAACCAGTATTAAAAAGAAAGTTAGGACTTTTTTAAGACAAAAAAATAAAATAAAAAATATGAATAATAAAATGGCAGTAACTGCATATATCTATCAACAATTAATTACTTTAAATGTAAATGTATTAAATGCTCCAATCAAGTATCATAGAGTGGCTGAATGGATAAGAAAACAAAACTCTTACATATGCTGCCTACAAGAGACTCACTTCAGACTGAAAGACACACAGACTGAAACTAAAGGGATGGAAAAAGATATTTCATGAAAATGGAAACAAACAAACAAAAAAGCTGTAGTAGCAATACTTCTACCAGACAAAATGGACTTTAAAACAAATGCTACCTACCACATACAGAGTTCAAAACACTGGTTATAAGGATGTTAAAGGAACTTAGTGAGAACTTCAACACAGAGATAGCAAGCATAAGAAAGAACAGAAACTATAAAAAAGCTGTCAACCATAAAAATGTTATAAGAAGAGACAAAGAAAGACCCAGTAATCCCATTTCTGGGTTTTAATCCAAAGAAACCCAAAATGCCACTTTCAGGGGACATGTGCATCCATGCATTCATTGCAGCATTGTTTACAATGACCTAGATGTGGAAGCAGTCTGGGTGTTCATCAATGGATGAATGGGTAAAGAGAAGTTATCTCCTTAACATGTGATCATATATATACTCGTATACAATGGAATATTGCTTGGCCATGGATAGGAATGGGTTCTTGCCATATGTGACAGCATGGATGGACCTGGAGGGTATTGTGCTGAGTGGAGTATGTTAGACTGAAAAAGATAGATGCAATGTGATTTCACTTATAGTTGGAACCTAAAGGACAAAATAAACTCATAGATACAGAGAACATTTTAATGGTTGTCAGATGGGAGGGGGATTGGGAGGTATGGGTGAAAAAGGAGAAGGGATTAAGAAGTACAAATTGGTTGTTACAAAGTAGTCAGTGGGATGTAGGGTATAGCATAAGGAATATAGTGAATAATATTGTAATTATGTATGGTGTCAGATGGGTACTAGATTTATCAGGATGATAAATGGGAGGGGCATTGTGGGACCAGTGAAAAAGGTGAAGGGATTAAGAAGTACAAATTGGTAGCTACAAAACTGTCATGGGGATGTAAAGTAAAGCATAGGAACAGTAGTCCCTTGGTTTTCGTCTCCATTGACGAACATTTCAGTTTACGAATGCCGTAAATTTTATGGATCTATGGTATCATTAGATAATAAAATTCATGCTAAATTTGCAGTTTCAGGGATTGATTTTTAAAGGTCTGGAATGGATTAATCTATTTTGCATTACTTTCTATGGGGAAACCGTGCCTCGGTTTTCAAACGTTTCAGAACTCGAACGGTCCTCTGGAACGGATTAAGTTAGAAAACCGAGGTACCACTGTATAGTCAATAATACTAGTCAGGGGGATCACTTCTTAAATTATATAAATATCTAACCATTATGCTATGTGTTATATGTCAATTATACCTCATTTAAAAAAATGAAAAAAATTATAAATATATAAATTAAGATGTCTGTTACTATTTTTTAATGTCATAAATGAAACACCATCTCTGGTTTATACTCCATTGGGCTAAATATAATTATTTTGGAAGGCTTTCTCCAAAAAGGAAGGAAGAAAGGGAGGGAGGGGAAGGAAGGAAACGAGGAAGGGAGGAAGGAACGAAGGAAGAAAAGAAGAAGGAAGGAAAGAAAAGAAGGGAGGGAGGCAGGGAGAGAGAGAGAAAAAGAGAAAAAAGGAAGCATTCAGAGGCCAAGAGCAGAATTAAGCTCAAAGAAAGAAAAAAAAAGGTAAAAAGGAGATTTCCAGTAGCTATAGCAGAAAAGGAAAGGAAATTCCTACAACCATATTGCCCCACACACAACAGCTGTCCCAAGGACTGACACACTTTTTGTAAGACACAAAAAGAAAGTCCAGAATATGGAAATCTGAAACTGTCAGTTTCTTTCCTTAAGTTTTTATCCCTTTTTGGTTTGCTAAGAAATAAGCATTCAAATACTGGAAACATTTTAGTGTAAATTTTAGTGCAGGAAATTCATTTTTAAATTAGTTTATAATGTCTTCACCAAACAGATTAAGTGTGGTAACTGTGATTCTAGTATTGAAAGAATAAACCACTTGGTAATATTTCAAATGGACTTAAGAGAGTGCTTTTAAAAATTTAATTTAATGATATGTCAAGATTTTATGTATTTCTATACTTTTAAAATTTCTTTCCAATTACCTAATTCTAATCAAGTAATTCAATTTACTTTAAGCTCTACAGAACAATCACTGAGGTTATCTGACATTACCAGAAGGATCAATTGTCCCATCAGATAAATTTTCTGAAAAATAAAGAATACTAGAATATTTCTGTGGGGGATTCTATACAGAATATTTCTGAGGTTCTCTCTTGCTTTCCAGAACGTTAAAAAAAAAGAATTAAGAAATAATTGAACTACTTACATAATACCAAATCACCTGGTTGAAAGCAGAAAAATTCAATTAATCAATTATTGACAAAAACTGAAGTTTACCATAGCAACACTAAACATGAAGTCCAAATACTATTTAACTGTCACTCTCAAAGCATAGGTGTGATCATACCAATTCTTGCACAGAAAGCATTAGATTATCACTGTAGTCCAACATTTTCAAGGCCTTTTAGATTCCAACTGCCCATCAAGTGATATTAGTCAGATTCTTTCATGAATGACATGGACTAATGGTGACTTCCTAAATATACCTTCCCACCTTTGTGCTCCTGTTCATGTGATTACATCTAAATGAAGCACTTCCTGTCCAACAGTCCTCTATCTAGCAGAAGTAAAAATCTTAGCACACTTTAATTCCTCCTATCTCAGACTATATTCACCTGGTCACCAAGTTCTATACATTCTACCTCCAGAAACTGCCTTAAATCTGTCACACCCTCTTTCCAATATAAGTTTCAAAGTGTAGCTCCATTATCTTCTGCCTATATATCACCAATCCTAAGGGTTTCTGATGAGCAAAAGAAGCTCAGAGAAAGCAATCACAAAGGTAATTATTGTCAATGTCCATCCAACCACTGTCCAGGGATGGGGAGCCTCAATATGCAAATTTTGAGTAGTTTGGGCTTTGTTAATAACAACATCCCTACTCTGTGATGATACGGCTCTTATTTGATGCCATTAAGTACAAATTTATTTACCTCCCCTGCTCTAACCCCATGTTAAGCTTTCTTCTGATTTTTTGGCTTTCCATATAGCTTAGCCCATGGAGAGAGGATTTGATGATTACAAGGAGCTCCAGTAGTCTCATCTCCACAGCAATATTTATTATGTAAATGAGTTAACCGCCTACTGGCTTTAGACATCAACAGCATGAATTCAGATAAGGATAATCTTCTCCTGAGATAGATCCCATCTCAACTTGTCATCAAAAACTCATTTTTAAGGCTATATTTGGAGGTCATCAAATATTTTCCTAGGTCTTCTCCTGCTGATCTGGAAAACTACTTTGATCATTTACTAGATTCACATGTTTCTGAACTTTTTAATGTTTGATCTATTTGTGATAATCCTTTCCCTGTACCAATACCATAATTTTAATCATTAAAAATGTTAATGTTTTTCGGCCGGCCCGGTGGCTCAGGCGGTTGGAGCTCCATGCTCCTAACTCCAAAGGCTGCCAGTTCGATTCCCACATGGGCCAGTGGGTCCTCAACCACAAGGCTGCCAGTTCAATTCCTCACGTCCTGCAAGGGATGGTGGGCAGCGCCCCCTGCAACTAAAATTGAACACGGCACCTTGAGCTGAGCTGCCGCTGAGCTCCCGGATGGCTCAGTTGGTTGGAGCAGGTCCTCTCAACCACAAGGTTGCCACTCCCGCAAGGGATGGTGGGCTGAGCCCTCTGCAACTAGCAAGGCAACTGGACCTGGAGCTGAGCTGCGCCCCACCCCAACTAAGACTGAAAGGACAACGTGAAGCTGAACAGCACCCTCCACTACTAAGACTGAAAGGACAACAACTTGACTTGGAAAAAAGTCCTGGAAGTACACACTGTTCCCCAATAAAGTCCTGTAAAAAAAAATAAAAAAAAATAAAGTTAACGTTTTTGATGATAGGGAAAATACTTTTGTTTTTTTGAAAACTTGCCTCGGTTATTGCATGAAAAATCAGTTAGAATTGTATCGAATTAACAGATGAACTGGTAGTATGGGCTATAAAGTATAAAGGGACATCTTCACGGTATTGAGATTCTTTATCCACTTCCTCAACTCTTTTTTGAATTCCATCTGTAAAATATTTCACCATAAAGTTCTTACATGCTTTTGTTAGCTTTAGTCTTTAACTAAGTTTTTCCTTTCCATTTTGAAGAGAATTACTAGTGGTATATGAA
Organism: Rhinolophus ferrumequinum; assembly: GCF_004115265.2. Lineage (NCBI taxonomy): Eukaryota > Metazoa > Chordata > Mammalia > Chiroptera > Rhinolophidae > Rhinolophus > Rhinolophus ferrumequinum. The sequence continues at coordinate 22,309,215 of NC_046297.1, read as the reverse complement.
TAGTTACTAATTTTATGGTGATCTTATGCACATTTTGCTTACTAACCAGTCTTACTATAACTGATAAGTTAGTTGATTCACTAACTGATAAGTTAGTTGATTCACTTGGTTCTTTCAGGTGTATCTTTTCTTTTCTAATCTTTATACTTATTTCTAGGACCTCCAGGACAATGTTAAATAGTAGTGGTGACAGCATCCTTGTTCTGGTCTGTACTTATTGCAATTGGTTTAATACTTCTTCAGTTCTCCATTATGGATCATCTTTGTTGAAGATTTCTGGTACAGTCCCTTTCTTATTCAAAATAGTACTTTTTAGTCCTCACTTCCTAAGATTTTTTTAATCATATATATTGAATTTTATAAAATTATTTTTCTAAGACTGACCTACAAATCTCCTTTTTGGGTGTGCTCTCCTTAGTTTTGATAGCAAAGTATACTAGTCTTGCGAAATAAACTCTATAACTCCACATTTTCTTCTACACACTGAAACAGTTTAAGATGGGCATTATTTGTTGCTTAAAAGTTTGATATAACTTGTGGATTCTAGACTTTTTATTCCAACTAATTTTATGATTATTGGTCTGTTCTTTTTCTCTCTTCTTCTTGAACCAGTTTTGATCATTTCTACTTTCCTGTAAAACTGTCCATTTCATTTAGTTTTTAAATATGGTGGTATGAAATATTTACTCAACTATTTTTCTCACTCATTCTTCAAAGCCTTGTTCAAAAGCTACCTCCTTTCTGAATAGTGTTTTTTTTTTTTTTTTTTTTTTTTTTTGCCCTGCAGAAAACAGAATGACTATTTACTGAGTATTTACATGACAAGCACTGTATTGGGCCCATAACAATTGTTCTCATTTAGTCCTCACAGAAATCGGGAACTGAAGAGGAAACCTAAGTGAGAAAAGCCCAAATAACTTACTCATGGTCACACAGTGGTGGGGCCCGGATGCAAAACCCACATTTGTCTAACACCAAAGTCTGAATTTTGCCCCATAGCACACCTCTTACTACAGGTATGTCCATGCTAACCTATCTGTGATTTTTCAAATGCTGGTTGCACTCTATTAGTGACTTATGAAATCACTTCAGTGAGTTATGACAAACATTTTTCTTTATAAATAAAAGAGAGTAGACTAAAAATAGAGCAAATCACATGTACAAAGTATATTTACTTTTCATGAAACAGTATATACATGTGTGTATATTAGGTGGCAAAATGTATTTCTTACTAGGAGTAATAGTCAAAAATCTGATAGCCTAAAACTGTATCTTAAAATACTAGGAACCCTGAACACAGTAGGTAAGTTAAATTGAACTTAACAATGATCAACATACAGATGATGTATTTTAGTGTCTTCCAATTCAAGAAAGATGCTCTATAATTATGATAGCTAACATTTACAGTCATGTGCCGCATAATGACATTTTGGTCAACAACAGGCCACATACAATGGTGGTCCCACAGGATTACCATGGAGCTGAAAAATACCTAATGCCTAGTGATGCTGTAGCCATCATAATGTCGTAGCACAAAGCATTATTCACATTTGTGGTAATGCTGGTGTAAACAAACATACTGCACTGCCAGTTATATAAAACTATAGCACATACAATTATGTAGAGTACATAATACTTCATAATGATAATAGATGACTATGTTACTGGTTTGTTTTTACTATAGTATATTTTTTATTATTTTAGAGTGTACTCTACTTATTTAAAAACACTCTGCTATAAAACAGTATGCCATGTTACTCTAGCAGCAGCCTCATATATCTCATTTACTGTTTCTCTTGATTGCATCATTTTCTCTTGTGCTTGATTTAATCTCATGCTGTTTTGTACAGTAACATGCTGTACAGATTTGTAGTCTAGGAACAGTAGGCTATGCCATATAGATATATCCTAGGCGCGTAGTGGGCTCTTCTATCTAGGTCTGTGTAAGTACACTCTATGATGTTTACATGATGAAATCACCTACGAATGCATTTCTCAGAATGTATACCCATCGTTAAGCAGCACATAACTATATTGAACATTTAGTATGTAATAGAAATTATGCTAAATACTTTACATGAAATTTCACTAAATCCTTACAACACATTTTAAAGAAGAAGAGAATGAGGTTCAGAAAAGTTAAGTATCTCATTTGAGGAGAAGGGTTATTTACATAGTTTTAAAGTAGTTCCAAGATATTTATCAGTAACAAAGTAAAAAGTAGCAACTTTATGGTGGAGAAACCTGGCAGACACCTCCTTAACATGTGATCAAAGTTAATGTCACCAGTAATAAGACACATCAACATCACAAACCTCTGACATAATGCACTGAGAAGAACACATCATCAATTTTGCGGTATTGTCAAAAAAGCGTAACTTCAATCTAATTATGGAAAACATCAGACCTAAATTGAGAGACAGTCTACAAAACAACTGAGCAGTACTCTCTAAAATAGTGAAGGCCACAAAAGACCAAAAAAAAGTAAAACTAACATAGATTGGAGGAGACATGACAACAAAATGCAGTATTCAGATCCTGGTAAAAGATATTGGTGAAAAACTGGTAAGATTTGAATAATACCTGTAGTTTAGTTAATACTACTGTACAATTGTTAATTTGATAATTGTACAAATGGTTATATAAGATGTTAACATTTGGGGAAGTTGGGTGAAAATATACAGAAACCCTCAATACTATTTTAACAACTTTTCTAAGTCTTTTTCAAAATGAAATTTTAAAAAATCATAATTGTTGCAAAAGGAAGGAAGAGAAAGGAAGAAGGGCATAAAGAGGGAAGCAAGAGGAAAGGGAAAAAGAAGAAAGAGGGAAAGAATGTTAGATAACTTGCCAAGGTCACCCAGCCAGAAATTGGGGAGAGCCTGGTTTTAAACTCAGGCAGTCTGGCTGAGGAGTCCTTCATTGCATTAAAGATAGAGGAGTTGAAAGGAAACGCTTATCTAACGGAAATAGAGAGGTAATGTTCTCCTGATACCCCAATTTAATTTTCCCACATAGATTTTGCTACATATAGTTTAATTCATATTATCCTTTTAGTGAATAAAATGTATCTATTTCTTTAAAAAATATAAAGTAAAAGAAAATTGAGTTTGTGCTATTATAGTCCTTTTAAAAAAAAATCAGTCACTCATGTAATATAAATAATAACCCACATGATCAGACTACTTAATCAAACCATTGCATTTTTCCAAAATTTTGTATTGGCAATGAATTGAATCAGTTCTATTAATGTTAGGTAAGCATAAACACCATTTTCAGAGAACAAAGTATATTCTTTTGTATAATACACACACATACACACACACACACACACACACACACACACACACACGATAAAACAAACAACTAAAAGCCTCCAAATAAAATATTACCTACTTCCCTAAACTAAAAGTCATGGTCCTCATTATCTTTACAAACATCCTAAAATATAGTTTAAATTTTCTCAAAAACATCTAGGGGCGGCCTGGTGACTCAGGCGGTTGGAGCTCCATGCTCCTCATGCCAAAGGCTGCAGGTTGGATTTTCACATGGGCCAGTGGGCTCTCAACCACAAGGCTGACCGGTTCAACTCCCACAAGGGATGGTGGGCTGTGCCCCTGCAACTAACAACGGCAACTGGACCTGGAGCTGATCCGAGCTGCGCCCTCCACAACTACAATTGAAAAGACAACAACTTGACTTGGGAAAAAAAGATCCTGGAAGTACACACTGTTACCAAATAAAGTCCTGTTCCCCTTCTCCAATATAAAAACAAAAACAAACAAACAAACAAAATCTAGATATCTTATTGAAGACTCTTCCTCATCGAATTAATTTCCAGGGGAAATAATTAAATATTAAGAGTCCAGCTTTTTAAAATATGATTCATACTTTCTAGGAAAATGTTTTTAAAAAATAAGTCAAATTTTTACAGTTTAAAGGCTGTAAGCAACTTGAGGATAAGGACTTCATTGACCCATCATCACCAAGCAAACTGCCTAGAAATATAGGTATTAAAGAAACATCAAATTAACGTTTCTTGATAGTGTAGGTACTATGTGGCACAGAACATAAGAATCAGAGAATTTTCTAAAAAATGTTCAGCACTTACATTATATATAGTATGAGGGCAAAATTTTACTTCAAAACAGAAAATACTGGGTAGATTCTTGTACAAAGACACATAAACAAATTATAAATAACTGAAAGTTCAATAGATAACTGACTAAATTAGTTATAGGATTTATAGAGTTCCATGTAGACATTAGAAGTCCTAAGAAGGCTGAGTGACATGAAAACCACTAGTCTGCCACAGACATTAAAACTGATAATCGCAACACAATTTTAACAGAACTTAATGCATGGTAAATTTTAAGTAACTGTTAATTTCTTATTTTTTTTTAATTTGACACATTTTTACAATAAACATTATAATAGTTAAATTCCTTTGAAGATTCCTTTGAAAGCATGAATTAATAATACTGATTTGACACCATTACAAAATATAAATATGCATACAAATGCCTTTTATATTTGTCACTAAAGAACAGGATAAAGAAAAACATTTTTAAAAGTACCACTTATCCTAATAAAATATGTTATAATAAAACATTAAAAGAGCCTAAGAACTATGTATGTCATAGTTCCTCTGAAGTCAAAAGTGCATATTTAAAATTACCTCGGTAAATAAAATACCTCAAAATTATACATTCTACTACAAAATAAGTTTAGCGCTTGAATTAAAATTCCTTACAATGTATGTTATCCTGAGAAATAAGGGATGCATATGTGGGAGGGAGATATATATATTCCCAATGAGTATTGTAAACGATGTCACTGAATTTCTGTATCATTATTTTAAAGACAATGAATAACAGAAGTCTACATTGACACAGTTTCTATAGACGTGCACACATGGAATGCTAAAGTATCATCTTGCCTCATGTAAAACAACCATGAGAGAGTATGAGTGTTGTACTGATTAGCAAGAGCATTAGAATAAATGAGTAAATATTAAGAATTCAATACATCAAAACCCATGTTTGCTGAATACCACTACTTTTGACCCTGAATCCCCAACAAATTTACCACACAGAACAGATTACAAAAGTAGAGGCCTTGGAACCTGATATCTGAGGTTGCATTCTGGCTCTTCTTCCTAGCTTCCTGGTGTACCTTGGGCAAATAACAACCTCTCTGTTCCTGTTTCCTCATGGAAAACTGTAAAATGGAGGCAATACATAGAATCTGTCTGTCATGTTATAAGATTTAAAAGAATTAGTACATGCTAACCATTTTATGGGTATGGCATAGTTAAGCGCTCAGAAAAGATTTGTAAGAATGTGGTATATACTATTAAAATGACAACACGTTAGCCTGATAAGCACATTACTAGTGATCTTTGCTAACAGCAGCCTTATATTTCAATCATATATATCCTTAAGTGTATATTTTTTATTAAAGTATAGTTGACATACAATATTATACTAGTTTCAGGTGTACAATACAGTGATTCGCCATTTATATTCCTTATGATGTGATCACCAACTCACGTGTCTATTTCAAAATCTGTGCTTCCTTCCATGTCTTTCTGTGAGACCACTTTGATGCTCAACAACATGATATAGAAAACACATCTTTGTTACAAGCCCATTGAATCCTCTGTACTTTTGTATAGTCCAAAACAAAAAGAGACCAACAAGTAAGGTAAAAATTAGTAGAGAAAAATACTAAGTCCTTGAAAGTAGGCCACTAGAGGGCAATTTTCATGATGGCCAAATGTACACCAATCATTAAATGTACAACATCACATTCTCTAAAATAACAAAAGAAAAGAATGAATACTCTGGAGAGAAACTTACTGCTATCTCATTTACTAAGAAAGATATAATGACTTCTGAAATACAGCATACCAAAATAAGGTAAATTTTGATATACAAATTATATTTAATGTTCCTTTTTAAAAAAATCTCTACACTGAGAAAGTCAAACTTATTTTGAACAAAATGGAAGTAAATGCCAAATAATTAAAGTATCTTCAAAACAGTCTTCTATACGGTTTTAGTCTTTTATTCTTTCAGATGTCTTACATATAAATTTTAATATTTTAGCTTATAGTAATAGTCTATACTGTGGTATAGTTCTTTCTTTAATGGACACTAATGTGCAGAAAAGCCCATTTTAAGAAAAACATGTATATGCACGATGCATGCAAATAGATAACAAGAAATAGTAAATATACCTTCCATTATATTTTTCAGTATCTTCTCAATCAATAAATGATGATATAGTTTTTATGCTACACACATGAACTACAACACACAGAGTTCAAAGTAATCTTGCTTACCATGCCAAACTGCTGCATGTCCATCCCACAGAGTTGCCACCGTCTTCCTTGCACCATCCCATAAATTATGAGAATAGGCTTCTTTTAATACATTCTTCCTTTTATAAATGTGTAAGAAAATAATAGTAAGGTAGAGAAGAAAGATAGTAAAGTAAGGAAGTATTAAAAGTATTAGTGGTGTAAAAACCCACAAGAGATAGTTTGCAAAATTCAAATAGTCCTCCAGTTGCTCCACACCAAACCATTCTTCAAATATGTGAATCAGACAAGTCATATAGGGCATAGAATCTTGTCCTATACCACAGGTTTGATTTTTGTCTATCATTTTTCTTCAGGTGTAAATGACAAATTCAGCCTCTTTCTTCATTGTCATCACAGGTCTTTAATTTTGCCACTAGAAGGGAAAAAGAATCCAATGTTATTCTCTTCACAGCTGAAAACTGAAATTTTTATCTGCATAAACACTATAGAGTCATTTCTTAACACCAAAAACGAGTAGATTGTAAATGGTTAACTTTGCTGCAGATCGATATGTGAAAATTATAAAGTTTCATTTGTCAACCCATGAAATATTTCAAGGTTTAGCTTTTGAAAGAACTCAATCTATTATTGAGAGAGAAAAATAAAGTTGATGAAGAATGAAATTTCAGATTGATCTTATTAATTTGACTTATATCTTAAGTGGGTCATACTGAACATTTGTATCTTAAATAAGTTATACTGAGATACCTCTGTCCTTCACAAAAGAAAACATCAATATCTGATTCAATAAAAGTAACCCAAATCTTTAGGAAATGATGACATACATTTTTGGATACTGTCTTTTATAAGCAGGTTTACAGAAAAGCTGTCTTTTGACATTATGTACTAATAAAAATTTTATCACTATCATTTTTATCTTCTAGTCACTGAAATTTCTCTTCAATCTTAAATGACTGAAAATACAGCCATACAATTATTTTGTTACTCTCTAAACAAGTCATTTAACTACCAGAAATTAGACAAGTATCTTGTCCCAAGCTTCAATGTATATATTCTGGAAAACACAGTATACAAATGGAAAAAAGTATGATTAAAAACAGATAATCATTAATGCCTAGAATTAGAATTTCCATAAAATAGCAAGAGACATGCACAAATGTGTGACAAATACGAATACAGCCCCACACCATTGTATCAGAATTAAAAATTATACTCTATCAATGCTTTAGTGAGAACACCCCCATACACTCTTTAGTTGTACTATACAAAGTTCCACCTGAGACTATTTATTTTTAATTTAGAGATATAAAAAACAAACCTTGCTTCTTCGGAGAAAAAGTACGATGTTAATATGTGTAATTATGTCTCTTTTTAGTAAGTTTGCCAGATAATAAATTGATGATCAAACATGAAATTCAATGATACAATTATATTAGCCCTTATGATCATGTTCTCCTATATAAGATTTCCTTTTTCCATTCTTCTTTTCTCTGGTTCTGATTCTAAGAGATATTTTACGTTTATTCCATACAACATAATCTTAATGAAAATGATCTCAAATCCTTTGTGGATGAGGCAGGAAATGAATGAATGAAAGGCATGGAGGAGAGAGGGAAACAGAAATACAAAAGCAATTATATGTTGTGTTTATGCCAAGATTATCTTGCTAACTGGCTTATTAGCAGGACATGCACTTTGATTTATTCTTCCAGGGATGGAGGGTTTAGTCTAATTTTCTTGTAAATATTTACCTGTCAGCAATCTGGGCCTGTTATGCTAACAGAAGTGAATACAGTACACATAAAGCCTGGGCTTTGTTTACATCACATTCTGAGTCAAACCACTATAATTTACCAATGTTTGATCACTGAGAATGAAACATAGTAAAACTTCTTACTTTTTACAGTGAAAGTTTTCCCCACTAGGATGGCTATTATCAAGAAAGGAAGGAAGGGAGGTGGCCAGATGGCTCAGTTGATCAGAGCTCGAGCTCTGAACAACAGGGTTGTCAGTTCGATTCCCACATGGGCCAGTGAGCTGTGCCCTCCACAACTAGATTGAAGAACAACAAACTTGGAGCTCATGGGTCCTGGAAAAACACTGTCCCCCAATATTCCCCAATTTAAAAAAAATTTTAAAAAAAAAAGAAGGAAGGAAGGAAGAAGAAAAGAAACACAAGTGTTAATGAAGACGTGGAGAAATTAGAACCGTCACACATTGCTGGTAGGGATGCAAAATGGTGCAGCCACTGTGGAAATCAGTTCAGCAATTCTTCAAAAAGCTAAACATAGATAGTGTTATCATATGACCCAGCAATTCTACTCCTAGGTGTATACTCGTATATCTGAGAGGGCTGAAAATATATTCACACAAAAATTTGTATATGAATGTTGACAACAGCATTATTCATAATAGCCCAAAAGTGGAAACAAACCAAATGTCCATCAACTGACGAATGGATAAACAAAAGTGCTATCTATACCATGTAACAGATTACTCAGCCATGAAAATGAATGAAGTACTGGTTCATGCTACAATATTCAAGAAACTTGAAAACATTATACTAAGTTGAAACAAGTCAGGCACTAAGGGCCACATTTTTTATGATTCCATTTATATGAAATATCCAGAATAGAGACAGAAAGATTAGTGGTTGCCAGGGACTGGGGGAGGGGCTAATGAGAAATGACTGCTGATGGAAACAGAGGTATCTTTTGGGGGTAATGAAAATATTCCAGAATTAGATAGTAGTGATGGTTGTACACGTGTGAATATACTAAAAAACACTGAGTTGTACATTTTAAAATAATGAATTGTTATGGTGAATTATATCTCAAAAAAAGAGCTGTTAAATATTGTTAATAAACTAAAATTTATAATAGTCTCTCAAATATGTTACAAGCTTTTTCTAGGCGTAAAAATCAATCATTTAGATGATTTGACCCTTATTGCTTAATACAACTGTCCCCAGTAATCTAGCCTCATTTCTGATTTTTAATAGGATTATAAAATCTTGTGATTTTAAAAACTTCTTTAGTACCTCCTCCAACTCAATATGGTAATAGAACTACACCTCTTAGCCTGGAACACACTCTGACGCATTATTATACATCCTTAACACACACAGTAAGGGGAAAGGGACAGTGAGTGAATGCATAGGCAGACATCCAGTGAGAAAGGTTACACAGAAACCTTTGTGATATCTAGCAGTCCTTTACCAGTGCCCCAGTGCTGCATGCAAGAACTTCCTCCACAAATGGTCATCCTTGATTTTGATTTAAACCCTTCCAGAACAGAAAACTCAAAATGCGTCCCATTCGATTTTCAAAACCATCCATCAAACTACTAAAAAGATCTCCCTTATACGAACCTCGCTGTAACCTTTCCCCACTGGATCTAGTTCTGTCCTGTAGAACCTCTTCCATTACACAACCTTGGAAGTTTCAGGATAGCGATCATGAACTACAAAATCCCCTTTTCTGGTCAGAATCTTTTTCTTTCAACCATTTCTCTGACCTTGATTTCATAACCTTTCACCACTGAGGTCACTCCCTGTGTTTGACTCCAGTTAACTGATATTAAGAGGAGCATGTACAGCAATCCAGATGTTAAAGAAAAACGTACAGCAGGGTAAGAAGAATATGGAGATCTATAGTAGGCAAGGGAGGAGTGAGGAGGGGGTCACTATGTCTGGGTAGGCTACATGTAAAAGTACATTTCAGCAGAGACCTGAGGAAGTAAGGAAGCAAACCATGTGAGTATCTGGAAGAGAATTCCAAGCTAAAAGGACAGCAAGTCCAAAGGCTGTATACTTGGTGTGGTCTAAGGAGCAGCAAGGTAGGCAGGCTGAGGAAGAGTGATAGGGAGAGCAGTAAGAAATGGGCAGAGAGAGGCAGCATTGTAGAATTTGTGGGCCAGCTTTTATCTATGGGAGATGAAGAAGGCATCAGAAGAGTGAGACTGCCCGAATTGGATTTTAAATGACTACTGTGTTGAGAATTTACTGTACAGGAAACAAATAGGAAATTATTGCAATAATTGAGATAGTGATGAAAATGGCTCATACAAGTGTGGCAGAATGAAGGTCATAAGAGATGATCAGTTTTTGGATATATTTTAAAGATAAAACCAACAGGATCTGCTGATGAGTGGATGTACAATGTGAGTGAGAGAAGTCTGGGATGACGACACAGTTTTTTGGCAACGTGGGTTTGTATCCTGGGAGGCTCTGCCACTTACTGTTTGACCTACACAAGTTACTTAATACCTCTCTGCCTCAGTTTCTCCATCTATGAAATGGGGGTAATAACAGTACCTACCTAATAAGACTGTTGTGATTATTTTATATAAAAAAAGCTTAGAAGTGTGCCTCCCACTATGTATACACTAAGTATTGCTATCACCATCGTCATCATCATCATATTACCTGCTTGCTTGTGAAAAGATGGAGTTTCAGGAAGAATAGGTTTGGGGATGGGATGAAGATCATGAATTCAGTTTTGAACATGTTAAGTTTCTATTGGACATCCAAGTGAAGACGTTAAACATACAGCTGGACATCAGCAGAGTTTAGCAGGAAGATCAGGGCGAGAGAAATATATGTAGGAACTGGCGACATATATAGACAATATCCAAAACCACAAAACTAAATAAGGTCCCTCTAGGGCAGGGGTGTCCAAACTTTTTTCAACGTTTTTCACCAAGGGCCATATTCGGTAAAATACACAAACAGCCAGGCCACTCACTCGAGGTGAAGTACATATGGCCTCACCTGGTTTATTTAAGTAAACTAAATATATTTTTGGAATTTGCTGTGGGCCAATAAAAAATGGATTGCGGCCCACTTTGCCCGTGGGCCGCAGTTTAGACACCCTTGCTCCAGGGAGTGAATACAAAATAGCTTCGAGGACTGAGCCTGGGGGAACTCAACATTTTAGAAGTTGGGAAGACAATGAGGAACCAGCATCCTTCTTCCAGGAGCGGCATCCTGGATATAATAATAAGGTGGTTCAAGAAGAAAGGAGTATTTAGCTGTTTCGAATGATGCTCAGAGATCCAGTAAGATAAAGAATGACAAATGATCATTGGATTTTACAACAAAGAGGCATTGGGAAGCCCTAATAAGAACTGTTTTGAAACAGTGGAGATGAAAATCAGGTGGAATAAGTTCAAGAAAAAATGGGAGTAAATGAATTGGAAACCACAAATATGGACAACTCTTCAAAGGAATATTGTTGCAAAAAGGGATAGAAAAAGAGATGCATCAGTAAACAAATAGATGATTATATGAGAAAACATAGGTAAAGCACTGAGAATAATATGCCTGGTACATAGTAGGCACAAACACCAGCCAAATACAGATAGATCTAAACTTGTGTTTATCCAAGTCTTTGACAAAAATGTGGACCAAGAAGTGCCCTAAAACTTGCTACTAGAGAATTAACAAAGGAGTTTGAATAACAAGCTTTTGAGTTGCTAAAATACTTTTGATAATGTGAGAAAATGTGTTAGAACTCAATGAACGCAACCTCTTAATTTTTTAGAAAACAAAAGTTGAAAACAGAAAGCCAAAAAAACAAACAAACAGTAAGCCAAGTTGACTTGCCCAAAGTTACCAAACTAATTCACTGAAAAACCAAGAGCCAAAATTAAAACCTAGTTCTCCTACTTCCTATTCTGGTTTTCATTACATTTTCTTTAATCTCTCCCTCTCTCTGACAGAAAGGCTGAAAATATTAAGATTGCAATTTCTGTGTTCCCTCTACTTCTGCCTGGCCCTTCTCCTCCTCCAATCTACCACAGGCTGTTCTGTTCTTGACTCTACCACTTTATTTTAATCCAATAAAAACTATGGTTGTTAAAAGGTGTTTTGGGGGAGATATAACATTTTAGTTACCAAAAATTCCACATTATTTCCTATCAAAAAAAATCTACAATAAAACACAAACCTATGCATCACATAGAAAGTAGCTTAATTTTCCCATCTGCAACTAATATAATGTGTAAGAAAAAGTTCACAAGTTGAAATATCACCACATTGATACTGATGGTGAGGAACATTTACTATAACTGACTTTACAGACGTTTAAAATCAGAATATTTCAAAAACTAATAAATCAGAACACAGGATTTTTTGTTTGTTTTCTACAAAACCTTAAGGAAGTAAATCTACTTTTAAACACTATACCGTACTTTTACCACCATGATGGTAGCAGATCCATTTCTTACTTTTAGTACATGAGCCACATTGATAATATGCTGACAATGTCAATTAAAAGTAACACTTGCTGAAATATAAATTAATGTCCCCTTTTACTTTTTTTATATTTAATAATGGCTTAACAGGGGTTTTAGTACTCAGTTTTAGTGATAAGCATTCGATTTCAAACAATCAATAAAGCTGAAGTTTATCAGTTAAAAGATATCTAGCAAACCCAATCACTTTATCTTTAAAACAATACCTTTTAGATTTCAAGCTTTAAACTATAGGTTCTGATATAAATCACCTCTCACGGTTATTTTTTTTAACCCTAGAATGTGCTTCAACTTCCAGCTAAAAGCTTCCACTCTGTTAATTACCATTCTACTATTATTTTCTTAACCTATCCTCATCCCAAAAATGTTGCACATCTACACTGAGGTATATGTAACTGTGCAGCACTCTTAACTTCCTGAGTCACTAAAATGAGCTTATCTGACATAAAAGGCAGCAGTAAGAATGTTGGAATAAACGTATTTGAAAATTAATCTTCTCATTCCACTCGCTAGTAAATGCAGTCAAAATATTAGCGACTGTTCTAAATATCTAGATTTTTACCCTGGTTTTTAAATATTCTAAAGACATACCAATGCCATTTCGGCATTAATAGCACCAACCGAGTCCTAAGAGCTCCGCCGACGTTCGAATCTGAACGTGTTTCTTTTAGGAAGCTGCCTGAGTGGTCTCAACCAACACTCCACACCAAACACTGCTTTTTTCAAATCTAGCCGTGGTGTTCCAGTTTTCGACACCCTTGTTATGTGCAAATGTATTTTTCTTATTAATCAGCCGCTTGAGGGCAGAGACCTGTTTTACAGGCTGCACACCCGGGGGGACCAACAGTGCCTGGAGCTTACAAAGAATGTACCCACGCAAACTATTAATAGCACATATGAGGTAGGATTTAGTCCTTTCATTTACGATTTCATTTAGTCCTTTCAGCAGCCCTGGGGAACAGGTACTATTAATCATCCCTATTTTACAGATGATCACAATGATGCTCAGAAAGGTTGTCGCTAGCCCGGGTCACAAAGGTAGTAAAAGGGGCATAAACCAGGATTCCATGTCTGATTTGTCTGAATGCGAGCACACTTAACCACCACCAACGCGGCCTCTCAACTACACTCGTGACCACCACAGGATATCCTTTTATCTTTCATACACAGTAGGGTCGATTCTAAGCCCGGGATCAGGGGGGTCACACTGGGCAAGCCCAGAGGCCTCTAGTAAGGATGAAGACTCCTCGCTCCAACACTAAGAAGTGAAACACTCCGAACTGAGTGTTTTTGAGCGGCGAGAGGAGATGCGGAGCGAGGTGAACCGGATCGCTGTAACCCAGGCAGGGCCTCCCCTCCCCAGCACTCGAGTGCCGGAGCCAAACGCCGAGGCCGGCGGGAAACCCAGCCCGCCGGTCCCTGCCGGTTCCAGCCGGGTACTCCAGGGCAGCCCGGGGGAGACTAGCCGCGCGGCCTCCGCGGCTCACAGACAGCCCCGCGCGACTGACGCGCCCCCGGGAGGGAGGAGCGCGTGGAGATCAAAGCAGGGACCGACGCACCTCGGGCGGGAGAAGGCAGAGGGGGCTCGCCCTCACTCTGGAGCAGCGGCGGCAGCTCTTCGATGGCTCAGCAGCCGAGGGAAGCGGAGAAATGTGAGCGGCCTACTTTCGCGAGCAACCTTCGGTGAAGAAAAAGCCAAAAAGCGGCTGCAGCCCGAGCAGCGTTGAGCGTTACACCGCCCGTCGCCCCGCCTCTTCCTGTGCCCCTCCCCGAGCCACTTCCGGTGAAGGCTCCGTAGCTTGCTCTAGTTACTCCAGCTCGCTTCAGGCGGGAACGACCTCATCTCCGTTCCTCACCCTACACCACGGGGCGCGCCGGCGAGGCCTGCTTTCGGTCTCCAATAACCCAGCAGAGGCCGAGTGGCCGGTCCCGTGCCGTTTACCGCAGGGCTGCCTCCTCTGAGGTGGTAAAATGTGCTGCGAGAAGTGGAGCCGCGTGGCTGAAATGATTCTCTTCATTGAAGACCTAGAGGAGGATTATAAAATCCTTTGCCTCTGCTCCAGGGCGTTTGTGGAGTAAGTAAAAACGTCTTCCTCTTCCTTTCTAGCACGATCATTTCCCAGAAATGTAGGTGTTGCAGACTATTTGTAACTGCTCCCTGGAACCACGGACAGAGTATTTGACCCTTAGGCAAGGTGATGTTTAAGAAAAAGGGGTAAAAGTCCTCAGACTTTACGGAGTGGTCCCCTACTGCAGTTAAGTGAAGGAGTAAATCTACTTTGTAGGCTGTTAGGAAAAAAATGTGGTGGCTTATATATGTAATTTTATTTTCATTGTAAATACAGGGGCATTTTAAAATTGGGGGAAAGTGAAATGTAAAATGAAATCTCGTTAATGGATGTGACATCACAAGGTGATGGTTTGAAAGATGAGTAACTTGTGTTGGTTATCGTCATTTTTAAAACCTTAAGATTTATTAAAGCGCAAAAGCACACACATAGAACTTGTAATTACCTAAGGTAAAAGATTTAACTAATCACATCCGTTTTTGAGCAGTCTTTATCTTTGGAAAATATATGTTTTGGGTTAAAATTTTCATGCATGGAAGATAACTAGTGAGTAGGAAAACTGCCTAAAGAATTATATTCTAGGGATTGTTTTCTTTATATTCGATGTGTGAGTTCAGCCACTTAATTTTTGCTCATCTCTAAAACAGGTGTATTTACCATAATCATCTCACAGGCTTATTGTTAGATTCAACTTGTAGAAGTGAATTTTAATGTAGCTTAATGTAGTAGAATTTAAGTTTGAAACAGTGCTTCATCATTTGTTTTTGTGGGGTAATCTGAAAATCCGATAGAAATTAAACACTATGTTATATTTATGTGAAAGTATTGACATTTTTGTATTCACGTATGCATGTATTCATTCAGTCAACAAATCTTAGTTGTGCTTCTTTGTATTATGTACGAGTAGGCACGGGGGTACAAGACACAGCCAGTCCCTACACCCTTTGAATTTACTTTCTAGAGAAGGAGATCAATATTAAGACAACTGTTACATAATTATCTGATTAATTATAGTTATAAGTGCTATGGAAGAGAAGTACAGGATGCTGTGGTGGCAGAAACCTAACCTTTCTCCACAGATGACAATGATTTCTTTAAGGAAGTACAGTAGCATTTGAAAAGAGGTCTAAAGTGTGAATGGAAATAAACTGGGATATGTTTATTTAATGGAGGAAGCATTCCCCAATCAGAACTCTCTGAAAGCCTTGAGAAAGCAAAAGAAAGCCTGTGAAAATAAAACAAAATGACTGGGAAAGAAAGACAGAAGATAGGGTTCATGAAGTAGATAGAAAATAGGGTTAATGAAGTAGGCAGGATCAAAATATGCAGAGTTTTTTGGAGGACGGGATCATTTTTAAATGATCATTACGTTTTTAAAGATTACTCTAGCAGCAGGGTGGGGGATGGTTTAGAGAAGGAGAACCACTTAAAAAAACCATTTTCCAGGCAACAGATTATCGTGGCGTGGATAAGGATTGGTGGCAGTGGAAATGGAGAAAGGAGGAAATATAGGAGAGAAATTGTTGAGTTTAGGGGATTGGATTGGATGTAGGGGAATGAAGGAAAGGTAAAAGATGGGAAAGAGGAGAGTAGGTCAAGGGTAACTCCCTGGTTTCCAGCTTATATTGATGTGTTTCACTGAGATAGGGGTCACTAGTGAGTCATGGGTTTTGGGGGGTATAGCAGAAGATAATAAAAAGATAATCAACTTACTGTGTTTTGATTTTGGAGTAGCTATCAGATATCCAAGATTAAATGTCATAGGTACTTAAATATATTGGTTTGGAGCTCTAGAGAAGTCTTAAAACCTTGAGCCATTCTAGTATAGTCATTGAAGCCATTGATTTAGCACTTGGGGCGGGGGTTGGGAAGAAGTGGGATCCATCTTTGAGGAATTCCAACATTTTGTGAAGATTAAAAGGGGAGGAAAAGGTAGAAGACAAGCTCAAGTATACTGTCACCAAATGTTTGAAGAAAGGAGTACATTGGAAAGCTGATGCAATATCAAGCAAATTGAAAACTAAAAAATATCCACTTATAATTGGCAGGTTTTTTTAATAAAAGCTACTTGCTGAGTGCCAGGCACTAATTGTTTTACACTTCATTCTGTTTTTTTCCCCATGTAAGCATCCCAGCAACACCCTGAGATATGTCTTGTAATCTTTATTTTGTTCTAGTAGAAAACGTAGTCTCAATAATGGCCTTTTTAAAAAAAAATCCCAGTCAGGTAAGTGGCAGCCCTGGAGGTCTTTTAATTTGTCTAGAACATAAGTGAATCTTTCTGATTAAGGTATTTAAGTGGTCTAAAGTCACTGACACTGGTGACTCGTTAAAATACTTTAACATAATGTATTTTAGTTGAGATAGAGAACTGCTGCGGAAACTGAAGAGCCTGAATTTATCTCTGGTCATACCTATGTGACAGTGTCTAGTGGTGATGTCTGGTTTTTCATATACAGAAGAATCATAAACTCAACAAAATCATTGGATATGTCCTTTCCCACAAGTTCCTGAGCCAGAATTTAAAAGAATATTGTCCTTAGGAGCAGAATATCTATCTGGGCTTCACATCCCAGCTCTACCAATAATCAGCTGTGTGGCCTTGGACAAGTCACATAACATTTCTGTGATCTCATTTCGGCACTTTCAGAAAGGACTTCCTTTTATTACTATTATACTTGAAACTAATCCACAGCCCTTTTGCAGTAGAGAAATTGCTATTTGTACTTAAGAAATTTCCAAGAACTATTTATTTAGCATGTGTCAGGTACAGTGATTAAAAAAAGACCTAAAATGGTAATGATGATTATTGTATTCAAAGATATGATGATGAGATGCTTATTCAGGGCTCTTAAAGGAGCAGTATCTTAGTGGGGTCAGTACAATGCAGGTCTGGTCTCCAGTTTTGCAATTCAATTCAGCAATTAAGGTTTTACAGATACTGTCAATCCTTACAACAACCCCATGAGCTAAGTATTATTACCTCTCTATTACAGATGAGGAAAATGTATTAGCCGATTGCTTTTTCTGTTCCTTAATGTTTTTCTTAAATAATCTGTGCTGCCCTGAACTTGTTTTTTCTCTAAATTTATAGTTTAATAATCTTTTTCAGTATTGACTGTTTAATTTGCTTCACAGAGATCGAAAATTGTGCAATTTGGGATTAAAAGGCTACTATGTTAAAGACAATGTCAACAATGCAGGTAATACTGTATAAAACTATATAACCCTTTCTTGATAAAATTAACCATAATACTGTATTATAATTTGTTATAAAACTGTATTAATTTCTCAGCATAAAATATTATAAATGGCAAATAACAATGTAATCATAAACAGTCTTTATTGTTTATTATAACATGGTTCTAGAATCCCTATCAAAGCAGATCTTTTCTTTTCCTATAGCTAACTTCTCCACGGACATGAGATAACTTCTTTGGCGCTGTGTAGCATTCCTTCCTGAGTTGTTGCCATTAGATAAAAGCAATTTGAAATTTGAAGCTTTGAAAAATAGAGAGCATATAGTTTCTTCAACAAAATTTTATTGTGCTAAAAGATAAACTGAGGCACATTTTAAATTTTTTCAAGAGTTTATTTCGGCATACATCTATTCAAATCAGACAGTACGGTACCAAAGGTAGCTAGGAATGCTCTGCTGACTGGAGCTAGGGGAGGGGTTTTTATAGAGAAGATGTAAAGCAAAACAAGATTATTTGATTGGCAGTTGCCTTAATTGGGAAAACTTAGTTGGCAGTTTAAGCAGTTGCCTTAATTGGGAAAACTTAGTTAGATGTTTGTGATTGTTTGTTCTTAAATTTCATTCTCTCAGGTTCAAGTGCATTGACTCTGGCTTAGGTTTTGATTTGTTTGGATAGGTTACCAAGGCATTAGAGCCATCTCAATCTAATGGCCTCCTTGTTTAAATACTTTAACAATTGTACAGATAAATGATTCAGGATAAATTCCAAGTGAACATCCATAGTCTTTTGTCTGAAATAAAGAGGCCATAATTTGTGTTAACTTTATCAAATAATAGAATTTGTTCTATACTTTGAGCCTCACCTTGTTACCCGAAAACCATCATGGTCTCTCTCAGACTTCCCTATCGGGACCCCATTTGTCCTTTCCACACATATCCTTTATGTTTCTTTAGACATGGGGAAAACTGCAACATGAGTTACAGGCTTTTAAAACCAGCATACCAGTATTAGGATAAAGTGAAACTTGTTTTTCTTCCACTTCAGTAGATTTCAAACTTTTTTTTTTTTTTTTAAAGATTTTATTGGGGAAGGGCAACAGGACTTTATTGGAGAACAGTGTGTACTTCCAGGACTTTTCCAAGTCAAGTTGTTGTCTTTTCAATCTTAGTTGTGGAGGGCGCCATTCAACTTCAAGTTGTTGTCCTTTCAGTCTCAGTTGTGGAGGGCGCAGCTCAGCTCCAGGTCCAGTTGCCATTGTTAGTTGCAGGGGGCGCAGCCCCCCATCCCTTGCGGGAGTCTAACCGTCAACCTTGTGGTTGAGAGGACCTGCTCCAACCAACTGAGCCATCCGGGAGCTCAGCGGCAGCTCAGCTCAACTTGCTGTGTTCATCCTTAGTTGCAGGGGGCTCAGCCCACCATACCTTGTGGGACTCGAGGAGTTGAACTGGCAACCTTCTGGTTGAGATGCCAGTGGCCCATGTGGGAATCGAACCGACCGCCTGAGCCACCGCGCTAGCCCTCAAACTTTTAATAGCAGAATACTTTCATTAAGTCAACTCTCCCATAGAGTCCCAGGATGTAAATCCAGTTGCGATGGAAGTACCCACGAGGGGCCTAAAGACATACCTCTCACCTCTGCTATTAACAGCTCCTAAAATAACTACAAATACCATTTTAAATCCACTGATCTAGTTCAGTAATATTGCACATAAGGAATGTGAAAATGTACATATTTCCCCTATGGTTACTCTGCTGCATTTCTTCTCATGTCCTCAGTACTTTGCACAATGCCCAGCACAGAGGAGATACTCAGTAAATATAAGTTGAATGAGCAGCTAGATGGTAGTGGCAAGCAAAGACAGACTAGAAATTATCTCTTGATTCTTAGTTGGCTGTTTTTTTACTAGTCCATATTACCATCAGTTCTCTTTTTCCTTTTTTTATTTCTTCCCCTTAAAAATTCTAACATTTGTGTACTTTTATTTTGGGCAAGTCATGTAATAACTCTGGATCTCGGGTTCTTCATTAAAATGATGATAAAACTCGCATCTCAATTTTCTCAAAAATTAAGCTAACATACTATCTGTAGGAGACCAAGCTATAGAAGAAGAAGGTAGTCGTTCCCATGACACTGCAGAATCATGTGATAGCAATGAAATAGGCCTAGATGAAAATGGACTTGATTCTGAGGCTGAACTCATGAGAAGTATGGGACTGCCACTTCAATTTGGTGGGATGTCTGCACATAAGAATTTTGAGGTAAGTATTAATTTTGTTATTTCTTAGTTTTCTTTGTAAAATATCATGGAATTTTTTTTATCCCAAATCTAATACATTCATGAATTAGAGCACTCCACCTCTTTTTCAATGTACGTACTTATAATTTAAACAAAACTGAATGCTGCGATATGTCCCACATGTGATTTTTTTTTTTTCCCTCTTGGAAATTTAGGTAGTAAGATTCACTTGTTTATGTAACTAAAAGCCCAGGGTAGGGAGGTTGTGGGTATTTTTGTTTAATGTCTAAATAGACTTGGGTTTTACTTTCTCTTTTAGTTCATGAAATGCATTTCATATTCAAGTTATTTATCTCATGCAGGTGTCTATGAATACTAAAAATAAAGTTAAAATAAAAAAGAAAAAGAAAAAATATCAAAAGAAGTACTTAGATGAGATTATGAGAGAATCTTGGAAACAAGCATATGAAGAAGATGATATTTTGGCTTCAGATGATCCATATTCAGCTGAACAGTATGAGAACACCAAAACACGTAAACTTCAAACCAAAAAAGACATTAAAACTGAAAACCTTCCTGTTGAAAATACATTATCTCCACAGCTAGAAATTACAGAGAAATGGGAAAAGTACTGGAACAAATATGGTGGAGGACTATTATGGCAAAGCTGGCAAGAAAAACATTCAGATGAAACCCTATGTTGTGAACCTTGGAACAGTCCTGATACAAAGGAAGAATGGGAACAACATTATAGTCAACTTTATTGGTATTATTTGGAACAATTTCAGTATTGGGATGCTCAGGGTTGGACTTTTGATGCCTCACAAAGCTGTGATACAAACACCTGTGGGTCTAAAACAGAAGTTAACAATGAGAAGGATGAAAATTGCATGAAAACAGACTTACTTTCTTTTCCATCTTCATCAATTGGTAGTGAAAGCTCTAGTTCAAATGATAAAGATCATAATGAAATACTTGATGGAATTAGTAATATAAGTCTGAATTCAGGGAAAGTAGAACAGAACCAGTTAGATTCCTCTGTAAGTTCTGATGGACATCAGTGGCAAAGTGCTGTTAACAGCCAAAGAGAATGCCCTGCTTCTGGCCAAAGTGAACCATGTGATGGAGGAACCAAGGAAGGCAACAACTTATCTGAGAACAGAAGCACAAATCAACCAGCTCAAGGTAAGACTGACCAAGATTTATCTACTAAGTAATAGTTAACTAAATGCATCTATTAAGCAAAATTACTAGTATTAATAATTTATGGTAGAGTTAAATAATGCCAGGTACATTTTATAGATAAATAATGAAATTATGTAATGCATTTTATTTTTATATCACAAGTTGTTTATTACCTTTTTATATAAATAAAAAAGAATATTTGCACAGAGTTCTCAAAAGTATCATTCCTTCCACTTATGCCTGTGGCCAGTGAATTAAAACTTGGAAATCCCTTGAGAAGTCTAATTTGGAGAGGAACTGAAGGCACATTAAAGAATGATTGAGAGTGCACGTTTGACGTTAGGCAAATCTAAATGGGAGTCCTATCTGGAATTCAGTTGAGACAAGTGAAGTCTTGCTCTATAGGGAATCTCAGCAGGACATGATGTTAATTTTTAACTGGAAGGGTTGATTTCAGGATTCTCAAAATATCTAGGCTAAGGAACTTGGTTGACTCCTGCCTAAGTGATTAAAAAAAAAAATTGTCATGCAGACTGGTGCCACTGTCAGGACTAAAGAAAGTCAGTAAGAGGTGTGCTAAGAGAAGTTAAGAGTAGATAAGAATGCTCTTGCCAGTACTACTAACTGAAGGCACCAGGAAAATGGGAGAGGAGGAAATTTTTATAACTTCGATTTTTCCTGAAGGCCACTAAGATGTTACCTTGGCATCCTTGATGTTTGGTACTGGAAGTCTGGTTCATAGGGACTTCTCAGCCTTATTCCTGTATGAAGCAAAAGGTTTTGGCCTTTTACTTAATAGTTAGGTTTGCTTTGCTCATCTCAGGTTGCGGATCTTACTTCATCTAGTTGAGAGTCCTCTAGAGAGTTATTAAAGAACTCTATCTACTTTATTCTCTTTGTTCTGTTACAATGGAGCTTAACTTCAGTACAGTATTCTCATTCCTTTCTATTTTGCTGCTGTTATCCTTTTTATGTGATTATTTTATATTAGTCTTTTGCTATTCTTCAATTCTCTACTAATTACTTTCTATATTTATTTTGGCAATAAAAGTTGAAATGTTTATATTGGTCAATGCATTGGCCCCTATCTTACTGCTTCGTGTTACTCCATTTGATTATCCTCCCTTACCTTCCTACGTTTTTTCTTCGTCACACAGTGAACCTCACAATCTCTGTCTTCTATTGCCTGTTCCCTAAGCTATGTGTATAGATTGACCATTTCTATTTCCTGTTCCCTTAATTATGTACATAGTTGATCATTTCTGTAATTAGTTCCTTTGTGACTGCCATCAGGATCGATTTGAGAATTCTAGATTTTGATTTGTTTTTGATTCTCCATTGAGATTAAAACATGAGGTCTATAGTGCATTTCTCTATAAGTATTTTTTCTACTGTTTGTGGTTGGACGTTTACCTGAAATATTCTGTCCTCGCACAGTCAAAACTTCCCACTTCTATATTGCAAACACCTCTCCACTTCCAGTTCCACCACCTACTTTGTTCCAGTCTGAAGAAATACAGAACTAAGACAGACATGACCTCAAAGCCATAGCAAGTTAATCCTCTTTTTAAATGGTGGTGGTTATTTTTCTGTTACTTCTATTATTAAGAGCTGTATTAGAGACAATGAGATGTATTTGCTTCTTAATAAAGAGATTAATTTTAGTCAGTGTGATCATGCCATCTTTAGAGTCATTGAGATGAAAATTCCGTCAAAATGTGTTAACAGTATGAAGAAGGTAACTTTGTGGATTAGTTTGTGTAGATTTGAACAGTTATCAGGAAAAAAAGTAGTTTTAGTGCACTTTTTAAGTAGTTACATCATAGAAATTTTTAAACTTTAATAGACATTGCTCTAATTTTTTATGCTCAGATTCTGCATGTAGATACACAGAATAGGTAGACGTAGTCTGGCACTTTGTCTCATGTGCACATACAGTTCAATGCAGGAAAGGCACTGAAATATTTGGATCACCTTTGCAAATGGCAGAAGAATTGTCAAACCAAGGGGGGAAATCGACAGTATTATCTCTGCCGCTTTAGATTCACAGGAATCTTCAAAAGCAAACACAGCCAAAGAAAGAGCACACCCCAGCGGTACTGATGGAGATGAGAACGAAGAAGATCCACCTGAACATAAGCCAAGCAAACTCAAGAGGAGGTAAGTTGCATGTTACCTTTCTCCAGAATGTGTTAGCATAAGCACTCTGTCCACGAGTAAGTAGTTATAAAGTGCTTGTTACATTACAACACTGCTAATCCTGTGAGGAGAAGAGATAAAGCAAGACCTGGGGCTTTGGAACATGGTCAGATCCCAACTCTGCCTCTTGTTCTACGATAATTTTTTATCTATAAAATGGAACTGATGCCTTTTTTTGTGAGATCATTGGGATAACATGTAATATCTCTGACACTTAGTAGCTATCAATTAGTAATAGATACATAAGTAGGTGTAGTCTCTTTATCGAGGAAGTTTTAATTTTTCAAAACTCTGGGTATATATTGTCACAGAATTTTATTGCTGAAATATATCAGATAAATCTAACGATCTCATTCTGTAGATAAGAATACTAAGACAAAACAAAGATAAATACCTTACCCAGATTTACACAGCAACAATGGCAGCTCAAAAGCTAGAGCTTAGTCCAACTCTTTCAGAGACAGTACTCTTTCTGGTATACCATTGATACAAGTAATTAAACAAAAAATAATGTGGGGTGGTAGATGAGGGTAAAGGGGATCAAATATAATCAAATATATGGTGATGGAAAGAGAACTGACGCTGGGTGGTGAACACAATGTGATTTATAGATGATGTATTACAGAATTGTGCACATGAAATCTATGTAACTTTGCTAATATTGTCACCCTAATAAACTTTAATTTTAAAAAAAAAGAAAAGAATAAAAGGTGTAGCATATGGTTAAAAGCTAATGATGTAAAATATAAGGAAAGGATGGATATTAGAATTTGGACGTTAGTTGGAAACATTTCTTTGACAGGATATGAAGTGCTCCACATAAGACTTTTATGTTCCATACAGCATCTAGAAAAACAGTAAACAAGTTTCAGAGGCTGAGCAACTTAGTAGATAAAAGCATACTTTTGCTGTGTTCCTTCTGCATAGTAGGCATTGCTTGTTAACTCCTCCATTAGTTCCCGAAGGCATACTATGTGTGCACTAGCATTCCTGGGACCCAGTAGGTCCTCCATAAATGGTCAGTGAGTATAACTTAGTTTGTACGAATAATCTCTCATCATTTTTGTTTACTTGTTACTGTCTCCCAGATAGTAGGGAGAATTAGAAGTTATCCCCAATAGATGGATGATCTTGGGTTACTTAATATCATTTGTATCACAACCTTATTCTTCTTAACTATTTTGTCTTTTGTAATTTTTTCGGTTGGCTTGTTACTTAAATGTTTCCTTGTTTTTCAAAAAAACTTCTAGAGATACCTTTCTAGGAGATTAGTTTAAGGCAGCAGCTTTTACTGGTGTTTTCCCAAAGGAGAATGGAGAGATCCATATTTGTACCATGTTCGGGAATAGAGATAATTACTTAACGTTTTTAAGATTTGAGTGCTTATTACTGTGTTCCAAACACTGCTGGGTACTTTATCTCAGTTGGAAAAATCCTAGTTAAAGTGTTCTTTTTCCTGTCTTTCTGGATTTGTTGATTGTTATGATGGGAAAGTTTGCGTAGGTTGACTATATGTACTTGTTGATGTTTGCCTGAACTGGTGGGCTCTGGAGGTAACAGCTTATCAGTATTTACCTTTTGTTTATTTGTTTAGCCATGAACTGGACATCGATGAAAATCCAGATTCAGACTTTGATGACAATGGTTCCCTTCTAGGATTCAAGCATGGCTCAGGACAAAAGTAATTATACATAAGTGCTATTGTCCCTAAATCTTAAACACTTCAGCTGTCTTAAAGCTCTCTGATATTCAGATAGCTAATAATGATTATATATTTTATAGCACTTAAGATGTTACAATTAAAACACTAACCTCTCTTGTTAGTAAGAATTGTAGAGGTATCACCATACATTTGATGTATTCACATGTATTAACGCAGTTACGCTTCATAGCAATCCAATGTTGTTATTCCAATTTTATAGAGAAAGTAATTACAGCTCCTGAGGGTTTGACTTGGTAACAATCACATCATTTGCTGAAGAGAAGGGATTCAAGCCCAGCTCTTGAGACTTCTAAGTATGGTTCTGTCTTGACCTAGTGTCTCACATATCTCTGTGTACATCTGAAGTATATAATGAACATGCCATAAAAAGTTCAAATCTGCAGTAACCTTTTTTCTTTTATATTTTGATAGTAGTAAAACTTAAACAAAATAGAAGTAACAAGTATAAAGTGAAAATTTTTCCTTTCACTTTAGAGAGAGAGGCATTGTTTGGCATATATCCTTTCTAATTTATTCATGTATGTTTTTATGATTATGTACATGTACACACATCTTACTCTCTTTATAAAATACAAAAATGGAATCATACTATACATAGTCTGCAGCTTTCTTTTTTTGTTCAATAATATACCATGACACCCTGCCTTATGAGTACATTTACCTGATCCTTTGAGTGAGGCCTTGTATCTAATTGACTATCCTGTATGTACAGCGAGGTAGTTTCCTAAGGTCTAAGCATATGCCTTTGAGGTAACCCCAGATTATTGCCTGTACCAATAATTCATTCCTTCATATTGCTGAACAGTATTCCATCGTATACTGTTGTACCAGAGTTTGCCCAACCATTTACCTATTGAAGAACATTTGGATTATATGTGGTATTTTGCTATTATAGATAATGCTGCTATGAACTTTTGTATACAGAAAGTATAAATGATCTATGGGATTACATACCTAAGCATTAAATACAAGGAAACTGAAGAGTTTATTGCACATGACATGAAGACTAAACTGCGTACTAAGGTACACTGAAGACCTACCTACTGGTCAGCTTGCACCAGTAACTTAAGTCAAAGTTAAGGTCTTTGATGTTTCTGAGAGTTGAGACATATTTTGTTAGTTGTGAAACTTTAACAGATACCTACATATTATGAAGTCAGCAAGAAAAGGACATAGGTTGACCTAAATTAAATCCAAATCAGTTCAGAAATACATGCTCGTAATTATAATACTGTGAATATTTTTTTAAAAGACTGTCGGTTATTTCTCCGTATGGTACTTCACAGCAGTTATAGTTCATATAGTCTTTTAAGGCTAAAGACAAAAAAGATTAGTAAAATAATGGATTTTCCTGATAGTGTCACATTTAAATTCCTGGCAGTTTATTTCTACCCATTTGTAATTTTACGGAGAAATTACGTGGGTAGCTCTTGCTAGTATACACTCATTGAGATTTATTCTCTTACCTTGGGTTTAACTATTCTCTCTCTATTTAGAACACCCAGTTTTATTTAAAAGGGAAAGATAAGATACACTTTTTACAAAGAAGTATTTAATATGGCTAGAAGATAACACCTGACATTTAAAACCAAACTGTTTAGGAGTTTATAAGTGCTAAGTAATATATTACACTCATAAGTGTCTAATAGTCTGTAGGAGAGGAAGTTAATGTGACTTGATATAGTCAAAAAAGGTTTTATAGCAGATACATGTATATATCTTTTAGGACAGGAAAAATGCAAATGGTTACATCAAAAGACAGTCTCTAATTATTTTAATAATATGGGTTTGCTTTTTTGGTGAGTTCAGATTCATTTAGCTTAAGAATTTAGTGACCACATTTAAGATAATTCGAACATATCCAGATATGTGTTAAAGAGCTTTGGCATCACCTCACTGTAAGAAAAAATTATATTTCTCCAACTGCAGTGGTGTTGTATTTTTCTGCTATTTCTTTATTTTACTACTTAATTTCTGCTTTCTGCTCTATGTAAGATATGCTGATAATCCAAGTTTGGTGTTTCATATTTACTTGAGAATTAACATACAAACTAGACCTTAAACTTCTGCATTTTGAACTTTATTCCATAATTTTCATAAGTTAGAAAAAGGAAATTAAAATACTAGCTGCTAATAGAAAAATAGTGAAAATATTTTCTTTTCATATAAGGAAACAAACTCAAAACTTAAGATTTCAGTCAACTTCTTTTGATTTGGTCACAGATATGGTGGAATTTCAAATTTTAGTCGTAGGCGAGTAAGGTATCTACAGAAAGATGTGAAGTATAAGTCAAAGTTCTTGGACATGAGAAGACAAATAAATATGCAAAACAAACACATTTTCTTTACTGAAGAATCAGAAAAAACATGTTTCAAGAAAAGCAAAGCTTTGAGTAAGGTATGTATAAATTTTCTTTATATTTACAGATATAATTTCATTTTGTGAGCCTGACTCCTTAAAATTGTTTTCAAATGGAAACACTGCTTCTACCAAACATAAGGATACCTAAAATTCTTTCCCCCTTTCTTCCTAAAGGCACATATTGTGTGAACTAAATTTGGAAAAGATTAAGTTGATAATATGAAAAGAGAATGTTTTAAAAGCTACAAAGTAGTAGTTTCTGGGAACATAAATAGGTAAAATTGCCTTGTGTATGTGGTAACAGACAGTGGAAGTTTCTCATCTGTTTTAGGCTAAGTAGGATCCTAGAAGTCCAATGTCTGATACAGCTTTTATTGTAATCCTTAATTTTGTGGTCATCTAAAGGTGACATTTTAAACTTTGCACTAACAAGTTCATCCTAATGACATGAGATTCAAGGCTAATTTAATTGTTCACATTGTTAACTAGAATATTCATATTCCCTCTCCTGGACTTTGCTGTACCTGTTGTCTAACTACCTGGAAAACAAAAGTAATTGAAATTGCTTTTGCTTGGTTTGATGAGTGATCCTTCCCCATTATAGAAAAAAAAGCACCTTCTAGGTGAGCAGAACCATTTTATCAGTCACATCTCAGCAGTTCTTTTAAGTCAACAGAACCAAATCTCAGACCCCATCACGACTTTGTTTTCCCCCAGTGTACATTATCCTTCCTAACTCCAGTATTCTTCCAAAACATGCTACAAATTTATAGCTGGTTTTACATTTATTGTATTTCAGATGTTTTGATTGCTGGTGTTATTTTAATATTTTAGTGGCCCCTACTTATATCTGGAACAGATTCCCAATATCAGTTCAATCAGCCCTATAGGACCTTTTATAATGTGTTGGATGTAATAGTGCCCATAATTCAATCTGTAAATGAAGAATAGAAACAACTGCTAAGTATTGCTCAGGAAAAAAATAAATGTGTCGTGTCCTTAGATATCTGATTGATGCATAGGCACCATCTCTATGCATCAAAGGAAGATTCTGGTGGTTATCCATGCCCGTCTTCTGTCTACCATTCTTGGTCTAATTTCCTAAGTCTTAGGAAGGTCATGAAGGTCTGTTATGAAGAATATTTGTGTTACAGAAGTTTGCAAGAAAATATATATCATCTGATCTTGAGCCTTGTTAACATTTCGTAGAAAAAACTTAGTTTTTAGGAATCATCTTACTGGCTCTCGTTGCTTCATTAAAAGGCAGCTCTCATTCTTTCCAAGATAGCACTGGTTTTTATTCTTATAAACAGATTAATACAAAATCTTTTTAAAGTTTATCTTTGGTGCTGAGCACCATTTAACATGGATTATATCCTGTACATTGCAGAAAACTCTATATAATTTGAAAACTAAAATCAATGACTCAATAATAGGTAGGTACATTTATAATGGTAATACCACATCGGACAGTTATATTGTTAGAAGTCTTTATGGAAAACTACTGGAAGAGTTCAGCTTTGTCCTTTTAGTGTTAATTGATAACAGGACGACCATAGTCTTGTATTTAATCTGATATTTTCTTCCTCTTAAAGTAACCTTTAATAAGGTCATGATATGTCCAGATAACAAAGTGCAATTAGCTTGGAATTAATCACATTAGCTTGACTAATCAGTGTTCTTACCAGAGCTAATAATTGTGATGCAGCTTATCAGTAAGGGCACAAATGGTAAAGCAGGTGGGAATATTCCCTATAATTGGAAATAATTCATTCTTGTAACATCTTACAATCTCAGGTAGAAAAATTCCTGAAATGGGTTAATGAACCAGTGGATGAGGAAGCTTCGCAGGAGTCAGTTTATCATGGCACTGTGCAAGACACTTGCACAAGCAGTGATTCAGAACAAGAAATGTCTGTTACAAAAGGTGATAACCCACTGGAGAAGAGCAATCCAGAACCTGAAAAGTGTCACACCATCGCTTCAGTTGGTGAACTTGAAACAGAAAAATGTGAAGGGGACAGCACAGTCGCAGCTGTTACAGATAAGGAGGATTGTGTTGCTCAGGATATACCAGACTCTCTTCAGGTAGAAACTGAAGGTAAGGCTAAATGTGCTTCGATTTCCTAATGGATTTAGATAAATACATTTTTTTTAGATATGTTTTTCGAGTTTTCACTTAGGATTTACTGCAATTTATATTTAAGTTGAAAGAAGACATATTAAGTGGGAATGTGCTAATGGCAATGATTTGGCACCCAGAGCACACTTTACTATTGGCTGAGCAAGCATGATAAAATCAAAGGGAAAGCATATGGCAGGTACTGTGTTTGAGTACCTCGGTCTGTGCCATTAAGATTGGTCTCTGCCATGGGCTAAAGGTGGCCAGTCGTTTTATCCCTGTTGAAGTTTAGTATTGTCCTGCCTTTCATTTTGATCATTCTAATTTTTTTGTTTTTTTAGTGGCTGTGAATAGTGGTAATTTGTTTTTGGATGGTACATTGACATAAAGAAGTATTTACAGTAGTTAGTTATAATGAGTGGAGAACAGAGTAGCATTTTCATTTTATGCGCTTTTGTACTATTTGAATTTAATTTACAGCAAGTGTTCTTTTATAATTTAAAAAATAATAATTATATTCAATGAAACATTGAGGCTTTTAAAGGGAGAAATTTTTATTTGAAATAGTATTCAGTTTTATTGATGAGTTATTTCAGACTTGCCCTAATGGAACAATTATATTTATTGTGATGATTTCTTCCTTAATTTGTATTTGAGGAATATAACCTCATTTGAATCTTGATTTTTTTTCCCTTCATACATGCATATGTGTGTCTAGATCTATGATAACTACATCACATACTTCTTTTCTTTCTAAACAGCATATTTATGGTAGTTAAATATTTTTATTGTGCAACAATTTTTTTATGTATAACTGATGTTCATGTGCCACTTGCAGATTTCTGAAATACTTTCACGAGCCCTTTCTCATTTAATCTGTAAAATAGCCCAGTGAGGTAGGTGGAATTAGCTTTGTTCTATAAATACAGAAATTAAAGCTCAGAGAAATTAAGAAGTTTGCCTGAGGTCACACAGCCAGTAAGTGGCATAGCTAGGACACAGTACCAAGTTGTCTGATTCCTAACTCCCATTTTCCCACCCTACCCTACTTCCCTCTTCACCACTTGTCACAGTACTGGTAGTTCTTAGTATTTCAGGGGCATTTGGAAGATGTTGGTTGTTAGAATGACCGGGGAATTCTGGCATTTAGTACTTAAGGTTCAGTCGTGTACAGGATGGTCTCGCACAGTAAGGGTTGTTCACTCAAAATGTCAGTATTCCTTCTCATGAACCTTTCGCTGCACTTTGCTGCTGATGACAGCTTTATCTATTTGCAATGATCAGATGACCATATTAAGACATGGTCCTATCCTTGAGGACCATTTAAATGTAATAGAGTTTTAGTTGTCAGCATCACTTTTTGTCCTTATACTTAGTTGTCATCTTCTGATCTGCTCAGAACTGAAACCAAACAACCAAACTAATAAAAATTGTTTATCTAAGAAAAGTCAGTCTCTGAATGAATGAGATCATTTTTTTTTAATTAAAGTTTATTGGGGTGACAACTGTTAGTAAATTTACATAGATTTCAGGTGTACAATTCTGTATTACCTCTGTAAATCCCATTGTGTGTTCACCACCCAGAGTCAGTTCTCCTTCCATCACCATATATTTGATCCCCTTTCCCCTCATCTACCATCGAGATCTTTTTCTGTAATTAGTGACCCATCTTTCAATTTCTTAGTGGCCCTATGACTTCTAGGTCATGGCTGGGTTTAGAGGATTGATGTAGCTGAGAGTTAGAACTTAATCAGTCCTTAGCAAATTTTATTTTAAAGAAAGGAATTTGGATTTCTATAGTTCACCAACTAAAACAGTGTCTTATCTAGCAGAAGTATTAACTTTTATAACCGTAATAGTACCTTCACATATCTCCTAACAATCCGTGAAGTAGGTACATAAAATACTACTTATTCATTCATTCCTTTTTTAAAAAAATCAGAGCTTAGAGAGCCTAGATTACTTTTCCAAACTCGGGGAGCCAGTAAGTAGCAAGATAGAGGCTGTAATCTGAAGTCAGTGCTATTTCCTTTATGCCTTCGTGCTTCTCCAGGTATGTCATTGCACACATGTTCTGGGGCAGAATCCCAAATTGTAACTGTTTGATGTGGCTGCACTTTTAGATAAATTCACCTGTGATATCCTTTCTTCATAGTGAGCATCTATATTCTTCATATTCTTTTATTGCAGCTGAAATTAAAAAGAAGAAGAAAAACAAGAACAAAAAGGCAATTGGTCTGCCTCCTGAGATAGCTGCTGTTCCTAAGCTGGCAAAATACTGGGCCCAGAGATACAGGCTCTTCTCCCGTTTTGATGATGGGATTAAACTGGACAGAGGTAAAACATATATGTAATATTTAACTTCATTTTGAAATAATTTCAAACCATTGGAAAACTTGCAAGAGTGATAAGAAAATTTTCATATCTATTTTACCCAAATTCAGCTATTTTTTAACATTTTGCCACATTTACTTTATCCTTCTCTCTGTGTGTGTATGTGTGTGTGTGTGTGTCTGTGTGTGTGTCTGTCTGTGTCTAGTGTGTTTTTTCTGATCCACTTATCCTTGTTACAATATTGTGATCTGCAATCCATACTCTTGTTTTACCAATTATCCTAATCACATCCTTTATAGCATTTTTTTCCATCTAGTACAGGATCATGTATTGCATCTAATTTTTGTGTTTCTTTACTTTCCTTTAATCTGGAATAGTTCCTCAGCCTTTTTCGTCTTCCATGACTTTGACATTTTCCAAAGAATAACAGCCAGTTATTTTCTAGTGTCTCTCAATTTGGATATATATGTGTTTTTAAATTTTCAAACTCAGGTTTAGTCTGTATTTGTAGCATCTTAGGATAGATAGCAAAAGAAACTGATAGATTATTCAACAGAATATCTGAGGAAGAAATACCTACTGCAAAAAGTTGTAATTTAGGGCCGGCCCGGTGGCTCAGGCGGTTAGAGCTCCATGCTCCTAACTTCAAAGGCTGCCGGTTCGATTCCCACATGGGCCAGAGGGCTGTCAACCACAAGGTTGCCAGTTCAATCCCTCGACTCTCTCGACTCCCGCAAGGGATGGTGGGCTGCGCCCCCTGCAACTAGCAACGGCAACTGGACCTGGAGCTGAGCTGCGCCTTCCACAACTAAGACTGAAAGGACAACAACTTGAAGCTGAACGGCACCCTCCACAGCTAAGATTGAAAGGACAACAACTTGACTTGGAGAGAAAAAAAAGATGTAATTTAATATATTAAACCTGGAAACTTTTAATTCTTTCTCAAGTTTCCCTGCTGTGACCT
This sequence comes from Rhinolophus ferrumequinum, assembly GCF_004115265.2. Taxonomy (NCBI): domain Eukaryota; kingdom Metazoa; phylum Chordata; class Mammalia; order Chiroptera; family Rhinolophidae; genus Rhinolophus; species Rhinolophus ferrumequinum. Next base: position 22,276,237 of record NC_046297.1, on the reverse strand, counting down.
TGAACAGCTTATTTAATTCTGCAAGTTGATCCTTATTTTCATATTGGGGCTACTTAAATTAGGTGTTTACCAACGGTCAAAATCAGGAGGTCTTAATCACTGGTGGCATTTCAGGGTCTATGAATCTCTTATAGTTATTTACAAAAGGTTATGTATTGAGAAAAATGCAAGGGAATTTGTGGGGAGAAATAATACTGGATAAAAGCTTTTAATTCTGTAAAAGGACTTTATATTTTTATTCTTCCAGCAGTGAGGAGCCATTTAATGTTTCAGTAAGGAAAAAAAACAGGAAAATTGGTGCATCATTTTCTTCAGAGAAATATCTTTCTGAGAAATATAAATTTCTTCTATTGGGAAATGAGGAAGGCAGTATACTCCTTCCTCTGGCGTGGGCATGGGACCTCATTTCTGAAAACAGTGAGAGTTCTGCTATTGCTACAGCTTTGCAGCCTTTTGCTATCAGCTTCTTGCTTTTCCTGAACCTTTAAAAATGGTTGAATTTTTCCAAAGTATCCAGTACAAGTCTGGTTCATTGCTTTCCCATTAGGAATTAAATAATTGGGAAATTCTGGAGTTTGGGGAGTTGGCCAATTAGAATAGCTAACTTTCTATTTTCCATGGTAGATAATAGTTAATACTTGAAATATAAAAATCGAAATTGTATTCAGTTTTTGGAGATACGTTGCAAAAGAATCGGGCCAGAATTGAGGTGGTTGCTCTTGTGGAAATTAGGAATGGGAATGGAGCAGTAGCTCCTTTCTAATAACAAGCTTTGTAGACCTTTTCTTTAAAACTAGGTTATTTATAATTTTTTGAAAAGAGAAATTGTTTTTTTAAAAAAATGTATATCATATAGTAATGTTTGCTATGTTTATGCTCAGCTTGGCTTCTTAAAATTGAACCTCTTAATAGAAATATTCTTTGTTCTCAGAAGGCTGGTTTTCAGTTACACCTGAGAAGATCGCTGAACACATTGCTGGCCGGGTCAGTCAGTCCTTCAAGTGTGACATTATAGTAGATGCATTTTGTGGAGTTGGAGGAAATACCATTCAGTTTGCCTTAACTGGAAAGAGAGGTAATTAGCCACCAGTGGAAGAAAAGTAATTTATTTTCAATTTATTCTGTAAATGTTTCATTTTGCGTCAGCGTATCTTTGCTGAAATTTAATATATAATTATTAACTTAATGCCAAATATTTAAAATAATAACTAGCATATATAAAGCATACACTATCACAAACAGATGTAAGTGCTCACTATGTGTTTAGTCAGCAGTCTTGTGAAGTACACCGTTTACTATCTACATTTCACAGAAATACTGCAATATAAAGAGATGAAGTAACTTGCCTAAGATTACACAGACCCCACTTAGGGGAGCCAAGATTATATTATAGAAAACTAAAAATATTAAAATTGGGAAACTATTCTTTAGAAGAAAAGAAGAGTAGCCGGGGAGTCCCAGCTTTGCCACTCACTACCTTTATGACTTTGGGCATCATTTAACCTTAAAGGAGACATTAACTTGAGATAACTTCCGTGATATCTTTCAGCTTTAATATTCTAAGACACTAAAAGTCTTTTACATAGTAGATCATCCCTGTAGTAGCTTTACTTTGGAATCACAAAAAAGAAAACCTCTATTACTGTCTATCTGCCAAGAACTGTGTCAAGTAAGTAGACATGTGCTGTTTCCCAGGGAAAGGAAGGCTTCACGAAATTGAATAGTCTGCCCAAATAGATATAGCTGAGTTGTGAAGCCAGGGCTTTTACTCGTTTTTTTCTGAACCTGATATTCCTGTTCTTTCTAAATTCTTTTTAAAGTGTAGTATAATGTGATATATTAGAGGCATCAGTTGTTAAGTCATATTCTGAAGATGTTTCTTTCCCCCAATGTCTTTATAGTTTACATATAGCTTCCATTTCAGTAAATTTCACTTGAGTTTCATTAACTTATATAAAGTTTTTAATGTTACCTAGAAAATTATATGGTTCTGAAAAGAATAATATAAAAAGGTAGAAAATGATGAGGTGAAACTTAACACTGATTTTAAGACCAATGCAGATGAACTGTGTGTGCCCTTATTCAATCACTGCTGTGCTCCAGAGCACAACATGTGCTAACTTGTCGTTGTCTCCTGGGTAAGAGCTATCTTCATATTTACTGGAATAGTAATTATTCCTGTTTTCCCTGAATTCACTGTTTACTCTTATTTTCACTAGACTTATTTCCACTCAGATAGTTGTTATCTATGCATATACCCAACTGAATGGTTAGAGAATCCAGTTTTACATTTTTCTATTGTTAAAGATTTTTCCCTTTTCTGTGTCTTCCAGTACTTCTGTATCAGTGCTACTCTTTAGAATTTTCTGTGATGATGTAAATGTTCTATATCTGCACTGTCCAGTAAGCCACTAGACACAAGTGGCCATTGAGCATTTGAAATGTGGCAGTGTAACCAAGGATATAAATACTTAATATTATTTAATTTTAATCAGTTTAAAGGTAATAGCCACATGTGGCTGGTGGCTGCCATTATTATAGTTCTATATAGTGTCATCCAGCATTCGTCAGCATTTCATTTATGTGATACATTGAGTGCTTACATTCTGTTAGGCCTAAAAACAAAGTCTTCCTCCAAGGGAAGTACACATGAAAACATGAAGATTAACTGAATATATTTGATGTTGAAAGTCATTTTTTCCATTGACTTTTTGGTGTTGTCAGCATGTCTTTCCATCTGTCTCTGTACTATAAATGTAGCAGATTGAACAGCTAAAAAGGATATTTTCATCCTTTCTCTTACAAACATGAATGTTAGTTTATTTAGAACAGAAAAAATAGCATTGTAAATGCATGATTTTGCAATGCATAATTGCTGCTTGTATTCATTGTTCTAGTGATTTATTTCCTGCATTGCATCTCAAAAGTGTTAACATTTTGAAACCAGCATTTTCTAGAAAACAGCTGTTTCCTTGACAACCATGATGTATGCATCAGGGTTCCACTTAGCCCTTCCAAATGTAAAATATTTCCACTAGCTAACACACTAGTGTACATACAGGTGTACTTACTGCAGGACATGAGTAACCTAAATTTAACTTATGTTTGCATTGCTAATTATGAAATTGCAATAAATTTAATGAAAGCCCTTTTGGTGAAAACATAACGTTGTCGTGTTTCATCTACCTAAAATGTCTCTTTAAACAGCAGCAGCAGATGATTTTACATTTATTTATAAGTTGGCTATGTAGGTTTCTCAAAATTTGTTTTATTTTGCTTTACTATAGAAGTTGTCACATTTATCTTCTTCGGAGGTTGCCTCATTTTGAAGAGACTTTGAAGATGTCTTTCCAGACATCTTAGCATTTATAGGCCTTACGTGCAGTCGGGCCTTTCCAAGTATTTGCTGCTCGGGTTTTACACTGCACAGAGCACAGTGCTGATGAGCACATACTTGGCTCTTAGATACTTGGTAGTGATTATCGCTGCTTGCTTTGGTAAAGCTGGCTGAGTGACACAACTCTGAAAGCCATGTCCTTCAGTCGTATTTTCTTGGTACAACATAAGTGAATCTTTGTAATTTAGATTTAAAATTTTTAATTAAATTATCTATTTCTGGTATATAAGACCAAATCTCACTTGATCTTTAAAAAGGATTCTTGTACAGAAAATAAACACACTGATCAGAAGGTGAACTGTTCTATATAACTGCTAATCCGTATCATTTCACTCATCTTTCCTGTTCCCATTTTTAGTGATTGCCATTGATATTGATCCTGTTAAGATTGATCTTGCTCGCAATAATGCAGAAGTTTATGGGATAGCGGACAAGATAGAGTTCATCTGTGGAGATTTCCTGCTGCTGGCTTCTCATTTAAAGGCCGATGTTGTGTTCCTCAGCCCACCGTGGGGAGGGCCAGACTACGCTACTGCAGAGACCTTTGACATTAGGACAATGATGTCTCCTGATGGATATCCTTCAAACGTCCTAAGAATTTACACAAACACTGGTTGTGAGAAGGGTGTGTGTGTGTGTGTGTTTGAAAGAGAAATTAGTGAAGAGGAGAAGAGCTAATAGCACTTGATAGATTCTAGTTTTACATAAAAAGCAGGTACAATATGTAAAAATTAACTGGTGATGGATCTCCAAAAGTTATAGCAAATATGGGGTCATATTTCCTTTGGTTACTATCCAATTTTACCATTACAAAACAAGAACTAGAAAGCATTAATTGTTTGGAATTATTGTCTGGAAATTGGGAATTTCCTCAAGACTTGTCCCTAAAGTCTGGGTGACTGTCCCTTAGCTTTTCATCAGTTCACACTGGCTTGTGCTCATTCTCTGTGTAGCTTCAAATTTTTCCCGTTATTCTTCCAAGATACTGAAGCAAGCCCTTAGTTCATAAAGAGTAGTGTTCATATTATTTGTCCCTTTCTTTATCTCTACTCCCCAGAAGAACGATCTTTTTGACTCTAACAGGAAACATGTTTCTAAATTGCTAATTAAAACTTAGAATGTAGACTACAATGGACAGTTATTTGTCTTTATTCTTTACTGGAAAGAGGTAGTATTTTGCTTTCCTGCTGTTTCTATTTTCACAATAACTAGGAAATGCAGAAAGAAAAAGAGTGTGTATTTCTAACTCTTGGTTGCCTACCACTAGGATAAATGAAAATTAGGTCCTGACCCGTGCTACTGAATTATAAAATTTGCTACTTAATTCTCTTAGGTTCCATTAAAGGATTTAAATGTGTGCCTGATTATTACATATTAAAATACATATGGGTTATGATATAATAAGTAAAGAACTTAATCTCTGATTAAAAATTTACTGCTATTTTTGTTACTTTTCCTTAACTGCTATCACCTTCAAAATCTTCAGACTGTCCCAGAAGATCACTAATAATATTGTTTATTTTCTTCCAAGAAATGCTGATATTGACCAGGTAAGCCATTACTGAAGAACTATGAGCCTCTGCCATAACTATTATAAAAAATGAGCAGAAAAAGATAGAGAGTATTTCTCTGAGAATGTATTAATGAGAAGTCTGGCTTTTTGACCATTACTAGAAAACTGGAAGTGTTTGACAGTTAAATCCATAACTATTTCATCTTCATCTCCATCCACAGTTCCTGGCCTTTTAATCACTGTGGGCTCTGGGCTTTTTTAAGCATTCTGGGCTTTTAATCATTCTGAAAGGATGATTGAATGTGTTGTTTCAAATGCTCACATCTAAACTAGCCAAGATTTGTCTTTACTGAAACCTACCTTGAGAATAGAAATTTTAGGTATTCCTGAAAATAGTACCCTAAATAAAACCTTAATTTGGCCAGGATCAATTTCAACTATAGTCTTGAGATATAAAAGACACTTCACTAACATGAAAATGTTCTTACTCCTTTCTTACCATAAACATTTATTTTAATCATGTTATTTTTTTCCCTAGTAGAATTTGATCTGATATAACTGCCTCATACAGATCCAACCGTGTCTTTATTTCATGCTTTTGTTGATTTGTTTAAAAGCACTTTCTATATACTGCTTTGTAATAAGCATTCTGTTGAAAATCTTTTGTATTTCATATTCTAAATTTTACTACAGTGTTGCTAGGTGTAGGTTTTTCCTTGCTCTCCTATTTGGTACTCTGAGAACTGACCCTATCATTCTGAGCTTTATTCATCTTATTCTGGAAAAATTATCTCCATTATTTATTCAACTATGTTCTACTTACCATCTTTTTTCCTTTTTCTGGGACATCTATTATGTGGATGTTAGTCTTCTATAACTATTTTCTGGAGTTTTGCCTGCTTTTTCCTTCTGAAAGATTATCTCAATTTGGTCTCCTATCTAGTTCATTCCTCAGGTTTATATGTTTTGTTATCATAGTCCATTTGTTGTATTTTTTAGTTCAACTATTTTATTTGTTTATTTATTTTTAAGATTTTATTGGGGAAGGGGAACAGGACTTTATTGGGGAACAGTGTGTACTTCCAGGACTTTTTTTTCCAAGTCAAGTTGTTGTCCTTTCAATCTTAGTTGTGGAGGGCGCAGCTCAGCTCCAGGTCCAGTTGCCGTTGCTAGTTGCAGGGGGCTCAGCCCACCATCCCTTGCAGGACTCGAGGAATTGAACTGGCAACCTTGTGGTTGAGAGCCCACTGGCCCATGTGGGAATCAAACCGGCAGCCTTCGGAGTTAGGAGCATGGAGCTCTAACTGCCTGAGTCACCAGACCGGCCCCTACCTGTGCTTTTAATGTCATATCCAAGAAACCATTTCCAAATTCAATGTCATTTTCCCCTATGTTTTCTTCTAAGAGTTTTACAGTTTTAGCTAAGTAGCTTTTTAAAACTACTGGATACCCTGGTCCACTGGGAAAGATTCTAACTTATTTTCTGGGAATGAAGCTCAAGCATAAATCTTTTTAAAACTCCCTAAGTGGTTATAATGTGCAGCCAGAGTTAAGATTCTCTGGGTTAAAAGAAGAGTAAATAAAAACTAACAAGCCTGAGTTCTTACTCTCTGAGTTAGAAGGAAATGAAATTATATCTTGCTGCATATCATCTATTTATGAGCCATTGTGTCTAAACATCAGGTCTCCCAAATATGACAGGCTGTATCAGTTACAAGGAAAAAGTCCCCTTCATGCATTTTTATAACAAATTTGGTATTAAACCTGATATCTGTTACTCATATCTATGACTCAGATCTACATTTTAGACTCATATAAGATTGAACCTGTTGATTCCATAATTCTTATTTTTCCTATATGTAAATAGCTCTATAACTAGTCTCAAAAGAGGCTGTGTATGATCCTTATATTAAATATTAGATGAGCTTATCTGTGTACTTTAATGACAATAGGAAATTCACTATTTATTGTAAAAGTTACAGTGATTAAATTTTTTCTAGTTAAAGTAACACAAGCCCAAGGAGAAAGTTAACTTTTTTTGTTTAACGTGTGTTTTTGATTTATTTCAAACACCTGCCAGAATTACAGTTGGTAGTTTTACCTCTAGAGGGAGTAATGACACTAGAGAATAATAAAAGTCAAAAAGGAAACTTGAGGGCCGGCCTGGTGGCTCAGGGGGTTGGAGCTCCGTGCTCCTACCCAATACTGCCGGTTCGATTCCCACATGGGCCAGTGGGCTCTCAACCACAAGGTTGCCAGTTCGACTCCTTGACTCCCACAAGGGATGGAGGGCAGTGCCCCCTGCAACTAAGATTGAACACGGCACCTTGAGCTGAGCTGCCGCTGAGCTCCCAAATGGCTCAGTTGGTTGGAGCTTGTCCTCTCAACCACAAGGTGGCCGGTTCAACTCCTCGAGTCCCGTAAGGGATGGTGGGCTGTGCCCCCTGCAACTAGCAAGGCAATTGGACCTGGAGCTGAGCTGCGCCCTCCACAACTAAGATTGAAAGGACAACAACTTGACTTGGAAAAAAGTCCTGGAAGTACACACTGTTCCCCAGTAAAGTCCTGTTCCCCTTCCCCAATAAAATCTTTAAAAAAAAAAAAGGAAACTTGAAGTTTTAAGTATATTGTTTGCTATTGGATTTAGATCAAATTACAGTGAGAAATCAACTTTTCTTTTTAGAAGTGAAGAAAATCTATGTGTAGGATTTTCAAAATGAGAGAAGAGAGTACTACTGCAAGATTGAGAGAGAGCAGAGTTACAGAGAAGTCTACTTTTTGTTAAAGAATGTTTAGAATTTCACAACAACCTGAACTTACAAATGGGTTGGGTTCCCAAAGTTTATGAATCTGCTGTTTAAAATTCAGGCTACATTTTTCCATAGAAATGACTAGAAAGAACATTAATTTCCTCTCCAAGGAGATTTGTACTCTGGGTAACATCTATATTTAGGGTAGTTACACTGAGTATAGGCACTATATACAATTTGTCTGCCAAGCTTTTCACATAGCAGATGAGTCTAATAAGTCTAGTAAAATATTTTTCTAGGTCGCCTATTACCTCGATCTTTTATTCCCTCTTTTTGTTTGGGGGTATTCCAGGACGTATTCCTTGTTACTCAGACTTCACTATCAAACTCAAGAACGGAATAATTTAAAAAGTCTTTGTGATGGGCACTTTGGAGAGAAGTTATATACCTCATTCCCTGAAATCACTGTAGTTACCTGAGAACAGATTAAATTCAATTCTGAGATTCCTGGGTATTTTATCTACTTGATGCCTATATCTTGTTACCCGAAAATAAGACTTCGCCAGACCATCATCTCTAATGCATCTTTTGGAGCAAAAATTAATAGAAGACCCGATATCATATTGTATTATATTATTTCCTGGTCTTACAGCAAAATAAGACCAGGTCTTATATTAATTATTGCTCCAAAAGACTCATTAGAGCTGATTGTCCAGCTAGGTCTTATTTTTGGAGACACATGGTATGTTTTTCTTCATTTCTTTCCTTTGACAACTGTAAAATTGCAGCCAATACTAGTTTTGGGTCTGTCATGCTTTCCAACCATGAAAAGCTCTTTTAAGTAGTAAGTGTGCACAATATGCATAGAGGTCTCTGAGCGGAATAGAATGGTTTAGTCTCCCCTAGGAAGCTACACAGCTATGAAGCTATGATTGTCAGGCCCCATCTTTTTAGAACCCTATAGGTGGAATCTCTTTTTAAAAAAAAAAAAAAAAAAAAAAAAAAAAAAAAAAAGATTTTATTGGGTAACAGTGTGTACTTCCAGGACTTTTTTTTCAAAGTCAAGTTGTTGTCCTTTCAATCTTAGTTGTGAAGGGTGCCGTTCAGCTTCAAGCTGTTGTCCTTTCATTCTTAGTTGTGGAGGGTGCAGCTCAGCTGCAGGTCCAGTTGCTGTTGCTAGTTGCAGGGGGCACAGTCCACCATCCCTTGAGGGAGTCGAACCGGCAGCCTTGTGGTTGAGAGGACGGGCTCCAACCAACTGAGCCATCTGGGAGCTCAGCGGCAGCTCAGCTCAAGATGCCGTGTTCAATCTTAGTTGCAGGGGGCAGAGCCCACCATCCTTTGCAGGACTCGAGGAGTTGAACTGGCAACCTTGTGGTTGAGGGCCCACTGGCCCATGTGGGAATCAAACCGGCAGCTTTCGGAGTTAAGAGCACGGAGCTCCAACCGCCTGAGTCACCGGGCCGGCCAAGGTGGAATCTCTTAACAGTGGGCAGACGCAGGATTGGTGAGAGGAGTAGCTCCTGGTTGGTTTGATATAGTACCTCCTTATCTTTGTTTGATTTCATAACTAAAATGTCTAGCTTCATAAAAGTGACAGCATTTGTACTTTTCAGGCCATGTTAATTTGTTCATACCAGTACCAGAGAGTAGGACAACACTGAGAATCATCCCTAAGAATTGTGTTGAAAATTAACTAGGAGGCCCTGCATCATGTAGTTTGTGGCACTTGTCTAGTAGACGTACTACAGCCTTCTATGACTCCACCCAGATAGACATCATAACAATTAGTCTAAAACCTACCTATTTTATTTCCTGATAAAGCAGGAAAATATTTATAAATTGACCTAATACTGTAGGTAGAACTTATCCTGCATTTGTTTAAGTTGTATCGTAAGTATAAAAATTAATGTTAGATTTAATCAAGAGATCTCTTTCTGGTTGGTAGAGTTCTTGAGGCTCCCATTGGAGCCAATACATGATGTCTCGGAAGGGAAAAGTTCCTACTTATAACAGTCATCACACTTCTAATAGTTTATTAGGGAAAGAGTAGAGAGAGGGCTTATTTATAGGTAACATTTCTTAAACTTGTCATACAAAAGAATACAGTTATATACATTTGAATAAAACTAAATATTTTTGTAATATTAAATATTTTAAATATGGAAACCGGTAAAATTATTTGGAAATACATTTTAAATACAACTAAATTCGGTTCATTAGCATTTTTAGTGTTTGCTTTTGGCTGAATACAGTAAAAATTGACCATTAATTTCTTTGCAAATATCAGTTCCAAGCTATCGTAGTATTTGCTTATTCAATTTAAAAATGGCACCTTACTGTTTTCTAAATATTAGGATTAATGAGAAATTTGTGTCAAATTGTTGAAAATGAAATTTCCATGGTGGCAATCTGGTCTAATGGCAGCACTCTAATACAGTCAAAACTCTACCTATATAGTCGGTATGATGGAGTCATCTCAACAGGTGTTAGTCCAGGTTTTGACACCGGAAGCAGGAGAGAGTTGAAAGAGGGCTAAGAACTAGATTGGACTTCTGGTACATGTAGGAATAATTAATTCTAAAACTGCTTCACCTGAAAATACCCAGGCTTTAAAACTCAGAGCATTCCAAAGCACATTCCTGCTGCAAAGGACCAGTACCCTGCATCTGTATTACAACATGGGAGCTTAGTAAATACTTCTTCTTAATGGCACACTTCGAGTTTATGGGGTTCCCTACACATTTTCGTTGTTCATCATAACAACTCTGGAGTAAGAGAGTCAGGTTATGAGCCTGGTTTTATTGGCGGGTGAACTAGGGATTTGCTAGGTCATCCTGGCTCACAATGGCAGCAGCGTTCAGAGTGCTTTGCTGTCTCCACTGACAGGTATCCATTACTGAAAAGGAACAGATTCAGTTCTTATCACAGAGTTAGCCCACCTTGAGGTTGGGAGTAGTGAATAGAAGTTGTGACAAGAGAAGCAAAAGGAATTATATAGAATCTCTGCTGAATCATTTTATTTCGTTCCTGGTTGGTGAGAAAGACGACGGGGCTAAAAATTCACCACAAAATGAAAGGCATTTGCTGCTGAACTTTATCTGTCGTGGGTATTCTCTTTTCTAATAGCCGGTACCCAGGTTTTTAGACCAACTCTGTTCTTAGTGAAATCCACTGTTTAATCATACATTGCAATTAAGGATACCATTGATCAGCCTTTAATGTTTATTAGCCAGCTTTTCCCTTGGAAAGTTTGCTGCTGAACAATTAAAAACAGTATTCATTCTTGTACTGCATGTTGTTTTCCAGATGGGCTGTGGAACTAGCCTTGTACGTCAAAGTGCAAAGGCACAGATGTTTCTGAATAGAAGCTTATATTCACTCCTTTGAGTAAATTTTTTTAGTAAATGATGTAGATAAAGAATAGAAGGATGCCAAACATAGTGCTACATACAAGATCTTTGCTAATATCAAAGGCTCCCCGACTCTCTGGTCTATCGTGTTTATGTAACTTGTTGAATTTAAGAATAATCATCATGTTTCCAGTATCTGTTTCTGAGAACAGGTAAGGGACAAAGCTTTAATATTTGTGAGAACCGGAGGTAGCATTCACGTTATATGAAAAACTATCAGCAAAAAATATTAAGTTTTATTCACTTAAGCATAGAAAAATCTCATTTCTGTTTACCATGTGCAAAGAAATGGAACAAATTTTAATAAATACCTGTAATTTTTAGTGTTGCCTGGTTTTCCACTGATAAAAATACTTTTTATCTCCCAGATAAGTGTTCATTGGAAATATTTTTACCCAACTTGCTTTTATTTCTGTGTGGTTCTTAATTGGCCATAACAAAAGAAACATGATCACAACAAGGCATCTGGGTAAAGCACAAACTTTTTGACATTAGGTTTCTAATCACAGCCAGTATTTCACATGTTTGCTGCTCCTGTCACTGTAATTGACAGAGATCTGTAGGCCCCATAAAAAATACTCTTAATTCTCACCTGGTATAATTTGCATGTAGTAAAAGGAGATTTTTTTTTCAATGCTCTAATTTTTCTGCCTATTTTAAAGTGTTCCTGTCCTTAATATTTATGTTTTTCCATTAGGATCCGGTTTGGAAGTTATTTTCCCTCATTCATTCAATTACCATACATTTTTACTTTAAATCACTTTGCTTTTGAAGAATAATGCAGTTTTGAGTGTTTATTTGACTCTTAAATCTTGTGTGTTACCTGTTACTAAAGTTATCACCTTCATTGTGATCTTTACTTGTTTCTCCTTCCCGCATCCCCAAAGAACAACTTTATTGTCTGATGTAAAATCTTGTTGATGAGCATTCAGTCCTTAGTTTTGGTTGCAGTCCAAACTAATTGGGATTTCTTTTGGTAAATCTAATACATTTAGGTAATATACCAAAAACATAGCATGTAATCAGAACTGCTTATCTTTATTTGTTTACTTACCCACCCTTTTCCCTCTTCCTTTCTTCTCCTCTCTTCTCCTCCCCTCTTTTCTCCTCTCCTCCCTTCTTCCTCTCCATTAAACTTTAGGAAAGGGGAAGGAACCAAATAATATTTTGTCAGTTAAACCTGCTAGTGAAAAATAAAGACAGCTAGAAGTTGATGTCGTTAAGTTCGCTTAAAGCAAAGGATTAATTTATTGGCTTGAACTACATAATCTTTACAGCCTTTCCAACTCCTAAAAATGTGAAAAAGTGCAAAAAGGCTAAAATTCAAAATTATTTTTATTTTTCCATTTGCAGTTAGCATACTTATATTCATTTCAACTGTACAACATAGTGATTAGACATTTATATAACTTAAGAAGTGATCACCCTGATAAATCTAGTACCCATCTGATACCATACATAGTTATTACAATATTATTGACTGTATTCCCTATGCTATACTTTACATCCCCATGAGTGTTTTTATATGGCAATTTGTACATCTTAATCCCGTCCCCTTTTATTATCCATCAGAAATTATTTTTAATTAGAACACTTGAAAGTAGTATGTTAAGTTTCTGTAAATTTCTTTCTAAACACTAAACAGATCTGCTTTCAAAATTTTTTTTAAGCGTGCTAAAAGCAGGAGCCAAGTGTGCATGTGGGGTTTGCCCTGTCATTTTTTTTGACATAGATTCATTCACCTTTTCCTCTAGTATCAGGAGCAGTACTTGTTTTATTTATCCATCATCTGACTCTCGCTAGAATTTAAGATTCATGAAGGCAGAGGATTTTTTTGTTTTTTTGCTACACTCCACAGCCTAAAACAAAAACCTATAAATGCACTGTAAATAGTTGTTGAATAAAATAATTCATTTACTGTTTTGTAATAGACCTCAGAAAACTTCTATTTAAGTAAGCACATCATTATTCCTTTTTCTATCCAAAGCACCCAAATTCAGGCAACCCTCTAAAGAATGGAGACGGAGAAAAGAAACTACCATATCTTTTCAGAGATTTGTTTTAATATAACATTATTTATGGCTTATTAAAAAAATACCTTTTTGGGGGAGATGGATAGTATTCCCATTTTTCAGATTTAGAAAGTCAAAGCCTATCTTAATGGCTTTCCAAATCAACGCAGCAAATTATTGGTAGACCTTGTGTTAAAATTTCCCTCTGACTTTGCTTTTTCTTCTACCATACCCATCCTAGCAAATATTTTGCTGTTGTTTCAGCTCTACTTAGGTTCTCTTATTAACCCTTCTGTTCGCTCCTTTTTTCTCCTCCTCTGTTCTTCCCCACCCCAAGAAAACTTCAGTTTGCCAATCTCACTTTCTTTATAAATAAATTGCAGTTAAAGGAATGGGAGAAATACTTCACTTAAGTTATATCTTAAGAAAAATTGTGAAACAATTATATTTTAGATATACCAGACAACATGCTTTTTTAAAGACAAAATTCTTCATTTTGCCCTTATAAAAAAATCAGACTGACATAAAGATACCAAAATAGAAAACAAAACAATTATTCCTAATAATTGCCACTCTGAGACTACCAGGCTATTTTAATTTCTAGGTTTACTTAATCATGACATTTTTATTAGCAAACAGTGGGATGTACGTGTGCTTTTTATCACTATAATAAATACTCTGTTTGATTCGTGTTGCCACTTATTCATATTGATAAGAACACACCCATCTCTTTTGTGTCCCTTTGCGGGCAGAGGTGATGTTGACATTGTTACTGCCTTTATTGGCCTTTTTTTTTCTCTTAAGAATGTACCATAGAATGACCTGTTGTTTCTTCCCTATTTCTGTATCTGCTAGTTCTTTTCTAAGAGGAAGTTGAAATGCTTTAAAATACACACTCATTAGGAATGCACAATAAATCTTTCATTCTGCTAAATGCTGGTGTAGTACGTGTAATTAAACTGAGCTCTCTCAGCCTCCAAACCAAACTAGACCAATAGTGCCTCTCTTTGCAAAGTAATACAACTACAGTTTTGCCAACTACAGTTACAGAATTAATTAAGAAAATGCATGTCTCTTGTTTGTCCCTGTCCCTGATAGTACTTAGGGTATCCCTTTCTCCAACACTCAGCGTCTCCAATTCTGTGACTCCCAGGGCTTCCCACTGCATTCTCCTTTCCCTTAATTCTCACTGCTACCTCTGTAAACTGATCTCTGGTGATGAAAACATGAGTTAGAAGGTAATATATTTACTAATTAATAGACTTGAGAGGTTGGATGAAAAATATGGGACTAAAACAAAACTACCTGAATAAGAACTTAGGGTAAAGCACTGTTAGTGGGAAGCATTCTTTTGATGTTCATTCTGTGGAGGTGGAGAGGGTAGTGCTTTTAGCTTCCTAATAAAGGGATTCATCACTGTGTTCTAGTAGACCTCAAAAAGAGCAATATATTTTACCACAATAAAATAGGGAGGGGTAGATTTAAAAATACACACACACACACACACACACACACACACACAGTAGAGCAACAGGTGGAAGGAAGAAGTCCGTGCTGGCAAATAGCAAAAGAGACCAGTTAGAGAAGGAAAAAGTATTTAGTAGGAAACCAGAACTCTCATGAGAGTGGGGTCATAGCTGTCTTGCTCTCTGATGTATTATCCCTAGTATCATGCGTCATATATTATAGCTCAGTACATGTTGTTGAACGATTGAGAGGGTAAGATGTGGAAGATAAGGTGAACAGGACAAAAGTGTTCACCTTTTGAAAGTGAGTTATTTAAATTTCTATCTTAGTAAGCCTGATATTTGGAAAGGATGTGTTCATTTTCTCTTTCTCTGAGTTCTTTAGCTTCTGACATTAGAAAGATTAGGTTCTGTACAATAATAGCACTATCGTCTTATCCGTAGTATCGAAAGTGTCTGAAACAAGCATTTCTGCCACCAAATACTGCATTAATACCTGGAAGGTAAGAGTGAACATTTGAGATGCCTCATGATTTGAAGGACTTGAATAGAAAGCCAGAGTCGTCATATTATTTGATGAAACATATGATTGAAATATTTATTTTGAAATCATGCTTATGTATGTATGACTTCTGTTCCTTTTTTTAGGTGGCATCCTTAGCTGGGCCTGGAGGGCAAGTGGAAATAGAACAAAACTTTCTTAATAATAAGTTGAAGACAATCACTGCTTATTTCGGGGATCTGATCCGAAGACCAGACTCTGAATCATAACAGTAAGGTTATGTAAAAGGACATAAAAGGACAAAAAGATCATGTAGTGGTTAGAATGTTATTCAGATGAGACGCTGGAATTTCTGTATTCACTGATATTTTTTACCCTTTGTCTTATATCACCATGTAAAATGGAAACTTACAGGAGATTAATGAATGTTAATGAAGTACTTTGAGATCTTTGGGTAATATTAACTATGTATTGTACATTAGGACAGTGAGTGTCTGATATGGAAAAGTCAGGCTTTCTCCTGTGCTGAATGTCAGTCAGCATGTGTGTGAATATATGTGTATATGTCTGTATCTTTATAAAATTTTAGATATTTTTGTGTAACATCTTTGTGTGTATGTGTAAAAAGCAATTATTGTTATTTTTTTAATCCAGAGAGAAAACAATGAATGAGTTATAGTCTATCTACCCATTTAACCCCTTTTGAAATAAATAATGTTAAACCTTCAAGGATGGAAACACAAACAGTACAGAATGGTACCAAATGAAAAATAAAAGTCTACTCTTCATTCATCCATTTAAAAATACCCGCGGCTAACAGTATCTTACAATTCCTTCAGAGGACAGAAAGGAATTGTAGTAGACTCTTAATGCACTTTTTTCCCTTCATTGCTGCACTGTTCAATAGTCCCCCCACCTTTTTTTTACTTCATGAGTTTTTTTATTAATATATTTTGGAGACCTTTCCATGTCATCATATACATACAGATCTACCTCATTCCTTTTAGTGGCCATCTTGTGTTCTATCTTCTGGATAGACCATAATTTAACCAGTTCCCTGTTGATAGACAATTGGGCTGTTTTGGGTATTTTTAGTTAACACCTATTCTGTGCTGTGGTTAGAGTGGCATGTTTCACTCCACCCTCCCCAGCTCGGAGCATCATCTAGCATCTTAGTTTTTGCTATTTCATGTGTGGGGAAAATGGTATCTTACTGTTAGTGTGTGTTTCCTTAATTATGAATGAGATTTGAGCATATTTCCATACATTTTGGTCTTTTCAAAATAGTTTTGCCCTTTTAAACTGACTATTCCTATCTTTTATCAGTTTTTCTTTTGGATTATTTTTCTTACTAATATGTATTAAAACCCCTTTGTTTTTAGTAGGTGTTGCAAATATGTTTTTCCAGTTTGTTGTTAGTCTTTAGACTTATGAGGTGTGATCAAAAGATACAGTGAATGTTTAAATAAATAAATAAGTTGTTATAGTTAAAGACACTTTTGCCATTAACCCCCCTCAAAATGCTCCCCCTCACTTTGAACACATTTATCCCATTGTTCTTGCCACTTTCTGAAGCAGTTCTGGAAGTCCTTTCATGCGTGTCTTTAGTTTCACTGTCCTGGTTGCCTCGATGTCCTGATTGATTCAAAACATTTTCCTTTCCTGATCGTTTTGACTTTGGGGAAGAGCTAGAAGTCGCACGGTTCCAGATCTGGTGAATAAGGTGGATGAGGACACACTGTAATGTTTTTATTTGGCAGAAATTGCTGTACCAGAAGTGATGTGTGACATGGAGCCTTTCCATTCTGATCAAAACATACGATGAATGCTGCTGCCAAGTGCCATCCAACCAAAAGGCAGGGATCTTCAATACAGGAAGCAGTGTGCGGAATCTTAATAACAGTGTGTGGCAAGTTTCATCTTGTTCAGTTCAGTCAGTTGGGTGTGAGCTAGTTGAGAGAAGGTGTGTTTTAAAGTGTGCCATAAATCATCCTCCATCATGACAATGCTCCGTGGCACACATCGCTTTTGGAATGGCAATTTCTGTCAAAAACATTATGGTGTGTCCTCATCCACCTTATTCACCAGCTCTGGCACCATGCGACTTCTGGCTCTTCCCTAAAGTCAAAATGATTCAGGACATGGAGGCAGCCATGACAGCGCAATTAAAGACACACAAAAGAGGACTTCCAGAACTGCTTTAGAAAGTAGCAAGAATGATGGGATAAGTGTGTTTGAAATGAGGGGGAGTACTTTGAGGGAGATTAATGGCAAGGTAGTTTTTACTGTAGTAAACTTTTTTTATTATTTGAACATTCACCATATTGTTTGATCACACCTCGTATTTTGTGGGTATTTTTGTTTTGTTTTGTTTGCCATAAGTTTTTATGTACTCAGACTTATCAGTCTTTTTTCTTTGTTGCTTCTGGATTTACGTCCTTGGGAAAGATCTTTTCCACTCCCACAATATAAATACATTTATCCAAGCTTTTTTCTAGAACTTTCTTGCTTTCAGGTCTTTGCTCCCCTTAGAATTTGCTTTTTGACATTTTAGTTTATAAAGTTAGTGTTTTTAAAATTTCCATTGCAAAAGCAATGTGAAATATATTTTATAATGTGGCTTATATTCTTTTTCTATTAAAATGGCAGTGAAAGGAGGAAGAATATGTGTTGCTTCATTATTCATCTATTATAAAAATTGTATTCGCTCATTTTTACAAGTAGGTAAAACTAAAGAGACAGGACTCTGGCTATTGGGGATCTTGGACCTTTATCTTTTAATGTGGGCATGTTAAATATTAAACAAAACATGGTTTGGACTGGGATGGAGCTGGAGAAATCAGACTAATTTGAGGGGATTTTCAGTAAGTACTAGAAAAAATTAACTATTGAATAATAAACACCTTTGTTGGAGAATGAGAAGCAATGCTGATTTCAGTGTGCTGTAACTTTACAACGTGTCTGATTGCCTTGCAATATAGAGCAATTGCACTGGTCATTAGGATTAAATTACTTTTTATTAGTTTTACAACATCAAAATCTGTTAATGTTTTATTTTTACACTTTTTCATCATGTAGCATTAGGGTATGTATCATAAACTTGTCACCATTTTTTTAAATAATAGCAGCATTGATCATAAATAGATCTATCTGTTGGCCCCTAGTACTAGACTGTGACTTGACTTAGCCACTTGGGGTGGTAGGTGGAGGGGTTAAAGCGGATTTCCAAAATCAGTTAATTTTTAGTTTATGTCATTTAGCCTTTCATGCATACACTATTTCCACAATACATTGTCTTACTTGTACATTGTTAATATTAAAACTAATTTGTCTTCCTGAACGTGCATGACCTTATATGAGTAGAACACCTGACCAAGATTTAAGTATTCCTGCCCACTAATCACACGCAGATATAACTGATTTATAGACCTGTCTATAGATTATTAGTGTTCAAAAGAACTTTAGTCTATTATGCAACCCTTGTGTTCAAATAAAACCTCACTGAGAAGCCAAATATGCAAAACATAAAAAACCTTGGAGCTGCTTAACATAAAACAAGTGAGGACGCTAGCAGTCCTTGCTAGCGTCCAATTCTATCATTTTTTTCTTATTAAATTGCAAAACTTTTTAAAGCCATTTTTATAAATGAATATGTATTTTAACAATTTAAATACAAAGTAAACACCCTTCACCCCCACCCCCTGCCTTAAGCCCTTGCTGTCCACCCCATCTCCCACATTTTCATTCCTCTTCCCAAAGGCAACACCAGTTAACCCTGATATCTATCCTTTAAGACGTTTTCCTATGCAGTAAAAGCTTGTGAGCACACAGTGCAATGGTGGGCTTATATTATTTTGGTTTTGTTTTTAATTTAATATGTCTTTACAAATTTTTCCACATCAGCACATATACACCTGCACTATCATTTTTAACAGTCACATAGTACAAGTCTGTAAGAATTTCTTAACCATTACCCAACTATAAACATTTAAATTGTTCCCAGATTTTGTAATTTTAGATATTTTTCTAAGTAGGGTAGGCTTCTAGAAGTGAAAATTTTAGGTCAAAGGTCATGTTTATTTTTTTATTTGGTATATCATGTCAAGTTGTCTTTCAAAAACATTCTCACCAACTACGCATGAAAGGGGCCAGTTTCCCTCACCCTCAAAGACATTGCATATTTTCAGTTCTTACGTTATCAATCTAATTGGCAATAAAGTTAGTTTAATTTGAGTCTCTTGATTACTAGTGAGGTATGAGCAGCTTTTCATATATTAGCCAAATGCATGTGTTAGTCTAATTTTTTCACCAAATGAATACCTAATTGCTATATCATTTTCTATTAAATGAATTAACCTTTCTTCATTAATTTGAAATCTAACTCTGTGTGTGTGTGTGTGTGTAAGTGTGTGTGTAATTCTGTTTTCTGGAATTCCTGTTCCATCGATCACTTGTCCATTCCTGTGCCATATGTTTTTTATTACTATGATTTTCATTATATGTGTGGATACGTGTGAATTCCCCTGTTATCAGTCTCAAAATTTTCTTGATTCTTTCTGAGTATTTTTACTTTTTTTTAGATGAACTTGAATTTATCAAGTTCTATTTTTGGAATCCTTTAGGATTTTAAATTTTCAGCTTGGGAAGAGTGATATCTTCACAGAATTGACTTCCTATTCAAAGACTTCACATGCCTCCTCCATTATTCTGATCTTTTGTCTTTCAGTAAAGTTTCATCATTTTAGTTGTACAGTAGTTCTCCCTTATTCATGGTTTCAGTAACTCGAAAATATTAAATGGAAAATTCCAGAAATAATTCATAAGTTTTAAGTTGTGCGATGTTCTGAGTAGCATGATGAAATCTCATGCAGTCCCTGAACGTCAATCATCCCTTTGGTGTCTACACTGTATGCCACCCAACCATTAGTCACTTACCATGTTTCCCCAAAAATAAGACCTAGCCGGACCATCAGCTCTAATGCGTCTTTTGGAGCAAAATTAATGAAGACCCCAGTCTTATTTTACTATAAGACTAGATCTTTAATATAATATAATGTAATATAATATAATTAATAATATAATAATATAAAATACCAAGTCTTATATTAATTTTGCTCCAAAAGATGCATTAGAGCTGATTGTCTGGCTAGGTCTTATTTTCTGGGAAACATGGTAGTAGCCATCTTGGTTTTCAGATCAACTCTTGCGGTATCACAGTGCTTGCATTCAAGTCACCCTATTTTATTAATGACCCCAAAGCACAAGAGTAGTGAGGCTAACAATTCAGATATGCTAAATAGAAGGTGTAAGGTGCTCCCTTTAAGTGAAAAGGTGCAAGTTCTTAACTTAAGGAAAAAAAGTTTATTCTGAGGTTGCTAGGATCTACAGTAATGAATTTTCTATTCATGAAATTGTGAAGAAGCAAAAAAATTCATGATAGTTTTGCTGTCACACCTCAAACTGCAAAAGTTTT
Organism: Rhinolophus ferrumequinum; assembly: GCF_004115265.2. Classification (NCBI taxonomy): domain Eukaryota; kingdom Metazoa; phylum Chordata; class Mammalia; order Chiroptera; family Rhinolophidae; genus Rhinolophus; species Rhinolophus ferrumequinum. Next base: position 22,255,711 of record NC_046297.1, on the reverse strand, counting down.
GGCCACTGTGCATGATAAGAGCTTAGTTAAGATGAAAAAGCCATTAAATTTGTGTGTGGAAGACAACAGAAAACATACAGATGGTGCCAAAAAAATATATACACATTTTAAAAAGGGAAAAACTGTATTAAAATTGTAATACTCAATATATACCAGTAACAAAAGATGAATACAAGTCATGTTTGACTTCTGCAATTGCAAGAGGTGCTCAAAGTGATTGCCATCAGCATCCAGACACTTCTGATTACGGCAAACTACTGCTTGAGCAATGTTGACTAAAGTGTCCACTTGTATACATGTTTTTAACACCCCAGGCGTGTGTGTGTGTGTGTGTGTGTGTGTGTGTGTGTGTATATGTATATGTATGTGTGTATATATATACACATACATATATATGTATATATACATATATATGTATATTTCATTTATAAATACATATGTATATATGTATGTTTATGTATATGGTTCAGTGCCTTCGAGGTTTCAGGAATCCATTGGGGGTCTTGGAACATATCCCCTACAGATAATGGGGCACTACCATATAAATCTTGCATATTTTTTGCAAATTTATTGCTTGGTATTTCACATTTTTTGTTTGATTTTGAATGGGATTTTTTTCGTTAAATTTTCTAATGCGTGTATTGTTTGTATAATATGTAACGGTGCTTTTAATTTTTTATATCCAATCACCTTACTGAACTCTTTTTGATAGTTCTTCTAATAGTTTTTCAGTTGATTCACTTTGATTTTCTAAATAGGCCATCATAACATCCACATGAGTTTTTCTCTTTGCCAATATGTATGCCTCGTAATTCTTACTCTTTTCCTATTGCATTGGTTAGTACTGCCGGGAATATTATGATAATGGCACTTGTTGCTTGCTTTTTATTTTGCAGTGAAAGGTTAGAAGCATTTCTATTAAATATTAATGTAGCTTGCATTAAAATTAAAGATACTACTTTTCTTTCCTGGAGTTTTTTTTGTTCTTATTGAATACAATACTAAGTAACTTAAAATTTCCAGTTATGCAACCGTATCTGCATTTTATCATTAAATCCTGCTTTATCACTATTATTATAGTTCACTACTGGATTTCACTTGGTTAGTTTATTTTGTTTTGTTTATGCCTTGAAAGTCTTCCATTTATTTCTCTGTCCTAAATAACTTTAGTGTTATTTATTCATTGAACCCTTGGTAGAACTCCAGGAATATTAGACCTGATACCTTTTTAAGGAAGACATTTTGATAGTAGCATTTTTTTAAATCATCTTTTTATTTACGTTTATTAATGCCATCATAAGTTTTGTTAATAATTTATAATCCCCTGGAAAATATCCATTCACTTAGATTTTGGTTTATTGATATAAACTTAGCACATTATCTCATGTTATTTGCTTTTGTTCTTTAACTTTTCATTTTTTATTAATTTCTGTCATAAAAAGTTTGAAAAACGAGCACAGAGAAATTTCATGTACAGTTCAGTTATCTTCCCACATGTTAATATCGTATCTCAGGCTGCTCAGAAGTGGACCCAGACAAATTCTAGAGGAATCTGACTACTGCCTACTGCCCAGCCACACTGTTCTCCCTCCACGCCTCTCATCCCACCATTTAGCCCTGATCCTATGGCTCTCAGTTCTTCCCAGCTTTTGCACAGGCTGTTCCCTCAATTGGAATATTCCCCTAACACACTGTACTTCACCTGACTAAAACCAACTCAGCTTTCACTGATCAGACATCACATCTTTAGGAGGCTTTCCAGTCCTTCTTCCAATTCTTCTTGGGATCAGTCTCTCTGTCCCCTGAGCTTCTGTGTCTTCCTGCACTACTTACACTGTCCTATGACAGGTTGTGGACCACTTTGAGCTGAAGCATTAAGCAAAAAAAACCCTGCTAAAATGTAAAAACCCTTTATTACCCACAGCTTTTCATATCTTCAGTTAGAATAATTATGTTGTCATTATCCTTTGTACTTTCCTGGAAAGATGGCAAACAATTCTTACAATTTACTCCATTCAATACATGGTAAGTAGGGCGGACGGGTGGCTCAGTTGGTTAGAACGTGAGCTCTGGGCAACAGGGCTGCCAGTTCGATTCCCACATGGGCCAGCGAGCTGCGCCCTCCGCAACTAGAATGAAGTCAATGAGCTGCCGCTCAGCTCCCCGGTGGCCAGATGGCTCATTTGGTTGGACTGGAGCATGTCCTCTCAACCACAAGGTTGCTGGTTCGACTCCTTGTGGTTCGAGTCCCACAAGGGATGGTGGGCTGCACCCCTGCAACTAACAATGGCAACTGGACCCGGAGCTGAGCTGCGCCCTCCACAACTAAGATTGAAAGGACAACAACTTAACTTGGAAAAAGTCCTGGAAGTACACACTGTTCCCCAATAAATTCCTGTTCCCCTTCCCCAATAAAAAAAAATAAAAAAATTAAGTATTTGTGTTGTCATCTGATTTTTCAGTTTAGAGAAATTGACCCACAATCGCATTATCAGTTTCAAAGTCAGTGCATACAATTCTTCTGAGTCGTCTTGGATCTCTTGTCTTCTGCCCTGAGTTCTTAAGAACACTTCCTCTCTCCATTCATGCTCACTTATCCATTGATTTGTGCTTTCTGCCTATGAGAAAAGTAACATATCCCACATTACAAAACACTGCATGTGCCCCAAATACCCTTTGACTAGGGAAGTCTTTTACATGAACATTTTCACTATATTGGAAAAATCCATAGCCAACAGGACTCTTAAAGGTGAATTCGCTTTTCCTATTCTATTGATAAAAATGATGAAAAATTAGATTTTGCATCACCATGTGATCAATATTAAAGTGCCAATTTTGAACTCGTTTTCTAGCTTTGGTCTGTCTAATTTTTTACTGTTCATATATGAAAGGTGAATTTTAAAGATCAAATTTTCCTATTTACTATTCAAATGATTATAAAATTTACATTAGGCTTTTAATTTCTTTTTAAAATAATTTTTTTTGTTTTGAGTTATGGACACCCGCAATATGAGAACTACTCCAGTTGAAAGGAGTTATAAATCATTGAAAAAATCTTTAATCAAAACTCAGTATTTGGGCACTTAGAAAAAAAAACAAAACCTGTACAGCAGTCTATATCCTCCCAGAGAATATTTATAGCAGGAACTATGTTCTGTAGCAATAAATCTCTGTGTGTGGTGCTTTTATGGCTCAGCCTATACCTTCACATAGCTAACTATCTCAGTTGGTCAGCCGGATGGTCCCAGGAGGATGTTGGGTGCTGTGATCATCCCTTACACACGAGCAGAGATTGAGAGAGTTGCAGTGAATCCTTGGTCAGACCTGACCCTACCATTTGCAGGAGCCATGTCAAGAGTACCAATGGAGGGACAACATCCTGTGTGCCTTTAAATATATTGTTGGTGGCATGTGCACCCTGTAAAGCACAGGTGTGGAGTCCAGCTCTAAGAGCAGATTTGTTATTAAGGGCTAGAGCCACAACTTCAATTTGGGTCTTTTAAACCCAGATTCAACACTCAGTCCCTGAAGCAGAGTTACATTGTAGGCAGAGGTCAAGGCTGTCAAATGTAGCACTTAAAATACCCCAAGTCGGGGGCCAGCCCAGTGGCTCAGGCGGTTGGCGCTCCGTGCTCCTAACTCCGAAGGCTGCCGGTTCGATTCCCACATGGACCAGTGGGCTCTCAACCACAAGGTTGCAGGTTCAACTCCTTGAGTCCCGCAAGGGATAGTGGGCTCCGCCCCCTGCAACTAAGATTGAACACGGAACCTTAACCTTGAACTGAGCTGCCTCCTGGGTGACTCGGTTGGAGTGCGGGCTCTCAACCACAAGGTTGCTGGTTTGACTCCCGCAAGGGATGGTGGGCTGCGCCCCCTGCAACTGGCAACGGCAACTGGACCTGGAGCTGAGCTGCACCCTCCACAATTAAGACTGAAAAAGACATCAACGTGAAGCTGAATGGCACCCTCCACAACTAAGATTGAAAGGACAACAGCTTGACTTGGAAAAAAGTCCTGGAAGTACACACTGTTCCCCAATAAAGTCCTGTTCCCCTTCCCCAATAAAATCTTTAAAAAAAAAATGCCCCACGTCAATTGATGATTCGGGCAAGTTTGACTTGGGGTGTTTTAATTTCAGCCCTGAATTGACATTCCCTAATTGCCCTATGAAGTACAATACACGTGGTTTTCTGTTAACCCAAGTACAATACACATGTACAATACGCATGGTTTTCTGCTAACCCACTAATAAAGGATATTAGTGGTTGCCAATCTACCAGTCATTCCTAAAGGATCCTCAATCTCCCTGCCATGTGATTTGAGTAGATGAACCCTAGCTTCTAAGGGTGGGCCCTCAGTGGCCAAAGCCAATCAACATAGTCCCGTTTGCCCTGTCACAACGACTAGATTAGAAGTGGATCCACAATCGAAGTCTCTTCGATCAGCAGGAAAGTAAGACTTGTCATACATGGTTGAGAAGATGTATACAAGAAGCTATAGCCATCTTACAACCATGAGTAAACCACAGCAACAAATCTCTGGGTTCACTCATACCTGAAACCACACTGCTACTGAACTCTACATTAGTGATGAATTTCCTCTGTTATCAAATCAATTGAGTCAGATTTTTTGTTTCTTGCAACTGAAGGCATTCCGATTATAATCACAGGTACATTAAGTAGCTGTCAAGTCGCTATCCATAAGACTGCCTATCAACAGTAAAGATGTAAAAACAGTTATTAGGGATAGCTCTAATTACTTCCACCAATATAGAAAGAGTCCAGAAAAACATGCATAAAATGTAAAATGAGAAAATGGAGGGGCCATCAAGGGGAAAGAGATTTCTACCTTCTTCACCTTACTATTTTTTTACAGGGATGGTTTTCATGTCTTAATGACTTCCGTTATTCCTCTTCTGAGGCTCATCCTTTACTTTTGCCAGTATTTCCCTGCCCCAAAGTCTATGTATCCCCCCAGATTTGGAGAGCTTTTTTTCTCATGAAAAAGCAAAGATAGTGTAGCTTTTAAATGTGAAAAAAAAAAAAATGAGTGGAGCATATGGATATCTTCTAACTCAAGTACACAGTTCTTGGTGCTCAATCTATTTATCTAAATATAAAATACTGTATGATTCAATTTATGTCAGGTATCTGGAATAGTTAAATTCATAGAGACAGAAATAATAGTTACCAGGGGGTGGGGGGTGGGCAGAAATGGGGAATTAAACTATAATTTTCAATGTGCCCTTACCTACATCATTTCCTCATTAAGCCACTTTCCAGCACAGCCTTTGATCATTACAGGAAGCTGATGAGAAAATGGATGACATTAGGACAAGTCATCATCAGGGTTGGGGCTGACTCCAACTGTGGTAAAACGAAATAATGCAGTGCTCACGATGGATAGAGGCTGCTCTATATGCTCTCTGTATATTAACTCATTTAACTACGTATATTAGCTTCTTGAGGTAGAACATTTTGCTCATTTTTGCAGATCAAGAAACTGAAGTACTGGAAGACTAAGTAATTTGTCTAAGTTCAAAGAACTAGTAAGTAGCCAGAATTTGAACCCAGGTACTCTGTCTCTGGAATTATTTCGTTCTGCCCAAATGACACTTAACGAACAGGACCCTCGATGGCCTAGACATATGAGGATGAACAATGAGTCTAGAAATGGAGCCTCCCTCTCCATGCCTTGGTTTCTCCATCTAAAAAACAGAGATACTAATAACAACCTATTTCATAGGGTGATCATGAGAATTAGATGAGTTAATATATGTAAAGTGTTCTGTGTGTCTGGAATGTAGTAAGGACTAGCTAGTATTGCTCATTATTATTCTTAAGGAAAAATGAGGAATCAAAGAAGGTTGTCATAAAAACTAAACTGATTATAGAAGGAATGTATCTCAACATGATAAGGGCTATATAGGACAAGCCCACAGCAAACATACTCAACAGTGAAAAGCTGAAACCTTTTCCTCTAAGACCAGGATGCCCACTCACCATTTTTATTCAACATATTACTGGAAGTCCTAGCCAGAGCAATTAGACAAGAAGAAGAAATAAAAGACATTCAAATCAGAAAGGAGGAAGTGAAACTTTCTATTTGCAGGTGTCATTATATATAGAAAATCCTAAAGACTCCCACAAAAAACAAAACAAAAAACAAAAAAAAAGCTGTAAGAAATAATGAGCTAATTCAGTAAAGCTGCAGGATACAAAATTCATATGCAAGAACCAGTTGCATTTCTATACACTAATAACATACTATCAGAAAGAAAAATCAATTGTCAATGCCATTTACAATTGCATCAAAAAGAAGAAAATGCCTAGGAATAAATTTAACCAAAGAGGTGAAAGACCTGAACACTGAAAACTAGAAGACATTGACAAAAGAAATTGAAGACACAAATAAATGGAAAAATATGCCATGTTCATGGACTGGAAGAATTAGTTTAAATGCCCATACTACCCAAAGCAATCTACATATTCAATGCAATCTCTATCACAATTCCAATGGCATTCTTCACAGAAATAGAACAAATAATTCTAAAATTTGTATGGAACTGCAAAAGACTCCAAATAGGCAAAGCAACCGTGAGAGAGAAAAACAAAGCTGGAGACATCACACTTCCTGACTTCAAACTATATTACAAAGCTACAGTAATCAAAACAGTATGTTATTAGCACAAACATAGATAAATGGAACAGAATAAGAGCCCAGAAATAAACCTGCACGTATATGATCAATTTATCTATGGCAAGGAAGCCAAGAATATCTAATAGGGGAAGGCTAGTCTCTTCAAAAAATGCTTTTGGGAAAACTGGACAGCCACATGCAAAAGAATGAAACTGGACCACTATCTTACACCATACACAAAAATCAACTTAAAATAAATTAAAGGCATAAACATAAACCGAAACTATAAAACCTCTAGAAGACAACTAGGAGGTAAGCTCCTTGACCTTGATCTTGGCAATTATTTTTTTGGATTTGGCACCAAAAGCAAAAATAAACAATTGGGTCTACATCGAACTAAAAAGCTTCTGTACAGCAAAGGAAACCATCAATAAAATGAAAAGGCAGCTTACCAAATGGGGGAAAGTATTTACAAATCATATCTGATAAGGGGTTAGCATTCAAATATGTAAAGAACTCATCCAATTCAAAAGCAAAAAAATCAAAAACTGGGCAGAGGATCTGGATAGACATTTTTCAAAAAAAGATATCTAAATGGACAATAGGTACATGAGAAGGTGCTCAACATCTCTAATCAGCAGGGAAATATAAATCAAAACCACAATGAAATACTACCTCATACTTGTTAGAATGGCCATTATGAAAAAGACAAGAAATAACAAGTGTTGGCAAAGATGTGGAGAAAAGGGAACCCTTATGCACTGTTGGTGGGAATGTGAATTGGTGCAGCCACTATGGAAAAAGTATGGAGATTCCTCAAAAAACTAAAACTACAACTACATATAATCCAACAGTTCCATTTTTGCTATCTATTTGAAGGAAATAAAATCACTATCTCAAAAAGATATATCTGCACCTCCATGTTTGTTGCAGCATTATTTACAATAGCCAAGGCATGGAAGCAACCTAAGTGTCCACTGACATGAATGGATGAATGGATTTAAAAAATGGAAACGTACAAACACACACACACACACACACACACACACACACACACACACACAGAGGAATATTATTCAACCATGAAAAATAAGGAAGGAAATCCTGCCATTTGAGACAACATGGATGGACCTTGAAGGCATTATGCTAAGTGGAATAAGTCAGACAGAGAAAGGCAAACACTGTATACTCTTACTTACATGTGGAATCTAAAAAAACCTAACTCATAGATAGAGAACAAATTGATGGTTTCCAGAAGTGAGGGGTGGAGGTTAGATGAAATGGCTAAAGGTGGTCAAAACATACTAACTTCCAATTATAAGCCCCAGGGGACTAATGCACAGCTATAGTTAACAGTATTGAATTGTATATTTGAAAGTTGCTAAGAGTAGATCTTAAAAGTTCTCATCACAAGAAAAAAATTTTGCAACTATGGTGACAGGTTAACTAGACTTATTATGGTGATCATTTCACAATATATACAAATATCAAATCATTATGTTGTCATCTGAAAAATATAATAAGTCAAATTATATCTCAATTATTAAAAATTAAGGAAGATGAAAGTTGCTAAGAGAGGGATCTTAAAAGTTCTCATCGCAATGAAAAAGGAATTTGTGTCTGTGTGGTAATTACCACGTTTTGTGGTAATCATTTTGCAATATATACATATATCAAATCATCATGTTGTACATCTAAAACTAATATGTTATTTGTCAATTATATCTCAATTTTAAAAAACATGGTTCTTAGATTGTTAATGAGAAAAGTTTTTAAAATTTATTTCCTGCGTATTTACTGTGTGCCAGGCACTATTCAATTTTTAATATGTATTTAATCATTTAGTTCTACAGTAGCCTTATGCAGACAGTGTTATTATTATTGTCCACATTTTACAGATGAGTTAGCTGAGGGTTAGAATTCAAGTTAATTGCCCAAGATCACATAACTAATAAGGGACGAGATTTAAATACAGGCAGTCTGTATTAGTCATCTATTGCTATATAACAATTACCCCAAAACTTAGTGACTTAAAACAATATTTATCATCTCATAGTCTCTGTGGGGAAGGAATCCAAGTGTGGCTTAGCTGGGTCTTCTGACTCAGGGTCTCTCACTGGCTGCATTCAAAGCATCAACAAGGGCTGGTCATATCCAGACCTGACTGGGAAAGTATCTACTTCCAACATCTCTCACAAGTTTACTGCAGAATTCAGCTACTTGTGGATTGTGGGACTGAGGGTCTCAGCTCCCCTCTGACTGTTGGCCAAAGGCTGCCTTCAGTTCCTCAGCAAACAGGCCTCTCCATAGTGAAGCTTACAATGTGATAGTCAGTTAATTTTTGTTGCAGAAAAACTACCTTCCTAAGAATTTTGAAAAAAAAAAATTTTTTTTGCAAGTAAGTAAAGTTAGAGGCGTGAATATTAGAGTTATTATGTCTTCTTGTTTCTAAACCTAAAACCCTCACTTTCCTGATCACATGATCTTATTCATAAAGAAGTGTCAATATTGATCTTGAGGTCACAAGACCATAATTTGATCCGGTTTGGGCACGTCGTTCAGTATCTCTGACACTTTGTTCCTTAAAATGGAAATAACATTTCTGGTTTCAAAATAATTGGGAGGATAAATTAACAGAGATAGGATAGTATAGTAGTTAAAGGTCATGATACAGTTAAAAGTCTGTGTTGATAGCCCAGTGTCTCTGAACCGCCTTTGCTTTAACTGTAACATAGAGGTAAGCAGATCTCATACAGTTAGTTGCTGAGGGGCTCACAGCACTTAGCACTGTTTCAGACACTGCGTTGCCTTGAAACATAAGAATGATTGTGAGAAGGCTGAGGATAATGATGCTTCAGGTGTTGTGAAAGTCCGAAGGAAATACAGGTTATAATTCCTGTTACCTCCTAAACAACTCTTAAAAATGAGATTTAAAATCCATTTAAACAACTAGGATTCAACTTTAAAGGTCGTGATGGTCCCACTCATGAAACATTCATGAGACAGCGTCCCCCTTGGGAAGTCTGCTGGTTTCCGCTGCATAGCAACTCAGAGTGGAAGAGTTCCCAGGTGTGGTCACTGTGTCGTGCCCTTCAGTACCAAATGTGAAAACAGATTCATCAGTATGTGCTGCTGCTTTTCTAGTTTCACTACCGGAAAAGCCTGCTTGGATGGAAAGATTTCTTTTGCTATGCTTTCTGCTTCTGAGTCTGGTTAGCATGGTTAAGCAGGTGTTTTTTCATTCAAAACATGTTGTGGCCCTTGTTGAAAGCCATCACGCAATAAGCAGCCAGTGCAACCAGGGAGGGGATACAACAATTCTAGACTTACTGTAGAAATCATTAAAGCAAGAAAGCTTCACTCTCTGTCTGATAATACCTCATCTTTCTGCGCACTAATTGTCCATCAATGCCCTATACCTAATCAAAGGAAAGGGGAAAATATTTGAAATTTCTTAGTTCTGCTACATCAGGGTTCAGCAAACCATGGCCCATGGGCCAAATCTGGCCCATCAATGTTTTTGTAAGGCCTCTCAAATAACAACGGTTTTTACATTTATGAATAGTTTTTAAGAAGAAAAAACGTATTTTATTTTGTGACACGTGAAAATGAAATAAAACTCAAATTTCCGTGTCTATAAATAAAGTTTTATTGAAACATAGCACATTTGTTTACATATTGTCTGTGGCTGCTTTCAAGCTAGAAGAGCAGATCTTCACTATTAGTTGGGAAGTTCCCATTCCATTTCGTTTAACAAAAATAAATGAAAAATAAAACAAGAAATTCTTCCATTTTAATGTGGCAAATTCTGATTTTCCAGTAGTGCTGTAACTCAAAAATTAATTTCAGAATTTAATCTGTAAATATTTAGGAATTGACCCAAAGGGAAAAACCATGACGAAAAGTATTATATTTAATCTTTATTCTGTAAACCAAGTGCCAAATAAGCATTCCTTATCTCATAATTGTCTCTGAAATACTTATTCAAAAAGGAAAGAAACAATTGTTCTAGAATAGGCATTAAGCTGAAAATGATACTGTACAAAATGAAATTAGAGGCTTTGGCTAAATTATTCAAGATTTTAGCAGGACGTGTTGAAATAATTCCCTTCATTCTCTATTTTACTTGGGGGCAAGGCAGGCCAGATTATGTTGACTAGAGTAAGACCTACCTAGAATTTCAAAAGTTTTCCTTTACAAGACTGGATGTCCACTGAACCCCACACTCCAGGCTTGTATTCATTAGCCTTTGATTTTGCTACTCCTTCCTTCTGCTTGTGTCTTCCTACAGGGGAAACCAATCATTGAAGTGTGTGTGTGTGTGTGTGTGTGTGTGTGTGTGTGTGTGTGTGTGTATGTGTGTGTGTGAGAGAGAGAGAGAGAGAGAGAGAGAGAGAGAGAGAGAGGAAGAGAGAACTAGCCACACCAGCTCAGTAGCTGAGTATAATCCTGATGACTAAGCGCCGGAAGCAAGCCATGAATGTTACAGGTCCAGAGGGCATAAAAGTTTGTACTAAAAAAAAGTCAGGCTACAGGAGAGTAAGAATTTAAACACGAAATGACAACAAACTGCAGATGTTTATTTTAGTGCTCTTTTGAGTAAAGAGCTGAAAAGAGCATAGGTATCCAAAAACAGTGAATTTTTAAACAGATTGTGGTACATACATGTCGAGAAATACTATTTAGAACTATGTAGAACTATTGTAGAAATACTATCTAAAATTCGGTAGAGACGTTCTGTGCAGCCATTATGACAATCTGGTAGAACTGATTGTCATATCTATTGATACATTGATTCACTCAAGTCCCCAGTTTAAGAGCTACCTCCTCTATGAAGAAGCTCCACACCACCAAGTTTCCCGCTGTCTCTCCTGCGCCACAGTTCAGCATTTATTGTCCATCTCTGTTGTTACCATGGCTCACTTATTATAGTCAAAAGTGTCCACAGCTTGTGGACCCTCCTCATTCCAAAGTAATGAGGAAAGAAGAGAAGAGAAAGATTGAAGTAATTAAATTGCAATAAACTTAATTTACTGTTTTTCACAAGCAAAGTCATTTATTCAAATGATTATTTGAACTTTTTATCTCATTTAAATATTTGATACAATATCCTATAGACATAAAAATAAACCAGGAATCATTGAACTTATTTAACTAGAAGATAGAAAATTATTTAAATAGCTCTAATTTGTAGGCAGCCTATCACCAAAAGAACCAAAGAAGGATTTGCATGTTTAGATCTGTCTAAGCCATCTGTAATAAGTCCCTTTATGGCTCATCAAGAACTCTCCTAGCAGCATATGGACCCCCAGTCTCCACCATTCATTTGGTAAATGTTATGGACTGAACTATGTCCCCAAAATTCATATGTTGAAGTCCTAATCCCCATGACTGTATTTGGAGACAAGGTCTTTAAAGAGGCAATTAAGTTAAAAGAGGTCATTGGGGTAGGCTCTAATAACAAAGGACTAGTGTCCTGATATGATTAGAACACTGAGAAAAGAGCACAGTGAAGACACAGGGAAAGGAAGGCCATCTACCAGCCAAGGAGAGAGGCCTCAAGAACACTGCCAACACCTTGATTTGGGGACCTCTAGCCTCCAGAACTCTGAGAAAATTAATTTCTTTTGTTTAAAAGCCACCCAGTCTGTGCTTTGCTGTGACGACCGTAGCAAACTAATACAATAATTATTTATGCAGTAGATCTCTTCCATTGTTCTTTTATAATTTGACACTAGGATCATTTAAAAACGTTTAATGTGTTCATATGTTTTTTCCCAACTAGATACGATAGTAAGGTTTTTAAGGGCGTTTCAAACCAAACCAACTTAGCTCAGTGTCCTTGTAGAATTTACTGTTTATTGACCTACTTGAGTAACAAAATATGTGGCTTGATTCTGTAAAAAAGAAGAAGTGAAAAAAGAAAGGGGGAAAGTTAGTTTGGGGTGGAGGTTGACATTTCTAACTGATTCTTTTAGTTAATAATTAACCAAAGAATGAAGTACTGCTTTAAGGCTTTACGAAGTGATTTTCTCGGAGCTAATTTCATTAACTTCACAACGGCCTGGGCGAGAGGCACCACTGTTGGCTATGCTTGGCAGATGAGGAAACTGAGCTGAAACCCACCCCACTACGTGGCGGGTCTCACAGAACCAAGAGGAGCCATCCGCAAATACAGTGGCCTGTAGAGTACAGGCTGAGGGAACTGATGGACCTCAATCTTCTCAGCTGGGCTGACCGCACTCACCAAACTCACCAACGCTCTCCCTGAAAACCAAACTCAAGCTGACCTACAAGTCTTGCCTTTCTCAACTGAGCCCTTTGTAAGATTCAGTACCTTGGACTAGCAAGGGAGAGGGGTCTCTGTAATTATACAGTGTTTGTTTGTTTGTTTGCTTGAATGCCAGTAAGAAATCAAGCTCTGGTACTGGTATTGTGCACTTACTGCAAGTTCTCAAAGGTTTCTCAGGGCAGTTTTTTTCTTTTTCCATTCGTGGTTTTCCGGCCACGGTCAGGGTGGCTGTGCACTTACTCACATTGCTGAAATGTTCTCACTTCTCTATTCCCTGGGCTTCCTTCTGGTTGACCAGCTGGCTGACAGCTGGCCAGGTCTCTGTAGACCTGAAGAGGCACTCTAGCCAGGAATGGCTGTTATGAGACAGCGCTGCTGTATCTGTGGAGGCCCTGGCACTTCTGGATTTGTCCAGCCTGTCTTTGAAGCTGCAAGCCCTCTTTCCCTGGTCACAGACTAAGTAAACAGACTGGTAATAGTTGACTGCTAAACCATCGAGAAAGGAAGGATTTTATATACTGATGGAAGAGATTTTTTTCCTCCAATAATGACTTAACTATTTGGGAAAATAAATTAAAATTAGATCTCTGCCATAGATCCTGGAATGAGGCCTCAGGAGTCCCCCAAGGCACTGAGAAGACCTAACGCCCTGCCCTCCCTGCTCTTGGGTGATGCAAAATAAAAGCAAGCTGAATAGTACAGTCAGGGCAAGGAGGACTGAGAATGCTATGACTTTGATGAGGATAACTTGGGTGCTTTTAAACTCATTGCCTGCTCTCCTAGTTTTATTTGGTTTGGTTCTTAATTTGGATGAAGCCATTTAGGTTATCATTAAATTACCTTTTAGATGTCAAGCGTCAGTCTCTAGGATCTGATATTAAGTGCCTCGCAAATTTCTTAAAAATAAAAATCCAAAACTGCTCTACAACTTCTACTTAAAGCTCCCACTCTCTTCCATAATTAGTGCTCCACCTTTATTTCCCTAAGCTAGTCACTCACTAAAAATACATTGCACACCTATCTAGGTGTATCTGTAATGTGGCAGCACACAGACCTTAACTGAATGGGCACATTTAACCCTATAACTCAACAGGGCCTTATTTTGATGAAAAGCTGGCTTCCCTCCAGGTAGAGTTGGCAGGTGTCTTTGTGTCCCCAATGCCTGGACAGTATCTCCCACAAAGGCGGTCTCATGAAAGGTAGCTAAATGAATGAAGTCCTCTGAGCAAGATGTCTATGTGAAGTGTGGCTGGGGGTTTGTAAAAAAAAAAAAAAATACCTTATTGTTTCCCATTCAGCGTCCATCTCCAAGGTCTGCCTGAATAGATGCAGAATATTCTGCATATAGACAAATGGATGATATTTTGTACAGTTCCATTAAACTCTCTCTATATGAACATATACTTGAAATGTGCAGAAATGTGCTTTAAGGAAGGAGTAATTGCACCGTCTGGATTGTTAATCTCATGGCCTCAGGCTGGGTCAGGAGGAATCCAGGGCAGGGTCGGAGACAGTGAGGGGGAAGATAGTGGCTCCAGCTGCCACTCAGACGCTGTTCTCCGGAGAAGCCTCTGATGGCGATGGCGTCAAGAGGGCGGGTGGAGGCCAGCGAAGATAAGCGTAAGTCTCTGAACGCCTTTTGTGTGGCCTCCCCAGCTCCCAGCGATCTCGCTGATGCCTGTTTTCAGTCTCAGACCCTAGAACGATTTCAAAGGGAAACCCCAGTAGGGTGTTGCAGTCTCCCTCCAAGCTCTGCATTGTGACTCGCAGAACAAGGCCCTGTTGTGCCCCTTGAACGTGAACTCAGGAGAGTTCTGCGGGACCCAGAGAGGAGAAAACTGCACACCGCGGGGAGCTTCTCAGAGCGGGACAGCGTGGCCTCTGCGATCATCGCTGGCTTTGCAGGAATCACACGCACAGCGCTCACCCTCCTGGACCGGTCTGGGGAGCCGCCTTCGGGCGGGTCTCGACTGTCGCTGGGGGCCTGAGGGTTCTTTGCTGGACTGGAAATTCTCAGCATGTTGTCACAGTTTTAAATTGCTGGTTTTCTAAGCAGTGCTTTAATCCCAAGGCCTGCTCCCCAGGAGCATTTACAATGACTGTCTACCCACACCGTTGAAGACGGTTTTTTCAGAAGCCTCGTCTGCAATGATGTTTGTATGAGAAGGATGTTCTTTCTCAACAGGATTATATTTTGTCCTTATTTTGTTTTTATACATGAAATTATCTATGATACTATTTTTGATTATCGGAGGAGTGTCAAAATTTTGCCCAAACCGACTGATTAGTGTAAGTATTGCCCTTATTACTGGTGATGATAATCCTGAGTGTTTCAACTTCAAGGCCACCCGGGATTTATTCATGGTGAATGGCCCGTGAAAGGCATCGCAGTTGCTGTTACTTGTGCTGGCCTGCAAGGAGGGTTCTTCTATTGTAATTATTGATCTACACTTCTTTTTTCCTTCCAAAGGTTCTCAACACATTGTGTTATTTGTGCCACAAATAATGGAGGGGCAGTCCCAGCACTTGGCTTCTGTAGGTTTGAATTACAAACAACAGCTTCATGTTTCTGTAATGTATTTTCCATCTATTACCATTTATTTCATTCCCTCTATCTTTCTTTATTTCCGGGCCCCACTTAACTGAACACCTAGAAGAGCACTGGTTCTGCTGCTCTCTTGGCCCCAACCACAGAAAACGCTGGAAGGAAGAGTTCTGAGTGGACAGGGACAGTGGGACCCTCTGGGCAGGCTCTTTTCCTCATGTATCTCTCTGTGATTCCCTCATCATCCATAGTTCACAGCCCAGGGCCACTTCTCTTTACATTATTGTTAAGTATTCCCATGAGGGGTCCAAACAAATGAACTCCCAGGATTCTAGTTAGCATACACAGCAGCCTCTCATTTATAAAACTTAGGGAAGGGTGACCAAAGAAAGAACTACTTAGAGAATAACTATAGTCAATGTCCCCCCTCAAAAAAACAAACAAGTTTCTGATAGTGCTAATTATATGCCTCTGTTTCCAGATGAGCCAGGGATCCCAGGGATCATAGACTCAGTTCCTTGCAAGTCTCCTGTGCTTCATTGTCCAATCCAGCAGCTGCAGCCACATTGTGGCTATGGAGAACTAGAAATGTGGCGGGTTCAAACTGAGATGTGCTCTAAGTGGAAACACACATCTGATTTCAAAGACTTAGTACCAAAATCAAATGCAAAATATATTGTTTTATATCAATTACATGTTTAATGGTAATATTTTGGATATTTGGAGGTAATTAAAATTAATTCTGCCTGTTTCTTTTCACTTCTTTAATGTGGTTATTAGAACATTAACAATGACATAAGTGGCTGGCATATTTCCACTGGGCGTTGTAGCTCAAACAATGGCCTTATCTCCCGCCTTGCAGGGGAGTCTTCTCCAGGGACCTTGCCTATTTCCTCGCAATGCAACCTTCCGAAACAAACATTCTTTGATTGAGTCCCCCACCTTCCACAGTCCTCCCACTCAATTATCCTCTTCAGTCTGAGACAGTCACCTCATTCAGAGCTAAATTAACAGACCCTGGTGATCTTCCTCCTTCAGATAGGATCATCTCTACACACTGGAGGAATGGCTTTCCCCTTACAGGCTAACCTACCCATCTAATAATCTCCAAGCCCTATCACAAGATTTATAATATCCCTTCCCACCGTAATTCCATATCCATCTCAGGCCTTTTCCAAAGAAAATGTAACATCCAGGATGACTATGTATTGCTAAACAGTTAAGAGCCCCACCCTACTAAGACAATCTATACTTCTGGCTGTATATACCGGGAAGAATCACAGTTCTCGTGGTACCGTCTTCTCTTTCATAGCTGGAGGATGTGGCTTGCCCAACATTGCAGAGCTGAGGGAAAATGATGCTGAAGAGCCAGACATCTCAGCTCTAATCTTGTCTAGATTTCTGTTCAATTTACATTTCTTTGGTTCTTGTAAAGGAGGAAAATTAACTTCACAGTCTTTTAGTACTTATAAAGATTAATCCTTTTACAATGACTTGTCCATGGAATAAGACTTACCCTGCTTTTTAGGGGATACAATCCTGGTAAGTGATGAGAGAAAGGGAGAGAAATAACAAGATTGGAGGATCTGTCTACATGACGCTGAACAGCTAGATTCTGGGAACATCCAAATGGTCAGTTTCATCTACACCAAAAAATCTGAAGAACAGATTAAATGTTTTAACTTTTCATTCAAATATTTGGGCCTGGTATAAAGACAGCTGTAGATTTATGAAAGTAGTATAGTTATCAGAAAAGGCTACAGGATACTAGATTTATACCAACCACTGAGTGCAGCACAACTTTGGGACAGTTTCTGGTTGTAGAAGAGAGAGGAAATAGGTGGCAACTTCCATATACAGATAGCTCCTGCTGATCGACCATCTCTTTTCCAAGTGGCCAAAGGTGTTAACACGGCACCGAGCAATCTGCTATGGTTCTGAGAGAAGTTTCAATAGATCATACATGGAGAGCACAGCAAATTAGGTAGAACTTGAGGATGGCCATGCAACATCCTGTGCTGACTGCAAGGGACATGAGGGACCATTGCAGTGACACATGTCTACTGAGCCATAATTTTTTGAGAAACCTCCATACTGTTTTTCAGAGGGGCTGCACCAATTTACATTCCCACCAACAGTGCACATGGATTCTCTTTTCTCCATAACCTCTCCAACACCTGTTACTCCTAGTTTTTGGTGGTTTTTTTTTTTCTCTTTTGGTAATAGACATTCTAACAGATGTGAGGCAATATCTTTTATTTTATTGTGTTTTTGATTTGGATTTCCCCAATGATTAATGATGTGGAATGAACGGGTGTGATTTTAAAAAAATACGGTGAATGTTTAAATAAAAAAAATCATTACAATAAAAGATACATTGCCATTAATCCCCCTCAAAATACTCCCCCTCTCTTCGAACACACTTATCCCATCGTTCTTGCCACTTTCTGAAGCAGTTCGGGAAGTCCTCTTTCATGAGTGTCTACTTGCGCTGTTGTGGCTGCCTCGATGTCCTGAATTGATTCAAAACGTTCACCTTTCAAGGTCATTTTGACTTTGGGGATGAGCCAGAAGTCGCATGGTGCCAGATCTGGTGAATAAGGTGAATGAAGACATACCATAATGTTTTTATTTGACAGAAATTGCCGTAGCAGAAGTGATGTGTGACACAGAGCGAGGGGGAGTATTTTGAGGGGGATTAATGGCAATGTGTCTTTTACTGTAATACATTTTTTTTTTAGTTTAAACATTCACCATACCTTTTGATTACACCTCAAGTTCTCATGTACCGGTTGGCCATTTGTACGACTTCTTTGGAAAAAATGGCTATTCAGATCTTCTGCCCATTTTTTAATCGGATTTTTTTTGTTTTGTTTTTTCTGTTATTGTGCTGCATGATTTCTTTATATATTTTGGATATTAGCCCCTAATTAAATATATGATTTGCAAATATTTTCTCCCATTCAGTAGGTTGCCTTTTCATTTTTTTTAGATGGTTTCGTTAGCTGTGCAGAAGCCTTTGAGCTTGACGTAGTCACACTTGTTATTTTTTGCTTTTGTTGTTTTTGCTTTTGGTGTCAGATCCTTCATATTACTGTGGTGTTGATTGCAACTTGTCTCATTTCTGACCTTATTTATTTGAGTCCTCTATTTTTTTTCTTGGTGAGTTTAGCTAAAAGTGTGTCAATTTTGTATATCTTTTCAAAGAACCAACTCTTAGTTTCATTGATCTTTTCTATTGTTTTTTAGTCTCTATTTCATTTATTTCTCTTCTAATCTTTGTTATTTCCTGCCTTCTACTAACTTTGTGCTCATTTGCTCTTCTTTTCCTAGTTCCTTGAGGTGTATAGCTAAGATGTTTATTTGAGACTTTTCTTGTTTCTTAAGGTACCCATTTGTTGCTATGAACTTCCCTTTTACAACTGCTTTTGCTGCATTTCTTAAATTTTGATATGTTACATTTCCATTTACCTTTGTCTCAAGATATTTTTTCATTTTTCTTTTGATTTCTTCTTTGATCCATTGGTTGTTCAGTAACACGTTGTTTAATCGCCGAATATTAGTGGATTTTCTAGTTTTCTTTGTGTAATTAATTTCTAGTTTCATACCACCATGGTCAGAAAAAATGCTTGATAGAATTTCAGTCCTCTTAAATTTATTAAGATGTGTTTTGTGGCCTAATATATGATCTATCTTGAAAAATATTCCATGTACACTTGAGAGAAATGTATATTCTGTTGCTTTTAGATAGAATGTAGTGTAAATATCTAAGTCCTTCTGGTCTAATGTGTCATGTAAGGCTGACGTTTCATTATTGGTTGTCTGTCTGGATGATCTATCCATTGATGTACGTTGGATATTAAATTTCCCTACTACTGTATTGCTGTCTATTTCTTTCTTTAGGTCTGTTAATATTTGCTTTATATATTTAGGTTCTCCTATGTTGGGTACATAAATATTTACAAATGTTATAGCTTCTTGTTGGGTTGACCCTTTTATCGTTATGCAATGTCCTTCTTTATCTCTTATAACAGTCTTTGTTTTAAAGTCTATTTTATTTGATATAAAACAAATATATCTTTGGGGAGAAATTTGTAAATTTGTAAATAACCTGTTCCTCATCTAACTTTTAATGTACATATTAGCATGAACTCATGGTTTCTATTTTATTCAACAGTTTATAATCTGTTACCTATAATCTATTTTAATTTGTTATTCTTATTATTTATTTTATACTCAAATTGCCCCAAATTTGGCAAGTGGGAGTTCCTTAAATGTGACTTCAGTGCTTTTTGACATGTCTCATTATTATTTTTTTAAGAGTTTTATTAAAATATAGCTAACATACAGTATTTTATTAGCAGGCATACACGTTACTCAATATTTATTACCTAAAGAAGTGATCACCATAAGTCCAGCAACACCTGACACTAATACCACACTATTACAATATTATTGATTATATTCCCTATGCTGTACATTACATCTCCATCACTTATTTGTTTTATACCTGGAAATTTGAATCTCTTATTCCCCTTTTTCTTTTTTCTTCCTTTTCCAATTACAGTGGACATTCAATATTATTTTATATTAATTTCAGGTATACAGTACAGTGGTTAGACATTGATATAATTTGAGAAGTGATCCCCTGACTAGTCTAGTACCCCCCTGGCACTATACATAGTTATTACTATATTATTGACTATATTCCCTATGCTTTACTTTACATCCCTATGACTATTTTGTAACTACCAATTCATACTTCTTAATGCCTTCATCTTTATCACCCTGCCCCCAACTCCTCTCCTATCTATCACACCAATAAATCTAGCACCCATCTGACACCCTACATAGTTATTACAATATTATTGACTATATTCCTTATGCTATACCCTATATTCCCATGACTGCTTTGTAACAGCCAATTTGTACTTCTTA
Source organism: Rhinolophus ferrumequinum (assembly GCF_004115265.2). Lineage (NCBI taxonomy): Eukaryota > Metazoa > Chordata > Mammalia > Chiroptera > Rhinolophidae > Rhinolophus > Rhinolophus ferrumequinum. Next base: position 22,235,297 of record NC_046297.1, on the reverse strand, counting down.
ATGCCTTCTCCTTTTTCACTCACCCTAAACTCTTATCTGGCAATCATCAAAATAATCTCTGTATCTATGTGTTTGTTTCTATTTCATTTGTTTGTTTTGTTCTTTAGATTTACATATGAGCAAATTCACACTGCATCTGTCTTTCTCTGTCTGACATAGTTCACTCAGCACAATACCCTCCAGGTCTTTCATGCCACTGCAGATAGCAAGAACCCACTTCCTTCACTGGCCAAGCAATATTCCATTGTATATATGTACCACCAACTCTTTATCTATTTATCCATCAACAGACACACAGGCTGCCTCCACATTTTGGCCATTATAAACAATGCTGCAATGAGTATATGAATACACATGTCCCTTTAAAGTAGTGTTTTGGGTTTCTTTGGATAAAAACCCAGAAATGGGATTACTGGGTCCTTCTTTGTCTCTTGTTATAGCCTTTTTTTTTTTAAGTTTATTTTGTCTGGTGTAAGTATTGCTACCCCAGCTTTTTAAATTTTTTTTTTAATTTGCATTTCCATGAAATATATTTTCCCCCCTTTACTTTTAATCTATGTGTGTCTTTTGACCTGAAGTGAGTCTCTTGTAGACAGCAAATGTAAGGGTCTTTGTTTCTTATCCATTCAGCAATCCTACCTTTTTTTTAAAAAATTAAAGGTTATTATGGTTACAATTGTTAGTAAAGTTACATAGATTTCAGGTGCACAATTCTGTAATACATCATCTATATATCACATTGTGTGTTCACCACCCAGAGTCAGTTCTCTTTCCATCACCATATGTTTGACAACCCTATCTTTTAATGGCAACATTTCATCCATTTACATTTAAAGTAGTTGCTGATAGATGTGTAGTTATTGCCATTTTATTGTTTATATTTTTTTACCTTTTTTTTTTCCTCTTAAAGAAGTCCCTCTAACATTCCTTGTAATTCTGGTTTGATGTTGATGAACTTCTTTAGCTTTTCCTCATCTGGAAAGCTCTTAATCTGTCTTTCGATTCTAAATGACAGCTTTGTTAGGTAGAGTAATCATGGTTGTAGGTCCTTGTTTTTCATTACTTTGAATATTTTGTGCCAATCCCTTCTCTCCTGCAAAGTTTCTGCTGAGGAATCAACTGACATTCTTATGGGAACTCCTCTGTTGGTAAGTAACTGCTTTCCTTTTGACACTTTTAAGATTTTCTCTTTGTCTTTAACCTTTGGCATTTTAATTATGATGTGTCTTGGTGTGAGCCTTTTTGGGTTCATCTTGTTTTGGGTTCTCTGTACTTCCTGAGCTTATAAGTTTATTTCCTTTGCCACATTATGGAAGTTTTTTGTCATTTTTTTCAAATATGTTTTAAATTCCTTCCTCTTTCTCTTCTCCTGGTACCCCAATGATGTGACTGTTGGTATGCTTAATGTTGCCCCAGAAGCCCCTTAAACTATCCTCATTTTTTGAATTCTTTTTTTTTTTTTTTGCTGTTCCGTTGGGTGTTTTCTGCTATGTTGTCTTCTAAGTTGTTGATTCTATCTTCTGCTTCATCTAATCTACAGCTGATTTCCTCTAATATATTCTTCATTTCAGTTATTGTATTCCTCATTTCTGACTGGTTCTTTTTTATGTTTTCTATCTCCATTTGCATGTTTCCTACCTCTGTTGAAGTTCTCATTGAGATCATTGAACAACCAGTGTTTTGAACTCTGCATCTGGTAGATTGCTTGTCCCCATTTTGTTGAGTTATTTTTCTGAGCTTTGTTGTATTCTTTTAATTGGCACATGTTTCTTTGTCTTCCTATTTTGGCTGCCTCCCTGTGTTTGTTTCTATGAATTAGGCAGGACTGCTATGTCTCTCAGTCTTAGTAGAGGCCATATGTAGTAAGAATGCTGTGGGGCTCACGGTGCTATCTTCCTGGTCACCTGAGCTGGGTACTCCAGGTGTGTATCTTGTGTGGGCTGTGTGTGCCCTCCAGTTGTAGTTGAGATTTTGTTGCTGTTTGTACATTAATGGGAGAGATTGACCCTCAGGCTGATTGTTTATGAGAACTGGCTGTGACTACAGTGGAGGTGCTGTTGCGAAGGGACTTACCTTACAGAGCTGCATTCGCTTTAGCAAGGCTCTGGTGCCTGACCAGTCTGCCCTTTGGTTGTGTTGTGCCTAGAGGCAGCCGGGTGATACTCCATCTGGGTCCAAAGCTGGCCACTGGGCATGCCAGCGTTGGGGCCTCGTGGGAGGGGCCCCACGGTAAGCCAAGTTCAGCCATGGCCTGTGCCCTGCCTGCGGCCACCTGGCATGCACCAGAAAGGAATCTTCAGATGGCTGCCTTCTGTGCCTAGATGGCTTGGAGGTGCCTAGAGAGGCCAGGCCATGAACCGAGGCTGGTTGTGGCTAGTGCCGGGCTTAGGGCTGCTCAGCCAGAGGTGGAGGACACTCTGAAGCCAGGTTTTGGTCGTCTGGGTTTTGTGAACTTTTGAGAGAGTTTAGGAAAGTTCACAGCATGAGAGCCAAAGCAGGCCGTTTATATGGGAAAGCCCTGGAAGAGACTTAGATGGACCTGAAATTTGGGTAGGGTAGAGTCTCAGGGAATCAGTGAGAACAAATGGTATTAGCCAAGTTGATGGAGACTCAGATAGGGCAGCCGCCTGTGTCTGCACTCCAGGAGGGCAAAGGGCTCAACAAAGAAACAATGGCTTCCACCAGCTCCTCTGTCCAAGAGAAAGCTGTTCCTCCAGCCCTTGTCCTAAATCCAGACCACTCAGTTCCTCCCTGTATGTTTCTGATGATTTTTAAGCAGGTACTCCAGTGCTGAAGCTCAGAGTCAGTGAGTCCATCAGTGAGTAAGCTTATTGCCTGAGACTGCAGCAGCCCTAGTCTCACTTAACAACTATCTCCACTGGTTTCCACAGCCAGAAGCCTGGAGACTTGTCTTCGTGATGCTGGAATCCTGGGCTGGGGAGCCTGGTGTGGGGCTGGGACCCTTGCTCCTCCAGGAGGACTTCAGCCGAGATATCCTTCCCAAATTTTAACTACCACATGGATGTGGGACCAGCCTGTTCCATGTCTGCTCCTCCTACCAGTCTCAAGAGGGCTTTATCTGTATGTCCTTAGTTATAGGGCTTCGGTTCAGCTAGATTTCAGATGGTTCTCAATGATGGTTGTTCTGCAGTTTAGTTGTAATTTTGATATGATCATGAGAGGAGGTAAGCACAGCATTTACCTACTCTGCCATCTTGACTGGATCTCCATTTTTTTGTTTGTTTGTTTTTTGAGTGCTTTCTTGGTTCTGTCTCAACAAGATGTTCTAACCTCATAACCTCATCTTGTACTTTACTTACCTTGCCCAGCCCTGGAACTGAATTTTTCCCAAGGAATCCTTTTTTTTTTTTTTTTTTTTTTTAAGAGGAGAATGTTATTTAGGAGTCAAGATATAGGTACTGGGTGTATTCACTTTTACTGGGATAGTGCTGCTCCCAGGCCCTCTTGGTGAGCAGAACTAGGGAATGAAAGGATGCACTTGCATGCATATGCATACACACACACACATGCACACACACACACACACCACAATTTATAGTTATTTCTCTGTCTATATCTCCTTAACATGTTATTCTCTCATTGGAAAAGGATATAATAGGAGAGATGCTGCCACTAGGTTTGGGATCCTGAGAGTTTGGTTCTTTCCTGGTTTTCATTTATTTATTGGTTGGTTGGTGTATTAGTTTGCTAGGGCTATCATACCAAAATACCCCAAATTGGGTGACTTAAACAACATAAATTTATTTTCTCACAGTTATGGAGTCTAGAAGTCTGAGAACAAGGTGTCAGCTGGGTTGGTTTCTCCTGAGACTTCTTTCCTTGGATTGTAGATGGGCTGTCTTCTCCCTCTGGTCTCTCATGGTCTTCTCTTGGTCTGTGTGTTATGTCCTAACCTCCTCTTCTTATAAAGATACCAGTTATACCAGAATAGGAGCCATTCATATGACCACATTTTAACTTAGCTACCTCTTTAAAGGCCTAGTCTCTAAATACAGTCACTTTCTCAGGTACTGAAGGTTACAACTTCAACATATGAGTTGGGGTGGGGATGGGGGTGGATAAAACTCAGCCAGTAACAATTGATTTACCTGAAAAATCAACATGCAATTTGGCAAATCAAGAGACATCAGGTTTAAGCAAAACTAATAAATAATCATCCAGATTTTTAAAAGAAACAAGTAAGATCATAATTCCCTACACTTTAGTGGGGAATTTAGTGGGGAAGCCCAGTCTAAATTGTGCAATGGGCCAACTCTGCCTTCAGTTCATGACCTCCTTCACTTCTAGGCTATTCTCATAGGCCTGTGGAGGTCTAGTCTTCGTAATACCTATAATACAGTTATATTCAATTTATTTTAATTTCCTGAAAAATGTCCTTTTAGGATTTTTTAACTTATTAAAAATTCATTATTTAAAATTGACCCTCAAGGTAAATGAAAACAATATTCAGAAATTTCTACTTCTCAAAAATTTTATTCTTCATTTCACAGTATTGTCATTTTTTTAACATCTAATCTGGATGGGAACAGAAACAAATTTCTTCTTCATTTATTTTCATCTCACTTTTTTTCCAAATTAGTATTCATTACGTTGAAACTTGCCAACAACGTAGAATGTTATTTTTAGAAAAAAATAATTTCACTTATAAAGAATTTTAAGCTTGATTTTATGGTTAACCAGATATTTTTTCACTTTTCTTCCTAGTCTCACTTTTCTCCTTCATGTGGCACAATGTTTGAAAAAGACCAGAGAATATTTCTTTCCACTTTGGTTTCAGTTTTCTAATAATGCAGCATTTGGGGTAGAGAATGTTATATAAAGTCACTGAAGAGGCTTATTGTCTTAAGATGTCACCATGCTCACTTGCATTTTATTTTATTTATTTTATTTTTTTGAAGAAGTGAAACTATCTCTATTTGCAGATGATATGTTTTTTTAATTCTCACTTGCGTTTTATGCTAGGTAATATGAGTGTGTTATTTGATCTTCCTGTGGTTAAAGGTAACTTATGTTTGTCCTGAGGAATTTCCACCATATTTCTCTGCATAGGCTTGGTTGAACAAGCTCAGGGAGTGGCAGTGTGCAGTGTAGGCACTCAGACTTCCACTGGGACATTTGGGGCAAGACTCTTGATCTCAAAGAGATTCAGTTTGCTCTGCTATAAAAGGAGAGTAATAACCACTGTCAGTGCACCTAACATGCATCAAATATTCAACAATAAGTTATTGTTGAATAAATGTGAGAATTACCAAAAAAAATAATTTGTGAATATACTTTAGCACATTGCCTAAAGGATACAAAATCTTCTTCAAAAATGCTTATTAGCCCAGGAGAAGAACCAAGAGAAAAGGCAGCAGGAAAAGAGAAATAAGTAGTGTTTTATTATTCCTATTTATAGATATATAGGATGAATGATTAAGTAATGGGTGTAAGAAATTAAGTTAAAAATTAGAGGAACTACAATCCATTTCTTTTGGACAAACCATCCCATATATTTATACTGATATAGTAAATTACAGAAACCATCATACTTTCCTTTTACTACATTTTGTGCACTGGACTAGAACCCAGTCTTCAAGTCCTTCATCTTGGAAATGCATTTGGAGTTCCTCCTGAACCTCAGTGAGTCTGTAATCCCTCCGTGCCATCACAGTAAGAAGCACTTTCGGCGGACACACTCACCTGGGATGGCCAGCGTGTGCCTTCCTTCGTGAATACAAAATAAAAATGCACTGTATTTTCTTCCCAGGTATTGTTCTCTTTCTCTTCACCAGCTCCTCAAATCTGAGTTATGTTGAGAGTTTTAGAAAGACTTTGAAAGGTCAAAAAGAAAATAGTTCCTGTTTCTCTACCCAAACAAAGCTTTCCTTGCATTTCCTTGAATTTTCTTCTTCCTCTTTTGCCTCTTCTCCTTCTCTTTTCATGTTATCTATTGAGAATTTCTCATGAGCTCAATTCTTTTTGTGTACTGTCTCATTTAATCTTTACATGAGACATACGAAAATTTGCTCTTTCCATTTTAAAAACCAGAAATGAAGTTTGGTGAATTCAATAACTTTCCCAAGTTTTCCCAATAACTATCCCTCTGGTTGAGGGATAGCTGAGCCCCTGTCCCTGCCAGATGTGACCATTCAGACACAGATCAACAGTCTCCATCCCTCCTTCACCTCCCACTTCCCAACCCCCACCATCAAGTTCCAACTCCTCAATCCTTAAGAGCCAGCACAAAGGCGGTAATTCCCTAAAGGATCTTTGTGTCATTCTTCCTCTAATGTGGTCAGTGACTCCACCAGTCGTTAAATGAAGTTACAATTCCTTACCTGGGTATTTCAGACCACACAATCTGGCCTCAACCCATCTTGTCTTCTTTATTTTCTAATCTTCTCATAACCCCTCCCCATGGCTGACCCATTTTTCAAAACTTCTTCCCCAGGTATTTCTCTCTCTCTCTCTCCACACACACACCTGTATATAGATACATGTCTGCATGTACACAAACCTGTAAACACACATACAAAACACCACATACATATCCTTGCATAGCTATACCCCTGCATAAACACATACATCCTTGCATAGCCACATTCCTGCATAAACACAACACATTCTCACATATACATCTTTACCCACACACTCCCCTGAGTACAAACACGCATTCTACACACAAATGTTTTTACACATACTCACACCCTGCACACACACGTATACATACACACACCCCTACACACCTACAAATACCATTCCTATACACAAACCCCTAAATATATAACACACGTACCTACACACGCATACACACCCTATACACACATGCACAACCAGGCTGATATCTGAATAGGGATGAAAAATGGAAGAAACTAGGGCTATATTTTATCATTTAATAATTCCAATGATGAGACTGAGAGAAATTGTCTTCCTTTGTTAAATTTTTGTTTTTAAATAATGTAATTTGTCAATAAATGCATCCTGAGAGGAGAAAGAACTTTTGAGGTAATATAATTGAGAAATTTTTGTGCAGAGACATTTTAGGCAACTTAAATAAGACAGTGTAAACAATTTACAAAAGAGGAGGAAGAAGACACCTTTGTGCCTTCATTTTGTATATCTTTGTTTTGCTTTTTAAAGGATTATGGAGTTGAGAGCGTGGAATTTGTTTTGCTTCATCACAATGAGAAAGTTGCTATCCCTTTTTATGTGAAACTGCTGTTCTTATTCTTATTATTTGATTACCCGTGAGTTGTTGCAATATGTCACTTTTGCGTGGCTGAAGGCTAAAGTGTTTTGTTTTTTTCAGTTAAGCAAGTGTATCCTAGCTTTGCAAAAACAATGATAAAACAGAGAGATTCAATCAAGAGATGTCTTCCTCATACAATTTATTAGCAACAACTTAAGAAGGGAGAACTACTAGAATTTGGAGAGTTCAGATATTAGGCTTGACTTGTTGCTTATATGATCTGAGTTGTCGTCACCTACATGTCTAAGTTAAATTTCTTTCACTTCAAAAAGAATTATAGCAGATACCTTTGTATTAAGACAAATATAGCTTGCTATCCTCAAATCTATGTGTTTAATATTTATGAGGAGAAAAGTACCATGCACAATAAAACCATTTCCGATGTGTCAAGTTTTATAGTGAGTCATGGGTCTGTCTAACCAGATAAATGTAACAGGACATCCTGTAGTCACTGTGAAGTTTTTCCAATGCTTCTAATTTTTTCTTCTTTCTCTTTTTTGGGCTTTGCATGAGATGCAAAGGCAATCAAACTGTAACCAAATACTAAAACATGCTATAATTATAGTTGCAATTGTGTACAAAAAGAAAGAGAATTTTAAAGACATTATTGGAGGAGGACTGTATCTAATAACATCCTTACAAAATAGATTTCTATTTTAGAGCACAAATCCCCTTTCTATTTTTTTTCTTCTACACTCCTCTCCCCTCATTCTTACCCTTGCCATGTGCTTGGTTTTGGCTATTATTTTTTGCTTTTACTGGGAAATAAGGAACATCTCTGAAAGGCTACAGGATGTACATTTTTGTTTTGGTGACATGCTATTTCATACCCAGGTCCCATATCTACTTTGAAATGATTTTATATTCCCAAAAGATTGGTGAAAGAAGTATCAGGTTAAGTAGACAGCAGTATACTGTTCCACTAGTTAAATTGTTGAGGATTCATGGAAGTACAACAAAAGTCAGTGAACCTGTATAAAAAGGATGAACAATTAAGAAACTCATAAATTATTATTTAGGTTTTACTGAAAGAATATAATTCATGATTTTTTTAGCTAATAATAATGACAATGACCTATAGTAAACATTAACAAATTGTGTTTGGTTTCACAAATGTCCTTAAATTTCTTAAGCATTCTATATCACACAAATAAATTATAATCCAACTCAAGTTAAAACAGAACTCGTTATAACCCAAAGGATAAACATGTAATTAACTGAACTTGGTCAAATATTCAACTGTAGTTATTAATATATTTACACAAAGGCAATGCATGACTTTGATAATTATTCTTTCATGCCATATACTGGCAGTGTTGTATTGGGCAAGTTACTTTAGCCTCTCTAAGCTTTACTTCCCTCATCTGCAATGTAGGGACTAACAATACTTACAGCAAATCATGGTTTAGAGAAGTAAATAAAATAGCATAAAGCAAGTACATAATGAAAACGAAGCAAATGTGTATGCGGGGGGAGGGGATGAAATGATCACAAGCTCAGGAGTCAAAAAGTCTGTGTTCTCTCCTCGAACCACCGATTTACTAGTTTAATATCAGACAAGGATTTTCTCTTTTCTGTCCCTCAATTTTCTTGTAGTGCGATGAAACCAGAATAAGCACGTGAAGCCCCAGTACACTCTCCTGTCTTGCCTGGCTCTCTGATTCTTTAGCCCTGACATTAAAGTGAAAATAAATAAATAAATAAAGTAAATAAAAATAAAAATAAAAACAGTGGATTTTTATTGGTTAGAGAAAATAAGTAGTGCCATTACCATATAGAGATGACTTCATCTATATATGAAGAATATATAAGAAGTCTTAAAGTCTGTAAGAAGAATGGCAGTATTCCCTAAGATAGATCATAGTTTTATACATATGATGCATATATTAAAAATAGATGACATCTAAGAGGTTTTGTGTAGCAAATGTGAATAAAATCAAGTACAGAAAGAGTCAATAATAGTTATAGTTTTCATTTGTATTTTGTCATTAACCCTATAGTTAGTTTATTAACCAATTCAACATCATTTATGTTAGCTAGGCCACTGTTTCTTGATTAGTGCAGTGCAGGTGTATAAGATTATATATAAATTCACGGAAAAACTGGAAACAGAATCCAGTTTTTAGAAAGCTCATCACATCTTTAATTTCCCTACTACCTGACAGAAGTTCTCTGACAATGACTGTCTTGGATGGTAGGCGAATCCATCCTAAATCCTGCAGCTGCTTCCAATAGGGCCTTCGGGGGTGGAGGTGGGGGTGGGGGTAGAGGCAGTATTTCTTATTCCTGTTTCCTGATTTATGTCACACATATGTCATAACACAGGCCATACATATACTTATGTGTGTGTGTTTTGTATGTATTTTGTACACACACACATACACAAGTATAGCCTCTTCAACTTCATTTAAAAAATTGTCCCAAAATTGGATTTTGTATTTCTCAATCTGTGGTTAGCCTGAGGTATTTGATTACTATAGCTTTATTATTAGTTCTCAATCAATTCCTGAGCCCATTTCTTCGGGGCCTCTTTCTCTTAGGGTTAAACCAGGTCCTGCCAGAAGAATAAGTAAAAATTGACAAATGATCTCTCACGGCTTTTTGCACTCTATCAGGAAGGTGCCTTTTTCAGCTATGCACTTTAGCAGTATTCTAAATTTTCAGCTTCAGATCACAAAATGTTCACAAAGGAACTTTAGAAGATTTAGTGTCGGGTTCTAGTCACTGTAAGGTTTTCTTCTTTTCCATTTAACAGAAGCATCTAGTTGGACTGGTTTATAAAAGTCCGTAATAGTTGGTGAAGGTTTAAGCTCCTTAATACTAACAATCTTCTTACTTATTCTTTTGTATGCAGGTGCCACTCAAACGATTTTTTTTGTTGAAATGAAAAGCTGCTTCTGATTGGCATAAGCAAAATTGTTGCTTTACACTGTTCAATTAATTGCTCCAGGTCACAATGAATTATTTTCTTAGATAAAACACCCTGAACTGGTAATGAAAGTGTTCAGAGAAAGTGTCAGAAGCATAGCATCTGAAACATGGAAGTTACTATAGATGCCATGCAGATTGACCTCTAAGTTTAAAAATGAGGAAACCAAGGTTTCAGAGTTAATAAATGGTGGGGCTAGGCTTGAAACTGAGATCTTATAATTCCTATATAATGTTCTTTCTACGAGAGAAAGGTGGTTTTTATTGCCAGCTGACATCCCAGAGAACTTAGGCTTTATTCATACATAAAAACATAAAATTATTTTGTTTATAAAATTAATTGTAATACACTGAAAAATGAAGTCATCTAACAAACACTCATTGAGCATCTTCCTGTGCCTGGCAGTGGGCTGGGCACAGGAATATAAAGGTGAGTAAAACACTGTCCTCGACTTAAAGAAGCTCTGGGTCCTCCTGGACCTGCCAGTGGAACACCGACTTGGGATGTGGCTGTCTGTCATCTGCATGTGAGGCAGAGAATGGACTGATGAGGTGGGCCATCCTTAAACAATGGCAGAGAGACCAGTGGGATGTACCCTGGTTCTGCCTCAGAAGAGTTGAATTCCAGCTCCCCACTTACTAGTTATGTGACCCCGAGCAAGTGTCTTAGTTTCTCTTTATCACACTTCTATCATCTGTAGAATAAGGGCCAGAGTAGCCATGTCAGTGGGGTTTTCAGGGCTAACTGACATAATACATGTAATGTACTTCGAACAACACCTAGCACTCAATAAATTGTTGAAAAACAGGGGTGGAAATCACATCTACCCTCTCCACCTCAAATATTTTTTGTGAGAGTAAATGAATTAATGTATTCTAAAATAACTTTTAAAATATTGTTTTATTTATTTTACCACAATATTATCACAACTACCATCTTACTTCTTGTTTCTTTCCAGCTCAAGCATTCCAGCTGCTTAAAGAAAATCCATCTGTGTGGCCCCATCCACCCTCCAAAAGACACAAAGTCCAGAGTAAGAGGTAGGATATAATTATCATGTAGCAAAAAATATTTTTTTTTCCTAGGGCTACCACAAACTGGTAGCTTGAACAACAGAAATTTAGTGTCTCCTAGTTCTGGAGGCCAGAAGTCCAAGATCAAAGTATTGGTAGGGTCAGTTCCTTCTGAGGCTATGAGGAAGAATCTGTCCCCTGCCTCTCTCCTAGCTTCTGGTGGCTTCCTAGCAATATTTGGCCTTCCTTGGCTTATAGATGCATCACCCTGATCTCTGCCTTCCTCTTTATACAGCATTCTTCCTGTGTGCAGGCAAGTCTATCTGTGTCCAAATTTTCATTGTTTTTATAAGGACAGGGTCATATTGAATTAGGGCCCACCCTACATGACCTCTCTTAACTGTATCATCTGCAGAGATTCTGTTTCCAAATAGGGTTACATCCACAGGTACTGGAGATTAGGACTTCAACATCTTTTGGGAGGACAAAATTCAACCCATAACAATGACTAATAGGTTTACCCCATAAAGCAAAGCAAAATGTTGCTTCTATCGGTTCCAGCACAGCAGTAGCCTTTTATACCATACTAACTCTTCGACTGGCAGACCCAGTCTGCTCACTCAGTTCCTGCTGCTTATGTGCACTGTGCTTAGTACTTAGAGTAACAACAACAAACAAAAAGCAAAATAAAAGGAACAGGCCTGGTTCTACCTTCAGGAGTTCACCATCTGGTGTAGGAGCTCTATGTAGATAAATAACAATACTAAAATAAAGGTATAAAGTGACAAGCGTCAACAGGAACTAGAGGTAACTTTCCATAGAATTTCAAGGGAGTAACAAGACTTGTTTGATAAGGTGGAATTTGAACTGGTCCTTGAAGGATGGATAAGAATTGGCCACATGAAGATGGAGGGAAAGAGGGCATGTGAAAATGAAGACCTAAAGCTATCTGTCAGGGTGTCCTAAGCCACATAAAAATATCCTCAGTATTCTGTGTATTCAAAGTATTAGTTGGCTTTCTGTTCCTCCTTCCATCTCTTTTCCCACCTCATGACATCACTCCTTTATGCATAGGTTAGGAAAACTGGGCCCCTTTTCTGCTTTCACAGTACTTGTGTGAGCTAGGTATGACTTACTCTACAGATGGCCAAACAAAGCCAAATTGAGTATAATTTACCCAGTAATCACAGAAGAGCCTCTTCTAATATTCTTGGGTCATGTAAATGAGCAATTCGGGTTCAAAATCTTATAGTTCAGTCAAAACTCTCCCATTGGGTAGTAAGGTAAATAAATATATAGTCTTAAATTCTAACTTTATTAACGTGACTTTTTCCTCTTGTAATTTTGAATCCTACATGTAGTCAGATCTAAGGAATCCCTAAGTAAACCAAATATTATATCTCATAGGCAGTTGTATTTTTAGGACAGCAGAATTATCAGAGCTTAACAATAACTAATCAAAATAAACAGGACTTCTGAGGAACAGCACACATAAACTATTTAGATCAACAAAAAGACACACCCAGAGTCAAAAAAACCATAAACCTACCCTGGAATGAATTCTACCTTTAGAGGATGGTTGAGATTGTACTGAGTGACCTATAAGAACACTCTGCATTTTTTGGACTCTTCTAGAGGTGGAGGTAAGAATGAAAAATGACTACCACGAAGCCATTGAGGTCTCCCCTAACACTTTGATTGGACACAAGATGTCATTAGCTTGTTGGTCTGAATGCTCTGTGAAGACAGGCAAATGAGGTTCATACTAAAGCACACCAACATTTCTTCACATATACTTAGAATCTATACATTCTTCTGAAATACTTCTGGTCTTATACCAATGGTGGCCATATATGGATAAGAAGTGTTAATAACCAAATAATGTTATCAAGCTGGCTCTACAGAGAACTGGAGGGATTCAGCTGATGCCTCCTACCAGGGCAAAACACAGAAATAACATGTGAGGCTAAATTCTTTCAAAGGCAATATCGGCTGAGAAACAACATCCAAGATGGTGACCAAATTAAACATATATACATACATAAAAATGATACAACATTGGTCAATGCAGATAAAGAATGCTACCAGAATATAAAATCATTATCAGCTTTACATAAACATCCTCATCTGCCTATGTCTTCACCCCCCAGCTATTACCAAAGTGCTTTTTTGGAATTGAATTCAGCACGCCCTCTTGCTTCTGGCCCGTAGGAGGTACTCAGTGAATGGAAACACGGGTTGACCAAAGGAGTTGGTAGACAAACGAGAGGTGATGGCATTAACCACAACTGACAGGGCCTCTGACAGTTCATCATGAAAGGTTCTGATGGACAATTCTGTCAATACAGTGATGTAAAGCTTTGGGAAAGAAGCTGAGTTTGTTTTCATACTGGGAAAGCAGTGCAGACATCTACGTATGTGCATCACTTTTATGCTCACAATTTTAATTATTTTGCTGTCATGTCTATGACAGGGCCCGAGGCAGCAGCACAGTCTCAGGAAACTCTGCCACCATGCCCAGCTAGCACCATACAGCAGCAGGAGGTCTTCAGTAACATGAGCATCTGTGTTTTCTCTTTGATAGCTGGTCCCAAGTGCATCTCTCTGCACACTCATCACCTGGGCCTATGAGTTTGCACACACAGACACTTTAGTATCTTCCTGGAGATCCATGGCAACATCACTGTGCTATATGGAGCCTCTGAGACTGGCTTCAACTCAAAGTCCCCAAACCAATTTGACCATGAAAACTTTTCCCATGTAACAGCTATTAATATTTAATAAACATTTTGAGAAATTCTGCTTTGTGGTGATTTGTGCATAAATAATATTTTATGAAAATTAGTAACATTTTTCTGTAGCCTGAGAGATTTTATGCTTTCCCTTTCTTATTTATTAATTCCCTGGTATCTATAACCATTTGTGCTAAAGTCATTCCTTTTGGCTGGCAACACAGGTTTGATTTTTTTAATACTTACCACTTTACCCACACATACGCATATGTACATGCCACTCTCTTAACCATGGAGATCCTGAGTGGTGGGGCCCTGGGTGAGATTTCCAGGCATGGGATGGAGGAGCCCACTGTGAGAGCAGACATGAGTCTCTGGCATGTGCAGTGGAGAAGAGATGGAGGGGGAATGGATGGAAAGGGGACAGTCCTGTCTCTAAGAAGGGGAAGAACCTCTGCTAAGGTCAGACCACAGGCCCTAAGCTGGAAGAAGCAAGTGAGCCTGGCTGGAGGTCTCTACCCACAGCACTGGGACCAGAATCCAGTCCACTGGGCCAGCCTTTATCCCAGACACATTCACGGTCCCATGGTACCTACACACCTCATGCAGCCTTTGCTTTCTGGAAGGTGAGGAAGAGGACAGCTTAAAAAAAGATGGAGTAAAAAAAACATACCGGGAGAGCCTGGAAGTGCTGCAGGTGAGTGTTCACTGGTCCATACCTCATCGGCTTCCGTGTCTGCAGCCTACCCCACTTGAGGAGGATGCCTGCCCAGTTCCTGACAATGGGGTCGAGAGCCTCTGCCCACTCTTTGAGGTGATTAGTAGCACTGCATCTTCCAGAAGGAATTAAGTTATACAGACAACTTTCAAGATCAATGTCTGCAGGAGTCATCCCTGGACTCCCAGAGCAACAGGCCAAGTTTGCCCTGGTGAGGGAGGTGTCTCTTTCTGAAACCCCTTTCTACCCAGCACCTGCCTCCAGAGTTCACTGACTTACTTCCCCCAAAGCCCACCTCCCTGCATGATGCCCTGGGCACCACCTTGACACCTTGCCCCTCTGCCTTCCTTCAAACTGCCATAGTCTTAATGTACTTCACTTTAGTGATACTCCTGCCAAAAATGCATAGCCTGAATCTAATCATGAGGAAATATTACATAAACCCCAATTGAGGGAATTCTACAAAATAACTCATCTGTACTTAAAAAAGAAAGTCAATGCTATGAAGCACAAAAAGACTGAGGGAGTCTTCTAAATTAAGAGGAGACTAAGGAGACATAAAAAGTAAATGCAAAGCATGACATGGGATGTTCTTTTGCTATAAAGTATATATTTGGGACAATTGCTAATGTTTGAATATGGTTTGTAGATTAATTAATAGTGTAGTAATGTTAGTTTCATGATAAGGGAGTGTCTCTGCTTTTAGGAAATATACACTGAAGTATTTAGGGGTAAAAGGACATCATGTCTGGAAGTTACTCTCAAACAAGTTTATAGATAGATAGAACACAAATATGGTTAAATGTTAACAGTTGGAGAATCTGTCGGAAGGATATCTGGTGACTCTGTGCTATTTTTGGAACTTTTTTCTAAGTCTGATATTATGTCAAAATGAAAAACTAAATATATGAGGTTCTAGATACCTTCAGAGCAGCTAGAAAACAGATTTGGCACCTCTAGAATTAGAACTGGGGGCAGGGCAGATACTAAGGTCCTGAGACCAGCTTGATTTGAGGGTCTGGGCATCCTCACTGAAGATCAGAAGGTAGGGAAGGAGGAGGATGTGGCACTAGGGCCTCCTTCCTCAGAAAGGAAACAGAAATGAAGTCAGAATCAATTCTCCCTCTTACCTGCTAGACACTCCCCAGTAGGCCCCAGAACCCCCAATCTGACTACATGAGACAATATTTTTATGCATAGTTTTACATTGTGGTCTAATTACCATGTAGCACCATTTTGTGTATCATTGAAGGACAAATTAACTTTGCTATAAATTTGATAAGATTCCAATGCTAATTATGTTATGGGAGCTATTACCATTATAATTTGGCTCAGTTTTTAACATTTCTCGTTCAGGTAGCATGGATGTTCCTTTATAACGTGAAAGTATTGAGAAGGCCCTGGCCTACATTTAGCCCTGTTTGCTTTCAGGCGCTAAATGTGTGCTGTTTCTGTGATGTACCGGGCTGAGAAGCCCCAACTTTGTAGAAGGTGTTGCAAACTAAGGGGACAAGCTCCAGCTTTGATGTCAGTCAGTCAGACAGAAAGGGGTTCAAATCCAGCGGGAGCCACTTCAGCAAGGTGAATTTGAGAAAGTTCCCTACCCCTTTGGAGACCATTTTCATGTCTATCAAATGTAGAAAATAAAACCTGGTTGGTGTGAGGATTGACTAGAGGCTTTAACATAACACGACCTGTCCAGTTTCTGGGAGGTAGTTCTGACAGAAAGCTTCAGAAACCAGCCTCTTCCCAAGGAACTCTGGATGAACCAACACTCTTGCTTCCCTCTGTGAAACACCGCTCTATCCCTCCAGCAAAATGAACCCTCTCCTCTTGGCAACACTTACATACTTTTCCAAAAGTCAGTGGTTTTCATGTCAATTTGTGCCTGCTACTACAAATAGGCAATTTAATTAAATAGAAACTTAAAAAATATGAGTGAAGATGTTATTGCTATGCAAACTAAGTTGAATATTTGAAAGCAGTCACAGGTAAATAATGGTAAAAGCAAATAATTCTGCTGCATTAGGTGTGGGTAAGGTAGCTGAGAAGGTAAGAGACTGAGTGAGTGACACGGCTTTGCCGGCTTTTCTTCTGCTTCCACAAAGGTATAATTAGAAATCAGAGATGAGTTTTCATGGGTGTCTTTTAGGTAAGAAAGGTGACACAGAAACACCAAGCAGGGGTCTCATACTCAGAGGAAACACCCTGGCATTACACAACAGATTGGCAGTAATTGAATATACTTTAGGTTAAAATACAAGTAAAATGTCTAAAGCACATTTATATCATTTTTATGATTTCCCCCACTTTAAACAATGGTTTTGATTCATCGGGCCCAAGTGTGTCAGATGAGAGTCTTTCTAGTGTATTTTATTGGAATGCTGGTGATGGGTAGAAACCCATTTGTTTGGCAAACATGTCCCATATTCTCCCAGGATGTTTGGTTGGGATGCTTTCATAGTGGCTCCCAATCCTGGCTGCTTATTGGAACCATCCAGGGAGCTTGATTATTGGGTCCCATTTTCTCCCACCCCACCAACTTTGATTTAATTATCTGGGTCGGACCTGGGCAGGTGAGTCTCATGTGCCACTGCTCTGTATTATGTGCTACTTGGGCCTCAAGAACCAGGTCTGCAGCCATGTTTGTAAGAGTCAGATGGAGAGTCTTATCCTCCACTCTTCCCCTTCCTGCAAGGCCAACCAGGAGGCTTGTGCAGACAATCCAAAAGAGTCCCTGTGTTGGACTGAGGAGTCTGAAACCCGGAAAGGCAGCTCCCAGAAGAGTGGAAGGGGCACCAGGGACAGTCCATAGCTAAGCAGTAGGATGGGCTGCAGATCAGACGGCAGGGGGGGTAGGCTGGTGTGAAAGTGTGCACCAGGAGTGACCAGTCTCGGCTGCAAGTGCCATGGTCAGGGGTGTGGTGATGAAAGCCTGTGTTGAAGGAGAATTTCCTTGAGGTCAGAGATTTCATGTCTCTTCCAGTGAATGATGGTATGTTCTTATCACAGTCAATTCTCATTATTTGCCGTAGTTATGATCTATAAAGTTACCACAAACAATGAATTAGCTAACATCGAAACATTGTTCCTGGGACGAATACAGGGTTGGGTTGCTGTGAGTCTCTCTGGTCACCATATTTACATCAACTGATGTATAGATGACCTTGTTTTATGTGTGAATCTCCTGAAAGACACCTTATTTAATATATATTGTTGACTCACTAACATTGAACTCACAGCCAACAGCACCATAACTCACACCTGAACGAAGCTTCTCTAACACACGTATTTCCTCCACAAGACACATCAAAGCCTTCTTGCTCTTAGGACACTAGACAGCACTTCAGCACTACACTTGAGGGTAGTGAAACATTGAAATCAAAAACAAAAAGCACAGAAATGAAAAACCAAGGCACTACACAGACCACACAAAAGATGCATGTTTATAGTATTAGAGCTAAAACAGAAGGCAGGGCATCGCCTTGTTTGACGTTGGCTGGGAGTGTGAACGCAGAGAGATTCAAATTTTTACTGCTGTGCTCACGTCCACAAATGACTATGAAGTGCTGTGAGTACTGGTTTTGGGGTTACAGATACATTTTAGTGAGTAGGTAAATTTGCAAATGCGGAATCTGAATCTGAAAAAACTAAGAATGGATTGTACGTAGTTGAAGCCATTTTCACTCCTCCTTCCTTCTGTCCTCCTTGCTTACATCCCTCACCTTCTGCAAAGCCTGCTTCCCCTGTCAAGGGGTCTTTGTTGATTTGCAACCTGCCTCTGATCATTCCATTCTGTGCTCAATTCTCAATAGAGAAGACTGTTGAGACAACTCAGTCCATCAATCAAGAACCAATCCATCAATGCTAACGAAGTATTTTAAAGCACCTAAGAAGACTTTTGAGGGATACAATGGGAAAAGGGTAAATGTAAGAAGCAATGCCTTCCAAAGAGGGATTTACTATTTACCAGTAGTTGAGAGAAAGTTAACATGTGAAACCAAGGTAGACAATGCTAAAAAGTACCTAAGTCTGGTTTAAAATGACTGTTTCCCACTGTAAGCGCTCTAGATAAATTAAGTGACGAACTTAGCTAGGATGCTTTTGTGTGAGGACTTAGAAATGGTGATGAGTGAAAGCCCAGCTCTGCCTGATGATGCTTTGTTCCTTACTCCAGGAGACATTTTACCAAAAACCACAGGTTATTCCAGATGGATTAACCAACACCAAATATTTTGTTTCCCATTCTTTATTGCCAACATACCTTTAGCAGGATCTTAAGGACTCACTGGTAATAGTAAATATTTAATTTAGGGCCAATGTACTTGAGAGGTCAACCTGATGAAAAGTCCAGGAAATGGGACTTAGGCAGTGAATTACTCCATAGAATCTGTGACAGATTTCACTCACACAATCAACACCTTCCAACAGGCAACCTACTCCCTCCTCTTCAGCAGGAAACTAACCACTACAGACCCATACCAGTGAACATCACAGGTATAAACTACCTTGCTTTTTATTTTTTTTTTCATTTAAGGCAGTAGTTTGCAAACCTTCTATTCTCTTACCAGTAACAAATGACTGATTTATGGGATTTTGTTTCAAGGTGGCTGATCTCACTGCTGGACTGTGGCTGTAGCCTCCTCAGGTGGGGCCAGCCTCTTAAGAACATTGTTAATAAAAGGTAATTGGTCTGAAGTGCTTAGCGCTGTATCCGGCACCCAAGAGTCCCCATGTAAGTGTTTGCTATTATTAACACAAAGACCACATCTTCTACAGGGTTCTGTTTATTTCCTTGTAAATTCCACAGTGTAGTGCAATGCTGGGATCCCAGTGAACAGAATCTTGCTTAGAACAAGTGCGCATCCACGGTGACTGAGACTAATATTATGCCTTGGATTTATAAGTGTCATTTACTGACTTGGAATACACACTTGAAGACGCAGTCATTCTTTCAACAAACACTGTGTTTGGCACCTGTCATGTGCCAAACACAGTGTTACATGTGGAGATGTGGAGATAGTAGGAATAAAAAGTTAGCAACCATTAATGTGTGCTAGACACAGCGTGAGCCCATCCTCCCGGTAACCCTGCGAGGTAGGCATCCATTTTCCCAGGAGGAAATCTAAGTTTTGAGGAACTGAGTAGTTGCCAAGCCATTTAACTCAGGAGCCCCCTGCCTCCCATCAATACTCTGAACACCACCGTGTACACCCTTAAGGAGCTTACTCTGTACTCATTAAGAACTCAATGAAGCACCAACTCAACACATCTCATCCTACCTTTAAAGAACTCCAAAAGTTGGGGGATCAGAGCACGCCACCTCTCCTGTCAGGGACACCCCACTTCCTAATACCTTGAGAACTAGGTTGGAAGGGAAGGAAAGAAGAAGCAAGATGTTTCGTCTGTGCCAAGACTCCAGAGGGTCTCACTGGAAGATCCTTCTGTCGTCTCTACAACAGAATGTTGGGCCCGAGGCAGCTCCGCTCACTGGGACGCCAGGTTTCTTTGCCTTCAAAGCTCCGCGCGACGGCCACACGAAAGATCCAAACCTTGGGCAGGGTCCAAACGGTCACTTCCCCGCCCCCTGGGCGCAGTATGCAAATCCGAGCACCAGGAAGTAGCTGGGACCTCTCGGCCGAGCCCAGCGACAGCCAGTTCCTCTCCCGCCGCGCCCGGCCGCCCGCCGCTCGTTCTCGGCCGTGGCGCCTCCGGGACCGACGCGCTGCAGCCTCCAGCTCGTGTCAGGCGGGGCGGCCGCGTCACCCCGGGCCCCTAGCCTGCAGACCCCCGCCGCTCGTCCTCGGTTCCCAGCCCGCAGCCCCACTCTACGCGAGCCCTGCTGGGCCGCCCCGTCGCGCCCCGGGCTCTGAACTCAAGTCACCGTGGAGCGCCGCCGCCGCCGCCCCCTTCGCCCCGCTACTTTCACCGCGAGCTGGTGAGTCTCAAGCACCAAGAGCGCGGGCTCCAGGGCGGACCGGGCGGGGTCCGCCTCTGTGCCACTGGCTGGAGTCTCGGGCGTGAGGCAGGCCCTGGGCCAGGGGCCGGGGGTCGGCGCGGACCGCGGGAACGTGGGACGCACGCCCCTTCCTGCCAGTCCTGGCGCTCGGCCGGGCGGTGAGGGCACCCAGATGCCTTCAGCCTGTGGGTGACCGGGCCAGGAGGGGCGAGGACGCGGGGGCGAGCAGCTCAGCAGGTGTCTCCTCCAGGGAGCCGCGCAGGGGTGTGGTGGAAGAGCGGGCGCGCGGGCGGACACACCTCGAGGCCCTCTGGCGCAGACCCGAGGGCCGCATGCTGTCCCCACTCGGCCACTCCCAGAGCGTCACAGGGAAGCCCCTCTCCACGCAGAGTGGGCGCGGCAGGGATTCTGGCCGGGACCCTGGTGGGGATTCCTCGGGTTGCACAATCTGGGCTTCCCGTTGGGCCCAGGTCCCCAGAGGCGAGGGGTGGGGCTCGGTCGCGGCCCTCTTCCAGACCCGCGGGCAGTTGCCCTCCTCCAGAGCCCCGGCAGCAGCGTGACGTCGAGGGGGTGCGGTGGAGGCTGGTGCGCACCCTCCCGCTGAGCCAGGCGCCTCTCGGCCTGCAGAGCAGCAGTCCCGTGCCTCGGTCCGCCTGGAGGAAGCGAGAGTTATTTTAAGAATTCAGGGGTTGCCTTTCTTTTGCCTTGGGGGAAGGGTGTAAGCGTCACTTCCCACTGTCCTGCGTTATCTTGGCCTCCTGTGATGGCTTCTAGATGCTGTACAGCCAGCGTGGTTCTGTGGTCATGTCTCCAACGTGTGTTTGTGTTTTACCCCAAATCCACCCAACTACTTTGCCGTCTCAGAAACCCGAGTGGAATGGAGGCCTTACAATTTCCCACCTGAGTGTGAACCTGGGCTTGTGGTTGAAATACCCTTTTTGAGTTTCCTCATCTTTGGGAGAACCTGTCTACCTCCTGTGCTATTTGTTGTAGTTATTTAATGAATGGCGCTGTTATTTATTGCAAATAATTCTTTCCATAAAAAAAAAAAAAACAAGGCTCCCTGGTTCTTTGCAATTTGATGATTTTAAACCTAAGACTATCTGTCTGATTTAGCCACCTGTCCTTATTAATAAATCTGCTTAATAAATATACCAGAGTTTTGCTGTCCCAAAGCAGGGCCCAGGAGTCTGGCTCACCCTAAGACTAGCCAATAAGGATGTCTGACTTACTTGTGATTTATTGGCTGCCCTCAGCTGGCTGTAGGGTTCAGGAAGACAGGCAACACCTAAAGTAGTGCCACCGGGAGTAGGCACCGACAGAATACAGGCAGTTCTTAAGTACTCAAAGTCCTTCCAGTAAGTGAGCTCTGCTGGCAAATGGTGGGATTCAGGTAATCCCTGGTTTTCACTTGGAGGTAAAGAAGTAAATGTCTTAAGACTTGAAGAACTTTAACTTGATCACAAGAGGCTTTTGGTGATAGGGCCTTTTTAAATGCACAGTGGGACAACCCTGTTCCTGAGGAAAGGTTAGAAGGCCCCAAAGTAAGGGAAGAGAACACAGAAGCCAGGAAACCTGAGGTAGGGTCTGTTCTACCATTTACCAGAGCTATGATTTGGGATAAGTTACTTGGGCCATTTATTTAGCCAACGTTTCCTTCATAGAAGTAATCAGAGTTATATTATGAATTGCTAGCGTGTGTATACTACAATGAAAGCTCCATGATTACAGCTTTGTCTGTCTTGTCTGAAATGCTAGCCCCGGAGCCTCTCACATAGTTGAGATTACTTGGAAGAACGAATGAAGTATGGCCCTATGCAAGGCAGAAGGAACAGGCCTGGTTCCTAAGGCATTTGAAGCCTACCGGTCCTCTGTCCTGGTTTCTAAAGCGGGGATTTGAGGGACTTTTTGGACTGTTAAGTTATCTCAGAGCCAGCTCTAAGTGGGAAACTCCACTCAGGACTGGTTACTCTGCTGTATTACCTGGAGAAGGGGCTTGATTTGGAGTATAAGATATAGCCTGCAAAAGTAGTTTGGCAACCCAAAAGACCCACTTTATCTTAGAGTCATTGGTGTAGCAAAGATATGTGGAGAATTTGTATTCTTTTAGTAGAAAAGTAGTCCAGCAGTTTTGCACATCAATGATTTTCAAAGACTTTTAGTTCCACTATATTTGTATTCAAAAATAAATCACCAAAACATCTGAGATGCGAGTTGGTTCAAATGAATATGTGGAATTGTCATTTAAAACTATTAAAACATATTATCCATAAACAAACCTGGACTAGTTTTAAATCTGTGTAAATAAGAGTAAGTGTGTGGACGTCCACAGCATGGAATATTGTTACAGCTTCCTCACACTGCTGATCTCAATGTCTTCAGGCATAGATAGTGTTAACATTGAAAGGTCACGACAATCATTAGTTGGGACATTGACCAATGTCAGTCAGACTTCTCCTCCTTTGGGCTTTTCTTGACAATGATGGTGCTAGCACCTTTGCTTGCTTACCCAGGGCTCTGAAGACTTCCTGAGCTGTGATTTCATTTGAACTTCTCATGGCCCCTCATGGTAGGCAGAGACAGATATTGAAAAAGAGGTTTGGTGGCATGTTCAAGGTCATAGACCTAGTTAAGTGGCACCATTGGGTGGAGTAGGTGTATTTTCTGGCTCCAGCTTTAGAATTTCTTCTTTTCTGACTTTGGACCTGTAGTAGGTATTCAAATTACTTAAAAGCAAAGAAATTAATTTACCATTTAATATACATTTTAAAAACAGAGAACCACAAGGTAATTTTCTTCCACCACTTATTAATTGTCTGAGCTAAGTAACTAACTGCTCAGGACAAATGAGTAGATGCACCATCAACTAGGGCACTTAAGCTGTACTGGGGAGATGGGCTTCTGTGCCTCTCTGTACTACTGCTTGCTACTTGGGGAGGGGGGATCTTTGGTAACTGCCAAGGCGATATGTGTACTGGCTGCTGTCAGAGCAGCCCTAGTGACTGCCTAGGGGGCTATCAGGTGCTTATTGATTGGTACAGAATTACCCACCTAATACTTTGCAAAAGGATTCCCTCCAGCCTCTGCTGGAAGTGCCTCCCCATGAACTCAGTGAGCCTCCTTATGTGGTTGTTGTATCAGTGAAAGCATCATCCAAGGTGAAAATACAAAGTAAGGAGACAGAACCCACAGGATGCACATTAAAACATGCACCCTGTTTACTAAGCACCTGCTCTGAGTAAGATGCGGTTCTAAGCCCACACTCCAACAATAGATAAACAGTGCCTTCATCTTTTAAGATTGATAATGAAGAGAAGGACATGGAAGAGGAGCCTGCTTTAGGGTTTTTTTTCTTTTGCCTAATTTTCTGATACTTAAAGTGTGAAATGTTCACTTGATCATCATTTCTAAAATTTATTTTGTGTAAGTTCCCATTTGGAAGAGAAGCCCAAGTGTAGAAAATAGTATGGAAATCTGCCAACTGAGGAATTAGTTTTTGGATAGGCCAGTTGAAAGGCTGGGACCTTCTTTTAAACAGCTTTGGCTTAAGTTAACTGGAATGACTCTCTTGTAATTTAGAATAGCAAGTTTAAATTATTACTTGGGATGATGTGTTTAAAAGATTCATTCATGCTGAGAAGTTAGTTGCAGGGGCTTATAATGGCCATTATATTCGTGGGCATTTTCTGCAGTCTTGTTCTGTACTTAACTTTCCCTTAGTACTGAATAAGCTCTCAACATTCATTATTTGCCAAAAACTATTTCTTGAAAGTTATATTTACAATCAGGATATAGTTTTCATTTGTATAGAACTCTTTCAAAGTGTTGATTATTTAACTGTGCTTTATAACCCTCAGCTATTTCCAGTCTCCCTTCTCTAGCTCCCCTCTTCAACTCTTTCCCCAACATCTTACAAAGCCTTCAAATCATGAATTGGTATGATTGGAGTTGATCTTTTAAGGAAAAAGATGTTTGGTTAGTATCATGGTAATTCTGTTCATTTTTCATAATGCTAAGGTATATCAATGATGTTCCATAAAATTACACAAATGGGTATGTATTTACAGAATCTAGCTGAATGGGTGTTTCTTAATGCTCTAGGCTCTGCTCTTGTTGAACTGTAGACCCCTGGAAAGAAGGCTTCATTCGTGTAGCTCAGAGGGTCTCCTAAGTTTGTCTCATTTCCTTTTTATAATTCATACTTCAGATAATGTCAAATATTGCCGGGCCTGCCAGCACTCCCACCTTTCCGTGAGCATCTACAGTCACTCTCACTGCTCTTTATTGACCATAATCCATGCTGGTATGCTCTTTGCCAATTGGAAGCTCCTCCCCACATCTCCTAACCTCTGTCTATTGGTACATCATCTGGTTGGGACCTATAATGATTCTCTGGGCCCACTTTTCGACGCTGATGAGAGTACACTGTGAGATTGGAGGGATGGGTCTGGACTCATTCTGCCTCCGACTGAGGCAGAGCAATGATGTCTTCTTGGTGTTTGGGCCTTCTGGGCGCCTCCACTCTTCCAGAAATGTTAACCCCCATGGGGGGTCAGGGGAACAGAGAAGCTTATTTCAGAGACATCAGGAGAGGGAGGATCACTTCTGCTTTCCACGGGGAAGCTGTGTCATGGAGAGCAGAAATGTACCAGGAGGCCTGAGAGAGGAGGCCCCCGGGAGGAGGAGGCAGGCAAGGAAGTGATACTTCCTCCAGCTTCAAAGACCCCACGCCTGGTCATTCGCTTGCAGCCCCACCTTTCTTACCACCCAACACTACTTTTTCCTCAGGGTTCTTTCTACCACCTTCTGCTCTGTTTATTTTCAGTTTGCCCTTGAGAAAAGGGCGGGTGGGGGAATGGAGAGGGGGAGAGCAAAGAAGAATGAATCTAGTCATCAGTGTGGAGCCTTCTCTGGCAAAGCCTGTGGTGGCCATGCTTGAGATTTCAGCAACAGAAAGATGTACGTTTTGAAATTCCTCATCAGGGAAACCGTTACAAAACTCTAAGTAGGTGTTTGGAAATCCTTTAGTGCTTAGGCAACACAAAAATGTCTTAATCCTAACTTCAGTGGTTCAGTGATATTTTTTAAGTTACTTAAGGTATAGCTTCTGGTTAAATTTTTGGGGTAGAGCAGTGGCTTTCAAACTTCTTTGACCACAACCCATATCAAGAAACATATTTGACCTTGTGCCTGAATGCATATCTTTCTGTATGCAAAAAAAAAAAAAAAAGAAAGAAAAGAAAAGAAAAGGTGAAAGAGCTCCTCCTAGGTGGTTGGGGAGTGTGATTCAGAGCAGACCTTTTGAGGCCAGCTTGGTGAGATGATCAGAATTTAAAAGGCTCAGAGGCAGGCCCAGCAAGCTCCAGCCCAAGAGGGAGGTTTATTAAACAAATACAAATTAAGATACATCCATACAATGGAATGCCTTGTAGATATCTTTAAAAATCATATTAAATTACTTTTACTAATGTGAAAGATGTTTTTAAAAAGCTGAACACTGGGGGGTGGCCGGATCGCTCCGTTGGCTAGAGCAGGAGCTCTCAACAACAAAGTTGCCGGATCAATTCCTGCATGGGATGGTGGGCTGCACCCCCTGCAACTAAAGATTGAAAATGGCAACTGGACTTGGAGCTAAGCGGTGCCCTCCACAACTAGATGGAAGGACAATGACTTGGAGTTGATGGGCCCTGGAGAAACACACTGTTTCCCAATATTCCCCAATAAAATTTAAAATAAAATAAAATATACATTTGATGTACAAATAATGTGAAGGATATAAAAAAATAGCTGAACACAAACTGACAGGTGATATATGGTACCATTTCTGAAATAACATATTCAGATGTGGGACACACAATCTGTAAGCTATGCATATCCATATTTTTTATACTAAAGTTTTAATAGTGATTCTGAGGGATGGGTGAATGCTGGCTTATGTTTTGTACATCTTCATTTTTGTTTTTTTTAAAAAGAGCACCACTTATATGACTTTAAAACAGAGGTATAATGAGCAATGACATGGAGATAACAACGTGGAAGGCAGAGGGAAGGTAGAAGCATCAGGAAACTTTGAGGCAAAAGTGGCCATTATCACGTTTATGTGGTTATCGAGGTAAGCATATCCACCCCTGGAGGACCTAATGCGCTAGGAGTGAGGTACATAGAGATACTGTTTTCTTAAAGCAGAGTCCACTTTGGTGTTTCGTTATATTTAGTATTGAGTTTAGCAAACCTTTCTTGATTACCCACTGTGAGTCAAGCACAGTGTCAGAGCTGGGGCGCAAATGTGCGGATATTGGTGGCAATTCCGAAGTGAGAGGGCTGTGTGAACCATGGAAGAAGCCGTGTGAAAAAGGGCAGATGAAGTTGGAGCAAGAGATCATTCAGAGGCTTTGGAGCTCCGTGTGGGTGAGTGGTCTGTCAGAAGGCGTGGAGGACTGTGGTTCGAGTGCGGAGGACCTTTGTCCGGAACTAAAGGTTGGATTTTATCGTGTGAACAAAGGCGAATCGTTGAAGCATTTTCGTGGGAAGCCGATTTTTTTTTTACCCCATCACAATCAACTTCTCGCTAAACTCTTTCATAAACAGGTATTTATGATGTTGCCAAACAATGAAGAGACATTGAGCACACATTCATTGCTTTGAGTAGGTGGATGGTTAACTGAGGGACTAACGGACTTCCACACAGATTGATCGGGGGCTAAAAAATAAAATTTACTGCTGAACCTTGCAGTCACTAGCGAGTAGGTACTTGATAACTGCCCCAAATGGTGATGCTCTTGCCCAGACTTATATCTGAATCTTCTTGATGATGGCAACACTACTGAAGAAGTAAGGAATGTGGAGTTGAGGGCTAAGTCTCTGTGGCGTTTATCAATATTTTTCACTTGATTTAAAAGAAGAGTATGCTGTAGAGCAGCAGTTTGGTGTTGGGGTTGTGCTTTTGATATATAAATTAGCTTATTAAAAGCATCACCATAATTAGTGGCAATACTTGCTCAAAATGGTATAATTTGCCAATTATGCAACTACCTTGCATAATCAGATTTAGTATATTGAATATCTACTGTGCCCAGTGTCTGTTATTAATGATAAAGGCTATTAATAAATTAATTGTTGATACTATTAATAAAAATAATGAATTATTGATATTAATAAATTAGTAATCTGATTAATTTTAAATTTGAGGGGAGATCATATAATATGGTGGAAAGAAAATGGGCTTCTGCGTTAGATCTGCATCCCTACCTAGGCTCCAGTACTTGTGACTTTAGGCAAGTTACTTATTCTTACCATTTCTTCATTTATAAAATGATGATAATAACACCCACTTCTTAGGTTTGTGGTGGTGGTTAATAGAGCTAATACGTAATCTCATAATATTGTTTCTGGAACACAGTAGGCACACAATAAAAGGGAGCTGCTTTTACTACCAGACTGTGGGCTTCCCACTTACAGGGGGGGACTCTATTCATTCCTTCCATCAACAAACATATACAGTTGACCCTTTAACAACACGGGTTAGAACTATGCGGGTCCACTTATTCGGGGATTAATAGTATTTTTGCTCCGCGGTTAAGGATCCAAGGATAGGGAGGGCCGACTGCATACAATGTTCTGTGCCATTTTATATAAGGGTCTAGAGCATCTGCAGGGGGGTGGTCCTGGAACCAATCCCCCACAGATACTGAGGTATCACTGTAGTTAAGTTTTTGGGGAGTCAAAAGTTATTTGTGGATTGTCAACTGCACAGAGGTAGGCACCCCTAAACCTGCATGTTCAAGGGTCAATTGGACTGCGTAAAGAAGTTTATATACTGTCGCAGTCCAGGGAAAGTTCAGAGTCTAGTGGGGTAGTCAATAATAAACCATCCTACCTAGCAAGTGGTTGCCGTGTACTGGAGGCTCAGGTGTTTGTTCAGTTGACTTTTTGATCTGCCTACGAGATGCCAGAAATTGCCAGAGGCTACAGGGGTCAGTGAGATGGTCTCTGCATTTAAAGATGCCCTAAGTCTTGGGGACATGGGGACCTAAATGTGGTTTTCGTAGAGTGTGATCAATGGTGTCCTAGAGTACAAAGTGCTCCGCTAGCAGAAGGAAGGGCTCTTGGTAACAGTGAGCACAAGAGGCTGGAGCACGGTCTGGCAGGGGAAGGAGGAATTCACCAGCTGGAGGCCTTAAGGGGAAATGCAAAGGTGTGAAAGAGCCTGGGGAGTCCAGAAAGGTGATGGGTCCCCAGAAAAGTGAGGGATCCCCTGGCCTGGGTTACAGGGATGGAATACATCCTTAAATAATGAGAGGCTTCACAATATGGAGAGTGGCAGACAAACACAGTAATGGACACAATCCCTGGCTTCAAATGATTTTTCAATATCGACTTTATGGTGACTAATATAATCAACTATGCACCATAAAAGTTGGTTTTTGTCTCTCTGGACCACATTGACTTTTAGAATTATTTCAAATTTAGTGGATGCCAAATGTATATGAAAAAGGAATTTTACCAAGTTAAATTTCATAATTGCCTGCATGTCTTTTACTTTATGGTTTTCAGTGATTTTTAAAGTTTTAAATGAATTAAGATAACCACTAAATGAGTATTTAATTGTAATTTTCCTTACATTTCTTTCTAAGTAGTTCATGTTTCAAGAATCTAGTAGAAAAAAATTCTGCTTTGGTGAATGACTCTCAAATGTTATATGGTTGCTACAGTTGTAAGTCTTAAACTAAGGTAATAGTATACAATCCAATTTCACAAATGAATTGCCCCCTCTGGTGTCAAATGTCAACTGCCGGACTCTTGACATCACCTATCCACCTTGGTATCTAACATTAGAATTATAGAATCTAAAAGAAGGAAGAGATTTTGGTGGTATATCTTACATATACTCCTTAGCCAGTAATCACTTCCCCTTGAACAGCGGGTCTCAAATGTAGTGTCTGTCCCAGGTGATTCTAATGCAAATGATGGAAGTCACCTCATGAGAAGCACCCTAACAGAGATATTCCTGCTGCCCAAAGTGGCCCATTTCATTTTTGCATAGTTATGGATATTAGAAAGCCTTTTCTTTCATGCTATAATGTTTTATTTCCATAGTTCTGCCCTCTGACACTGTTTTCACACATTTGAAGCCAGCCACTGTTGGATTGACTGAATAACCATTCACTGTAGCTGTAAGTAGGGGATGCATAGGGACATTATTGACTGCCTGCCCACTCAGTACCATTATTCCACCTCTCTTCCTAACAGAACTCAGATTATTTCAGGATCCATTGTCTCCACTAAAGTTTTGGCAGAAGTTTTCCCCATCCTTGTCTGTAGGTGGCCATGACTGGGCAAAGGCTCCTGTTCTTGCCAGTGATTGCTTCATGAGTGGGTATACTTTGGACAGTAATCAGTAAAGCAATGTTCCATAGATGGTCCTAAGACATAAGCAGAGAAGGAGTGGAAGAGGGAAGAGAGAAAGAGAGAGATAGATGAAAGATAAAGAAAAAAGACCTTATGTGAGAGTCAAGAAATTGGAAGGAGAATACTGTGAGTTATCTTGATTACTAATTTGTAATGTACATGGTATGTGGTTGTCCACTTTGTGTTTCTTCTAGTCACACAAGATTAGTGTGGCATTAATGTTGATAACTGGGCTTCCGTAACCATAACTTATTTTAAAATGTATATTTATTGAATATTGTGTGTTAGACATTGTAGTGGGTACTTGGAGGGAAACAAAAATATTAAGTGTGAGGTTCCTGACCTAGAAGAGTTTATTGTACTCTAATCTCTCTGGGTTGTTCACAGACCAGAAGGTTGACAAATTAATTTGCTGTAGTTGTGGGTGGGACAATAACCTTCTTGCTCAGGAGATCCACGTGCACCTGAATCAGTGCACAGAAGCCAATATTTCTGGTAAGAAGGAAGGCAGTGTGTGAAGTGGTTAGAGCACAGGAAATGGAATTAATCACATTCGGGCTCAAATTCCAGGTCTGTCCCTTCCTAGCAGTGGGACAGGTGCCTAAGTGTCCTCATAAAGCTCAGAAGTTGGTTGTAAGGTCTCCAGAATGCAGTGGACTTAGAGCTAGTCACATGTGAAGCACATAGCCAGTAGTTGTCATTGTTATTGTTATTATCTAGTCCAGCATTTTCTAAAAGATCCTGTAAGAGATCTGCTTAACTTGTGCTACAAGCTTTTAATGATGCTTTCTGATTAGATAATTCTGTTATTTCTAGCCACGTACTCACTGATCCCAAATTACAGAATAGGAAAAAATATTTCCAATGAAGTTCTTCCCAGTAGGCTTAATGGGGAGTTTTAAAAAGTTTTCCCAATGCTGGAGTGCTTATTTCTTTTAAGTATACCATACACATAGCTCAATATAGAACACAGACAGGGCTAGCTCAAACACTCATATAACCACCCCCAGATCAAAAAGCAGAATGTTTCTCACACTCACTGTCTCTCTGTGCACCCCCCAAAACAACATACTCTCTTCTCAAAGGCTTCTACCATCCTGCTTCTAGTTTTAGTTTAGTTTCCAATGTCGGCTTTTTAACAATAAAGTGTAAGAGATTGAAAAGCAGTGCAAAGCGATTTGGTTTGGCAGATAAACAGATTTCCAAGCTGTGGATTTGGCTGGATGGGCATCTCCCTGTGTGTTGAATTACTGCAGTGCAGTGAGAGAGTAGGTCCTTGTCCTGTTTTATACCCTGGCTAGTCAGTTGCTAAAATTCACACAGATGAGTTTGATCAGAGCCTTATTTAAATACCTTTTTATTCAACCATTAGCTAAATAAAATTAGATGGCACCAGCTATATATAGCTTGTTTTTCTACCCATCTCTGCATAGCTAAGTACATTTATAAATGCAAATTTATAAATATGGGTGTGATAAGGGTGGTTTCCAGTGACCCACATGTAATCAAACATCCTGCTATGGCACACAGAGCCAGTCTGTGCTGCATAGACATTTGAAAGTACTGACTGGTTTTGTGCATTCAGTTATGATATTCTTCAGTAAAATAGGACTCATTTTTCTGCTGTAAAGGAACACAGTGCCCCTATTACTGACTGTTTGTTCTGCCTCATGTAGTTTTGACATTTATTTTTGTTGGGGGTGAGAGAGAGCCATAGTTTGACCTGTGGAATTTATTAATCCATGAAGTAATGCTTCATTTATTCATCATTCAGAAAACATTTCTTGAATCCTCACTGGTCATGAATATGCATGTATAGGACTTGCAGTCACATCCATTAGCTCTCAAAAGCAGAATTGTTCCATATATACTCAGGAAGTTAAACTATTTGAAAAACTAGAATGAGGAGTATACATTTCTATTTCATATGAAATTGAAAGAACACACACAGGCAGCGGAGTACCGAGGTGCCATCTTCCTGTGAAAAAGTTAGTTATTCAGATCAAGGTTAGGAATAGCCAGGAGGCAACGTTGAGTCCACGATTTGACTTCCCACAGCCCCAGTTGAATTTTCCTCTGGCCACAGTTTCTGATGCTTGGCATCTCTGCATTTTCACCACTTACCTGTTGGAGGCCGATGGATACCACAGAAGATTTGAACAAGGAGTGAATCCGGGAATGGTGGAATAGGAGGATTAGACCAACGAGGCTTACCAGAGCAGATAATTTTCAAGTGAAGAAGAGCATTCCTCACTCGAGAATTAAAAACAAGAAAAAGATGGAGGTACAACTTAGCTGGATTCCTCAGGTATCCTGCTGAAGAAGGTAGAGTGTGCATTAGTAGCAACAGAGTAGCTTGTGGGAAAGGTGTGGCTATGGATTGAAGCTGGGGGTGTCTGAGGAGCAGTGTGATGTCATAGTTACTAACAAAGAGACAAGAATTGGGCTCTCAGCCATGCTCTGTCACGTACTAGTCTTGGGGCATTTGATGAAGTTCCTTAATCTCATCAGGCCTCATTATCCTAATTCATGAGATAGTAATAATAACGTGCTTGTCTCATGTCTCATGCAGTGTTGCAAGGATTAAGTGAGGTAACATCCTTGAGAGTTCTCAGAGAAATCTAACTCGTGACACACTTTGGGGTATTGCATTGGATTGAACTTTAGTACCTTTGGCCTTTCCCTGCCCCTCTCTCCATTCATGGTGCCCCTGGAGTGTCTTGATTGGATTCACTCATGCCTCACCACCAGTCCTCGGTGAAACTGAGCCTGGTGTACACATCAGATGCAAATTCATTCTTCTTAAAATGTTCACGCAAAAAGCATATGTAAAACATTTTCTTTTATTAGTAGGAAGTCCTTAAGCATGAGAGGTAATGCAGTTTTTAAAAAGCTAGTTTTATAGATGAAGAAACAGTGAATAAGTACCTTACCTAATTTGGTAGAGGTGCATCCCCAGGCTCTCTCACCTCCATGTGAATGCCCCCATCCACCATTGCAGCAAAATAACTGTAATCTGATCAACTGGATGGAAAACCATGCACTGACCAGAGGACTGATTTTCTGCATGCTCTATGTCCACTCATACCTACTGATTGACCTCCTAATAAGTTGGCTTATTTTCTCCTGACAAGGAGATGAGGGTTAAACATTAGTATATTAGGGTTTGATTCATGTGACTCTTATGCCATATAAATGAAAATTCAGGTCATAGAGTAAGGAGAGGAAAGTTTACTCTATTGTATCTTAAAAAGTACTCTCCCTCTCCCTCAATAATAAATTACACGGTACTTGATCTTACTGAATTAAAAACACTTTGAGGTCAGGAACTAGCTTTTTGGCTGCTGAGCAGACTAACTTTACCTGTGGTGCTTACGAGAAGCTTGACTGTGCAGGACCTCGAGTTCTAGCAACGGTCAGGCTGGTAGTGATCCCTCTGTCTCACTCTTAAATTGGCCTTCTCTGCCTTAGTGTGTCCCCTAGTTGGAAAACCTTTTACTTAATATGTACTCCAAAATATTTCAAAATCTCTTCAGTAAAGGGATATAGCACTCTAAGCCATTAGAACAACTTTTTAAGATTATTAAACAATTCTTTCTTATAAAAAGAGTAACAAGGGGCAGCCTGGTAGCTCAGGTGGTTGGAGCTCCGTGCTCCTAACACTGAAGGCTGCCAGTTCGATTCCCACGTGGGCCAATGGGCTCTCAACCACAAGGTTTCCGGTTCGACTCCCGCAAGGGATGGTAGGCTGTACCCCCTGCAACTAACAGCGGCAACTGGATCTGGAGCTGAGCTGCGCCCTCCACAACTAAGATTGACAGGATAACAACTTGACTTGGAAAAGTCCTGGAAGTACACACTGTTCCCCAATAAAGTCCTGTTAAAAAAAATGTATAAAATAAAATAAAAAGAGTAACAAAAACTTAAATGAAAGTACATTTGATTTTAAGAAAAACCTGTTTTTTTGTTTTTTTATCAATTTAAAAATTTTTGCTATACAACTTTATAATTTTAAATAGATATATAGATTCATTTAACCATCATAATAAGGATGCAGAACAATTCTATCACCTCCCAAAACTCCCAATCCCTCTGGCAACCTCTGATCTATTCTTTGTTGCTCTAGTTTTGCCTTTTCCAAAATGTAACATAAATAGAATCATACTACATGTGATCTTTTTTACAGTACGGCTTTATTGAGATATAATTCACATACCATACAAGGTTTGACAATTAAGTTCGCGAACCTTTTTGATATCAGAAGGATTATTCATTATGAATTTGTACCAACTGGACATATCGTTAACCAAGTTCACTGTTTGGAAGTGCTGAAAGTTTGCATGAAAAAGTTAGACGACCTGAACTTTTTGCCAACAATTTATGGCTTTTACATCATGACATGACATGATCTGTGAGGGAGTTTTTAGCCAGTAAACAAATAACTGTATTGGGACACCCTCCCTACTTACCTGATCTGGCCCCCAGTTATTTCATTCTTTACTCAAAGATAAAGGAAATATTGAAAGGAAGACATTTTGATGACATTCAGGACATCAAGGGTAATACGACGACAACTCTGATGGCCATTCCAGAAAAAGAGTTCCAAAATTGCTTTGAAGGGTGCATAGCAATTTTGCACTGGCGTTGGTGCATAGCTTCCCAAGCGGAATACTTTGTACGTTACTGTAGTGATATTCAGCAATGAGTTATGTAGCACTTTTTCTAGGATGAGTTCACGAACTTAGTTGTCTGGCCTCGTATAATTCACTCATTTAAAGTATACAATTCAGTGGTTTTAGTACATTCACAGAGTTGTGCAACCATTATTACAGTCAATTTGAGAACATTTTCATCACCTCAAAAAGAAATCCTGTACCCATTAGCAGTCACTCCCCATTTTTCCCAACCCCCATTTCCTCATTGCCCTAGGCAGCCACTAATCTACTTTCTGTCTCTATAGATTCCAGACAACTGTTTTTAATATTCTGTTCATGGCTTTTGATGTTTCTCAGACTGAACTGTTTCCAATTTTATTAATTTAACTTTGCGGAATTGTGAGGTATAAATTTATAACACAATTTCTATAAAGCTTAATATTGTTGGGGGGAATTTATTGTGTCTTTTTTCAAGAAGAATACTCAAAGTAATTTTTCTCTTTTAGATCTTCTACTTAAGAAAAATAAAGGTCCTCTCCATGAGAATCCTCCAAGATAGTAAAGGGCAGTGTTAGTCACATTGGAATGGAAGTTATTTGGGAGGGAATCCTACAAAGCTGAGTTTTATCTGAGGATAAACTGTGGGCCTTTTGCTGCCTACCCTTCCTGCTGCCCAGGGGTGATTGATGGCAGTGCTCTGAACTCCCAGGTTTACTTTGGGGAGTGTGCTGTGTGAGCCCCAGCTCCCCCACCTAGAGAATGGACATGATCATAGCTTCTGGTGGGCTCTCACAAGCATCAAGTGAAATATGATCATTTGAGCCAGAGCTTTTTAGTAATTCTTTGTGAGAGGTAATGTCATGTAGGGATGATAGACAGAAGACCTGGTCACATGACCTGTCTCCATATTTGGAGGTATGAATTCTCACTGTTGGAGGGATAATCTTGGGCTAATCAATTAACTTCTCGTCATCTCCCTGTGGCCATCTGTTACATGACAATGAATAATAGAAGGTCTTTTGAAGTTTAGCTGTGATTATTTATGTGGATGTATTTGAAACATAATAGAGGCTTAACAAATATTTAATATTTGCTTTTCTTTTTGCTAAAATAATCTTCTTTTTGGCCATTGCAGTCTTTAGAGAGCTTGTCCTGTGCAACTAACTATATGGAAATGAGTGAAAAGATTTTTCAAAGGTTATGGTAGTCTGAACTTAGATGCATACTTGGACTTGAGCCAGCACTACGTTTTGAAATGCTTGCTAAAGCTTAGAAGGACAGTGTGTTGCTAAAAGGGAAAGAATGTTTGGGTAAATGATGAAGGCGAAACCCACGCCAGGATGACTTAAGTTTTCCATGCATTGCTTAGTCTCTGTAGGGAGCTAAAGGAACTTTCTAGCTCTTTGGGCCTCAAATCCAGTTTTACTGAAGACTAGCAAATGATGAGCTGCAGGATCCAATCTGAAGTCTTTTTTTTTTAGACATAAGATTGATGGGTGAGGACCAAAGAGAAAAAGGAGCTGGGAATAATTAATTTCGGCACAGAAGGGAAAGCTAATTTCTTTCTTAATTGGAAGAGTTTTATAATGATGTCACCACAGTTATTTACTTGTTTTACTTTTGTATCAGGCAATAATTATCTTTCACAGAAAATATAATAAAAATAGCAATCATTTATTGTGTGTCCTCTGTTAGGTGACTAATTCCTAACAAGTTTTGTTATAGATATTCTTGTTATTGATAAAGGAAACCCAGGCTCAGAGATAATAAATAATTTGCTCCTTTAGCTACTAAGTAAATGTAATCCGAGCTAGCTTGACTCTCAAGCTGATGTGTTTTATTTAACTTCAAAAGTTTATTTAAAAAAAACATGATTATAATATGTAGAAGGTAATGTCCTTGACTTTAGTTTATCAAATTCACTTTATATATTAACTTAAATGTAAACACAGGAAAATACGATTGCTCCTGGGAGACTAATAATAAATATGATGGAGAAAACATTTATTGAGCATGCACTGTGTGTCATTCATTATTCTAAACACTTGCCAAGTTTTTATTCACTTAATCCTCACAACAACCTTCTGAAATTATCATCCCCTTTTTGCAGATAAGTAAAAGTTAATTAACTTGCCCAAGGTTGTGTTACTCTGGAGCGAGAGCTGGAACTTGAACCGATGAAGTCTGGTTCTCAACACAAATCTAATGTGCAGTCACTCTGACCTGGGGAACACAAGGGCTCAAATGCAAAAACCCAGTCAGTGTAGCCAAAGAAAGAGAGAGCCCCCAATTCTGACAATTTGGTGTCGTTTTTACTATGATCACAGCTTGAAAAGAGGAAGAGAAAAAAAATTTCATTGAAATTGCACTGAAAATTTAAACGTTACATCAAGAGTTTAAAGCATGATCATTGAGCCAGTTGAATTTATCTGCATTCACTTCAGCTGACAGTTCAGTTTATATCAGTTATAGTTCTCACCATTTGCTTGGAAAGAGTAATTTTCCTCTTCTGGCAAACCAAAGTAAATAACTTGTTTTCTAGCTAAGACTGAATTATGATTGCATTAAGCCTTTTCTTCAGTACATACTTTTCCTAAGATATTTTTCTTTTTCTAAATACTTATCTATCTTGTGCATTCTTCATATTAAGCACTAACTCTTTGATATAGTAGTACCTTGGTTTTTTAGCGTCTCCGTTGACGAACATTTCGGTTTATGAACACCGTAAACTAGGAAATAAATGCTTCGGTTTTCGAACACTCCTCTGAAGTCGAACATGTCACGCGGCTTCTGCTGAGTGCAAGATCCTGAGGCCTAACTGTCAGCTGTTTTCGAACGTTTCAGAATTCGAACAGTCTTCCAGGATGGATTACGTTAGACAACCGAGGTATCACTGTATCTTCTATTTTCCTATCTCTTTACCTTCAAATGCTGCTACAAGAGTTAGGATTTTGAAAAGTTGTTAAGATTGTAACTAACAGATTACCAATGGCAAAAGGCAGGAAAATAGGCAAAGAATATACGGATCAGGTGAGTTGTACAGTCATCTTCAGCTTATTCCTCTTCTCTTTTCTTTGTGGCATTCGTTGCAATGCATTTAGATGCCTGAAGTAAACCAGTTTAATCCCCGGGAAGTACGTAGTAGTGTCAACTATATGGCCAGTGTTTTTTGCTTAGTACTCGGGCACTCCATGACTAAATGTCTCCGGTGTGGTTTATAAATGACTTTCCATTTCTGAATGATAGCTTTCTGAAAAGAAGTGAAAAGAAAAACAGATAAGATTTCTATTTTTCCTTTAAAAAGGAAAATGGATTAGGATCACCTCTACATCCTTTTTTTACTGGAGTGTCAGTTGACTCTTTAAACAAAACCCCAATTTTCTCTTGTCTTGAGGAAGTTGGTATAAGTGGAAGTGTTTTGACATTGACTTTAACATAAAAGGAGCTGTTTAATCTCAGTGTCAGTCCTTGTGCTCATTCTTGGGCTCGGGCAGGGTCCTTCTTTGGTACACCACAGCTTAAATGAATCCACTTTTGGTGATTTCCCTGGACTAATAGTACCAAATATGGTAGCTTAAGTCTTGGCGTCTGGCAGAGGTGATATGTCACTCTTGCTTTCTGTGGGGCTGAGGGTAAAGATGAGAAGTCTTGTATCAATATTTTTCATGCTGATTTAGAAGGATCATGGGGCATACACTTAAATAAATCTCACTGACTGACAGTTTGCGCCCTTTGCTGGACCTGTAAGAACCTTTGGACCACAGAACCACAGCTTCATCCTAGACCGACCACGTGAGATCTTTCTGAGGATGAACTGGATGCAGCAAGGGGAGAGCTAAGTCACCTAGTCGCATTTCTTAGTTCAACCAAAGATAAACAGGTGAGAGGAACCTAAACCAAAAAGGGCATTAGGACTGTGATTTGGGTTAATATACTACCCCACGGTAGTAATGGATTCATTACTGGACAGACACAGGAAAGAATCTGGGCTTAGAAAAGCCAACTGAGTCAGTGATGATGTATCATCATTAAAAAAATGTCTCGTACAGTCCTTGAATATTGTCCTTTCTTTCAATGTTCTTTCATTATAACTCTGATGAGGAAAAAACTGGATTCCCTGCCAAGGCCACTGTCTGTATGGAGTTTGCGCACTCTCCCCATGTCTGGGGATTTTTTCTGGGGATTCCGGTTTCTTCCCACATCCCAAAAGTGTGCAAGTGAGGTGGATGGTGTGTCTACATTGCCCCAGGCTGAGTGAGTGTGGGCGAGTGTGAGTCTTCCTGAGATGGAAGGGCGTCAGTTCCAGGGTGGGTCCCACCTTGAGCTCTGAGCTGCTCGGAGAGGTTCCAGCCACCATGACCCTGAACTGGAATAAGATGGAAAATAATGATCTTGTTTTCATCCATCTTTTCTAAATGTATGTATAGCTCACATTTATTTCACTGTTTAACATTTAGAAGTGCTTTGGGTCTTTATTTAGAAGTTTGCTGATGTTTTTGTGACCAGAAATGTATTGTAGGAACTTAAGTGGTGTTTCTATCAGTTAGCCTATGGCAAAATTGTTTTCATTATATGTTGTTTCATTATACGTTATATATAGTTTATAAGAACCTATCTATGATGTAAAGTGAGGAGTTAATGTATTTAAACAAATGGGAAGCTGTCTTCACAGTAGAGCCAATAGAAGAATGGAGCCCTTTTTTGAGGTATTTGTTTAAAGTATTTAAAAGAACAACATGAACTAACTAGTGGAGAACATTGAAAATTATTTAGGCTTCTGTATACAAGACCTGTGGGGTAAAGTTGAAAAAGATGAACTGAACCTCAACAAGAATTACTTCTAATGATATTGACTGCCCACATTTCATGAAATGAACAGGTTGGAAATTTTCTGCTGTTCTAAATTTTACCTTTAAGATCAGGGGATAAATTATTCCCAAGAAGCTCTTCTTTACTTAAGTTCTTTTTATTTCTGTGTCTAGAGTCTAATCTGAATACCCTGGGGTTTATTGAGACCCTCCCTTAGAAAGTGATTTGTTTTCTATTCATGATTAGTCTGCCTACTGTTTATTAATATAGAATTTAAACTGTTTTATCCTTTATGTAGACTTTGAGGTTTTAAACATGAAGTAGCATTGTTAGAATCTTTGGGCTGTTATAAGAAAATGTTCAGGTCAATTAATTAGGGTGGTCCTTTTCAGATCAACGAGCTGACGAGCTGACATGTGCCTAGAATAGCTACTTCCCTAGAAAAGCTATGTCAAAGTATCCCCTGAGGAAAGGTGACTACAATGGGGTACCAAGAGGGAGGGTGAATAGTTTCCCAGGGGGTTAAGGTGCTAGCTCCACTCAGTCTCCCCCACGCACTTGAGAACCATCTGAAATGGGACCTGGGAGACACTACACTGTTGGGACAGCCTCACTCACCAAAACAGCATTGTCTTGGCTGTTGTACTCTGTGTGGGGGTGCACAGAGCTTCTCACACCCTGAGGACTTCACATTCTGGCTTGGGTATCTCACAAGTGCAAGGTGAGGATGGAGCACATCCCTTCCCCCAGGACATGGCTTCAGTAGTTCTGAGGATTTCCCATTGTCTTGTCTTTTGCAAAGCAACCAATGAGTGAGAAAGGAGTATGCAGTATGAAACCATAAAGTAGCATAAGTCCATCATAAATCATCATTCAGTAGTTTTTTTTCTCTTTTCTTCTTTACATACAATAGGTTGACTGATATGCTCAGAAATGGGGCACCTGTTTCATCCAAGGGCTGGGATGATGAGGTCTGCCCTGTGAACTCTGGGTGAATGACCCCATCTCTGAAAGTCTCTGGCCATCTGTTAGAATTCCTTATCAGGATTGGTTGTGAAAGTGCTTTGTTAAAAAAGAAGAGGAAAAAATGAATTGAACCCCATTCAAATTCCAGTTGAGCCCCAGGGAGAAGAACAGGAACAGCCCTCAGGAAATTAGTAACCCTCTCTCAGAGTTATTTTCCTCTTTCTGCATCATTCAGGGTCGTTCAATGAGCCATTACTATCCATTAAAAAAAGACTGACAATACTAAAGTGCTGGTGAGGATGTGGGGAGACTGGAGTATTAAAAGGGACAGGCACTGTGGGAAAATCTTTAGCAGTTTCATATGAAATTCAACCTCTACCTCACCACCAAGCAGTTCCACTCTTAGGTATTTATGCAAGAAAAATAAGAACATGTCCACAGGAAGATGTGTACAATGTTTTCATTGTACATTTTTAAAAACCTTGGAAATGTTCAAATATTCATTGTCAGAAGAGTAGTTCAATAAATTTGGATGATATATGCATAAAATGGGATATTACTCAGACAAAAGAAAGATACTGATACATACAACAACTAGTTGAATCGAAAAACATTATATTAAGTGAAATAAATCAGAAAAAAATACATATGGTATGATTTCATCTGTATGAAGTTCAGAAAAAGTGATTACGGGAGAGTGACTTAGAAAAGGAAACAAAGGGACTGTCGAGGTGATAGGAATGTTCTGTACCTTGGAAGGCGGGATGCGGATGTAGCCATATATAAAAACTGATCTCACATAGCATTTAACATTGGTGCATTTCACTGTATGTACTTTTTTTTTTTTAAGAAATATTTAGTGAATTTACTCAAATGAAGGAAGCTTAAATGATACAGAACTGAAAATATTAGAAATCTATATACAATAGAAAGTGAATATAAATTAGCCAACTCCATGAACATTTCCAGCAAAGCATTCATATAAATACACATTCACCTTTTCTTTTACATAGGAATAACACATACATACATGACATGATGATTCTGGCAAAAAAAATCAGAGATATTAAAAATATTCTCAAGTTTTAAAGATGGTGTGGAGTAAGTTTTAACAACATTCTATATGAATGGAAACCCCTGATTTGAGTCCATGATTTTATTATGCCAGAAGCATGGTTGGTTTTAATTTTTTTAAAACAGACATTGGTATCATACACATTGGCTTATTAATTAAGGCATTTTGTATACACAGTATCTCAGGATGGACAAAAAACAAATTGATTATTTGTTATGATGTTTTAAACTTTCCAAGTCTTTACAGCATAAGAAAATAGCTGCACACATCTGAGTGTTTTTTATAAAACACAATCTTAAAAAAAGTAATGATGATTGGTCTTTGTGGTTCCTAGTAATAAGTTGTCTTATATTTTTCACATAGTATAAAGTATATTCTTATGCAGGATTGCATTAAGATCCAGTAGTTCTTAAACAATGTCACCAAATACCATATAAATCCCAAATGCAGCAAAGGTGAACAATCTCCATAGTGCACTTTCACCTCATTGAAGTTGAAGCTGCTCCTTTCGGTATTTTTCCACTTCAATGTGAAGTAGATTGTTAGGGTTTCATTAGTGGTTTCATTATGTGGTTTAAAAAAAAAAAAAAAAAAGGTTTTGATTTCTTCCATAGTTCACAGTTCTCTGATGAGACATTTTGGAAATCATATAAGCCAGGGATGTTTTGAATAATCAAATGCTCTTTACTAGATGAAGTCTCTCAATGCAACTGTAATAAATAAGCATCTACATCCTTAGCTATATTACCAGTATATCCTGGAACCAAAGTAAAATGGTTTTCTTGCTCCCACAATCCACTTAATTGTTCTTTTAAAATCTGAATATTTCCATCATTTATAATTTCTGTTTTGGAAGATAGTTCTGACCACCACCTTTTTATGACTGCTTGAAGCCAGTTTAAGCCAACTATTATATACTCTTCAAACTTGCTTTTAAGTAGTGATTTTACTAGCGGCAACAAGTCTACACAGCAGCCAAGTGAGATGTACTGTTTTTCTTCCTGTAAACTATTGGTGAGCACAGGAAGGCAATCCACCACCACTCCAAGGTCTTCTATCCTCACCAAATAAGCTACAAGTTCAGTTATACTTCTCTTTTTCCAGAAAGTTAAAGCTACATTCAATCTCAAGTTCCTGCTGAACAAAACTTGTGCCATCGTTTCATGGTCCTGAGAAACCTCAGAAAAAAACCCACTATATTTTGATGATGGGCTTTCTGTCTGTGAAGAACCAGAATCACTGGAGTTAAGCAAATATGTTCGACCATCATGGTGTAATTTTTCAGGCAGGTGGCCTGCACAAGCCAGTTCATTTTCTTTATTTGCCATGTCACAGCCCCCACTTCTAGGGGACTGTTTTTTTTTTGTAACAAGAATTTAGAAAAGGATAATGAACTTTCTTTCTGTGATAGATCACCTTACGTAGTTTATCTGGGCTTTTCACAGCTTGTCCAACTGTTCTATTTATGTAAGCAGCCAACTGTTTTGGAGATTTCTTAACCTCCTTCATGTTCTTATTAGTAAAATTAGATATTCTTTTTCTAGGAAGATCCATGGAATGATCCTCGATATTGTTACAAAAGTTTCGTTTTTTAACATCGTGGGTTTCCGATGCCATAATCTCTTTGAATACCGGCGCCTCATGGTACCGCGGCGCCTCAGCTCAGTCCTAACGCTGACGAACTGCGCCCGGAAGCCTAGAGAGTCCCTCGGCTCCCGGCCGAGCCCCACTCAGGACCGTTCAAACGCGGCCGCGCGCCTGTACATTTTTTTTGTGGTGGTTAATAAAAATGTATTTTTCTGTGTTTTTTTTTTAATTGTGGTAAAATATATATATAGCATGTCATTTTCCATCTTAACCATTTTTATGTGTGCTGTGGCATTGAGTACATTCACACTGTTCTGCAACCATCACTACCATCCATCTCCAGAACACTATATAAAGTTTACCTCAGTAAGAAAAGGAAGCTAGAAATAATGTCACATAGTAAGGTTCAATTAAGCCATGATTGAGGTATTATATTAACCTTGGGCATACCTGGAGCCAACTCTGTCACTTAGGGCTGTCTGCTCTTCACCATGGCCCTGAAAGCCTTGAACATTCTTCTATTGTGGCAGCTTCCACGTCTTACCATCATTAGCATAGATTTGCCTGGTTCTCCCTCTGTCCCCTGATCTCCTGAGGGTAGAAACTGCCTTGCTCATCCTCGTTTTCCTGGCATCCATGTAAAGAAGGCTTTCATGAAAGTGTTGAATGCCAAGTGGTTCCCATGTCAGAATTTGGCTTGGGACGTTTCCAAGGTTTTCTTAAAGAAAATATGTGCATATTTTTTTCACAGCTGTATCTGTAAATGGTTAAATAAACTATGTCAAAATTTAGAATCCTGAAATGGAGAGCATTTAGTATGTTTTTCTGCAACCATTTGCTTCTATTTAACCTGTGTGCTTTGTCTCTTCCTTCTTGCTGGAGTCAGCTTATGGATTCCCATACCCCACACTGAGACCTAGA
This sequence comes from Rhinolophus ferrumequinum, assembly GCF_004115265.2. Taxonomy (NCBI): domain Eukaryota; kingdom Metazoa; phylum Chordata; class Mammalia; order Chiroptera; family Rhinolophidae; genus Rhinolophus; species Rhinolophus ferrumequinum. Next base: position 22,191,273 of record NC_046297.1, on the reverse strand, counting down.
CACTTCCCTTCCTCCTGTGCGCTGTGGTTTCCTGTCCTGCCTGTCTATCTAAACAACACCAAAGGGCCTGGACGACCACTGCAAATATTTCATTCTCCTAGCAGCTCAGAACAGTTGAAACAGAATGTCACACTTTTCTCCTTCTGAAACTCCCAACAATTCTGAGGAATAAGGAGGGAGATAAATTAACAGGAGGGATTATCATATGCTGCTGTTTGAGGATCTGGCAATATTGCTTTTTAGCTGGGCCTTAGTCCACAGGCAGCCCCTTCTTCCTCTTCTCAGCCTGAAAGCCAAAAATAGAGTTCTATGTGATAAAGGCTTCCATTCCTAGACTGCTAAACAATTTGTACATTTCTCATTGCACATTCCTGTTTAGACATAATTTTCAATATATGTTCAGCATTTATTTCATACCTTGTCTCTAATTTTATGCATTTTCTTCACAATAAGGCTACCAGCTTACACCAAAAAGAGTGTTTTGCTTAAGGGTAAAGAGACCCTGCTTTCAGCCTCCCTTGTGATTATCATCTTGCTGCAGTTGAATTAGGTTTATGACATCTCTGCTTTTTATAGCATTTATGTCAACATCTTGGTTTTTTGGCTTTCTACTAAATGTTTAAAATTACAAATTTAAAACACAATGAGGCACTCAACTAACTGCACCAACTATCCCCTTGCACTGATTAAGACACCGCTGCTGATGACTGAACTTGGAGGGATGGGCAGCATCACCATGCAAAAGATGAAAATGTGTGCTGGTTGAAGGGAAAAATTCTGGATTGGGTGCAGGAAAGGTTGTTTAAAGATGTCAACGTATTCTTATGAAAGTTGAACATGCAAAAGTGAAAAAGATTGCTTAGAATTTAAGGAAATCTCATTTTACAGATGGGATACTTATTCATTCCCTCATGAGCAAATAGACACTGAGGGACTATTAAATGCCAGGTTCTACGTGCTTTGGAGACGGTGTACAGGAGACAAGGCTCTGCTCTAATGGTCCATACATTGCCCATGGGGACAAAAAGACAATATAGTAATAAGTACCTTCAGGTTGGATGAAGGACCCTATGGAAAATAATAAGACTGAGTAATGAGACAGTGTGTGAGTGTTGGGGGACCCTACTTCAGCTAGATTGGCCAGGTGGGTCTCTTTTAGCTGTGATTGGAATGCTGTGAAAGACGAGGAGCAGGAGAGGAGTCTAGGCAGAGGGAATAGCAAGTACCAAGGTCCTGAGGTGGGACTGAGCTTGGGTGTCTGCAGAGAAAGAAGGTTGCTGTGGCTGCAGCCAGAGGGTGAGAGGGATTGGAGAAGGAAGCAGAGGGCCATCTCCAACCTCTCCAGTCGTCTCCCACCAAGGGCCCTGAAGTCCTTGGTAAAGAACTGAAATTTTATTCTAAATTCTGAAGAAAGCTGTGGGAGGTTTTTAATCAATAAGTAAAGATTCAGCTGTGTGGGGAACGTGGGAGCAGATTGGGTTGACGTATTCAGCAAATAAAAATGTAGGATGCCAGGTTAAACTTAAATTTCTGGTAAATAATGAATAATTTCTTAGTATAATTATGTCTCATGCAATATTTGGAGCATACTTATACTAAAAAATGATTTGCTGTTTATGTGAATTTCCAGTGTAAAGGGGTGTCCTGTATTTTATCTGACATCTGGGGCACCCGTGCAGGAGGAGGCTGAAGAGGACTCAGCTGGCATAGGTTGTACATGTTGATCGAAAGACCTTGCTGATGAATTGGATTTGGGGAGTGAGATAAAAAGGAATGAAGGATGACTTTTAGGTTTTCAACCTCAGCAGACTGAGGGCGCCTTTCTGAGATGGAGAAGATGGGAGGAGCGGGTCTAGTGTGCATGTGATGTGGACAAGTCTTATTTCAGGGTATGGTAGGCGTGATGTGCAGATGTGGAAGTTAGATTCTGAATGAGCTAGAAATCATCGTGGTTTGTTCCACCATCCATTCCCATCTCTTTCAGCCTGCTCCCACACCCTCATCTGGTGTGTCTCTGCTCAAATGGAAGCAAAGAGAAGCAATTCAGACCACAGCGTGACTGGGAGGAGCTACTTCCTAAATGAACATTTAACCCCTAGTTAGGCTGCTGCTAAGAGAAATGGTAGGAAAAATAAATGTTCTTCATAGGAATCGAACTAAAGAATATTTTTATTTCATCGTGTAACAGATTTCTGTGTTCATCTTTTGCAATGTATCTTTAGGGATAGGCATAATGAAACACAACATTTTTTTGCAATAAGGTGGTTATGTGGGCAGTCAAGGACAGACAGGATCTACCAGGCTCAAACTGTTTTAGTCACAACATTTAAAAAAATCCAATATTATAATTAGATTTTTTTATTGTTCTATGATATAAATAATTCTTTTTTTTTATTAGTTTCAGGTGCACAAGATAAAGTAATACTTAGACGTTTATCTTTTATATCCCTCACACTGTGTGAACCCCCCTTCCCCCATCCACTATCCCTCTGACATCGCACAGAGCCATTACATTTCCACTGTCTCTATTCCTAATGCTGTACTCTGCTTCTTGTAAGTAAATACATATACACATATATACATGCATATATGTGTGTGTGTGTGTGTATATATATATATCCATATACATACAAACTTGTAGTTGACATTCATTATTGTTCAGCTTCAGCTTCAGGTGTACAGTGCAGTGATCAGGCATCTACATCATCCCTTGAGGTGGTCTCCCAAATGAGACAAGTGTCCATCGGATACCCTACAAAATCTTTACAATATTATTTATTACATTCCCCAAATTAATTTTCAAAACCCCGTGGCCATCTTGTGATTACTGACTGTTTTCTAATCCCCTCACCTTCCCCTTGACCCCCACCCCCCCGCCCATCTAGCAACCCTCAGTTTTTCCTCTATGTCTCCAAAACTGTTTCTGATTAGTTCATTCACTTATTCTTTTCTTTAGATTCCACATATAAGTGAGATCATATGGTGCTTGTCTTTCTCTGTCTGACTTACTTCACTTAACATAATGTTCTCTAGGTCCATCCATGTTGTTGCAAATGGTAAGATTTCTTTCTTCTTTATGGCTGCATAATACTCCATACAATTAGATGTTTTGTTATCTGATTGCACTTAAATATTTTCTGAAATTTTAGCCCAAATAAGAAATTCTTTCATTATGAGGAAAAAGCAAGAATACAGAAGCACAGTGGCAATATTGCATTTCCTGATAATAAAGATGTATCTTTTAAAAAAATGGACTATAAATATTATAATTTCTTTTAAAGTAGCCCTTGTGTAAAAAGTTTATTCGTCTTGATCTTATTCTTATATAGCAAAGAAATTCTGTAATTAGATCTAAAACAGGTATTACCAGCATTTAACCATTAGAAGGATAGATGATGCTATATATAAAAAATACAAATCACATATGTAATATAGTTAGTGAGAGGTGTGTCTGTTGAAGCCACTTTACTAGATAAGTATTATGATTACAGAGGGTTTGGATGTAAAATGGCCTTATATCCAGATAGTGTTGTGCAAAAATCAAAACTGGATGCATTCCATTGTTTTCTTTTTCTCCACCCTCTTATTAGAGAAGGATTTTACTAAAAATTCACATTAAGTTATAAACAGCTGATAAAGTTTATTATGTTGCTGTCTTTCTAAAGGTACTCAGATTTTATTAGGGGACAAAGTGTTGCCTAAGTCAAATAATTGTGGGAATTACCTGTATTGTTTGCTACAAATGTTTGCAACCCCGGTGTGGGTTCTAATTCAGGGATCTGCCTCGTGCAGAATCCAGGAATCTGTATTTTTAAACAAATACTCTGGTCATTCTTGTGAGCTAGCAAATCTGGAAAACACTGGCTTGAGTGAAAGGATTAAAGTTGTAATTGTTGAATTCCAACTATATTAAAGGTATGAGCTAAGATGCCTTTTGAGAGGATGGAGGAGAAATCATTGCACATAAATTATTTTATTAGTTAAATAATTCAGCAAAGTTTGCTGCATGTCTTCTAATGGGCTTGGCAGAGCCTGGACACTGACAACACTAAGTTGACTAAGATATGAATAAGTGGTACACCTGAAATAAGTAGAGACATGGAAGGAGGGATGTGCAATTCTTCCTGGAGGTTCAGTTTTCCACACAGCATGTGGTATTTGAAATGGGTTATTTCAAACAAGAGGAAGGCTGTTTATAGGGTGGAATATTCCAGGAAGGAAGCAGGTGCGAAGACATGGAGGAGGTGTGAAAGGTCTTAGGGGATTGGGTTTCCAGTGGCTGGTCTGTAGGATGAGTTCGAATGAGATGAGCAGCTTACAAAACCAGGAAGGTAGCTTATTGTGAAGGCAGTTACTTGCTAAGCTCTCTTGCCAAGTATGAGGAACGAGGAAACAGAGGGGAGAGAGATTTGTAGTTGTTTTTGGAAAGATAACTGGAAAAGTAATGTGCCAGGTGGAAAGTGGTGGTGGTGGTGGTAGTGGTGGTGGTGGTGTGTGTGTGTCAGAGAGACACACACAGAGACACACATAGAGAGACTGAGAAACAGAGACAGAGACACAGAGACAGAGACAGAGAGACACAGAAATAATGGTACCGGAAAAGCAAGAGAAAAGAATGCAGGTGGAGAGATTTTGGTACAGCTATGGTGAGATATAATAGGGTCCCATAGTAAGTCAGTGGGATAGAGAAGAGGATTAGGATTACTGAGGGACTAATTCTAAAGGGAATGGGGGGAAATTGAACATGTCCTCAGGAGGCCAACCCTGCTGCCCCCTAAAAGCATGTTATGTATTTAACATGAAATATGTTGACAGGACCCCATTCTTTAGGGTGCAAATGCTCCCGTAAAGTGAGAGTGAAGAAGAAAAAGAGACAATGTTCTTATTTCCTAGTGTGAGAAGTGTTCCGTTCCTTTGGTGCTCAGGGTATAATTATGTGGGTACATCAGGCCCTATCAGCTGCTATGACCAGGGGCCCTGGTGAGACCACGGCCCTTCCGGCCATCTGCGTGCTCTCAGTGACTAGCCCAAGCCCTAGGACCTCTCTCGGAGAACTCCCATTTCCAGGCTTTCCTTGGACTCCGGATAACAGTCACCGTGGTGGTTGTGTTCCTTGTGCTTCCTTCCCAACAGCCTTCCTCTCCCCTTCCTGAGGTGAGAAAACACTATCCAGAACAAAATCCAGTAGATTTACTACTTGGTAAAATAAAGATTGAGGAAGTTATTCTTTTAACTCCCATTTCCATTCATTTCGCAGAAAATGCAAAAAAGGTGAACAATGCTAATGGTTTGGTTTCAAGTGAGATTCAGGGCCAGCTAAACTTGAAATTGGCTCTTAACCATCTGTTTGTGTGCTTGAGGTTTCACCTGCTTTGAATTAGGATAATTTAATAACATCCAGTTACACTGGGAGAATACAAATGGGCTTGTTGATTAGATGAAAATGTTACATTTTATAATGGTTATCATATTTAACCATAGGCTGATGATTGAGGTCACACTCTATGTTAAAGCCTTATCTATTATCTGTTCTTCCTTTTGAAAATGTATCTTCTTATTTCAGTTTCCATCATGCTACGTTGCAGCTGTCCAGTCTCTCTGGAATTCTAGAATTAAATGCTATCTGTTTTCCATATTGCAACTCTTACTGTTCTTTGCCTGATCGTTTGTGAATTTATACATCATAATTCCGGATATCCTCAAGCCTCTGATATCCAGATTTAATTTTGTTAACTATAGTTTGTTTAAATATATTTTATTAAATTCAAGTCCTTTGGAAATTGATACTTCTGTGAAATCAGAACCAAACCCTGAATGAAGTATCTGAGGTTCTGGACTAAGATCCTGAAGGCTGGGGTTCTGTTTTTCTCACTTCTCCATCTCCGTGCTGCTGGACCTTGGGCATCACTGTCTTGTCTGTAAAATAGGGAGGTTGAATTAGTTAATCCATGGTTTCAGAACTTTCGCAGGCATAAGAATCCTCTGGAGAGTTTTCTGAAACCCAAATTTGCTGGGTTTTGCAGCCCGAGTCTGATTTCACAGGTCCGGTGTGGGGCCTGAGAATTTGCATTTCTGACATGCTCCCAGGAGATGCTGAGGTTGCTGGTCTAGATGACCTCTTCAGTCTTCTCCAGCTCAAAAATTTTGATTCTATGTTCTTTTGTAAAAGCATCAAAAGGGGACTTGAAACATATCCTGCACAAACGTTTGTATCTGCCCATTTCGGCCCTCAACGTTCACAGGTGTATTCTGTAATTATTTCTTGCTCCTGCAACCTTCTTCCAGTCTCACCCCTGTGGTCATGTTTCTCTGTTCCAATAGCTCCCCCCACCCACTAAGAAACTCTTTGCCTGTCAGCATCTGAAGGCCAGGTCGCACCCCACTCACAGTGTGGAGGCATTCTGGGGTGAGCAGCAGTGGACAGCTGTCCTCACTTTCACTGTGCAGTCTGAAGTGCGGACTTGCCCCCCTTAAGCCCCCCGTCCCCCGTAATACCCGCTGAACAGCAAATGGTGCTTACCCAAGAGCAAGCATTCCAACTCAGTCCATCATTTACTGCCTCTGTTACCTCTGAAAAGTTGCTTTACCTCTCTAAGCCTAAACTTTCTCATCTGTTAAATAGGGATAAAAGTTTCTGAAAGACTTGTGTAAGGATTGAATGAAACAATTCACGTGTAGTGCTTGACGGTCCCAGGTACATAGTAAGTGTTAAATAGTTGTTAGTTTTTATCAGTTACTATCAGGGCAATGCTTGAATTGGAAAGCAAGTTCAGTGTGGATTAGAGATGATAATACAATTACCCTACATAAACCAGGCTTTTAAAATACTACTCATTTTCACAATTAAATGGGTAAAAAAGATAGACCTGCTTCTTACTCATGTCCATTAAAACTTACTTTAATAATAATTAAATTCTCCCTACCTAAAAAGAATGTGAAGCAGTGCTGCCAAAAAAACCCAAAACTGACATTGAGAATAAAACAGAGATTATGATATTTAAAATAAAGGAATGGACATTCAATAAACATGTATTTACTGCACTTCACAAGCTCTAAGACATGCATATTTTTACATTTTAATACCTCTGAAATCACAGTTAATGGCATCTTAATATTTTGAAAGATAGTCATTCTTTTCCCTTTTTTTTAACAGTACATAAAATGATTGTATAAAAATCAATGTATGTTAAATTCAGGAAAACACAGAACTTGAGTAAGTAAATTCAGTAATTCCACTTTATGGTAAATTATTTCTTGTGTTAGTCCCATTTGTTAACTAAGACTTCAGAAAAAAAAATTATCGAGTTGATCATTGGCTAAAGAAGAACTGGTTTGTTTTAAAGAAACACTTATTTTGTTTTTTGAGGGGAGAAGGGTTGAGAATACTGGAGAGAAATATTGTATGTGTTCAACATTAATGTGCTTTTAATGTCAGTAAATTGGAACTGATAAGGTTGTGTTACCCATTGTAGACATTCTTCATTTTTTGTCTATCTTCTCATTTAAAAATAATGCTTCTAAGGCCAAACCTCCTGCTTCTTCGGTGCTTTGTCAAAATCCTTTGGAAGATTTTGAAAGATTTCCAAACATGATACCACTCTGAAAGGGTGTGTACAAAATGTAGAGCACAGAGCACTGGGGACATATTTACATCTATGGGCAGCTGGTGTAGACTGTTACACTGGAACAATTGTTCTAAATGGCTATCCTGTGTTTGATGATAATTCCTGAACACCAGATGTTAAGGAAGATATAAATCCCTCATCATGTACCGAATGTCACAATGTCCCCACCCCTGTGAGAAGAGCATAGACTGATCTCCCGCTGGCTCTAGTCTAGAAATGTGGGAATGCTAACACTGCGCTGTATGCTGTGCAGACTAATTAAATGCTACCTTAGACTGTGTGTGTGGTGTATGTGTTTGTGTGTGTGTGTTGCATTAGACAGAAAAATAAAAAACCAAGTTTCTGTTAATTTGGAGTATGACTGAGGTCAGGGAGAGTTATGATTTTGAAACTACTCTAAAAGTTTTTATATACTGGATACACTAATAATATTTTGTCAAACTTGAAGTTGAGGGAGTGAGGAAGGGAAAGCTGGTGATCTGAACTAAAGAAAGAAGGAAGGGAAAAGAGTTCCCTAAATATGTGCCCACTGGATAGTTATTCTCCATTAACAGGAATATATAATGTGCTCAGCTCTTTGAGGAGAGGGCCATATCTTATAGGTATGGGAAGACAACCTCCAGTGTCTCTTACAATACATTCAACAAGTGAAAATGATCGCAGATTCACAGATGCATAGGATTTGAGCCGGTGGAGATGGCTATTTTGTTTGACCAATTTGTTTTACAAGTAAGGGGAATACATAGACCCAGAGAAAGCTAAGGAATATGTCTGGGATAGTCAGTAGTAGAAGCTATAATAGAGGCCCCCACATTTCCTGATTTGAAGTTCCATGTCTGTCAAATATGACTACAGAAATAAGACTAATTTAAACCATATAGCTTGTTCTATTAGGGTTTCCATGGAAACCTCCTCTGGCTAGCTTAAGCAAAAATGGGGAATTATTGGAAGGAAGCTGAAGTATTGCACAAAATTTCCCCGAATAGAAGGAAGAGCTGAGCAAGGAAAACTGCAGTGGGAAGGAGCCAGGGTGTTGTGGGGATAGCAGCAGTTCACAGGTCTCCTGTTGCTGATGCCATCTCAGCTCAGCCCACTCATTGCTCTGTCTCTACTCCAAATGTGAGTGTGCATGGCTGTTTCCTTCCTCAGAGGCCTCAACTTAAGCATGATCTGCTCACACAGGTCTTGCTGATCGACCATCCTACCCGTCCCTTTCCCGTTACTCTGCTTTTTCTTCATTGCTCTTACCACCACCTAAAAGTCTTCTATTGTTTACCTGTAGAGATTTAACAATACGGATACCCAGGCCTAACCCTCAGAGATTCTGATTTTACTGGTCTGGAGTAGAGCCAGGGTACATGTATTTTTCTTACAAGCCCCCAGGTTGTTCTAATGTGTAGCCAACGTTAAGAACCATGGCCTGATATATTGCTGGGACAAATACAGAACATGCTGCTATAACCAGTGCAGCTGGAAATAGGTTTAAAAGAATTAAGAATGACAAATCTAGAAAGGATAAAGAAATACTAAGGCATTTGTAGCTAACCACGCATAAGTGATCTCGACAGGAGCCCTCCCAGATTGAGTGCTGGCTCCATGCTGTGGATGTATGATCTCAGTTAATCCTTACAGTGGCCCTGTGGGGTAGGGGGCAATATTCTCATTTTCCAAATGACTCAACTAAGGCTGAGCTATTAAATGATTTCCCAAGCTCGACCAGTAGCTCAGGATTCAAACTCAACACAACCATTGGGCCGAGTGTGCTGAGATTCTGAGCGACAAGCTCACAGTTTCCCTTGTCGGGCCAACGCCGGGGCTGTGGTGAGGATTCCCCATCTGTCTGCAAGTTAACATCAAGGGAGGTGACTTTAATGGTGACAGATGACATTGGTAAGACATCGTGACAGGGAGTACTGTTGAGTATTGGGGTATATTACCAAGGGAGAACAAATTTTTTTTTGCAAAATGATAGCAAGAAAGAGGATCTCAATTATTGCAAGAAAAGCAGAATTTACTGGGTGTTCAGAGCTCATTAACGGAAATGTGAAGCATGTAAGTGTGTGACAGTCTGAACCTAAAAGTAGTTTAATTAAGACAGGAGAAAGAACTAGAGGAGGGGGAAATGAAATTTTGATTTTTGTCTTTTTAGGAAATTGAGATATAATTTAGTATTTGCACTTTTAGAGTTTTGGTGAGAAGAATGGGAAACATAAATTTGAATGATTTGTCAGTGAAGTACTTTTTCTACAAATAATGGAATAGAATAGGCTCCACTGAGGAGACCAGAAAGCCTCTCCTCTGTCAGAGTGATTTGAAAACAAATTGCTTTTAATAAGGAGGGATGGACGACAGGCCTCTGTGGGTTCTTGAAGAAAGAATCTGTAATCCTTTGGGTTTAACCATTAGGCAAATTGAGCTTCCTGGTTTCAGAAAGAGAAAACACACCCACAAAAAGAAAAACCCAGGCCCGTGGGAACAAGTAACTTCCTCCTCCTGGGACTGCTGAAAACCCTAATCTGCCTGTCCTGAGTCGCTTTCCTGTCAGTGTGAGGCTGGCTGGGGAGGCATCCAAGAGGTGAAGGGGTAATGAGGAGAGAGAATGTGCCAGTTTGGACAAGAAACTGAATGCACATTGACTGAGGCTTGGAACATGGCTCTGAAGGCAAAGAAGCTGGTTAGAGGCAGCTTTATAATTCTGTGTACACCTGGGAAAAGAAAGGACCTGGGTGGCTGTTTCTTGCTGTTTGCCCCGTTGTCCTTCAATCTAATACACCTTGAGGCCAAAAAATAGAATTCTTCATTTTTTACTGGCTTGAGAAAAAAAGTCACTCAGAGAAAAAAATCAAAGCCAATTGAAAAAGAAATATCTGCAAATACAGAGTTTGTTTTCCTGCCAAATGTGTGAGCTGTAAATACAGTAAAACGATTTAGCAGATTAATTGAGGGGAGCCCAGTGTGAGTTGGGGAAAGGTCTGAAATCTGGGCCACTTAAATTTCAGTAAAGCAAAGGGAGGACTAGAATTGAGGCGGAGATGGAGTGGGGTCATTAGAATGTATCTGGGGTGCTGTGAATACTGTAGTGCTTTAGTTGTTAGTGGAATCCATACTCATAAAGCCTCCTTAGCGATTTTTATTTAACAATTTTGTTTGTGCAAAAGGTCACATGAGCCTTCCTTCATTTAAGTACAATGATGTCCCTATAATCAGGCTATCCTTGTTTTGGGGGACAGGGAGGGAAAGCAGGAAGTAACACATTGTTCAGTTGTTTTGGGTAAAGCATTTAACACATGCTATTTCATTTAATCTTCACAGTAACCCTTAAGGAGGAGTATTATCTACATGGGACAGATGAGTAAAATTGAAGTTTAATTTAGTAACTTACTGATGTTTATATGACTATTAATAAATGGAGGAACCAGATTGGACCCAAGTGTCCTCACTCTGAAGCCCGTTGCTACTTCATCTCAGGAAAATTATTTTTTTAAAGTAGAGCTTTTCAGCCCAAATTCTTTGAATGATCACAGATTCTCATTTAATGACGGCATTTTGGTTGCTGCCATAGTCTAGATATGTCTGAAACTAAAATAATTTTGGGAACTAACATTTACTGATCACCTATTATAAGCCAAATAGATTGTGCCTAATAAAAACAATGGGTTCTACTTATAGATTTGCTTTTGGCTGCAAAGTACAGTCCATGGGATTTCTAAGTTAAACTTTAATTCACCAAATGGTGTTTTATTGCTGACTCGTAACTGGGTGGTGGTTCTATATATGTTTTGGTGTGGAAGGAGGGTGGTCTACAAAGAGGTAAAATAAACATTGCCTGCACTCCAGTAGTTTCCAGTCTAGTTGAGGAGACAGCAATACACGCATTGATAGACAATTCAAGAGATGGATAAAACATAAAACAGCACATTGAGAGATGTCCTGGGGCTTGTGGCTAATTTCCAAATTGATTGTAGAGAGAAGAAACCAGAGGGAGAGCAGGACGTGGGCTGTGGAGGACCAGGCAAGATTGGGTGTGAGTAAGGCTATGGAGGATAGGTAAGATTTGCCTAAATGGGCAAGAGCCAAGATGCAAAGACAGGACGATGCTGCCATGTCAATACATACAAGTATCTGTGACAGGAGTCGTCTGTTTGGAGTAACACAGGCAATGGTGAGGGCTAGGCTGTGAGGTGCTATGAGTGGCAAGTTGAATATTTGAGATTTTATTTAGTGGTATTGGTAGCAATAGAGGTGATGGTGTCATAGTAATAATAATATCTATCATTTATTGGTTTCCTATTCTCTTTATTCAACAAATGAATATGTATAGAGCATTTATAAGTGCCAAGCACCGTTTCTGCACTGACACCATAGGACTGACAAAAGTCTCTGCTCTCAAATGGCTCCCATTCATGTGAGGAGAGATGGACAGCTGATAAAACACATCTTGTAATCTCTTGAAATCTAGATTCTTGTAATAATACTGTGAAAAATCTTACAGCGAAGTGAGCAAGGAGGGGATGAACAAGAGGACGTCACAGTTTTAAAGCTTGTTTCTTTGTATAGGTATGCATTAAGTCATTTAATCAGGTAAATAACAAAAGGCTGTCTTTGAAAAGTTTCAAATATAAAGTGACATGATGAAAATATAATTCACAAAGTTGAGCTAAGAGTCGGGGAAAGACTGATGCCGTAGGGACAAGCTAGGAGTCAACTGCAACAAGCCAGGATAGTTAAATCTAAAATGGATCTTTTAGTAATTAATATCATGTACGGATTAGTAGAGAAAGAAGACTTATTTAGGGGGAAAATATATCAAAATACATTGTTTATATGGTCCATGCCTTTTCCTAAGCCTAGAAACCAACAATTGTAAAACTGACAGGGTGTGGTGGAGAGTTGCTTCTATTAATGAAATGTGATACGGAGGTCACAAAGATGACAGAGCTTTAGAGCCTGGGTTGACTAGGATGGTAAGAAAAATGAGAAATTTTCACTAAGAAAGATGGAAATTCAACAGAATATCTGTCATACTGCTTAAGTGATTAAAAGTTTCTGAAACTAGTTGAGCACATCCTCTACAGTATTAATACTTACCCAGAAGCAGTGGTTTCTCCTCACAGCAGTGGAGGCAAAAGGAAATGTAAAGATGATGGATTCCCAGGGTGAGGCTACCTTGTCTCTCCTCCCTGGGGTGCACCTGGCCAATGACCCCATCCTCTGCTGTCTTTCTGCCTCACTGCTCAAGCTGACAGCACATACTTGCTCTGTCTAACCTGCTATCTGTTGCTACCCACTTTTTAAATTATGGGTGCACAGGGTCCCAAACATTTTTGATTCACAGCACCCTGAGTATCTCAGCAATATTTTTTCATGGCAATCTTAGAGCAGAAGAAATACCAAAGAGTTCCATGCATTAGGTAGTTAGGTCCAAACAACTTAATTTGTATTTGTTGGAACAATTTAGTACCATTTGAAAAAATACACACACGTTGAAAGCAAAAATGTTTTGTGTTATTCTTAAATGACCACGACTATGTCACACAACGTCTCAGTTCTTGGAATCATATTTGGACACCACCATCCTCACTTTCTGTACCATATTTATCTTCATGTGACACTTGCTTTTTATCACTGCAACTATAGAAAACCTGGTTCCGCACAGGTATGAGGTTGTTAAAAGGAATATAGCACCATGTAATGTTAAAACTGAACTGTCTTGAGATAATAGTTCTCATGATGTCTGATAGATGTCATTGTGTTTCCCTTGAAATTTGTAAATATCCCCAGCTACACTTGTGAATTTTCTGTGGCACCTTAGGGGTACCTTGGCACACAGTTTGGGAACCATGGTACAGGCCTGTTCTCTACCATCTCTTTTTCTTTTCCTTAATTTTATGACACTTCTTGGCCACACCCATTTCAAGAAAGTAACTTGGGACCCAGCCATGGCCTCCAGTTTCCTCTTTCACTTTTAAACTCCTGGAGTAAGTTTAAAGTGACTCTCTCCAGTCCACTTGTATCTTACACTAACTTGGTAAGTCACTGCTTTGTCTTCAACCTTAGTCCAAAGAATGGTTTCCAATTCTCATTCTACCTTATGTATTTTGTGTTTAAAATGTTGGCCCTGTGATCTCTGGTCTTCCAGGTTAGAATCATTGCCTGGCTTTTAACCATCATACTTTACCACAAGTTCATATGGGTGCCAGGCCGTGGGGAAGAAGGGCTTTCTATGCCTTTATCTCCATTGAATCCATTTAAACTCCACTGTGGATGAGTGCTGTTATTACCCCATTCATGTCATTGTGTTTCCCTTGAAATTTGTAAATGTCCCTGAGGCTGGCTATAACATCGAGGCATCACAGCAGGACAGAAACAGCTCCGCTAGGTGTTGCTTGTCTCCCAGTTAATGGGAATGTCAAAGAAGCCACTATGGGTGGGGTTGACTTTATAAATAAGTGGTTTGTTGTGTTTGGCTTTCAATCTTACAACCATATTTCGTAAAAGTAAAACATGGTAGCTCGTAGGTATTTTGGCAATGGAGAAGGAGAAAAATAAAAACTGACTCACCATAGAAGCATACAATTTTTTTAAATTTTGATTTAATTTGATTTTAGTATTTCTTTCCAGACCTTTTCTACAAATGTAATCATAATGTATATAAAGCTTTTTATCTTGCTTTTAAAAAAATTACATTATAGACATTTTTAATTTGGCTACATTGTTATTTTAGCCATCCTCAAAATATTAATCCTTATCACTTTCAAGATGATACGTACACATAATTTAAAAACTAAAACAATTAAAAAGCTTGAAACAGCAGACTCTTGCTCCACCTTGCTAGCTCCCCCGATCCAGTTTTAGTCACCAGGTCCAGCCACTTTCTTACCCTCAATTTCAGCAGCTCTGCGGTGGTCCCTTGAATGGTACTATATAGTTATGTACCTGCTACCATCCTATTTTTATTAATTGTCTTAAGGAACTATTGGTTGACAGTGGTGGTTCTGCAAAATTACTAATTGCTGGTAAAATCCTGTTCACTGTGCAAATATCTGTGTGTAACCTCAGACCTACATTGTCCGATGTACTTTGTCTCGCGATTTTTATAAGCTTAATTTGTACCTTGTGTTTATCATAAATGGCTACAGGCATATTGTTAGGAATAATGATGTTATTATTAAACATTAAAAGATGGCTCAGCTTTTACCATGTATTTCCCCAAGCTAAAAGTGTAGAGGTTTGGGAATTAAACCAAGAATATTTAATGAAATTTATTGTATTTTATGTCATTATTATTCAGGCAGAGCAGGCAAAAGCCCACCCTTGATAATTGTAAAGAATATTGGGTGTTAAGAAGAAGCACATTGTATAGTTGTATGCAGTTTTTCTCAGCAGATATATTTCAAGGCAATAGTACTTCCCAAATTGAGGATCTGTTTTCTAAAAGACTGGCACAAAAGTATGTGGACCGGTGCCTATTCTGTCACAATATACTTTTAAAAAAGTTAATAGGCTTTATTTTTTAGAGCAGTGTTAGGTTTACAGAAAAACTGAGTGGAAAGTACAGAGTTTCCCATATAGCACTCACCCCTTCCTCCAGGTTCCCCCTAATTATTAACATCTTGCATTATTAGTGTGGTACATCTGTTGCAATTCATGAGCCAGTATTGATACATTAATTATTATTAACTAAAGTTCACGGTTTTCGTTAGGGTTCACCTTTGCGTTGTACATTCTGTGGGTTTTGACAAATGTATAGTGACATGTATCCACCATTACAATATCATACAGAATAGCTCACTGCCCTAAAAACCCGCAACTATTTATCCCTGCCTTCCTCCCTCCTCTTGAACTTCTGGCAACCACTGATCTTTTCATTGTCTCCATAGTTTTGCCTTTTCCAGAATGTCATATAGTTGGAATCATATAGTATGTAGACTTTTCAAATGGGCTTCTTTTAGTTACTAATATGCATTTAAGGTTCCTTCTTGTCTTTTTGTGGTTTGATAGAGCTCATTTTTTTTTTTTAGTGTGGAATAATGTTCCATTGTCTGAACGTACCACAGTTTATTTATCCATTCACCTACTGAAGGATAACTTAGTTGCTTCCACGTTTTGACAATTATGAGAAAAGTTGCTTATTTGCCATCTTGTATATCTTCTTTGTATATATTATTTGTATATCTTCTTTGGTGAGGTGTCCAGAACTTTTGCTCATTTTTTAATTGGGTTGTTTGTTAACTGATTTAAAAAAGTTCTTTGTATATTTTGGATACTAGTCCTTTATTTGTATTTTTCAAAAATTTTCTCCCAGTCTGTGGTTTGTCTTTTCATTTCCTTAACAGTGTCTTTCTCAGGGCAGAAGTTTCTTATTTTAATGAAATCCAACTTACCAATTTTTCTTCCATGGATCATGCTTTTGGTACTCTATCTAAAAAGTCATTGCCAAACCCAAGGTCATCTAAACTTTCTCCTATGTTATTTTCTAGGAGTTTTATAGTTTTGCATTTTACATTTAGTTCAGTTATCTATTTTGAGTTAATTTTTATAAAAGATATAAAATCTGGGTTTAGATTATTATTGCTATTTGCATGTGGGTATCCAGTTTTCCCAGCACCATTTGTTGAACGGCCTGTGCTCTTTTGTCAAAGATCAGTTGAGTGTATTTCTGTGGGTCTATTTCTGGGCTCTCTGTTTTGTTCACAATATACTTTTAAATGAGGGGTTGTTGTTGTAACTGTCAGTGAACACAAAATCTATTGTTGTTGTTGTAACCGTCAGTGAACACAAAATCTATTAGTAATTTATCTTGGTTTGACTTGAACCTTAGTTTCCTAAAAGGGGGGATAGGTAGAGGAGATCATTTTTACTATTTCTTCTAATTTTATCTCATGAGACTAGTTTACATTTAAGTATACAGTCAGGGTGATGATTTTCTCACAAAAAGTTTCTGGGTCTCTTCCAATAGATACCAGGTCTGTATGTGTGTCTTTGGGTCTGTCTGTGTGTACAGGCAGAGTGTACAGTTTATAATGGGATATTAAACCTATTTTTCACTGATGACTAACAAAGTATATTGTTTGGCCCCAATCTATAACAGAAAATATCAGTACTTATCGTCGTTATCTGTAATTAAAGCATCAGATTTCCTGCCATGCAGCTTTCATCATGGGACATTTAACAATGCTTGGAGTCATTTTTGGTTGTCACAACTGGTAGTGAGGAGCTGGAGAGGGGTGTTACTGGCATCTAGTAGGTAGAAGTCAAGGATGCTGCTAGCCACCCCACAATGCACAGGACAGCCCCGCACAACAATAATTTTTGGCTCGAAGTGTCAATAGCGCTGGGGCTAAGGATCCCTGTTGTAGAGAAGCAGATTTATTTATATCTGTGGGAACCTTTTCCTCTTTGCTTAGCCTCTAGATGACCTAGATAGACTTTTATAGATTTGCAGTCCACATCCAACAATGGTACAGAAACTTATGGTATAACAGTCAGCTTCTTTTAGCCATTTTGGGCTTAGTTTCACTTTTTCCTGATTTTGTAATAGCATCTATTATGTTACATGCATTTATATAAAGCTGACTTAACTGAAAGTGGTATATCAATACATAATTTTTATATATATATATATATGTATATATATATATATATATATATTCCTCAATATAGGTGGCTGGATTGTTGATCATAAAAATCTGAGGCTAGAAACAAAAATGATGTTTAATATACTCGGTTGGTTGTACATCCATAATCCAGACTCGGGTTTTAATTTCCTTTCTGGTCCTTTAAATGACACATTACCCTATGACATGTAAGTTTCCATGAGCTCATCTTGTTTTCATAGTGTTCCCTTTTATTGTCAGGAGAAACAAAACCAAAAAACCCCACTGTTTCAGCAATCCCCTGTTGTCTTCCTCTGTGTGAAATTGCTCAACTAAGAGTTATGCAAATGGAGTTCAGCCATGTGGAAGAGGTTCCTTACTTACTGCACATTGATCAGGAGGCATATCACCTATGTCTTTGGTGTATTTGTTGTCTGCAGAACACTTGTCATAAGAAGTTCAGGGTCCTGGCCTTCTCTCTTGCCACTCAGGTCCTTTCTCACTTTATTCCGGTCATACTAGCTCCTTTTCTGCTTCATATCTCATTCCATGAGCCCTTTGCACAACCCATTTCTTCTACTTTTAACTCCTCCCCTCCCTTAGACCTTTCAACTTTGCTACTTGTCAAAGAGAAGGTTACTTGTAGGTTATCAACTGGACCTGCCTCTTGTGTTCACATCTGGGGGAACTGAGTGGTTGTCACCTCTTGCTGTCCCTCCAGAGCACACTGCATCTCTTGGACATCAAGCAGTTTTCCTTATGCTTGGTAAAAATCTTCATGATTTGTCAGTTTCCATCTCACTTCCTTTTAAATTCTTAGCGAAGACTATGGCTACACCTACATCTTCTGCAAGTTCCCCACTCCCACAGATTATCAGGGTTTGAGGGACCTTAAGCCATGCATTCAGATTCTCTTACTTTGTTTTAAAATTTTCAGAAATGAGTTCCATTTTTGCACAAGTTTATATATAAATACACACATATATTTGTGTATATATTACATGTTATTATATGTAATAAACATACATTGTATAGTACGTCTGTGCATGTATATATGTGTATTATGTGTACATAATTTATACAAAATGGAAATGTCTATTAAATTTTAGAGTAAGAGTAACCAAACACATGACTTGGTCCTTCAAACTCTGTAGATATAGATATATGTAATTTTATATATATATAAAATTTAAAAATTTGGAAAGGCAAAACCAGAAACACCTGCAATCCCACCACCTATAGATGAACATTATGATAGTTTAAGATATTTTTTCCTAGACTTTTTTTCTACACATTTATGTTTTCCCCTCCCCAAAATGCTGCTGTTCTATCTGTACTATTTTTTTTCCACTAAATATTTTATTCCACTAAAATATATTGTGAGTATCTTTTTATGTCAAGAAATATATATATGTCTATATATATATATATAGAGACACACATGTACAATATTTTAATTATATATAGTATTCTTTTGTGTTGAGGTATCATGTTCTAGATCAATTTTCTAAAAGCCAATTGCCTGATCGCCAGTTTGATGAATTTATCAAATGCTTCAGTTTACCAGAAGACTTGTTTCTTTTAACTACTTGAATATTTCTATTTTTCAGAAAAACTTCGTGCATTTTTAATGTTCTCTTGCTAGTTCTTCAAATGAGGTTTCTGCAATTAAAAAAAATTAAAATTTTAACTTTCAATTTAGAAGCATCAGATAGAAATTGGAAATGACCAAAACATTCCCAACACCTATGACATGCTAAAACTCTAGACTCTAAGGAGAAATTAGGACATGCTGATTTGATAGCGTTTGCAAAACCTTTTGATAGAATCATCTTGAGATGTGGAAGGGAAAGGAGGGTATGTAGAGGAATTTCTAGAAAGAAGCAGAAGACTTGAGCTACAAAAGTAAAAAAACATGTCACCAGGGTTAAAGAATTTTTAGAAATTAATTTAACATCTTAAAATGTAAGGATGGGTAAAGTAAGAAATGAACTAGGAAACTGCAGAAACAACCTTACCTCATATTGCTACTAATTACTGTTTTTAAATTACATCCATGAATATTTTAATTTTAGTCTCTAAAAGATAAATGCTCATGTTTTCAATGTAAATTTAATACCATTAAACATAAAATGTCTCCATTTTATGTTTATTCCTTATTATCATCAAATATCCAATGACAGTATTTCTCCAATTGTCTCATAAATATTTTTAATAATTAAGCTACTAAATTACTATTAACTAAGGTTATTATAGACCTAGAAGACTAAATAATCCTTAGTTGTTTTTTTGTTTTGTTTTTTTAAATTGGGGAATATTGGGGAACAGTGTGTTTCTCCAGGGCCCATCAGTTCCAAGTTGTCGTCCTTCAATCTAGTTGTGGAGGATTCAGCTCAGCTCCAAGTCCAGTTGCTGTTTTCAATCTTTGGTTGCAGGGGGCGCAGCCCACCATCCCATGTGGGAATTGAACCGGCAACCTTGTTGTTGAGAGCTCGCACTCTAACTAACTGAGCTATCCTGCTGCCCCTCCTGGAAGTTCAGTGGCAGCTCCTTGTCTCCAATCTAGTTGTGGAGGGCTCAGCTCACTGGCCCATGCGAGAATCGAACCGGCACCCTTTTGTTCAGAGCTCACGCTCTAACCAACTGAGCCATCCGGCTGCCCTCCTTAGTTTTAAAAATAGAACATTTCTTAAAAAGCCATCATAGAAATCTTCAAAAGCTTTTAAGACAATCGCATTTGATAAGAATTATTATGCCCTTAAGCTATTAAAACCATTCCAACTAATACAAACTGTTGTAAACTTAAGCTGTTAATACCAGCCCACCTAATATGAAATTATATATACCTCACAAATAGTTAAAAGATACACGTTTTGGTAAATCGATCATCTTATAAATTGAAAATCATCAGAGAACTGGCTTTGGGTGAAATGAATTTTGAGAGCTGGTCTACATTTATTTAGCCAGTGACCTATTATTTGGCAAATAAGTATATTTTTGATTGTATGGTATTACAGAGAGTCCCAGAATAAATATCTTTATGCAGAGCTTTGTGTACCTTCCCAGTTGTTTTCTTAGAAATAATTTATTGCTAGAAATGGTAATGTTGGGTTAAGAAGTGCATACATTTTAAAGGGCTTTCATAGAGGTATATTGTCAAGTTAGATTGTATCATTGACCCTCTCCTGCCAAGCCCAACGATTTCATTTTATGGTGAGGAGATTAGAGTCCAGATAGGAGAGTGGTTTTGTCTACAATTAGAGGATTGTCAAAGCTGGACCCAGCTACCAGGCTTCCTGATGCCTAACCTCCCTCACCTCTCATTACCCCTTTGTGCTCTCTTCCAGGCAAGAGCCAAATTCTTCACTTCTCTGGTCTAGACTCCAAACCTCTAGATGTTTGAAACCCTCATATATCTCTTTAATGTTCTTGTGTTTCTTTTCTGGACTCATTCTAATAAATGCAGTGATTAAATCTGTGCATGTTTAGTAAAGTTCCCATAAATATAGACAGTTTGCTGTTTTTATGCATCATTATTTCAGAATATCTCAGTGTCAAGTTAGCTTTACATTTTTACACTACACATTCACATTATAGTTAACTACAGAACCTCTGGGTCTTCCTGTGGTTTGCTTATGTAAAGCATATAGTGAATAAATGTTTTCAAACCAATAAAGACATCAGTAAACATAAGGTAAATTAAAATTATATCCAATTTTGATCACAAAGGCATAAAGAAAAGTAATTTAAAAAAAACCAAGCATACTGTTCTGTATCTCTCTTTTTTGGGGGTTGGGGGAGAGCATTATTTAATTAATTTTTTATTGATGTCATTCACATACACAAATTTACCCTTTTAAAGTGTACAATTCAGTGGTCTGTAGTATAATCACAACACTACAAAACCACCACAATTGTCTAATTCCAGAACCCACTGTTCTGTGTTTGCAGAATTTACACACTGCAATTCATTTGTTTAAAAAAAAAGAAAGGCCTCATATCCTCTAACATATTCTCTCTTCAGCTCTCTGAATAGCACAGGTGGGAAAACAACCCTACATTTGCCAGCAAGGTTCGAAAATTTTCCAGTTTAAAGAGCCTTTTTTCCATCATGATTCCATTTCTTTAAGATAAGAGCTTAGTCCTTTACATTTCTTCTTCTCCTGTTCCTTTCCAAGATGGTATCTAGGCAGATACAAGGTTTCTGTGGGAGGAAAGAAGCCACAGATTCTCTTCCTGTTCTTGGTATGCCTGATGAGATATGACTGGGCAGTGCTGATTTGGGGGAATGCCATCCTGACACCCACCCTGAGAGCAAATGGACCACATCAGGACTCTCAGAAGGTTCTGGATCCCCTTAAAACCTTCAACACGTTGAGTGAAGGGAGCCTCAAGACAGAACTCTGGCTGTTTTGTCTTGACACCCCCTTTCCCTTCATACTTCACCCTGTGTGGGACAAGAAGTAGCCCCTCCTTCAGACCTAGAGCCTCCTGCAGCCTAGGTCTAGGGATTTGGACCTGTAACCCTCTAGCTACTCTTAGAGCCACTCTCCCGTCCTCCCGCCCCCCAACACCTTTGCCAATTGGCCCTATAATAGGAAAAGTGGATGGGGGATAGCAGGTCCCTGGGACACAGGTTCTTTTCCAGTCTTACTCCTTCCAGTACTCCTTCAGGTTCCTCTCTCCCATTTCTTCTAGGGGGAGCTCGATGCTCAACCTTAGTCACAGACTGGAGGTGATGTCCATACCATAGGAGCAGCTGTGTGATCCAAGTCTTCAAGGACTTGCTCTTGATATGGAACCCGGACAAAAACTGGGAGCTAGGGATTACCAAATACCATGATGACATTGATTAAATTGCCCCAAGACACTGTTCCATTTACAGATGGTATTTCAAACTTAGGGAGGGCCTTTTGTTAGAGGCTGGTCAAATAAGAAAGCAAGGCTCTGGAACCAGGTGTACTTGGGTACCAACTTGCCAGCTGTGTTAACAGTGGCTTTCTGGGGGGTTTTATAGAGGAAAAATATGAAGAATGTTTGGAAATGTTTACCATGGTAGGTAAGGAGAAACATCGTAACTGCCTAAGTAAAGAGAATCTGGTTACACCCTTTTCAAAGGAATCTGGGAAAACTCACAAAAGAAAAGACAACCATTTAAGCTAGGAATCGATGGAGTTGGTTGTGGAGTTGAATTCAGGTGCTCTCTCCTCTTCTGCTCTCCTGAGAATACCAGTGAAACTTTCCTGACCCCCTTTTCTTTATAAGAAGTTTGGAGAAAACATTGCAACTCTTCCATAGAATTTGTTTCTCTGGAAAAGTCTCTAAAGTTTCGTTTCTGAAAGTAAAGTGAGAAGGAAAATAATCAGGGGTTTGGGCGGGCAAAGTAAATCGTATTAGTGAACAACTGGCCCTGGAATGCAAGTATAACTGGAGGACACTATTTTAGGGATGAATTCCTATGAATGACCTTTGAACCAAACTCAACCTACTTTTGAAGCTCTGCTCACTTGTTTGGGATCATTACCACCCACCTCTCTCTCCTTGGGGATTTCTTTCACTTTCTCTTGTTTTTCTGAGCTCCCTAATTCAGAAAACTCTTGGCAACAAAGCTCCCTCCACAGAGAGGCGGCAAGGCCTTGGGTGGGTAAAGAAGGCGACAGACCAAGTTCTAGTTTTACCTAAGACCTGTGATTACCTGGCACAGATTTATGTCTGGGCTTTGCTTCCCTCATCTGTGCCAGGCACAAAGTAGGCAATTACATGCTCCTCCCTTTTCCCCATCACCCCCTTTGTCTACTACCCTCATAAACATTTCTGGTTACTCCAGTGACCACTGGTATTGCAAGGTCGGGCAAGAGAAAGTCAGTAACAAGAGGAAGACTTCAGAGCTCCCAATGAACCAGCCTTCAGATGATAAATTCACTTGTTGCTGGGAAAACTCAATACTAATTAAAGCATTCAGTTTGGGAAGTTGTGGTGAAGTAAAAAAAAAAAAAAAAAGTTTTTAGTTTCTTTTTGGGGGCTGCTGAAATAAAGGCAGAAAAAAATGCACAAGTTATAATAAAAACAAAACATGGTACCAACATAGACAGTTTCTTTTGT
The DNA here is from genome assembly GCF_004115265.2 of Rhinolophus ferrumequinum. Classification (NCBI taxonomy): domain Eukaryota; kingdom Metazoa; phylum Chordata; class Mammalia; order Chiroptera; family Rhinolophidae; genus Rhinolophus; species Rhinolophus ferrumequinum. The sequence continues at coordinate 22,167,950 of NC_046297.1, read as the reverse complement.
AGCCCTTCATAAAGGCAAGAAATTAGGTTCTGAGGGGTTAAAGTCTAGTAACTTTGTTCTTAATTTTTAAGATCAATTATTGTGTGACATAGTTGTTAAAAAAAATATGTTCAGATTTCATAGGGGGAAGTGGCAACCAATTTCCTATTTTTATTTCTTTAAGCTTTGATAATATGAGAAATTAGTGATTTAAAACCTTTATATAACAGACAAGGAGGTGAATTTGTATGTACTTCAGATTGACATGTATGTGGTGGAATACCTTTTAACACTGAGGATGAAAAACAAAATATTACCCAAAATGTATGTTATATCCAAACTCAGGAAACTCTTTCATTGTGCAATTTCTTCCTTCTTAATTACAGAGTAATATATACATTTACATTCACGCCAACATATAATACAAGTCTATAGCAGAGTAACATGGCATATAATTACCTTTTCCAAAAGAGGGAAGAGAGAGAGGCAGAAAATGTCCATTTGGATGGTACAAGTGGTCCATGTGCCAGCCCAAAACCGAGATGGGAGATGTGCTTCTATACCCTCTTTGTGGTGAGATGGGGGTTATCCTTATGCTTCTCTTCATGGCACTGTTTCTCTTCTAATGTTAGAGGAAAATCCAGCATTTGGACAGTATTTATGTATTTAACAAACAGGTATATAGATCTTACTGTGTGCTGTTTTAAGTATATGTCTAAGCACTTTACAAATATTAATTAATTTAACTCTTTAATCCTCATAACAACTTAATGAACTAGATAGCTATTTCCTTTTGTCAGAAGGAAACTGAGGCACAGAGAGGTTAGGCAATTTGCCCAAGATCACACAATTAATAATTGATGGACCCAGGATTTGAGTTTAGCAATCCAGTCTTTTTTCTCAAAAATATTTCGCAAATCATAGTGTCTTTCTTAAGGAATTTTTAAAAGAATATTTCTTTATAGGATCTTAACACCTTACAAGTGGACTTTAGAACTTAACCAACATGGTGGTGGGTATTCTTTCAGACTTTTTCTGTGCATATTAAATATACAAGATTTATTGGATATGTGTGTGTATATGTATATATGTGTGTATATATATTATTGATTGATTATATAAATTGATACATATAAATTTTTTTTCAGTCAATAATGACTAGTGATCAAGAATATCTGAATTATACAAATCTCTCCTTTTAACCCATCCCACTCATAATATGTCAGTTGGACGTAATTTAATGAACCGTTCCCTACTGATGGACATCTACATTGTCTCTGTCTATAATATAAATAATGCTAGTATGAATATCCTTGTGCTCTTGTGCCAGTGTATTTAAAGAACAAGTCCTCTAAAAGTTCTCACCATAGAAAGAAACAAACAAAAACCTGATAGCTATGAGAAGTGATGAATGTGTGAACTAACTTTTTTGTAATAATTCTGTGAGGGAGGAAGAAACTTTACCTGTCAAGTTTCTTTCGGCTGGTCTAATAATTAAATCTACATGAGACAGGTTAGCGAGAGAAAATAACCAAATTTACTTACATACAGACATATTGGAACCCCACATACATGAAAGAGTCAGAGACATATATATGGTATCCTGAGCTAAGGATGAGGTAAGGTGCCCAGGGCTTCAGAGGGGAGGAAGGTGGTTGCAGGAGAATAAGAGGAGCAGGTGTTCAGTAACTAGTAGTTTGCCCTGCCGTATAATTAGGTCAGAAAGGTTATCTCTGATAATCTCTTTTTATGGACAAGGCCCCTAATTTAAATTCTTCTAGGTAGTTAAGTGGGGGCAGAAGTTTCTTTTGAGCCCACAGTATCTGAGTTGCTTTTAGCTCAAAACAGTCCACATATCACAGAGGCACATCCTGGGTGACTCGTTTTGAGCCCTTACTGTTCACAATATATACATATATTAAATCATCACATTGTATACTTTAAACTTACACAAATGGATATGACAATTATATCCCAATACAGCTAGAAAAAAAAAAAGAACAAATCCCCAAATTGGAATTCCAAGTGTCCAGTTGCTTCTTTGTTGAGCAGGTGGATAAGGCATTATTAGATCTTAGCAGAGACAGCAGGATGATAAAGGAGGAGTCATAATTAGTCTTTTCTTCAAGTCTGTTTTCTGGTTGTTTATTTATAAAAGGATTTTAGTATTCTAAGGTCTTTCAATGAGGATGAGCCCCCCTAATGGATATTTGTTCCAGTGAAATAAATTTTGAAAAGAAAAGTCACCCCTCTCCCATTTTCTGGATGTATTGGTGGATGTCTCTTTGTGAGCAAAGTGTTGTCCAGCTGTTTAGGTCTCTTCAGACCATCTAGTTGAGCTTGTGTGATGAGCATCCTAGAGTCACATTTGCATGTGAAACCATCAGTTATTATTATTATTAACCCAAAGTCTCCACATATAAATTGTGCCTTCATTTACTGTTAAAAAAAAGAAAGAAAGCATTACCAACTACATCTTCCACAGCACTTTATGTAAAGTCCATCATAAGAAACCTTAGAATGTTTCTGCGGGACCTCACTTTCCCGTCTGCTTCCTCTTCCCTTCACGCTACCCTCTGGCTCTTCCTGCCAGGAAATCTGCTACAGCATATCTGCTACCCACTGTGCTACCACATTCCTCTTTTCTTTGGCTTGGGTTTTCTATTTTCTTTTTATTAAACTCACTTTTTTTGTGTGTGTGAAAGCATTTCAGATCCTTTTGAGAAAGAAGTAAGGTATAAAAGTAATCTCTTCATTCAGCATCATTGATAAATAGATAAAACAAAGGTTTCAAAATAGCCATGGTATAAGAAACAGAAGAGGACAGACTTTAGGCTCAGACTTTTGGCTAAAGTTGTGTATGAGTCCCAATGCCACCCTTCACTACCACTGTGGTTTTGGGCCAGTCTTTTCATCTCTAAGCCTCAGTTTACTCCTCTGTAAAGTGAGGTTAATAATACCTGGCTCATGGGGTTTCTTTAAGGATTAAACGAGATGCTTAGAAAATTACAAACGCTAATTAAAAAACACTAAGGTATAAATCATTGTAAAGTATAGCTCATATCATTTGCAAACAAGTAACCACTTTCTCAGTTTCTGTTGGGATTTCATTGTATTTTGTACTGGTACCTTCACACATCACAAGGAATTGCAAGACCTGGTGTGCCAGTGGGCTCTCAGCAGGGCCCGCTCAGCCTGAGCAAAAGTGACTCTCCCGGTGGAGTAGTATTGTAATTGTTTTCATCTGCAAAACATGCATTTGGTTGTCAGTTGTCCATGGTGACGGGGGAGGGGAAAGCATGAATTAAGCATAAATAAATGCTAATCTATGGACTCTCACCACCCCTCTCACATCCACCTGCCTTTTGTTTTCATTCTTCCTCCTCTCCAGGGCCACTGCCCTCGGAATCCCCATCATCTCTTCATCTGGACCCCTTCAGTGGTCTGGGTCATGGAGTTCCCCATTCCAGCTCTTCCCCCCTCCTCACTTCCTACAGAATTCTCTCTCGGAAGTAGAGATGTCTTTGTGTCCTGTCTCTGGTTAAAAACCTTTCTACAGCTATAAATAAATAAAGCTAGCACTGCTTGGCATGACATAAATAACACCCCACAAAGTACTTTTCTAATCTCATTTCCTGCCCCCCTCCCACACTAACAGAGGTTTCTAACGTTTTGAAAAAGTTTTCTACGTAAAATTGTTTACAATATCCTCTTATTTCCACCCTCCAACTTTTTATTTTGCAAATTTCAAATCAGAAAATAATGGAAGAATATCCTAATTTACATTCACTAATTCTTTAATATGTTGCCACATTTGTCCCCTCTTCTACCCCCACCCTTCTCTTTTTCATTTTGGCTGAAGTGTTAAAAGTTGCGTTCATCGCCACACACCTGGCATGTACTTGTATCTCCTAAGAGATGGATGTTCTCGGCATAACCACAATGCCATTATCACGCCTGTAAAACACACAATTCCCTAATACCATGTTCAAACATATTCACATTTCCTCAATTATCCTAGCATGTGTCATCCTCTCCCTTCTCCCATCTAGGATTCATTCAATGTTCACACATTGTGTCTCTTCAGTCTCTCTTAATATGGAATGGTTGTGCCCCATCCCTCTCCCTGTAGTACTTTTTGAAGTATCCAGGCTAGTTATCTTTAGTGCACATCATGGATTTTTCATTTTGTTCCTCTAATTCAGCATTTCCTATAAAGAAGAAGTTAGCTCTAGAGGTCTCTGTCTCTTTTAAAACAACAATAACTGAGCGGGGCACCGCTTGCCTCCTTTCCTTTTTCTTGCCCACCTTCAGCAAGAGTGGTCCTGATGAGCATGTAGAAAGCCTCAGGTGCAGCAGGCAGAGCTGCTTGATCCATTCTTTCAATAAATAGTATTCTCAGAGCACCTGCTCTGAGCAGGCATTGTTCTAGGTACTGGGAATCCTGCAGTGAGGAAACCAATGGGACCTGCCCCGACAGCTTGCAGTCTGTTGGGGAGATGACCAGAAATAAACCAGTATGTAATGGAATGTAGGTCGTAATAAGAAAGATAAGACTGTAAAGCATGGGGAATGGGCAGAGCGGAGATCTTTTCAATCGGGTGGACCAGTGAAGATCTGTCTGGGGGCGGGGTAACATTTCTGTCCAGGTCTGGAAAACAGAGAGCTAGAGAGGCGAGAGAGAAGGAGAAAGGAAGGGAAAGGGCAAGGGAGGCGAGGCGACTGGGGGGAAGCGATGGGGCAGCCCCGGCCCTGGTGTGGTTCCTGTGTCCTGTGCGCGGAGCCGACCAGCCTGGGCTCCTCCCCTCGAGCTCGCTGTGCGTTCTGGGGTCCGCGCTGAGAGGCCTTCCGGAGTGCCGTATTCCCTCATTTATATAGCACTGCTTCTTGGAGGGTGGGGGTGGGAAGAGGGGATTGGGACTGGTAAAAAAAAGAGTTCGCCTGTTTATTTACAGATGAACTCCAAAACCCATCTCGCTTATTTCCAAATCAACTTTAAAACCCATTTTCATTTTAGAAACGTTAGCATATGAAAAAAAAAAGTGCTGTTTTGAATCAAAGAAGTACTTGCTTCCCCTTTATTTTGGGAACTACAGCTGGCTAGTTTCAGAAAGAGGTGTGACTGTCCTTCAGAGGCTTCTACCTCAGCTAATGAAGTGATAAACAAGTTGAAGGGCCAACTGGAAGCCTGCAGGACAAAATGCAAAAATGCACAGATGGGCTGTGGCAGCAGTTAAGAGAGAGCCTCTTGAGATTTCTTAGAACAGTTCCTCCCCCAGGAGGTATCCCCTAATTCGCACTACTGCCCCTTCCCCAAACTCTTAATCATTTTCCCCTCCTCTAAAGTCCCAGGCAGTGGTAGCCAAATTCTGCTTCAAAATTACACAGATCACATGGGAGCGCCCTGCCACTACTGGACCCCCAGAGAATTTCCTGGAAAGAGTCCAGGGAATCTGTTCTGTTGAGTCTACGTGATTCTGGTATTCCTTCAGGTTTGGGAACCACTTGCCTATAGGACCTTTTAATGGAGTTCATAACACATTTTGTTTTGTTTTCAACTTACAGATTTGACTGAATCTATACTGTAAGACATGAAATCATGTCTGATTTCAATTTTTAAAATCATCTTTTTAGTCCCCAGGGTGCTTTGTGTGGTGCTGTACACATCCTAGTATCAATTAAATAAACAAATAAGAATTTAGCATTTAGAAGGATGGTTATGTCCCTCTACACTGGTCCAGCACAAGACCCCTTCTGTCCACTGTTCTTCCTCTGAAGTTGTATGCACAATCATGGCTTGCTGATGCCATCATTTGTGCCTCTGGCTTTGCCATCTCTCCTCGTTTCCACACTCACGTATCTTACTGGGAAGCCTACTGGATTTGATCATTTGGATGTTCCTACAAGCATCTTTTCTTCCATATCTGTGTCTCCTCTTTTATTTCCGGTCTTGGTGAGGACCACCACCATTTCTCCAAGCCCCAAGCCACATTCAGTTGGAGCCAGGTTCTATGCATTCTAGTTCATAATCATGTTTGCCTTTGAAGCCTTAAGCCCCATCACTTCACCTTGCACATTGTGTCATTCATCTTGGGGGTGGGGAGACAAACAAACAAACTGCTCAGCTTTGCACCCAAGTCCAATTCCTGGCCTTTCTTACCTGCTCTTTGGCTACAGGGTTTTACATTACAGAACTAGTTCCCTGAAGGGATCAACTTGAAATAGTTCCTAAAGGGGTGAGATTGTACTAGTTCCCTAAAGGGACTGTGTTATCACAGGGTGAGTACTTTCCATGTGAAATTCCTTCTTCCTGGAATCCCTTTACTGACTTTGCCACCTGGCTGACATCACTTCCATTTTGACTCACAGAGCATTTCCTTCAGGATGCTTCCCCTGACCACCGCCTTTTCCTCTTGCCTGAGTTAGATGTCTTTTCCTAGGTCCAGTGTATCCTCTATCGTTGACTCTTCACTGTACTGTAAATTTTATTCACACATCTTTACCACAAGAATATGAGCATCTTTAGAGCAGGGATTATGTCTTGCTGCCATAATGTTGATGCTCAATAAATAGTTGTTGAAAGAATGAATGAACAAATGAATACACAAGCAAACTGGTCTGTGAGCAATATCCACATTTGAGTATGTTAAACTATCTAAGATAAAAATAAAAGGATATATTTTTTTTTATTCCTCATTAATGGAGAGCTTTCGGTGGCTTGAAGCCAGTTCTAGAATGGTAAAACAATGTCAATGCTTTTATATTCCAACAGGAAATATGGGATGTATAAAATCAAAAAGGAAAGACAATGTGAATGACGATGGAGTAGATTTGAAGACGCAACCAGTACGTAATACTGACCGAACTATTTATGTGAGAGATCCAACGTCCAATAAACAGCAAAGGCCAGTAAGTAGATAGTCTCAGGGGAGAATTCCCACAGCAGGATGAAAGCATGGCTGCGTAATTTAAACACCATATCTGTAACATGTGCATGCAAAAATCACATCAGTTACTTTGGCCTCAATTTTTTATGTGCTTTGTAACTAAATCCGTTAAAGAGCTTGTGACTATTTGAGGGATAACCAGGGCATTTTAAAGTTAAGTGGCCTTTGATCACTTTCTTATATGTAGAGAAAGTCATCTTTCCTAGCACTGGTGCGAATACCCACTCTTTATATATAAAGATATACATGTCTATCTGAGCTTGTGTGAACTTAGAATAGATAGTGAGATTAGTGCAATGGTCTGGAAGCAGAAAGAAATGCTGCATTCTATTCAGAAGCTAAAATAGGCGCCAATACAACCTTTGGCATATCATACTTTATTCGATCTTGTCATTCTTCAATTAATGAATAACAGTACAGATAATGAAATTATCATGACTTATTGTAATTAAAAGATTAAAAAAAAAACACAACACACACACACATCTAATTCTACCTGCTAACCTTGGGCAAATATCTGTACCAGAAATGTTACATGAGTGATGCGCTATTTGATGCATTTGAAAATACTTGACACAGGAAGAACTACTATCACATTTCATGGAAAAGAGGAACAGAGCTTTGGATAACTACAACCTTAAATGCACTTTATCTCAGATATTACATCTTTTCCATCAATTCTGTCACTATATATATATATGTATATTATTCTGTAGCTTGGTTTTAATGGAATTCTTCAGCACTTAAGCTGGAAGCAGCTTATTCCAAGTTAGCCCAAATGCCTTTGTTAAGTGTTTTTATAGTTTCTCTTGTTTGATATGTTTTTAAATGCCTCGGCATTCTAGAAGTATATTATTGTTGTCAAGCCCTTCAGCCAGCCCTTACCCCCACTGTTCTCCATTATCCTACAGGTATAACATATGTCAAAGTCTCATGTCATCATTGAATTCGATAAGTCATTATTGACCTTCTTACAAATAAGTGGAGATGAAGAGTGAATATATTGTACATGATGTTTCTGGATAGATAAATTAATATTGTAATTTTATATTGAAACTCAAAATGTATAAGATTATTAACAGCTTTAATAATTTAGTGATAAATACATATATATTTTTAAATTATATAAATAGGTATAGATGTAGAACTATATATTATATAAATAGGATTAGTAGAAAATAAAATGATATAAGGAATTGGAGTTACAAATAGTTTTCTTATTATAGACTTCAAAGGTCTCATAAAAAGGACTTGGCTTTTTCGGGATCACGTATACCAGATTTTACATTTTTTAAAACTCTTTTTTTTTTTTTTAATGATGAATGAAGATACTCTTTATTCAAGAAAGTAAAGGAAAATTGTACAAATGTACACACCATTTTTCCTCTTGTTAAAAGTAAAGGACGTTAAAAATTAATTTAGAAAGCAGAAGTAGTAAATATGTTTGAAATCTTTCAATTCCTGTATTTTAGTTTGTGCCTTCTGTGGTTACAGATGCCCTTGTTTCACCAGCTAGTTAGTTTGGCCTTATTCCATGGCCATAGAGGACATTCTCAGCTCTGGCCAGATGTGCCAAAATGCATGGCCTGGATTGATTAAAGAGGAGCTCTGATGAGAGGGTGGGGCTGAACTGATGCAAATTTAACAACACTCTAAGGAAAAGACATTTTAAAGAAAAAGAGCGGTGCTAGATGAGTTGCATATATGTGTTTCGTTCTTATAAAGATGTATTAAAACATTTGTAAACCAAAGACTCTGATATTTGAAAATTATCACCTTTCAAAATTATTTAATTAGTTTTTCATCTTCTAATTATTTCCTCTAAGTCATTTAAAATTGATATACATTCTAATTATGCAAATCTAAATGATTAAAAAAATTAGTATAAAATTCTTGAAGTAAGTATTGAAGGATAATACAGATCCATGATTTTTCTGATATCGGAAAATATAGTAACCCCTCCTCCCCCCATATTTGGAGATTTTTATGGGCTAACTTTCATCAGAAATTTAAATTTCAGTACAAAGTGTTTTGGTCCCATTTCCTTAAATCACTTTAATCAAAGAGAAAAGTTACATAGTTTGTGAGTATAGGTCTCTGACAGTACCTTCCATAAAAGGGTCCTAGAGGTCTTTTACATCCTCCTCACTGTCACTGACAGAAAAAAAAAAAAATAGATTTAAAAGGTAATTGAGGTGGCCTTTTGCATCACCAGACCACCCTTCCTAATAATTCACCTTCAACTAAAATAAAAAGGAATGACTTGTGTCCCCATGATGGAATAAGGGTCAGCCATAAAAAGCCTGAATGGGTTAGGACTTGTTCTCAGGGCAGGGGACAGAGCCCTGAAGTCTAGGAAACATGGAGATCAGCAGTTCTGGACTGGGGTGGCAGTTCCACAAGGTCCCCGGGGCTCCAGATCACTTCTGTCTTTGCTTTGCTGTCTCTGGTACCTAGTTTCCATGGTTGCTGAGACTCCAGCCTTTACCTACCTGGAGGGCAAAGCAAAAGACCAGCCAGCCCCAAGGCCCCACACAACCATTTTGTTTATAGATACACTCTTTCCCTCCATCTACCTAGAATGGTAGAGAATTTGGAAGCATAGTCATTTTGCTGGGCAAACTGCCTCCCAAACAATATTGGGGCTCTATTACCAAATAAGATGGAGAGTGATGACTGGGTAAGCATCTAGCAGCCCCTGCCCAGAGCCCTGTTCTTTTCCTGCCACCACAGGCAAATGATCACTTTTAGAAGGAAGAGCCATGCAGGTCGTTTTACAGAATTTTTTCTCTGTACTGCTCTTCTTTCTGGCTTAATAAATTACCAAATATAAGCCTCATTTGTTACAGTTAGAAAAATGATATAACATACAACAGGAATGTAAGAAAAGCTAAACAAAAAATTTTTTCTAACAAATATTCTCTCCTAGGTTACAGAGTCTCAGCTTTTACCAGGACAGAGGTTTCAAACTAAAGGTATGTTTTCATAGCAGCATGGTGGTTCCTCTCTCTTCTTTACTGTTAGAGATACTAGCAAAAGTAGTTGTCCCGGGTGTCTTTATTTATTTATTTATTTATTTATTTATTTATTTATTTTTGTAGAAAAATACACGTAACATAAAATTTATCATTTTAACCATTTTAAGTGTACGGTTCAATGGCATTAAGTACATTCACATTGTTGTACAACTATTACCACCATCCATCTCCAGAACTTTTTCATCATCCCCAACTAAAACTCTACACCCATTAAACAATAACTCCGATCCCTCCTCCTCCCAGCCCCTGGCAACCACCATTCTACTTTCTATCTCTATGAGTTTGATACTCTAGGTGTCCCATATAAGTGGAATCATACAGTATTTGTCCTTTTGTGACTGTCTTATTTCACTGAGCATAATATCTTCAAGGTTCATCCATGTTGTAGCCAGTGTCAGATTTTCCTTTTTAAGGCTGAATAATATTCCATTGTATATAGGCCACCTTTTGTTTATCCATTTCATTTGTCACTGGACACATGATTGTTTCCTCCTTTTAGCTATTATGGACAGTGCTGCTATGAACGTGGGTGTACCATTTCTTAAATATAGAGTTGGAATTAATTACAGTTGTAGGTCTGTATTTGCGATAAATACTGCATACAGTGTGCACAGCATGGTACCCGCCCTACACCATGTAGGCCCTGAGCACCACTAGGAAGGAACACATACCATTATTTCAGTCGCCCCTCTTTTCAGTGTATCATCTCATCCTTTGTGACCAATGAGGTTAAAATGTTTCTTCTGATGGGTTCTTAAAGGTCTTCATTTGCGTCCTTCTTTTTCAGATCCAGATGAACAAGGAGACATTGTGGTAGCCTTGTACCCCTATGATGGCATCCACCCAGACGACTTGTCTTTCAGGAAAGGAGAGAAGATGAAAGTCCTGGAGGAGTAAGTACCAGGCACTCTGCACCTGCTGTCCTTTCCCCAGGTCCCTGCTGTTTTGCTTCCCGTGCACAGCATAGCCAGATTCCCCTCTTGTGGGCCCGAGGCCTCCCAGCCTCCTTGCTGCAGGAGGGCTAGGAGTGGAAGGAATAGGGCCAAAGGAATTTTCCTCTGAAGTTTACCTGTGAGTAGTCTCCAGAAGGTTTCCCTTTGAAGACAGAAAACAAGTTCTTTCTTATCCATCTGTGCCACTTTAAGTAGTTTGGGTGTGTGTGGAATTTGCATGTTGTTTTAATGCCATTTTTATTTAGCTATATTCCTCAAATTCAGACTGGGTTTATGGGTTACAAGTGGATTGATTTGGCTCTCTGCTGAAGCAGCAGTCATCTTGGAAAAGTCCTTACTCAGCAGTGTGGTACTTCTGTGAAGACATTTGGACATCATCATTTCCTTGACCCTGTCCATGCTGTCTCACAGACCTGTGACCCTGTTCAGACTACAGGGGTTGAGAACAGTACTGAGAATAAGGAACTCCAAGTGTCTTAATTCTAGCTTGCTTTTCCTACTGATCTTGCATACATTGTCACCCTGGCTTGCCAAGCAGGGTTAGAGGAGGGAGACTCCTTATTAACTATAAGGTGTTAAGTGGTTGAGAGCACTTATGTTTACAGGCTGAGCATGAACTTGGGCCTAATCCTGGCCCTGCCACTTATAGCTGTGTGACCTTGACAAGTCACTTCAACTGAATACCTTAGTTTCTTCCCTTATGAAATGGGAATGACAGTGCCTTCATCATAGGTTGATGTGAGGATTCCATGCGTGTGTGCATACGGATACACATAGTATAGGCACATAGAGGCACGGATTACTTTCACTTGTAGTTCTCCTTCTCTTGCAGACAAGGATCCCGTCTTCATGTGGGAATTTGAAGGGGAACATAATTGAGCCTCCTAGGGACCCATCCATTCCCCTCTCTGTCACTGCCACAGCCTCCTCCTCAGCTCCATGCTGAGGGCAACAGTGATGAGGGCTACCTGCTAGGAATTATTTTATGGTTTTCTATTTTTTTTCCATGGTGTCCATCTGTGGAAACTACATGTTTTAACAAAGGAGTTTATAGCATAGGAACAATGGCTCATTATTCCCTTGACTTCCATTCCTATAAGAATCTTAAGTCATTTTTTAGATATCCTGGGGGGGGGATTACAAACTTTTTGCTTCTGCAGGATGGGAACCATTGTCACCAACTCTTGTTTGTGCAGAGTTGAGCACAGTGACTCACAAGTTGTGAGGCTGTTTTCCTTTCTTTCTTTTCTTTCTTTCTTTCTTTCTTTCTTTCTTTCTTTCTTTCTTTCTTTCTTTCTTTCTTTCTTTCTTTCTTTCTCTCTTTCTCTCTCTCTCTCTCTCTTTCTCTCTCTCTCTCTCTCTCTCCTCCTTCCTTCCTTCCTTCCTTCCTTCCTTCCTTCCTTCCTTCCTTCCTTCCTTCCTTCCTTCCTTCCTTCCTTCTTTCCTTTTTTCTGCTTCAGTCTCTGAACGTATTTCTATTTCAGCAAGAGGAGTGAATTTTCTCACTGGATTCTGATGTTCCAGGGATCTTCCCCACCCTCTCTCACTCCCCAAAACAAAACCTTTAGATAATTGCTGTTGTAGTTCTTGAGTCATTGGACCACACACACCTTTGATGTGTGTTTCTATTCCAGGCATGGAGAGTGGTGGAAAGCTAAATCCCTTTCAACAAAGAGAGAAGGTTTCATCCCCAGCAACTACGTAGCCAAAGTCAACACCTTGGAAACAGAAGAGTGAGTTCTTACATGTTATCTTTCATGGTTTTGTTTGCTGCATTGGATTTCTTATTTATTTGTTATCTTTTTCTTTCCCTGGAGCATAACACCCATGAACTGTTAAAATATCTTCTCAGGTGGTTTTTCAAGGATATAACCAGGAAAGATGCAGAAAGGCAGCTTTTGGCCCCAGGGAACAGCCCTGGAGCTTTTCTCATCAGAGAAAGTGAAACATTGAAAGGTAAGAAGTGGCTTAAGGCTTCTTATAAAATGCAATTTAGGAAATCATTCTTAGAAACTATTCTGGAATTCTTTTAAAAAAAGGATATGCTGTGTTCTGGTAATGAAAGTTTATAGTTTGATATAAATATAGTTTGATAACAAACTCAAATTGTTAGTTTTGCTACTAAAAGTAACATAGAAAACAGACATAATTATGACCATTCCTCCCCATGCTTTATGTTTGCTGAGTCTCTTACATTATTATTTAGAGTAAATCTTGAAATTTTAAGGGAAAGGAAATCAAAATAACTTTTCAATTCAGCGAGATTTAAAAAACTATCATAAAGAAGGAAAATGGCACTCTCGTTAACTTCATAGCAAACATGCTAGCCTCTTACCATGTAGACTTTCTTTAGGACTTGGAAAATTATATATGTACATACTTAATTTATGTATTTTATGGCAACATGTGTACTATGGTATTGTATAATGTAGATCTTACTTATAAGATATAGGTATAACCTTTCCGTGTACTTTTTCCCCAACAGGAAGCTACTCTCTGTCTGTCAGAGATTATGACCCAGTGCATGGTGATGTTATTAAGCACTACAAAATTAGAAGTCTGGACAATGGAGGTTATTACATCTCTCCAAGAATCACTTTTCCTTGTATCAGCGACATGATTAAGCATTACCAAAGTAAGTAAAAACTAAAGGTCGGACCAGACAAAATATGTTTATTATGGTAAATATATGGTGTCAAACTTGTTTATATTAAAATTTTTTATTTATATTTTTATTCATATTTCTTTGGGATAAAGTTGAAGGATCATATTTTATAATTGATTCTAAATTCATCTATAATTACATATACATTCAAAGTCAGATTTGATCTTCGTGAATAATTATTGCAGTCCTTCGTACCTCGTCCCTGCTGTTTAACAGTTGGTATTTCAGAATTATGAAGAGAAAAATGAATATTATTTTCACATACTGCATATTTTTACAACACCAGAATATTTAGAAGTGACATGTCATTGGTCCTGTGTCACCAGTGCCACTCTGCCAGCCCCATTAAACTGAACCCATGGCTAGCCTTTAGGTTTATTCCCAGTGTGATTGAAGTCTGTTGTAGTGGGTCGCTGTTGTTACTGCTTATTTCTACAACCTGCTCGAAGGGAACACGCACCATAGGTTTGCTTAGGCCCCAAAATATGGAGAGAGCAAGGTACTCCAGATTTTGTGGAATCCTCCTCCCTCTCTGTCATCCCCATTCACTTATTCGTTCAGCATGTGTGTTGAGTGCTTGTTATGCTCTGGCCCTGTTCTGGTCCCCTGGTGACATGACCAAGCCTGTGCTATTGTGCCCTAATGAGCTTATGTGGGCTCAGCAATATGAAACTACATTTTAAGTGTGACAGCCTGTCAGCCTTTGTTTATCTGCTCGTTATATTTTTTTGTTTTGTTTTAATAGATTAGCCAGACTAATGAATAAAATCAAGTATGTTTTAAATGGTCTTCCATTCAAGAGTTTCAAAAGTCATTATTACAAAAAAGATACCCCCATAAGCATTTTAGGTTCATGACTATCGCAAGTTGGAAATAACACTAATAGTCGAAACTTCTCTATAGATACTGGTAAAATACAAAGCATGATGTTTTTAACCTTTATTTCCTCTTTCAAATTAGAGCAGTCAGATGGCTTGTGCAGAAGATTGGAGAAGGCATGCATTAGTCCCAAACCACAAAAGCCATGGGATAAAGATGCCTGGGAAATCCCACGGGAATCCATTAAATTGGTGAAGAAGCTTGGTGCTGGACAGTTCGGGGAAGTCTGGATGGGTGAGTGTGTGGCCTTGATGCCAGAGTCCACTGTGGAGGTGACAACAGGAAACATAAGGGCTCAAGCCAATTGCTATCACTTTTCTCAGCTAAATACTTAATTGTGTCAGAAGCATCACTTCTTTTGTTTTTCTCTGTCTACCTGGCACCAATAACTGGTCTACAAAATAATTTCATTAGATTCTTCCTCTTCCTTGTGACTTAGTAATTCTTTTTTAGAATGAACGTCTCTGAGGAAGAGGGTAGTGGGTATTTATCTTAACTGTTCTGTCTCCACTTTCATGATTCTCTCATTACCAGAGTCTCTGGACACACATTATAAGTACAGGAAATTTGCTTCTATCTCAGGGGAAGGTGCTCTTAGTTACCATCTTTGGTAGTGGGTGTAAGGAAGCCTCACATTTATTGCAATCTCTCACCAAGAAAGTTTCTAAAGATGCTCCAGGTGCCGTCATTAATGAACCATTTCTTACCATTAAGTACTGCCTTCCCAGGCTGGCAAAATCATGGCAATGGCTTTCTCCAGGGGATTTCTTTTGCCTGTCTATCTTTTCTAAAGTTTTTATAGTGAATGTGAGTTTCTTTTGTGATATAAGACACTCCCCCCCACCTTTTCTAAAGCATCATGTTTTCTTCATGGTTCTAACTGAAAATGCAGTTACTTCTGGAAAGGATAACATGCTACGTCATAAACAGCTTACTGGATCACTCTTTCTGTGCCAGCTTTGTATGTGTGAAAGCAAACATGATTTCTGAAGAGAAGAAAGGGTGGACAGCTTTTGAAAACTGTCCAGCCCCAGCTGAGCAGAAACTAAAGCCTCGTCCGGCCTGTTGCAACCACGCGGTCATTTTACTTCCTGATCCCAGGGTTTGTGAGGGTTTCCTCTAAAATCTTGGCCCCTGGGATCCCAGCTTTGCCCATTTTTTCCAGGTCACTCTACTTTAGCTGGAGTGTCTTTTAAATATGGCAGATAGCAACCCAGCATGTAATTAATTCTTGCTGCACTGTAAGTCTCTGTGAACATATTTACAGAATTCAGGTAAATTATAATTACACACCTCACATTCTTCATTGGGTTGGCATATTTCAGAACCAGTCTACAGTGCATATCAGGCATTCTGCTTCCATTCCAAACAGCAGATTCATAGGCTGAGCGCTCCCTCGCTCTAGGTGTGGTCTTTTTTCATTCACGCTCTGTTGCCTAAGTCATATATTATCCTCCTCCCTTCTCTAGCTGCTCTTTTTTTTTGAGGTAAAATGCATGTAATAAAATCAGTCATTTTAAGGTGAACAATTCAGTGACATTTGCTACATTCACATTGTTGTGCAACTACCACCTCTATCTGATTCCAAAATGTTTTTATCATCCCCAAAAAGAAACACTGTATCCATTAAGCAGTCACTCCCCATGCCTTCCCCCCTCAGTCCCTGGCAACCACCATTCTATTTTCCGTCTCTATGAATTTGACCAAGTACCTCATATAAGTGCAAATGTATAGTATTTGTCCTTTTGTGACTGTCTTATTTCACTTAGCATTATGTCTTCAAGGTTCATCCATGCCGTACCATGTCTCAGAATTCCATTCTGATTTAAGTTCTGAATAATACTCCATTGTATGGATACACCACAGTTTGTTTACCCATTTATCTGTTGATGGACGTTTGGGTTGTTTCCACCGTTTGACTGTTATGATTAATACCGCTATGAACATTCATGTATGAATTATTGTGTGGATAAATGTTTTCATTTCTCCTGAGTATATACATTCTTTTAGGAGTGAAATTCCTGGGTCATATGGTGAGTCAACATTTAACTTTTTGAGGAAACATCAAGCTATTAGCTGCTCATTTAAAAAAAAATGCTGCCTTCTTTTTTTCCCCCTGAGGTATTTGTATTTATTTCTTAATACATGTTTTTCAAATCCACAAAATAGGGGCAGGAATAATAGTATAATAAACATTGTATACCCTTCATCTAGATTCACCAGTTAATATTTTGCAATATTTGCTTTATCTTTTTTACACATACACATACACATACATATTTTATTGTTGTTGTTGAACCACTTGAGAGTAAGTTGGAGACGTGATGCCCCCTAAATACGTAAGCATGTGTCTCCTCAGAGCAGGGCCATTACCTTACACAATAGTGATGACATTAAAGAAATTTAACATTGATACATACTATTATGTAATATAAAGTCTATATTCAAATTGCCCGAATTATCCCAACAATGTCCTTATAGCTCTCTAGAATCATATATTTGCATTTAGTTGACATATTTTCAGTCTCCTTTAGTCTGAAACAATCCCTTAGCCCATCTTCATCTTTATGATACTGACATTTTGTATAATACAGGTCAGTTGTTTTGTAGAATGCCACTCATGGTTTTTTTGTTTGTTTGTTTGTTTTGATGTTTACTGTGTTTTGCCTCAGGTTATATCTCTGTGCATAGATAGTACTAAGCGATGCTGTATCCTCAGTGCATCCATCAGTAGGCACAGAATATTAGTTGGTGATTTCTTTTTGATTTTTAGGAGGTCCACCAGATTTCTCCATTTTAAATGTTACTTTTTAATTCCCTTTTGTAATTAAATAATAATCTATGGGGACGTTCTTTATGATTATGTAAATATCCTGTGCTCCAAAAGAACTTCCCCCAAATGGTTTCAGCATTATCTGCTCATTTTGAATTCTCTTCCCTCTTGGAAGCTGTAACTTCTTTAAAAAGCTGCAACCATCCTTGTCCTCCTCCCACACTCCCCTGACCATGTCTCCTCCAGCCCCACTGGCTCACTTTGGTAACCAGGGGCTCTGCCTTCTCTCCTTGGCCTCCTCTTTGCAGCCTTGTCTCTTTATTTGAGAGTATTGGCAGGAAAATACATGTTCATGATTACATTTAATTGTCCTCCAGGTCTCTGAGTCCACCTGAGTGCACTTTCCTTTCTGTATTTACCATAACTTTGAGTGGGGAGGAGATGACAAAATATGGAGGGGGAGGAAGAAGAATGGGAGGAGGAGAGAAAACAATGCCCCAGCTATACTGTGTCCACAGGCCCCCTTCTATAGAAGGTGCACCCTCTACATACATTTTCATCGATTATCTCATGTACTCGCTGTAATATCACTGTGAGAATTAACGTCATCTGAGAAATGAGGACACTGAGAACCAGAGAAACAACTTGCCCCACATCTTTCAAGGCGTGAAAAAGCCAGCTGCTCTGGCATCCCAGAGACCTGGACTCGCTTGCTAAGCTATCTACAAGTTAATTTAAGGTCCCTATCCTCAGTTTCCTCATCATTAAAATGGACAAACAAAATTCTCATCAGTTGCTGAACGGAAAAACGAGATTGTGTAGCTGATGTTTCCTACAGAATCTAGCTCTGTGCACTGTTTTTTATTATTTTCATTTTACAGTATTTGACTATAGGCTCTGGAAGCTATATTTCAATGGATTTCCCCCACTTTTAATCATAAATTTAAAGTACAAATACTCCAGTTAGACCTTCCTATGGATATTTTCCAACAAAGGAATTGCTTATCTGTCATGAAGGGACAAATAGAGGGAGCTTAACTGGGTGTACTCGTTGGCTCTAAAAGTGTAGCCCTGCATATGAAGTGATGGTTTGGAGTTTTGTGCCAACCTCCTCATGTTCAGCTGTGAAGCCATGATTAAAACATCAAATTATGTGCTATTGACACCCGAGAGATAAGAGATGAGATCTGCTGGTCTGGGAGTTCTCACTTTGACTTTGAGGAGGAAGAGATTATGATAGTCCTCCTGTGCCTTCTTAAAATTTTCTTGAGGGCTACTAGCTACTAGTGAGTAGAATGGTAAGCTCTTTACCAGCTGCAAGATGGTGGCACACACAGGTGCCACTTGCCAACCCAACTCGTCCATGCCAAAGACACTGATGAGGGTGTGAGCTGGTGGTGTTAAAGCAAGAGCAAGGTAGCAGGGGCGGGGGGAGGGTCACAAGGCTGAATAGACCTGCGCACAGCATAGTTCTGTCATGAGTAGCTGAAGCCTGCGCTGAAATTGTCACCTGGAGCTCAAGCACATTCGTCCTTTCTGGGATTGAGAAAACCTCTTTGCTTCCAATTCTAGATACATTAAATTCTCCTGCCTGTTTCTCACCCTTTCCTGTTCATGGGCTTCCAACGTGCCACATGCTAAGTGTTCAGACTGATTTTTAGCACTTTTATTTAGCATGTACCCAGGGGGTGCCTGGGAGAAACCAAGATTTAGAAGAGGGGAGAATGAGGCATTGGAAAATATGTACCGTATTTTGCCCTGTATAATGTGCTCCCGTGCATAATGCACACCCACGTTTTTGGCCCAAACTTTCAGGGAAAACATCTTTCATTTTAATATTTTAATTCAAATATTTGTTTGTTTACATTTAGGCACTTGTTTTTGGTATTATAAAGGAATTTTAGCATTTTTTAAAAAATATATTATGGTACAAGAAATTTTATGTAACAAATAAACAAAACACAAGAACAGATACAAATACAAGAAATTTTATGTACTGGTAACAAATTTATGGTATTTACACATCATAGAAGGCCAAGAACTCTACTTCATTGCAAGTTCGTGGTAAGTTCAACAAAACCGATTATCATATTCCAGGGTATTATTTTGCAAACGGATATCATTATTGATTTCTAGAGTTCCACTTTTAACTCATAAACATAAATTAAAAAACGTAAAACATTTATATAGATATGGAATTAGTACTACCCATGTATAATGAGCATGCTTATTTTTGTCTCACAAATTTGGGCAAAAAAATGTGCATTATACACATCAAAATATGGTAATTGTTTTCTCCAGAATGTTACTTTTTATTTAAACTTTTTGAAAGAGGGTAAAATCTTGTGACAGTTTATCATTTGAGCAGCTTCGCTAGTAATGTTTTTTTGTGTGTGGTAAATACACATAACATAAAATTTACCATCTTAACCAATTTTCAGGGTACAGTTCAGTACTGTTATGGACATTCACATTGTATAACCAACTTCCAAAACTCTTTTCAACTTGCAAAACTGGGACTGTATACTCTTCAAACAACTGTCCTTTCCTCCATCTTCCCAGCCCCTGTCAACCATCATTCTGCTTCTGTCACTGTAAATGTGACTACTCTAGGTACCTCACAGAAGTGAATTCATATAGTGTTTGTCTTTTTGTGTGTGACTGATTTATTTCATTTAGCATAATGTCTTTCAGTTCCATTCATGTTGTAGCATGTGTCAGAATTTCCTTCCTTTTTAAGGCCAAATAATATTCCATTTTTGTTTATTAATTCATCCATCGATGGGTACTTAGGTTGCTTCCACCTTTTGGAAGTTGTGTGCTGCTATGAATATGAGTATACAAATATTTTTGAGACCCTGCTTCCAATTCTCTTGGGTATATGCCCAGAAATGGGATTGCTAGATCATTTGGCAATTCTATGTTTAAATTTTTTGAAGAACTGCCACACTGTTTTCCACAGTGGCTACACCATTGTACATTCCCATCAACAGTGCACAAGGATTTCAGTTGCACGACATCCTCACCAACACTTGCTGTGTTTTGGTGGGTTTGTTTTTGTTTTTGTTTTATAATAGCCATCCTAATGAGCATGAGGTGGTGTCTCATTGTGGTTTTGATTTGCATTTTCCTAATGATTAGTGATGTTGAACATCTTTTCATGTGTTTATTGGCCTCTGTATATCTTCTTTGGAGAAATATCGAGTCAAATACTTTGCTCACTTTTTAATTGGGTTATTTGTTTGATTTGCCAACAATGTTTTAACAGAGAGAAGCAGCAGAGGCTCATCTGAAATGGGGTTATGATAGAACCTAGCTTTGTAGGGATGGTGTAGGATTGAATGAGATGATGCAGGCAAGTACTTAGCCCAGTCAACAACATTCAAGGAACCCTTGTTACTATGAAATGTTTAATTTTATTATAAAGAAAATATGGTAAAATTAGAGCAAGGACTATGAAAGAGAGGGGAGAAATCATCCAGGATTTCCCCACTCAACACAAGTTGTTTCTTGTTTTTTTTTTTTTTACTTAATCTTTTTATTTTGAAATAATTGTAGAGTCACATGCAATTGTAAAAAATAATACAGAAATAAAAGCATGTGTCCACACAAACTTGTACATGAATGTTCATAGTAGCATTATTCATGATAGCCAAAGAGTGTAAACAACCCAAATGCCCATCAATTGATGACTTGGTAAACAAAATGTGGTGAAGCCATACAATGGAATATTATTTAACAATAAAAAGAAATAAAGTACTGACACATGCTACAACATGGATGACCCTTGAAAACACTGTTAAATGAAAAAAGCCAGACATATAAGGACCACGTATTATCTGATTCCATTTATATAAAATGTCCAGAATAGATAAATCTGTAGAGACAAAGTAGATGAGTGATTGCCTCGGGTGGGGGAATGGAGGCTGGGGGAATGGAGGCTGGGGGAGTGACTGTTCATGAGTGTGGGGTTTCTTTGGAGGGTGATGAAAATGTTCCAATAATTTATTATAGTGATGGTTCCACAACTCTGAATATATAAAAACCAATGAAATTTATACTTTAACTGAGTAAATGGTATAGTATATGAATTATATTTCAAAAAGCTATCATATATATAAAAGAAATAATACAAAGAGATCCCGTGTAACCTTTAGGGGGAAAATCCCAGTTTCTCCCAATAGTAGTAACATCTTGCAAAACTATTACAATATCACTGCCAGGATATTGACAGTTATAGTTGTTTGTTTTTTAATTGAGCTTTTCTCTTTCTAGTCTTGTATTAAAGAAAGGAGAGAAGAGAGGGAGCGAGGGAAGAATGGAGAGATGGAGGGAGGAAAGAAGAGAAGGGAGGAAGGGAAGGAATGAAGAAAGGAAGGAAAAGAAAGACAGAAAGAAGAAAAAAATAGAAAACTTTGATCCGGGATGTTTTCCAGATATGGTTCTGTAAATTTAGCTATCAGTCAGGGAGCTCCTCCTTAGCTATTGAAATAACATCAATATGTTGAATGCATTTATCAGAGAAATACTGGGAATAAAAGAAAAACATAGTGATTATTGATGTTATGCTACAATTTAGAGGTTAGAGGATGCCCCCCTCCCATGTGTGTTTGTGCATCTCATTCTGACTGTCCACCAGCTGGTATAACAGCAAAGTCTGTGCAATTTAGAGCTGCCAGAAATTATCTTGTATTTCTCAAAAGGATAAGCAGGCTAATTTTTCTCATTGACAGAAAAAGAACAACAAATTAAATATTATATCACTATTAACCAAGTAAGTTAATATTTTTATAAAGCATGTGAATGGTTCATATATTACCAGTCACATTTTATGGTCTGAATTTTTTTGTTCTGAAATACAGTGAACAAATACTAGGAAGTGACCTGTTCTGGGGGCTCAGGATAGAAGGGGTTGCATTAAAGAAAGAGGAGTTTCTCAAGCTCTTTCCTCTTGGTGTGGTGATCCTCTTGACACATGGCTTGGTGACATCTTTTCCTCCATGGATTGTTGAACTCCAAGGGAACTGACTGATCAGTGAAGCTAAGGATGATGTTTCCTGTTACCCCTTGGTCTATGCAGAAGGTTTGTGAAAAAAAGGAAACTTGTTTTGAATTGAATTTTGCTTGATAAATTTTCATTCGAGCCAATTGCACTGAAATTAATCACCAACCAACTTCCAAAATCAACTACATGCATCTTTTTAAAACCAGCCTCCATAGGTGCTTTTTCTCAAGTTAGTCACACGTGCACAATTTGAACTTTCTCAAATTGTCACATCAGTTTTCTTTAACTGTGGTAAAGTGGCACTCCACAAGAAAATCTTTACTGCTTTCAAAAGATTTTTTTAAAATCACTTTTCATCTGCCAACTCAAGTCTCCATGACTAGGTGAATTAAACCTACACTCTACCGGGGAACATCTTGGTAAAGCACAATTTGATCCTTAGTGCTGAATAAAAATCATGATGAAAACCTGCCCTATTGTTTAAATGTCACTGCCCTAAGACACCATTAAGTGGAAGCTGCTGCCACTCTTGGGCTGTTTGACACAGCTGTTTTATTCACTGTTCATCTCAAACTCCTTAACAGCATTGTAAATATCTTTAGCCACTGCAATATTTCCTGATAACTTTCCTTCCTACCTTTGGAAAGCATTTTTTCTTCATCCTTTACCCATAATTTTATGTTATGTAAAAATCTCAATGAGTTCCGTTGCTTTTATGACATAGGAGAATAGTTTGGGTTCTTTCTCTTTTATTGCCATGTAATATCACAAACAGACAGAAAAGTGTGTACAACACAAATATTCAACATCACAAATAATTGCAAAATGAAAACTTGTGTGGTGACCACTGAGATCATACAATGGAAACTTGCCAGCACCCAGAAACCCCCACTTATACCTTTCCAGTCACAGCCACGCCTGTCCTCCAAAGGCAACTGCTTTTCTGATCTTTGCGATAAGGTCCTGGCTTTCCTTTAATAGTTTTGCTGCTTTTGTATGTGGGGGTATGCATCCCCAAATAATAGAGTTCAGTTTTGCCTGTTTCTGAACTTTACACAAATGAATCAGAGCAAATGTACTCTTTTATTATGTCTTGCCTCTTTTATTCAACATTATGTTTGTGAAATTCATTCATGTTTTTGGATGTAGCTACAGTTCATTCATCCTCATTACTATATAGTATTGTGTTGAATTTATGTTCAAGATGTACAACAACTTATTCATTGATTTATTTATTATTTATTTTTTATTTTATTTTATTTATTTATTTTATTTATTTATTTTATTTATTTATTATTTTATTTATTATTTATTATTATTTATTTATTAACTATTTATTGATGGAATGGAGTTGCTCTTGGGTGTGGCTACTTTGAACAATGCTGCTAAACATTTCTGTGCTGCTGCGAGGGTACATGAGTTTCTCTAGGGCGACCAGGTCAGGATTTGCTGGATCATAAAAGTCTGGCTCTAAATACTGCAAACTTAATTTCTCAAGTGCTTGTCCCAGTTTAGACTCTCACCAGCAATGTACAGGAGGCCCAGGTCGGCACAGCCCTTGTGCGTGCGTGTGTGTGTGTGTGTGTGTGTGTGTGGAAGGGGGTGGGGTAGACACTCAAAATAATTGCACTTAAAAGGAGGTTGCTTTATCAACATTCTTCATTGGCCCCTTGGGGATATTTTTAAAGACAGAAGAAGCTTTACAACTGAATTTCAGTGGTGCTCAAAAAGAGTACAAAAAAGGCCTAGGGGAGCCACCCTGGTTGGTCTACTGAAAGACATGTGCTCACCAGCACTCTAATTTTTGTCAAGCTGGGTGGTGGTTTCTACCTATGGCTTCATGTAGGCATTTCTGTGATTACTAATAAGATTGAGTTCCTCCCATATGTTTATTAGTTATTGGGATTTTTTCTTTTTGAAATGCTCATCAAAGCCTTTGCCTGTTTTTCTTATTGATATGTAGGAATTCTTCATATATTCTAGATACTAGTTTTTGTCAGTTACATGTATCAGAGAAAGTGTATTTTCTTGCTGTGCTTTGCCACAGATATATTCATGTAACTGAGGTCTTATTTATAAACTTTTACACAAATTTATAATGAAATCTTCTTGATTCAAATGCAACATTAAAAGACTTGTTGGTGGCATTTACTTTAAATTTACTCTTAAGAGCCATAAGAAAGGTTATATTGTTTGTAATTATGCATTTAGATAGCAAAACAATTTAATATATTCACAATTCCATTTTGTGTAGTTGTAGCTTTTGAAAATGACAGTTTTTTTTGTCAGTTTTCTATCATTTTCTTATCCATAATTCTAACACTTATTTTTTAGCATTCTTCATTTTGCTGTAGGTCACTGCAGGCTACTAAGTACAAATCAAAGTTAGATTTAAAAGGAAAAGTTTTAACAGAGAAAATAGTGTTAATGATCAGAAGAAAAATTGTTAACTATGGTTGACTGTTGGCTATAAACTAATACTTTTTTTTTTGCCCATTTGGTGGAGTGGAAATAGAAATAATTTATTTTCCTTTTAAAAATAATTCTTTTTGTTTTTCAAAAAAAAAATGATGCATACAGTAGTCCTCCCTAGCCCACAGGGGACATGTTCCAAGACCCTCACTGGATGCCTGAAACCATGGATAGTACCGAACTCTACATATACTATGTTTTCTTCCCATACACACATAACTTTTCACTTAAAAGAAGCAATTTACAGCTTCTACTTGGCATAGCCGAATTGCCAGCATCACTATTCTTGCGCTTTGGGGCAATATTAAATAAAATAAGGATGACTTGAACTCACAAGCACTGCCATACCAGAGCAGTCAATCTCATAACCAAGATGGTTACTAATTGGCTAACAGGCTTGGAGCGTGCACAGTACGGAGACACTGGACAAAGGGACAGTTAACGTTGGAGCAGATATGGGGACAGCATGAGATTTCATCAGGCTACTAGAGCAGTGCACAGTTTAAAATTTATGAATTGTTTATTTCTGGAATTTCCTATGTAACATTTTTGAATCTTGGTTGACTGTGGTAACTGAAATTGCAGAAAGCAAACTACAGATAAGGGGGAACTACTGTACTCATTCACAAATTTAATCAAAATAGAACAAAAGAATGTAAAAGTTACCCCAAATTCGACCACCCCTAGATCATCATTGTTGATGTTTCACTGAGCATGATTCCAGTCATCACAGATAATTATGTGGCCTGAAAAAGGAGACGAGACACTATACATTACCCTTTCTTAGAGTTGTATTTTTCTTAGGGCAGGTACTAGAAAACTGTAACACACCAGGTAGAGGTAACGCACAGGGAGCTTGTGCTTCCCGGTGGTAACCAACAGCCACTCCCTCGTCATCTTCCCCCCCCACACACTTCTAAAACAAACAGAGGAAAGAAAAGGAGAATGTTTTTATCTATACTTCTGCTTTGCCAAAAACACTGAGAAAAGGCTTTCCCAGAGGAAAATCAGGCTCAGAATTAAGCACATAATTGCCGCACGTCTCAAAAAAGTGGTGCCTTGGGGACCTCTGTTAAGGAACCAGTATTTCCCTAAGTGTGCTCCATGGGGTGTGAAAAGGTACATGAAAAAGTGTTCTGTGGTCAAGAAAGTGTGGGAAATGCTGAGGTTAGCCAAGTCAGACAGGTTTCTTTACTGAAGAGCTCTCCATACTTCTGCTGCATCTCCTGGGTGGGGGAAGGGTGTGGCAGGCAGTGGTCCCCAGACATCAGCACAGAGCCCTTTGCTTGGGTGGACAATCACCCAAGTCCAGTTCTCTTTGAAAACTTTGGGAAATGCTTATTTGACTCTAGTATGTTATACTTTAAAGTTCGTATATATAAATAATTTTTAAGTGCAAAGCTTTTTCTCTGATTATAAAAATAATATATATTCACTATAGAATATTTGCTAAATAGTTAAAGGTATGGTGAACAAAATTAAAATCACCCATAATTGCACCATTGGAGATAGCCAGTATTTGGTGTATTTTTGCGTATTTTCTTTCAGAAAATGTGTGTGTGTGTGTAGAGCTTTGGTGTGGGTTTTTTTTTTTTTAATCTTGGATAGAGAACATTTCATTAATTAGAGGAAAATCTTAGTCCCTATGATGTAATGCATATAACATTTTTAAAAAAAACTATTGCTTTATAAAAACCTTTTGATTTTGGAATAATTTTAGATTTTTTTGTAAAGATGACACAGAGAATTCCCATATACCCTTCACTCAGCCTCCCCTAATGTTAACACTATATAGAATTTTATATGTTTTCTTCTATCTGTAACTAAATTTTCTTCTAACTCTGCATGAAGTTTTTGGATTTTCGATTTGATACAGCATGCCCTCCCTTCTTTCTTCTAGGTTACTATAATAATAGTACCAAAGTGGCTGTAAAAACCCTGAAACCAGGCACTATGTCTGTGCAAGCATTCCTGGAAGAAGCAAACCTCATGAAGACCCTTCAGCACGACAAGCTGGTGAGGCTCTATGCAGTGGTCACCAAAGAGGAGCCCATCTATATCATTACGGAGTACATGGCCAAGGGTGAGCTCCCTCTGTCCCCCCGTCCCCGCGAAAGCCTAGTGCTGTTAAAAGGCTTACACCTCAAAAAGTAAAATGTCTAGATGTTCCAGTAATATTCAAATAATTCTAATTATAAAACAGCGTGCTCACCACCGAAAAATCAGAAAATATGGGAAAACAAAACATTTTTATAAACCACCCCCTCATAAGTAATCTATGTTATAAAATTAATAGTCTTCCTATTTTCTCTGCATTTATCTCCATATTTATATTATCCCTAAGAATAGTATCCAATACCTACTAGGCCCCCAGTAAATATTTGTCAAATAAATAAATATATATTTTACATAAGAGTATTTTTATTACATATTTAAAATGTGAGTTCTCAGAATCCTAAAACTAGTTTGTTTTCCTCTTTAGCATTGTCTAAATGTTCAGAGTGTCACTTCAAAATGTTAACATTTTTAAAACTTGTTGAGGTTGAATTCCTCCATAACCATAGCATCATTGAAGAAGAGGTTTTAAGCAACCATCTTTTCTCCTGTTGCTTTCACCATCAGATAAAAAGGTTTATAAAAATAAAAGATAAAAATAAAAGATAAAAAGGCCATCCTTCTTCCTTCAGTTCAGTAGAGATACTAATAAACTGCCAAATAATTTTTTAAAAATCTTCAGAGGGAATGAAGGAAGAAAAGAAATATAAGCAATAATCCAGAATTAACCATCATGTCATGCATAATGGAAATTATAATGTGATGCCATAGCTGAAGAGGTTAGAAAGATGAATATTTTCTTAATATATGTTAATACTTCAGAATGTTAGTCACTCAGAGTCCTTTCAATAAAGAACATTGTTTTTCTTTTTTCGTAAAAGGAAAAAAAAAAAAGACCTAGCCCATATGCCTTAGGTTGCTATAGTCCAGAAACCAGTCTCAGGATTACACACTTAGTAGTTCAGTAAATACTAGTTGAATTAATTAACTAATAGTGTTCTTAATCATAAATGTAAATAGGAGTTTCTCCTGATAATAATGCCTAACCTTAATTGAGCATTTACTATACACCACTGTTCACGATGCTTTCCCTGGTGATCTCACTCAATCTTTCCAGCAATCTGAGGGCTAAGTACCATTGTTCTGAATTGTGAATAAGGTAGAAGAACGTTTATGGGGCACTTACTACCTGCCAAGCGCCATGGCACATGCTTTAATCCATCCTCACAAGGACTCTGATATATCTACTAGGACATGCCCACTGTCTGGGGACTTAGACCAGGCAATTAGCTTGCCCAAGGCTGCCCTCAAGTTAGCACTTTAAAGGGAAAAAGCAGATCTTAGAGATGAAGCCATAGGAAGCAGGAGAGTTTTTCTGTGGGCACACTCCCTTTTAGGTAGGTCTAACTTTTTTCTAAGCACAGCTTGGTCATCAAATACTCACCGAGCACGTAGGGTATATGCCGAGTTCTGTGCTTTTGCTGGACACAGATAGGAGCCAAGCTAGCTGAGTACCTGCTAAGGGCAGGCCCGCTATGGTGATTTGCTGGTTTTTGTCTCAGAGAAGCTCTGAAGATCAGGTGGCCGCAGTAAATGTATCTTGGGGTCAGGCACACAGTGCTCTGAAAAGCATTGCTCTCAAGACACTTGTAGTGTAGCAAGAAAAACAGTGTCTACCATCACCCTTTTTTACCTAGAACACAGGTGCATTTCAGATCAGGTCAAAAGTAACAGGTTAGAATTTGCTTGGGTTTGACCAACCTTAGGAAAAGGCACTATGACCATACAGAATTGCAAAGCCAGTCGTTTTGTGGGGTTACTCCCCCCATAGTAATGATCATTTGAATTTTATTTGGACTTGTTTTCTTTTGTATTTGAGCTACACTAACTTGTTCCTCCTCTATCAACAGGCAGTTTGCTGGATTTCCTGAAGAGCGATGAAGGGGGCAAAGTGCTACTTCCAAAGCTAATTGACTTTTCTGCTCAGGTGGAGTATGAAAAAACCAGTCTGCATGTAAATTTGCAAAGACCTCCCTGCTTTAGTGTCACAGTGAAATTATTGTTCCAGAAGAAGGCATTTCCTTTGAATGCTTCCCAGAAGCATTTAGGAGCATACTTCCTTAGAGACAATACGGGGTGTTTCACAGAGAATGTGGATGCATGTGTCATGTTGACTTGGATGTCATCTTTAACACAAGTCAATCTCTATATTTATATTCATGTCTGCACAAGTGATAGAAACAGTGTAGCTAAATTGATCACTTGGCCCTGCCCTGCATTTTGGAGAAGTTATTCCAGGCAGTGTAAGCACAGCACCTTCTAAATGATGCCTATGTATCTAAATTACTGATGCAATGTTCTGATACATTTAAGTCCTCGGGGTTCTTGAAACAAAAGAACAATATTACTGTCCTACTCCCCCCTTTAAGTCCTTCTCTGTTGTGTATGTCTTTAAGGTACTGAGAAATATTCATTTATAATATTTCTAGAACTAGCCCAGAAGTTGCAAATTTGTTTACATTGTAATCACATTTCCAGAAGTGTATTTAAGAGCAGAGGTAAATTACCCAGAAATCCAGCAATGTGCCTGGTATATCAAGGAAGTACATATTTGAATGATGCCAGCTACTGACTTTGAATAGTTTCATTGTGTTGGTTAGTTATGTTCAGTAATTTGTTTGTTTCTCAGTGTTGGTTCATGTTGGGAAGGCTACATACCATAAAACCCAAGTAACACAAGAGATTTCCAGAAATTCTTTATGATCTTCATTTCTTCTTACTCCCATTTCTTCCTCAGACCCTCTTTTAGTTGGGAAATTGACAAGGCCTTCTTGGGAGATGAGATCAAAAGAATCAGGGAGTACATTCAAGTAAGGTAGGATCAGAACACATACTCTGTAATCCAATATCGTGGGCAGAGCTGGAGTTCAACAACCGGAGACTGGAATTTGTGTCGTAGCTCGGCCACTCAATAGCCATGACATTTTCAGGAAGCCCTTTGCCTCTTTGGGTTAGTTTATTCATCTATCCAGTGGGAATGGGAATGCTTACTTTAAGGAGATGATGTTGCGAGTCAAATCACATGAGTTTGTCTGGATACAAGCACTTCAGAGCCTGTTTGTGGAAGCTGAGGAAATCCTGTGGGTGACATTCCTTATCATTCAGCAAAGGTATGTGATGACGTCATCTCACTCAGCCCTCATCTCACCTGCTAGAACTTGGTGAGTTTAGTAAGTTCCTTATCCAAGTAGGAAATTCAAATATCATCTGGAACTCCACTATCTAACATGGAAATAAGCACAATTGCTGTGGTACAAATGGAGGAAGGGAAGGGTCCAGCAGCCCTGACTTTTTACCCCTCTGCTCAAATTCTCCAGGTGGGCTCCCTGGAGTCTCTATGGGGCTGCCAGGGTCTCAGGACCACAGTTTGAAAACCATTGCCCTGCAATAGGAGGAAAAATGACTGATGGGTGCAGCTCTTGATACTATGCAGATAGGGAGTCAGGAAATGGAGAAAGCAGGAGTCTGATAAACTCGTACCACACTCGGCACAGCTAAATGAGGCTGGTGATTTGGGCATTTCCAATTGGATGAGAGAACTGAGGAGTATAACAAAGGTTTGTCACACCTGCTCCTCAGAAAGGGAAAGGGGCTGACAGGGACATAGAAATGTGGGACACATGGCCTGGAGGCCTGAGTGGTCGCAGCCTTTCTACTCTGCCTGAGGGCCTGATCTGTGCCTATAGTTCTGGATGGTAGAAATTATGCACATTGAAGTGTGTCCTGTACCTGGAGAAGGACTTGTATTTGATTTTGCATAGCTTATCTCATAAAACCTTATCTTAATATAGTCAAAGTTTTAAGTCAAGGCCTGTGTGTCCTTTAACTTCATAAATTACTATTATTACTACAAAGGGCAACTTTTTCTAACTTAGAAATGAGTTGGCGGAAATGTTGCTTTCTAAGCCTTTGTAGCTTTCAAAGTAGAGAAAGTATCACAGAGCCTGGCATTGACCATGACTTTCAAATTGTAGGTTCCAGGAGAGGCCGGGGGCAATCAAGGCCACTACTACTGGTCTCCATCTAAGCCATTGTACTGAATCCAGCTCATGCAGGATGAGCTCTTATTTCTCTGTCTCAGGGTTTCTTTCCTAGCAGTGAAGACTGGGAAGAATTAGTGGAATATCTAGTTTAAGTGCCTGCAGTGTTAGGTGTCATTGGGAGAGTCAGCAGTCAGCAACACCCAGGAAGTCCCTAAGCAAGTGGGTTCAGCACAAAATGCATTTTCCTTACAACTGAATACCATCTCCTTTTAAGTTCATCTTTGTTCATGGCACAAACCTCACCCAGACTCTTCCCCAGTCTTTCCCTCAGGGTGGAGCTTGTGGAACCATCTGTTGCCTCACCCTTAATTATCATTTTCACTGTAATATCCATAACACGAGGAAGGGGCCTGAATCTCCATCTGAAATCACATACCTTACACATCCGCTTTCTGTTCACCACACCCGATAACTGGTCCTGCTGTGATACATACCATCAGTTCCCTTTGTGACTGGTACTACCCAACGCCTGTCCTTCTCCTTCATACACCTTTCTGAAATGATCTCTCTATGCGAAGAAAGTCAGCTCTGAATTTTTCCCCTTTCCTCATCATGTGCCGCCAATTAACTTTGTCACTTTTCCATAGTAAATAACATGAGAATAGTAGCTATTAATAAAGCTGGCCCAAGGCAATGTGAGGATACCTGGTGCCCGGATACTTAATAATACAGTCTGCCCTATACCTTTTCTCCACTTGACTATTTAGAGTGGAAATAGGTAAGGCAGAAGAAGTCCATTTGGTATTTGACAACTAGTAAGCTATAAAATATTTTTATACTTTCTTCCATTAGCATTGTCAATAGCATCAAAGCGTTGGGAAATTGAGTGTTCACAAAGAATGTAGTTCAATTCAGCGGTTTTTCACAATGGAAGATTGACAGTAGAAATAAACCAGTTTACTTAATCCCAACCCAAAAGAATAAGGGAACAGGGCTGAGGGGCAGTGTTGGGACTTTTCCCACAGTCTGTCCTCTGGCCTCTTCTTCCCTTCCCCCACGCTCTATTTTCCCCTTACCCTTCTCCCCCTGTGCCAGTCGAGACAGGAAGTGGGGTGGGTGCACACGATAACCTCAGTTCATGTGAGAGCTGGTTTCATCACTTCCTGTCTCAGGATGAGTTCTAAAAGACTCTTTTGAGCCCAAGTATAATCCATACTTCCAACCCATCTCTCAGCCCCGACTAAAGCAGCTTTACCCAGTGCTTTTCTTCTTGTATTAAATGAAGCAATTTTATGCTTTTTGTGCTGAAATAGGAAAGTTACCCCTTTGAAAAGGAAATTTGATACTTTCAGAACAGAGAAATTTTGCATAATTCCCTTCCAGCCTTTGCCTCATGTAAGAGAAGAAATGAACTTGGAAAGACTAGGGGTTGAAATATGTGGGAATTTCCTTCAGCTGAAGCTGAAATGAAATCAGCTTCAGTAGACTTGTAAAACTGAGAGGAAAAAAGTGGAAAATTCACAGTTGCAATATGGACATCAGATAAGTCATCTTATAATTCAGGCCAGATGAATCAAAGCATTTCTTGCTGTTTGGTGGCAACCAAAGTTTGAAGTGCAAATATTACCAAGAATGAAATGGACAATTAGGTATGAGTAAAATTGAAATAAAAACTGAAAAATCAAAGTGGTTGTTACAATCATGGCAACAGGTAACATTTCTTTAACTCCTTCTAATTGATAAAGCACTTCTACTTCCATCAATTTGCCCCACAAACTTGAAAGCATTTATACTGTTATTTAATGCATTTTACAAATGAGAAGGTGACCTTGAGCTTGTCCAAGATTACAGAACTGGTAGGTAGAATTGATGGACTTGATCCTGGGTCTTCTGACTCTAGGTAATTGGTTCTTTTCTCTGCACCCCGCTGTCATTCTATGGTCAGAGTTGCTCCTATGATCATTTTGTACCTGACACTATGCTGACGTGGATTTTATTTATCAGAATTAATGATATCCTCAGCTTTTTTTTTCCTCTAAAAAATCTCTGTTGCTAAGACATAGATCTTTCCATCACATAGTGTTAATGC
Source organism: Rhinolophus ferrumequinum (assembly GCF_004115265.2). NCBI lineage: Eukaryota > Metazoa > Chordata > Mammalia > Chiroptera > Rhinolophidae > Rhinolophus > Rhinolophus ferrumequinum. Next base: position 22,135,052 of record NC_046297.1, on the reverse strand, counting down.
TCAATATATATTTTGTTCCCTAGTATTAAATTCTAAGTCACATTTAAGTTGGAAATTGGTAAAACAAGGAAGGTAGGAAACCTCAGTCTACCTTCAAGTAATTCTCAACCTTTTTGAGTAGGAAGGTCTTTTGACATCAGAGCTTTTTGAGTACTCCCTCATTATAGTATCTTATCACTGAGAAAACAATATATAGGTTGGGAATTCTTTGTAATAGTGCTAGGTTGGACCCACCAGTCTGTTGGTGGTAAATCAGGTCTGAAATGTCTGGAGGGGGTGTTCTGGGGAAGTGTCTAGAGTATTTGCCAATACTATCAGATGTGGGTCTCCTTATTTTGTCTCTTTGTAAAAGGTTCTGAAAAGATAAGTTAGGTTCTCATTTTCCAGCTCACGGCTATCCTCCACCCCTTCCCCCAATAATATCATGATAAGGTCACAACTTTATTTTCTGAACCTTTATTGAGCTTTGATTGATATGTCATCACATTTAATTGACTTAAACTGAAGGAAGAATTACATTGAGATGCTCAATCAGATTCAGTGGCAAGTAGAAGCCTCAGGTGACAGACTTGGTTTGCATTTCATCCAGGAAAAATGCCAGACCGGATCTCCGCCCCACCTCATATTTAATCTCACCTCTTTACATAGGAATTCTCACACCTGACTCTATATTGAGGGCCCCCCGCACCATTCCCAATTCTTCTTCTAAGCACAAAAGCTTCCTCAAGGGGAAATGACCAGCAATAAGGAGATAATTAATTCCATGAAATAAGCTGAGCCAGACTACACTGGCTGAAGGGGCTATACAGCCAACAGGATGTGATGAACCCCAGTGTGTATCAAAGAGCGATTGCTTGGAAGCCATTCTCAATATAAAATATAGACATGACGATTGAATATGAGAATCGCCTGTAGAATATGAGAAATATCAGTGTCAGTTTGTAAATGGAGCTGTTGGTGATGTTATGGTAGAGAGAGCATTGAGCTGAGAATTGGGAAACCTCTCTGGGGAAAAACGGGCCCAAGGTCCTTGCTCCTCTGAAAGAAGAGGCACAGGTTAAGTCTCCCACAGTCTCGACTCTATCATGACTCAGACAGTCTCCTCCCAATTAGAATACCTACGTGGATCGTCACCCAAAATTTGTAATTAATGATTTTGAGTGTATTGACATAAGATTTTTTTTTTCCCCTTTCTTCCGCCTCCCCTACCCCCACCCTCACTCCAGTTCAAGCCATTGTTTCTCAATCTAGTTGTGTAGGACACAGCTCCCTGGCCCATGCTGGTATTATAAGCCTTGTGCTCCCCCCAGCTGAGGCAGTCGGTTGCCAGTCATCGGCTTGGCCACTCACAGCAGCTCCCGGCAGCTCTCGCCAGTTGCTAGCTGCTCAAAATGGTTGCTGACCACTTGTGCTGGCTGCCGGCCACTCATACTGGCCACTGGCTGCTCGTGGCAGCACACAGTAGCCCATGGCAGCTCACACTGGCTGCCAGCCACTCACGCTGGCCACCGGCTGCTCCTGGCAGCACACAGTAGCCCACAGCAACACTCAGCAGCCCATGGCAGCTTACACCAAGCTCCAGCTCCAGGGAGAGCTGTTGTTCACAATCTTAGATGTAGAGGGCACAGCTCACGGGCCCATGTGGGAATCGAACCGGCGACCTTGGCATTAGGAGCATGGCGCTCCAACCACCTGAGCCACCGGGCCGGTCAACATAAGATTTTGACATTCCTCTAAATAAAGGAATATAAATGTGTCACATGAATGTAGTATCCAGGTGTTGAGAATGTAAATGCTCCATTTATCTTTTTTGAATAATGAGTTTTAAGACTGAGGCTTAAACTTTGACCATGAAAACTTACAAAATGGACAAGTGAAACTAGAGTTACTGTCAGAATTTCAATACTGGATAATATGCAGTTTCTATCTGAAAAAGTTGAAAAAATAGGAAACTGTCATTTAAAAATAGTATAAAACAGGAACTTTTTTTAGAGGGGGGAGGGTAGATGGTAGGAGGAAGGTGTTTAGCTTATTTAAGCAGAAGAACCATGACTGGTTGTTTAAAATAGCAAATAAGGCAGAAGTTATTCTTGTTTCAATTTTGATTGGATAACTTTCTAGCACCAATAAGAAGCTTTAAGCTAATGTAAAGGGGAGGTGGTGGTACGTTTGATCTGTGTGTCAGCTGCCTCATATCTTGGTATTATTTTGTCCAGGGGTGGAATTTCTGGTCAGCACTACTGTAAGTCACAAAATAATTTCCTCTTTAGGTACTCGTCATGGGAGCCTTAAAGGCTAGAATTAAATTGAAATAGTTTAGGAGCAGGCAGAGTTCTTTACCAGTGTTCACAATTTAAAAGTGGAAATGAAAGAACTTTGAAGTGAGCGGCAGAGTGTAAATTCCAGCTTATCTTTGTCTTAAGCACTTGGATTGGTTTCCTTGTATTCCCCTCACCCTCTTGGTATGTCTTCCTCCTTTTCACCCACAAACACACTGAGCACAGCCAGGCATGTGCCAAGGATGGGATGAGCAACATGTGGGTCTCCCTCAAGGAGCAGATGATTTGGTGTGGGAGGCCGATAAGTAACAGGCAAGGGCAATGGACATGGCAAGAGCGTCTGGGATGGGCACTGCGGGCTGCTTTCAGAGCAGGTGGAACAGGATGGAACTCATTAGGTGGGGGTAGCAGCAAGAGGGTGGGCTTCCTGGAAGAGGTGACCTCAAGAGGCAGGGTTAACCCTGCTAGCCTGGGAAGGAGTTGAATGTAGGGAGGAGTCTTTGAATGAGCTTGGTGCATAAGGGCATAAAAAAATGTGTACAAGGGGGTGTAAATGGGAATGTGTAGAAAGAATGGGAGCAGGGACACTGAGAGAGATAGACATGGACAATGAGGAAACTGGAAGTATTGTTAACTCTTGAGTTGTGTAGGAGGAGCAGTCGACTGTTTTGTAGATAACTGAGAAAAATGTGTTTGAGAAAAACAAAAAATGATTATACTCAGCAAATAATCTCTCATATTTACTCTTTTAGTTTTCTTTTACCTTTGAGCAGTCAGTGGTTGCTGTTTGTATTTACTGTGATATGAATCCGTGCGTCCCCACCCACCGCGCATGTGCGCACACACGTGCTCGCTATAGAAACTGGTCCGTTTTAAGTATTGGAGAACCGCAGGGTGCTCCGCTTTTCTGCTCCCGCAGTTTTGTTTTGTTACTGTTCCCGGCCCCCCCCCCACCCCATTGTTTTATTTGTTTTGTTTTCTAAACTTGAGACTAGGAAAGATGAAATGGAAGAGGAATGGGAGGGTCTGTGTTCCAAACCAGAGCTCATCTTTAAAGGATACACTCTGAAATGGACAGGACGAATTCTAACTTTCAGATTCAGAGTTAGATTTCTGAGCACCCAGCCCTGTTCCTGTCCCTCCCTTGCCCCCTGCCCCCTCCCGCCAACCCAAAGCCCAAGAGCACCTTGGTCTGGGAGACCTAAATCCAAGGGAGTTTACACTGAGTCTGGAGAGAATTAAACTTCTCAACCAAGTGGCTTCCCTATGTTGCCCAGGAGGCAGGTATGTGGCCCGAGCTGTGAATCCATGGCAGGTTGCTGGGCGGGAGATTGTTCCTTATTCCTGAGACTAATGGGGAGCAATTAAACAACAAAGCAGGAATGTGATACCATGAAATCTGTGCTGTAGAGATTGCCCTGGCCACAGTGTATAAACCTGACAAAAAGGGAGGAAGGAAAGCGAGAATCCAGGGATCCCGGGGAGAGCACGGGGATGAGTGAAGTCAGTGCTCCACATCGCACTTGTGCACAAATAGAGAAAGTGAAGAATGACATTCGCTCGGGTGTTTGAAGTGAGCAGGAGAGCAATTGACATCATGAGCATAGGCTTTAGGTGGGTGGGGAGGATGCTGGCTGATGAAATCAGTTTGCTGGTTTTGAGGTGTCACGGGCACCCAGGTCAGATGTCCTGGGTTATCAGATATTCTAATATAAGAGTCTGGGGTTTGGAAGAAGGACGAGAGCTGATGAGAGTCCCAGGAGGCTGGTTCTGTGGACAGTCAGCAGGGGTGTGAGGAGGACACAGACAGAATGAGTGGAGGTGGCAGAGGGCAGGCAGCCCAGAGCAGAACCCTGGGGAACAGGCCGAGAGAGACAAGGGCAAATGCCAGCCTGGGGAGACCAGGGGCGTGGTCCTGGGAGACAGCCTAAAGGAGGAGACAGGTCCTGTTCAGAACGGAGCAACTGCTATTGGATTTTGTGACAAAGAAGTCCTTGGAGAACTTGGCTAGCCCATTTTCAGAGTAGTGGTTTAGATGGAAGCCAAACTCTTGACCTCCTTTCCCTTTCCTGTTGCTGGCTCTCCTCTGCTCCTGATTCCTTGAATCCTTTTCTCTGTCTCCCCAGCTTCCTCTCTAAGCCTGGTTGGCTCTTCTTCATGCTGTTACTCTTCCTTTTTTCTCCTCCACTTCCTCTGCGCCCTCATTCCTTCCCCAACCACTTCCCAGCCACACTTTTGAAACAGCTTATTTCTGTTGTTACTTAAATGGAATTATATATAGTCCTTATTTTTAAAAGCAGGTTCATAATTCATTTTTTCTATGAAGGAAAAAACATGAAATAGAATTATTTAAAGAATTACTTAAATGATTGGTCTTTTAAAAAATATGGCTTTGTAGTCTTCTGTAGAAAAAAATCTTTCTTCCCCCATCCTTGCAAGATGTGCTTCAAGACGTTTGTGTTACATTGCTCATGGGGTTTCATAAAATGTAGTAATTATTTTAAATTAAGTCACCAAAAGTAGACCTCCGTCCCCAATTTAAGGACAGTTTGTTGTCTTAAAAGACAACAACTCTGTTGTCTTAAAAGACAATAACTTATTTGTCTTAACAATTTTATTGTCTTAAAAGACAATAAGCTCTAAAGAGTTTATTTGAGGCCAGTTGGGCACCTGGAATGCATTTTCCCAGGTGTCATTGTGGTCTGTTCACAGCCACCACCCAGTATAGCAGAGCCTTGATTCAGTGTCCCCTGCTGGGAAATTGTCTTTCTGGCCTCCCTGGTACCCTATCTGAGTCACCTCATCTCTGCCTTGCAGACAGCCTGAGGTCTTATCCAAAGGACCGAGGGACCCAAGGGTGACAGAAAACTGGGTCGCCAGAGGGTCCTGAGGAGCCCCAGCAATGAGTGCCACCATGCAATCTCAGTCCCTCCCCACACCGAAACCCCTTCTTGGGAGGCCCCAACTCCAGTCCCCCAGATGCGAGTGTGCAGGGGCGGCTCTCCTTCCAGGAGGTCCTGGTGGCCGGGTGGCGGTCCCATAGGGTCCTCCCAGCCAGCTTTCTGGGATAATCGCTTCTCACGGCCCTCCCGACTCCATGGGGGCCCTGGTGGTTCCATGGTTCTCTCTTCTTTTCACCCTCCACCCCACAGTTCCCTCTGCCCCTGCAAAGGAGAAGCAGACCTTCTCCTTTGTTCTTCCAAAATAGATCTCCCTTCTTCTGCCCATCATCTCTCACCTGGACGATTGCAGTTGCCTCTTACCTAGTGTTGCCGGATTGGGCAAGTGGAAATTCAGGGTGCCCAGTTGTATGTGAATTTTGGGTACACTATGAATAATTTTTAATAGAAGTATTCCCTTTGTATTTTACCTGGCAACCCTACTCTTACTGCCTTTCTCCTATCTATTTGCTGTCCTCTTTCCAAGCTCCACAGAGTCCTAACAGCCAATTTGGTACATTTATTTTTGCATTTTTTATTATAGTCAAATATACATAATATAGAATTTACCATTTTAACCATTTTTCAGTGTACAGTTAAGTGACATTAAGTATGTCCACATTGTTGTGCAACCATCACCATCATCCTTCCCAGAACTTTTTCAACTTTCTGAACCGAAAGTCCCCACCCATTTAACACTAACTCCTCATTCCCCTTCTCCCCCTGCCCCTGGCATCCCCTGTGTTTTTTATTTATTACCTGTCTCTATGAATTTAACTACTCAAGGTCCCTCCTGAATTGGATGATTTTGCATCCTAGCTAATCATCTTCAGTGGAGTCCATCACACTTGTAAGGAGTCCCGATGCCTGTGGACACAGCTCCCCAGCATCCTGCCTTCTTCAGATCTGGAGCCCACCAGGCTCTTTCCTATCTTAGTTCCTCTTTCCAGTCCACTCCTGGAAACTACCCCTTTGCTCCGGGCCTTGCCCCACCTCCTGCATACGCCCTAAAATAATTCCATCCCCTGCCCCGCTCACTCCATGCTTCTCTATCATGGCCTCTTGTTCATTTCTTTCATTGCACTTACTGCCGTTTGAATGTTTTGGTAAGTTCCTGTTTATTTTTGTATCTCTAGCACTTAGCACAGTGCCTTGTATATAGTAGGTGCTCAGTAAATATTTGTTGAATGACTATATTGGCCAAATTATTATATTCAGTTTAAAACACGAAATTCTTTTTCTATGCTTCAGACAGCTCTGAAGAAGTAATTAGAAGGACGTGTTTTTTTAATGTTCTCTCAGTCACTGTTCAGGTGTGTTTACCCATAAAATATTTTCCTGATAATATTTCTTCTTCCCCTTCCTCTGTGTTTACTTTTCCACACAAAACTTACCCTATTGATCAAAGTAAAAGTGAGAAAAGAAGGATGTAGAATATAGTACCTGGGCTTTTATGAAAAGACAAAGAGGATTCTTTGTTTTGCATACTCTGTAAAGAACGCCAGGAGCAATGAAAAATTATAAATGAAATATTTAGCACTGAAGCCCGTGGTGGATGCATTTAATTTGGGAAAAATGCAAAAATGAACAAGTTTTACTCTTAGAGTGTCATTCAAGTCCTCTGTGGCCTTTTCCTTGGCATCGGGACAGCCCTTCATCTGCTCCTGCATGAGCTGGCAGAGGCTATAATGCTGAAATGTGGGTGATGATGGGGCTGGCAGATTCTTCTTTGACAAGTTAGGATTTCCAGCTCTTGTTAATTATTCCATACACATGTCCCCCAGTGTCTAGAACATAATTATCTGGGTAATGCCATGTTGTAGAACTACCTGCACATTTGTTGATAAAGATCACATTTACGCTAGTATTGGCAAGCAGGATCAACAGTGAGTTTTAGCTGAGATCTTGATGTATGACAAGGAGGTCATACATCCTTTGTCCTCTTCACCATTTTCAGATCTTCTGATGCCACCAGGATCCTGCTTGCTTGAGGCCCCCCTGCCACCATCCCCGGATCCCTGGGCACTTCTTCCCGCTGCTGCGCTATGGCTCTGGCCCGCTCCCTCTCCACCTGCTGCCATTGTCCACAGTGGTCATGCAGATAGACCTTCAGACACGGGCCTGTGTGTTTCTTCCTCTTCTCCAGGATGCTGTCCTCACAACCCTCAGCTACTTTATGCTTATGACCAATAACTCCACCGTGACGCCCATGCCAGCCTGTCGCCTCCCGCTGCCTGGCTCACTCTCTAGGACTCCTACTCCAACAATTGCAGCCCCTTCCCAGCACTTCTAAGCCATTAAACCTTCCACCTGTTCCACCTCCACCCACCTCCTCTCTCCTTACCTAGTTTCTGTAGACCCACTTGCCCCTCTCCCTTTGTCATCCAGCTCTTTACCTCTTTTACTCCTGCATCCACACAACAGCGGTGACCAGCGTTGATGTGACATACTGGCTTTTTGCACTTCTGATTCAAGACCAGTAACCAACGTGCCTAAAAATCCCATTCATACACACTCTTAGGCAACTATTTCTCACCTTCTCCTTTTCCTCTGTCCCCAGACCTTCCTCCTTCCCCTTCCCTCTCTCTGTGGATTACCTGGATGTCTCTTTCCCTGAGAAAGGAGAAGCCATCTGCAGAAAGCCCACACACACTCCCAACTTCCTGTTGTGACAGCCACCTGCATTATGCACCAGGTCCTATGCTCTCTTGCCATTTCAAGAGATTGTTCTAGAAATTCTGCATTAGCATTTCCCCCCCATTTCTGTACCACTCCCATAGGAATTATAATAAAGTCTTCCCTTTTCTCCACATCTCTCTTTTGAACCCACTACCACTCCATCAAACAGCTCTTGACATGTCATCGGTGATCCCCATGACACTTAAGTCCAAGGTCATTCTTCAGCCCCTTTTCAGGCGGCCCATCAGCAGTGTTTGGTGCAGTTGGTCTCTCCTCACAGACACACTGTGCTTGACTTTTGGGACATCCTTCTCTGGTTTTCCTCCCACCTTACTGGCCACCCCCCCCAACCCCCCCAACCCCTTCTTCTCCCCTTTCGTTAATAGTAACACCACTCTTCCAGTTGTCACGCCTCACACCTTGAAATCATTCTTGATTCCTTCTCTTATGTTACATATCCAATCCTTAAGCAAATCCATCTGATTCTACTTTTTAAATAGATTCACATTCCTAAGTCCTCTACCGCTGTTACTCTGACCCAAGTTGAACTCTCTCAGGATGAATTACCTGGTTCTAGCCTTGGGCTTCAACTCTTGCTTCCGTCAGAGCCCATTTGTTACACTGTAGCCAGAGTGCTGCTTTTAAAACATAAATCAGATCTACACCCTCCTCCTCTCAATCCTTCAGTTGCTCTTTACTTCACTGAGAATATGACCTGAAGGCACCATAATGGCTATTCGCCTGCACTGTCAGTCTTGTCATAGATTATCTTTCAGAAGTTCAGTCTTTTCATACATTTTCTATTCTCTTATTTGTATGGAAATCTGTGTTGCAGGGTTTCATTTACTTGCCTCACATAAGCCTCACCTTGGGCTCTTGTTTGAAATCTATAGATCTGTGGGGCCCAGGACAAGCTGCAGGTGTCCCGAAGGCTGGGATGAGTCTAGGAAGCACGTCCATTGAGAATGTGATGAACGAAGTGAGTGAGCCTTTTCCTAGGTCTTACATCTTCCAAAGGCAAGCTGGTTTTCCTCATCCTAAAGCTGTAGCGGCTAGGGAGGAATTACACTTCTCTCATTATTTAAAGTTAGTGAAGCTCAGTAATTGTTTCCCCATATCATTAGGCATGGAAGAATTCTACCTGCTGAGCAAAATGCTTGACAGTGCTTCTTCCTCCAATTCGGTCATTTCCAGCACTCCCTATCCACCTCCTGCCCCATATCCTTAGGGAAAGGAAAATGCATGAGCAGCTGTAGAGAGCAAACCTTCACAGCCTCCATTATTTTGAAAACTCATTTCAGAATGGTTGAAGTATAAATAAAGATTATAGTAAATCTGTTTAGGTATATTTGGAATTTATCCGTTCTCGTTACAGACTTCCTTTAAATTTGTCACAGGACAAATAACTCGCATCATTTTCAGAGCTAGAGGTCAGGCCTTGCAAGGGAGTTCTTTCTATCTAACAAAACTCAAGTTCTTTAAGGTATTTTGTTGGAGTTGAAATATAATGCATGTGCCTACTGTGTATTTTCTTCATGTCTTAGCTGTGTGACGTGTATATCTATTTGCTGATGTGTTCATTTTCTTTTTGTTCTTTCTTCCCCATTAGGAAGTAAACCTCATAGGGCAGGACTGTGTTTAGTTGCCTGCTGCATCTGGAATGGGGCTGGGCTCCTAGCAGGCAGGCAGGACTGTGTAAATGGATGGACAAATGAATGACAGTCCTCGTAGGTTAATGGAAGACCCTGCCTCAGAAGTACATTGACCTCTTAATATATGAGTGTCCTACAGGCGTAGCATCCTAGTGAAGCCACAAGTGACCAGAACTCTAAATTATACCCCCAGCTGTTTTCTGTTAACTCATTGTGGCGTATATACTCGTATGTATTGATATGATTACATAAATGTGAATATATACTTAGTGAATAATCTGAGAAGTCTTTCAAAGTTTAAAGCTATATGCATAAAACAAGTGTTCATGCTCTGGGAAGTTCTTGGAAAATGTGAATCTGTATCAGATCTCATTTTAAAATATAGGGTTTCTTTTTTCCTTACCAGAAGTCAGTGTGTGTTTATTATAGAATTGTTGAAAAATTAAAAAAAAAATAACATTCAGATCCTATGATTCCAAAGGTAACTGTTACAAGCATTCCTGTTGTGTTCTCATGATATGTGTTTTGTTTTTCTAATGATTTTTTAAAAACATTAGCGTTATAATGGATTAAAAAAGAAGAAAAGTCAAATTATTCTATCACTTAAGAACTAAAAACTGCATACCCCGACTCCTTAGCCCCAATTTGAACAATTCTAATGGACCCTTCCAGATACTAGCATAGATTATGGCCTCCCCGCCCGGAGCTGGGATTGTATAATAAAAATCATGTTGCAACTTTATAGCTTAATATATCTTGTCTATCTTTTCATATCAATACAGAGAGCCTTCTCATTCTTTTAAAGCTGCTTGGTATTCTCCTGTATAGGTGTCCTATGACTTATTTAATTCTTCTCTTATTGATAGGCATTTGCATTGTTTTCTGGGGTTTTTTTGTTTGTTTTGTTTTTTTACTGTTTTTTATATTACCGACAAATATTGTGTGGTAATGATCTTTATATATGTTTGTATACTTATGCTTGAAGGGTATGTTTGAAGGGTAAATTGTAAGTTGTAGATCTACTTTACCAAAAGTGTGCATACATTTTTAATTTTGAAAGTTATTCCTAAAAGTTTTTCCCAAAAAAAAAAAGTACCTTTTGCTTCATCCCCTTGTCCAAAGTGGGTCTTACTAACACTCTCTAATCAAGTCTGATAGGTGAAATTGAGTATTTCATTATTATAATTTGTGTTTATTTAATAAAAATGAGGTTATGCACCTTTTCCTATATTTAGTCTTTCTTTACAGTTTTTCTGGAAACTCTTTCTTTAAAGCCCTTGGCCCATTTTTTTTCCATTAGCACATCACCATCCATCCTTTTCAATTTTCTTTTCATTACACATTAGGTTTGTACTGTATGTGCTGTTTTGTATGTATCAATCTGAATATTATAGTTTTTCATTTTATTAAAAACTCTTCATAAACATGTATGTACCTATTACAATATAGTATTATATTCCTATCACTGTATCATGATTCCCTTAACATTACCTTATAGATAAACATTTGGAGAATCTCGAATTTTTCACTAATATAAATAACAACACAAAACATTTCTGTGGACAAACCTTTATTTATTTCACTTTATTTCCTTACTGTGGATCCAACCCCACCCATCCCACAGTAGCCACATAACAAGATCAGAGTATGAATGTTTTTAAGTCTTTTTTTTTTAATTGAAGTTTATTGGGGTGACAATTGTAAGTAAAGTTACACAGATTTCAGGTGTATAATTCTGTAATACATCATTCTGTATCACACATTGTGTGTTCACCACCCAGAGTCAGGTTTTTAAGTCTCTTGACATTCACAACTTGTTTTCACTGAGCAAAATTTGGCATTTGAACAGAGTGAATTGTTTCTCAGTTTGAGCTGTTTAGGGTATATTGGGTCAGATCACATTCTACTCCTATCCTGCGAAACCATAGAAAGAAGAGCTAGTGGCTTTTCTCTTTTTTTTCCATCAGTGGAATAAGTTGAGAGCTTTTTGCTTCCTTCTCCTTTCAAAGTGACAAGCATGACCCATTAGCCACAGATCAAGGGTTAGGTTATTTAGATCACTTCAGTAGCTAGAAGAGGGGACAGTAAGCAAAGGAGATTTCTAATCCTACAGTGTCATTTATTATTCACTGTCCTGTCCTGAATGTACACAAGTGGTGAGTCTCTTTCATGAATGGGAAGAATGTGGATCACTGACAGATACCCCTTTACTTAGGCAGTTGGTACAAGGGAGCCTGGTCACACTAAATGGAAGCAGAGTCCTGAAGGTTGGTGGTGGCCACTCAGCAAAAGGGAGATGTCGTGCCTGAGGCTGCACTTGTGTACCTGTGGGCAGCTTCCCACCAACTGTGCCTTGGCTGTAAAAGATCAGTTCTACTGTTTGTCATTTCACCAGTATGAACCAAATATGGATTTTAGTCCTTTTATTATTAATAATGGTAGTATTAATATTAATAATAGTAACAATATCTGTCTTGCATTGAGAATTTTATCATTCTCCATTTCAATCTCATCAGGACTCTACCAGGTTGATATTATTATTTTCACCATTTTGCAGAGTGGAAAACTTGAGGTTTTGAGAAGAAACTTGTCCTCATTTTATATAAACCCAACTTGATTCATTCTAAAGTCTGATCCAGAGTGATAACTGTCCAGCTATCTTCTGAAGCATTGCCAGTAATCTCTCTACTTCCTGCAATCCCTAATTATATATATTCACACTATGGCCAGGTTTATTTGAGGTTGGATTGAGGAGCAGCCTAAGGGGGAAGAAGTGATAAGGGAGGAGCTTTGACCACTTCTCAGTTTGGTCTGGTCCTGCTCAGGTGTGTATTGGCACTCACATCCAGTGTGCCACCACCAGCTGCCAAACCCTTTCCTTGGTCGTAAGCCGCACTGCCACAGATGTGGGAGACGAGTGCTGGCTGCTCTCCCTGCAGCAAGCTTCTGCCAGCTTCTGCTCCTGCTTTCCTGCAGCTGGAAACTTCCAGGGTAGTTGTATTTTTTAATTGTGGTAAAATATACATAGCATAAAATTTACTATTTCAGCCATTTTTAAGTGCACAGTTCAGTGGTATTAAGTACATTCACGTTGTTTTGCACCCATCACCACCATCCATCTCCAGAAATCCTTTTCTTCTTGCAAACTGAAAATCTACCCTTTAAATACTAATCCTTCATTTTTCCTCCCTCCAGCCCTTTGCAATCACCATTCTATCTTCTATCTGTGAATTACTACTCTAAGTACCTCGTATGTGTGGAATCATACAATATTTTTTTGTCCTTGTTTATTTCACTTCGTATAATGTCCTTAAGGTTTATGCATGTTGTACCATGTGTCAAAATTTTATTTCTTTTTATGGCTGAATAATACTCAATCGTTGTATGTAGATGTAGCACATTTTGTTTATCCATTCATCCAGCAATGGACACTTGGGTTGTTTCCATCTTTGGGCTATTGTGAATAATGCTACTATGAACAGGGGTATAAATATATCTGTTAGATGTTATACAGATATCTGCTTTCAGTATTTTTAGGTATCTACTGAGAAGTGGAATTAATGGACCATATGGTACATCTATGTTTAATTTTTTGTGGGACACCACTCTGTTTTCCATAGCTGTTGCACCATTTTTCTGTGTTTCCCCGAAAATAAGACCTAGCCAGACCATCAGCTCTAATGCGTCTTTTGGAGCAAAAATTAATATAAGACCCGGTCTTATTTTAATATAATGTAAGACTGAGTCTTATATAATATTATATAAGACCGGGTCTTATGTAATATAATATAATACAATATAATATAATATAATATAATATAATATAATATAATATAATATAATGCCGGGTCTTATAGAATATATATAAGACCAGGTCTTATATTAACTTTCGCTCCAAAAGACGCGTTAGAACTAATGGCCTGGCTAGGTCTTATTTTCAGGGAAACACAGTACATTCCCACTAGCAATGCGCAATGGTTTCAATTTCTCCACACCTCATCAGCACTTATTTTTTTGTTTTGTTTGTTTTGTTTGTTTGCTTGCTTGCTTGTTTTTATAATAGCCATCATTATGAGTGTGAAATGGACCAATAAGTTTTTGCTAGAGAAAGTCTGTGGGAATTAATTGACAAATTTTTCAGACTTGAACGAAGTTGAATCCCTTCCATGAAAACTTACTGATTAAAGTGATTCTTCAGTGAAGCTATCTTTATGGAAGTCATGTCCCCCTGAGGCGTTGTGGGTCCTTGTGTGCTATTGGATTGATTATATTTTGACAAGTCACAGAAACCTAACCAGCCCTAAGTTTGTATATACCAATCTTTGCTCTCATCTTTGAGCTATGAAAGTATGACAGAGTGCAAACTTTAACTTGGCCACTTTTTAAATTTTCTAGTTTTCTTATTTCTCTTTTCCCTCATTCCTGCCTTCAACTTGTGAACATTCTACTGTGTGTTCCTCTTTTTAAAGGAAGAAGCCAATATGGATGAATGGTTAAAAGCATTGCTGGTGGAACCAGCCAGACTTATATTCAAATCCAAGTCTATCTAGGAAAAAATTTAGCTTCTTTAAAACTCAGCTTCCTCACCTTACTACGAGTATTGGCTACTTCATAGGCTTGTTTTAAAGATTATAAATGCCCAGCAAGCTCCCTCTCCGTCTTCTCTGCCCTGAGAGCAGCTCTCCTGCCACAGCCCCATATCCCCTGAAAATGTACGCGTGCGCCAAGTTTGTTTCCACCCCCTCCTTGGTCAGGAGCACCTCTCAGATGCTGAGCCGATCGCTTTCTGCAGTGGTGCTGAAACGACCAGAGACACTGACAGATGAGAGCCTCAGCAGCGTGGCAGCCCCACAGACCCTGACCTCATTTATTCCTAGCCGCAGCTTCCAAACCAGCACCATTTCAAGGGACATCGACACAGCAGCCAAGTTCATTGGGGCGGGGGCTGCCACAGTAGGGGTGGCTGGTTCTGGGGCTGGAATTGGGACTGTGTTTGGGAGCCTCATCATTGGTTATGCCAGGAACCCTTCTCTGAAGCAACAGCTCTTCTCCTACGCCATTCTGGGCTTTGCCCTCTCAGAGGCCATGGGGCTCTTTTGCCTGATGGTGGCCTTTCTCATCCTCTTCGCCATGTGAAGGAGCCGTCTCCACCTCCCATAGTTCTTTCTCCCATGTCTTGTCTGCCCTGTATGTTCCTTTTCCTATACCTCCCCAGGCAGCCTGGGGAAAGTGGTTGGCTCAGGGTTTGACAGAAGGAAGACAAATAAATACTGTATTAATAAGAAAAAAAAAAAATAAATAAATAAATAAATAAATAAATAAATAAATAAATGCCCAGCAAGACTTCTAGGCAGAGTAAGCAGCCAATATGTGGCAGCTATCATCATCACCAGCATAATCAAAGTAATAGACTTCATTATTTCTTAGCAGTTTTGCTTGGAAAAGATAAATAAAGAAGAATATTATAATCAATAAAGCTAAAACAAAATTTCTAAGAAATTTTGATCCCAAAACATAGCAAGAATGAACTCTTTTTTCCATCCCTTCCTCCATCCAAATTAAGGATTAAAGAGTGCAGGGATGGAGTATGGAGGATCAGTGAATAGTAAGAGATAGGAAAGTGCTCTGTAAAAATTGTCAAGTGAAATAAAACAACTGTTGTCACATTTGGAGTACAGATGAGATGTGTTCTTGCTTAAAATTTCTTTTTGCAAACTCCTTATTTCCTTTACATTGTAATTTTCTGTTGTGATTAAATGGTCTTTTTAGGTCAGTTTGGGATTGAGCCCAGGGGCTCCTTGGTATGAAGGACCCTTCAAAGAGACTCTAGGTTTTACCCAATTGCTATTCATTTGTTCAGGTTGTTATTATTAATGTTATTATTATTTCATATGCTTCCTAAGGCTTTTAAAAGTAATTAATATTTTGAATTCTACTTTTCTCAAGCATAGGAAGGAAATACATATCTAGAGAATGAGGCAAACAATGCCTAATAGGACAGGTAAAGCAACAAGAAAACCAGGTTTTTATTCTTTCCTGTCTTTTGGCAGGTTTCTTGTTTAACTTCTATCACTGCTTGTCTAGATGACAAATGTTTTCCAACCAGCCAATTCTAAGACAGGTTGAGTTTTCAGTTCCAGTTTCTCATTTAGGCTGGAATTTCCTGGGGTAGATTTTAGCTTTGCTTGAGAGATCACATTGTACTCCCTCATTTAGGTTCCTTTTATCCCTTTAGTCCTCCATCATCTGACTCAAGTGTGGGTTTCTTCTCATTAAAATAAAGAGTAACTCATTGAGCCAGATAGCCTGTTACTTGCCAATTTCTCAGAAAAGTGATAGTCATTAGGATGAACACAAGAACACTAAAGCAAGACTTGGAGAGCAAGGCCATCACAGGAACATTTTGTTATTTGTCCAAAGCATCACTCAAGTTCTCCAGTGAAAGCAGCCCAGTATGTGTGCTGAGCAAATCCTTCAGAGGACACGCATGAGAAGGAAGGCGCCTAATGGCTCAGAGCCTGTGCGTCTGTGTGGGAGGCAGCCTGCTGATAGCTTCGGTGCACTGTGTGGGATGCTGGGGTTGACAGGTTTCTGGTTGGGCTTCTGGGAAGAACAGGAAAAGATGGGTGACCTCTGAGGTCATCACTCGCAAAGAAAGTCACTTGCAAGGGGCATTAGTTGAACTCTGCCTTGGTATGTAAAACATGATTAAGATTTTTTTTTTCTCTAGAGTTGTATTCCATATAAAATGACTCCATCTTACATATATCCCAGGGCTGAGTTGTTAGGTATTTCCTGCCCCAGGCATAGCTGTACTGTGAGCCCCTAGTTGGTCACTGGCAACTCTTCTCAATAAATGTACTTGAGCAAAGCTATACTTCATTGAGAGGGACGGACCTATGTTGCCTGCCTTAGAGCAGTCCTGGCAGGAGTATGTGAGGATGGTCTGCTGAGACTGCCCACAACATTTACTAATCATTTTGGAAATATGGACGGACTTTCTACTTAAACATTGATATAGGAGAGGTAATATAAATGTCTTATGTTCAATTCAAATGCTTCTGAAAACTTTGGTCTAACTTAATGTTTCTGATCTCGTACCCTAGAAAAAATTTATTTGCAAAGTAAATAGGACTCCAGATTTCATGTTCTGTCTGCACCCTGTCCCCATCGTAAGTGTGCACATATGTAAGTGTATGTGTGTGTGTGCATGGTAGGCAATGATGAGCAGAGGGAGCAGAAGCGGTAATGCTATGAAATGTTGGGGTTCTGAAAACTTTCCACAGGTTTGTATGTATTTGTGTGTGTATAAAATCATGCATGTAGGTATGGATATACCGGAAAATAGACAAACAGTGGTGACATTAACATGTCGAGTGTGTCCATAATGGCTCGGAGATGCCGATGAGGGACTGAAATCCATCCCCAGTCCAGCTCACCCATCAGCCAAGATAGCTGGGTCACCTCCACCTGGAGGAAGTGGTACCTTTTTCTAATTTGCTGTGGACCTTAGAGGGGTCCCTCCCACATCTGTCGGGAGGGTTGACACTTCCTATTTTACACCAGTTGTAGGAGAGGCAGGCCTGAATACTGGGGTCAGACGTTCGGTAATACTGTACTTCTCTCTCTGGTCACATGTGTGCTTCTAGCCCTGTCAGTTCTCCAGCTCGTGGAAGCTGACAGCCAACTCCTGTTCTCCTCACAGTGCTTTTGAAAGGTCTCTCGGGAAGACTTGCATGGCATGAGACTGGGAGTCTGTTTCTTTACATCTGACAGGATTAGATTGTGCCCTTTAACTCAGGAAACATCATTTTCAATATCTTCTGTGTGCGTAGAACTTTCACTGGGTACTAGATACCTGGAATTTCACCAGAACCCCTCTGGGTTACGAGCTCAGGTTGGGATCCCAGTGGCTCACTCTCTTACCTAGTGATTCCTTTCTGTCTTCCCAGGACAGCAACACACACACACACACACACACACACACACACACACCCATGAACATCAAAGGGATAAAATGTCATCATATATTTCCACTGAAGTTACAAAAAGAGGAACTAAGAAGTGTATGTTCGCCATGCTGTTTGAGCTGAAGAGCACAAGAAATGCAAAGCACATCTAAACCTAAATCAGTTCACTTTAAACCAGGAGTACAAAACATCGCTCACATTGTCTTCTTATATGATTATTCTTATTTTAGGTGATGGGGATGCCTTTCACTTCAAATTTTCAGAGTTAGAAATAAGCTCATCAGGATGAGACATTTTTAGTTGCGAAACTTCTTTCTCATTGGCAGGTGATTTAGAAAGCCGAGGTTTTCTCATATTCCCACATCACCAGGCCTGGCATCGTGATGCTGGCATGGTCCAAGATGAAGAGAATCACCTCAGATGATTTAAAACCTAAAGGTTAAATCGGTTTGCCAAACCCTTTAAGTAATGACCCAGCCCCAGGGCCATGATATGATAGAGACGGAGAGACAGTAGGGTCCCCTGCCTCTGAGCTGTGAGGCCAAAGGAGTCCTCCCAAGTTATAGGAAAGACAGAAGCTCAAGACACATGATCCAAGCTGTTGATGAACTCAGACTGCACAAGGTGAACGAGATGTTCCTAGCACCTCTGTCATTTGGTCCTGTACCTTGCCCAGCACCCACGTGACACCACCTTCTGGCCTGGGCCCTTACTTCTGGCTGAGCACATCTTGGTCCTTCTCTTGAGCTAAATCACACTGGGACTTCCTTTCCCAAGCATTTTGAGGACGACAATCCACTTGTGAGGTGGTTTGTAGGCAACGTGCTGAAACCAAGATTTTGTTCCAATCGATCTAGAACTTTAAATCCTAAATAGCTTAGGTTTAAAAGCATATGATCTAGTGTAGTGCTTCTCCAACTTTAATGTGCAAAGAGATCACCCAGAGATCTTGTTAAAAGTCAGATTCTGATGGAATAAATCAGAGTCAGAGTCCAAAATGCCGCACTTCTAATGAGCTCCCAGATGATGTCAGGGCTGCTCCTGGTCCGAGGACCCCACTTAGTGTTGCAAGGGCCTAGAGCAGTTCTCCATTTGGACTGCATGTTAGAATCATCTGTGGAGGCCCCTCTCCTCTAGGTTCAGTTTCACTTGGTTTAGGATGAGGCCCAAGTAGTGGTATTGTTTCAAAGCTCCCCACGTACACAACCAGAGTTAAGAAATACTGGCATAAGGGTTAAAACTTATTTATACCACTAAATGCACAGAAGGGAAATTAATTTCACTTCCAAACCATTGCACTAACCTATGGTGTGACTCTGGGAAAGCAATTTCCTTTCAGCCCCATCAAAGTTGCAAAGGGAATGACAATTACTGCCATATATATATATATATATATATATATATATATACACACATATATATAGATGTGTGTGTGTGTGTGTGTGTGTGTGTGTATATATATATATATATATATATGCCATAACATATAGGGCTATTTGGATGAAAGAGGGTTTTTCTGCTTAATTTTAGCCTGGTTGTTTTCATTCTGTCAGAGTGTTAACTTTACCCAAGCCAAACATATATCATCATCCATCTTATTTCCCTCTTTTTAGTCACAGGGCAAAACTGGCTTTAAATATTCTTTGTTCGATTTAGCATCTGCTAGACCAAGCATTCAAAATAGGGGCATGCCCCCAAAGGAGTGAAAATTGGTTCCTGACGAATCAGGAAATCTTATATATTACAATAGTCTGTGGGTCTCCAAAGGTCAAACCTACCTGACATAATCTTAGTTCTTTGTGTTTATTTTCTGCTGTTAAGGAAAAATTAACTTTAATTAAAATTTAAAATTTAAACTTTTCTCCTTAGGGAATGATAATGAAAAAAGATTCAGAAACACTGTTCTAGACAAAGACAACCCAAACTATGCTTGTATGTACTTTCTGAGATGGATATCCTAAACTCTACCTGGGGAGATTCCACCTAAGGGATGAAACTTGGGCTGATGTGACATTCTAGAATGTACTGAGAGTGTGGGTATTGAAGCCAGACACATTTGGGTGTAAATCTGGCTCTCTCCTTCAGTCTGTGGTTTTCAGCAGGTTCTTGTACTTCTCTAAGCTTCATTTGCCTCTGTGCAATGGAAATAAAACTTACGTGGTAGATCTGTTACTCAGATGAAACATGAAGTGGGGATAAAGGATATAATACAGTGTCTAGTACATAGTAAGTGCTCGATTAGTAGTGGGAGATGTAGTGATTATTAATGCCTATCTATCTACCTACCTACCTATCAATCATCAGCCTACCTCGCATCATCATTACAGTAAAAATACTTGTGGGCACAAAACAGTCTACTGAATCACAGATCTATTCCTCATGAGACCTGAGCAATTCCACACAACTTGCTTCATGATCAGCCTTGCTGAGCTAATGGAGCGCTCCCCTCTCCCTGGGTCCCCATGGACAGCTGAGCCTTGGTGTGATGCATTTATGTGACAGCTCTGTCTGCAGTGCTGACAACTGTTAGACTAACTGGCCTCAGGGAGGAAGAAGGTATTCCATGACAGAAAATTTAGTCCTAGATTCCATTAGCCAAAGTGGTCTCTGATTTCTTCCTGCTGTTGCAAAATAGAGCCGGATTTACTTCAGCCAAAGTAAATATAACAAAAAAAAAAAGATTAAGGTTTTTTTTTAAAAAAAAAAAAAAGGACAATACATACAGACCAGTGAAAGAATAATTTTTATATAAGAAAACTGTAGTCTTTTATGACCTCAAAGGCAAGTCATATCTGAAAGCTTTTATTTTGCTCCCATGTCTATTATTTATTCAACTTGGCTAAAGCTAGTGTTTTGAATCTTGGTTTGGTGAATACTGTTATTATTGTTTGGAATATGAGCTCCTTGAAGCACTCTGACATGGAAAAGAAAGCCAAAGTAAACTGGGCTTGTGGCAAGTCTGTTATTTCAGAGAATCGGTTTTAAAAATGCATTTCAGATTTGTGTAAATGCCGAACTGGAGTAGGTGTGATTAAAACCTTACCCACAAGTTCCCAGAATACTTTAATTAATGAGCTGATCATTAAAATCCGTCACCAAGAATGAGAGCGATGTGGGTTCATGGTGCCATGTCTTAGAGGCCCCATGTCTTGGCCACTATGCCACCTGTGGGTCATTCAGCATCCTCAGAGGCATCTCCAGCACAGCTTCCTCATTGCTTCCGTCAACTGCAATTTCAGGCCTAAATTGGGGTTGCAGCCAACCTTGGTTCTTTCTGGGTTCCTGGCCCAGTTTGCATACAGTTATTGGAATGTTACATAAATGCCCAAGAACAGAAATGTGCGTACACTACCCCTGCCCTAAGCGGTTTCCATTCCTGCCATGATCATAAACAGGTAAACAGGTGAGGAGCAGGGAGCCCTGGGATCACACACAACAGAGAAGGAGGAGAGTCAGGCAAGGCTTCTTAGAAGTGACCTCTCAGCCGAGACCTGCAGAATGAATTGGTCAGGTGAAAGGGGCAGGGAGCAAATGTTCCACGCAGAGGCAGGTGTGAAAGCCGGGACACAGAAGAGGAGACGGTCACAGGGAAGAGGTGGGAGAGCTAAGCACGGGCCAGGTCATGCAGGGCCTTGGCAACAATTCAGACATTGTCTTGAGGCTAGTTTTAAGCAGGGAGTGACCTGGTTGGACTTGCACAAAGGATTAAAATGTGGTAGCCCAACCTTTACGGAAGTGAGAGCTGGCCAAGTTGGCTAGGCAGTGACTAGACTCCAAGATCACCGGGCAGCATCACATAGCAGCCTGGTCTCCATGGTAGGGCAGTGCTTGAGTGCCACACGGGGTATTTCTGGTTATAGAAGCTGTACTTTATTAAATTGTCTTTTCTACTAAAGACAGAAGTCAGACCGCTTTTGTTCTTTTTGATTTATGATTTTCTCTGTTCAGGACAGTAGGTCAGATGCAAAGTGCTGGACTGACCTGCTGCTAACTGGTTGTTTGGCTACAAAAATATCATCTGCCAAATTCCTGCAGCTGTGTGCCAACAACACAGTGTTCTGGTAGCATTGAAAACCCAGCACATTTCGCAAAGAACTTTCCTTGGCTGAGAAGAGGTTAGATAAAAAGTTTGAAGGTTCTAATAGATACCAGTGAGAACAGAAGAAATATTATGTGTGGCTTCTGCCCTAGAGGTGTTTACTGTCTGTATGTTGGCATGACAACAATAAGCACATTAAACAGCATTAAAATAATGACACAGCTATGATCAGTACGTGCTAATGGTTTGCATACAAATTAACCAGTGAGGTTGGGTGTGGAGCAAGAGAACTTATCCAAAAGGAGTTCAGGGAAGGCCCTCTGGGCAGAAGGTGAGCCAACGGATTGGCCGAGGTGGGAAAGAGGCATTCCAGGCGTTGGTCAAGGAGAAGCATACCCAGTACTGAGGAGATACACCTTTGCTAAGCAACATGGTCTGGATGAACCTGGAGTTTGAAATGAGCCATAATGAGGGATACTGTTGCAAATGAGTGGGGGTAGTCTCGTCTTCTCTCTGAGCCTGGAATTCCTGGTAGAATATATTCATGCCTCTGTGACATGATCCTAATTAGAGTTTCCATCTAACTTGTCACCAGATACAGCTACTTGGTCTGCGTCCATTTTCTTTCTCTCCCTTTTTCTTTTTTCTTTTCTTTTCTTTTTTTCTTTTTTCTTTTTTTTCCTTCCTTTCTCTCTCTCTCTCCCCCTCTTTCCTTCCCTCCCTCTCACTCTCCCTCCTTCTCTGTCCCTCTCTTCCTCTCTTCCTTCCTTTCCTTCCCTTCCTTCCCTCTCTTCCCTCTCTCTCTCCCTCCTTCCCTCCCTCCTACCTTCCTCTCTTTCTCCCTTCCTTTCTTTTAGATACTTATCTTTATATTTTGGTACTGCTTTCCTTAAAAACCCAATTTTCTAGTGAGCAATGAATAGTAGTTTCACCTCCCCATTTTACTGTTTTGTTTAAATCTTGAATTCTTTCCTGCCATCATGCTCTGGTGTCATAGTGAATCTGTCTGGTCATCCTGGAGGGACGTGCAGAGAGAACTTGGAGACCTGGTTCTGTGGGTTGTTGATTAACCTGGCGGTGAGGATGCTGCTGACCAAGGACAGCCTGTTCTTGATACCCTAATAACTTACTTGTATTAGCATGTCTTCAGCTCATGTTTTCTCACTTGAAAAACTGAGTAACAATATCTGTATATCTACCTGCAAGAATTTAGTAGGATCTTAAAAAGATTCTCCACACATTAGAAAATGTTGAGATGTGTAGCTATTTAAAAGATCATTTTGAGACGTGATTACCATCATTGGTGATTTGGGAGCAATTATTTTAGAAAGGATTTAAAATGTTGATTGCAGTTTACTCACTGTTTTTTAAACTGGGATGATCAGGACGATATACATGACGAGATTTCAAGAAGTCATCAGTTTTTTGGTTTTCCTTGATGGCCCTCTATGATGGCCTACCCTAAATCGAAAATGACAACATTTTTCTGTTTTCAGATCGCAGAAGGAATGGCGTACATCGAAAGAAAGAACTACATTCACCGAGACCTACGAGCAGCTAATGTCCTGGTCTCTGAGTCACTCATGTGCAAAATTGCAGATTTTGGCCTCGCTCGAATAATTGAAGATAACGAGTACACAGCAAGGGAAGGTGTGTTCCCCTAACGATCTTTAGGTGTTTCGTTATTGTTTAGTTTTATTTTGTTTCTGTCTGTTTTTAACAAAAAAATCACAGTAGTCATCATTTAAAAAAAGAACTCATTTGGTAAAATATTCAAAATGTACCATAGTTACTGTTTGTGGTTCTAGTATAATAATTGCTTTGAAAAATTACTCTCTTCATTAACTCCACATGATACTTTTATAATGTTTACAAATGCTATCATTTGTATTTCAATTAAGCAAAGCAAAGCAAAAAGAGATTTGGCAAGGTCAAGATTCTTTGTTCATATTTTATGTTAAAGTTTTTCACCCAAACAGTGAAGTACACGTTCCTTAGCTACGGTATAGAGAAAATACTTGTAACAATAATTTTATATTCTATATTCTGGCCTTTTAATTACAAATTAAAACATGGAAATTATTACACACATAGATGTAAATATAGTGCTACAAAAATTACACTCCTTTATTTTCCCACATTCCATATTATAGATGTGAATCAAAAATGCAAAGAGGCATAAATCTCCCAGTCCCTGGCACTTTGCTCTGGGGCGGGGCCACGTCTCGGGCTGTACTGGCCTTTCCTTCTGGAGACTTGTCCATGTTGCTTGTGATCTGAGAGGTCTGAAGGTCTCGTTCACAAAAGCTGAGTGACTATTTTTGCAGTGCTTTCTCTCTCCCAAAAGAGCCAAGCACTTTCTTGACATTCCTAAGAGTTGTTAAACAAGGATTATTTTCCTTTTAACTACATGTGTGTTATTTCTGGAAGATGTCCACAGGACTTGCAGAGGTGACAAGCAGATTGAAAACAATCATTTTGATTTGGTTAGCATCTCTTGCGTCCATCATTTTTAAGGTGGTTCTCCTCCTGCTTCAAGCTTATGTTCTCTTATATGGGTTATTGCTTTTTCTTTGCCTTAATTATCCTCAACAAAACGGCAGGTGCAAGAGAACAGTTTGAGGAAAAGGAGTTAAAAAAAAACAAACCAATAGCTAAAATGCAGTGAGCATTTGCAGTAGGGCAGGCACTATTCTAAGTGCTTTTTGTACATTATCTCATTTATCTTTAAAATGACCCTATGTGACCCACCTTATATTGTTCCCACCTTATAGATGAAAAGGAGAGGTTTTGCAGCTTTGGAGGTCCCATAGTAAGTGGTAGAGCCAGGATTCAAACCCAGGAGACCTAGCATCAAAGTACATGAGCCTTACACCTAAAACTAATATTTAAAACAAATTTAAAAAAAATTTTTTTTAAGTACATGAACTAGAATTTATTCTACTAGTTTTATTGCATTTGATAAGCCTCGAGTCTCACAAAAATACCTGTTTTGACACGACATAGGTGGCTTGGTGTAGAGAACTTGGGCTCTGAGATTAAACAGTAAGCATCTCAGGGCAATAGTAATGCTATTTACCTTTCATTGGTATTTACACTGTGCTGAGCATGCAGATCAACCCACTTAACCCTGAAAACAACCTGGGGGAGGTTCTGTTATTTCCTCATTTTACAGATGAAGGTGCCAAGAAGGCACAAAGACAGTAAGTGACTTGCCAGGGTCACACCAAGCTGGAATCAGCAGAACCTGGATTCAAACCCCAACTGGGCTGTGCTGACGGAGCCCCCAACTAGGGCCCCGCCCCGCCCCTGTCGCTGTTGCCTCTCTGGCTGGGGGACAGGAGGTTTAATGCCAGAATGTGTGACAGTGGTGCCCCTCCAGTCACCGCCCCTCCACACACACCCCCAATAGCTGCTCCACCAGGCTTTCTGTTGTTCTTATTGTTCTTATTTGGATTTCCAATTTTGATCTGACATTCCAAAAAATTCTAAAGCAAAGACATAATGAAGGCAAATATGTTTTAAACTTTTTTAAGTGGTTGGTGGAAACCCCTAGCCTTTCCAGGCTGTAGGAGTGACAGTCTGTGCCTGAGTCCCTGCTTTTCTCAAAGTGACCCTGGGGTTCCTCGGGCCAGGTTTGCCTCTCGTGTGACCCGGTGGTTAGGTGTTCCTTAGTCACACCAGCTCCTCATAAGAAACCTAGTATCATCACTGTATCATTCTGGGCAGATAGATCATCATCCTACCCAATTCTTAAACATGTAGTAATGTTTGGTCCTATCAAATGAAAGCATGAGATGTTGAAGTTTGGAGTAGCAGCTGAAGTTCCTATTGGTATGGGCTTGAAGAGATTTATCCACAACAATGTACACATCAAGAGATATTTATATTCCATAGGCACATAGTATGGGTTCACTAGAGAAAATCTTAGCCCTAAAGATATATACAGAGGGTGCCAAAAAAATGTATACACATCTCAAGAAAGGAAAACTGTTAAAATTTTAATATTTGGCGGCCGGTTGGTTTGGTGGTTAGAGCACAGTGCTCATAACACCAAGGTTACCACTGCGATTCCCGCATGGGCTAGTGAGAAACAACAGCTTGATCTTGGAGCTGAGCCACTGGTGGGTGGCCAGTTTGCTCAGTGGTTAGAGCACAGTGCTCATAACACCAAGGTTGCCTGTTTGATCCCCACATGGGCCAGTGAGCTGCACCCTCCATAACTAGATTGAAAACAATGACTTGACTTGGAGCTGAGCTGTGCCCCCCACAACTAGATTGAAAACGACTTGACATGGAGCTAATGGGTCCTGGAAAAACACACTGTTTACCTGATATTCCCCAATAAAATTTTTTTTAAAAAATTGTAATACTCAATATATACCGGTCAGAAAAGATGAATACAAGTCATGTTTGACTTCTGCAATTACAAGTTGTGCTCAAACTGGCTACCATCAATGTCCAGACACTTCTGAGTACGCGAACTACTGCTTGAGCAACATTGACCAAAGTATCTACTTGTATACATTTCTTTGGCACCACCTGTATATATGTATATACTTTAGAGGCTGGTGTTAAGGGACAAAAATGTACAAGTTAAGAATAAATGCCTTTATATCCTGTGTCATGTGCTTGCATGTTTAAAGTGGGCTAGTTAAGATATATGGTAGAAGACACAAAAAAAACCTTGCTTCTTAACAGGGGGCAATGCCCAAAAGGGAAACAGGAGGGAAGCAGGCATTTTAACTATAACATTTTGTACCATCTCTATTTTGTACTATGTGTGTATTACCTATTCAAAATTAACATTTTCTCAAAAATAAGGGAACTGTGAGGGTCACATGCCCATGACTTTTTTGTTTCAGCTCAGAGGTCCAAATAAGACTCTTGTGTCTTCTTTCTTAGGTGCTAAATTCCCCATTAAGTGGACAGCTCCAGAAGCAATCAACTTTGGATGTTTCACTATTAAGTCTGATGTGTGGTCCTTCGGAATTCTCCTGTATGAAATCGTCACCTATGGGAAAATTCCCTACCCAGGTATCCTTTACTTACCTATTTCCATTCAAATGGTATATATGAGAAAAAAGCCAAAGGCATGAGGCATTAACAAACAAACAAACAAAACATGTCCAAAAGCTACGAGTAATAAGCCCTTTGTGCTAGAACTTGATTTTGACTATCTTTAGTACAAAGTGTTCTAAAATATACTTAGACACTTTTTGCCTTCTTATTTAAGTGCATATTCGTTTTCTTCACTAATTAATTACACTTCTTACTTCATGCCTAGAAGGTGCCTGGCAGCATGTTGCAGATCTGAGGGTGGATTAGAGGGTTAGACACAGGTGTTCCTGCAAAGCCATGAACTTGAGGACGCACACATACAAATGGGGATTTACAATGCTTTTTGGTTTGTTCTGAAACAGAGGTTTGTATAAAGCATTTTAGAGTGTCTGCTTCTTCAAGAAGTAACCACCTTTGTTTATCAGTGAAAGATCGCTTACTGGATGTGAGAACAGCATTCAGTATTTCCAGATTCCTAACACCTGAAGCTTTTGGAGGCCGATTCTGTCAGTCCTCCCTTTTTCCATGATCTATGCTGGAATGTGCAGGAGAGGGATTTCTCCCAAAGCCTTCACATTCTTATTAATATTTGCCTTTTAACAACATTGATTGATAAGTTATCAACATTGATTGATAACATTGATGAATTTAAAATTACATCTTTAATGTTTAAATCATTCCCTCATTCAAAAAATATCTGAGGGTGCAAGGCACTCTCAAGGTGCCCGGATGCAGCAGTCACAGCTCCTGCCCTTGAGAGATAATATTCTGGTAGGGAGAGACTGATGACAAATAGACGACAGTCTGTCAGATAAAGTACACTATGGAGAGTACGTTGAAGTGGTTTAGGGATTAACAGGGTGGGGGGGTCGGGGGGGAAGGGCTGCTGGTTGTATACAGTTAGGGACTCTGTGACGTGACACGAGCAAGGGAGCCGTGGGGTTGTCTGGGGGCTGAGTGTCCCACAGGGGAAACAGCCAGTGCATGGGACCCCAAACAGGAGCAAGAGGCCACGTGGTTTGGGCTTCAGTGAGAATTGGCTGAATGAATGACACTCCTAGGCCATTTAATCGTTAGATCATCTCCATGCTATGGATGAGAAAGTGGGTGGTGAGAGAGGTATAGGCAGCCTTGGAGTTGGGGTGGAGTGGATGGTAGGGCCCTAGAGGCCACGGGAGTGCTTTGCATTTTACTCTGCGTAAGATGGAAGCCATGGGAGGCTTTTGGACAAAGTGGTGATGTGGTCTTCCTGCTGATCACCCTCACTGCCATTTGGGGGTGAACCACAGAGCTGGGAGTGAGGGGCCAGCTGGGAGCAGGGAGCCTTCAGGTGGTGCCTGTACAGTGAGCTGACTCGCCCATGAAATCCCCTTTGTGCTGACATTTCACATTCTGACTGCCACTCTGCTCTAGACTCTGAGTTAATGAACAACACTACTGTAAAGTAGGGAAAAAATTTCTTGATCACCCTGATGTCTGACATTATATATCTATATCTATAATCTGTATCTATATCTATCTCTGGAGAAAGATTATGTACTTAGATTGTATATATAATCTGATACCTGATCAAATAAACGTATCACCTCATGAAATGATGTTGTGTGATATGTATGACATGTTCCACTGTGACAGACAGATGAGCCTTCTGAGGCTCAGAAAAGGAGACTCTTGTTCAGAACTATGTCACTAGCTCCTGACAGAGCTGCTTCTGAACCCTGTGCCCGGGTGCCTCCCAGGATCTTACTCTTGCCCACTGTACTCAAAGCCCAGGATCTGAAAATATTTGGGGTGAAAACTGTAAAAAATATAAAAGAACCAGTACAAAAATGATGAGAATCTCTCTCTCTCTCTCACACACACACACACACACACACACACACACACACACACACACACACAAAACAATGGGACCAACCAGGTAGTATTGACTGGTCTATTCCCCAGTTAGCTTGTCGTTTGTAAGGACTAAGGATGTGACGTACCTTTGGGAGTTCTGGATTGAAGAGGTTTTCCAGTCACAAGAGTTGTATGTTATGAGGTCCTCTAGCATTAAGAAATATGAACAGATCAAACAATCCTGTTTACTAAAATCTCAGAAAACTCGATTCAGAGATAGCATAGAAATTGGTGAACACTGCCAAAATATGCCATTTCCATCACTGTTATAAAAGTGCTCATGGGAGAGACCCCACTGATCACTGCGTTATCTGAGAATATTTTCTTTACCTGGAAAAGGGCTGGGCATGTTAAATTGTTTTTTGTGTTTTTTAATGGTTTAGAAGTTATATGCCTAGCTTTGCAAAATAAAAAGGGAATAAAATAAAGGAGGGGAAAGAAAGAAATAAGAAAGCCCCATATAAAGTGAACACTTATTTTTATAGGAAAAAGAAACTAAAAAGTGTAATACCGTATATCGAAATGTTACTATCCTTGGGCAATGAGATCATAGGTTATATTAATTTTCTTCTTCATAAATTTCTGAAGTTTCTAATTTTTTACAATTATGCTTTCATTAAATATTTTAATATTTGTCTAACTAATATATGCACATGAAAAAATCAAGAAATGCAAAAAGGCTTCTGATGAAAAATTGCCTCTCTGGCCTCATGCTTGCTGATGCTCCTCAAAGAAATCGCTGCTATGTGCTGCCCATAGTTCTAATTATGATACTCATACTATTATTTCTTAAGTAAAGTTTTTCCCCCTGATTTTACTTATTATTAAATAAGAATATGGTGATGTGTTTCTAAATTCAAGAGATACAAAGTGAAGATGTGCCTTTCACCCCTATTCTCCAGCCACCATAGAACAACCTTCTGGGAATATGGGAATAAATTATACAATTTTGTCAATAAAAAGTACTTATTAAGAATCTAATAGTCTCTATGTGTATGGGAGTATAGTATAGGAGTGTCATTTTCCTTTTGCAGTCCTACTCGTTGGAATAGATACTTTGAGCAGACACTTCTAATACCATGAACTTCTGTGCACATCAGAATATAATTCAGGAAAATGCTTTTCTGTAGCATGCTTTCTAGAAAAAGTCTTTGTACCTATTAATTATACTTCAGGCAAATCTCAAAAATCATTGGTCTTCAATTACTGTTGGTCCATTTCAACAAATTTTTGTTGCGTTTTAACATTTTTTAGCCCCCATAGACTCCAATTATTTTCTTCAAGTATTTTCTTGTTCTCTTTGTTAAGTTAGCACTGAATAAGTAAAGGTAGTTTATCCCTGTTGTTGCTGTGCATGGCTTTGGAGTTTGTCCTCATTAAAATTTGAGACATCAAAGTTAGTATTCTGCTTCTAATTTCTACTTGGAAGACAGAATACATTCCCAAATAGGACTTTTTCTTGAGAGACTCATAACCTAAATAAAATTAAGTAGCTCAATAAGTACAATTTATCAAATTTGCTTATGTTATGAATGCTAAAACAGAAAACACTTTCGCCTAGAATTGTGAACAAATCCTTCCACTGAGCCCGCCTTCTGAAGTGGCTAGGCCAAAGGCTGATGGCTTCTGAATCCGTCCTCTGTCTAGGATCTCATTTCCTCTGTGGAAGAACTCAAGATCTCACTTTATTCCTGAAATTTCATGACAGTGTACTTCTGTGTGGTGCTTTCATCATTTTTATGTTGTATTGGGTACTTGTTTTGTCTTTTCTATTTGGAAACTTATAGTCATAAATTCTGGAAAATTTTCATACTAGATTGCCTCTTCGAAAATTTCCTCCTCTCCATTTTCTGTTCTCTTTCTGAGTCACTTGCCGGTAAGACGGTAGACCTCCTGGAGTGATTGTCTGAGTTTCGTGTCTACTCTTCTGTCTCTGTCATTCTGTCCTTCTGTACTGCCCTTAGGCTTACCTTGCGCCT
This sequence comes from Rhinolophus ferrumequinum, assembly GCF_004115265.2. NCBI lineage: Eukaryota > Metazoa > Chordata > Mammalia > Chiroptera > Rhinolophidae > Rhinolophus > Rhinolophus ferrumequinum. The sequence goes on along the minus strand of NC_046297.1, from coordinate 22,104,555 downwards.
TTGGACCACGAGACTTACTTGTCAGCACCCTCACAGGTCAGGGGTATCTTCAGGCTTGTTCCCTGGGACCATTCAGCTCCTTCAGAAGAGAATCTTCCAGGCCTTGCCTGTGGGGTACAAGCCTGGCTGTCAGCATTCTGGAAGCTCACTGGAGAGGGTGCATCGGTGTCTTTTCTTTTTTGGTATATTTTTATTGTGATAAAATATACATAGAATAAAATTTACCATCTTAGCCACTTTTAAGTATATGGTTCAGTGGCATTGAGTACATTCGCAGTGTTGTGCAACCATCACCACCATCCATCTCCATAACTTTTTCATCTTCCCAAACTGAAACTCTATACCCATTAAACAATAACTCCCAATTCCTCCAACCCCCAGCTCCTGGTAACCTCTGTTTTACTTTCTGTCCCTGTGAATTTGACTACTTTAGGTACCTCCCATAAGTGGAATCTTACCTTCCATATTTGTCCTTTTGTGTCTGGCTTATTTCACTCAGCATAATGTCTTCAGGGTTCACCCATGTTGTGACACATGTCAGAAGTGTATCACTTTTTCAGGTTTAGCCTTTCTTCTCACTCCCCATATTTCCATCTTCCATCCCACACTTTACCCCACCTCCACTGGGCCTGGCGTTCCTGAACGTAGAGCTTCTCTCCTTCAGTTTCTACAGCGTTAACCTGGCACACCTGCCAGGCAGGCTCTAGATACAGTCCTGACTGCAGCCACCGACCTCACCCCTTCCTTTGCATGTGTGGTAACTCTATGTGGAACCTCCCCAGGTGGAATTGGTGGGATAAAACATCTTGCCTGTCCCTTTCTTGCAGGCACTGTGGTTTCACGTTCCTCCTCTTGGCTCAGACCACTTCTGCCTCGGGCTGACAGGTGTCGCATGGTTTCATCAAAGATAGAGTTTAAGTTTCTGTTTCTTGTTCTCTTTTTGTTTGGGGATGCGTTAGAGGAAAAAAAGAGATGGGGCAAAAGGTCCTTACTTCACCTTAAAAGAACAACTGTAGCAATCTTATTATAGGAATTTTCTGAAGGAATTAGAGGGGATCTTTGTGGTTGGGGTTTTGTTTTGCTTTGCTCTTACAAAGAGAAAGGGGGTTTGAAAATGACAAAGTTTTTCTGAAGCAGTATGACTTTTCTAGCTGTGTCTTACCACATATATGTAACATCTTAGTGCTATATGTGAATCGGAACCAGGAAACTCATCCTGCAGCAAATGCTCATGTTGGTCACAAGTAGTGCTCAGAAAAAACGAATTTACCCTTTTGGAAGTATTATTGGGTGGGAGACTGCGGTCCCATGGTAGCTGGTACTTCTTCTCTCACACACACATCGAGGGCTCTTTGGTCTTTAAAAAGACTGTCATGGTTCCTGAAGCTACTGGGCTCCCATCTCCTGTCAAGAACCCCCTGTTCCTTTCTAATCTCTGCTGTACTTCGTTTTTCTCCTTCCTGTGCTCCTTCACCAAATTTTAGTCTCTGCTAATTCCTACCCACACCAGATCTTACTTCCTGCTCACCCGCCTCCTTCTCCTGGGGGCATTGTCCCCACTGTGCTAAAGTGTGCCACTTGAGGACAAGTCTGTCGTAATTCCCTTTGTATATCTCAGAGCTTAGTGTTAGCTAATGACCCATAGGAAGTATCCAAAAAATGCTTGTTGAGAGAATGAAGGATGGAATATTAAAGTGCTAGCCTTGTAAGATCACCAGCCAATGGGTGTTTGCTATCTTTAACCTAACAACAGACCAATTACCAAATATCAAGTTTAATCTTAGGGTCTGGTTGGGGTCTCTTTCCCACTTTCTTTCGTCCATAAGATTTGTCATTTAGTGGCCTTACTTTGTTCATTGGTTTACTTGTACATTAAACGATAGACTTCAGAGTTCCTTCTTTTTATTCCTCTTATCGAATAAAATTCCCCAAGCGGGATGGAGCATGCGGCCTTTATCTGGATCGTTGAGAGAGTTCTTCAGCATTAGGAGAACATAAAAGAACAAGAAAGAAAACTCTGGAATAGAGCCAGGGGACTTTGGAAAGATTTATCTTCTGTGGGAACATTCTGACTTTTTATGCAATTGGGGGTTCCCCAGGAAGGAAGTAAAAGAAATTCCTAACAAAGTTTGCCGATCCAGCTGCTGTTTCTATGGTCCTGGATATTAGTCCTCTCACCAGGATCCCAGACAGTCACACAACCCTTGTATAGAAGGAAACGCAGAGATTTCTTCTGAAATTTATCCATGTGAGCTTGGCTAGTTCCAAGAGCCAGGGCAATGCCAAAGCCACAAAATTTACAGAGACCAGAACCCCAAATAGAGAAAGTGATGCAAATGAGCGCCTTGGCTTCAAGCCATGAGAATCAAATGAAATCTTCCAGTTAGAACACTCCAGTTACACAAATATTTGAAGATGGCATTTCAGAAATAGACTTGAGCAAAATTAATTTACCATGTAAACAACTTTCAAGAGATCTTAACAGTTACAAAGTTGGCTCAGATCTTTCAATTTCAAAACCAAGGGCACTTCCAAGACAGAAACAATCATGTCTTCTTTCAGGAGTTTAAATCCAGGCAGGGCCCTTTATTTACTGTGTCCTTAGAAGAAGAAAGATTAGTTAAGGGCAGAGTTCAGAGTTCACTGATCATGACCCATGGTAAGAAATACACAGAAACCCACTCCATATATAAAGCAAAAGTTTCACAAAACCACACTTACTTTTACTATGTACATTCTGATTTTTTTTATTGTTACAATTTTTAAAAATACTGGTAGCTCCCTAAAAAATGAATTTGTTGATCCCAAATGGGTGGTGGCCTGTAATTTGAAAAACACTGCTTAGAAAATAAATTCGAAAGAAAGTTCTGTTCCAAATCTAGTAAGAGATATTTTTCCTAGAGCTTCTGCTACCTTTCAGAATCTTTCCATTGAACACTAGTGGTAAAATCTATGGCTATGGAAAGGAAATAGGTTGTGATGAATGGAGTTCCTCATATGCCAAATAGTGTACAAATTCTACATGAAAATATTCTGCATGAAATACAGTTCCTCTATAGGGGAGTCCATATCTCAGCAGAAAAATGTATACGCAAAATAGGCAAAACATACAGATGTGGAGGTGCTACTAAAATCCTACATGAGCACATTTCTCTATCCCATTTTAATAATGGAAGAATATGTTATTTAAATGATCTTGTCTTTCCCCTTAAAGCTATTTCAGTAACAAAGGTCAAAGTTCAGCTTCTGAACTACCCTAAGACATTTGACCATATTAAAAGCTATGGTCCATTTTCAGTCCTCTCACAGAGCTCAGTAAGCATCGTGAAAACGCTAGTTCCCTTACAGAGTGTTGAGAAAATGCACATTCCAGAGTCAGTGTGAGCTTTGACTCTGGTCTGTGCTGAACACTGGGACAATTTAGTGATATAATCAGTTGATCTAGTTGATTTAAGGATCCTGAGTTCTTTAAATAAACTTACAATAACAAGCTGATATTTTAAAAAATATTGGTATGAGATAAATAAATGTATGTGCAAATGATTTTTTGGTAGATGTATTACAGGTAGAAGCTGAAAAAAATACTACAAAAGAAATTGAGATTAAGGGTTAGGACTGGGCTTGAGTAGTTCATTCAAAAGGTCAGTCAAGTCCAATATCCTTTTGTTATGAAAGAGAACTTCCTTTGTCTTCAATTCACCACATTTGCCTGTTTACCCTTTGGCAAACTAAATTTTGTCTTGATCCCCTTCATATTAAAATTTATATTATTTAGTTGTTTACAGAAATTTCCTTTGCCTTCATATCAGTTTTCTAGGGCTGCCATAACAAAATGCCACAGACTGAGTGGCTCAAACAACGGAAATTTATTTTCTCGATTTTGGAGGCCAAGAGTCTGAGATCAGGGTGTTGGCAGATTTGGTTTCTTCTGAGGCTTCTCCTTGGCTTATAGATGGCCATCTTCTCACTGTGTCCTCACACAGCCTTTCCTCTGCACATGCGTCTCCGGTGTCTCTGTGTCTTCATGTCGTCTTATAAGGACACTGTCATACTGGGTTGGGCCCACCCTATAGGCCTTATTTTAACTTGATGACCTCGTGAAAGGCTTTAATCTCTAAATACGGTCAACGTTCTGAGGGCCTGGGGGCTAGGATCTCAACATATGAATTTGTGGGGGACAGAATTCAGACCATAGCAACCTTTAGAACTTGCCTCAGTAGTCGTGCAGGATGTGGGTAGCAAAAAGATCACTGCAATGTTTACTGTTCAGCCAGTGTTCTAAATGGTATGGTTTTTTTGTTGTTGTTTCAGGGAGAACTAACGCCGATGTGATGACCGCGCTGTCACAGGGCTACAGGATGCCCCGCATGGAGAACTGCCCAGATGAGCTCTATGACATCATGAAAATGTGCTGGAAAGAAAAGGCAGAAGAGAGGCCAACGTTTGATTATTTGCAGAGTGTCCTGGATGATTTCTACACTGCCACGGAAGGCCAGTATCAGCAGCAGCCTTAGAGCACAAGAAGACTCGTAGCCGTTTGCAGGGACTGCTGCCTCATTAAAAAAGAAGCAATAACAATCACTGGTTGCAGTAGTTTTCATGTGCTAAGACCATCTACTGTCCCTGCTTCCCGAAATGAGGCTAAATTACTCAGGAAGAAACACTCTCTACGTCGAAAAGTATCTCTTCTCATAGGCTGAGGCCCACAGCTCTGCCACTTGGCCTGCTCCCAGCTGGCCAACTTGCTTTCTAGACCAACATCTGAATACAGCCCTCTGAGAAGGAAACACCTTTTCTATCCAAAATGCACCCACTTTGGCCTCTTGTTTACAATTGGATGTGTGACTCAAAGGTTCAGAGGCCATTTTTATAATTCCCAAGCAGTAGCAGAACTAAACTCATTTATAAAAGTAAAATAACCAGAAGCCTATTGCGGCAGTTCTTTGTATTTTCTCTGTGCTTTGGCTTATTTGTTTAAAAATTACTAATCCAACCTGTTAGATTTTGCAGGTGAAGTCAGAAACTTAAAAATGTCTTTCTCATATTTCAGTAATCACCCCTCCCCCTAAAATCTGAGACTGTTAAACATTTTCCTTCCATGGAGACTGCTCAGAACCCTGAAACATAAAGCAGCCACGCTTTTTTGGTCTCTTCCTTGTAGAAGTGTCACTTGTGAGTCATGCAAAGCTGCTGTGTTCAGCGGCGTGAACCCATTGATGCCGAGCCTTGCCCAGACCTCCCAGGAAAGGGAAAGGAGCCTCAGAAACTACTCCACCTTAAAAAGGACAATTTTTAAACTGTCTCCAGCTTTTCAGTTCCACAATTTCTTATATATAGACTTTTGTTGACAATGTAGTTTGAAAGAAAGATAAGATTCTAATTTCTGCAGAACCTCATAGGACTTTATAAAACATAAGAATTTTCTTTATTGCTTCAAATGACTTGAATGTTATTTTAATGAGCAAATATTAATTTTAGTTGTACTCAAAGTAACACCATATTTGGGAGCTATTTTGTGATTCAGCAATCTTTTCTAAGTGGTGTAAGATGTGTGTGAGACTATTTATACAGAATATGAAGGAAAATAAGTGACTGAGGAGGTTCTAATGAGCCACTGTATGTAGCAGGGACACAGGAGGTTTGGCTTACTAAACTTTTCTACTGTAAACTTTGAATGGAAAATACTATGTCACATCATGTTTCACTTATGCTGTCATGTATATACCTAATATTTCTATTTTTTTGATTTTATTTTAATACACCTAACCCAATAACATCTCAAGTTTTTTACTGTGTTTAACATTTCCAACTATTGTCAACATAAAAATGAGTTCCAGTTGGGAAAATGAAAGGTGATTCCATATAATTACATGATTTAAAAGATTTGTACAAATTCTACCTCCCTCAACTGGCATTTTCAGATTGGAGAACTGAAGAATTCATGGCCTGGATACCTGAACATCCCTCATGGGGGCCAAATAAGATTTATTTTCAAATAGGCTTAGCAGGCACCACTAAAATTTCATGTTGTATGTGTTGGCTAGGCATTGGGTGCCTAGTGGAAGGGATAAAATATTCTGCTTTTCCCTAAATTTTATCTTCTTTTCCTGTGATTTTTTTTTAAAAAAGTCCCTTTAAAAATATTCTAAAATTCTCAGTTTGCAAGTGCCATATTCACAAAGATAGAATACTATTATCATTTAATGTCTCTACAGCTAGTCACTGATTCATAGTGGTAAGTTTTTCATGTACATCCACCTGTTCATGTTTTTTTTCAGAATCACACATATGATCCAACATGTTACATAAAGAGAAGGTGTAAAAGAATCCCCAGAGCAAAAAGAAGTCTCTAGAAAATTACTAAATTTGTCTTCACCTTGTTTTTCTTCTCTCAAGTCTGCTTCCTTCTGCCATTTTTCATTCTGCATTCCCTCTCAGTCAAGTATGTGGTCCTTTCCTCCACGTGTCTTCATCAGATCAGGCCACATCACTTACTTTCTGCATGTGCTCCAGCCACATAGTACTCAGGGGACAGCAAGCACAGTCTCCTCCCTGGGCAGTAGGATTCCAGCCTTCCCATGGCAAAATGAGGGGCTGAGGAGATTTTTGTATAATCTTGGGGTCTCCAGTGATGTGCAGAATGGCTTAGATCACCACATCCCAGCTCATTATTGAGAACTTGAAAATTGAATGGCTACTCCCTGAGATCTGACTCCACTGCTCTGCAGTTAAGGATGAATGTCACTGTACTTGAAAAGCTTCCCCGGTGAATATAATGTATTCTTAGGCCACTCCTCTGCTTTGACCCCTTTTGCAAAGTTATCTTCTCAAAACAATGCCAGCCTTCTCTTTCCTCAGATGATTTGGTTTCCCAAGGGAGGGGTAGAGGAGGAAAAAGGAGAAAATGTTTTTTCCTTTCTGATGAACATGAAGCTCACTGAACCTAAAGTGAAACTCATAGACTTGACACTGGTGTTTTCAGCAGAAGGGGACGCTTGATGCCTCTGTAACCTCTCCAAGCATGCTTATCCTATATTCTATTCTATTCTATTCTATTCTATTCTATTCTATTCTATTCTATTCTGCCAGAATCCCACTGGAAAGCATACTGCCCAGGCTTTCTTTCAGGGGGAGGTACTCCATCCCAGAAGTTTGACCTCTGTCCAAGAATTTATAAGAGGTCAATAGAAGGAGGGACCATGTTTATTTACTTACACAGCAGGATAGGTCAAGGGCACTGAGATGTAAGTATAAACTCATTTCCAATTTTGCCTGTGGTAATGGCTTTCCCTTTATCTTTCCCTTTTCTAAAACAAACTACATGGGGCAGTAGCTGCTAAAAGGTACTCAATACTGAAACGCCAGCACCTGCTAAGTTCAACTGAATTAAAAGAAATGTTCATCCTGTAGCTCATCTCTTCAGCCATTATGATTTTAAATGCCACATTCCACAACCAGTCGGTTTCTCGTATTCTCAGCCAAGGGCATCTGTCAGATGAGATCACCCTACCCACTTTTCCCCTTATTAACATAATTTTCTACTTCTGCCTAGTTGAATGGAGACTCCAGTTCGCTGTCTCCTACTTTTAGACTACCTGAGGTTATTAGATTAAATGAAGACTAGTGTTGCCATTCTTCCTGATGGAAATAGTGATTATAAATACACAAAGATACTCACACACCCACCATTTTCTCAGTGCTCTCTTTTGTGCTTTGGCACATTATAAAAATTACCTCTAATTTACATAACAAGCCTTAAAGGTATGATTGGTACTACCAGTATTTCACAACTGAGAAGTCAGGTGCATTTAAGGCCACAGAGGGAATAGATGGGCTTTTTTTTCATGTTACTTCTGTGTGAAATAAAGCAAATGAAATATCTTTTAATGGAATCTCCCTGACTTCTTAGTTGGGTATTCTAAGTGGGCAAAGGAATTACTTACAAAATGTTCTACTGGAGTTCACACAGATGTGAGGGAAAATTTCTTCTAGGTAATTTTATTTTTAGAAGAAAAGTCATGCAAGAATTCAACTCAACACTCACATTTTTAAAAAACACAAGTTACACATACTACACTTTTGAATAAAATGCTTTGATAACATTTATGCTCCATTTCATAACATGAAGATGTATTAAACTGATAAAATTTTATCCCAGAAAGTTCTAATCTGATAGATGTGTAGGAGAAAAGCCTTTCAATTTAATTTCTTATATTCTTGTGAATCTAAATACTTCAAATAGAATTGAATGGCAAAAATGTCATAGGATTCCCAAGATGGCCACTGTGTAATCTGGGGTATGTATATTCCTAAAATGTGGAAATGATAGGGACAGTTTTGGTGGCCTTCATCTCTAGGTCTTTGGGAAGGTATTAATCAGAAATAATCTGGATTGTCCAATGTGCAATGTTAACTCAACTTCTGGAATCAAAGATGGCTTTATTTACAGCACCAAAAGTAAGGGCCACATCACAAAGCAAGAAAACCATCTGAATTTTGTTTATTACCCTATGCTGAGCTGGACAACAAATCCTTAATCCCTCATCTGCTATCCTTAGTGTCAGATGTGTTTTTGATCTCGTGTGTGTTGTGTGTGTGTGTGTGTGTGTATGTGTTTTACTTAAAAGGTTAATACAGTGAATATACTGAATATTTACTAACAAAACCTCAGTGAACACTGGAGAAGAAACCTTTAATCAAATAAAACATTTCTGCAGAAAAAATGCCAGAACTCATACTAAATGGGATGAATTAGACTATAAATAGCTTCAGGTCAGATTTTGCCACCAAATGAGCTTTAAAATAATTTTCAGAGATTTTTTTTTTTTGGACTTTGGAATTATGGATAAGGGGATGGATCTGTACCCAGAGAGCTTGAAGAATTTGCAAGACCTTTTAGTATCAGTGGTGTATCTGATTCAAATGGAGGACATTTGGGATTGTTGTTCTCAAAACCCATGTTATGCGGGCATGTCCCTAGATGCTAAATATTAATGTGTCTCTTTAAAACAACATGGTCATTAATATAATCTCATATCACATACACCTCAGAGAAGGCTGACACTTAGCAGATCAAGTTTGGAAAAATACCTAGTGGTATTAACTGACCACAAGAGCTACCAGTGTGCTGTGGTTGTTAAAATAGTTAAGGAATGCCTTATAATATAGTAAGCTACGTTAAGAGCTCAAAAAAAGCCACAAACAAAAAGAGATGGTCTTTCATAACATGAACGTGAGTCCACGTGGGAGCATTATATTCAATTCTGAATGCTTAATAGCAGATTCTCAAATCTTCATTACCCTGGAAAAGTCACTTTGATGTGGGAGCCTGTCAAATAAAGAAGTCTTTAGGTAGTCTGTGAAAGTCACAGGACAGATGTTTTGATGAGAGAGATAAATCATTTAAAAACATTTGCTCTGTCAAAGAATTATGTTTTGAGTCCTTCTTTGTAAGATTTTTTTCAAAGTAAGTCATCTCTTTTTTGTCAATGTGCTTTAAATAAGGTGTTCTGAGGGTTAATAGTAGTCATTCAATACAATGCTTTATTAAACTCTTACCGGAATACAGGAACTGTAGTAGATGTGTGAGGGATATGGGCATTTCATCTCAAATTGCCTGCTTCAAGGGGACAAATACAGTGATGATATAAGTAGATCAAGAAAAGTATTATAAGGGAAAAAATAGGTACAAAATGTGAGGATATTTCTAAGGAGAGATCACAATGCTGATTACAAGAACAGGCAGAGAAGTAAAGAACCAAGTGTTCGGGTGGCCCGGTGGCTCAGATGGTTGGAACGCTGTGCTGCTAACGCCGCTGAGGTTGCCAGTTCGATTCCCACATGGGCCAGTGAGCTGTGTCCTACACAACTAGACTGAAAACAATGACTTTAACTGGAGTTGGGGGTGGGGGACGGGAAAAAAAAAGAAGTCTTCATAAATAAGTGACATTAGCGATTGGCTTTGAAGGGTCACAGGGTGCTGGAAACCCAAAAGGAGACTGCAGAGAGAAGCTTCAGAGAAAAAGACGCAACAAGGAGCAGCAAGTCAGGAAGCCGGGGCAGAGAAATGAGAGGAGCATCGAAGGACAGAGCCCCCCAGACAGGTAGAATTAGGGCTGCCTTTCTCAAATTTGAGTGTGCATCAGAATCAACTGGAAGGCTGTTACAACAGATCACTCCCCGATGTCTAGTTCTGGGGTGTAGGTGTAGGGAAGAACCAGAGAATGGCAGTTGACCTCCCTGTTCCTGGCCTTTGGGCCACTCTTTGAGACCCACTAGATGTACAGGTTCTAGGAAGAGGCCACCTGTTGGAGAAAATGTGGGTTCCAAGTGAAGGGTGTGGACTTCACTAGTGCACTAGTCCGTGCTGGTGGCAGCACCGCACATTTGAGAGTCTCACCTGAAGAAGCACAGCACAGAGCCCTGCCACAGACTGCAGAGCCTCGTTGTCTGGCTTCCGACCCCAGCCTTGCTTACTGTGCTCAGCCACAAAGTGGGGGTGAGAACAGTACTCACCCCACAGGGTTGTTATGAGGAATAAATGCAGTAGTATTTCATTATGGATGGACAGGAAAACCAACGAGAAGCTAGTATGGCTGTCCCAATGGAGGAAAGATAAGCTCCCAAACGATGCCTGGGCCTGCTGTGGAAGACACTGTGGCCACACACCCCACACAGAGACTGGGTTTCTCTAGATTTGGGCTGAAGTGCAGAGATCTGCTTGTGTGTGTGTGTGTGTGTGTGTGTGTGAGAGAGAGAGAGAGAGAGAGAGAGAGAGAGAGAGAGAGTTTTAAACAACCTCTGAATCTGTGATTTTCATTGAAGTATTCAAATTCCAACCCTGAGAAACTCAACTAGGGAATTCAATTTTGGAGTTGCCATGTTGTTATGCGTTGAATTGTGACCTCCCAAAATGGGATATTGAAGTCCTAACCTCCAGTGTCCCAGAACGTGACCTTGTTTGGAAATAGGGCTGTTGTTACAGATATAACTAGCTAAGCTAAGATGACATCATGGGTAGGCCCCTAAGCCAGTATAACTGGTGCCCTTACAAAATGAACAGCATGGGTATAGACAGAACACACATAGAGGGAAGAAAGACTATGTGAGGAGACCCAGGGAGAAGACGGCCATCTATCAGCCAGGGAGAGAAGCCTGGACAGTTCTTCCCTCCCCGCCCTCAGAAAGGACCAACTCTGCTGACACCTTCATCTTGGATGTCTAGCCTCCAGAACAGTAAGACAATCAATTTCTGTTTTTTTGAACCACCTAGCTTGTGATACTTTGTTACAGCATCTGTAGCAAATTAATGCAGCAGACTAGTGAAAGTACAGATATGGCTGATAAAAGAGAAAATTGTGAAAACAGAAAAATAGGGATAACCTACAGTTAGGAAGAGTTGAGTCGTGCCAGCAAAAAAGATAAAGGAGGGTTGTTAAGGCAGAAACTAGAAGAGCTAAGATGGTATGTCACCCAGAGTCCAGAGGATGAGGCTGGGTAGCAGTGTGTTATAAAATGTGAGCAAGAACCTTTATTGTGGTTCCTATGGGAGAGACAAGGCAAGGAGAGCAGACTTAGGACTGGCTAGTATGAATAATGTGAGGAGGCTGTGGGGAGACCCTAGTTGTCTGGTACCTGGTCCTGGGGTGATCAGGGCAGGGTCACAGTGGCCCTGAGTATGAAAGATGATAGAAGAGATGCTGGGGATGTGGACTCTGGACTGGTAGGTTTGTATATGAAAGGTACAATCATAGGAGAGTCATTTACTATCTCTAGCAATTGGCTAACCCTGGGAGAGACCATCCTTCCAGGATCAGTGCGGCCCCAGATGTCCAAGCATCAGAATACAGAAAAAACAAAACAAACAGTATCAAGGTAACAATAATGTGGAAGAGGATAAAAAACAGCGCACAGCGAAGAAGGATTTTACCATGAGAGGAGGATAAGCTCCCGAAGGGCAGGAATCCCACCCCATTGGTGTGCCATCCCCACCACCTAGAAAAGCCTCTCTAAACCCCAGCTCTTTCTGGGAAGTAGAGGGAGAAAAAGGATTGCAAACAGTTAAAGAGACTGGTGGCTTAAATAACAGAAATTTATTTCTCACAGTTCCAGAGGCTAGATGTTTAAGATCAAGTTGTTGGCAAGGTTGGTTGGTCTGAAGGCCTCTCCTTGGTTTGTGGATGGCCGCCTTTCCCCTATGTCTTCACATGGTCTTCCCTCTGTGCATGTCTGTGTCTAAATTTCCTCTTCTCGTAAGGACACCTGTCATGTCAGATTAGCGCCCACTCTCAGAACCTCATTTTAACTCAATTACCTCCGTAAAGACCCTAACTCACATTCTGAATTACTGGGGATTAGGACTTCAATGTGTGAATTTTGGGGGGGATGCAATTCATCCATCATACTCAGTCTCTCAGAAAATAGAGACTATGAACTAAAGAGGCAAGGAGATGACATCTAACTGCACTAGCTGCGCAGAGCACAGGTCTGATGTCCTTATTTCCCTAAAGCTAATATCAAAGCCTGTTCACTCCCACTGTAGCTGCTTTGCACCTCCTGTTCTGGCCAATTTAGAGGACGTTCCGACTGTTCAGAGCCCTAGTTTGCTCAAGACCTACTCTTTCAGGTGCCTGAGAGCTGTTGTGTATCAACTGAGAAAATGATTTTAAAGTGCATCCCTGTCTACAGTGGACTATGTTGGTCATAGTGAGAAAGGCTGTCACCAAAATCACCGCTCAAACAGATCAAGTGCTGTGAAGCCAAGTTTACTGAGACAGAAATACAGTGCATGGAGGTGCATGCAAGGGGTGGTCTCCCAAGTAGCTGTTGGGTGGGGGTTTAAAATAAGGATCATTTTAAGCTAGAGAGAAGAGTTGGGGACGGGAGGAGAGACATCAGAAGTGAGGAGCAACATTGCTTCCAATACTCTGCAGGCACCTTGAACAAGTACCTTGGGGTACCTGCCCCACAGGTCCCCAGTCACCTTCCGGAGGCAATCAGTGAGCACCAGAGGGAGAATCAAAACTGGACAGGGCTCTGGTGCACCGACAACAACCACAGAGTGATTTGTGATTCTTATGATGGAAAAACACAATGAACACATGTGTTTCAACCACAATCATGTGCAGACGCACGTACACACACACAGGTAGTAATTATCATCAGTAGCGATCATCCTCCACTATATCATTATCCCAAGGAATACGCATGTATGTTTTTTTTAACACAAAATTATTTCAGGAGACAGAACACTTTCCTAATGTTCCTTGCCACAATCCTCAGAGAGTGTGCTATTTTGTTGTTGATGTTGTCATTGCAAATGATTTCCTGTTCCTAAAGAAATCAGAACTCATGGATAGGAAATAGGTAAATTATTCTCAACTCTGGGAAATGTATAACAAGAAAATACCAGATATTCATCCATTTATTCAATCAATTAAGATTTATAGATTGCCTGCTATGTGCAAGGCACTCAATTGGTGCTGGACTCGTTGGAATATATTTCATACTAAAGAAGACCTAGACACAAATATCACCCCCCACACACATCCCACAGTGATTTATGTTATCATTTATCTTTCTGATTAGCAGCTTCCCATCATCAACAGCTTTAAAAAAATCCAAACCATATTCCAAATATTTGCTCACTCTGTGGTAGAAAATAAAGAGAAAAAAAAAGTATGAAAAACTTAAAAATCAGATTAAAACTTTCACTCCAAGGAGTTGACCAGAATAAATATTTTTGCCCTTACTAATCAATAACATAACAAAGGATTCCTTTAAGGAATAAATTCACATATATACAAACTTCTGGGACAAGGGTCGTGGATTTAAAAATTAGGGCCCACTCTCTAGGAGCCGACATAAGCCTGAGGCAGAGGGAGAAGTGAAAACTCCTCAGGCTCCTCACAGATAATTTGGGAGTGATGACTCCCTCCATACACATATCCTCAAATCAACATTCAACAATGTGCATAAAGTTTAAAATGTGAAGGTGAAACCCCCACAAAGAAACTCCCATGTTATTACACCAAGTGATGCAAAACTGGACTCTCCTTTGAGAGAAAAATCATTTTAAATTTTTTTAAAAAATGACAAAAAGAAATCTCTTTTCTTTCTTTTAATATACCACCTCCTATCAGATGTAGGATTCTAGCTGCTGGTGTTTTCAGGCATCTATGTTAACTTTCTAATGAACATTTTGGATAGCACAGTAGCGTAATTACGTAGAGATTTTAGGAAGAACTATGAATTCTCACTATTAGGCTCACTTATCAGAGTCTTGGGAGGGTTAGTGAGGAATACTTCCCAGGACATGGCTTCTTCACCCCTATCCTTCCTTGAACTAAGTTGAATTAAACCGGCTGCATAATATCCTCAAGTCGCAGCATAGAAATGAGAAGGTGTGCTGAGAAGGACAGCACCCAGGCTCTGAATTAAAAATCATTTCTATGAAATGTCTGATTTTTCATTAATCAGCTCATTTTGTTTAGATTCTCAACCAGTGACATCTTGCTTATTTGCATAGTCTGAACAATATCTTTTTCTTTCCATGGGTTAGCCTCATACAATTTTCCCAGTTTTATAAAGTCTCGTTATGAATCAAAACTTTTAAAAATATTGATGCTATTATTGGACCCAGTCAACTTCTAGAAATCTTAAATATGTGAAATAATGTAAAAATTCTTAAATAACTTGTAGACTCAAACGTACTCATTTCATTACTATAATTCAAAAATATGGAAACTCTAAAGAGCTGATTGATTCAGTCAGTATGTATTAAAGACCTGCTATGCAGCCAGAATTATGCAATACACTGAAGATATTTATGGGCCAATTTTAGTCAATTATAAAAGAACTGTTAATTGAAATATGTAGAAAAATTTAAGAGATATATATGTAATAAACCAGGAAAATGTCCATAAATAATCACAATATAAAATTATTTACAAAGAATGATTAGACCTATTTTTTTTTTAAAGAAATGTCAAAAAATATGACAAATAGGGGCGGCCGGTTAGCTCAGTTGGTTAGAGACACGGTGCCCTTAACAACAAGGTTGCCGATTTGATCCCCACATGAGCCACTGTGAGCTGCACCCTCCAAAACTAGATTGAAAACAACTACTTGACATGGAGCTGATGGGTCCTGGAAAAACACACTTAAATAAATACAAGTTAAAAAAAAAAAAAAGTATGACAAAAATGAAAACAAAAAATATAAAACTTCAGGAGAACACACTCAAATAATAACAAAAATTGAATTGGGCTTTTTTTCTTTCTGCTTTTATCTATCTTTCAATTTTCATAATTATGTATTACTTTAATAATGGAAAAGAGGAATGTTCACAGAATAATGGAGCTAAATTGTATTTGTAGACGGAACAAAATCTATTAAAAAGTAAACAAATTTTTTTAAAAAAAAAATTAATGGAGGTATGTAAAAGTGACAAAGGAGCCAACTGAAAGAGCTCCCAAAGGCCAAAGCTGGAACAATCTGAGTAAAAAAAATAAATAAAATAGTATGGGATTATAACCCAGAGTATGAAATAAATATTCATGAATCCACACTGGTATAAATAAATAGTTCAATAAATAAATAAATGGAGAAGAGAAAATTTTCCCATGCAGAGGAATTCCAAACAATTTATGTACATACTTTGTCTTCAAAGAGGCGAAACATAACACCCCACTCCTTGAGTGTTCACTGTGCACAGTAACTTTCTTCCAAATAGTACAGTATGGAAAGGGAGGAAAGGTAACTTTACAGTGAAGAAACCTGACAAACACTACCTCAGCCAGGTGATAGAAGTCAACATCAACAGTGATTAGTTTTATTGATAGTGTGTTAATATGATATGATGAAATGGCACTCTATCTTTGTGGTTTTCCTCCCCAAAATCCATAATCCCAGTCTACTCATTAGAAAAACATCAGACACATTCCAATGGAGGAGCATCTTACAATATACCCAACCAGTAACCCTCAAAACCATTAAGTTAATCAAAGACAAAGAGTCTGAGAAAGTGCCACAGCCAGGAGAAGCCTAAGGAGACCTGATAGCTAAATGTTATGTGGTAATCTGGATGGGATCCTGAAAGAGAAAAACGACGTTAGGTAAAAACTAAGGAAATCTGAATAAAGTGGGGTTTTTAGTTAATAGTAACATATCAATACTAGTTCATTAGTTATGACAAATGTACCATACTAATGGAATGGTAATAGGAGCAACTGGACGCAAGGCATATGGGAATTTGTTGCACTATCCTTGCAATTTTTCTGTAAATCTATAACTGTTCTAAAAATATAGTTTATTTACAACAACAAAAAGGTAAACAAGTCTGTTCCTGGTACCATGAAGCCGTAAAGAGTTACCATCCGGTCATTCACCTTCACCCAATATCTCAGTTACATTATTTAAAAAGTCCATGTTTGTTTCTATTGTAAATTCTTATTCATAAAGGCAGAACTTCATTAAGAACACAAATTGAAGAGAATATTCTTATCTGACTTCTGGAAAACACAAAATAACAAATCAACCCCTGCAACAGGCTTAAAAAGCTTGGTAGTCAATTTTAATCAATTCCCTCGGGGACAGCGCCATCTAGGGTTACCTCGCATAAAGGAACCAATGGTCGTTCCAGTTACTTCTCTTTTGCCCGAAAATGCATTACCTTAAATTCTATTTCCAAACTGAAAAAAGTAATGAAACTGAAGCATTTATCCCCCAAGAAAGCACCCCAAGAAAGTGCTCATAATCTCAATTAACTTGAGTAATCAAATGGAAATAACTTGGTTTCATTTACAACGCCAGCCTAGAATCTGTATATAAAATACCTACTTCTATTTTCAAAAATTCAACCCAAAACTAATGTGTATGAAAAAGATTTTATCAGAATACAAACTCACAGAAAGTGTAATAATATGATCACTTTTTAAAAGTTACAAAACAACTTAAACCTTATAAGACAACAGCTCTCAATTCTAAGTGTCAGTTCCAGAACAGTAAAGCTATAAGTTAATATTTAACTTAATTTAACTTTAACCAAACACACATAAACTTTCCTTCCTTAATAAATTTGTGTTTATTTAATATCATGTTATTATTCATAAAGTTTTATGCCTTTATTAAGAATAAATAGTAAAAGAGGGGAAAATGAGCTCAGTTAAGGTCTAAAACATCTCAATTAAAAAAATTCAAATTAGTCAATATGTATTGGTTTTGCACCTGAATGATTTTTTGAAATATGTCATAAAAGGAAAGAAACACAGTTGAAATAATTGGCACCTTCCAGCTGCAGATAACCAAAGTAGTAGTTTGCCTACAATATAAGTGGCAAAAACTTACTCCCTCCTCTCCCCTTGTCCCCACCAAATTTCCTATATACTTGGCATATAGAATAGGCTGGAAAAAAACCCACTTCAGTTATTACAGTAGTCCTCCCTCTTTATCCATGATTTCACTTTCTTTGGTGTCAGTTATCCACAGTCAACTGTAGTCTGAAAACACTATATGAAAAATTTCAGAAATAAACAATTCATAGGTTTTAAATTGCCCACAGTTCTGAGTAGTGTGATGAAATCTCAATTATCTTGCTTCATCCAGCCCTTGACTTGGATCATCCCTTTGTTCAGTGTCTCTATGTTGTAGAGACACTTAGTAGCCATCTGGGTTATCAAATCTACTGTTCGGGTATCACACAGTGCATGTGTTCAAGTTGCCTTTATTTTATTTAATAATGGCTCCAAAGCACACAAATAGTGATGCTGGCAATTTGTATGTGCCAAAGAAAAACTGTAAGTGCTTCCTTAAGTGAAAAAACTGTAGTCACACAACAGCCTAGCCAACTGTCCCACCCTGTGTCTTTCCTTAAGGAAAGAAGGGTCTGTGAGACTGTGCCTTTCTGGGACTCTGTTTCCATCCTTGTGTTTACACCTTATGTGTCTCTGTCTGGTCCCCAAAAGATGGTTTGCAGCCAAAGACGGGTAAGATATCTCACGGGAGATACAACATAAGCCAGGTGGAACCGAGTGAGGACCCCCAGTGAGCTGCCTTAGAAAAATATGGGAAGGGGCCTTGCCTCCCCTTCCCCCTGCCTGGGAAAAGCCATTGCTAGCTCTGGCTTTTCCCTTGCACCTGTTTGTGAGAGAAGTCATGAAGACAATA
The DNA here is from genome assembly GCF_004115265.2 of Rhinolophus ferrumequinum. Taxonomy (NCBI): domain Eukaryota; kingdom Metazoa; phylum Chordata; class Mammalia; order Chiroptera; family Rhinolophidae; genus Rhinolophus; species Rhinolophus ferrumequinum. The sequence continues at coordinate 22,086,390 of NC_046297.1, read as the reverse complement.
AAGATCAGTTCTCTCCACTTATCTCAACGGAGCTGTTACAATATGAGAGACTTGACCCTGAGAGGGTACATACCTTAATTAAGACATCATGGGACCTTGTGCTTCGGCTGTTTACAGACAAAGGGTGATTGAAATAAACATTTTTCTGATATGATGTATGAGTCGCACAGACCATGTAAGAAACAATGTAACTTTCTTGTATCTGTATACCTATCAATAAAAACCTCCAATTGGCCTTATTCTGGGCTCCAGTCCTCTGAGACTGAGAGACAGACCCCTGGCCTTCAGAGAGATTTAACTGCATTAAGTCTCTGTTTGTTTCTTTCTTAAAAACTTAACCCAAGCCGCCCCTTCTCTCACCCTCACTGCCAGTGTTGCACTGGATGCAACAAAAAACGAGTATGCTGAGTTTGTTTAGATCTACAATAAAAACAAATCTTCTACCCATGAAATTGTGAAGAACAAAAAAGAAACCAGAGCTAATTTTGTTGTCATACCTCAAACATTACAGCCACAGTGCTTGATAAATACTTAGTTAAGATGGAAAAGACATTAAATCTGTGGATAGAAGACATCAACAGAAAACAAATCCCAATTGACAGTAACATGTTGGACCAGAAAATATTGAGCCTGTACAAAGACTTCAGCAAGGGATCACCTGAAATAAATGACACCAAGTCATCTACTGCAAGTAAGTGGGTTACAGAGATTCAGGAGAAGGTTTGGAGTAAAAAAATGTACAAATTACTGGAGAAAGAGAGAGAGCCCACATTCACATAACTTTTTTTGTTATATATGTTGTTCTATTTGTTGTATTTTATTATTGTTATTGTTGTTAATATTTCATGGTGCTTAATTTATAAATTAAACTTTATCATCGATATGTCTATATAGGAAAAGACATAGCATATATAAGGTTCAGTACTATCCACGGTTTCAGGCAACCACTGAAAGTCTTGGAATATATACCACATAAATAAGAGGAGATTACTGTAATTTGAATGATACTTCTTGCCCTCTCTGACCACAAAGACATATTAAGATATGCCCTTGAAGTAATTATTTTCATCACACGTTGGATTAAGGGGTGCAGCCTTGTATTAAGAAGTCATCTTCCAGGTAAGATTGGTTTTTGTTTTTGTTTTTCAGATTTCACTAAGATTTAGTTGGTAGAGAGCTTAAAGGCTCTGATAACAATTTATCCAGGTTATAATCTATCCTAGTTTTTTTGTTTGTGTTTTTTTCCACATAAAAACTTCCCTAGGTTTGAGGCTTAAAAGTTTTCCTGAGAGAATTCGCCGGAAGAGGCGGCGGTAACCAGACCTGGAGGGAAAGGCTCGTGGAGTTGGGGAGAACTGGCTCCCAAGATGAAGGTGAAGATGCTGAGCCGAAACCCGGACAACTATGTCTGTGAAACCAAGATGGACTTACAGTGAGTACGAACAAACTATGATCCTACCTTACATCCTCTTGAAGTTCCACAAGAATATGTAAGAGCTTTAAATGCTATCAAACTGGAATGCGTATTTGCAAAACCATTCCTTGTTTCTCTGGATGGTCACTGAAATGGAGTCAATCGCTTGGCAAAGCATCCAAAGAGCCTGGCTATTGTCCTTTCCAGGGCATGTAATGGAGCAGTTAGAATTTGGAACTTGACTAAACGAAACTATCCTATAATACAAGCAACATGAAGGTTTTGTGTGCGGAATATGTACTCGCTTTTGTGGGACTTCCTTTTTTTATTGTTGGTGATGACAAAACTGTGAAGCAGTGGAAAATGGATGGACCAGGTTTTGGAGAAAAGGAAGAACCATTGCATACAATATTAGGGAAGACAATGTATACAGGAATTGATCATTATTGGAAAGAAGGTGTTTTTGACACATGTGGACAGCAAGTAGACATTTGGGATGAACAAAGAATCAGTCCTATATGTTCAATGACCTGGGGATTTGACAGTATAAGTAGTGTTAAGTTTAATCCAGTTGAGACATTTCTCTTGGGAAGTTGTGCTTCTGACAGGAATATAGTACTATATGATATGAGGCAAGCTACTCCTCTGAGAAAGGTCATCTTAGACATGAGAAGAAATACAATTTGTTGGAACCCAATGGAAGCTTTCATTTTCACTGCAGCAAACGAAGATTACAACTTACATACTTTTGACATGCATGCACTGGACACTCCTGTAATGGTCCACATAGATCATGTTTCTGCAGTGCTTGATGTGGATTACGCCCCCATTGGGAAGGAGTTTGTGTCCACCAGTTTTGATAAATCTATTCGAATCTTTCCTGTGGGTAAAAGCAGAAGCAGGGAAGTCTATCACACAAAAAGAATGCAACACGTTACCTATGTAAAATGGACTTCTGACAGCAAGTACATTATGTGTAGATCTGATGAAATGAACATTTGTCTGTGTAAAGCTAATGCTTCTGAAAAACGGGGTGTGCTTACATCACGAGAAAAAGTAGCCAAGAATTATAACCAGAAGTTGAAGGAGAAATTTCAATATCATCCTCATATAAAATGAATTGCTTGTCACCGCCATCTACCAAAATCTATCAGATTCAAATCCACGAGATTCAAGAACAGCACATCAGGAAAGAATCTCGTCAACGAAAGGGAGCAGATCATCTCAAACATAGCAAGCCTGGATCTGTGCCGATTGCATTAGAGAAGAAGAAACACATAGTGGCAATCGTGAAATAATATTTGGTATTCCTACCAATACTGATGTATAATTATTTGTTATGTTTTGATTTGTAAACTACAAATAAAAATACAGCTAACCCTTGAACAACACAAGTTTGAACTGACTGGGTCCATTTATATGCGGATTTTTTTTCAATAAATACACAGTTTGCTTTCTGTATTCCTAGGTTTTGCATACATGGATTCAACTAACCATGGATCAAAAACAGTATTTTCTTTCCGAGGTTGGGAATCTGCGAATGCAGAGCGTCCACTGAAGTTATATGTGGATTTTCGACTGCCCCGTGGATTGGCGCCCCTAACCTCCGCATTGTTCAGGGATCAACTGTGCTGGCTTTCAGTATAACAAACAATTTAATTATATGTATAGAACTTTATTGTGGCTCATTTTAACTACCCTGAAATATTATCTTTAAAAGGTGGCCTGGTTCATAAGACTATCCAACATTTTATCCTTGATCTGCTTTCTTACAAATAATACAGTATTTGCAAACTAACTTATTTTTTCTGTTAGAAATTGCAGATATACTTTTGCTCTGATCTATTATTGTAGACACTATACATTTAAATTTACATTTAAGACCAAACATCTCTTGTGTTACCTTTAATATTACTTTGAATAATTATTGCAATGATTCTTCCTAAGATTTCATATAACATGTAAAAGAATTAAGTCAAAACTTTTTTCAGTTGAATTTATTGTCTGTCCTTTATTCATATTTGGCTTTTTGAGACTTTAAAGATGATCAGCCTGCATTTATGTAACTTTTATAATTGATAATTACAATTTATGGTCAAGTCACAATAACAAACATCCTTTTTCTCAACATTGTTTAAAAAAAAACACAAAAGTTTTCCTGAAATGAGCAACTTACTATTTGCCCCATTGTATTAGTTGATGTCTTTGCCCTGAAAATATTAAATCTATACAGCTACTAAAAACAAAACAAAACAGAAACCAGTGACAGCAGAAAATAGAAAATGTTCTGAAATGTAAAATACACAGCAGAGAGTTGCAGAATATTTTATCCTAAAAGGTTTAGCCTCAAGAGAATTATGTAGTAATGCATCACAGTACAATATGGACACTGATTCTGACTGATAAACATGGTGATGACTGGGAATTGTCTCCCCTTCTTATCTGGAAGCCTGTACCTCCCTCCCCCATTTCAATCCACTCTGGGTTCATGGCTGCAAGGAGCACAAGCCAGGTGCCTTTGCACTGTCCAGCATCCTGGGTCAGCCATGTTTTTTTGTTCTCCAGGCCTCATCATATCCATGGTCACACTTACAAGATGGAACAAAAAAGTTGTTTTTCCCCTGGTACAGAAAGAGAAAGCCATGTACTTTTCCTGGTGATAGAAATGAACAGAAAGTGAAGCTGTCCAAGGAAGTGATAATTCTGAAGCAGAAGATAAGAATTTGCGGAAAAGTCAAGAGTCTGATTTGACAATGGCTCTGATCTGTACTGGGAATCTCTGTAGAAACAAGAAGCAGCAATTCACAATGCTCTGCCTATGAGGCTCTAAACAGTGCAAATAATGGGAACATGACTTAAGAGTATGTGCACAAGAAACAGATGGCCCACAACAGAGCGATTGAGCAGAAGACACAAGAAGTCTTGGGGACAAAGGCCTAGGGTCTTCCTCCAGCCACCGTATGGTGGTCACAATTATTTTAAGTCCTTAGGGAATATTTTCCTTTCACAACGTGAACTTGTCAGAACTATGATCACCATTTGGTCATGTTGCTTTGCTTCCTGAGCTGTAGCAGGCCAAGGGACAAGCAAATGTTCAGCAGAGACAAAAACTGCCTATGATACAAGAAGACGTCTCATGACACCCCAGATCCCAGAAGTAAAAGACAGTCTGTATTTTATGATGACCAAAGACAGACAGACTTTTATTTTATGTCAATGCAGGCTTTATGATTCTGAAGATTCAACTTTTTTCTTTTTCATACTCTAAGACATTTTAAAGAAAATATCGAGTTACTATCATCAGTCTACTAAAATCTTGGGATATGGTGCATTTCATTTTGAATCTATATCATAAATGCTTTGTACTGTAATGGTTTTCTCAGATTTAAAGGCTTTCAACCATCTTAAAATCTTAGCATCAAGGGGGTTGGCACATATACAAAATTAATATTCAGAAATCAATTGCATTTGTATACACCGATAATAAACTATCAGAAGGAGAAATCAAGAAATCAATCCCATTTACAATTTTTTCAAAAACAATAAAATACCTAGGAATAAATTTAATCAATGTAGTAAAAGACCTGTACTCACAAAATTATAAGACACTGAAGAGAGAAATCAAAGAAGATACAAATAAATGGAAATGCATACCATGTGCATGGATAGGAAGAATTAAAATAGTTAAATTGTCAATATATAGATTCAATGCAATTCCTATCAAACTACCAATGACATTTTTCTCAAAAATAGAACATGTAATCCTAAAATTTATATGGAACCATAAAAGATCCCAAACAGCCACAGCAATCTTGAGAAATAAGAACAAACTGGGAGGTATCACGCTACACAACATCAAATCATACTACAAGGCTATAGTAATCAAAACAGTATGGTACTAGCATAAAAACAGACACATAGATCAATGGAACAGAATAGAGAGCCCAGAAACAAATCCATTCATATATGGTCATCTAATATATGACAATGGAAGCAACAATTTACATTGGGATAAAGACAGTCTAATAAATGGTGCTGAGAAAACTGGACTGACACATGCAAAAAAAAAAAATGAAGCTGGACCACCTCCTTATGCCATATATGAGAACAAATTCAAAATGGATTGAAGACTTAAATATAAGACCCGAAACCATAAAACTCCTAGAAGAAAATATAGGGAGTAAATTTGCAGACATTACCCTGAGTAACATTTTTACTGTTATATCCGTTTGGGCAAGGGAAGCAAAAGAAAAAATAAACATAAGTTTGATTACATCAAACTTAAAGGTTTTTTCACAGAAAAGGAAACCATCAATAAAACAAAAAGACGTCTTACTGAATGGGAGAAGATATTTGTCAATGATACACCTGATAAGAGGTAATATCCAAAATTTATAAAACACTCATTCAGCTCAACACCAAAAAAACAAGCAACTCAATTAAAAAATTGGCAGAGGACATGAGGAGACATTTCTCCAAAGAGGACATACAGATCGCCAACAGACATATGAAAAAATGCTCAACATCACTAATCATCAGAGAAATACAAATAAAAACCACAATGAGATACCACTTCACTCTGGTCAGAATGGCCATCATCAATAAGTCAACAAACAACAAGTGCTGGCAAGGTTGTGGAGAAAATGGAACCCTGGTGCGCTGTTGGTGGGATTGCAGATTGTTGCAGCTACTATGGATATCAGTATGGAGGTATTTTAAAAAACTGGAAATGGAGCTACCTTATGACCCAGCAATTCCACTCTTAAATATCTATTCAAAGAAATCCAAGATGCTAATTCGAAAAAATATGTGCATCCCTATGTTTATTGCAGCTCTATTTACAGTAGCCAAAACTTGGAAATAACCCAAGTTGTTTTCCATCGGTAGATGACTGGATTAAGAAACGGTGGTACAATTATATAGTGGAGTATTACTTGGCTTTAAAGAACAATGAAATCTTACCATTTGCAATGATATGGATGGACCTAGAGAACATTATGCTAAGTGAAATAAGTTAGTCGGAGAAAGACAAATACCATATGATCTCACTTATATGTGGAATTGAAAGAACTGAATAAATGAGCAAAATAAACAGAAATAGTCTCAGAGATATAGAGGAAAAACTGATGGCTGCTAGAAGGGAGGGGGTTGGAAATGAGAGAGAAGGGGAAGGGATTAGACAGCATAAATTGGTAACTACAATATTGCCACAGGGATATGAAAGACAGTTTGGGGAATATAATCAATAATGTTGTAAAGATTTTGTAGAGTGTCAGATGGGAACATGTCTTATTAGGGAGACCACTTCATGGACAGTGTAGATGCTTGATCACTGCACTGTATACCTGAAACTGAAGCTGAATAATATTGTATGTCAACTATAATATATATATATGTCATCTATATATATATATAGATGAATGTCATCTATATATATACATATATATGTGTATATATATATGTATGTATATATATATATATATATATATATATATATATATATATATAGAGAGAGAGAGAGAGAGAGAGAGAGAGAGAGAGAGAGAGAGAGATTTATATGGTCACGGGATATGGAGTGTAGCATAGGGAATAGAGTCAATGGAATTTTAATAGATATATACAATGTTAGAGGGAAAATAGATTGGGGAGGGAGGTCATCACTTTGTGAGGGGCGAACTGTCTATTGCATTGTTTTGTACACCTGAAATTAATAAAATAAAAAAAGACATAACTGAGCAACTTGCAAAGCAATCAGAATAAATATGGATGTAATTGAGCGACTTGCAATGCACCACAAATAAATATTACTAATTTAAAAAAAAGAATGGTGAGTCCTTGGGTGAGGAAGATCGAATTCATCTCCCAGACAGCAGAGGAGTGCCAGCCAGGTGCCAGAAGAGGTGCCCCATTAGGCAAATATGTGGGAGCAGGCCCATGGGCATGCTGGGCACGGGGCTCACCTGCAGTGACCTGGAGGCTCTGTGGGACTCTCCATCACCATCTATGGAGGGCACAAGTGACAGTTGTTATTGCATTTCATTAGTTAAACCTCACCTGTAGACTGAGGATACTGCCATCCACCTCACAAGACTATATTCAGGAGTAAATGAGCTACTGTGTGTGAAGACATTTGGTACAATGTCTGGCACTGAATAGACACTCAAAGAAGATTTTATTTTTCAGAGCTCAGAAAATGAGATAAGGATACTTTCAAGTAAGAAATGCTAGGCATCCAATAGGCATATTCCAGGTGTTAGGTGGGGTTTCCGCCAAGTGCGATATGATTTTCCCACTCTCCCATGAGGCAAACAAGAGCTCTCAAGCCATGACACAGTGGACAATTTCTACTCCCCTGTACCTTAAACCCACACCAGCTCCCTGATCTCCCCTTTCTTTTTTGCCAAGGGTCCCCAAAATGCTTTCCTTTCGATAGCAGCCACCACTGGATCTCTTCTTTGGGCTGTTTGTTCTCCAAAACAGGATTCTCTTCAGCTCCCATTTTCTTGCTCTCTCCAAAGATGAATATAAGGCCATTTCTTCTTTAAGAATTTCTTATCATAGAGAAATAGACATTATGAAATAAGAAGTCACAAAGCCCTGACATAGTGGCCCCTGGTCCTCTATTGCTCAAATCCTGAGTCAACAAATAGAAGCCTGAGTGGGCATTTGCTCTCCCTTTGCATGTTCCTGAGAGAGTGGGGTTTCAGCAGAGATCTCGCTCACTCACTCCCAATATCAAAAGGATGGTGGATTTAGTCAACTTTTCTTTGAGAAATGTCCTTTCATCATGGTTATATGTTGATTTAAAAATAAATGAAAATTATAGACAAGAAAAGCATTTCTTTGTTGATTAAATGGAGTAGGATTTCAATTTTAAGGCAACTCCTCATCATTTTTGTGTTTGTTTATGGTAGCTTCAGTAGCTTCAAGAATTGCTTACTGAGTTTGCAAAATTTTATACATAACTGTAATTATAAAGATATCCCTTAAGGTCGAGTAGATTTAAAATACTTTCATGACTTTCAGTGCCCTTGGTAGGTAAGTTGAAGTCACAGATTTATAATTGAATGAGGTCTGAAGTATACGTCACTGCAGGTATGAACACATTCCCCACTGACTGCGCAGGCAGATTAATGACCTAGGGGCTATTTTATTAAATTTTCAAGTAAAAAAACCCAAAAAACCAAAAACTCCCTCAGGAAATCTCTTCAAAGTTGCAGTTAAATTGTGCAATGATTCAAATTTGCTGTAATAAATTTCATACCAATCTTAAATCCCTGGGATTAATAAAAACATATAAAGATACATTGTGCTATAAGTGAGTTCTGGAACTTCCTGAAGAACTGTAGAGACATTATTAAAAACGGTGGATGGAGAGGGCAAAGAACCTGAGGTCTGGTGTAATGCCACCAGGGGGCCAGGTAGTGGCATGGTAGGATGCTGTGTTCTCTAGACCCTGCAAAACAGCAAAGGAAAAGGAATGGCATAGCACCTGTGTTTAGAAAGACCTGGGGAAATGGAATCTGGGACTTTTGTTATGATTCCCATTGGTTCTCAAGAAGGTCCAGGTAGGAGAAGAAGAGAGCTGAACCTGATTCCAGATTTATTCCATTATTATAATGTACTGCTATTATCCTCCACAACACCTGTGGAGCTTCAAGGGCAGTAAGAGAGGGAAAATAAGCAAAGCAATCAGCCCCACTCTGTGGGGCTCCTTCTCTTCTGTCAACATCCAGGACATCCAGACCATGGATCTCCAAGGAAGGAGAACCCCAGGAGATATGGAAGGAAAGGAATAGAGGGAGCTGGTTCAGTTTGCACTCTTGGTTCTCTGATCTGCTTTAAGTAAGGGTGTCTTACACTGCTTTTGTTAAAAAATCTGCTAATTATTGGGGTATAAATTTAAAGGTACAATTTGATGAATTTTTACAGGTCTATGCCATCATCTAACCACCATTACAACCAAGATGTAGAACATTTCCATTATCCCAAAACACTCCCTCATGTTCCTTTGCACCTCTGCACCCACCTATCCCCCAGGCAACTGCTGATCTACCTTCTGTCATCATAGTTTTGTCTTTTCTAAAATCTCACATAAATGAAATCATATGGTACAAAGACTTTTTGCTTTGTTTTTAGAGGATGAATTACCTTGTGGGCTTACCTGTCCCTCCCTGGGTCCCTGTTGGCCTGAGTAGTTGTCAGGGTTCTGGCAAGTCCACCTGTATGACAACAAAAGTTCTCCAGTCATGTTGACAGCTGACTATATGTATTGCAATGGCAGTAGAGGATCCTTACTGTGCACCATAGAGTAGATGAGGGTCTTGCATATTCATCAGAAGGGAGCAAATAGAAGATTTTCTAGGACTATCAGAGCATAAATTGGATGACTCTTCACTCTGTCTTTCAAAGACCTCCCTTCCCACCCAGGGGTGAGAAAGAAAAGAGTAGTGTGTGAGCACAGGAAATCCTGTACTGACACAGGTATTTCTCAATGATGGAAAGAGGCACCAAAAACCATGATAAAGTTTAGATCAGAGTGTGTGTCCATGTGGTGGGGGAAGAAATAAAATCCCAGCACACAAGTTGGGGTTATTTGTTTGATTTTCCCCAAATTCCACATCAACTTAATTTATCTTCAAATAAAGTACTTTTTGTTTCTTTTTAAAAAACTTTTATTTATTTGTGTTTTTCCAGGACTCATCAGCTCCAAGTCAAGTAGTTGTTTCAATCTAGTTGTGGAGGGCACAGCTCACAGTGGCCCATGTGGGGATTGAACCAGAAATCTTGTTGTTAAAAGCACCGCGCTTTAACCAACTGAGCTAATGGGCTGCAACCAGAACTTTTTTTTTTAAACACTTTTTTTTTTTTAAGGAAGGCGCAGTTCACAGTGGACCATGCAGGAATCGAACCTGCAACCCTGGTGTTATTAGTACCACACTCTAAACAACTGAGCTAACCAGCTACCCCCAAATAAAGTACTTTTCAAAAGACTTATCCTGGGTGAAAAAGGTAGGAGGAAAATTTTACCTTAGTACTAAATCCATGAGGGGTCATTGGGAGCTGAGGAAAAGAGAGTGATGTCATCTGAAGAGCACTTTGGCAGATAGCAAGGAGGTAGGCTTGGCCAAATACAGGCCCCAACGTCAGGGCACCAGCCCAGTCCTCAAAAAAGAGCAAAACACCCCCTGGGATGAGATAGATGCAACCTGGGAGCTGGGGATGGGGATAAGGAACTATATGAGAGAAGGAAAAAAAAGAAGGGACCCTCGATAAAATCAGATTGTTCAAGTTCTTACAAATGTACCTTCTTCTAAGAGGGAGTCAATAGAGAGACCCAGAAAGCAAGGAGTTTTGTTTGTTTGTTTTGTTTGTTTTAATCTCCCCTAAAGAAGGAGAAAGAAATTAATATTTCTGGTCTGTGAGGTACTGTGTTAAGTGCTTTATGTTCATGTTCTCATCAACAAGAAAAAAACAAATTATAAATATTTTCCTTTTTTTTTTTTTTTTTTTTTTAGAAGGGAAGAGCTGGCATGGGAATGAAAAGAAAAGGAGTCTTTAAAAAAAAGTAAAAGTAGGGCTGGCCTGGTGGCTCATGCAGTTGGAGCCCTGTGCTCCTAACGCCGAAGGCTGCCGGTTGGATTCCCACATAGACCAGTGGGCTCTCAACCACAAGGTTGCCAGTTCAACTTGAGTCCCGCAAGGGATAGTGGGCTCCGCCCCCTGCAACTAACAATGGCAACTGGACCAGAGCTGAGCTGCGCCCTCCACAACTAATATTGAAAGGACAAAAATTTGACATGAAAAGAGTTCTGGAAGTACACACTGTTCCCCAATAAAGTCCTGTTCCCCTTCCTCAATAAAATCTTAAAAAAAAAAAAAAGAAAAAGTAGAAGAGTAAGAAGAGGATGGAGAAAGCTACCGTGTTTGCCCGAAAATAAGACCTAGCAGGATGATCAGCTCTAATGAGTCTTTTGGAGCAAAAATGAATATAAGACCCTGTCTTATTTTACTACCGGGTCTTATGTAATATAATATAATATAATATAATATAATATAATATAATATAATATAATATAATATAATATAATATAATATCGGGTTTTATATTAATTTTTGCTCCAAAAGATGCGTTAGAGCTGATGGTCTGGCTAGGTCTTATTTTTGGGGAAACACGGTAATAGTTTATAAGGCAGCCAGGTCAGGGCAGGCATGCTCTGATGCACTACTATGTGTTGGCTAAATCAATTCAATAACATCCACCAATGAACAATAGAATTTTTAGATCCAACTTGGGGAAGGTTGAGGTTTTTTTCAGGGTAATTACAGAAAAAAGGGTGCCCAAGATTAACCCTGCCACTCACTTCCAGAATCACAAAAGAGTCATACTAAGCCAACTAAGTCAAGACAAGAGATATCTGGGAAATTTAAGGGCATTCATATGCAAGGGGGGAAATAAGTAAGGTGTCAAGACATTTGTTAGTGCTAATTTTTAACGGGAAGTATAATTAATTGCAAAGTTAATGTCCCTATACATAGATTAAATAATGTCATTTACTATATAGCTCACTATGTAAAATGTTTAGCCTCTTTGATCTGACATGAATAAACAAATGATGATGGCATATTCATTTGTGGACAGGTCCATAGGATACAGACGTTCTATAACACACTGTGGAATCTCTGAATTCTAAGAAATAAAACTTCCCTTTTAGCTTCCACAAAAAGAGAATACTTCTTCTTTGGCACCTTCTTAACCTGGTTCAGATTTCTGACTGATGTCAAATAGCATTTCAGTACAAGTAATGCATCACAGAAAAGAGAGTACTGAACTTTATCCAATGATTCTATCTATATCTGAATCATTGCTCATGTAAGTGGTGAAGCTATTTCAGTGTGAAAGTAAATACATTCCCCATCAAACCCAGCAGGTCGTTCACTTGTTTGGATGCTACTTGTCTCAGGTCATAGCTTTCATCATTAATCCTCCATCAGTCTCTGAGAAAGTTCATGTAACATCTCCATTTTTACCTTTAACACTTTTATGCACAGCACACATCAGATCCAAATGTAAAACACAATCACATTATCCTTTCCACCCTGAAGCCTTATGCTGGTAGACAGGAAACTTAAATTACAAAGGTTTTCTAAAAAAAAATTACAAGGGATGGAAGCATTTGAGATCTTGCTTCCTAGTAACTATTATCAATTTTGGTTCAAATAAACTCTTGTAAAAATTCTCTAAAGAAAATTACAAGGGATTGTAGAAATCTCAGCACATCACAGTGCTTGCACAATGGCTTAGAAACCCTCATCCTTTCCTATCAGAAGGTAAGTACAATTTGTCTGAAATTACTATAGTCACTCCAGATTTTAAAGTTAGTGTTAACATGATATACGTTTTTCCATCCTTTTATTGTTTATGTATATGAGGGTTTTAAAATATAGTGCAGTAATAGAAAGTCTGAGGTATAGTAAAGCCGATAGATCAGGAGACAATTGCCATTAAAAAGATAATTTGTTATAGTCCTCAAGTGGAGGGAGTACACAATGCCAGGGTGGGCCACACTGGGAAGCAATCAAGAGGCAAAGAGAGAGGGGAACTGTGGATTCTCGGGAAGGAAATAGCAAAGAAGGGCAAGCAAGTTTAGGACTGAATAATTTCATTGGTTTCTGGGGCATAGGGGCACCTGGCCCTGGTGATTAGAGAAAGGGGATAATGACCCAGAAGATGAGAGCCAAATAAAAGAAGTGCTTGGGAGTGTGGACTGTGGACTTATTGGCTTGTATTTGAAAAGCACACTCCTCTAGGGGCGGGCGATGAGGGAGGCAGGAAGTCAAGGCAAGGTGACTCAGGCATATTATCAGGTTGTCTAGAACAAGACATGTCCAGTATATACATGTAGGGCATATGATGAATCATCAAGTTTATAGAAGCTAGAAACATGGTTAGTATATTGACTCTTAATTTTTTTTTTTTTTTAATTTTATTGGGGAATATCAGGGAACTGTGTGTTTCTCCAGGGCCCATCAGTTCCAAGTTGTTGTCCTTCCATCTAGTTGTGGAAGACTCAGCTCAGCTCCAAGTCCAGTTGCCATTTTCAATCTTTAGTTGCAGGGGGCGCAGCCCACCATCCCATGTGGGAATTGAACCGGCAACCTTGTTGAGAGCTCGCGATCTAATCAACTGAGCTGCCCATTCGCCACTCCGGAAGCTCAGGGGCAGCTCATTGTCTTCAGTCTAGTTGTGGAGGGTGGAGCTCACTGGCCCATGTGGGAATCGAACCAGCAACCCTGTTGTTCAGAGCTTGCGCTCTAACCAGCTGAGCCATCCGGCCATTGACTCTTTTATTTATTTATTTTAAATCCAACCTGACAATCCCTATCTCTTAATTGGTATGTTTAAACCATTCACATTTAAAATTATTGTCAATATAGTTGAATTAACATCTACCATCTTTGTAAATGTTTTCTATTTGTTGCATATGTAATTCTTCCCCAACCCCCATTTTCTGCCTTTTCTGGTTTTAATTAAGCATTTTATTTGATTCCATTTTATCTCTCTACTCTTCCATCATTTATACTCATTTAAACACATTTTAGTGGTTGTCCTAGAGTTTGCAATATACCTTACAACTAATCTAAGTCCATCTTCAAATATTACTATACTGCTTCATGTACAATTCAGGTACCTTATAACAGAGTAATCCCATTCCTTCCTCCATCCCTGTGACATTGCTGGCATTCATTTTACTCCTTCATATGCTATAAACAACTAACATGTTTTGGTTATAATTGCTTTAAACAGTTATTTTTCAGATCAGTTACAGATTTAAAAAAAAAAGAATTTATTTACTTTGATTTATTCCATTTCCAATATTCTTCCTTTCTTTATGTAGATCTGGGTTTCTGACCCATATCATTTTCCTTCTGCCTCTGTTTACATTACCCATATGTTTATGAATGTTATCTACTTTTTCCATTACAGCCTGAAGACTTTCTTCTAACCTTCTAGGGTAGGTCTGCAAGCAATAAATTCCCTCAGTTTTTGTTTGTCTGAGAAAGTCTTTATTTCTCCTGCATTTTTGAAGGATAATTTTGCTGGATGTAGGATTCTGGGTTGACAGTTTTTCTTTCAACACTGTAAAGATATTACTCTACTCTCTTCTTGCTTGCATGGTTTCTGAGGAAAAGTCTGCTGTAATTCTTATCCTTGTTCCTCTGTTAGGTAAAGTATTTTTCCCCTTTCTGACTTCTTTCAGTTTTCTCTTTGGCTTTGCTTTTCTAGAGTTTGAGTACAACATGCCTAGCTGCAAATTTCTTGGTATTTAACTGACATAGTATTCTCTGAGATTCTGGGATTTGTAGTTTGGTGTATGTCAATAATTTTGGGAAATTATCAGACATTATTACTTTAAAATATTTCTTCTCCATTCTCTCTTTATTTTCTTTCTGGTACTCCAGTTATGCACGTTACAACTTTTATAATTGCCCCATAATTCTTAGGTGTTCTGCTTTGTTTTTTTCCTTTTTTTCCTCTTTGAATTTCAACTTGAGAAGTTTCTATTGACCTATCTATAAGCTCATTCCTTTATCAGTTGTGTCTAGGCCCCAATGAACCCATCAAAGACATTCTTTATTTATGCTACTGTGCTTTTCACTTCTAGCAGTTCCTTTTGATTCTCCTTTAGAGTTTCCATCTCTCGGTTTACATTATCTGTATGTTCATGAATGTTATCTACTTTATCTATTAGAGCATTTAACATATCCACCATCATTATTATTAATTACTTTTCTGATAATTCTAATATCAGTGTCATGTGTGGGTCTGATTCTGATGGTTGTTTTATCTCTAGGTCTGTGTTTTTCTTTCTTTTTGGCATGCCTTGATTTTTTTTTTCAAGCTGGATATGTTTTAATAAAAATAAAATAAAAGTTGAGGCAAACAGATCATTTGTATAAGGCTTTATGTTACTCTGGCTAGGAGTTGGGCTGTGTTTAGTGTTTATTGCAGCTATAAGCATTACAGGCTACCAATTCCTCTGATGGGTTTGTCTTTTCCTCCCTTCTTGATTTTGGGGTTTCTCTTTGAACTGCTGTGTGTTTCAGTGCTCTCAGCTCTAATCCATTATTACTACAGTTATTATTACTGTTAGAGTAGTGATAGGTTGTAGGAGAGAGGGCATTCTTTAATTTTCTAATTCTCAGTTGTTTAGTTGCCCTGTCTCAGGAGTGTGGCTCAGAAGTGTTTCTGTCCTTTTTCCCCCGGTAGAGCTTTACCCCTTGTGCTCCCAGTCCCTTTTTTTGGCTTCAGCAACCCCAGAATTTTCCCTCAAAATCTCCATTCCTATTGACTATAAACTTATTTAGTTAGCATTTCGTAGGTGAGACAGACAGGCTGAAGTAGGCTGAAGTGTGGCTGAGTTATCTTCCTTAGATGGGATAATGTTTCAGAATTGTCTCCTTAGTCATTCACCCTGGAGGTCAGGGCTTTGTAAGGGAGACAATTCTGAGAGGGTTTCACCACGGCTACTCTTTCTCTACCCCTGACATTAACTCAGGGAGCTTTTGGGAATCCTTGTGAAAACCTGATGGGGTCCCTCAAGGAAAAATCTGTGAAAGTATGGGCCCTACCCCATAACTGTAGGCTCCAGGAGTTTTGCACTCTCATGCTAGTCTACACTCAGTCTCCAGCATTTGTCAAAATTACTGTTTAGATATTCCAACCATCTTGGCATTTGGCAGCTTCTCTCCAGGTATCTTTCTGGTTGTGACCACTTCTACAGATTTGGGGTGGGGGGTGCCCTGTGACCTCAATTCTCTGATAGGTACAAGAAAAAGTTTTAGATTTTCAGTTTACCAGCTTTTTCTTTTTTGTCATAAGGAGGGGAGTAACAACTTCTGAGCTCTATACGTGTCAGAGCAGAAACCACTCTAACTTCAGCAATTTGGATCAACATTGGATGTTAATAATGCTGCACCTAGGAAACGAAAAGGAAAGAAAGAGGAAAAATCTACTCTTCTGGCTGCAATTGATTTTCATAAGGCCCATCTGAAGAGGTAAAACATTTGAGAACCAGATGAAGAACCTCTTTGAAGTGGGTTTAGGAATTAAGCAAAGCAGAAAGGAATCTACTAACAGTAGGGTGACTTCATTACATAGCATCCAAACTAGGGCATTTTTGAGAGTAAAAGAAAGCGATTTCATTAATTACATGGGGGGAAACAGACATAAACCAGGACTATCCCTGCAAACTGGGATGTATGGGCAACAGCTACTGATAGCCACACTCATATCATAAAAGGCAACAAAGGCCAGGAGACAAAGTAACTTCTTTTTCTCTTCACATTGTTTTTTTAATTTTATTACCTCTATAGTTTTGTGCATCCCCTTGGATTTTCCGTACTGTGTACATTTATTTAAAAATAAAAAATAAGTTAGCATCTATTATTTACTAGAACTCCTTTCCTACAAAAGACTTGTTTTATTGGATATTACTAGACTCTTTGCAGTAGCCACTTTAAAATAAAAATCCTAACACTTCTCCAAGCCAATATTCTCAGATCTCTAGCCAGGATTAAAACAAGAGGAAATCCTCTTTAATTATGGAGTATAACATCATTCCTACTAATTATGTTTTATAGCCATCAGAGGAAGTTAGCATCACATCCATTTAGGATCATGGAAAAACTATTTCTCTTCAATGTAATCATGAAATTCGAGAATTTCAAACCTGAAAGGGACTTCTGAGATCATTTAGTCTCGGTTATATAGCAAGTTGTTGTGTCCAGCACAAGAGCTGTGGGAAGCGAGAAGGGCAGCGCAGGGCTAAGAAAAGACAGTAGTCAAGAATAGGGTACAAACGGGCCAAGGGACTCAAGCCTCAAGGACTGAGCCCCGAATCGGGCCAATGCATAGCTTTTATCGGTTAACTTCTAAGGAGGTAAAAAATTGTTAATCTCAAGATCTGTGTGTTACATAGCCTGCTGGCTGTCTTTCTGAAAGTTCCCATTGTGTTCCAGCTTGTATTTTGTCTTCACACACACGCACAACTCTAAGGAATCCATTGAAGGGGAGGCACCGATATGATTCCATTGGGTCTCAGTTTGCTGAGACTTCCTCTCAAAGGAGCTTTTTCGATATCTCTCCAATGGGCCTCAGTTTGCTGAGGAACTTCCTTGTGAAATCCTGGAAACAGCGCGGGGGAACAAACGGTTTGGCAGCTGTAAGGCAACATCTACCCCTTTTTGTTTTTGTATTAGGAGAAACACAGACTTGGCAGTTTCCTCATTTACGGCCCGTTGGAGGGCTTGTTGTCCACACCTGAGGACTAAACAAAATAGAATAAGAATAATTAACAGAAATGCGATTACACCCGCAAATCCTCCACCTAGGGTTTTCACCCAAGTGAATGGATTAAAATGAGATAGTTCTTCCACAGCCATGGAAAGCATCTCCTTTCCTGGGAGGAGTGGGAGCTTGGCATGGGACATTTGATCTACTTGTTGTAGCTATAGAATATCTGCAGTAAGGTTGGGAGCATGTCCCTGGAGGTGAGCTCGTACCTCCGACCACGGGGTCCTAATTTGGTTGTAGGAGAAAGGAGTCACACAGTAAGGAGAAACATTCCAATCACATTTTAAAGTAATCATGGTATGGAGATTTTCTAATTGATCTCCAAGAAAAACTACAGTTTTCTCTAAATCAGCTAATGTAACACTAATTTCTTGATTAATTCTAATTTGTTGATTCCAAGTCTTACTAGCATTTTCATGCCATTCTTGTACGAATTGGGTTGTTTTTACAGTCTGATGTAATGCTACTCCAGAGACTGCAGCCATTGTGGCTATTGCTATAATTCCCATAATTGCAGCAATCAAAATTCCAATAAATTTTTTAGTTCTATGTAAAATCTTATGAAGAAGTTGTAGAACAACATGAACAGTCAGGGAGCCTTCCCACACCCTAGAAGCTTGGACTGGTATACATAAACCCCATCTTCTTTTTAAGATCATCATTTGGTTGTGGGAGGGATTATAAATTGAAGAAGTAAGGCATGTAAATAAACGACATTGAGGCCATTCAACTACTTTTAAAGTTGGATTAATTGTAAACTTTCCTAATAAAAAGACAAAAGGAATTTTAAGACAAACTTGTAAATCAAACATTTGTTTCTTCAAATCTAAAGGTATATTTTTTGTTTTCATTTTTAGTATAATTTCCTTTCCAGATCTTATTCTGTCCTAGGCTTAAAGCCACTTTCCATAAAGTTTTTTGTAATGGGCCTCGGATGGGTTTAATCATTCTTAACTGAGGTGGGGCAAGAACCTTATCCTTCCAAAAGATAGAAATATTAAATGGTGATTTAATTGTTTTTGGAAAGCCTTGACCGAGCAACTGTTCTCTAAGTGACTGAGGGTCAGAGCATTTTAAGCGAGAACATACATGGATTGCGATCCCATAAGGGCCCCAATCGACTACAGTGCCATGGGAATTATTAAAAAACACCCGATCTAGGCTTCCCCTACATTCTTCCCAATGAATGTGGGAATGTGTATCAATCCAATTATTATTTTGAGGACATGGATGAAGGGGAGGAGGAAAACTATGAGTGTTTAACTCCTGTGTCTGAAATCCTTTACCAGAATGAAATAGACAAATCCTTGTAAGAGTCATTTCCTTCTCCTTTGGGAATTACCCCAGCTTGATCGGAAAGAGGAAGACACAGAGGGATGGGACCAATGCAAATGGGTGTATATAAATAGCCTAGAGCTGTATGGCCAGAAAGAGTAAAATTTTGGCTTTCTTCCTCAGGAAATTCCAGACCTCTTTGATCCTCTGGTCCAGGAAACCAAGAACTATCATTAATGTAAATAAGAGGAGGACCATCATTCCAAGTTACAGGTGTCAATAATGGGGGTTTGGGTAAATAAGCCCAATAAGTAAAATTCTCGGCTGCAACGCCAAGTGGGAGGCAACTTACAACAGAGATGACCACCAACATGGACAAAAACATATTGACGTCAGTGTTGGGAACTCTCTTTTCAATCAACCTGTTTTCAGCCATGTGGCCAACTTTTTCAGTTGCATTCAAGTGGGAGGTTGGGCACTGGTCGTCTGTGCTGTCATCTATCAAATCACGGTTTGAACGGGGGTTGAGAGCTCTGGACGAGTGGTCGGGCGAGCAGGTTGGAAGGAGAGGTTGGACATCTCGATTGCTGGAGGTTCCACCGTCTCCGTGTACCCTGTGAAGGGTTTCAGCCAAGTGCGATATCTCTTTCAGGGGCTGCTGCTTATGGTATGGTTTAACACACTGACCAGGTATCCACAAAGGTCATTCTTCAGGACCTGGGGAAATACAAGCAAAGCCTCGTCCCCATGTCAATAAAGTTCCTAGATGCCATTGATTAGTTTGAATGTCCTTCCACCAGATAGGCACATTTTCTAAAGGTTTTGGACTCTGGAGACTATTAAAATGTCTCTCAGCTGCAGTGTGTCCAAGGTGAGCCTTGGTATCTGAGCCAGATGAATTCAAAAAATTTAAAGTAAACATAGCTCTTGATAATTGTATCTGTGGGGAGGGTCCCCTATTTCTCCCCATTTTTGTTTTTGTAATTGTTTTTTCAATGTGGTATTAGCACGTTCAACAATGGCTTGAACCTGTGGGTTGTAAGGAATACCGGTGGTATGAGTAATGTGCCATTTAGTACAGAATTTTGTAAACTTGGCACTGGTATATGCAGGGCCATTGTCTGTTTTGATTGCTAGAGAAAGCCCCATAATTGAAAAACAGACAAACAAGTGGCATATTGTATGGGCAGTAGTCTCACCACTTTAAGCCATAGCTACAAGGAAGCCAGAAGCTGTATCAATGGTGACATGTACAAAGGACAAATGTCCAAAAGAGGGAATATGAGTTACATCCATCTGCCAAAGGGCATTAGGTACAAGACCTCTAGGATTTACTCCTTCAGGGCATTCCTGTGAATCATTAAGAATCTGACAAGTCGGACATGTTTGAACAATCTGTCGAGCTTGTTTATTAGTGATAGGAAACCGAGAGCAAAGACCACCAGCATTGGTATGGGTCAAAGAATGGAAATGTGTTGCCTCCATAACATGGGCACTTCCTACTAATGAGTCTGCAATAAAATTACCTTGAGTCATAGGGCCAGGTAATGTAGTGTGAGCTCAGATGTGGGTGATGATTTCTTACAATCTGCTGGAGTTGGGTAAATACAATCTGAAGAGATTGATTGGAATTATTAGAAAGAGATGCCGTCTCAATACTTTGTACTGTATGAACAACATAAGCAGAGTCAGAAACAATATTTAAAGGATCTGAGAAAGTTTGTAAAGCGATTAAAACTGCTACCAACTCAATCTTTTGTGCTGAAGTACAGTTGGTGTGAATAAATTGATGACCTTTTTTGCTGACAATTACTGCTTTATCATTATTAGATCCATCTGTAAAAACTGTAAAGCCTTGAGGAATAGGAGTCTGTCTGAGTTTTTTAGGTAAAATCCAATTAGTTTTTAGGAGAAACTGAAATAACTTATTTTTTGGGTAATGATTGTCAATTTTTCCAAAAAAGTCACCAATAGCAATTTGCCAAGATTCAGAATGAATGTTTAAATGTATTATTTGTTGTTTTCTAAAGGGAACCACTATTTTACTGTGTTTCTGTTCATTTAAATGAAGTGCCCTAGTGCGAGCTCGTGATGAGTTCTGAGATTAACTCTACATAACTCGGGAGTGACTTAACAAAGTTGTTAGGCAGAAAAAGCCACTCTGCCAGGTCATTTTGTTGAATAATGACCACCGTAGGGGAATGTGGAGTAGGGAAAATTAACATTTGTAAAGGCATAGAAGGGATCAATGCGTTGAACTTGAGCGTCTTGAATTTTCTTTTCAACCAATTCTAACTCTTTGTTGGCCTGAGGAGTTAGGGTGCAAGGACTATCTAGTTGAGAGGAGACCCGAAAAAGAGCAAACAAATTACTGAGAGCATAGGTGGGAACACCCAGAGTTGGATGTAGCCAATTAATATCTCCTAACAATTTTTGTAAATCATTTAAAGTAGAAATTTGATCTCTTCTAATTTGAACTTTCTGGGGTTTGATAGACTGGCGGTCCAGAATTGTTCCTAAATATTGGACCAGTGTTGTAGTTTGAATTTTATTTGGAGCAATGTAGAGTCCCGCCAAATCAAGTTTGTTTTTTAAGTAATTCAAAGCATGCTGCTAAAAGCTCTGTAGAAGATGCAGCACACAGAATATCATCCATATAATGAGTAATATAATAATCTTGGAAATTAGTTCTTACAGGTTGTAATGCTCTGGCTACAAAAAGCTGACAAATTGTAGGGCTATTAAGCATTTCTTGTGGGAGAATTCTCTTTATAGGTTGAAATCTCTTTATAGGTTTCTTATTGTTAATTGAAGGAACAGAAAAAGCAAATCAAGGACAATCTTGAGGATGTAAAGGGATTCTATAGAAACAATCTTGTAAATCAATAACTATT
The DNA here is from genome assembly GCF_004115265.2 of Rhinolophus ferrumequinum. NCBI lineage: Eukaryota > Metazoa > Chordata > Mammalia > Chiroptera > Rhinolophidae > Rhinolophus > Rhinolophus ferrumequinum. The sequence goes on along the minus strand of NC_046297.1, from coordinate 22,064,450 downwards.
AAAGGCCAATTTTTTGGAATCATAGAAGGTTGTGGGAACCCAGGCTGTAAAGCACCCATGGGCTCAATTATAACATTAATAGCTCATAGATCTGTGAGCATTCTCCATTTTCCTGATTTTTTTCCTTAATAACAAATACAGGAGAATTCCAAGGACTAGTAGAAGGTTCTATATGATCTTGTTCTAACTGAATCTGTACTAGTTCTGTTAATGCCTCTAATTTTTTCTTAGAGAGGGGCCACTGTTCTATCCATAGAGTCTTATTGTTCATCCATTTAAGGGCTACCAGAGTCCCTAGCTGTTCAACAGTGGCCCCTATAAAAAAGGTTTTTTGTGTTTCTCTCAAATATCCCAATCCTGCTTGTCCTTGTTGGGATGGGGGCTGAATTGGCTATGTAATTCCCTTATTAAATTTTTCTAAACCTTTGTTGGGACAAAGCCCCGGAGAGCAGTTTCCAGGCTCTCTGCCTCACGCGGAGGGGTGCTGGCTCGGGTAGTAGATGGCCATCGGCTGTGGCTAGTTGACTGTCAGCTGTAGCCGGTTAGCCAATTGGCTACTGATATAACTGCTGCAGCTGCACTGGGGATGGGGTGTCCGTCGGTTGGCAGAAAAGCGGACAGCAGGTTGCACATCGTGTGAATCCAGCCTCCAGTGAGACTATAGTGGTATGACTCTGCTACCTATGACTCCGTGGGTGTTCCTTTTTGGCCTAGCCACATCCTGCGTTCTTATGTGGGGAGTGGGAGCCGCCCCGCACGACAACCTTTTTCTGGTTGATATCCTATTCAACTCATAATTTGTTGACTCTGAGGACTATATTGTCCAGGTGGTATCCAAATTTCTGCCTTCCATTGTGTAAGCAGATCTCGACCCTACAAATTAACTGGAATGTCTGCAACATAGGGCTGTAAAAATCCTTTTTGTCCCTCTCGCCCAAGGCAGGGAAGAGTGCAGACACTTTGGCGTACACCTGAAGCTCGGCCCACCCCTACAATGCTAATGTTTGGCTCTTGTACTTTCCAATTCTTTGGCCACTTCTGAGAGCTCATTATTGAAACATATGCTCCAGCATCTAAGAGTCCTGTAAGTCTTTTACCCTGTATCTCAATTTGACAAATGGCGAATTTCTGATATCTTTTCTGCTAGAAAAATTCCTGCCTGTCCTGTGCTTCCAAAACCTCCAGTTTCTCTTTTTTGAGTTCCCTTTTTTCCTGGGAGAATATATCGGAGCAACAGTAATTGTGCAATCCATTCTCCCTTTTTAGTGGTCCAGGGAACAGATGAGGACATTATAATTTGAATTTCTCCTTCATAATCAGAATCAATGATACCAGTGTGAACTGTAACTCCTTTGGATGTTAAACTAGAATGACCAAGTTGAAGTCCAACAGTACGTGGGGGAATTGGTCCAAAAAATTCAGTGGGCACACATAAAGGAGATTCTCCAGGAAGTAATAAAATATTTTGCGCTGTACAGAGATCTACAGCGGCACTCCCTTTTGTAGCAGGACTTTATTGCTGAACTGAAAGTCGGGGGAAGGTACTGTCTGATAATTCTGAGGAGCAGCCTGGTTCACATATGTCCCAGTTTTTGTCATTGGGGCCTGGGGCTGGCCTCACCTCCCGTTTCCCTGAATAAGGGTTCCATCCTTATGAAAAACTGATCTGCATTCTTTAGCCCAATGATTTCCTTTTTGGCATATAGGGCACAGTCCAGGTGGTTTAGGTCCTGCAACAGTATCAGCATTAGGAAAATGGGAACTGGTTTTATTTTTCTTTCTGCATTCTTTTCTGGTATGGTCTGGTTTTCCACAATTATAGCAAGTACCAGTGTGGGGACAGAGCTAGGAGTGCGGTTTCCAGGCTCTCACTCTCACTTGGAAAGGTGCTCACTCGGGTAGTAAGTGGCCATCAACTGTGATTGGATGGCCATCAACTGTGGCTAGTTGGCTGTCAGCTATAACCAGCCACTAATATAACTGTTGTGGCTACGCTAGCAAAAAATGGGGGCTAGCAAGAAGATGGTGACTGAGCTAGCAAGCGTGGATTGCAGTTAGCACGGTGGATTGCAGCTACCAAGTGAGGTTGGTTGGCAAAGAGAAGTGGATGGCAGGTTCCTGCTTCCTGTGTCTCCAACCCAGATGCCAGCAAGAATATAGTGGTATGAGTCCCCTATCTATGGCTCCATGGGTGTTCCCTTTTGGCCTCACCATGTCCTGTGTTCTTATGTGGGGAGCGTGATCAGAGACCCCGCATGACACCCCGTGTGACAAATGGCACAGCGAACAGGGTATAGTGCCGGCCAAAGTTCCCCGAAGGGCAGTGGAGCAGTTTGTGCGTATGAACACCCAGTCTCAGGAAGACCAGGAGGAGCAGCTGCCGAAGAGCTGAACCCCCATGGAGCGGTGGGAAGATGTGGATGGTTCTCTGACCAGCATAGGCCAGAGAAAGCGAAGGTCGTTGTAGCCCCGTGGGCTGGGAAGTGCTTACTGAGGCCCTCACCCCCAGGTTGGGGAGGACTTGGAGCCCTCGCCCTGCAGTAAGGGCACACAGTGTGAGGAAGCCCCTTGACTGTGAGCCACTGTTGCTCAAGCACAGTGCCCTGAGACACCCTGGCTGTGCCCAGAGAGAGTGGCAGTGCCCTGAGAGGCCCTGGCTCTGCCTGGGAAGACTGGTGTTACCCTAAGAAGCCCAGGAAGTCTGGCTGTGTCCAGAAGGACTGGTGGTGCCCTGAGAAACCCTGGCTGTGTCCAGAGAGCCTGGCTGTGTCCAAGATATTGCATTCACCTCCAGGCTCCTTGCACAGGGCCCCTCGCTGAAGATGCTTGTTGCATAGATTGTGAGGCGAGACCCTGTAGGGGTAGGGTGTGGGGATAGAGCTAGGAGTGCAGTTTCCAGGCTCTCACCCTCACGTGGAAAGGTGCTCACTCGGGTAGTAAGTGGCCATCAACTGTGACTGGATGGCCATCAGCTGTGGCTAGTTGGCCGTCAGCTATAACCAGCCACTAATATAACTGCTGTGGCTAGGCTAGCAGAAAATGGGAGAATAGCAAGAAGATGGTGGCTGAGCTAGCAAGCGTGGATTGCAGCTAGCAAGTGGGATTGGTTGGTTGGCAGAAAAGAGGATGGCAGGTTGCAGATCATGTGGCTCCTGCTTCCTGTGTCTCTAACCCAGCCGCCAGCAAGAATATAATGGTATGATTCCCCTATCTATGGCTCCGTGAATGTTCCTTTTTGGACTCACCATATCCTGCATTCTTATGTGGGAAGCGGGAGCTGAGACCCTGCATGACAACCAGGAAATTTATTTTGACCCATTTTGAATCCAGTCATGGCTTGGGCTAACATAGTAGTTTAAATTGTTCAGTTCCTACACCTTGACACAAATGGATGTATCCCATTGTATCTGTTTTCCCTTTCATATTTCCTATAGCCTTTTGACAGTCATTATTAGCATTATCATATGCCACAATTTGTAAAATTATCCCAGCTGCCTGTAAATTGGTCACCTGTTTGTTAATAGCATCCTGTAACCTGGCAATAAATTCAGAGTATGGTTCTCGAGGACCTTGTAAGACTTTTTGAAATGATATCGAGGCTTTACCCTCCATTTCTATTTTTTCCCATGCCATTGAGCAAATTCTTCATAATTGGTCAATAGCCTGTTCAGTCATCCCTAACTGATCCTGGGTAGTTTCCCAATAGCCACTCCCTAGCAATAGATCTTTGGTATATTTATATTGTAAGCCTGATTATGTCTAGTTTGAGTTTCAGCACCATCAATCCACCAAGTTTTAAATTATAAAAACTGGGATGAGGAAAGACAAGTCTTGGCCAGGGTATTCCAATCTGTGGGAATTAATCAATTGCCATCAGCTGCACTCCGTGTAAGGAAAAGTAGGGCCATATTGAGTCACAGCCTGTTTGAGTTCCTTTCAGAAGTTTAAACGAAAATGGCTCATGAGGAAATTCTTGAACAATGTTGGGGTGGTATGGATTCGCATCAGGAGTAATGCATTCATGAATGACAACAGGAAAGGCAAATGCCTCTAAGTCTCCTTCCAGTCTAGCCTGCCCTATACCTTTTTCCATCACAGACAGAGGTGCGTGAGAGCCCCCTAAAGGAGGGGGAGGTGCACATGCAGCAGAGAGAAAAGGATTAGTACTTTTCGCCGGTTACAAGGGTGAATCCAATTCATGTGCTGTAAAAGCAGGCAGTAATGGCAAGTCAAGCAAAGGAGCTGAGGGAGGAGGACAGTCCTCCAATGGTGGATATAATGACTTGGGAATTACAGTGGGAGCTTCTAGAGACCCTTCCCCCTTTTCCTCAGATTCCTGTCTTTTCTTTTTCTCCTTCATCTTCCTCATCAGTTTGTAAAGGTTCTAAAACTGACCGGATTAATTTCCACATATCCCAGATGGTTACTGGGAAAGAAACTCCTTTATGATATAATCCACGGAGTTCCATACCAACTTTTTCCCATGTTTTTTAAATCTAACGTCCCTAAGTTTAGGAACCAAGGACAATAAGTTTCAATTACTTTGAGAAGCTCCTCTAATTTCTGATCTGACACTCGGGCTCCTCCAGCCTTAAGAAGGTGTTTAAGCAAACAAATATAAGAACTATATTGGCTATTAACATTCCCCATTAGGTATAGAGAAAAGGAAAGAGAGAAAGAAGAATTTCACTCCGAATGCATTGCCTGTCTGGCCGCGTCCCTTGCGGGACTTTAAGTCGGTCTTTGGCTAAGGTGCACCCATATAAACCCCGGGCCTGGTTAACGCCGTCAGGCGCTAAGTCACCATTCTGCCTTATAAGCCAGACCACAGAAAGGCAGATTAGGGCCCACACAAGCTACGTAGCTGTAGCTGTGGAACTATGATCACACATTCACACATTCACTCTCTTGCACATAGAAAGAGAAAAATTTCCCCATTTACCTTGGTTAAATTCTCCGAGAGTTACCCTACTTTCTTCCAGTAGTTGTCACGACCTCTCCTGGGTCCCCATGCCGTGAAACCTCTTTAAATTTCAACTGGAAGTCAACCTTCCTTCTCAAGCTCCACAAGTGAGTCCCAGAATCAGGGCCCCACGTTGGGCATCAGATGTTGCGTCCAGCACAACAAGAGCTGTAGGAAGCGAGAAGGGCAGTGCAGGGCTAAGAAAAGACAGTAGTCAAGAATAGGGTGCAAGTGGGTCAAGGGACTCAAGCCTCAAGGACTGAGCCCCGAATCGGGCCAATGCATAGTTTTTATTGGTTAACTTCTAAGGAGGTAAAAGATTGTTAATCTCAAGATCTGTGTGTTACATAGCCTGCTGGCTGTCTTCCCGAAAGTTCCCATTGTGTTCCAGCTTGTATTTTGCCTTCACACACACGCACAACTCCAAGGAATCCATTGAAGGGAGGCATCGATATGATTCTATTGGGTCTCAGTTTGCTGAGACTTCCTCTCAAAGGAGCTTTTCCGATATCTCTCCAATGGGCCTCGGTTTGCTGAGGAACTTCCTTGTGAAATCCTGGAAACAGCGCGGGGGAACAAACAGTTTGGCAGTTGTAAGGCAACAGCAAGTATCTAAGTACCAGAAAAGTCCGATTACTTGCTCAAGGAAAAATAAGAGGAAAGAACAGGAACTGGAACCTATATCCTTTGCTAGCAAGTATTGTGTCATTTTCAACCCCTCATTTTGTGGATGTTTGTATACATAAAAATCACAATTTGAATATTGCTATGAGATTATCAACATATACTTAAACTTTCTTTCATTCTGCCAGAATGTAATTATCAGAATCTTTCTTTGTTGCACATCATCCCTTTCATTCATGTATTTCATGGTCTATCACTTGGAGATAGATATATATATATATATATATATATATATATATATATATATACACACACACACATATATATATACATATATATGTACATATATACATATACATATATATGTACATACATATGTGTATATATATATATATATATATAATTTATAATAAAAACAATGAGATCTACCTCTGCTGATGCCAATCAGAGGCGCCAACATATGTATGACCTACTTGCAGCTAAGGTGCCTGTAATCCTCAAGAGATACTCTCCTCACTCCTAATTGCTATGTGGTTTAGGAAACAAGGCTTCCCTTTGTTTTTAATGTCTTAGAGAGATTTTTCTTCTGCTTTTTATAGCAGCCTCTCTACTCACTATGACTCAGGTGTTTGTGCAAGCTAGGCAGTTGACAAACACAGTGATAAATTCTGTGCTGTATTTTAAAATAACTTTTCTCTGGCACTGGCTCCTTGAAGTTGAATAAAATATGTGGAGTTCTCTTTTTGTCTTAAAAGTACATCTTAGTAGTTGATGTACTAAGTAGTTTGATGAAAATAAACTACTGGCAGCGTCATGCCTCTCTGAATCCCTGCTTCCCACCGAGGGTGTATGTTTGTGTATCTGGGGACTGAGACTGATGGAGTTGGGGCAGTGGTTAGGGATTGATGTTTGGGAGAAGAATCTAGGAGCAGGGTCTCAAGGGAGTCAGCTATTTCCTTTGTTCAGCAGAGTGAACAGCTTTTCTGTTTTAAATCATTTTTTTCAGATGTATTTGCTTTGTCACCTCAGTAATATGAAAGCCCATTTATCCTCCTAATAGATATTTTCAATAATTATTACCTCACATGGGATGTTTGTGGCTTGATATATATCTTTTCTTCATAAAGAAGAGGCATGTGATTTATGAAGGCAGATTTTAAAACTCTTTCACTAGATAGAAATGTAAGGTTTAATTGAATTTGTTGATCTTTTTCCAAAAGCATATTTTTTAATAAATTGAGATATAATTAACATATATTACATTAGTTTCAGGTTTATGCAATGATTCCATATATGCACATATTGCAAAATGATCATCACAATAATAATTACCACAATCTATCACCATATATACTTACAGTTTTTTTTTCCTGTGATGAGAACTTTAAGATCTACTCTTTTGGGGTGGCTGGATGGCTCAGTTGGTTAGAATGCAAGCTCTTACCAACAAGATTGCCAGTTCAATTACTGCATGGGATGGTGGGCTGCGCCCCCTGCAACTAAAGATTGAAAACAGTGTAGCTGAGCTGTGTCCTCCACTAGATTGAAGGATGATTTGACTTGGAGCTGATGGGCCAGGAAAACACACTGTTCCTGAACAAAAAATTAAAAATATCTACTCTTTTAGCAACTTTCAAATATACAATACAGTATTATTAACTATAGTCACCATGCTGCATCATCCCCAGAAATGATTTCATAACTGGAAGCTTGTACCCATTGACCACCTTCACCCATTTTGCCCACCCCTCCCACCCCGTCATTGGCAACCACCAATCTGTTCTCTGTATCTATGAGTTTGTTTGTTTTGTTTTGTTTTTTGGATCATATAGTACTTGACTTTCTCTGACTTATTTCAGTTTGTATAATGCCCTCCAAGTCCATCTATGTAGTCACCAATGGCAGGATTTTCTGTTTTATGGCTGAATAACATTTGTGTGTGTGTGTGTGTGTGTGTGTGTGTGTGATCTTACATTTTCTTGATCCATTCATCCGTCAATGGACACTTATGTTGTTTTCATGTCTTGGCTATTGTAAATAATGCTGCAGTGAACATAGGGGCGCAGATAGCTTTTTGAGTAAGTGTTTTCATTTCCTTTGGATAAATACCCCAAAGTGGAATTACTGGGTCATATGGTAATTCTAATTTTAATTTTTTTGTGGAACCTCCATACTGTTTTCCATAGTGGCTGCACTATTTACATTCCCATGAACAGTACACAAGGGTTCCCTTTTCTCCACATTCTCACCAACATTTGTTATTTCTTGTGTTTTTGATAACAGCCATTCTAAGTTTTGAGGTGGTATTTCATTGTGGTTTTGATTTGCATTTCCCTGATATTCAGCACCTTTTCATATACCTGTTGGCAAGTGACTATTTTATTTACCTCATATAAGTGGAATCATGCAGTTATTTGCCCTTCTGTGAATGGCTTATTTCACTTAGTGCAATGTCCTCAAGTTTCAACCATGTTGTCACATATTGCAGGATTTCCTTCCTTTTTAAAAGCTGAATAACATTCCACTGTATGTATATACCACATTTAAAAAAATCAATTCATCCATCAAGAAGACTTAGGATGTATCTACATCTTGGCTATCGTGAATAATGCAACAGTGAACAGGGGAGTGCCCATACCAATTTTGAGATCCTGATTTCAATTCTTTTGGATAAACACCCAGAAGTGGGATTGCTGGATCGATCATATGGCAGTTCTATTTTTCTATTTTTAATCTTTTGAGGAAACTTCATATGGTTTTCCATAGCAACTAAACCATCTTACATTCCCATCAACAGTGTACAAGAGTTCTAATTTCTCCCTATCTTCACCAAAACGTATTGTCTTTTGATTTTTTGATAATAGCCATCTTAGTGATGTGAAGTAATAACTCACTGTGGTTTTGCTTTGCTTTTCCCAGATTATTTGTGACATTGACCCAGTTGACACCTTCCTCATTCTTGAAATATTTTCCTTGGCTTACCTCATTCCATAGTCCCTTAGTTTACTTGAACACACTTACGGGTTCCCTTCCTCTCAGGATGTTTGTTCTCTACGGTTCCATCTAGTCCCTTTTTATCTGATTTGGCACATGTTCCTGGACCATCTCATCTATGTCTGACTGCAGTTATTTGCTGAGGCTCCCACATCTGTATCTCCATTTCAGATTCCTCTCCTAATCTTTGTATCCACTTTATCCAGCAATCTACCATGTATCTCCATGTGGATGTCACATGGCCACTTCAAATGTGTCAAATCAGCCCTCCAAACCTTCCTTAAATGTTCTCTTAAATGTCCTATCAGCTGTCCAATGCTCAAGACACTGCATCACTCTTCATTTACCCTTCGTCCTACTATTCAACCTATTTACAAATATAGATTCTACTTTCTGAAAATTTCTAATAGTGATAGGACTCTCTCCATTCCACTTCTAACCACAATGACCATATAGGTACAAGATCAACCAGGGACCTATATGGGCTCCTGTCCACTCTACTCTTACTTGGTTTACTGGTACCTTCTATTTGAGAGCTAGGGTAATTGGACTTTTGCCTTGATCTTTCCAAAGAGTAGCTTTTCCACTAGACATTATGCCACTGGGGAAGACAGTCTTTAGGGGTTTCCTGAAGAAAGAGAACAGCCAGAACAGCATCTCTTTAAATGAATTTCAGGGCCTCTCATGGAGCAATGGCCCTTGAGGACATGATGGTCTTCTAGCACAGTATTGCAATTGAGGTTCAAAGTGATCTTCTAGCCTATAAAATCCTAGTAAGTGGTATACTCTATTTAATAAAGCAGTGGGAAAATAGCACATTTTAGAAGAATTCCATTGAAAATGGATGAAACAAAAGTCTTGGAAATTAAAGGATCAAACTTTAGTAACCTGTAAAATTATTTTTCAGAACACAACATTCCCTACTCAAGGTGTTTCTGAAACTTAAGACATTACAAAGGATGAAAAAACTTTGATTCCTCTTAGCAGCTGCATCTGCCCTAGGTTAACATTTGCATCGTCTCATAAGATGCCTGTCTCTCGTTAGATTCAATTAGTTGGTTACCTGAAGACATTAGCTCCCTGATGAGTTCAAGAAAAATCATGAACTTGAGGTTTGTTCAGTTTTTGTTATTGTTGAAAGGGTGGGAATGACTTTCTTACTAGTTTTGTACATCCCAAGCAGAAACTAGAAGTCTTTATTGAAATTTAAACAGAAAAATAACATGATATGATTTAAATATTTGAAAGTTAACTTCAGCATCTATGAAAAAAGAGAATGAACACAGGGATGGAGGCAGGGAGACCAGCAAGGAGTCTATTGCAATAGCCGAGGTAAGAAGTGATGGTGGACCGTGTGATCCAGTAATTTATCCCAAAGAATTGGAAGTTGAAGAGATACTTGCATACCCATGTTCATAATAGCACTATTCACAATAGCCAAGAGGTGGAAAACAACCTAAATGCCCATTAATAGATGAATAAAGAAAATGTGGTGTATATACACAGAATATTGTTCAGCCTTAAAAAGCAAGGAAATCCTGTAAAATTCTACACAACATGGATGAACCTTGAACACTATATTCAGTGAAATAAGTCAGTCTGAAAAAGACAAATATTGTGTGATTCCACTTTAGTTGCTATTCATTTTAGTGATGTCTGTAAACAGATTAATTCCCCCAATCAAAAGATACAGATTGGTTGACTGGATTAAAGAAACACAAGACCCAACTATATGCTGCTTACAACACACTCACTTTGGATCTAGGACACATATAGGCTGAAAAACTAAAAGTATGGGAAAAGATAGTAATGCATCGATTAAGGACAGGCATACATTTTGAGAAATGTCATTAGGTGATTCTATCCTTGTGCAAACACCATAGTGTGCACTTATACAAACCTAGATGGTATAGCCTACTACACACCCAGGCTGTATGGTATAGACTATTGCTCCTAGGCTGGAAACCTGTACAGTATGTTACTGTACTGAATACTATAGGCAATTGTAACACAACGGAAAATATTCATGGATCTAAATGTATCTAAACATAGAAAAGGTACAGCAAAATACCATGAAATTAAAAAATGGTACATCTGTACAGGGCACTTAGCATAAATGGAGCTTGCAGGACTGCAAGTTGCTCTGGGTGATGGTGAAAATGTGAAGGTCTAGTACATTACTGTAGACTACTGAAGACTTTTGTAAACACTGTACACCTAGGCCCAGAGAGATAAAGGGATACCCACATATGCCCCTTAGATACTGTATTATCATTTTGCATATGACTAAGGAGTAAGGACTGGGAGTAAGGACTCCCATTTTCAACCTTCCTTTACCTCCCTAATCCAGACAAGCTGGCCTCTCAGAATCACTGGCATCATTACAGCTCTATTTAACCTATCTTTAGTTTGTTACTAACAATATTTGAAGGCCCTGTAGGGGTTTTCATTTCCAAGTAGGTATTTTTAAACGTTTAAAGAATTGGAAATAGCAATTCCCAAATTTTAAAGTACAGTATTTCGCTGTATTGCAGGTTATTATCTATAGCTTAAATACCTCAACTATTAGTGTTAAATTATAATAGCTGATGCAGTCTCTTTGGCACCTATCAGATAAAATTCAGAACTGTACGAAAGCCATAAAGCTGTTCTTTCAATACTTCCCAATTTAGAGGCACATTTTTCACAAGAATCTATTGTTTAGCCCTAAGTGGCTTTAATGTTTTCATAGAAGATTGTTTTTCAACCAATTGTCAGGATATTGAGTGTATTCCAGACTTCTTTGTTGCAATATACTTTGTTCATTAAAACAAGCTTACAAGTACTTCTGTCTGGGGGCTGCTTACACAATACCAGGTTACTTAAAAGATCTTAACTGCTATGTAAGCAGTGCTCTTAGCACTAGGGTAGAAAATGCTTAATTGGGCTAGAGACAGGTTAGTAGCTCACACTCTGGCTTTTGATTAATAATTTCACCTCGAGTTAAATCAGTACCACCAAGTGTTCTACGAAATGGCCTCAGGAACCCAGACTTGTGTAATCATTTAACTAGTATGTTTATGGTTAAATGTTTATTGAAGTTACAATGAAAATCGTTTCCCAAGCTAATTAAAGTTGATTTGGTATAATGCTGTTACCCTAAAAAATTTTTATAAGTAGTTCAAGTTTGCATTTAAAAAGTACTTGGCTTATTTGCCAGATTCAGTTCCACTCAAATCCCTGATGTTCAAAATCTGTTTTGGAGATCTAACAAAGGTTGGACAGGACTTGGATGTTGCAAAGTAGAGGGAGGGATAAGGGATGACGACTCCAATGCTTGTGTGGCTGCTTGGACCATGGATGGAGGGAGCAGAGGGTTCTAGAGAGGGAAGATGATTCCACTTTGACATGCCAACTTTTGGAGCTGTGTGAGGTACAAGTGTACATAATTGAATTCTGGGCCTAGTCAATTTGAATGTATTTGGTAACTGAAGCCCGTGGACCAGTCTAGTGAAGGCTTAGGCACAAACCCAGTGGAAAGGTATGAACTTCCATGACTAATCTAATTAAGAGCCTTCATTTTCTAAAGGGATTATAATTTCTAAAAATGTTTATACACTTTTGGCAGAAGTACCTCTGGAAATTCTCTAATAAACCTATTTAGAAAGATATCCAACTATAAATTCTACAGCAAAAACTTAACACTCTAATGGGGTGTCTAGAGATGGATTCTTATCCTGTAAACCCATTTAAATCTCAGCTACACTATTATACCATCAAGCTCCAGGACATTGGGCAAATTAAAAACTTCAAAGCCAGTTTCTAGATCTACACAGTAGGAATAGAATTCAAGAAAATAAAGCATGTAAGTAGAGCCTGGTAGCTAATGTTATCCATTATTGTGCCAACAGGGATTTAGCTAAATGAATTTGGCCTATGACATGCTTTTCAGTCCTAAAGTGAACATAATTAAGTTTCAGTGAATGACCTGTATACATTAAGAATTTCAAGTATATAAAAAAATACATGTCTATAGATACATCCTAAATGTCAGCTAGTACTAGAATTTTTTTTAACCGTTTAATCTAAAATATAATGAATTTTACATCATGTACGTAAAATTGATTAAGGGCAACTGTTCCTAAAACATTTTGAAATTTGCTATGTTCACTCATTAGCTGAATACCTTTTTAAAAAGGAGAAATGACTTGACAGAGCCAAGGTGGGAATTTCAGATTTTGCTGGTTACTTGCCCTCTAGTACAGTAGGCTCTAAACCATAGCCGTATACTTGAGAATCACCCCAGAAACTGTTTAGAAGACTGATAGCATCAATTAAATCAGAATTTCAGGCGGTAGGACGCAGACCATTTTCTTTGGAAGAACATACAGTCAGTTATAAACCACACTATATGATCATCAGTGGTCTGGTCTCACGGGTTGTTTTTTAGTTAATTAAATTCAGTTGTCCTGTAATTCCAAGTGTAAACTGGTTTAGTGGCCTCTACGAAATATTAATATAATGAAAACAGGATAGACTACCATATCTAATTTTGATTTTTCTACTTGAAAAATAGAGTGAGTTCATAGTACACTGTATAGTCCTAAGATCTGCCAGTATTATGAATAAAAGTCAACAAAATTTAACAACTGATAAAGTCAATTTATTAAAAAGATTGACTTAAGCATCTGCAATGGTGACTTCAACCTCGACTCCTGGCTCAATACTGATGGAAGTAATCTGCTTAACAATCTCAGAAGGACTGTGCAAGTCAATCAGTCGCTTGTGGATCCTCATCTGAAAGCGATCCCAAGTCTTAGAACCTTCACCACAAGGAGTTTTTCTTGTAGTGATTCTCAGAGTCTGCAACAAAAGACAAAAGAAACGAAACATTTTTGGTTTTATGCTCATCTCTAGAACATCTGGAAAACTATTACTCTGAAGTATTCCATTTGAAAATTTCCCAAGGTGTCATTCCTCTACATAGTCCCCATATACTATCAATTTATAACACTAAGTCCATTTTCACTCAGCCGCTCTTGAAGCTTATGACTGTGAAGCACCCACACCAAGATACAGCAGCAAAGAAGCTTCAACCGTTACCTCTAAAAGTTACTTACTTAATATGAACCAATCTCTACCAGCAAGTTTTATTTGGGTTTGTATCATTAGCACCATTATACAAAACTTTTGGGAGCCAAAAACCCCTTATCCTAAATGGTAAAAATCTGGATTTATACAAAGACCATAGGTAACTCCTACTTTCTGCCCCTATGATTTACTTCACCTTGGTGGGCATCCGAACTGGTCCTTTTACTTTGAGATTTTTTTCCTTTGCGCCTCTGATCAAGTCAGCACACACTACAAGGAAATAAAAGCATCTTTCAGTTCATTCAAAACCATCAAAAGTCGCTTAAAAATTTTTAACTGCTGCTGGCTCAGAATAGCGTATAAAACTATCACCATAATTCAACACAGTAATTATCTCCTCATCGCCAACTATGAAGTAAAAGACACAGTAAAATTTAAGTGTAGACCATTTTTACTTTGTCTTTTCAAGCTAAGCAACTTGTGACTTTAATTCGAAGTCAATCTTGTACAGTAACAAGTCAAACTCATCTCTCTTTTGACCCAAAGGTCTCAACCTGAAACTACTGTACTGACCCTTCTCCAAGGATTTTACGTTGCGGCTGGTTAGAGTAATTCTAATTCGGTGAATCGCCACCTCTGGTTCCACGGGTGTCTTGCCGGTATCTTTAAAAGCCTATTATACAGACAACAAAAACACCAACATTTTATAAAGCCTGTCAATTCTGGAGACAAACGTTATCGAAACCTTACCGGGTTCCTCCACCATTTCAGGAATTCCTTCACTGGTGAGTGCCGTTTACTCACCGCCTCCCCCCATCCCGGTATCGGTCCCCAGAAGAGAGCGAGACCCGGGGCCGAGTCCCGCCGCGGCCACAACCGAGCGGCGCAGCACTCCGCCTCACCATGGTTGCGGCGCGGCTTCCTGACCGACTTGTTCCTCCGCGAGAGCGAACAGCGGTGAGTCAGGAGCAGGAGCGGGCGAAAACGAACGACGATCGAACCACGACCGCGCCTTCCTCAAAGAGAAAGGAGGACCGGCTGCGTGGCGCTTATATAGCTCCGCTCGGGTCTGCATCCGGGTCCTGTACGTTTTTCTGCGCTGCCCCGGAAGCCGCTTAGCCCCGCGGGCACTGGAGACTCACAAGGCGGCTGCGCGAGTCGAAGCTGGAGCGCCGCAGAGTTGGCAGAAATAGCGCGGCTGCGGGCGCCCCCTGTCGCCCCGGGGGAGTCAGAGCCACACGAGGTGGGGGTCCTGGCCGCGTAGTCCCCAAGGTCCTCTGGCTAGCCACCTAGCAAAGATGACAGAAAGACAGCAACTTGGCCTAAAACCTGAAAAACTCACGTGTTAGGTGAGCAGACCCCCGGCCTCCTCAAAATAAAAACGACTTCTGTGGTTTTTACCGTGCATATTTTGCTTCCCATACAAACCGAGACACTCGTTCTCTGAGCAAGTGGGTAACTGAGTTTAACTCACATCTGTATTAGGAAAAATGATCCTGATAACCTGGGCATGTTATTATTATTATTTTTTTTAATTAATAGGTAGTTATTTTTCATAGCCTGAAATAATCCTTTTGTAATATTTCATCTTCTGGCTTCCCAGGCCTGTAGAAGCATCTCATCTGTTTCTAGAAAGCGCCTGAACTTGGGATCTCCCCTTCTGGGAAACGGGGGGCAAAAATGCCAGGCTGTCGGGATTATACTGGAGCGTGTTGCACATCTGGAGGCCCAGCCTGGAAACCCAGAGTATCTACCTAATTCTGAAACATGTTATCTCCTCTCTGTTCTGATAAAGTAACGTTCAGTAAGACCCTTCAAGATCTCCCTAATACTGTTAGCATAACCAAATATGGAACAGAGTACGATGGGAAAACCCAGTGGTTAACCGACCTACGCAGCCGGGATAGATAGCATAGTGAAAATATATAAACTTAAAGATGAAGGATAGAATGAAATTGATGAGATGGGTTTTGATACAGGGCAGAAGGAAGAATAAATAACCTTATATTATTTTGCATGTGAACCTCTGGTACAAAAGAATTATTTCCCCAAAATGGTGAATGACAGAACTCTGACCCCTCCAGTTAGGGCTCTTTCTTGAACCTTGCTCTTCTGTTCCTTGGAGGTAAATTCTACTTGAAACTTTAATCAAACAGTATTGACTTATGTATTTGATGATAATTGGAAATGGCTAATAGCTGGCTTTCTTTGGCTCACAAAGAATATATACTAGATTTTGCTGACATTTAATAATTAATTTAAGTGTTAAAATTTGGATGGTGTCCAGTTCAGTTATTTTTAAATGTTATCCATTGGCTGTAAATACGATATTAGCAGAATTTGCAGCAAAAAAAATTGAGAACCTCCATTGTTGTTTTACTAGCTGTAACCAAAATGTGACTTCATAAGTTAGGGCTTTAACTTACTGGTATGGCTAACCACTAAACAAAAAACAGACAAAAGTGCAATTGCCTAAGCTCCCTGAGATGTGATCAACCACCATTGCATTAGTACCAAAGGTGAATGTGCATCTTCAGAGACAACTTACAGCAGCATTCATGTTTTACTAATGCTCAAAGAATAATCAGAAATTCAAAGATGGAGTGCTCGAGAAGTACAGTGGTGATTTTTTTGAATAACAAATCTGGTACATCTATTCTTAGGCTTGCCTTCCCCTTCAAGTACTTGAGGAAATGGTGAATAAATTAACTTCCTTGACCATAGAAAAAGAATCTTGGTATAGACAAAGGCAAAATATGGCCAGGCACGTATGGGAAAAATTGTTCATGTGACTGGAACTAAGAAAACAGCTGGTTGAAATAATATGAGACAAACGTCGTGAAAAACTTTACTATTTTCCAAGTTGACATGGTTTAGTTTCAAACATTTTGTTGTATTTTTGTCTTGAAAGTTATCAGCTGCTATAGTTCCCAAATTTCAATATAAAATGTAATGTTGTAGTATAGATGTAAGATTGGAGAAAAAGTAGAATTTAACAATAAGCACAAAAGAAGAAGAAAATACATCATGCTACCATTCAGAGATAAACCACTTATTTACACTTTCAGGTGTGTATGTATCTCTTTTAAAAAAAAGGCTTATACTCTATATACAGTTTAGTGAGCTGCTTTATTCACAGACTGTTTTGTTACAATAGATATACTTCTTCAACATCCCTTGTAATGATTGAATTGTGTGGATGGTTCATTCATAATTTCTTGAATTAGTCCTCTATTTTTAGACATTTAGGGTGTTTTTCCATTTTTCACTCTTACAAATAATACAATGAAATACATGCTTCTATACCAGTGTTTCTCAGACTCAACAAAATGGACATTTTGGGCCAAATGATTCTTTGTTGCGGGGGCTGTTCTGTGCATTGTAGAATGTTTAGTGGCATTTCTGGCCTCTACCCACTAGATGCCTGTAGGAATGTCTCCGCTCCAGTTGTGACAGTCAAACAAGTCTCCAGACATTGTCAAATGTTCCTTGTGGGGCAAAATTAACCCCCCCCCCACAGCATCCCTTAACTACGCCCCCCCCATGAGAACCACTGATGTAAATGAATATTTTAGCTCATTCTTAATGCCTTAGATCAATTACTAGATATACTTACCCTTTGATAGCTTAAAGAATAAGCATGTTTTAAATAATTAGGTAAGTTGCCCTCTGGGAAAGTTATACCCAAATAGATACTTCTTCCAGCAGTATAATAAAGATTTTTGTGTGAAAAATAGAATTAAATATCCGTTTCATCTTAAAATTTAAAAATATTTTTAAGATTATTACAAACTATGTTTTAAATATCTCTGTTCATAGCTTTCCTTCACTAATTTTTATAGTTATTTTAAAAGTATCTTGTAACTATTACTGCAAGTATGTGTGTTTTCTGTGGACAGCCATCTACTGGTCTTTTCCTGCAATAACAGTATTATTGTACTACTTCCAAAAGGAAATTAACAGCCATTAAAACTACTTTATTCATGGTACACATATGTATATTTATGACTAAAATTATAAAGACAAAATGTGAAATGAACATGGACGAGACTGGACACTATTTTATTTCCACATTTTTTTTTTTAAAGATTTTATTGGGGAAGGGGAACAGGAACAGTGTGTACTTCCAGGATTTTTTCCAGGTCAAGTTGTTGTCCTTTCAATCATAGTTATGGAGGGTGCAGCACAGCTCCAGGTCCAGTTGCTGTTGCTAGTTGCGGGCGGAGGGGGGGCAGGGGGGAGCGGGGGGGGCGGGGTGCAGTCCGCCATCCCTTGCGGGAGTCAAACCGGCAACCTTGTGGTTGAGAGGCCACTGGCCCATGTGGGAATCAAACCTGCAGTCTTTGGTGTTAGGAGCACAGAGCTCCAACTGCCTGAGCCACTGGGCCGGCCCCTATTTCCAGAATTTTTGAACTAAATAAAATTTATGTTAAAACTCTTTAGTCTAAAATTTAAGAATAAAAACCACAAAGAGTTTAAAACACTCTTAAGCAGAGAATCGAATCAGTGATTTGGAAGATAAGGTGGCATAAAACACCCAATCTGAATAGCAAAAAGAAAAAGAATCCTCTTTACCATTAATGTTATCTGTTATCTGTTGTCTTTATAGTTAGTAGCAATGCTATATCTGAGAGATGTAAAATCATATTAAATAGCATGACACATAAGGGCTTTATATATTTCACTTTAATTGAGATCAGAAATTTTATTGAGCTATTAATGTGTTATAAGGTCAAATCCTCATTTTTTTAACTCTTTCATTTTGTAGTTCAAAGTTCCATAGATACCCAAGCCAGTTAAGACTATTTGCTTATTAAAATTATTTCACTAAAGTAAGCAATGGAACAGAACTAAAGACCCAGTAAGATCTTTTTACTAGAATGACTCATATGGAACATGCATTTGCTTGGTAATTTTCAATCATGTTTAACTGCAGAGTTCATAGAATTTTCTGTGGGAGTGGGAACTAAATGTCCTATCCAGTAGGCCTCTTAGTACTCTCCCCACCCCCTTCCTTCTCCTGTTCCCTGGCCTGCACGTCTACAGATTTGAGTTTCTTGAAATACAATCAGAAAAATTACTGGTCTACTTCTGCCACATAGTGCCATTTCTGAGCTTTAGCAGCTAAATAGCAGAGGATTTCCGTAGCCACACTTTTGTTATTCTCACATCATGCAGGGAAGCCAGAGGTATATTTATCTATCAGTCACCTTTTCCTGTGATTTTCATGTTATATATAATTTCCATACAACTTTGAAAAAAATATTTCTACCATTTGCCTTCTTTTATGAGAAGATTGGAACCTATGGTTTTAACCACACTAATTAATTCTGCTGCATTGCTTTTGTGTGGTGGACAGCCTCAAATGTCCCCCAGTGGTCCCCACTGCCTGGTATGCACACCATTGTGGAATGCCCTCCTCTTAAGTTTAGGAAACTGTGACTTGCTTCTAAACACTAGATTTTGGAAAAAGTGCAAGGATGTCACTTCCCTGAATAGATTAAATAAGATTCTGACTTCTCTCTTTCTTGCACACTTTCTCTCTTACTAGCTTTGAGGAAACAAGCCACCATGTTGGGAGCTGCAGTATGGAGGCGCTCACATGTCAAGGAAATGAGGGCAGCCTGTAGCCCACAACCAGCAAAGAACTGAGATTCTTAGTCCAAGGGCCTAAAAAGAATTGAAATTCTTTTATCACAATAACCATGTGATTGTGGATGCAAATCCTTACTTGTTGAACTTTCAGATGAGATCTCTGCACTGGCCAATACCTTGACTGGAGCCATAATGAGAACCCCTGAGCAGAGGACCCTCCTAAGCCTAGTCTGGATTTCTGGTCCATCGAAACTGTGAGGTAATAACTGTGTGTTGTTTTAAGATGCTAAATGTGTGGTAATTTGTTATTCAGCAATAGATAACTAACACATTGTATTAATATATACACACTGATGAAAATTGTCATTTAGGAGTCCCAAAAGGGCAACCTGAGTTATATGTGATTAGACAATACTGAACTTCTCATGTTGTTGCAGGGAAGGTAAAATTCCAGGCTTATGGTATAAAAGATACCTTCCTTCAGAGTTCCTTCTTGTTGCCTTTGTGAAAAGCTTACCTGCCAATAGCATGGAGGCTGCACTTCCTCATAATCCTGAAGCTCAGCATGTTCCTCCGATGTGCTTGTCTCCAGTGGTACCTCTGCCTGGCTTTGTGTGCTGAGGTGTAACCTCAGAGTAGCTGCATTACCTCCCTTAAAGTTCTTTTATAAAGCTAAATTCATAATTATGGTTTGAATTACTGTTAAGTTATTGGTCATTTGAAAACCACTTAAAGTTTAGTTATTGTCTTTTTTCTACCTCTTTTATTAAGGCTAATCATTACACAGATATTATGGACTGACCACTGTGTCCAGGCACTGGGAATCCAGTGGAAAACAAGACATTTCATTCCTGCCCTATGGAACATGCATTTCAGTGGAAGGGACAGATAACTAGCTGTGAGAAACAGATACATAAGAATTTCAGGCATAGATAGATTCCATGAAGAAAGAACACAGGATAAGTGGGTGGAACATGACTGTGAGGGCAGAGGCTCTGTGGTCAGGGAAGTCTTCCGAAGAAGTGTGCATCAGTCAAGGCCCCTAGTTACAAGTTACAGAAATGACTTCTGGATCACTTTGGGCAGATTATAATGCAGTAGAAGAATATGTAGCCAACCTGGGGAAGCAGACTTAGAGAGTATGCTGCAGGAACAATGCCCCAGTTGTGACCAGAGGATGAGCTCCAATGTTGCAACAGGCTTTTCTGACTCCACCTGTGCTAGACAGTGGCCACCAGACAATGCTGAAGCCACTGTGTCTGCTACCACTGGAAATTGGATCTATGCAGTGCTGTGGTCACCATTTGTTCCAAAAGGGATTCTGCATGTTTCCTTGTTTTCCTTCCTTGTCTTTCCTTCCTTCCTTCCTTCCTTCCTTCCTTCCTTCCTTCCTTCCTTCCTTCCTTCCTTCCTTCCTTCCTTCCTTCCTTCCTTCAACAGGACTTTATGGGGGAACAGTGTGTACTTCCAGGACTTTTTCCAAGTCAAGTTATTGTCCTTTCAATCTTAGTTGTGGAGGGCACAGCTCAGCTTCAGGTCCAGTTGCTATCGTTAGTTGCAGGGGGTGCAGCCCCCCATCCCTTGGGGGAGTTGAGGAATCAAACCGGCAACCTTGTGGTTGAGAGCCCACGCTCCAACCAACTGAGCCATCCGGCCACCCGGGAGCTGAGCAGCAGCTCATTGACTTCATTCCAGCTGCGGAGGGCGCAGCTTGCTGGCCCCTGTGGGAATTGAACCGGCAGCCTCGTTGCCCAGAGCTCGAGCTCTAACCAACTGAGCCACCCGTCTGCCCCTCCTTGTTTCTTTATGCCAACATCCGATGGGCAGAGCCTAGCTCATATGGCTATGGCCAAGCTTCTGGAAAAGTAGTATCTGGCATTTTCAGCTGTGTAACTAAAGAGAATAACAAAGGTCAACTCAGGAGGTAACATTTGAGCAGAGGATGGAATGACAGGAAGTAATGGAATCCAGCCATGTAGTAATCTGGGGGAAGAACTTCTTAATCAAAGGGGACAGCAAAGTCTCCATAGGATAGAAGTAGGCATGCCGTATTTGAGAAACTAAGAAGCTGCAACACAGTGAGTGAGGGAGAGGGTGAACGGAGATGATGTCACGGAGAGGGCAGGAGCCAGGTAATGTAGTACCTTGTAAAGTAGCACTAGGAGCTAGGATTTTATTCCAAGTGCAACAGGAAGCTGCCTGTATTAGGTTCCTATAGGGCTTCCTATTAGGGCTACTATAAAAAATTACCACAAACTCGGTTGCTTGAAATAGCAAATTTATTCCATCACAATTCTGGGCCAGAAGTCCCAAATCAAGATGTTGGCAAGGTTGGTTCCTTCTGGAGCCTCTGAGGGCGAATCCATTTCATATCTTTTACCTTCCATGCCTCTCTTCTACCAGCTTTTGGAGTTTCTTTTCTGTGGACTCATCACTCCAATCTTCTTCCATCTTCAAAGCCTGTCTCTGAGTCAAATCTCCCTCTCCTTTCTCTTACAAGGACACTTTCAAAGTCACTGGATTTGGGGACCACACTAAATCCAGGATGATCTTATCCAGAAATTCCTAACTTAATTACATCTGCAGACTCTATTTCCAAATAAGTTTGCATTCATAGATACTGAGTGTTATTATTTTGGGAGATATTATTCAATCCTCTGTACTGCCCAAAGGTTTTTGGCAGGGGAGGGATGTGATTTGATTTACATTTTAAAGAGATGAATTATAAGAAGAGGACAGTGAAAACAAGAAGTTAGGAGGCTATTGCAGGGATGATCTTAGTGGTATGTACAAGAGTGGTAGCCTTGGCGATAAAGGCAATTGGAGATTGGAAATAGAGTTTGGAAGTAGATTATATGTGACTTGCTGATGAGTTGGTTGTAGGTAGTAAGGAAAACGGAGGAATCAAGGACGAGCCTGATGAACTAGGCCATTTACTGAGATGGAGAAACCTGAGGAAGGGACAAGTTAAGGATGGAGATTGAGAGTTTTGTTTTAAATATGTTCAGTTTGAGATGAATATTAGACATCTAAAGCTATGGCTATTAGATCTTAAGGCAGAAGGAAAAGTCAGTAATCCTGATATTTAAATTCTTTGTTTAAAATTCTTTGTTTTAAATTCTTTGTTTAAAATATTCTGCCAGCGAAAATATAGTGGTATGACTCCCCTATCAATGGCTCCATGGGTGTTCCTTTTTGGCCTCACCATGCCCTGCGTTCTTATGTGGGGAGCGGGACCAGAGACCCCGCATGACTCCCCACGTGACAAGCTGTATGACAGCAAAGCGGACCCTGGAAAGGAGTTGTGAGGACATTCTCAAGTCTGAGCTCTACCACTTACGAGGTATGCCACCTCTCAAGAGTCATTTTATCTACATGGGCCTCAGTTTTCTTTTTAAAAAGAGGATGTTGAACTAGATGATCTCCAAATTTGAAAAGCTATTGTGTGGAACCAAAGAGATTCAAGGATATCTCACCACTAACATATTACCAGACATGCAAGATGGCTTGTCTTCTCTATCCCTCCTTCATGTTCCCCAACACCAGAGAAGTTAGATTTAGAATCCATGGGGAGAGAAGGCTTGAAATATCACAGGAGGGTCCCCTCTCCCATTTCAAGTCCTTTGTCCTAGGGTGGTCATCCATGTGGTTTGGTGAGATATATACAACCTCAATACATGGCCAAAATATCATTATTATTAGTGCCAACTTTCACTCAAGAGTGCCCGAATTTGGATTATAAATTTTATGATCTCCTTACTCAAGCACAAGTCTAACTCATGGTAGTAGAAAGCTTTCAACTGAATCCACTTAAGAGTTTTAAACAGAATTGTTCTGTATTTTAATAACCTGAAGTTACCAGAAAGTCATAGCCTCTTTTCTAGATTTTTGTTAAGGCATGGGAAAAGATGATTTGACACAATGTAGTTGAAATCAGTTATTAGAAAAAAAATTAAAACTTTTCCCTGTTTATACCCCACTGGATTGGGACTCATCAAGAAATTGATTGCTAAGAAAGAACTTCCACATTCTGAGATTATTTTAAAAATATTACCCCATGGTTTCTTGTAGTAATGTTATGATTTAATTATGGAATGAATTTAGAATTTTATCAAATACCTTTTCAATAACTAAGCACATATTCATGTGATTTTTCTTTTTCATGTATTAATATGGTGAATAGATTTCTCAATATTGAGGCTTCCTTGCATTCCTGGAATAAATATCTCTTCACAAAGTGTATTGCAAAATGAGATTGTTAGATCTCTCTCTCTCTCTCTCTCTCTCTCTCTCTGTGTGTGTGTGTGTGTGTGTGTGTGTGTGTGTATTGATGTTTTGGTGTCAAAGAAACAAATTTAGAAGATTTTCCTTCATGTTTTGGAAAAGTTTATATAGTAATGTGGTTATACATGCCTTAAAGATTTGGTGGAATGCATGTTTTATTGAGGGTTAACTATAAACTTTCTTAATTTTTGCTCTGGTAATTGATTTGCCTTCATATCTCTATTTTGACAATTTGTCAGTTTTGGCAATTTGTAATTTCTAGAACACGATTCTCAAGCTTTTTGGTCTTAGGAACTCTTTACTTCCTTAAAAATTATTAGGACCCCAAAGAGCTTTGGTTTATGTGGCCTGTATCTTTTGATATTTGCCATATTGGAGACTAAAAATGAGGAAATTTAAAAACATTTATTATTTTAAAATAATAACAAACATTAATTGTTAACATATTTTTATAAAACATAACTATATTTTCCACAACAAAAAAGTGTAGTGAGAAGGGTGGCATTGTTTTTATATTTTTGCAAATCTATTTAATGTCTGGCTTAATAAAAGACTGCTCAATTTTCATATCTGCTTCTGCATTCCATTGGTCACAATATGTTGTTTTGTTTGAAGTATGTGTAGAAAATCTGTTGAGCACAGACAGGTAGTTGGAAAAGGGAGGAAGATTTTAATAACCCTTTCAAATATTTGTGGATATTCTTTGATACAGCAAAACTGGATAAATGTAGTTTCCTAAAGATTATTTACAATGGGAATCTGAAATCATATCAATGAACTCTTGGTACTCTTTATCTTAAAACACATTGGTCTGTCTTGTACTTTGAATGGATCTTTTACCCATTCCCATGCATGCTTTTGTAACATCATGCATTACTCATTTGGAAAATATTGGTTCACTGACTTATGCACATCTTCTAAATGTTGATATATTTCATTATATAATATCAAAAAAATCACATTTGTTAATATCACTACTCATCTAGTCAGAGAGTTGTTAAGTATGGGGAAGATGTCAAGTTTATGGTGGCAGATACAAATTTTCCAAAGTTCTAATTTTTGCTTGAAAACTCGTTCACAATTACTCGTTAGCGATTGGCTGTTGATTGTTTTCTTTAAAGTGAAAGGCTCACTTTGTTCATTTTCAAGGAAATGTCTGCCAAATACTCATGTCTCAATAACTACAGTTTGTCTTTCAGTTGTTTTTTTTCCAGTAAAAATGGTGTTCCATGAAAAAAGAGTCTAGTTCAGCTTTAATTCAATCACACGAGTACTTTTCCTCAAAACAACCATCATACCTCAGTACGCAGCAGAAGCACTTTATGTGTACTTCCCGTTTATTTGATCACATAGGATATAAAAAGGAAAAGATTAAGATTTACTACAATGTATCAATTTTACTGCTTGCCCACTAATTTTAAGCGTGTTTCTTTAATTATGAGTGAATTAAGCATCATTCCATATATTTCAGAGCCATTTGTATTTCCTGTTCTGGGAATTATCTGTTTATATTCTGTACCCATTTTTTTCTATTAGGCTATTGGTCTTTCATTCAGTGATTTGGTAGGAGCTCTTTGTTATGCAAACTCTTCAATTTATGATCTGAGTTTCAGTTTGTCAATCTTCTGATTATGTTCTTGATAGTTTTTGCTATGCAGAAATTTTATTTTTTGTTGTCAAATTAATTTTTTATTCCTTTGGGTTTGGGGTTATACTTGTGTCTCACAACATTTTTTAAAATCCCATGTTTTTGTTATGATGCTTCTGAGGTTTATTTGTTTATGTTTATTTCTTTGACCTTTCTGAGACTTATTCTGGTGTAAGATATTAGGTGGATTCAAATTATTTTTCCAGATGATTACCTAGCTATTTCATATCAAGAAATCTTAGGATTTCTTGATTTCTCCTATAGAAATCTTGTATGGAAAATAATTTGTCTACAGTTATTTGCTGAATCGGAGTAGTTTATAACAGTGTGCCATTTGCTATATTCTTTTCCATATAAAACATGATTATCTTACCAATGTTGAGGCTTAAAATAGTGATTACAGCAGAGCCTATTGATGTGCATTATTTTTCTTTTTAACAGCTTTATTGGGGGTATAGTTAACATACATTGAATGCACATATTTACTAAATTACTGTATTTTAAAATTTCAAAAATACACATTTCCTGGCTCTGTGCATACTAGAAGAGGCCAAGAGGGAGTGACAATCCAATAACAATGAGCACAAGTAGTGCCTGGACTGTGGTGGCTAAATACCATTTGTCACTAAAATAATCCAGAGCTCATTGCAGGAATGCCTGACTCTAGATCTGGGCAGGAATTTATAAGATGAGCTTGGAACATCTTATGTCACAAAGCAAGGAATATTAATGGATTATGTCAAAATAGGGGCCAATATGAAGGAGCTTTGATTAGTGAATTATGAGACCATTTAAATATCAAAAAAATACTGACTGGAATTGATAGACATTTAACATCTAAAAACCAATAAATTTACAGTGCTGCTTAAAAAGAAAGAGAGAGAATGAGAACAAGAACAAAGGGAGGAATGACTAATCACTCATTGGATGCCTAGTATGTAACTAGGGCATTAACTCCTTACTCTGACAATTGGCAATTAAAAGGAAAAATTAAGTATTTACCTTGACTTTCTTATACATGATGGATTTCTACCACGTAGCTCTATTTTATGTGGAAATATTCTTTTTAACACAAAAATTCCAAATAAATGATAGGAATGATAAAATAATTTGATAAAATGATAGCATAATTTTGAAATTTCTAATTAAATAACTGAATCAGGCAACATATAATGGATGGAACCATTACATGACAGAAAGATTGAGGGGAGGCTTATCAGAAATTCCTTATCCAGAATTTACTGGAGAGAGATTTACTGAACCCAGGGATCCATCATAGTATCTCTAAAGGTAGGAATGTGGTCTTCCTGAGGTGAAGTGAGTATACAGCACCATATATGAAGTATGCTAAAACTGAATTCCTCTTACAGACAATATGAGAGAGAATAGAAAGAGGAAGCCAAAGGAAGCCAAAAGGCAAATCTAGTATGTGAGACTTCTCTAGAAAAAACTGATCTGGTTTCTACAAATAAGTAAACTATTGGGGGGGAGGGTACTGTAGATTAAAAGAACATTTATATGTATTCTATTCAAACAAAACAGCTATAAAATATTCTTGAAGCAATTAGGAAAATTTGGTTGTTGACAGATTATTAGATATTAGCAAGAAATTATTAATTACAGGTGATAATGGCATTATGGTTATGTAAGAAAATATCCATATTTTTAGAGATGCTTACTGAAGGATGTAGGAATGGAATGACATGACTTTTGTGTTTGCTTTAAGATACTTCAGCAAAGAAAATATTGGAAAAAGAAAAAACATAACTAAATGAAGCATATTTGGCACAGCTTTGGTAACTGTTAAGTCTGAAAATTGGTTTTACTCGTCTCTTTACTTTTGCATATGTTTGAAATGTTTGAAATGTTCATTAAAAAAAACTTTTTGTGATTATGTATTTTAGAAATTAAAGCAAGTAATGACGAGATTTTGAACTAAGACAAAGACAGTGGGACAGCTTTGTTCCCAACTACTAACTAACCAAATGCCTGCTACATATTAGATACTCAGAATTATTTTTAATGAATATGCATTTCTTTTTCAAAACTACAAACCATTTCAGGAAAGATACCCAGTCTTTATATTTTTTGTACCTCTCACACATCCTATTCATTCATTCCTTCAACAAATATTAATTATCTACTATGTGTCAGATACTGTTTGAGTTCATATACTTTAAGGCCATGTTTTCTTTCATGGAGCTAAAATTCATTACATTACACAGTGCATAAAAATGGATTATATTTTTAAAAGGTAAGCAAATAAATAGAATGGTTTCATATGATATTTATTTCTTTACAGAAAATAAAAGTTAAATGGTATAGAATAGAGAATGACTGGGGAGTCACGTGTGATTGTTGCTCCTATCCTAAATAGAATATTAAAGGTAGAAAACATTTTAACTGAATTTTGTATGATGACAAAGAGCCAGCCATTCCTTGAGGTAGGAAGAAGCTTGGCACATTATAGGACGGAATGAAAGATAGTGTGTCTAGGCATTGTAAAGGATGAGAGTTGAGAGGTCTGCGAGGGAGTCATGACCCACATTATGGATCTTTTAGGCCATAATGAGGTTTGGATTTCATTATGATGTGATGTGAAAGCAATAGAAATTTTTAAGAAAGTGGTATGCTGTGATTTAGGTTTTCAAAACCTAAACCAGGCTGCTGCATAGAGAATTCACATTAGAAAATAAATGTCCAGAGAAGAGATATTAGTGGCTTGAACTAGGTCTTAGCAATACATATAACTCACTGAATTTGGGATGTATTTTTGAAGTGGAAATGACAGGATTTGATTTTTGAAAAATAGTTTTTATTTTTCAATTACAGTTAACATGCAATATTATATTAATTTCAGGTGTACAACACAATGATTAGACATTTATATTAGTTATAAAGTGATAACCCTGATAAATCTACACCATACACCATCTGACACCATACATAGTTATTACAATACTACTGACTATATTCCCTACATTCTCCATGACTATTTTGCAACTACCAATTTGTACCTCTTAATTCCCTTCCCCTTCATCCAATCTTTTAACCCCTCCAATCCAGCAACCATCGAAATGTACTCTGTATCTACGAGCTTTTTTCTGTTTTGTTCGTTGTTTATCCTGTTCTCCAGATTCCACATATAAGTGAAATCATGACATTTGCCTTTCTCTGTCTGATTTACTCCACTCACCATAATACCCTCTAGGTCCATCCAGGTTGTTGCAGATGGCAAGATTTCATTATTTTTTATGGCTGAGTAATATTCCATTGTATATATGTATCACCTGTTCTTCATCCATTCATCCATTGATCGACACCAAGGTTGCCTCTATATCTTGGTTATTGTAAATAATGCTTCAATGAACTGCAGCATGTGTGGATGCACACATCCCCTCAAAGTAGTGTTTTAGGTTTCTTTGGATAAATACCCAGAAGTGGGGTTACTGAGTCTTTCTTTTCTCTTGCTATAGCCTTTGTTTTAAAGTCTGTTTTGTCTGGTATAAGTATTGCTACTACAGATTTTTTATTGCTGTTTGTTTCCATTTTCACACGATATCTTTTTCCATCATTTTACTTGCAGTCTATGTGTGCCTTTTGATCTGAAATGAGTCTCTTATAGGCAGCATATGAAAGGGTCATGTTTTCTTACCATTTAGCCACCCTATGTCTTTTGATTGGAACACTTAATCCATTTACATTTAAAGTACTTGTTGGTAGATATGTAGTTATTGCCATTTTATTATTCATATTTTTTTATCTTTTTTTTTTTTCCTTCTTAAAGATGTCCCTTTAATATTTCTTGTAATACTGGTTTGGTGGTGATGAACTCCTTTAGCTTTTTCTTGTCTGTGAAACTCTTTATCTGTTCTTCAATTCTAAATAATAGCTTTGCTCAGTAGAGTAATCTTGATTGTAGGTCCTTGCTTTTCATCACTTTGAATATTTCATGCCAATCCCTTCTGGCCTGCAGTTTCTATTGAGAAATCTGCTGACAGTCTTATGGGAGCTCCTTTGTAGGTAACTGATTTTCTCTTGATGCTTTTAAGATTCTCTTTTTGTCTTTAACCTTTGGCATTTTCATTATGATGTGTCTTAGGTGTGGGCCTCTTTGGGTTCATCTTGTTTGGGACTCTGCACTTCCTGGGCTTGTATGTCTATTTCATTTGCCAGGTTAGGGAAGTTTTCTGTCATTATTTTTCAAATAGGTTTTCAATCCTTGCTCTCTCTCTTCTCCTTCTGGTACCCCTATGATGCGAATGTTGTTACACTTGATGTTGTCCCAGAGGCCCCTTAAACTATCCTCATTTTTGGGGGCGGGGGATTCTTTTTTTGTTTTTGTTGTTCCTATTGGGTGTTTTCTGCTACCTTATCTTCTAAATCACTGATTCAGTCCTCTGTTTCATCTGATCTGTTGATTCAATCTAATGTATTCTTCATTTCAATTATTGTAGTCTTCATTTCTGACTGATTCTTTTTTATGTTTTCTATCTCCATTTTTTTGTTTCCTATCTCTTTATTGACATTCTCACTGAGATCATTGAGCATCCTTATAACCAGTGCATCTAGGAGATTGCTTGTCTCCATTTTGTTTAGTTCTTTTTCTGGAGCTTTGTTCTGATCTCTCATTTGGGACATGTTTGTTTGTCTCCCCATTTTGCCTGCGTCCCTGTGTTTGTTTCTATGTATCAGGTAGGGCTGTTATGCCTTCCTGTCTTAGTAGAGTGGACTTATGTAATTGGTGTCCTGTGCCGTTGGTGCAGTCTCCGTAGTCACCTGAGCTGGGTGCTCCAGGTCTGTCCTTTGAGTGGATTGTGTGTGCTCTCTTGTTGTAATTGAGTCTTGGTTGCTGTTGGTACATCAGTGGAAGGGATTGTCTCTCAGGCTGATTGGTTGTTAAGACTGGCTGTGATTACAGTGGAGGAGCTGTTGTTCAGGTGCTGACCCTATGGAGTAAGATTCATTTTAGCAGAGCTCTGGTGCCTGCCCAGTTTTCCCTTTGTATGTATCATTTGTGCAGGTGCATGGGCGGTGCTCTGGTGTGGCCTGAAGCTGGCCATCAGGTGTGTTGGTTCTGGGGCCTCTGAAGTGGCTCTGTTGCAGGCCAAGGTCAGCTGCTGCCTCTGCCCTGCCTGGGGCCACTTGATATGAGTTACAAAGTGATCTGCAGATGGTTGCCACTTATTCTGACTTCAAGGTGCCTAAGAGAGGCTAAGCTGGGAGCCAAGGCCTGCTGCCACCAGTTCCAGGTTTGGAGCTGCCTAACAAGATATATAACCTAGAGAAATGAAATATATAGCCACACAAAAATATGTATGTGAATGTTGATAGGAAGATTATTCATAATAGCCAAAAATGGAAACAACCCAAGTGTCCATCAACTGATGAACAGATAAATAAAATGTGGTATATCTATACAATAGAATGCTTTTTAGCAATGAAATGGAATTAAATACTGATACATGATACAAAAGAATGAACCTTGAAAACAAGACTAAGTGAAAGAAGTCAGTTACAAGATACCACATAGTATATGATACCATTTACTTGAAATGTCAAGACTAAGCAATTTTATAGAGATAGAAAATAGATTAGTGATTACCTAAGGTCTGGAGTGAGGGGAGATAGGGGAGGAAAAGTGGAGTGACTGCTAGTGGGTACACATTTTTTTTTTGGTGATGAAAATATTCTAACATTGATTATGTGATGGTTGCACAACTCTGAATGTACTAAAACCATTGTATACTTTAGGTGAATTGTATTATATGTGCATTATGTCATTATAAAGCTATTATTAAAAAACAACAATTAAGACAGAGAATTGACTTCATAAAGTGGACAACTGATTTCATAAAATAGAGTAACCTTGATATAAATTGTTTCAAGACAGTATTAGAGTGCTTTGAAATAGAGACTCTTTGAAATACTTTTACTTTAAATGGGAGCATGTTGGTACATACTTGATAAGCCATTTATTTCATTTTATTTTATGTTTTGAATTCTTAATTTTTGATTGTGATAAAATATATTAACCATTGTTAAGTGTACATACAGTTCAGTAGTGTTACATATATTCACGTTGTGAAAGGATCTCAGAACTTTTCATCTTGCAAATCTGAAACTCTGTACCCATTAAACACAGCTACCCTTTTCCTTCTCCTCAGCCCCTGTTAATCACCATTCTAGTTTGTTTCTATGAATTTGAGAACTTTAGATACCTCTTATAAGAGGAATCCTACAGTGTTGTTGTTTTCATGACTGGCTTATTTCACTTAACATAATTTTCTTAAGCTTCATCCATTTTACAGTATATTTCAGGATTTCCTTCCTAATATTCCATTGTGTATGTGTGTGTATGTGTATGTGTGTGTGTATGTATGTGTGTGTATATATGGTCAGACAATTAAGCTCATGAACTCATCCTAGAAAAACACCTCATTGCTGAATATCACTATAGTCACCTTGAAAGCAATCCCCTTGGGAAGCTATACACTGATGCCAGTGCCTAGTGCACCCTTCAAAGCAATTTTGGAACTCTTTCTGGAATGACCATCAGAGCTGTCATCATATTACCCTTGATATCTTCCTTTCAGTACTTCCTTTATCTTCGGGTAAAGAAAGAAGTTAATGGCGTCCAGATCAGGTGAGTAGGGAGGATGTTCCAATACAGTTATTTGTTTGCTGGCTAAAAACTCCCTCACAGTGCCATTTGGTGCATTGTCATGATGCAAGAGCCATGAATTGTTGGTGAAAAGTTCAGGTCATCTAACTTTTTCATGCAGCCTTTTCAGCACTTTCAAATAGTAAACTTGGTTAACTGTCTAGTTGTTGCAAATTCATAAAGAATAATCTCTCTTATATCAAAAAAGGCTAGAGAGACAACCAAGATGGCACAGTAAGTAAATGCTGTGTTTACCTTCGTTCACAACCACATCAAAATTACAACTAATCTACAAAACAACCATTTTTGAGAATCACCTAAAATCAAGCTGAACTGAAGCCTTTCAACTAAGGACTTGTAGAAGAAGCCACCTCCAGACTGGTAGGAAGGTCAGAGACGCGGAATGGGTGGGTCTCACACCCGCGTGTGACCATTAAAGATTGGGAGGACTATTTCGGCAGTGGAGGTACCCCCCATCACCTAAAGGAGTGAGAGATACCAGTCCCACCCCTGCCCATGGTTCCAGTGCTGGGGAGAGAAGTCCCCATAATTTTTGGTGTGAAAAACAGTGGAGATTGTGACTGAGGGAGACAGTGTGGCTGTACTCACAGGCGCTCCTCTTAAAGGTACTTTACACAGACTTACCTACCAATGGAATCACTTGCTCTGAGCTCCAGCACTGGGGCAGTAGCTGGAAAGGTGGCAGGGACAAATGGCGGGGAATTAAGTTGTCTGGCTTGGGACGGGGGCTGGAGAAGCAGCTTTCTCCTGGATGGGGGAGCTGGCAGAGGCCATTGTTTCTTTGTTGTGCCCTCCCCCTTTCCAGTGTGTGAACCCAGGTGGCCGCCATATCTGAGTCTCTGCCATTTGCACCCCACCCTGGCGATTTGAGACCCGGCTCCACCCAACTTTTGGGCATACCCAGGTTGCTTTCAGTGGCTTTCTCATGCAGACTGCCTGATTTGGCTCAAATTGCAGACTTTCCTAGGGTCTTTCAAAGGTTTGCGGAACCCAGACAAACAGCATCTGCCTTGAGCGTGTCCTGTACCTCTGCCTGAGCAGCCCTAAGCCAGCACTAATGGCAGCTGGTTCATGGCTTGGCCTCTCAAGGCATTTCCAGGCCCAGCATGGGTGGCAGCCATCTGTGGATTTCTTTCTGGCTCCAGCTAGGTGGCCCTGGGTGGGGCACGGACTATGGTTGAGGGAGACCTATAGCTGATCCCCTCCAAGGTGGTCCTGGGGCTGGCACTACCAGTGGACAGCTTCAAAACAAGCTGGAGCATCACCTAGCTGTCTCCAAGTATGACACACCCAGGGGGCATTTTGGGCAGGCACAAGAGTCCTGCTGAGACAAATCCTGCTCTGTAGGATCAGCCCCTGCATGACAACTCTTCCACTGTAGTCAAGGCCAGTCCTCAAAACCAGTGAACTCAAGGGTCAGTCCCTAACATTGATGTGCAGTTATCAACCAAGGCTCAACTACAAGTGGAGGGCACACACAACCCACACAAGGGACATACCTGGAGCGCGTGGCTCAGGTGATCAGAAAGACTGTACCACTGAACCCCACAGAACACCTACTACATAAGGCCATTCTACTTAGACTGGAAGACATAGCAGCCCTCCCTAATACATAGAAACAAACACAGGGAGGCAGCCAAAATAGGGAGACAAAGAAACAGGTCTCAAATGAAAGACCAGAACAAAGCTCCACAAAAAGAATTAAATGAAACAGAGAAAAGCAATCTATCAGATACAGAGTACCAAACGCTGGCTATGAGAACACTCAATGATCTCATAAAAATGGAGATGGAAGCCATAAAAACCATAAAAATGAACCAGTCAAAAATAAAGGATACAATAATGGAAATGAAGAATATATTATAGGGATTCAACAGTAGATTAGATGAAGCAGGGGATCCAACCAGTGAGGTAGAAGGTAGCAGAGAACACCTAACCAGAACAGCAAAAAGAAAACCGAATCCAAAAAATTGAGGAGAGTTTAAGGGGCCTCTGGGACAATATCAAGCTTGTCAACATTCTCATTATAGGGGTACCAGAAGGAGAAGAGAGAGAACAAGGAATTGAAAACCTATTTGAAGAAATAATGACAGAAAACTTCCCTAATGTGGTGAAGGAAATGGACATACAAGCCCAGGAAGCACAGAGAGTCCAAAACAAGATAAACCCAAAGAGGCCAACACCAAGACACATCATAATGAAAATGCCAAAGGTTAAATACAAAGAGAGAATCTTAAAAGCAGCAAGAAAAAAACAGTTAATTACCTACAAATGAGCACCCATAAGACTGTCAGCTGATTTCTCAACAGAAACTTTGCAGTCAAGAAGGAATTGGCATGAAATATTCAAAGTGATGAAAAGCAACAACATACAACCAAGATTGCTCTACCCAGCAAGGCTGTCATTTAGACTTGAAGGACAGATAAGGAGCTTCCCAGACAAGAAAAAGCTGAAGGAGTTCGTCACCGCCAAACCACTATTACAAGGACTCTTAGAGGGACTTCTTTAAGATGGGAGGGAGTTTAAGGACAGGTGAAAGGGGAGGGGATTAAAGAAGAACAAATTGGGTGTCATACAGTAGTCATGGGGATGTAGGGTATATAGCATAAGGAATATAGTCAACAATATTGTAATAACTAGGGATGGTGCCAGATAGGTACTAGATTTATCAGGGTGATAGATGGGAATGGGATTGGGAGCAGGGTGAAAAAGGTGAAGGCATTAAGAAATATAAATTGAAAATACAGTATGGGGAATATAATCAACAAGGTTGTAAAGATCATGTAAGGTGCCAGATGGGCACTGGACTTATCACGGGGATCACGTCATAGACTGCGTAGATGCCTGACCATGTGCTATACATCTGAAGAGCTGAAGCAGAATAATACTGAATGTCAACTATAACTAAATATGTAGGTACATATAGTCATGGGATGTGGAGTACAACATAGGGAAGATAGTCGATGGTATTGTAACAGCTATATAAGATGTCAGAAGGTTAGTAGCTTGGGGGGGTTATCACTTTATGAGGGGTTTAAATGTCTAACTATTATGTTGCTTTGTACACCTGAAACTAATAAAATTAAAAAATTAAAAAAAAAAAAAGGCTAGCAACAGCTTTGCAACAAGTTCGTGAACTTAATTGTCAGACTTTGTATAATTTTGTATTCTGACCCATTCAGTTAACAATGTAGTATAGGTATTTCTATGTTATTAAAATCATCTTATAATTTTGAATCAACTGTTGTATAATAATTTAAGTGTTTTGGACATTTACCTTCTTTCAAAATTTCTCCAGGATTAATGGCTCTTAGTTAACATTCTGTTAATTAAAATGCTTATTTTGTTGTATTTCCTAAGATGGATTTCCAGAAGCATAATTACCGAGTCAGTGAATATAAATATTTTTGAGGTTTTTGATATACATTGCCAAACTGAAATTGCTTTCCAAAAAGTTGTAGTAATCTATATTGTCACCACTATTGTATGGAAGATCCTGTTTCACCACAGCTTCATTAGCATTAAGAATCTTGTGCATGTGTATATTTTTAAGACACCCAATTTTTAATTTGCAGTATTTCAAGTACTTGTAAGATAACATTTCCCTATTTTTCATATTTGTTTTCTATATGCATTTTCTTTATCATGAATTGACTTTTCAAGATTTTTGTTCATTTCTCTATTAGATCATGATGAGTTTTCATTTTTATTTGTATTTGTTCTTTATAGAAAAAAATTAACCTGTTATCAGTCACATTTTGACCACATTTTTTCTCAGCTCATTGTATTTTATTTGTGTTTTAAGATCCAGAAGTTATACTTTTTATATAATGAAATCTGGCAATCTCCCTTATAGTTTTTCAGTTTTTATAAAAGCTTAGAAATTCCTTCCTCCTTCTAATTTGTATTAACTATTCAAATAAATTTTATTCCAGTTTTACAGATGCTCTCTAATTCATCTGGAAATGATTTTGGTATGCAGTATGTAAGGTATTTATTTAAAAAAGGATATAGTTTTAGTAGAACTGTTGATGGTAGGCTAAAAGTTCTTTGAAAACAGGAAGCATGACATATTCAGTCTTTGGTTTCTCTGACTTTCCCAGACAGAGGAATCACTGAACACAGCTTCTGTATCGTCAGGCTACAGGAGCCTAAGCAACAATCAGGAAAGATGGATTCCTCCTCCTTCCCTCTGCTGGGCAGCGACACTAATTGCCTGTCCCTTTGCTAGTGTCATAACTTCTCCCCAGCAGTGCCCCCTAGTTCTTATTTTAATTGTTCTGATTTCAGTTGTTCATAAAACCCTTCGCCCTCCCCACTGGTAATTTTTCCTGGAAGTCACCCCAGAAGACCTCAGTATCTACAGTCGTCTTGGCTACTTTGCCCTGACATCTCTTCAGGATACATTTCTTTCCCATTTGAACAGCTCCTCCTCAGTGAAGCAGAAGCCATTATTTTCTGGCTTCATCTTTTTGATTGGGAGAGATGGAGGAATTGTGGGTCAGGGCCAACTATTAACCCAACTTCTTAGTGATCATTTCCATGAAGTCTTTGAAGCTTGGTATAAATAAAATCCCAATCAGGCACTCCCACTTACCTCACTGATGCCTGAAGTTGTGAGTTCCTACTATAGGTCTGACTGTAGGACCTTTATTAAATAGAAAAAGAAACCTAACTCTTTAAAATTGAATTTTTATTGCCTAAACAGGAATCTGTAAAATAGGGAGGGTGGGGAGCATACAAATGAATGAAATCTAAAAGTAGTCCTCAAATATAATTAAAGCCAATGCTGGATAGCAGACCTGCTAGAAAACAGAAAAACATACTGTTAAATGTCTTTCCATTATTTTCTCTCCTAATACCCCAGTGGAGATACTGATTGAGTACCAGAATGGCCAAAACAAAGACAGCAAGAAAGCCACAAAAGAGGATCATGAATTCAGTTGACTCTATCACAGAAACAGAATTGTCCTAGTGATGGGTTGGTTATTCTAGCTCATTACAATAGCAGGAAATTCTGAAATAATTATGGAAAGATACTCTTCAGTAGACAATGATTGTTATATGATCTACCCATAGAAGACTAGCATGACCCTCATCATGACATTCATTTGAGAAATAGAGGAGAAAACATTGTTTTTCTGTCTTTTTTTTTTTGGGGGGGGAATATTGGGGAACTGTGTGTTTTCCAGGATGTCAAGTCAATTTTTTCTTCCAGTCTAGTTGCGGAGGTCGTAGCTCAGCTCCAAGTCAAGTCGTTGCTTTCAATCTAGTTGTGGAGGGAACAGCTCACTGGCCCATGTGGGAATTGAACCAGCAACCTTGTTGTTAAGAGCTTGCTCCCTAACCAACTGAGCCATCCGGCTGACCCATGTCTTTTTTTTTTTTTTTTTTTAACAGTTTATTTTTCAGATTGTGGCAGAATCAAAATTTCTTAAGGATTAAATATTACTCAATGTTTGACAAATATTTGGTCAGACTCACTGTACAATGTGTTCTAATATGATTCACCATTTCTTAAAAGGGGGAAATCTACTTCCAGTTCTGAAGTCAGGAAAGTTCTGTAACTTGACTCCTTTGTAAGGGGACTTGCTTCTGGCATTGGCTGCCATTATTCTGTCAAATTTTTTCTCCTTTCTCTTTAAATATTTTCTGTCTGCCCTTTATTATTCTGTAGACCTTTAGTTTTCCCTCTTTGTAATTGGGATGCCCTATTCAGCAGTGTTCAGGAAGGTGTCTTGCTTTAGTTTAGTCTTTCTCAGCTGCTTTTCCTTTCCTTAGCTAAATGGGTGGCTTGTTTCTTCTTTTAGGCTTTTTTTCCTCCTTTTGAGAGAGCCTGTATTATTTTATGGCTCTATTATAAAGAAAACTATAGATTTCACATAGTGCGTTGATTTACATGTATCAAACTAATAAAAAAGAATATTTAGTTTAATCACTTGATATTGTTTCCTAAAATTCACTGCTAGAAAAAGCACATTAAAATATATCACTATCACCCATCTTCTGCTGAGATATGACCACACACTCATTTTCATCTTTTTTATAAATGTAGTTTTAATTTTCATCAGTATGAACAGCAGTTAAAGAGTCAAATAGTTGCACTAGAATTATTGCCCTACAAAAGCCTCTAGGATGCCACACCAACTCTTGGACTCTTGCAACCACTTTCAACTCCCTTTTGCTGTTGTTTTTGGTATCTAAGTCTGTACCTCTAAATAACATATTTCTTGATATGTATTTATTTAGATATTTAGTCAGTTAGTTAGCTAGTTTTAGGCATTATTTATTGACTGCTGTCTTTGGAAGATTAGGATCTAGTTTTATTCCACTCCTATCCCTAGTGCCTATAGTCATAATTCCTCTCCATTCATCCTTCCAACATTGTTATAGCTTTGGTTAGACCAATATATAATGTTGCCCTATTGTAGCTATATAAGTCTAATTTGAACTGAATCATTTGTTATGCAATATTTGCTTTTCTGGTATTGACCAATTTTTTTGTGTTTCCTAAAGTTAATAAACTTTTTGTTTCATTTGTTTTGTTTTCTCTGTATTCATCATGAAGTTAACCCAAACTCTCTTCAAATTGTAAAAATAGTCTTTCAACCCATTAAAACACAGGTATTCATTAGTTCTTCTTTGAGTCTTCAGACCTTTTCTAATCTGCACTAATGCACAATTGACAGCTTGAGATCTTTACTCACCTCTCTCTTGGAGATTCCCTCTCTCTGTTGAATTGTGCCTATATCCTGGATCCCATGTTTTCTTCTTTTTAGTTTATACTCTTGCTTTGGTGGAATACTCCCTCAAGTAGTTTCCTGAGAAAGGATGCATAGTAAATTTTTGAAATCTTGCATGTCTGTAAAAGTCTTTAGTCAGCATATACATTCAGTTGATAGTTTGGCTGGGTATTGAATTCTAAGTTGGTAATTATTTTCTGTCAGAATTTTGGAGGCAGTAGCCTGTGTTGTCTTTTAGGATCCTGATGTTTTTTGTTTTTGTTTTTTAATTTCTGGAAGCTTTTAGTACTTTCTCATTGCCTCTACTGTTCCAAAATATTAAGGTAATATAACTTCTTGTAGTTTTTTATTTCTTTTTCTTTGTTTTCATTTGTTAACTGGGCACAAAACACTACATCTTTGCAATCTGGAAACTTTAGTTTCCTTAATTGTTGATAATTTTCTCCTTTTTTCCCCATATTTTCTCTTTCTAGACTTCTATTATTTGGATATTAGACTTCCCAGACTGATCCTCCAGTTGTGTTGACTTGCTTTTATTCAATCTCTTTTATTTTTCCTCTACTTTCTGAAAGATTTACTTTATGTATGAATTTTTCTAATAAATTTTTCATGTGTATTATTGTAGTTTTAAATTCCAAGAACTATTTACTATTTTCTAGGTTTTTAAAAACAGAATGCTTGTTGTTGTTTGTTTATTTTCATGTATCCAATAGCTCCTTTCATATGTCTCTGTGGAGAGTTAAGATTTTTTTTATCTTCCTCTTTCATATTAAAGCATTTATTCTTTTGTTTTTTAAGGAATAAACGAGGGTATCTGCTCCTATTCAATAGTAGAGCATTAAAAAGCTGATTGGTAACTCTGTACATGTAGATGGACTTTT
The DNA here is from genome assembly GCF_004115265.2 of Rhinolophus ferrumequinum. Lineage (NCBI taxonomy): Eukaryota > Metazoa > Chordata > Mammalia > Chiroptera > Rhinolophidae > Rhinolophus > Rhinolophus ferrumequinum. Next base: position 22,024,963 of record NC_046297.1, on the reverse strand, counting down.
AAGAATGAAACTCTCACTGTAGGTTATTCTGGTTGCTTTATTGGGGAGCCTCCATTGTCAGTGTCTTGAGCTCTATTTTCTTGGACTATTTATTTTTCCCTGCTTAGAGGTTATTAATTCATTTGCCACATTCTGTGAACTTAAACAGACAATGCTAAGACTTTGGGGCATTCTATGGTACAAATTAGGTTGCATCTCAGATTCTCCTACTGCTGACTCAGGATTGATCTTTCTAGGGTGTCCTGAACTTTCTAGCTTCCAAAATTCTGTTCCTATAATTTTCTCCCTCATTCTCTTTGTCCTTTTGAATTAACACTTAAAAAAAGTTTATCTACTGTCACATATGGGGATTTTAGAAGGGAAAAGAGATAAATGAGTATATTTTGCCCTTCATCATTTGCTGGAAGTTCCACATTTTCAAAGACTGTCAGATAATTTTAAATTTTGGAAATGTATTTAATAATGAAATCAATATCCACAAAATCTTAAATTAAATTTAGTATTGCATGACTTTTTCAACTAGAATATCAAATATTTAATCTGTTTATGCTTCGCTTTTTCTCACTGTACGGGGCATGGTGCTGAGGATATATTAGATGACGAAATACCATGTTTCCCTGAAAATAAGACCTAGTCAGACCATCAGCTCTAATGCATCTTTTGGAGCAAAAATTAATATAAGACCTGGTAATATATCATATCATATCATATCATATCATATCATATCATATCATATCAAGACCAGGTCTTATAGTAAAATAAGACTGGGTCTTATATTAATTTTTGCTCCAAAAGACGCATTAGAGCTGATGGTCTGGCTAGGTCTTATTTTTGGGGAAACACAGTATATGCTTGTTGAATATGTGAATATGTTGCCATGCAGCAGCGTACCCCGTCTGTCTCCTTGTACCTACCCCTAAAGAAAGGAGAGTCTGTGAGACTAATCCTTTCAGGGACTTTGCTTCACCTTTGTGCTTACATCTTATGTCTCCCTGTTTGGCCCTGGAGGATGGCTGGTTAGCCAATGACGAGTAAGATTTCCCACAGTGGGGGAAAACTCAAGCCAGGCACAGTCGAGTGGGGACCAACAGGAGAACCCATGGGGTTGATAGAGGTGGGCATAGACCCCCCCACATTCCCCCCGTTAAGGAGAGCTTCTGCCCTTGTGGCTGCATTCTTTCCCACAACCTGCTTGGGAAGAGATTCAATGGTGTAATAACATCAGTTCTCCATCTATCCATTTCAGTTAGTTTCAGCATAAAGGTTTTGTCTCTTGGGGAGATACATCCTGAAACTGACAGTTCAGTTGCTTGCAGGCAAGGGTAATTAGTTCAAATCAGTTTCTTAGTATAATGTGTGAAATTCACAGGCCTTGGAGAAAACAATGTTGCTTTCTTGTGTATGCATCAATAAAAGCCACAGGTTGGCCCCATTCAGGGCTCTCAGTCCTTTGAGGCTGTGAGACCCTTGGTCCCTGTTTCATAACTTTCTTGATTTCTGTTTTTTTCTTTCTTAACCCTTCGCCTCCCCTTCTCGTTCGCTCACTGCGTTTGTTGCGCTGGACGTGACATGAATATATGGATAAGAATTGTTTTATGATCAGATTTATCTGAAGGAAAGGAATAAGTACATACTATGATTATTTTTTTTCTTTTTCTATTTTTTTTTTTTTTTAGCATTGGGCACCACATTATATTTCTCATATACCTTTTCTGTTTCCCTTTAAAAATTACCCTCAACTACACTATTCTAGTATTTGTACTAAGTAATGCCTTCAATAATAATTTTATTGGTTGATTTTTATGAATTACATAAATTGTTTTAACATTTGAAATAATGAAGCTAAGAGTAGGGTAGTCTATTCCCTGCCACCACCACTATCTCAGGTGGTGGAATGGAATGGTTAAGGTCATAGGTTTTGGTCCTATTACTTAGCTATGTGACCCTGAGTAACTTCTTAATCTCCCTGTCTCCTCACATTTAAAAAGCAGATAATAATAATGGTAAATATGTTAGGGCAGTTATGAGGATTTAATTTGATATCTATGTAAAATACTTTACAGTTCCTGGTATATAATACTCAATAAATTTTAGCTATGATGATGATGATTTTTCTGAGCAGTGAAGATAGTAATTAATATATTGGAATTATTTTAAATCTTTAAGTTAATTTAAGAAGAATGGCCACCTTTATTGTGTCTTTTTCATTTGTTTGTGGCTCTTACATACTTTGTAAGAGTATTTTAAAGTTTCCCCATAAAGATTTTGTACATTTATTAAGCTTATTCCTAGATATTTTCTTTTTATTTTCATTGTTTTATTTTGAAATTTCAAACTTGCTGAAAAGTTTCAAAAGTTGCAGGAATGATAGGATTTTCCGACTTCTTTTCATTCAACAGAGATAACCCAATTGTAAAATTTGACCAATTGTTAAATTTGTTAAATTATTAAATTTAACTTATCATTCTCTCTACATATATTTACAATTATGATTTTTATTCTGAACCAACTGAAAGTAAGTTACAGACATGAATATCTCATTATCCTTTTAGTATTTCCTAAAAACAAAGACACACTTCAACATAACTGCCCCATAACTATTGAAATAAAAAAAATTAATATAGTGCTATCATCTAATCCAGAGACCCCATTCAAATTTTGCCAGTTTGCCTAATGAGATTCATTATAGGACCATGATCCAATCCAGGATTATGTGTTGCATTGGGTTGTCATGTTCTTCTATATGGAGCAGTTCTTCAGTCTTTCCTTGTCTTTCATGACCCTGATAGCTTTGAAGTATACAGGTCAGTTTGGGTTTGTATGGTGTTTACTCATGATTTGAGTCAAGCTCATACATCTTGCACAGAAATACCACAGAAGTGGTGCTGTGTTCTTCTCAGTACATCATATGAGGAGGTACAAAATGTTGATTTGTCCCATTACTGGTGATGTTAACTTGATTAAATTAGCTTATATCTATCTACATCACTTGTAAGATAATGTCAGCAGGCTTCTTCACTATAAGGATTAATTATTTTGTACTTAATAGCAATTAATGTTGGTTGGCATTCTATTGTAAGGTAGAGCTTTCCTTCTCTTTTATTTATTTATTTAGTTAATTATATCAGTAAATTCCTATTTTATACATATGACTATTTGTTCCTATTTTATTTGCTGTTACTATATTTTTATTAGTTTCATGGAAGCAACCAAAATGCTATTATTATTTTAATGCTCAAATAGTCTTGGTTTGGCCAGTGGGAGACCCATCAAGTTAGTTCCCATGTTCTTTTGACAGGTCCCTCTCATTCCTGGAATACTTCCTAATTTGGGGCATAAGATATTCATTTTGTGTTTTCCCTGCTCTAGAATCAGCCATTTTCCCAAAAGTCCTGATTTCCTTCTGTTGTGGATATTTAAGAATTCAGGTTAAAAATTCAGAATTCAGAAACTAAAATCTGATGCTAAGTCTGCTTCAGAATGTCATTATTTTAAACCTTCTCAAAGGACAGAGCTAGAAACATGTATGTGCACATATACTCACATACATTTATGTCTATTTCTATATATCACTCTATCTGTCTATTGCTATTAAAAACTATGACTTCATACTGCTACCTCCTATTTTAATCCAACACGGTAGGGTTTATTCTAAATGTCTTCCTTTTTGTATTTCTATCCCCCTTCGCCAACATTTATGAAATTTGGCTCTCTTTATTTAATTGTTCAACTAATATCCCTGCCACACTGGCCAAGTATACCATCTTTTGGCTCTGGTATCACCAACTATGAAGGGTGTGGCTATGACAGAGAGAATATATTATTGATATATTTGATGACAGATATGTTTGATCTTCACTCTGACATTTTTATTATTTTGTTTTTATAGTTTATATTGCTATCTTTCATTCTGTATTTAGTTCTTTTGCCCTTTTGTTTTATTTTGGTAGTTCTGATTTTGAGGAAGGGTGTTCTGTATTTTTGCTCTATTATTTACCTGTATACAATTTCCTTAATCCCAGACAATGTCTTTTAGTTTACTTCTATGAACAATGATAACACTAACAGCTTGTATCCTTTCCCCTCTCCCCGCCTCTGCCCCATTTTAAGTCAATAGTATTATCCTTGATATTTACCTTTGCACTGCTAAATTTGCTTTTACCTCTGACTTTGTCAACTTTAAATAATTTCTTTTGACTCTTACAGATGAAGCAAGCTACATGTTTATTCTACCTCCCGTCAGGGTATTCTGCTACAACTCAAAGACTTCCTTTATCAGTCACCCAAAAGGCCATATTTGTTTCCTATAAATGTGGGTTTCTCCATGCAGCCATACTTCTCCCTCCAAGCAAACCAAGCTCAGGAGGCTTCTGTGCCTGTCTTGTATTCTGGGATCCCACCCCCTGGTGACCCTCTCAATGTTCAGGACGGTATTTTGCTATCATGAGTTCTGTCATGGCTAGATCCTCATCAACACTTTCTGTTCCTTCTTTCTCTACCAACTCTTATAAGCTCAGCTCAGTTTGATCTCAGCTCCATTCTCAGGAGTTTCTTCCTTGATGTTTGCACTTCACAGTGGGCACCTGTGCTTTACAAACAAGAAATGGGGGCGGGGAGGGAGCAGGGAAAATTTAATCTTTGTTTCAAAGAAAGTTTTTACTTATTTGGTATGGGAGCCAGTAAACTGTTAATAGTTTAAATTTAGGTGGTGGGTACGGTGATGCTATTTGAATTTTAGAAAATTGTGGCATTTTACAATTCAGTTCTGTTTTGGACAAGTTGGTTTTATCAGTAACAAACTTAAATAAATGCAATACTATGGAACTGTTAAGTAAGCCCTCTAGCTGTGAAAGCAAAGCATATAACCCTATAAAAGAATAAGACTAGTTACTAACTACTAAGATGACTACTAGATTTGTAGCTCTGCTATTTGTCTTAGAAAAAGCATTTGAGACTAAAGGAGTATTTATTTAGTAACTTTATTTTCTTAAAATCCATCCTACAAATGTTTTTTTTCTACATCTTCACTTCTTTAAAAATAAATAGAAACAAAGACAAAAGCTTATCTTGATATAGGTTTAGAGTCAGCCAAATTCAGCTTTCAAAGAATTAAGTTCAACCAGGAGATTTTCTGCACTTGGCCTCTGGAATGCACTGGCCCTCCAGCAGCCCTGGATGATCTTCTCAAGTCTTTCCCCAGGGATGGAGTCAGTGAAGACAGCTGCTGAGAGAGACGGACGAAGATGATAGGCCACTACAGCGTAGAGCACGTACTGTCGCTCCCCCGAGTAAGGCACCTCCTTGGTAGTCATTTGCCAGAGAGTGATGGCAAAAGAATAGATGTCAGCTTTGGGCGTTACGTTCTCTCCTTTCAGGAGCTCTGGGGCTCGGTGGGTGTATGTGCCACCTAAGTGGTGAGGAAGAGTCTGGAAGCACAGATCTTCCAGCTTCTCAGAGCAACCAAAGTCACCAATTTTGCAGACATCCTGCTCACTGATCAAAATGTTAGCTGGCTTCAGGTCCAAGTGCACAATGCTTTGTGAGTGAAGGAAAAGGAGTCCATTCACAACATCTAGGGCATACTTCAGACACTTTGCCAAATTTAATTGCTCTCCCGCACAGCAGTGAGGCTCCACCTCCTCCTCCTCAGGGCAGCTGGTAGCCCCGTATATGACTTGGTGTAAAGTGACATTGCCACCAAACTCCATGATTATGGTGCCTAAACTATTAAAGCCTGCAGGCGTTCGCGTGCTGGCAGCCACAACCCCCACGATGTTGTCATGGCGAAGCCTAGCAATGTTGAGCTCAGCCCAGAAACTGCGCTGGGATGCCAGTCGGTTCTTGGTGCACCTGCTCACTTGCTTTATGGCCACTAGCACACCGTGGTAAGTTGCCTTGTATACCGAGCCGAAGCCCCCAGCTCCCAACCGCTGCAGGAAGCACACCTGTTCCCAGTCAATGGAACACCAGGCCAGTCGGCGTGGCAGCCGTGGGGCCCTAGGAGGAGTGGCCCCCGGAAAGAGCTTCCCTGCCTTACCTGGGAGCTTGGAGGGGCTACTGCAGGGCCTCGAGTCCACCGAAGGAGAAAACTCCCCAGGGAGGTAACGGCGCCGTGGGAGAGGTGAGGGCATCGCCCCTTCAAAGTGGACCCAGAGCGGCTCAGGTAAGTGAAAAGGAAAAACACTCGTGAGTTTGGGAGCATGACTGACTGCCTACTCCTTTGCTCCACCCCAGCGTTTTTCTCCTCTTCCTTCATTTTCCCCAAATGAGCCGCATCTGTGCTGTTACTCAGCAAGGGTTTCTATCAGATGGGAGAAAACAATCTGAACGAAGCACAGCAGTATCTTTCAGATGAAAGTATTTCCCTTCAACACTTACAGTGAATTCTTATAACACCAAGCTCTCAGATAAACAGCACTGAGCTGCCCCAGGAGTCACCCTTTACACTACTTTTTATTATAATAAAACGGGCTTTTTTTTCACATCTCATCCTCTGAACATTATCAGTTATCAGCCTAAAGAGACCACAACAGTGCAATGAAATTATTTCACACTTTGCAGACTGTAATGATTGTCAGTTATTCTCCAGCTGCATTAAATCACTTCCAGCAGTTATTGGCAGAAAGAGTTGAAATATGAACGGCTGACATTTGTTAAACCAATTACAGGGATAATTAGGTGCAATCTTCATATATGGATAAAAAATTGTAACCTTAAAGTAATCGATCCAAATAGAATCACTGATACAGGTCAAAACATAGACATACACCTCCTAAATTCAGCGCGGGAAAGGAAAAGTCTCTTATACTGCATTCAGCATATACAGCAAATTAGCAAGACTTAGCAACATATTGACTTCCTAACAATCCTTCCGTTCCACGGCAGTTCAGCCCACCCAGTAAGCTTGCTTGCAAGAGAGATTCTAGACTCCACAGCAAATGAGTTGCAGAAGTTTTGAAGCAGAGTTGGGTGAAGAAAAAAGAACAAAAATGATTCAGAGCCACGATCAGAGCTTCAAGTAATAATAAATATGAGAGAATCCTAGGAGAGGGAAAATCTGAAGAAATAAAAATGGCACAGAATCACTAGTGCCTGTATATAATGTGGAAAACCAGATGTTGAAATTAAATTCATGGTCTTGCTGTCCAACCATAAGTTTTTCCTTTCTAATTTTTATAATAAAAAAACTAATTTTCATTCCATATCTTTGGAAAAAGGACCAACAATATTACCCTGTTCATTAAAAAGCACAGGAAAATGTTAGGATCTACATTTTTAAAAATCAAATGGTAAAGTTTTATTAAGAATTTTTGTACTTAGAGCACATAGGTAATGTGTAACCACCTTTTTATGATGATAGGTCTATGCTTCTGAAATATGTTGGTTTTGAAAAGGTATGTTTATAAACACAAGCCCTTTTGAAGTCTCTTGAACTCTAAAATAGGATTTCTACTCTATACTATCCATTTGACTTAGTATGTGATATGGTGTGTAATAGTTAACCTGTTTAAGCCTCCATCTTTTCACTTAAGAAATTAGCATAATCATTATTAAATTTTTTATCTTGGAATAAAAGTTGGGGTGCCCTGGCCAGATTAATAACAGTAAAAATCTAAAAAATGTAAACTATGTGATATTTTAATAGAAACACAGTTAGATGAAGGTGTATCAGACCCAAAATATAAAAGGATAACAGTGAATAGAGTAAAATAAAAAAGCAATAAAATTATAATCTGTAATAAGTCAATATTGCAAAATTTATTCAATAGTCATCACATAGTTGGGATTATACTTTAGGGCTCTGAAACTGTTCTGTGTTATTAGGACTGCTATGACTATTAGTCGAATAAGAGCAATAGAGTGCCTTAACCTCCTTGGTATTGACACCCAATGCAAAACAATGCAACTTGTTATCACAAAAATCTATTTTTAAGATCACAGCATAAACAATTCATTTTTCAAAGTTTGATGTTATTACTTAAATAAAATATAAGTATTAATGAAAATGTGGTACTCTGTACATTCACAAACCCCAAGTTCATTAAACTTGTCATCTGCCAATCTGCACAAGAGTACTTAATTGAATATCCTTTTTAAAATATCTTCTGTGGCCAGATAGCCTGGGTTTATTACTGTCCCTCCGTTTCCAAATCTGCTGAATGAGGAAAATATGCCTACTTCAGGATTGTTGTCAGGATTAACATAGTTTTAACTACTTAGGTCAGAGCTTAATAAGTGATACCTAAATGTTAATTATTATTTATGAAACTCATTAAAAATGTATATGGGTTTATACCAATAAGAAGCAGATTTGTTAGATAGTATTGGTTTAGATTGTACCCTACCAGGGCTGAAGCAAGGCAAGTTATTATAAGCTAAACCAATTTGGAGTTTAATTTGAGTATTTTTTCCTGCACTTAAATTTTATTTGAGATTAAAGATAAAAGAGTATGTTGCCTTTTTATATGTTTAAAATGTGGAGGGTTAGCATTAATCTGATCAAATGCAATAACCTCGTCGTCCTCAAAGACAAAGAATAAAAGTTGCTGATAACAGGGTAGGCACTATCTACTCTAGAATTGCCAATGAAACAAAGGAGAGAAATTAAAGAGACTGTGTGCATGCACCTACTGAAGAGCAAAGGGCTCTCTGGTTCTTAGAAAAGGTTTTACATTTTCTGCTCTTTCATTGGCAGCATGACTGTTATGGGATACCTCAGTATCAGAGAAAGAACAGCATATTTATCACAAGACGTGACAACAGATACCGGAATTAATAGCTCATTGAATTCTATTTCAATCAAAGAGAATTCAGAAGCACTGGGTGTAGGAGGAAATCTATTGGTGCACGCGAAGGCTTGCCCACTGCGTAAAGGGCGTGAGTGCTACTGGCCAGCGTGGGCGCGGCGGATCCAGGGCAGCGCCGGCTGTAGGAGCGCCCTGCCTCGCCAGCCCAGCGCTTAAGAGCAGTTTCCCTGCCGGGATCCCCAAGTCACAGGAGTTGAGCGGCTGCTGTTCATGCAGCTGGACGAACGCCATCGCCGCCTCCCCTGCACGAGGCCGCACGCAGGGCTCCCGAGGCCTCTCTGGCCCTGGAGTCTGTACGCACCTCATCAGGAACCGCAGCGTGGTGGAGGCCGTGAGTGAGCTGCTTTGGGGGGGTGCCGAGGAGCACGTGGACGAGGCCGTCACCCCCAAGACGATGTGCTGCCAAAGGTCAAATGTACTCCAAGCTGCTTTGTTTCCTTGCCTTTCTGCATACACAGAATTTTATTTTCACTTCAAGTCAGAATCATCACATAAGCTCTTGGAAGACATTATTAAAAGGCCTTTAAAGTCAATGGTCTTACAACAACGCACAGAACCCCACTCAGGACTATCACCTCGTATCCTTATGGCCATGTCAGCGCTTGCGCACTGAGTGAACATCGTGCCACCCCGGGGACTATTTCCCAGTGATCTCAGGTTTCATCCAAATTTCAATGTTAAAATGTGAGAGAATGCTCATATTGGAGTCTTTGAAGTGTTTTTATTACTATTTACAAGCCTGAACTAAGGTTGAAAATTCATTTTTGCTTTTTTTAGAACTAAAAACTAAGATATAAAGAATACACGTACTTTGTATTGTATAGTCATACTTGAAAATTTTTTACTTATGTAGGATTGTACTGTTGATATTAATCTGAAATTTAAATTTTATATTTAGCAATATATCATACATGTGTTTCCATGTCAGTGCAGTACATATAGAGCTACTTTAGTTTTTGCAACATAATATGATCGGGCAGATCCAAGTTTTGTGGGGCCTAAAGTTTATACAAACTGGGGGATCCTCTTTAAGCAAAAGATTTAAAAATTAGGTATCTCAGTGAATATTACTTAGATGAGAAATCACAGCAACTTATAAAGGAAGAGGTGGTACATATATACAATGGAATATTATCCAGCCATAAAAAAGAATGAAATCTTGCCATTTGCGACAACATGGATGGACCTTGAGGGTATTATGCTACGTGAAATAAAGTCAGGCAGAGAAAGACAAATACTATATGATCTCTCTTATATGTGGAATCTAAAATAAACAAACAAAACCAAGCTCATAGATACAGAGAACAGATTGGTGGTTACCAAAGGCAGGGGCAGGGCAAAATGGGTGAAGGGAGTCAAAACAGTACAAACTTCCAGTTATAAAATCAGTAAGTCACGGAGATATAATGCATAGCATGGCAACTATAGTTAATATTGTGTTGCATATTTGAAAGTTGCTAAGAGAGTATATCTTAAGGTTCTCATTACAAGAAAAAAAATTCTGTATGTATGGTGATGGATATTAACTAGGCTTACTGTGGTGATCATTTTGCAAGACATGTAGCTAGCAAATCATTATGTTGTATACCTGAAACTAAAATAATGTTGTATGTCAATTATACCCTAAAAAATAACAAATTTAAACAAATTACTGAATTATACACTTTAAATTAGAGATACATGCCATCACTATAATAGGCCAAATTCTCTTATATGTTACAAATGTATGAAGTCCAAAATATGCACAGGTTCCCACTTGACAGATATTAACACTGGATCACATGGATCATGTCCCTGGGTGGAACCTGCACACACTATGTGCTTCTTTTGTTCATTCATGGAGGTTGGTCACTCTTATCTGGGATGATCATTTGGATTTTGGATTTTGACTCTTAAGATACATAAATATATGCTTACTTCTGTAACATTTAACTTCTAACTTCTCTACCTTTAAACTTCACAGGATGTTAAGACATACAAATGCCTATCAAACTGGTTTTAAAGACCTTTGAGCAAATGGTATCTTGCAAATTTTTTCACATTTTTAAGACCATAAAATGTTCATGGATATTTGAAATTGTATCTGAAATTTGGCACTCTTGAATTGCTTTGTCCAACTTATGGAATCATTCTACTGACATCCTTCTTTAAGGCAGAAAATACTTTTTTAAATTATGTATTTAATATTTACTAAATTTTGTATTTTTCAATGATAAAGTAAATGAATCAAAATAACATGTTGAAAAAAATCCAGAAGTAGTACAGGCTATTCAATTCACCATCTTTACTCAACTTTATTGTAATTTTTCTCCCATGTACCATTATGGACTCATAGCTTTCCATAGATTCGATGTGGTTTAGCCAAGTGCAATCATTATTGTGTTTTACAATGCTTCTGTTCTTTTGACACAGTCCCATTAATCTGAATTATTTATTGTATCCTGGTATAGCAAGTTACCCCCAGGCTCATAATCTACCCTGCCCCAGATATTGAATCAGTCATTTCTCCAGTGTATCCTGGGAAGATGGAATTAGAAATCATGATAGTGAAACTGGTACATTTATACAATGGAATATTATGCAGCCATAAAGAAGAATGAAATCTTACCATTTGCAACAACATGGATGGACCTAGAGAACATTATGTTAGGTGAAATAAGTCAAGACAGAGAAAGACAAATACCATATGGTCTCACTTATATGTGGAATCTAACGAAAAGGATAAATGAATAAACTAATCAGAAACAGTCTCAGAGACATAGAGGAAAAACTGAGGGTTGCTAGATGGGAGAAGGAGTGGGGATAAGGGGGAAGATGACGGGGAAAAAAAGGGGAAAAAAAGAAATCATAATTTACACATTAGATTCATTATCTAAGCCCTTGTCCCTAGATCATTTTAGCTGACAGCATTGGAAAACATATACTTTTGTTTTTCTTTTCAAAGCATGGGTTCATACTGATATTTCTAATTCAGTTCTAATATTATGGTTCCTAATTAAAACAGATTTTGTAATTTCCCTCCCCTTTCTCTTATACTTAAAATCTTGATTCCAAACAAAAAATATTACTTCTTTTATCTGACAAAATTATTAAATATAGTCTAAAAAATTTTTTTGCAGTTATCTTAATCCTTATACTGAATGCCACTAAGGATGTGTAGTCAAATTATGTTCTTGTAAAGTCATTCATAATAACTCTTTCTTGGAAGCTTTGTATATTATACTCATATATGATTAGTTTAATTTGTTTTCAATTCTCAGAGGTTATCAACATAAATAACTGGTAGTTTTCGTAGAAGGCAGTGGCTTTCAGCCAAGAGGTTTTTTTCTTGTGTGATATTCAAACCCTGGAGGATGGTAGAAAACAGTTAGCTAAGTCTACCTTATGAGATGGCAGGGGTGGGGGGTAAAGGAGAACTCAAGCAAATGAATTTCCCAAGTTCTGTGTGAAAATTTCATTTAGCCACCATCTGGTCTACATTTAATGACCAAATGAAGTATCACATGCATAACATTCATATGCATAAGTTCTGGCTGGGCAACCCAATTCTGTATTCTATTCAATTGGTGATAGTATTAGAACCTACATAGTTTCATATATTCCGTTAAAATTTAGTAAATAATAAACTATATTAAAGCCTTTAAAATTTATTTTTTAGCTTCCTTTTCTGCTATGTAACATTTTTCTACCAAGTTAATATTATATTAACCAAAGTTTAGAATGTATAAATCCAAATGATTCTCTTAAGTTTGTTTTATTACAGTTCAGGGCCAAAATCTTAAACTGTTTTCTCCAGGAGGACTTTAAGGAGGTAAGTAGTATCTTAGAATTCAAAATTATTAAGAAAGAATGCTGTGTTAGTCCAAGTCTTCTGAGAAGCAGATAGCAAGACAGAATTAGAAGTGCAAGAGATTTACTAGAGGAAACATCTGAGGGGAAATGAGGAGGGAGCTGGGGGCAGCTGGAAAGCTGTCAGACAGTGATACAGGTTTGACCCTTGTGAAGGAGAGAGGGAAGGAAAGCAGGTTGGATGGAAATGTTTTAGCTTGCAGTGTAGTTCTAAGAAGTTTCCATATGGCTGGTGAGGAGTCTTCAAGTTAAAATTGCCTGTTAGAGGAATCCTTGCCTCCTAGAAATTGGCTGGCTTTATTTAATGTCCATGCTACACACACTTACTGGCTGGGAGCAGCCCTGGGAAGCATAGTTTCAGTGCAAACATCATGATGAACTTCAGAGTGCAGCTCTGAGGCCATTGGCAAATAATACGTTCTGTATTCAGTCATCTTTGAGGCACATTTTCATGGTCACCACAGATATTATAAGCTTTAAGGATTTTGTCTGAGAGCCTCCCTACTTGGGTCAAAATTCTGATGTCACTTTGTACATAATAGTTACCCTAATTTTTAGTTACAGTGTAAAATTCTAATTTTTAAGAAGGCTTTGGATAAGTTATATTTCTTTTTGGTATCAAGACTACGTTTAAAATAATTGATGTGTTTGCTTAAACCCATTCTTGAGGAGTGACGTCATAGGAATGGCAGCAGTGAGGTGGATTTCTTCAGTTCTCCTCCGGAGCTTACCACAAATTGAACATTTATAACCCATCAAAAGACTCTCTGCTCATCACACAGAACAGCTAAGAGACTCGTACGAGGATTACTTGAAGTGGCCTACACCAGGGCAGCTCAAAAGGCACAAGATCCAAAACACCCAGAGGCCAACTCCAGACCAAACTAGAGTACTACTGGGTTTGACATACAAGTGACACACCCAGAGGGAATTCTCTACAGGCACAAGAGCCCATAGAGGCCAAGCCTCATTTAAATGGTCAACCCTAACATAGCAGAACATCCTGCTGTAGGCAGAGCCAAGTCTCACAACTAGTCAGCCTAGGAGTCAATCCCACTTACTCACAAGCTAAAAGCAATTAAAGATCAACTTTAACAGGACAATATACACCAAACAAGAGTCACCTTTGGAGCACATGCAGAGGAGAAGGAAGTGGTGCAAGTCAAATCTAAAGGACACATATACTACATAAGATAATCCAGCAAAAACTAAGAACCCTAGGGGATCTACCTAATATATTGAAGCAAACACAGAGACTCAGCCAGAATTGGGAAATAAAGAAACATGTCCCACATAAAAGAACAGAAGAAACCTCCAGAACTGGAACCAAATGAAACAGAGGTAACCAACCTATCAGAGATAGAATTCAGAACACTGATGATAAAAATGTTTAAGGAGCTTAGTGACGACATAAAGAAAGTGACGACATAAAGAAAGATAGAGATATCATAATGAACAACCAGTTAGAACTAAAGAATACAATAACAGAAATAAAAAACACACTTGAAGGAATTACCAGCAGGTTAGATGAAGCAGAGGATCGAATCAGCGACTTGGAAGACAAGTTAGCAGAGATTACCCAAACGGAACAACAAAAAGAAAAAAGAATAAAAAATCATGAAGATGGTTTAAGAGACCTCTGGAATAACATCAAGCTCAACAACATACGCATCATAGGAATACCAGAAGGTGAAGAGAGGAAGCAAGAGATCGAGAACATATTTGAAGTAATAATGTCCGAAAACTTCCATAGCCTGGTGAAGGAAACCGACATACAAGCCCAGGAAGTGCAGAGAATTCCAACCAGGATAAACCCAAACAGGTCCACACCAAGACACATTATAGTTAAAATGGCAAAGCTTAAAGACAAAGAATCCTAAAAGCAGCAAGAGAAAGACAGCAGGTTACATACAAGGGAACTCCTATAAGATTTTTCTACAGAAACATTGCAGGCCAGGAGGGAGTGGCAGGAGATACTCAGAGTGATGGAAAATAAAGGCCTACAACCTAGATTGCTTTATCCAGAAAGGCTATCATTTAAAATTGAAGGAGAGATGAAGAACTTCCCAGAAAAGAATAAGCTAAAGGAAATTATTACCACCAAGCCAGCATTGCAGGAAATACTAAAAGTGCTTCTCTAAATAGAAGAAAGATGAAAACAATCTAACTACAAATTTTAAAAATGGCAGTAACTGTGTACCTACCAATAATCACTTTAAATGTAAATGGATTACACGCTCCAATCAAAAGACATAGGGTGGCTGAGTGGATAAGAAAGTAAGACCCTTGTATACACTGTGTACAAGAGACTCACCTCAGAAGAAAAGTCACACACAGGCTGAAAGTGAAGGGTTGGAGTAAGATATTTCATGCAAATGGAAATGAGAAAAAAGCTGGAGTTGCAATACTTATATCTGACAAAATAGACTTTAAAATGAAGAACATATTAAAAGACAAAGATGGGCACTATATAATAATAAAGGGATTGATCCGAAAAGAGGACACAACCCCAGTAAACATCTATCCACCCAACATAGGAGCACCTAAATATATAAAACAGATATTGACTGACATAAAGACAGAGATCAACAGTAACACTATCATAGTAAGGGACTTCAACACACCTCTGACAACACGGGACAGGTCTTCCAGACAGAACGTCAATATGGAAACAAAGGCCTTAAATGCCACACTGGACCAGATGGATTTAATCGATATTTTCAGAGAATTTCACCCCAAAGCTGCAGAATACACGTTCTTCTCAAGCACACATGGAACATTTTCCAAGATAGACCACATGTTAGGCCACAAAACAAGTCTTGATAAATTTAAGAAAATTGAAGTCATGCCAATTATCTTCTCTGATCACAGTGCTATGAAATTAGATATCAACTATAGGAAAAAAACGGAAGACACACCAATTCATGGAGGCTGAATAACATGTTACTAAATAATGAATGGTCAACCATGAGACCAAGGAAGAAATAAAAAGATATCTCGAGACAAACGAAAATGAAAACACGACGACCCAAAATCTGTGGGATGCAGCAAAAGCAGTCCTACGAGGGAAATTCATAGCATTGCAGGACTACCTAGAGAAACAAGAAAAATCACTCATCAATAGTTTATCTTCACACTTAAGGGATCTGGAAAAAGAACCACAAAATAAGCCCAAAGAGAGTACAAGAAAGGAGATAATAAAGATCAGAGTGGAAATAAATAAAATAGAAACTGGAAAAACAATACAAAAGATCAATGAATCCAAGAGTTCGTTTTTAGAGAAGATAAACAAAATCAACAAACTTTTAGCCAGACTCATGACAAAAAGAGGGAGAGGACCCAAATTAATAAAATCAGAAATGAAAGAGGAGAAGTGACAACAGGCACCACAGAAATACAAAAAATTTTAAGAAATAACTAGAGCAACTGTATGGCAACAAATTTGACAATCTGGAAGAAATGGACAATTTTCTAGAAGCATACAACCTTCTAAGGCTAACTCAAGAAGAAATGGTAAACCTGAATAGACTGATTACCACCAGGGAAATTGAATCAGTAATCAACAATCTCCCAACAAATAAAAGCCCTGGACCAGATGGCTTTACAGGTGAATTTTACAAAACATTCATAAAAGAATTATCCCCTATTCTCCGTAAGCTCTTCTAAAAAATACAGAAGGAGGGAAGGCTCCCAAACACTTTTTACGAGGCCACTATCACCCTGACCCCAAAATCAGAAAAGACACTACAAAAAAAAAAAAAAAAAAAAACTACAGGCCAGTATCCCTAATGAACTTAGATGCAAAAATCCTCAACACAATATTAGTGAACAGAATTCAGCAATACATGAAAAAGATCATACACCATGATCAAGTGGGATTCATTCCTGGTATGCAAGGGTGGTTCAACATCCGCAAATCAATTAATGTGGTACACCACATTAACAAAATGAAAAATGTAAATCATATGATCATATCAATAGATGCAGAAAGCATTTGACAAAATCCAGCAGCCATTTATGATAACCCTTAAGAAAGTGGGAATAGAGGGATCATATCTCAACATAATAAAGGCCATATATGATAAACCCACAGCTAACATCATACTCAATGGGGAAAAGCTAAAACTGTACCCTTTAAATTCAGGAACAAGGCAAGTTTGCCCACTTTCTCCAATTCTATTCAACATAGTGCTGGAAGTTCTAGCCACAGCAATCAGACAAGGAAAAGAAATAAAAGACATCCAAACTGGTAAGGAGGAAGTAAAATTGTCATTATATGCAGATGACATACTATATAGAGAGAACCATAAAGACTCCACTAAGAAACTATTAGCGCTGATAAATGAATTTAGTAAAGTAGCAGTATACAAAATTAATATTCAGAAATCAGTTGCATTTGTATATACCAATAATAAAATATCAGAAGGAGAAATTAAGAAAACTGATTTAAAATTGCTTCAAAGACTGTAAAATACCTGGGAATACATTTAACCAAAAAGGTAAAAGATCTGTACTCAGAAAATTATAAGACACTGAAGAGAGAAATTAAAGAAGATAGATGGAAACACATATCATGCTCATGGATAGGAAGAATTAATATAGTTAAAATGTCCATACTGCCTAAGGCAATATACAGATTCAACGCAATTCCTATCAAACTACCAACGACGTTTTTCACAGAAATAGAACATATAATCTTAAATTTATATGGAACCATCAAAGACCCTGGATAGCCTCGGCAATCTTGAGAAATAAGAACAAAGTGGGAGGTATAACGATACCTGACATCAAATTGTACTACAAGGCTACAGTAATCAAAACAGCGTGGTACTGGCATAAATACAGACACATAGCTCAATGGGACAGAATAGAGAGCCCAGAAATAAATCCATGCCTATATGGTCATTTATTCTACAACTATGGAAGCAAGAATTTACGGTGGGGTAAAGACAGTCTATTGAATAAATGGTGCTGGGAAACCTGGACAGACACATGCAAAAAAATGAAGCTGGACCACCTCCTTACACCATATACAAGAGTAAATTCAAAATGGCTTAAAGACTTAAATGTAAGATCTGAAACCATAAAATTCCTAGAAGAAAATATAGGAAGAAACTTTACAGACATTACCTGGAGTAAGATTTTTACTGATATATCCCCTCGGGCAAGGGAAGTAAGAGAAAAAATAAACGTGGGATTACATCAAACTAAAAAGTTTTTTCACAGCAAAGGAAACCATCAATAAAACAAAAAGGGATCCTACCGAATGGGAAAAGATATTTGCCAATGATATATCCGATAATATATCCCAAATTTATAAAAAACTTACTCAACTCAACTCCAAAAAAACAAACAACCCAATTAAAAAATGGGCAGAGGACATGAAGAGACATTTTTCTAAGAAGGACATACAGATGGCAAACAGACATATGAAAAAATTCTCAACCTCACTAACCATTAGAGAAATACAAATAAAAACTACAATGAGATACCACCTCACCCCAGTCAAAATGGCTATCATTAATAAATCAGCAAACAACAAGTGCTGGTGAGGATGAGGAGAAAAGGGAACCCTTGTGCACTGTTGGTGGGATTGCAGATTGGTGCAGTCCCTATTGAAAACAGTATGGAGGTATCTCAAAAATCTGAAAATGGAACTACCTTTTGATCCGGCAATTCCACTCCTAGGTATCTATTCGGAGAAATCCAAAACTCTAATTGAAAAAAATTTATGCACCCCTATGTTTATTGCAGCACTATACACAATAGCCAAGACATGGAAACAACCGAAATGCCCATTGGTAGATGACTGGATTAAGAAACTGTGGTACATTTATACAATGGAGTACTACTCAGCCATAAAGAAAAAAGAAATCTTACCACTTGCAACAACATGGATAGATCTAGAGAACATTATGTTAAGTGAAATAAGTCCGACAGAGAAAGACAAATACCATATGATCTCACTTATATGTGGAATGTAAAGAAAAGAATAAATGAATGAACTGATCAGAAACAGTTTCAGAGACATAGAGGAAAAATTGAGGATTGCTAGATGGGAGTGGGGGTGGGGATAAGGGGGAAGGTGAGGGGATTAGAAAGCAGTCAGTAACCACAAGATTGCCACGGGGTTACGAAAGTCAATTTGGGGAATGTAATCAATAATGTTGTAAAGATTTTGTAGGGTATCCGATGGACACTTGTATTGTTAGGGAGACCACCTCAGGGAAGATGTAGATGCCTGATCACCACACTGTACACCTGAAGCTGAAGCTGAACAATAATGAATGTCAACTACAATTATATATATATATATATATATATATATATATATATATATATATATATGTATGTATATAGTTACAAGAAGTGGAGTACAGCATTGGGAATAGAGACAGTGTAAATGTAATGGCTGTGTTCGATGGTAGAGGGATAGTGGATAGTGAATGGGGGGCGGGGGGTTGACACTGTGTGAAGGATATAAATGATAAATATCTAATTATTACAGTGTTTTGTGTACCTGAAACTAATAATAAAAAAAAATAAAAACCCCATTCTTGTAATTTTAGCTTTATACAAATACCATTTTGTGTAAAGGGGTTAGGGACAACAACCCCAGCACAGTTGAAAATCTGCGTATAACTTTTGACTCCCCCAAATCTTAGTTTTTCCTGGTTATCTGCAGAAGATTAGCTCCAGGACTGCCTGCAGATAACAAAATCTGTGAATGCTGAAGTCCCCTATATAAAATAGTGTAGATCAATGCATACAGTCAGCCCTCCGCATCTGCAGACCCCCAACTGCAGATCGAAACAGTACAGGTATTTACTGAAAAATATCCACATATAAGTGGACCCATGAAGTTCAAACCCATGTTGTTCAAGGGTCAATTATACATACATACATACATACATACATACATTCAACCAAAGGAATAAATGGAAATTTGTGTATATATATATATATATATATATATATATATGTGTGTATATTATATATATATAATAGAAGCAACAGAACCCATGGAAGCTTCCAAGTAGATCAGTCTTGACACACCCCAAATGCTTTTTGGACGGCAACTTTTTAAAAAAGATTTTTATTGGTGAAGGGGAACAGGACTTTATTGGGGAGCAGTGTGTACTTCCAGAACTTTTTCCAGTTGTCCTTTCAATCTTAGTTATGGAGGGCACAGCTCAGCTCCAGCTGTCATTCTTAGTCGCAGCAGGCGCAGCCCACTATCCCTTGCAGGAGTCGAGGAATCGAATCGGCAACCTTGTGGTTGAGAGCCCACTGGCCCATGTGGGAATCGAACCGGCAGCCTTAGGCGGTAGGAGCACAGGGCTCCAACTGTCTGAACCACAGGGCCAGCCTGCAATTTTTTAATTGGTAAAAAGAGAGAGTGTGTGTGTGTGTGTGTGTGTGTGTAAGGATAGATAGATGATAGATAGAGACTGTGTGTGTGTGTGTGTGTGTATACATTTTAAGAGATGTTATCTTAAAATGTGTGTACATTTTTGGGGCGGTATCTGTACACAAAATCGTAAGCAATTCTCTTTATTGATAAAATTGCCTTACTCATTGCCTCTTATTAGACTAAGACTTTTTTTTTAATTTATTTTTTTTTAATTTATTGGGGTGACAATTGTTAGTAAAATTACATAGATTTCAGGTGTACAATTCTGTATCACATCATCTATAAATTACATTGTGTGTTCACCACCCAGAGTCAGTTCTCCTTCCATCACCGTATATTTGATCCCCTTACCCTCATGTACCACCCCCCTCCCCCCTTACCCTCTGGTAACCACTAAACTATTGTCTGTGTCTATGAGTTTGTTTTGTTTTGTTTTTCTTAGACGTTTATCATTTATATCCCTCACACTGTGGACCCCCCTCCCCCCATCCACTATCTCTCTGACATCGCACAGAGCCATCCCATTTCCACTATCTCCTCTCCCAATGCTGTACTCTGCCTCTTGTAAATGTATACATAACTATATATACATATTATATATAATATTATAGTTGGCATTCATTATTGTTCAGCTTCAGGTGTACAGTGCAGTGATCAGGCATCTACATCTTCCCTGAGATGGTCTCCCAAATGAGACACGTGTCTATTGGATACCCTACAAAATCTTTACAACATTATTGATTACGTTCCCCAGATTAATTTTCAAAACCCAGTGGCCATCTTGTGGTTACTGATTGTTTTCTAATCCCTTCACCTTCCCCCTTACCCCCACCCTCCCCGCCCATCTAGCAACCCTCAGGTTTTCCTCTTTGTCTCCAAAACTGTTTCTGATTAGTTCATTCACTTATTCTTTTCTTTAGATTCCGCATATAAGTGAAATCATATGGTACCTTTCTCTGTCTGACTTATTTCACTTAACATAATGTTCTCTAGGATCATCCATGTTGTTGCAAATGGTAAGATTTCTTTTTTCTTTATGGCTGCGTAGTACTCCATTGCATAAATGTACCACAGTTTCTTCTTCCAGTCATCTGCCGATGGGCATTTCGGTTGTTTCCATGTCTTGGCTATTGTGTATAGTGCTGCAATAAACATAGGAGTGCATAAAGATTTTTGAATTGGACTTTTGGATTTCTCCGGATAGATACCTAGGAGTGGAATTACTGGATCATAGGGTAGTTCCATTTTCAGATTTTTGAGATAACTCCATACTGTTTTCCATAGTGGCTGCACCAATCTGCAATCCCACCAACAGTGCACAAGCGTTCCCTTTTCTCCACATCCGCGCCAGCACTTATTGTTTGTTGATTTATTGATGATAGCCATTTTGACTGGGGTGAGGTGGTATCTCATTGTGGTTTTTATTTGCATTTCTCTGATGGTTAGTGAGGTTGAGCATTTCTTCATATGTCTGTTTGCCATCTGTATGTCCTTAGAAAAATGTTTCTTCATGTCCTCTGCCCGTTTTTTAATTGAGTCACTTGTTTTTTGGAGTTGAGTTGAGTGAGCTTTTTTATAGATTTGTGATATTAATCCCTTATGAGATATATCATTGGCAAATATCTTTTCCCATTCAGTAGGATCCTTTTTTGTTTTATTGATGGTTTCCTTTGCTGTGAAAAAACTTTTTAGTTTGATATAATCCCACATGTTTATTTTTTCTCTTACTTCCCTTGCCCGAGGGGATATATCAGTAAAAATCTTACTCCAGGTAATGTCTGTAAAGTTTCTTCCTATATTTTCTTCTAGGAATTTTATGGTTTCAGATCTTACATTTAAGTCTTTAAGCCATTTTGAATTTACTCTTGTATATGGTGTAAGGAGGTGGTCCAGCTTCATTTTTTTGCATGTGTCTGTCCAGGTTTCCCAGCACCATTTATTCAATGGACTGTCTTTAGCCCACCGTAAATTCTTGCTTCCATAGTTGTAGAATAAATGACCATATAGGCATGGATTTATTTCTGGGCTCTCTATTCTGTCCCATTGATCTATGTGTCTGTTTTTATGCCAGTACCATGCTGTTTTGATTACTGTAGCCTTGTAGTACAATTTGATGTCAGGTATCGTTATACCTCCCACTTTGTTCTTATTTCTCAAGATTGCCAAGGTTATCCAGGGTCTTTGATGGTTCCATATAAATTTAAGATTATATGTTCTATTTCTGTGAAAAATGTCATTAGTAGTTTGATAGGAATTGCGTTGAATCTGTATATTGCCTTAGGCAGTATGGACATTTTAACTATATTAATTCTTCCTATCCACGAACATGATATGTGTTTCCATCTATTTATGTCTTCTTTCATTTCTTTCTTCAGTGTCTTATAATTTTCTGAGTACAGATCTTTTACTTCTTTGGTTAAATGTATTCCCAGGTATTTTATAGTCTTTGGAGCAATTGTAAATGGGATTGTTTTTTTAATTTCTCCTTCTGATGTTGTACTATTGGTATATACTAATGCAACTGATTTCTGAATATTAATTTTGTATCCTGCTACTTTACTAAATTCATCTATCAGCTCTAATAGCTTCTTGGTGGAGTCTTTAGGGTTCTCTCTATATATAGTATCATATCATCTGTGTATAATGATAATTTTACTTCTTCCTTACCGATCTGGATGCCTTTTGTTTCTTTTTCTTGTCTGATTGCTGTGGCTAGAACTTCCAGCACTATGTTGAATAGAAGCGGAGATAGTGGGCAACCTTGTCTTGTTCCTGATCTTAGGGGGAATGGTTTTAGCTTTTCCCCATTGAGTATGATGTTAGCTGTGGGTTTGTCATATATGGCCTTTATTATGTTGAGATATGATCCCTCTATTCCCACTTTCTTAAGGGTTTTTATCATAAATGGCTGTTGGATTTTATCAAATGCTTTTTCTGCATGTATTGATATAATCATGTGATTTTTAGTTTTCATTTTCTTAAAGTGGTGTATCACATTAATTAATTTGCGGATGTTGAACCACCTTTGCATACCAGGGATGAATCCCACTTGATCATGGTGTATGATCTTTTTAATGTATTGCTGAATTCTGTTCACTAATATTTTGTTGAGGATTTTTGTATCTATGTTCATTAGAGATATCGGCCTGTAGTTTTCTTTTTTTGTGGTGTCTTTGTCTGATTTTGGGATCAGGGTGATAGTGGCTTCGTAAAAAGTGTTTGGGAGTCTTCCCTCCTTCTGGATTTTTTGGAAGAGCTTGAGGAGAATAGGTGATAATTCTTTTTTGAATGTTTTGTAAAATTCACCTGTAAAGCCATCTGGTCCAGGGCTTTTGTTTGTTGGGAGATTGTTGATTACTGATTTAATTTCCCTGGTGGTAATCAGTCTATTCAGGTTTTCTGTTTCTTCTTGAGTTAGCCTTGGAAGGTTGCACGCCTCTAGAAAATTGTCCATTTCTTCCAGATTGTCAAATTTGTTGGCATATAGTTGCTCATAGTAACTTCTTAAAACTCTTTGTATTTCTGCAGTGTCCGTTGTCACTTCTCCTCTTTCATTTCTGATTTTATTAATTTGGGTCCTCTCTCTCTTTTTTTTAATGAGTCTGGCTAAAAGTTTGTCAATTTTGTTTATCTTCTCTAAGAACCAACTCTTGGATTCATTGATCTTTTGTATTGTTTTTCTGGTTTCTATTTCATTTATTTCTGCTCTGATCTTTATTATCTCCTTCATTGTGCTCCCTTTGGGCTTATTTTGCGGTTCTTTTTCCAGATCCTTTAAGTGTGAAGATAAACTGTTGATTAGTGATGTTTCTTGTTTTTTTAGGTAGGCCTGCAATGCTATGAATTTCCCACTTAGGACTGCTTTCGCAGCATCCCATAGATTTTGGGTCGTCGATTTTTCATTTTCATTTGTCTTGAGATATCTTTTGATTTCTTCCTTGATCTCCTGCTTGACCCATTCATTATTTAGTAATAAGTTATTCAGCCTCCATGAATTGGTGTGTCTTCCAATTTTTTTCCTGTAGTTCATTTCTAATTTCATAGCACTGTGAACAGAGAAGACAATTGGTATGATTTCAATTTTCTTAAATTTATCAAGACTTGTTTTGTGGCCTAACATATGGTCTATCTTGGAAAATGTTCCATGTGCACTTGAGAAAAACGTGTATTTTGCAGCATCGAGGTGAAATGCTCTGAAAATATCGATTAAATCCAAGTGGTCCAATGTATCATTTAAGGCTGTTTTTTCCATATTGATTTTCTGTCTGGAAGACCTGTCCCTTGTTGTCAGAGGTGTGTGGAAGTTCCCTACTATGATAGTGTTACTGTTGATCTCTGTCTTTATGTCAGTCAATATCTGTTTTATATATTTAGGTGCTCTTATATTGGGTGCATAGATTTTTATTAGGGTTATGTCCTCTTGTCGGATTGATCCCTTTATTATTATATAGTGTCCATCTTTATCTTTTAATATGTTCTTCATTTTAAAGTCTATTTTGTCAGATATAAGTATTGCAACTCCAGGTTTTTTCTCATTTCCATTTGCATGAAATAGCTAACTCCAACCCTTTACTTTCAGCCTGTGTGTGTCTTTTCTTCTGAGGTGAGTCTCTTGTACACAGTGTATACAAGGGTCTTGCTTTCTTATCCAGTCAGCCACCCTATGTCTCTTTTTTTTTTTTTAAATTTATTTTTAATTTATTGGGGTGACAATTGTTAGTTTAATTACATAGATTTCAGGTGTGCAATTCTGTATCACATCATCCATAAATCACACTGTGTGTTCACCACCCAGAGTCAGCTCCCCTTCCATCACCATACATTTGATCCCCCTCACCCTCATCCCCCACCCCCCAACCCCCTTACGCTCTGGTAACCACCAAATTACGTTCCCCAGATTAATTTTCAAACCCCGTGGCCATCCTGTGGTCACCGACTGCCCTCCAATCCCCTCACCCTCCCCCCCCCCCCCCCACCCCTCCCGCCCATCTAGCAACCCTCAGTTTTTCCTCATGTCTCCCAAACTGTTTCTGATTAGTTCATTCACTTATTCTTTTCTTTAGAGTCCGCAAATAAGTGAGATCATATGGTACTTATCTTTCTCTGTCTGACTTATTTCACTTAACATAATGTTCTCTAGATCCATCCATGTTGTTGCAAATGGTAAGATTTCTTTCTTCTTTATGGCTGCATAATACTCCATTGTATAAATGTACCACAGTTTCTTAATCCAGTCATCTACCGATGGGCATTTTGGTTGTTTCCATGTCTTAGCTATTGTGTATAGTGCTGCAATAAACATAGGAGTGCATAAAGATTTTTGAATTGAAGTTCTGGATTTCTCCGGATAGATACCTAGGAGTGGAATTACTGGATCATAAGGTAGTTCCATTTTCAGAATTTTGAGATACCTCCATACTGTTTTCCATAGCGGCTGCACCAGTCTGCAATCCCACCAACAGTGCACAAGCGTTCCCTTTTCTCCACATCCGCGCCAGCACTTGTTGTTTGTTGATTTATTGATGATAGCCATTTTGACTGGGGTGAGGTGGTATCTCATTGTGGTTTTTATTTGCATTTCTCTGATGGTTAGTGAGGTTGAGCATTTCTTCATATGTCTGTTTGCCATCTGTATGTCCTTTTAAGAAAAATGTCTCTTCAAGTCCTCTGCCCATTTTTTAATTGGATCGTTTGTTTTTTTGGAGTTGGGTTGAGTAAGTTTTCCATAGATTTGTGATATTAATCCCTTATCAGATATATCATTGGCAAATATCTTTTCCCATTCAGTAGGATCCCTTCTTGTTTTATTGATGGTTTCCTTTGCTGTGAAAAAACTTTTTAGTTTGATATAATCCCACATGTTTATTTTTTCTCTTAGTTCCCTCGAGCGAGGGTGTATATCAGTAAAAATCTTACTCCGGGTAATGTCTGAGAAGTTTCTTCCTATATTTTCTTCTAGGTATTTTATGGTTTCAGACCTTACATTTAAGTCTTTAAGCCATTTTGAATTTATTTTTGTATATGGTGTAAGGAGGTGGTCCAACTTCATTTTTTTGCATGTGTCAGTCCAGGTTTCCCAGCACCATTTATTGAATAGACTGTCATTACTCCATCGTACATTTTTGCTTCCATTGTCGTAGATTAAATGGCCATATAGGCGTGGATTTATTTCTGGACTCTCTATTCTGTTCCATTGATCTATGTGTCTGTTTTTATGCCAGTACCATGCTGTTTTGATTACTGTAGCCTTGTAGTATAATTTGAAGTCAGGTATTGTTATACCTCCCACTTTGTTCTTATTTCTCAAGATTGCCTTTGCTATTCGGGGTATTTTATGGTCCCATATAAATTTTAGGATTATATGTTCTATTTCTGTGAAAAACGACGTTGGCAGTTTGATAGGAATTGCATTGAATATGTATGTTGCCTTAGGCAGTATGGACATTTTAACTATATTAATTCTTCCTATCCATGAACATGATATGTGTTTCCATCTATTTATATCTTCCTTCATTCCTTTCTTCAGTGTCTTATAATTTTCTGAGTATAGATCTTTTACTTCTTTGGTTAAATTTATTCCCAGGTATTTTATAGTCTTTGGAGCGATTGTAAATGGGATTGTTTTTTTAATTTCTCCTTCTGATGTTTTATTATTGGTATATACAAATGCAACTGATTTCTGAATATTAATTTTGTATCCTGCCACTTTACTAAATTCATCTATCAGCTCTAATAGCTTCTTGGTGGAGTCTTTAGGGTTCTCTATATATAGTATCATATCATCTGCATACAGTGATAACTTTACTTCCTCCTTACCAATCTGGATGCCTTTTATTTCTTTTTCTTGTCTGATTGCTGTGGCAAGAACTTCCAGAACTATGTTGAATAGAAGCGGAGATAGTGGGCATCCTTGCCTTGTTCCTGATCTTAGGGGGAATGGTTTTAGCTTTTCCCCATTGAGTATGATGTTAGCTGTGGGTTTGTCATATATGGCCTTTATTATGTTGAGATAAGATCCCTCTATTCCCACTTTCTTAAGGGTTTTTATCATAAATGGCTATTGGATTTTATCAAATGCTTTTTCTGCATCTATTGATATGATCATGTGATTTTTATTTTTCATTTTGTTAATGTGGTGTATCACATTAATAGATTTGCGGATGTCGAACGACCCCTGCATACCAGGAATGAATCCCACTTGATCGTGGTGAATGATCTTTTTAATGTATTGCTGGATTCTGTTTGCTAATATTTTGTTGAGGATTTTTGCATCTATGTTCATTAAAGATATCGGGCTGTAGTTTTCTTTTTTTGTGGTGTCTTTGTCTGATTTTGGGATCAGGGTGATAGTGGCTTCGTAAAAAGTGTTTGGGAGTCTTCCCTCCTTCTGGATTTTTTGGAAGAGCTTGAGGAGAATTGGTGATAATTCTTTTTTGAATGTTTTGTAAAATTCACCTGTAAAGCCATCTGGTCCAGGGCTTTTGTTTGTTGGGAGACTGTTGATTACTGATTCAATTTCCGTGGTGGTAATCAGTCTATTCAGGTTTTCTGTTTCTTCTTGAGTTAGCCTTGGAAGGTTGTACGCCTCTAGAAAATTGTCCATTTCTTCCAAATTGTCAAATTTGTTGGCATATAGTTGCTCATAGTAACTTCTTAAAACTCTTTGTATTTCTGCAGTGTCCGTTGTCACTTCTCCTCTTTCATTTCTGATTTTATTAATTTGGGTCCTCTCGTTTTTTTAATGAGTCTGGCTAAAGGTTTGTCGATTTTGTTTATCTTCTCTAAGAACCAACTCTTGGATTCATTGATCTTTTGTATTGTTTTTCTGGTTTCTATTTCATTTATTTCTGCTCTGATCTTTATTATCTCCTTCCTTGTGTTCCCTTTGGGCTTATTTTGCTGTTCTTTGTCCAAATCCCTTAAATGTGAAGATAAACTGTTGATTAGTGATGTTTCTTGTTTCTTTAGGTAGGCCTGCAAACCTATGGATTTCCCTCTTAGGACTGCTTTCGCAGCATCCCATAGATTTTGGGTCGTCGTGTTTTCATTTTCATTTATCTCGAGATATCTTTTGATTTCTTCCTTGATCTCCTGCTTGACCCATTCATTATTTAGTAATAAGTTATTCAGCCTCCATGAATTGGTGTGTCTTCCAGTTTTTTTCCTGTAGTTCATTTCTAATTTCATAGCATTGTGATCAGAGAAGACAATTGGTATGATTTCAATTTTCTTAAATTTATCAAGACTTGTTTTGTGACCTAACATATGATCTATCTTGGAAAATGTTCCATGTGCGCTTGAGAAAAAGGTGTATTTTGCAGCATTGGGGTGAAATGTTCTGAAAATATCGATTAAATCCAAGTGGTCCAATGTATCATTTAAGGCTGTTGTTTCCATATTGATTTTCTGTCTGGAAGACCTGTCCCTTGTGGTCAGAGGTGTGTTGAAGTCCCCGACTATAATAGTGTTACTGTTGATCTCTGCCTTTATGTCAGTCAGTACCTGTTTTATATATTTAGGTGCTCCTATGTTGGGTGCATAGATGTTTACTAGGGTTATGTCCTCTTGTCGGATCGATCCCTTTATTATTATATAGTGCCCATCTTTATCTTTTAGTATGTTCTTCATTTTAAAGTCTATTTTGTCAGAAATAAGTATTGCAACTCCAGCTTTTTCTCGTTTCCATTTGCATGAAATATCTTACTCCAACCCTTCACTTTCAGCCTGTGTGTGTCTTTTGTTCTGAGGTGAGTCTCTTGTATACAGCATATACAAGGGTCTTGCTGTCTTATCCAGTCAGCCACCCTATGTCTTTTGATTGGAGCATTTAATCCATTTACATTTAAAGTGATTATTGATAGGTACATAGATATTGCCATTTTTAAATTTGTAGTTAGGTTGTTTTGATCTTTCTTCTATTTACAGAAGTCCTTTTAGTATTTCTTGCAATGCTGGCTTGGTGGTAATAAATTCCTTTAGCTTATTTTTTTCTGGAAAGCTCTTTATCTCTCCATCAACTTTAAATGATAGCCTTGCTGGATAAAGCAATCTAGGTTGTAGGCCTTTGTTTTCCATCACTTTAAGTATCTCCTGCCACTCCCTCCTGGCCTTCAATGTTTCTGTAGAAAAATCATTTGATAGTCTTATGGGAGTTCCCTTGTATGTAACCCTCCGTCTTTCTCTTGGTGCTTTTAGGATTCTCTCTTTGTCTTTAAGCTTTGCCATTTTAACTATAATGTGTCTTGGTGTGGACCTGTTTGGGTTAATCCTGGTTGGAACTCTCTGCACTTCCTGGACTTGTATGTTGGTTTCCTTCATCAGGTTGGGGAAGTTTTCAGACATTATTACTTCAAATATGTTCTCAATCCCTTGCTTGCTCTCTTCACCTTCTGGTATTCCTATGATGCGCATGTTGTTGCGCTTGATGTTATCCCAGAGGTCTCTTAGGCCATCTTCATTGTTTTTTATTCTTTTTTCTTTCTGTTGTTCCGTTTGGGTGATCTCTGCTACCTTGTCTTCTAAGTCGCTGATTCGATCCTCTGCTTCATCTAGCCTGCTGGTAATTCCTTCAAGTGAGTTCTTAATTTCGGTAATTGTGTTCTTTAGTTCCAACTGGTTGTTCGTTATGATTTCTACATCCTTCTTTATGTTTTCTCTAAGCTCGTTTGTTATGATTTCTACATCCTTCTTTATGTCTTCTCTAAGCTCCTTAAACATTCTTATCACCAGTGTTCTGAACTCTGTCTCTGAGAGGTTGGTTATGTCTGCTTCATTTGGTTCCAGTTGTGGAAGCTTCTTCTGTTCTTTTATTTGGGACGTGTATCTTTGTTTCCCCATTCTGGCTGACTGTGTTTATTTTGATATATTAGGTAGATCCCCTAGAGTTCTTAGTTCTTGCTAGGTTATCTTATGTAGTATGTGTCCTTTATATTTGACTCGCACCACGTCGTCCTCCTCTGCGTGTGCTCCAAAGGTGAGTCTTGTGTTGTGTACACTGTCCCGTTCAAGAAGATCTTTAATTGCTTCCTGCTTGTGAGCAGGTGGGGTCAACTCCTGGGCTGACCTGCCGTGAGACTTGGCTCTGCCCCCCGCAGGGCACTCTGCTGCGTGAGGGTTGACCACCCCAATGTGATTTGGCCTCTATGGGCTCCAGAGCCTGCCGAGAACCCCCTCTAGGTGTGTGACCTGCAGGTCAAACCTGGCTGCACTCCGATTTGGTCTGGAGTTGGCCCCCGGATATGCCGAGTCCCGTGCCACCCAAGCTGGGCCCCGGCAGGGAAGTCCCAGAACAAGGCAAATCACCAAGCACAGCAGCAACGACAACAGCAAAGAAAAAAAAAAAAACAAAAAAAAAAACAGCCGATAACCCCCGCTCGACACAGGCAAAGATATCAAAGATACAAGACAAAGCAAAACAAAACCAAGCAAAGCAAAACAAAGCAAAACAAAAAGCAGCGACCATCTCGGCCTGAGCCTACCAAGCAATGACCAGGTTGTCCTCTGCTGTACCAAAGAGCGCCCTGCTTATTGCGCAGGCAGAGCCGGTCACCTGGTGCTCAGAGAGACTTTGGGACTGCAGACTTAAATGCGTGGGCCTGAGGGGTCTGGATGATAGTTTTTACAATATCAGTACAGTTTCTGCCCTTGCCTGCACAAATGCACACCGAGAGTAGCACCACCAGTCCTTTGTCCAGAGCTCCAGAGTCCTAGGGCACTCCTTCAGTGTGTGTGAATGGGTGCGGGCGGGAGATTTCTGATCTGCTGACCGTGCCTCACAAGCTGGGCCCCGGCAGGGCAGTTTCAGAACAAAGCAAATCACCAAGCACAACAGCAACAACAACAACAAAGAAAAATATCAAATACGTTCACATGCAAAACCACCCGATAACCCCCACTCGACACAGGCAAAGATATCAAAGATATAAAGACAAAGCAAAACAAAACCAAGCAAAGCAAAACAAAGCAAAACAAAAAGCAGCGACCGTCTCGGCCTGAGCCCACCAAGCAATGACCAGGTTGTCCTCTGCTGTACCAAAGAGCGCCCTGCTTATTGCGCAGGCAGAGCCGGTCACCTGGTGCTCAGAGAGACTTTGGGACTGCAGACTTAAATGCGTGGGCCTGAGGGGTCTGGATGATAGTCTCCACAAAGTCAGTGCAGCTTCTGCACTTGTCCGCACGTATGCACATCGAGAGTAGCACCACCAGCCCTTTGTCCAGAGCTCCAGAGTCCTAGGGCACTCCTTCAGTGTGTGTGTATGGGTGCGGGCGGGAGATTTCTGATCTGCTGACCTTGCCTCACAATCTGGGCCCCGGCAGGGCAGTTTCAGAACAAAGCAAATCACCAAGCACAACAGCAACAACAACAACAAAGAAAAATATCAAATACGTTCACATGCAAAACCACCCGATAACCCCCACTCGACAGAGGCAAAGATATCAAAGATATAAAGACAAAGCAAAACAAGACAAAACAAAGCGATACAAAAAGCAGCGACAGTCTCGGCCTAAGCCCACCAAGCAATGTCCAGGTTGTTCTCTGCTGTACCAAAGAGCCCCCTGCTTATTGCGCAGGCAGAGCCGGTCACCTGGTGCCCAGAGAGACTTTGGGACTGCAGACTTAAATGCGTGGGCCTGAGGGGTCTGGATGATAGTTTTTACAATATCAGTGCAGTTTCTGCCCTTGCCTGCACAAATGCACACTTGAGAGTGGCACCACCAAATACGTGACCAAAACTCTTGAGTCTTAAGGCACCTCTTCAGTGTGTGTGTGTGAGTGCGGGTGGGAGATTTCTGATCTGCTGAAAGCCCAGAGCTGCGCCTGCCTCACTGCTGATCTCCGGGTGTGTCTCTGCAGCTGCACCCACCCCACCCTAGGCAAGCCAGGAAGGGTGGTGGCTGGGGGTGGAGGCGTCTCTTCTCTCCTAGCGCAGCCAAAATCACGCACACTACCCAGTCTGCCTGGGTCAGGGCTGCCCGTCAGGCTTCCCAAAGCCTGAGCCTCAGATACCACTCCTCGGTTCAGGGGCCGGTTTAAGTCTCTGGAAGGGCGGAGTAAGATTGGAAGAGTGGGGCGGGGGAGGGGCCTAGGTATGGAGACTGCGCCCCCCGTCCGCCGCAGGGCGCGCCGCCTTCCCGGCGGGAGAAGTCAGCCGTGGGACGCAGGGAAAGAGCCCACCCCCGGTCTCTGCGCTCTCCGCTCTGCCTGGGATCCCGTGCATGCCCCGCACAGCGGTTTTCGGTTTTCGCCCCCGCCAGCTGAGGCTCCGTTGGGGGCTGGGCTCTCCCGCCACTGCCGGCCGGGCGCTCTCACGCCGCTCCTCTTTTTCCTTTCCTTGCTCGCCCAATTAGCGTACCTTCAAGAATTTCTTAGCTTCAAGTAATCCACGAATCTCCCCACTATTCTGTGTGGTGAGCGAAAATTTCTTTGATGGGTTATAGGTCCCGTTTGCAACAAGATCCGGAGGAGAACTCAGAAAGTGCGCCCTGCTGCCGCCATTCCTCTATTGCAGTATTTACGGACCATTTACTGTAATGATCCAGTACTAACTGAAGAAAGCTGGAAATGCCTTCGTAACATTTAAACATGGTGGTGCCCGTGCTATGTCAATCTAGCCTGAGAAAGAAAACAGGATATTATATTCTTTTATTGGCTGTTATGGAAAAATATAAGGGGTGTGTGTGTGTGTGTGTGTGTGTGTGTATGTGTGTGTGTGAAAGAGAGAGAGAGAGAGAGAGAGAGAAACACAGAGAGAGAGAGAGAGAGAAACACAGAGAGAGAGAGAGAGAGAGAGAGAGAGAGAGAGAGAGAGAGAGAGAGAAAGAAACAGAGGAAAGATGAAAAGATTTAATATATCATTCCTGCCTGAGACTGTAGATGCTGCTGAACTCAACCAAGTTGAGTACTGGAGTCCAAACATGGCAACTCAGGACAGCAAAGGACAAGTGAGGAGGGGAAGACAAGAGGCTTACAAATGTCAAGTGACTCTTTCTACAGATTCCTGGTTGCAACAAATTCTGCTGACTATGCCAAATTCTTGTGAAATAAAGATTGTGGTCTCAAACTTTAAGACTCTGTCATTTACTTGTAATCTGTACACAGAAAGAAGAAATAGAGAAGCATACATACACCAGTGCCTTTGCTCCCTGATATTCTTAGAGTTTTCTAGTTTTGCTTGCTCTTTGAATCCCTTTTTTGTGGATCAACAATGAGGAACTTAATTTAGCAAATTCAGCACCCTATTACTTGGGTAACAGAATATTTTTGAGAATTATTTATGTGTGTGTGCAAGGGTCTCCTGTGAAACAATGAAGTGTGTGGGAAGGAGTACCTGTATCACATGGGAGCTGAGGGTGCTTCTGGGAAGGATGAATAGATTCTTCATCTAAGGATTCCCTAGATCCTCAACTCGGGACAGTGAACACTTACACGTTCTTTTATTCACAGGAACATTTGATTTAGGCTTTTGTATTTATTCGATCACTACTGTATAATTTTTATGTCCATGGAGTAAACAACTGGAGGCTGATTTGGGGTTTACATACCCCAATTATCATTGACACATTTTAAAAATTAGGAAGTTACCAATTACCAAAAAAGAACAACTGGTCCCTTCCACAATTGCATGTAATCCCATATGACTCAGTTCTTGCCTACAGACAATGTCCAATTATATGACCAGATGTTATTAATAACTTGAGTCCATATTGGTCTCCACATTTAACAAAATCCAGGGAGGGCAGGTGGTGGCTGCACAATAATTTGTCCCAGATGACCCCATGGAAGATAGCAGACATTCTCTAATTTGTGTCATTTTTCCATCCAAAGGAATAGTGTTGAGTTAGCACATTAGCGAGAGTGTTGATTCAGGTGATGTAGAATCATGACTCCAACTTTGAACAACAGTTAAAATCAGAAAAAGCAGGGTCAGGGAAACGTACTAGAAGATATGAAATTATTATTACTATAAGTCTCCATTTTGAATGGCTTTGGGTTTTAGGTTGCATTGCCCCTTGTTCAATTTTATGTTTCCAGGGCTTTAAACTTACACTACTCTTTGGTTTGTTTCTCGTGTGATTAACTTACACCCTCTCCTTCATGTTTGTAGTCCCCCAATCAATATATTATCAATGTAATGGGTAACTATAACATTTGGATGTAGTTTTGGCCATAAGTTTAAATTCTACTGAACTATGTTATGACACAAAGCTAGGGAGTATATACATCAAATTATTATTGTCAGCGGTGTTAACAGGGAGAGAAAAAATTGCATTAACCTGGTTCATAAGTGCTTACAAAAACTAGTGGGATTTAGGATAATCTTTCAATATAAAAACAAAATGAGTCATAACATCGACACAGCAGGAACAGCCTCATTCAATTTACTATAATCCACAGTTAGCCACTATATTAGTTTAGTTAGGGTTCTTAGTTTCCAAAATGTAATAGAAGCAAACTAAGCAAAGAGAAATTTATTGGAAAGATTTTGCAGACCCACAGACTCAATGGGAGCCTGAGGAACCATGCTCAGAAGTGGGCAAGAACCAGCACATTTCCAGAGAACTAGAAAACATAAACCACTGTTAACAGTCTGGGCAGAAAAGTATGTCTAGGATACCACTACTGGGTTAAGGATTCCTCAGCCATGTCTTTAGTCTTAGGATGAAACAGCCCATAGGTCAAATTTGTTCACTTTTTAACCCTCCTGCTATACTATCATGGCGAAAAAAGGACATGACATTTTGGCTTCCCTTGTGGGAAGCAGGCACCTTGATAAACTATTTCAACTAGACCATGAAATATTGGGGAAGAAGTAATTTCTCAAAAGGAAACCAACATGTTGTTAGGAAGGACAAATGCTGACAAATGTCATCTAAACTCACACGGGGACCTCTCTCAGGCAAAAAAACAGGGAAACGGGGAAGTGAAGGCGTAAACTACCTCAGTGTATCTAATTTCTGTATTCAACTGTGATGCTTTTCAGTCCACTAGGACCCTTCTGCTATTTCATGTTTATAGTTTGGGTTGGGGTAGAGAATTTCAAAGACTCCTCCTTTGCATGTCCTAATAACAGGCGCTTCCAAATGTGCTCTCCAGCCATTCAAACGTTTCAAGGATTATTTCTTTTTTCTTTTTTTCAGGACCACTATATATCAATTCTTATGGCACTCTTGGGAAGAGGGAAACTATCACTAGGTAATTCACCAGAACTGTCTGGCCCACTTAGAGTGTTAGCACAATTCAATCTTGGACACTCACTTGTCCATATGTTCCAGTGGTTAAGGGGTCTTTACATTTATTAGGGTCTCCAGGATACCTTATTATTACCTTCTCTTTCTCTTGACTATAGTGATTGGTTCAATGAGTTTCAGTTGCAGAAATTTTCTAGAGCAATGAAGAAACACTACCTATAGGCGAGTGCTGACCTGAGAGAGAAGTGAATGCAGAATAAAGCAAAGCAAAGATTTGGTAAAAAGAGAAATGGGGAACCATTAGCAGTATTTGAACACTCAGGGCTAATTCTGCATGAAGCAAGATCTTCTCATAGATACATCAATTATGTAATCCAGCAAATAAATTACCTCTGAGGAAATGGTGGGTGTGAGAATTTCCCTACAGGTTGGTGAGATATGAGTCAACCTGCCCACTGTCATTTCCCTTTGTCACCTAGTTCTGTTACCCAGAGGCAACCATTTTCAACTTTTTAAGCTGTATATTTGAGTATTTACTTCCTATTCTGGCATACACTTCTGTAGCTTTCCTATTCCAAAATGGATGGTTGCTAAAGCTTATTACATAGCTACCATCTTGGGTTTCTCCTTTACTTTGATTTTTGGAATTCTCTTTGCCTCTCTCTTGGTTTGAATCCACTTTTTTTCTTGAATTCCATGTCTTTCTCTTGCCTATCTTATTTTCTTGTTCTGATGGAACACATCCTACAGTAACTTCCTGAGAAGGACTACATGGGAAATAACTTTTTTTTCCAGTTCTTATATGTCTAATACTGTATTTTACCCAGACATTTGATTAATAATTTGGCTAGTTCAAATTGTATATTGAAATTAATTTTCCCTCACAATTTTAAAAGCAACTATTGGGATGTATAATAATTTTTTTTCTTAGAGCTTTGCATGTAACTAATTTTTGAACTGTGAAAGTTTTAGGATATTCTCTGAAGTAGACATCTATTGTTGCATAAAAAATTACCCTAAACTTAGTGGGGTTTATATCTGACACGTATTATCTCACAATTTCCATGTACTCAGGAATCTAGATGCAGTTTAACTGGGTCCTCTGGCTCAGAGGCTCTCACAACACTGTAATCAAGTTTTCAACTTCGGCTGCAGGTTTAGGTTTGCTATCTCACCAGAAACTAAGCAATCTAGAAGATAATTGAACAACGTTTAAACTGCTGAGAAAGAAAAAATTGAGATCAGTCTATTCTCTATCTAGCAAAAATATTGCTCAAAAATGAAGATAAACTAGACTTTTTCAGGCAAACAAAACCTGACAGAATTTGTTTCCTGCGCACCTGCATTATCAAAAGTGTTAAAGGCAGTACATTAAACAAAAGGAAATAATACCAGATGGAAACCTGGACATATACAAAGGAATAGAGATTATTGGAAATGGTAAATATATGGCTAATGTAAAAGATTCTTGTCACTTAGAAATGTTTCTTTAAAAGACAATTTAAAATAATAATAAAAAATAATAATAATACATTGTTTAGTTTAGAACATACGTAGAAGTAGAAAACATGACACAACTGGCAAAAAATAGAGGAAGGGGAGATGGAAGCATGCTGTTGTAAGTTTCACATTACAACTAAAGAGATATTATAGAAGGTAGACTATGATAAGTTAAGGGTGTATATTGAAATCTTACAGGAACCATTAAAACAAGAAAACAAAGAGGTATATAGCTAATAAGCTGATAGTGGGGATTTTAAAAAAATCCTAAAACTCATTCAACCCAAATAAAGGTAGAAAAAAGGAAACAAAGTATAGATATGACATAGAAGCAAGATGACAAAGTTAAACTCAATTCTATCAACAGTTACATTAAAAGTAAGTGGTCTAAACACTCCAATTTAAAGACACAGATTGTTAGATTGGTTAAAATAGCAAGACTAAACATATTTTGTCTACAAGAAACCTCACTTAACTATAAAGATACATATAATATAAAAGTAAAAGCATGGAAAATGAAATACCGTGCAAAGACTATTGAAAAGAATGCTGGAATTGCTATATTAATAACAGAAAAAAACAGACTTTACAATAAGGAATTATTAACAGGACTAAGGAGGACATTTAATCCTGGTAAAGATGGTAAAGGAATCAAGAAAACATAATAATCCTAAATGGTATGATAGAATTTTAGTATTAAAACTGCAAAAAAGACACAACTGAAAGAAATAGACTGTAGTTGTAGCTGAAGATATTAACGCTCTTCTCACAGTGATTGACAAAAAATTATCAAGTATACAGAAGAACTCAGCAACATTCTGGTATTAATCAGGGTTCTTTAGAGAAACATAACAGAGAGAGAGAGAGAGAGAGAGAGAGAGAGAGAGAGAGAGAGAGAATAGTGTTAGCTGGGAAAGTCCAAAATCTGTTAGGTAGGGTGACTAGCTGAAGATTCAGGGAAGAATTGCAGTTCGAGTCCAAAGGCAATCTCTTGGCAGAATTACTTCTTGCTTGGGGGAGGTCTGACTTTGTTCTATTAAGACCTTCAACTGATTGGATGAGGCCTACACACACAATATGGAGGGTAATTTACTTTATTTAAAGCCCATTATCTTAAAAGTTAATCTCATTCGTAAAACACTCCACAGATCACATCCAGAATAATGTTTGACCAAATACCTGGGTGCCATGGCCCAGCTAATTGACATATGACAAGCAAGATCTTCTCACAGATACATCAATTATGTAATCCAGCAAATAAATTACCTCTGAGGAAATGGTGGGTGTGAGAATAACTTGACCCCCAAATTTCCCAATGCACATTCTTTTCAAGGGTGAATAGAACATTCATCAAGACAAGCCATAAAACAAGCTTCAGTAAATTTAAAAGGATCAATATCCAATAAAATACATTCTCACATCACAGTCAAGTTAAATTAAAAATGAATAAGAGAAAGATATCTGCAAGATCCCTAAATATCTGGAAATTAAACAACATACTTCTAAATAATCCACGGGTCCAGAAAGAAATCACAAGGGAAATTATAATTTTAACTGAATGAAAAATTCAATACATCAAAAAATTTGGTATGCAGCTAAAGCAGTGCTTAGAGAAAATGTTATTGCTTTCAAATGTTTATATTTAGAAAAAAGGTCTAAAATTAGTGATATAACCTTTCATCTTAAAAAAAACTAGAAATACAAAAAACTAAAAATAAAGAGATTATAAGTCAATACGACAGAAAACAATCAATGAAACTAATAGCTATTTTATTTTAAAAATCGATAAAATTGATAAACCTCAAGCTAGACTGATTAAGGAAAAGATAGAGTAGACACAAATCACCAGTATTGGGAGTGAACAGGGGCATATCACTATAGAACCTAAAAACCTTAAAAGGATAGTAAGGAAATATTGTGAACAACTTTATGCTAATATATTTGACAATGTAAGTAAAATGGACACATTCCTTTAGAAAAACATGACCAAAACTGACTCAAGAAGAAACAGAAAACTTGAACAACATTATATTTATTAAATAATTTTTATTTGTAATTAAAACTCTTCCCATAAAGAAAACTTTAGGACCATATGGCTTCATTGGTGAATTGTACCAAACATTTTTTAAAAAGTTACATCAATATGACATACAGACCTTCAGAAAACAGAGAAGGAGGAAACATTTTTCCAACTCCTTTTGTGACAGAATTATCCTGATACCAAAACCAAACAAAGACATCGCAAAAGAGAAGACTACAAAACAACATCTCTTATGAACAAAAAAATAAAATTAACAAAATCTTACCAAATTATATTTAACATGCATAAAAAAGAGACTACATTGTAATCAAGTGGGATTTATCCCAGTAATCTAAGGTTAAGTTAATTTTAAAAGGTCAACCAATGTAAGTTACTGTTATATGAATAAAAGAGAAAAACCATATAGTCGTTTTAATAAATGCAAAAAAGCATGTGGTAACATTTAAACTCACTTATGAGAACAAAGCTCAGCAAAGTAATAATAAAAGGGAACTTCCTTAACCTGATAAAAAAGGCATCTACAAAACACTTATAGCTAACAACATACTTAATAGTAAAAGACTAAATTATTTTCCCTTAAGACTGAGAACAAGGTAAGGATGTCCACTTTTACATTATACTGGAGGTCCTAGGCAGTGTAAAATAAGAAAAAAGGAAAAGAGATATACCTGTTGGAAAGAAAGAAATGATGAAATGATCAGATGAAATGGTCATACGTGAGAAAATCTTAAAGAACCTACAAAATAAAAATCTAATAGAAATAATAAATGAAGTTAGCCAGATGGCAGGATACAAGGTCTATGTACTAGCACGTTTACTATAATAGCATCAGAAAACATGTGGATGGGGATAAATTTAACAAAATGTATGTAAGATTTGCACACTAAAATGACAAAACATAGCTTAGAGAAATTAAGGCGATCTAAATAAATGGAGAGATCTACTATATTCATTGATTGGAAGACTAAATCCTAAGAAGTCAATTGTTGTTAATTTTTTATATAGATTCAACACAATACTAACCAAATTCTTAGCAATTATTTTTAGGAATTGATCACCTGCTTTTAAAAACCATACACATATGGCAATGCAAAAGATCTAGAATAGCCAACATAACTGAAAGAGAACAAAAATGGACAATTAACACTAATTTCAAGAAATACTGTAATGTAATGTAATTCTGACTAGTACCGGTATAGGGATGGGCATACTATGTATCAACAGGACATGATAACAAACTCAGAAATAGATCTATATATATATGTATGGTCAATTGATTTTTGACAAAGTAGCCAAGATAATTCAAAAATGAAAAAGGCAGCATTTTGAAAAATGATGTTGGAACAACTAGACATCCATATAGAAAACATATAACTTTGATCTTTATTTTACACCATCCCCAAAATTAAATGAAAATGAATGCTAGACCTCAATATAAACTCTAAAACTATACAGTTTTTATAAGAAAATGTAGAATAAAATCTTCACAATCTTAGGCTAGGCAACTATTTCTTAGATAGGACATGGGAATCATGAATCAATTCAAGATACCATTAAGAAAATAAAAGGCAAGCCATACAGTGGGGAAAAATATATTTGCAATGAATATATTTTCTATCCTGTCTCTAGGAGATGCCATTTTATGCTACCAAGAAAGCCTTCTGGCTTTCACACTTAGTATTTAATTGCTGATTAATCATTCCCAGGCTTTCTTCATCTTTTGTCAATGAGTCCATTGCATTTAGTAATTGCCACTTGATTCTACTATTTTTTCTTTCTATTTTTTCTTTTTAGTTTCAGGTGTACAAAACAATATAGTGATTAGACATTTATATACCTCACAAAGTGATAACCCCAATAAGTCTGTTACTCATCTGACACTATACATAGTTTTTACAATATTGACCATATTCCCCATACTATAATTTACATCCCCATGACTATTTTGTAATTATCAATTTTAATCCCTTCCCCTTTCTCACCCAGGCCCACATACGCCCTCCCCTCTAGTAACCATCAGTTTGTTCTCTGTATCTATGAGTCTGTTTCTGTTTTGTTTGTTTATTTTGTTCTTTAGATTCCACATACAAGATCATGTGTCTTTCTCAGTCTGACTTATTTCACTTGGCATAATATCCTCTAGGTCCATCCATGTTGTTGCAAATGGTAAGATTTCATTCTTTTTTTATGGCAGAGTAACAGTCCATTGTATATATGTACCACACTTTCTGTATCCAATTGTCTATTGATGGTCACTTAGGTTGCTTCTATGTCTTGGCCATTGTAACGAACACTGCAACGAACATGGGGATGCATATATCTTTTCAAATTAGTGTTTTGGATTTCTTTGGATAAATAACCAGGAGTGGAATTGCTGAGTCATAAAGTAATTGTATTTTTAATTTTTTTGAAGAACCTCCATACTGTTTTCCATAGTAGCTGCACCAATTTGCAATCCCACCAACAGTGCACAGGGGTTCCCTTTTCTTCACATCCTTGCCAACACTTGTTGTTTGTTGATTTATTGATGATAGCTATCTGACAGATGTGAAGCAATATCTCATTGTGGTTTTAATTTGCATTTCTCTGTTGATTAGCAACAATGAGCATCTTTTCATGTATCTATTGGCCATCTGTATGTCCTCTTTGGAGAAATGTCTATTCAGGTCCTCTCCCCTTTTGTTTACTGGATTGGTATTTTTTTTTTTTGGGTGTTGAGTTCTATGAGCTGTTTATAAATTTTTGATATTAACCCCTTATCAGATGCACCAGATGTAACATCTTGTCCCATTCAGTAGGATTTCTTTTAGTTTTGTTGATGGTTTCCTTCACTGTGAAAAAACTTTTTTGTTTCATGTAGTTCCATTTATTTATTTTTTCCTTTGTTTCCCTTGCCTGAGGAGCTATATCAGTAAAAATATTACTAAAAGTAATCTCTGAAAATTAACTGCCTGTATTTGCTTCTGGTAGTTTTATGGTTTCGGGTCTTATATTTAAGTCTTTAATCCATTTTGAGTTTATTCT
Source organism: Rhinolophus ferrumequinum (assembly GCF_004115265.2). Taxonomy (NCBI): domain Eukaryota; kingdom Metazoa; phylum Chordata; class Mammalia; order Chiroptera; family Rhinolophidae; genus Rhinolophus; species Rhinolophus ferrumequinum. Next base: position 21,983,139 of record NC_046297.1, on the reverse strand, counting down.
TGTGTATGGTGTAAGAAGATGGTCTGGCTTCCTTTTTCTTCTTCTTCTTCTTCCTCTTCCTCTTCCTCTTCCTCTTCCTCTTCCTCTTCCTCTTCCTCTTCTTCTTCTTCTTCTTCTTTTTTTTTTGCATGAATCTGTCCAGTTTTCCCAGGACCATTTATGAAATAGACTGTCTTCACCAATGTACATTCTTGCTTCCTTTGTCATAAATTAAATGACCATATATGCATGGGTTTATTTCTGGTCTCTATTCTGTTTCATTTCTGGTCTCTCTATTCTGTTCTATGTGTCTGTTTGTATGCCAGTACCATGATGTTTTGATTACAATGGCCTTGTAATACATTTTAATATCAGATACTGTGATACCTCCAGCTTTGTTCTTCTTTCTCAAGATTGCCATGGCTACTTAGGATATTTTATGGTTCCATATAAATTTTAGGGTTATTTGTTCTAGTTCTGTGAAAAATCTCGTTGATATTTTGATAGGAATTGCGTTGAATCTATAGATTGCTTTGAGTAGTATGGAGGTTTTAACTATGTTTTGACTATCCATGAGCATAGTATATGTTTCCATTTATTTGTATCTTCTTCAATTTCTCTCTTCAATGTCTTATAATTTTTCTGAATACAGATCTTTTACTTCCTTGGTTATATATTCCTATATATTTTATTTTATTTTGAAGCAATTGTAAATGGGACTGTTTTCATTTTTCTTTCTGACAGTTCATTATTGGTTTATAAAAATGCAACCAATTTCTGAATATTAATTTTGTATCCTGTTACTTTATTTAATTCATTTATCAGTTCTCATAGTTTTTCAATGGAATCTTTGGGGTTCTCTCTATATAGTATCACATCATCTGCAAATGACAGGTTTACTTCTTCCTTTCCAATTTGGATGCCTTTCATTTTTTTCTTCTTGTCTGATTGCTTTGGCTAGGACTTCCATTACTATGTTGAGTAAAAGTGTGAATATGGACATCCTTATCTTGTTCCTGATCTTAAGGAAGAGGATTTCCGCATTGAGTATGTTAGTGGTGGGTGGCCTTTATTATGTTGAGCTATGTTTTTTCTATTCCCACTTTGCTAAGAGTTTTTATCATAAATCAATTCTGGATTTGTTCAAATGCTTTTTCTCCTATTGATATGATTATATGATTTATATAATTCACTTTGTTTATGTGGTGTATCACTTTAATTGATTTGTGGATATTGAACTAACCTTGCATACCAAGAATAAATCCTACTTGATCTCGGTATATGAACTTTTTAATGTATTGCTGAATTCTTTTTGCTAATTTTGTTTTGAAGATTTTTGCCTCTATGTTCATCAGGGATATCAACCTATAGTTTTCTTTTCTGTATGCCTTTGTCTGGCTTTGGAATCAGGGTAATGGTGGCCTTGTAGAATGAGTTGGGAGCCACCTTCCCCTTGAATTTTTTGGAATAGTTTGAAAATAGGTGTTAATTATTTTTCAAATGTTTGGTAAAATTCACCTGTGAAGACATCTGGTCCAGGACTTTTGTTTGTTGGGAGCTGTTGATTACTGATTCGATTTCATTAGCAGTAATCAGTCAGTTCAGATTTTCTGTTTCTTCTTGATTCTGCCTTGGAAAATTGTATGCTTCCAGTAATTTATCCATTTCTTCAAGATTGTCCAATTTGTTGGCGTATAATTGCTCATAGTACTTTCTTAAAAGTTTGTTTATTTTTTTATTTTTTTATTTTTTTTGTATTTCTGTGGTGTTTGTTGTCACTTCTCCTCTTTTATTTCTGATTTTATTTATTTAGGTCCTCTCTCTTTTTTTCTTGATGAGTTTAGTTAAACGTTTATCCATTTTGTTTATCTATTCAAAGGACCAGCTCTTGGTTTTATTGATTTTTTTGTTTGTTTGTTGTATTTTGGGTTTTTTTGTTTGTTGGTTTTGCCTTTATCTTGTTTGTTTTCATTCTGATCTTTGTTATTTTCTTCCTTCCACTCACTTTGGGCTTTTTTTCCTTTTTCTCCAATTCCCTTAGGTGTAAAGTTAGAGTTTTTTATTTGAGATTTTTTTGTTTCTTGATTTAGGCCTGCAATACTATGAATTTCCCTCTTAGGACTGCTTTTGTTGTGTCCCATAGAGTTGGGGTCATTGTGTTTTCATTTTTATTTGTCTCAAGGTATCCTTTGATTTCTTCCTTGATCTCATCATTAGCCCATTCATTGTTTAATAGCATGTTATTTAGCCTCCATGTATTTGTGTGTTTTTGAGGGGCGGGGCTGTAATTGATTGCTAGTTTCATACTAGAGAAGATACTTGATGATCAGAGAAGATACTTGATATGATTTTAATCTTTTTAAGTTTATTGAGTCTTGTTTCATGGCCTAACATGTGGTCTATCTTGAAAAATGTTCTATGAACATTTGAAAAAAAATGTATATTCTGCTACTTGGGGTGAAATGTTCTAAAAATATCAATTAAATGCATCTGGTCTAGTGTGTCATTTAAGGCCACTGTTCGTATTGATTTTCTGTCTGGAAGATCTGTCCAGTGGGCTGTTAAAGTCCCCTACTATAATTGTGTTACTGTCGATTTCTGCCTTTTTTCAATGAATATTTGTTTTACATATTTACATGCTCCTATATTGCATGCATAGATATTTACTAGGATTATGTCCTCTTGTTGCATTGATCCCTTTATCATTATGTAATGTCTTTCTTTGTCTCTCATTATAATATTCGTTTTAAAGTGTAGTTTGTCTGATATAAGTATTGCTATGCCAGCTTTTTGCTCATTTTCATTTGCATGAAATATCTTTTTCCATCCCTTTACTTTCAGTCTATATTTGTCTTTCAATCTGAGGTGTGTCTCTTGTGGACAGCATATGTATAGTTCCTGTTTTCTTATCCATTCAGCTACCCTATGCCTTTTGGTTGGAGCATTTAATCCATTTACATTTCAAGTGATTATTGTAAGTACATATTAATTGCCATTTTATTATTATTATTTATTTATTATTAAATAAATATCTACTATTTAAATTATTTATTATTTAAATATTTATTATTATTCCTATTTTTCATCTGTCTTCTTCTTCTTCTTCCTCTTCCTCTTCTTCTTCTTCTTTTTGAAGTCCCTTTAACATTTCTTGTAATACTGGCTTGGGGGTAATAAATTCCATTAGCTTTTTCTTGTCTGGGAAGCTTTTCATCTGTCCTTCAATTTTAAATAATAGCCTTGCTATGGTAGAGTACTCTTGGTTGTACGCCCTTGTTTTTCATCACATTGAGTATTTCATGCCAATCCCTTCTGCCTTGCAAAGTCTCTGTTGAGAAATTATTTGACAATCTTATGGGAGCTCCATTATAAGTTGCTAGTTGCCTTTCTCTTACTGCGTTTAGTATTCTCTTTGTTTTTTAACATATTCTGTTTTAATTATGATGTGTCTTGGTGTGGGTATGTTAGGGTTCATCTTGTTTGGGACTCTGTGCACTTCCTGGGCTTGTATATCTATGAGGTATGACAATTAAGTTCACAAACTCATCCTGGAAAAAGTGCTATATACTTCATTGCTGGATATCACTATGGTCACCTTCGAAGTATTCTCCTTGGGAAGCTATGCACTGACGTCAGCGCCAAGTCCACCCTTCGAAGCAATTTTGGAACTCTTTCTGGAATGGCCATCAGAGCTACCATCGTATTACCCTTGGTGTCCAGAGTCATCAAAACGTCTTCCTTTCAATATTTCCTTTATCTTTGGGTAAAGAAAGAAGTCATTGGGGGCCATATCAGGTGAGTAAGGAGAGTATTCCAATATAGTTATTTGTTTACTGGCTAAAAACTCCCTCACAGACAATGCTGTGTCAGCTGGTGTATTGTTGTGATGCAGGAGCTCCTTCGGGATCATTTTTGCACACACCTGTCTCATGCCAAGATTTTCAGTTAAGATTTTCCTGTTTCTCTATTGATATTGACTTGGTCTGCTATGCTTCTCACCCAGTCAGCTGATGATTTTGATGCACAATTCAACAAATTTTTGCAATATTTTCAGTGTTTTAGTCAGTTATACTTGTTATTGACCTCTCTTCATCAGTGACACGTTCTCTCCCCTCAGAAAAAACGTTTAATCCATTTGTACACTGCTGTTTGTTTCATGTCATTATCCCCATCAACTTGGACTAACATGTCCCTTATTTCACTGCCACTCTTGCCAAGTTTAACAGGAAAGTTAATGTTTGTTCATTGCTCTAATTCAAGCTCAGACGTTCTTATGACGGCACACAAAAACACACAACAATAATGAATGCCACTCAGCAAGACACCGCCACACATCGACACAAACACAGCTGTGAGAAACTTATATACTAAGGTTATAAAACCTTTCCAAGCTGTTTGTACAGTGCTGCCAATGTAAGCACACGGTGGCAAGTTCACGAACATAATTGTCACACCTCCTATTTCTTTTGTGAGGTTAGAAAAGCCTCAGTCATTATTTTTTAAAATTGGTTCTCAATCCCTTGCTCCCTCTCTTTTCCTTCTGGTACCCTTATGATATGAATGTTGTTATACTTAATGTTGTCCCAGAGGTCTCTTTAACTATTCCTTTTTTAAAATTGTTTCTTCTTTTTGCTATTTTGATTGGGTGTTTTATGCTACTTTTTGTTTCAGATCACTGATTTGATGCTCTGCTTCATCTAGTCTGCTGGTGATTCTGTTTATTGTGTTCCTCATTTCAAGTATTTTATTCTTCACTTCTGACTTGTTCCTTTTTATGCTTTCTATGTTGTTTTAAATGCTTGCTCTCTCTTTTTTAAAATTCTAAGTTTTTTAAGCATCCTTATAACCATTATTTTGAACTCTGTACTTGGTAGGCTGCTTGGCTCCATTTTATTTATTTTATTTTTTCTGGATTTTTCTCCTGTTCTTTCATTTGGGATGCATTTCTTTGTTTCCTCATTTTGACTGCCTCTCTGTGTTTGTGTCTATGTATTAGGTAGATCTGCTATGTCTCCTAGTCGTGGCCTGGTGACCTTATGTAGTAGGTGCCCCGTGGGGTCCTGGTACATTCTCTGTGCTCACCTGCACCATGTGCTCCAGGAGTGACCCTTGTGTGGGTTCCGTGTGCCCTCCTTTTATAGTTGAGCCTTGACTGCTATTGGCACGTCAATGGGTGGGACTGACCCTCAGGCTGACTGGCTGTTGGGTTTGGCCACATCCACAGTATATGAACTGCTATGCAGGGATTTACCCCACTAAGTGGGATTTTCCCCAGCAGGCTCTGGGGCCTGGTGAGACCAACTTTTGCTTGTGCCACTTGTGGGGCTAATTGAGTGGTTCTATGCTCTGCCCTGAAGCCATCCTCCAAGGACGTTGGTTCTGGGGCCTCTTGAGAGGGCCTCTGGTGCAGGCCCATGTCACCCACTCCCTGTGACTGACTGGGGACTGACTACCTGATAGGAGCTACAAAGCAATCCATAGTTGGTTGCTCTCTGTGCTAATCCTAGAGGCACATGGGAGAGGCCACACCAAGAATCAAAGACAGCTGCCACTAGTACTGTGCCTGGGGTAGCTCTGCAAAAAGCCAGGAAACTCCAAGGCTTGCTGCTACCTCCCAGCTCCCTTAAGGTTCAACTACTGATAAAGTCTTGTTCAGTACACAAATTGGGTGAGGTGGGGTCTCAAGGAGTCACCAGAGTGGGACACGTTGTGTTTACCAGGTTAATGTAGACTTTGGTTTGGTGCCAAATTGGAGCTTGGAGCTACTCAGCAAAAGTATCAGAGCACCCCAAGGCCAGTCATTGCCTGTCTGAGACCCGTGAACCTGATAGTTTTCCAAGAAAGAATGCCATGCAGGCAGGGCTATTGAGAAAGTGCCTTTGGAATTGGAGCAGTTGGGTAGGGTGGGGTCCTAGGGAATCAACAGAGTGGAGCAGTGAAGCTCACCAGGCTAATTCAGATTCAGATTTTGTCATGGTCTTCAGGGGGATTCTCAACACAGGAAATATGGTGCCCACCTGCCAGCTGCACCAGCTGTGGGGAGAGGACCCCACACAAAGAAAATGGCAACTGTCCTTGCTCTGAAGCCACCACCTCAGTCTCCCCCTATATGTTTCTCATGTCCCCTGGGTCACTGTCCCTTGGCTGCTAGCGAGTGAGTCTGAGCATGGGCCCTTTAATGGGACGCTTAGGTTTCCCACAGCCTTCTATCCCACATGGACAGTCAGAATCCCCGCTGTTCTTCACAGCCAGATATTGTGGGGGTTCCTCTTCCCAGGACCAGTATTCTAGGCTGGCAAACCTGGTGTGGGGTTGGGCTCCGTTGCTCCTCTTGATGGAACCTCTGTGGCCAAGCTATTCCTCCTGATTCTCAACCACAGCATGGAGGATTGGGGCAGGCCTGTTCTGCATCTCTGCCCCTCCAACTAGTCTCAATGTGGTTTCTTCTTTATATCCTTAGTTGTAAAACTTCTGTTTCACTAGACTCCAGGTTGATTGTTCTATAATTTAGTTGTAATTTTCATGTGTTCAAGGAAAGAGGCAGGGACAATTGTCTACTCCAGCTTCTTGGATCTTCTTCTCCTGTCCTTCAATTTAATGATAGCTTTGCTTCATAGAGTAGTCTTGGTTGTAGTCCTCACTTGTAATCATTTTGAATATTTCCTGCCACTCCCTTCTGGCTTTCAAATTTTCTGCTGAGAAATCAGCTGACAATCTTATGGGATTGTAAGTAACTCGTTGCCTTATAAGTAACAGTTGCCTTTCTCTTTCTGCTTTTAGGATTCTCTCTTTATCTTTAACCTTTGGCATTTTCATTATGATCTGTCTTGGTGTGGGCCTGTTTGGGTTCATCTTGTTTGGGACTCTCTGCACTTTCTCATCTTGTATTGTATATTTCTTTTGCCAGGTTAGGGAAGTTAGCAGTCATTATTTCTTCAAATAGGTTCTCAATCCCTTGCTCCCTCTCTTCTGGTACACTTATGCTGGGAATGTTTTTACACTTGATATTGTCTAAGAGGTCTCTTAAACTGCCCTCATTTTTTTTGGATTCTTTTTTCTTTTTGCTGTTCTGATTGGGTGTTTTATGCTACCCTGTCTTCTAAATTGCTGGTTTGATTCTCTGCTTCATCTAATATGCTGTTGATTCCTTCTAGTGTATTCTTCATTGCAGTTATTTTATTCTTCATTTCTGACTGGTTCCTTTTTAATGGTTTCTATGTCCTTTTTTATGCTTACTATCTTTTTGTTGAAGTTCTCACTAAGTTTCTTTAGCATTCTTATAACCAGTGTTTTAAACTGTCTCTGGTAGGTTGGTTGCCTTCCGTTCATTTAGTTATTTTTTTCTGGAGTTTTCTCCTGTTCTTTTATCTGGGACATGTTTGTTTCCTTATTCTGGCTGCCTCTTTGTGTTTTATTCTATGTGTTAGAGAGATCTCCTACGTCTCTCAGTCTTTTCCAGGTGGCCTTATCTAGTAGATGTCCTGTGTGGTCCAGTGGCACAGTCCCCCGATCACCTGTGTGTGTTCCAGGTGTGTATTTTCCTGTTGTAATTGAGCCTTGATTGCTTTTGGTGTGTCATTGGGGGATTGATTCTCAGGCTGACTGACTTTGAGGATTGGCTATGCCCATAGTATATGAGCTGCTATGTAATGGCTGGCCCCTCAGAGGGGATTTGCCCCAGTGGGGTCTTGTGCCTATTTAGACCACTTTTTGGGTGTGCCACTTGTAGGGCTAATTGGATAGTGCTCTGGTGTGGTCTGACACTGGCCTCTGGGTGTGATGTTTCTGGTTCCTCTTGGGAGAGATTCCCACGCAGGCCAATTTCAGCCTTGCCTGTGACCACCCAGGGCTACGTGGTAGGAGCTACAAAACTATATGCAATTGGTTGCTGCCTGTGTTGGACCTGGAGGTGTGCGGGGTGGCCTGATGTGAATCAAGGCTGGCTGCTACTAGTATTGGTCCTGGGGAAGCTTAGGAAAAGGCCCAGAGATGCTCTAGTCCTGTTGCTACCTGTCAGCTGCCGATAAAGTTCAGCCACTGAAAGAGCCTCCTTAAATGTGCAGGCCATGCTGTTTGGCCTGGTGTTGACAGTGCCCCTGGCAATGCTACCTGAGTTGGGCAGGGTGGGGTCCCTGGGAGTCACAGGGTGTGGCCAGTAGTTTTCACAAAGTTAATGTAAATTCAGTTCTTGTGCCAATGCTGAGACTGTAGACTCTGCAAAATGCCCTGAGAACACTGCAGCTAGCCACCACTAGCCTCGGGTCTGCCAATCCCTGAGAGTCACTCAAGAAAGGCTGCACCAAGCTCAGGTTGCCTGCCCATCACTAAAAGTTTCCCAGGCTGGAGACATGGTGCAGTAAGTAAATGCTGTGCTTACCTTCTCTCAAGAACATCAAAATTACAACTAAACTAGAAAACAACCATCATTGAGAATTGCCTAAAATCTTGCTGAACTAAAGCTATACAGCTAAAGACGTGCAGAAGAAGCCATCTGAAGACGGGTAGGAAGGGCAGAAATATGGAACAGGCTGGTCCCACACCCACATGTTAAAGATCGGTTGGGATATTTTGGCTGTGGAGGTCCCTCCCACCCTCCAGAGGAGTGAGAGGTCCCAGCCCCACCCCAGCCCAGGGTTCCAGTGTTAGGGAGAGAAGTCCCCATAATTTCTAGTTGTGAAAACCAGTGGAGATTGTGACTGAGTGAGAGCGACTGCACTCCCAGGTGCTCCTCTTAAAGGGACGGCACATGTGGACTTACCCACCAATGGAATCACTTGTTCTGAGCTCCAGCACTGGGGCAGCAGATGGAAAGGTAGCAGGGACATATGGTGGGGAATTGAGTTGTCTGGCTTGGGATGGGGGCTGGAGGGGAAGATTTCTCCTGGACAGTGGAGCTGGTGGAGGCCATTATTTCATTGCTGAGCCCTTCCCTTTCCCTGCTTACAGATGCAGGCAGCCACCATATCTGAGTCTCCTGTGCTTATTTGCCATGGCCTGGGGATTTGAGAGTGTGCCCCATACAACTTTTGGGCACACTCGGGCCACTTCCAGTGGCTTTTTTTGTGTAGACTGCCTGCCTTGGCTCCAGCTTCAGACTTTCCTAGGCTTGCTCAAAGGTTCACAGAACCCAGACAAGCAGCATCTGGCTTGAGCAAGACCTGTACCTCTGCCTGAGCAGTCCTAATTGTGGCACTAGCGGAAGCTATTCTTGTTTGCAGCTTGGCCTCTCAAGGCACTTCCAAGCACAGTATGGACAGCAGCTATCTGAGGATTTCTTTGTGGCTCCTGCCAGGTGGCCCTGGGTGGGGCACGGGCTGTGGCGGAGCTTGACCTACAGCAGATCCCCTCCAACGTGGTCCTGGGGCTGGCGCTCCCAGTGGCCAGCTTCAAAATGAGCTGGAGTATCACCCAGCTACCTCCAAGGACGACACATTCAAGGAGTGGATCAGGCAGTCACCAGAGCCCTATGAGGCAGATCCTCCTCTATAGGATCAGCTCCTGCACAACAACTCTTCCACTATAGTCAAGGCCAGTCCTCAAAACCACTGAGCCCAAGGATCAATCCCTCCCATCGATGTGCAATTATCAGTCAAGGATCAACTACAAGAGGAGGGCAAACACAACCCACACAAGGGACATACCTGGTGTGTGTGGCTCAGATGACCAGAAAGACTATGCCATTGAACCCCACAGCACACCTGCTACATAAAGCCACTCTACTAAGACCAGCAGCCCTACCTAATACATAGAAACAAACACAGGGAGGTAGCCAAAATGGGGAGACAAAGAAACATGTCCCAAATAAAAGAACATAATGAAGCTCCAGAAAAAGAACTAAATGAAATGGAGATAAGGAATCTATCAGACACAAGTTCCAAACACTGGTTATAAGAATGCTCAATGATCTCAAGGAGAACTTCAACAGAGAGATAGGAAGCATAAAAATGGAGATGGAAACCATGAAAAAGAACCAGTTTTAAATAAAGGATATAATAACGGAAATGAAGAATACATTACAGAGAATTAACAGTAGATTAGATGAAGCAGAGGATCCAACCAGCGATGTAGAAGGTAAGGTAGCAGAAAACACCCAAAAATAGAGAAAAAAAAAGATCCAAAGCATTGAAGAGTTTAAGAGGTCTCTGGGATCACATAAGTACACCAATATTCACATCATACGGGTACCAGAAGGAGAAGAGAGAAAGCAAGGAATTGAAAACCTATTTGAAGAAATAATGACAGAAAACTTCCCTAACCTGGTGAAGGACATAGACATACAGCCCAGAAACCACAGAGTCCCAAACAAGATAAACCCAAAGAGGCCAATACCAAGTCACATCATAATGAAAATGCCAAAAGTTAAATATAAAGAAAGAATCTTAAAAACAGCAAGAATAAAGCAGTTACCTACAAGTCTTAAGGGAGTCCCCATAAGACTAGCAGGTGATTTCTCAACAGAAACTTAGCAGACAAAAAGGGAGTGGCACAAAATACTCAAAGTGATGAAAAGTAAAAACCTACCACCAAGATTACTCTGCCCAGCAAAGCTATTCATTTAGAATTGAAGGAAACATAAGGAACTTCCCAGACAAGTAAAAGCTGAAGGAGTTCATCACCACCAAATCAGTATTACAAGGAATCTTAGAGGGATTTCTTTAAGATGGGAGGGGGGTTAAGAATGGGTGAAAGGAGAAGGGACTAAGAAGTACAAATTGGTTGTTACAAAGTAGTCATGGGGATGTAGGGTATAACATAAGGAATATAGTCCATAATATTGTAATACCTAGGTATGGTGCCAGATAGGTACTAGATCTATCAGGGTAACAGAAGGGATGGGATTGGGGTCAGGGTGAAAAAAATGAAGGTATTAAGAAATACAAATTTGTAGTTAATATATGGGGAATATAATTAACAATGTAAAGACCATGTAAGGTGCCAGACTTATCAGGGGGATCACTTCATACACTGTGTAGACGCCTGACCAATGTGCTAGACACCTTCAGAGCTGAAGTAGAATGATATTGAATGTCAGGTATAACTAAATGTATAGGTATATATAGTCACGGGATGTGGAGTAAAACATAGGGAAGCTAGTCGATGGTATTGTAACAGCTATTTAAGTTCTCAGAGGGGTAGTAGCTTGGGGGATGGGTTATCATTTTGTGAGGAGTTTATTTTTTATTATTTCTTTTAAATTAAAGTTTATTGGGGGTGACAATTGTTAGTAAAGTCACATAGATTTCAGGTGTACAATTCTGTAATACATCATCTATATATCTCACATTATGTGTTCACCACCCAGAGTCAGTTCTCCTTCCATCACCATATATTTGACCCCATTTACCCTTTTCTAGGGCCCCCGTCCCCCCTTACCCTCTGGTAACCACTAAACTATTGTCTATGTTGATGAGTTTTTGTTTCTTCATTTGTTTGTCTTGTTCTTTTGTTTTCAGTTTTATATACCACATACCAATGAAATCATATGGTTCTCAACTTTTTCTGACTTATTTCGCTCAGCATAATAATCTCAAGATCCATCCATATTGTCACAAATGGTACTATTTCATCTTTTCTTATGGCAGAACACTATTCCGTTGTATATATAAACTACAACTTCTTTATCCATTCATCTATCGAAGGACATTTTGGTTGTTTCCATGTCTTGGCCACCGTAAATAAAGCTGCAATGAACATCGGAGCATATATATCTTTAAAAAAAAAGTTTTCAGATTTTTTGGGTAAATGCCCAGGGGAGGGATTGGTGGGTCATATGGTAATTCTATTCTTAACTTTTTGAAGATCCTCCACACTTCCTTCCATATCGGCTGCACCAATCTGCATTCTCACCAACAGTGTATAAGGGTTCCTTTTTCTCCACAGCCTCTCCAACACTTGTTATTATTTGTCTTGTTGATGATAGTCATTCTAATGTGTGAGGTAATATCTCATTGTGGTTTTTATTTGCATTTCTCTGATGATTAGTGATGTTAAACCATTTTTTCATATGTCTGTTGGCCATTTGTATGTCCTCTTTGAAGAAATGTCTATTCAGGTCCTCTACCCATTTTTTAATTGGATGTTTGTTTTTTTTTGTTATTATTGCTGAGTTGTGTGAGTTCCTTATATATATATTTTTTATTTTAGCCACTTGTCAGAGGCGTTGTTTGCAAAAATCTACTCCCATTTGGTTGGTTGCCTCTTTATTTTGTCGATGGTTTCTTTTGCTCTGCAGAAGCTTTTTAGTTTGATATAGTCCATTCATTTATTTTACCTTTTACTTTCCTTGCCTTTAGGGTCAAATTCATAAAATGCTCTTTGAACCCAAAGTCCATAAGTTTAGTACCTATGTTTTCTTTTATGCATTTTATTGTTTCAGGTTTTATGTTTAGATCTTTTATCCATTTTGAATTAATTTTGGTACATGGTGACAGATAACAACCTAGTTTCATTCTTTTGCATGTGGCTTTCCAATTCTCCCAGCACCTTTTATTGAAGTGCCTGTCTCTTCTCTATTGTATGTTTTTGGCTTCTTTGTCAAAAATTATCTGTCCATATTTAGGTGGATTTATTTCTGGGTTCTCAGTGGTTCTCAATTCTATTCCATTGGTCTCTGTGTCTGTTTTCCTGCCAATACCATACATACTACTTTGATTATTGTTGCTCTGTAGTACAAGTTGAAATCAGGGAGGGTGATACCGCCAGTATTGTTCTTTTTTCTTAGGATTACTTTAGCTACTCGGGATCTATTGTGTTTCCATACAAATCTGATGATTTTTTTTATTCTATTTCTTTAAAAAATTCCCTTGGGATTTTCATGGGGATAAAATTAAATCTGTATATTGTTTTGGGTAATATGGCCATTTTAACTATGTTGATTCTTCCAATCCATGAACATGGAATGTCTTTCCATTTCTTTGTGTCTTCTTCAATTTCTTTTAAAAATATCTTATAGTTTTCAGTATATAGGTCTTTCATATCCTTGGTTAAATTTATTCTTAGGTATTTTATTCTTTTTGTTGCAATTGCAAAAGGAATTTTTTAAAATTTCTTTTTCTGAGATTTCATTGTTAGTATATAGGAATGCAATGGACTTCTGCACATTGATTTTGTAGCCTGCAACTTTACTGTATTTGTTTATTGCTTCTAATAGGTTTTTGGCAGATTCTTTAGGGTTTTCTCCATATAGTATCATGTCATCTGCAAAAAGTGACAACTTCTTCATTCCCAATTTGGATCCCTTTTGTTTCTTTCTCTTGCCTGATTGCTCTGGCTAGGACTTCCAATACTATGTTGAAAAGCAGAGGTGATAGGGGACAGCCTTGTCGTATTCCTGAACGTAGAGCAAAGGGCTTCAGTTTTTCACTCTTAATTATGATATTAGCTGAGGGTTTGTTATATATGGCCTTTATTATGTTAAGGTATTTTCCTTTTATACCTATTTTATTAACTGTTTCAATCCTAAATGAATGTAATATCTTGTCAAATGCTTTTCTACATCTTGATATAATCATATGATTTTTATCCTTTATTTTGTTTATGTGGTATATCACATTGATCAATTTGCATTGGTTGAACCATCCTTGTGCCCCTGGGATGAACCTCACTAGATCATGATATATAATCCTTTTAATGCATTGTTGCATTCGATTTACTAAAATTTTGTTTAGGATTTTTACATCTATATTCATCATAGATATTGGTCTGTAATTTTATTTTATTTTTTGTTCTCCTTACCAGGTTTTGGTATCAGGGTAATGTTGCCCTCATGAAATGAGTTAGGGAGTATTGTCTCTTCTTCAATTTTTTTGGAAGAGTTTGATTAGGACAGGTATTAGATCCTGTTTGAATGTTTGGTAGAATTCACTTGTGAAGCCATCTTGTTCTGGACTTTTGCTTTTGGGAAGGATTCAGATGACTGATTCAATTTTCTTACTGGTGATCGGTCTATATAGATTTTCCAGTTCTTTGTGATTCAGCCTAGGAAGGCTATATGTTTCAAAGAACTTGTCCATCTCTTCTAGGTTATTGAATTTGGTGGCATATAGTCCTTCATAGTATTCTTGGATGATCCTTTTCATTTCTGTGGCATCTGTGATAACTTCCGCTCTTTCATTTCTGATTTTATTTTGTCTTTTCTCTTTTTATTTTAGTAAGTCTAGCCAAGTGTTTGTCAATTTTATTAATCTTTTCAAAGAACAAGCTGTTTGTCACATTAATTTTTCCTATTGTCTTTTTGTTCTCTATTTCATTTAGTTATGCTCTAGTTTTTATTATTTCCTTCCTTCTGCTGATTTTGAGTTTCATTTGTTCTTCTTTTTGCAGTTCTTTAAGGTGTAATGTGAGCTTATTTATCTGGGATTTTTTTCTTGTTTCTTTCTTTCTTTTTTAATCTGTAAACAATAACTATTTTAGTCCTTTTTTAAAAATTAAAATGTATTGGGGTGACAATTGTTAGTAAAGTTACATAGATTTCAGGTGTACAATTCTGTATTACATCATCTATAAATCCCATTGTGTGTTCACCATCCAAAGTCAGTTCTCCTTCCATCACCAAATATTTGATTTTCTTGTTTCTTGAGATAGGCCTGTAATAATATAAATTTCCCTCTGAAAACTGCTTTTGCTGCATCCCAAAAATTTTGGTAGGATGTATTTTCATTGTCATTTGTTTCTATGTATCTTTTGATCTCTCTTATTTCTTCTTTGACCCAGTCATTCTTTAAAAGTATGTTGTTTAATCTCCACATATTTGTGGTTTTTCTTGCTTTCTTCTTGGAGTTGACATCCAATTTCAAAGCCTTGTGATCAGAGAATATACTTGGTATGATTTAAATCTTCTTAAATTTGCTGAGGCTAGTTTTGTGTCACAATATATCGTCTATCCTTGAGAATGTTCCATGTACACTAGAAAAGAATTTATAGTCTGACATTCTAGGATGAAGTGCACTATAAATGTCAATTATGTCCATTTTATCTAGTGTGTCATTTAAGGCTGATATTTATTTAATTTCTGTTTGGATGATCTATCCATAGCTGCCAATGATGTATTTGGTTCCCTACTATAATTGTGTTTTGGTCAATTTCTCCCTTTAGTTCTGTTAGTAGTTGCTTGGTATATTTTGGTGCTCCCCGATTGGGGGCATAAATATTGATGACTCTTATGTCTTCTTGCTGTATAGTCCCTTTTATCATTACAAAATGTCCATCTTTGTGTCTTGTTACCTTTTTTGTCCTGAAGTCTTTTTCATCTGATATCAGTATGAATACACCTGTTTTTCTATGGATATCACTTGCTTAGAGTGTCAATTTCCACCTTTTCACTTTGAGTCTATATTTGTCCTTGTAGCTGAGACGTGTCTCTTGGAGGCAGCATATGGTTGGCTTTAGTTTTTTGATCCAGTCTGCTACTCTGTGTCTTTTTATTGGTGAGTTCAGTCCATTTACATTTAGGGTGATTATTGATATATGAGGATTTTCTATCATTGTATTTTTGGTTTTCTGATAAGACTGTGTCTCCATTGTTTCTTTGCCTTTTTGTTATTATTTCAGTGTGGTGGTATTCTATGATTTTTCCCTATTTTATTCTTTTATTATGTTACATATTTCAGTTCTGGATTTTTGTTCGAGTAGTTACCATTAAGTTTATGTACAAGAAAGTTTCATATTTAGAGTATTCCACTTTCTTCAGCATGCTTACTTTCTCCATTCCTGTATTCCAGTTCAGGCCTTTACTCTCCCACCTTTTATGTTTTTGTTGTCACAAATTATCCCTACTTAAGCTGGTCAAATAGCCTCCTTTAGTATTTCTTGTAGTGCAGGTCGTGTGTTAGAAAATTCCTTCAGTTTCTGTATGTCTGGAAAGGTCTTTATTCCTCCTTCATATCTAAAGGATATTTTTGCTGGGTATATTATTTTTGGCTCATAATTTCCCTCTTTCAATAGTTTTGAATATTTGAGTCCAGTCCTTCCTGGCTTGTAGAGTTTCTTCTGAAAAATCTCATGAAAATGTAATGGGTTTTCCTTTGTAGGTTACCATCTTCTTTTCCCTGGCTGCCTTGAGGATTCTTTCTTTGTCATTAGTATTTGACAGCTTCAATACAATGTGCCTTGGAGAAGGCCTGTTGGGGTTGAGGTAATTAAGTGTTGTATTTGCTTCCTGGATTCGAGGATCCAGTTCTTTCCACAAGTTTGGGAAGTTCTTGTCGACTATTTGTTTGAATATACTCTCTGTTATCTTCTCCCTTTCTTTGCCTTCTGGTATGCACATTATTCTTATATTGCTCTTTCTGAGGAGTCAGAAAGTTCTTGTAGAGTTCTTTCATTTCTTTTAAGTCTCAAGTCTTTCTCGTCTTTCATCTGTGTCGTTTCCAAGTTTCTATCTTTGATGTCACTTATTCTTTCCTCCATCTGGTCAACTCTACTACCTAAGCTGGCTATTTCATTTTTCATTTCTTTTACTGAGTTCTTAATCTCCTGGAATTCTATTTGGCTCTTTTTTAAAATTTCGATCTTTGGTAAAATTTTCATTTTGTTCTTTGATTGTGTTTCTGAGTTTATTAAATGCCTGTCTGTTTTCTTGCATCTTGTGGAGTTTTTTCAGAACTTCAATCTTGAATTCTCTGTCATTTAAGTCACACATTTCCAAGTCTTTAAGTTCATTTTCTGGAGACTTTTCATTTTCTTTCTGAGCTGTCTTGTTACCCTGGTTATCCATGGCAATTAATGAATTACTATTTACCTTCCTATGCATCTACAGAAGGGGATTCTGCAACAGGTTAATAGAAAGAGGTCTTTTGTTTTCCTGTAGGCATGGTAGAATATTTTATTTTCTCTCCGATTGCAGCCTCTTATTCTCTCTCACACTGTAGTGTTATATTTTCTCTGCACTGTTCTGGGTTCTCACACAATGGGGGGATTCCCTGGAAGGCAGGCTTCTCCTCTGTGAACAGTTTGCCTGGGTCACAGGGCACTGCCTCTGTGGGGAGATGTGGAGAGCTTCTGAAGTTCCAAAGCTCTTCCTGCACGAGATTCAGAGCATGTGTATTTCAGCAACTGTTTAGTCCTGCAGGGATCCGCCCAGATAGGTGGGGACAGGGGCAGAGGGGGTTGTGAGAGGTGGCATAGAGCAATGGCAGTGACCACCACCACAGCCAGTCCTGCACCCAATGCTCCCTCCCCTTTCTCAGAACTAGTTGGGCTGCAAGTCTGTGGCTGCAGGCCACAGTTCTCAGAACTGCAAATAGTCTATTCTTTCGATATGACACTGCTTCTATTCTGCTTCTAGCACTGGGAGGGTGGGGATGTGGCGAGCTCTGGGAGGATGGGGAGGGGGCAGTTAGGCTCTGTGCCTAAGCCTTCTGTCCTCTGCTTGGCAGTGAGGGCTTAATCCACCATTTTCACCCTTCTTCCCTTAGTCTTTGTTCCGAGGTTTCTGCTGTGAGCATGGGGTTCATCCGTGTTATATGCTGATCCCTCAGAAAGGATTCTAGGCCATAAGTAGAGCACTAGCAGTCAGAGTTCTTTCCTCTCCCATGGCTGTGGTAGTTCCAGAAATCAGAGAGCTGAGAATTCTGATATCCGGTCTGCGTCCTGTGCCCACAGGGCCCGCGTCTCCACACTTCCCACTTCCCTTCTCCCCCACTCGCTCAATTTGCCCACCTTTAGGTGATTTCAGTTTTGTTCCTCTTAGTCTTGCCTGTCTGCTGTGCAGGGAGTCCTTTGTGGAATTATAGTTGTTCAGTTTGTTGTAAATTCTAGGGGAGATTTCAAGAGGTTCATTTCATGCCGCCATTTTTATGACATCTTTATGAGGGGTTTAAATGTCTAACTATTATGTTGCTTTGTACACCTGAAACTAACAATAAATAAATAAAGTTTTCCAAGCTGCCACAGGGCATCTGGTGCAGTAGAAGCCTCCTGAAGCTTGCCAGGCAAGGCTGGCTGCCCATGAGCTGAGCATGCTTTTGATGATGCTGCTGTAGCAATGTGGGGTGTGGACCCAGGGAGTCACCAAGGTGATGCACACATGGATTTTTACCAGACCAATGCAGCCTCAGATTTCGTCCTGTGGGGTCGATTCAGTACAGGAAAGATGGTGCTGTCCTGTAGGCTACATGTGAGGCAGTTTCCACACAGGGATAAAGGCAGCTGTCCCTCTAATCCTTGCCCTGAAGCCACACAAGTCCGTCTTTCCCTGTATGTCTCTGGCCCTGCTCGAGTTGCGGCACCTCTTGAGTTCCACCCCTCTGCTGGAGCCCAGGGTGAGTGATTGCAAGTGAGTGAGTCTGTGCACAGGCCCTTTAAGAGGATGTTGTATGGGTTTCCAGCTGCCTTCCAACTCACTGGAACAGGTGGATGGTATCCTCATTGATTTTCACTGCCAGATGTTGTGGGGACTCCTCTTCCTGGCACAGGACCCAATGGCTGGGGAGTCCAGTGTGGGGCTGAGACCCCTCACTCTTCAGGGGGCACTTCTACCACTGAGGTGTCTGCCTCAGTGCTTAACCACTACCTGTGGGTTTGGGGTCAGCCTATTTCATGTCTCTGCTCCTTCTCCCAGTCTCAATGTGGCTTCTTCTTTATATCCTTAGTTATATAGGTTCTGTTTAGCTAGTCTTAAGATAATTCTTGAGGTTGATTGTTCTATAGTTTAGTTGTGATTTTTAATGTGATTCTGGGAGGTGGCAGACATAGTGTTTACCTATGCTGCCATGTTGGACCTTCTCCTGATTCTACTATTCTTATAGTTACTATTTCCCCTATATTTGTGACAGAGTTCCCAGCAGGATATACAGTACCATCCCTTCGCAGTTCATCATAGGTGAAAGTTTTAACAATTGCTCCGCTACCTTGTACTGGAATCCATTTGTCTCTATCTCTTAAGAGGGGTCCTAACTGTCATGTAGGGTTGTCCAGTGCCAATAGGCCCCTACTGATTCAACTGTAGCAGGTGAGGTTCCCTGAGAAACAGAGTCTGATATGGAGAGTATCATGCAGGGTGTTCATTACAGAGTGTTTTGGAACCAGTGGAAGCAGAATTGGACAGAGAGACAAACTGGGCTATGAGGCAGTCACATAGTTGCTCCAGAGCTAGGATGGTTCTTCAGTGTCCCAAGTTGAAGCGAAGAGCTGGGAATTTGTGCACCTACATTGACTATTTATTGAATGATTGCCCCTGTGGAAGAAGGTGTGACTGTCAGCAAGGTGATGTTCTTCCACTGAAGCAGGCCTAAAAGAAGGCTGACAGTGAAAGGCTCTGCTGGCAACACTCAAATACCTGGAAAACAAGTCTTGAAGAAAGCTATGGGCAGTGCTTTTTAGTGTCCCTAGACACCTTCCTTGACTGATTAACTCTTGGGAAGACGTCTGTTCTTCCACCCTGGTTGTCAGGTCATCCCACCAAGTCTTCTGGAATTTGAGCGATTCTTGAACACTGCCAACAGCCTTTGGCTGACAGGTTATCTGAGTTCTGTTCATTCATTCAAAGCACCATGGAGTCCATACAGTCTATAACTATACACATGTCTTGAAAACATCCATTTCACCAATGATTTCTCTTTTTTTATATCCCTTAACAAACACTTTGATGTATATTTCCATCATAATTCTGATATGTTAGTTTTCTAACTATGGAATATGAATTCCTTATTAGGATACTCCAAAATCAAACTATCTCTAAGGAGAAAATTTGTGTTTAACTCTATATCTATCTTTATATATGAAACACATTTTATGAGTTAGTTTTAGAGTGAATTTCCCCACAGTAATGTGGCTGGAGATCTACAGGCCTTCAGAAGCTAAACTGGGGAAGACTCTTCCTTGGCATCCTTGCTCCAAACGAGAGCCAACTGAAAGGAGTTCTCAGGACTTTGCTGAGTAGGGCTCTACCTTTACTAGTCTAGTTGAGCAGGGGACAGGTACCTATACCTTAGAAGGCTAACGCCACTAGGAACAGGTGGGGAAATGACCCAGGTGTCCGAAAGCCAAGTTTTCTCCTGGAGCTGACATAGTAGGCTTAGGTGGGTTGCTTAGGCTGGTGTCCACTCACGGTGGCTGCTGGGGCTCTTAATGAACGTGGCTAAGAAAACAGAGGAAGTTTGAAACTCAGTGGTTATAGAGGGTATTCTTAAGAGACCAGTGTTCATTTTATAAGAAGCATATCAGCACTTCTCATTATAGAGATTGGAAGTGCTGGGTCTTAGTGGCTTAATTGCTGGATGTGTGATTAGATCAGAATTTCCCAAAGGGATAATATGGATCAGTAAGGAGATAATGCCACAATTTCTCATCCAGCTAGGGAGGCATTTGAACAGTACTGGCACCAACTTTTAGTAGTGGTAGTTCAAAATTGTGGCCAGCAGGCAGATGCCAAATATCTGGCAATCCAGTCTCTTTCCGTTCTGAAAGCAAATGCCTATGGGAAGTTAGAGGCTGTGCTGAAGCCTAAATCCAAGAGCTTCAATTTTAGAAAAACTTTGGTTATGGTGAGTCAGACACTATAAATGAAATTCTTAAGCCAGGAGCACTGACTTCTCCCTCACAAATAGAATGTGTGTTTTCTCTATATTGCTCAACATTGTTTTAATTGAATTTCTGTAGACTTTTTGAGAGGTCTAGAGAAGCATATTAAGTTTAGTACTCATGAAATCTTATTAAAGAGTCATCAATTAATGATATAACTTGTAAAACTTAGAGACCTTATTAATCTCCCTCACCCTACACTGTAGTGATAAGGAAGAACTCAGGAAAATGATAAATGTGCACAGAGCCTTGTGCTCAGAATAGGAGCCTAAAATAGATTAATTCACTGCACCTAGTTATTAGTTCTCAGTACTGGATTTGATTGGTAGGTATTAACATATACATGGGGCTGAGGAGGGCAAACCTAGAGCTGCCTTTATGTGTCCTCTGTGGTTTTAAATTTTGAACATCCCCAAATATTTCTGGAGCACCTGCCAAATTCCAGCAGTTAATGATAAAGTAATTGG
This sequence comes from Rhinolophus ferrumequinum, assembly GCF_004115265.2. Taxonomy (NCBI): domain Eukaryota; kingdom Metazoa; phylum Chordata; class Mammalia; order Chiroptera; family Rhinolophidae; genus Rhinolophus; species Rhinolophus ferrumequinum. The sequence continues at coordinate 21,962,173 of NC_046297.1, read as the reverse complement.
GACTATTCATTATCTACAATTGTTGGTTTGGCACAAGAAGCACAAAGACTGAGGAGATTGGTCCACGGGGCTGGGTGGAGCAGGTATACAGTTGTCCCTAGATAAACACTGATTCTTTCAAACATCTATACTATGCATGGGATGTTAGTGCTACGCCACTGACTGACCACAAAAAATGCCACCATCACCCACATGTCCTTAGTTGTATTAATAACAGGAAATATATAATTCAATAGCAATTATAAAAGTTACCCAACTTTTAAACCACTGAGTTCACATGAAGGTTGTGACACTATAAGCACAGCAGTGCACACTCCTTGGCACTATCTCTGCTCAGCACAGTGGCCTTAGATCCTCTGGAGTAAGATGACCATGCAGGACACTCAGAGCATTGTCTTGAGTGCCAATCTCAAATTTAGCTTCCATGACTCTCTAGGTCCTCATTATCCACACAGATATCAGCTTTGAGGGCTCCTGTAGGAGCTGTTCTGAACTAGGATGAGAAAGGAGAGCGAAGAGAAATCGCATTCACACAGTCAGAATTGTGTGACTTTCAAATTAGAATTCCTGTCCTTTTGGGGGTCATTTCCTACTTGTTCCCAGATGTGTGAGGTCATGTATCAGCACAGAATGTTTTCTATTGCAAGTAACAGAATAGCTAACTAACATTGGTTTAAGTAATGAAGTCAGTTATTTCACATAACAAGAAATACAGAAGAAGATCAGAGCTGTCAGAGGTCTTGCTGTGATGTTAGTGTATCATTTAATAATTGGGAGATGCCTTTGCTGCTTCAGGCATCATATCTACGAGGGCAGGAGTTTGGAGGGTACAGGAAGAGGTAGCCACGTCTGTCCATTTTACTAGGAAAGCAAGGGCTTTCCCGGAAGCAGCCCAGCAGTTTATCCTTACATCCCTCTCATTTGCCATAGCTGGTTCACATAACTACCATTATCTGCAAGGGTAGCTGGAGAGAGAGAGAGGGCGGGAGGGAGGCGAAGGAGGGTGGGAGGGAGAGGGAGAGGGAGAAAGAGGGATGGAGAGAGAGAGAGAGAGAGAGAGAGAGAGGGAGGGAGGGAGGGAGGGAGGGAGGGAGGGAGGGAGGGAGGGAGGGAAGGAAGGAAGGAAGGAAGGAAGGAAGGAAGGAAGGAAGGAAGGAAGGAAGGAAGGAAGGAAGGAAGCCAAACAAAAATGGGTACATAGCTTTTTTCAACCCCTGAGGTAGAGGCAGACATGAGGTTTGGGAATGGGTATGGCTGACTTTGGTGCATTTTCAGGCAGTTGTCTTCATATCTGTACTCATTAGTGCCAAAGACACGGTGCTCTGAGAACATACAGAAGGGAAAATAAACCTAAACTAGGTGTCTGGGAAGGCATCCCAGAAGAAATGACATTTAACCAGCAAACCTGAGGGTAAATAGGGAAGAGTGGTAAAGAGTGTTTTGGGCTAATTAAGTGGCATTTTTGAAGACCAAAAAAGAAAGAATGTGTTGGCTCCAGGAACTGAAAGAAGTATTCTGCTGGAGAAAATCCTGAGAGCTGGAGAGAGTTTTTAGAAATGAGATGGGACGTCTAGAGGTAGGTTTGTGGAAGGCCTTTTAAGCCATTTTAAGGAATTTCAAATTATTAAATAAAAAATAGAGAATATTAGAAAGCAAGTTTAAGCCCTGAGAGAAAAATTTTACTGCCAAGCAGGGAAGCCTCAGAATAAGGTTTCAGGAAGCAAATGAGGCAGGTCTTTTCCAGCCAGAAGACCATGAACTGCTTGTCCCAGAGTAGGAGGGCAGTCTGGGAGTAATGCTGATTGGCTGGTGGCAGCTGGCATGCTGTTGGGTTAGCATTAGACTTGTGGGAGGTGTCTGCTTTGCATTTGGGGTGCCAGCGTTGGAAGCATGACATCCAGCTGCCTCGGGACAGGCCCAAACAGGAGCATGGTGCCCAGTGGGGGCTGCCCCTTGTGTCAGCATGTTGGGCTGGGTCAGGGCTCATAAGCATTTACCTTAAAGAAAGGTTCAGGGCCATACATTTCAGGTGATATGAGTTAGCCTGTGTGATTTTCACAAGGAATAAATATGGAATCAACAGAGAGTTTTAAATAGATTTGTTATTTTAGAACAGTTTTAGATTTACAGAAAAGTTGTGAGATTGTATAGAGTTCCCGTATCCTTCATGCCCAGTTTCCTCTATTACTAACAGCATGCCAGCTGCCACCAGCCAATGGCTCATGTGTCGTATGAGTAATTAATGACCAATATTGACACATTATTAACAATAGTCCACACTTTATTCAGATGTCCTTAGTTTTTAACCTGATCCTTTTTTCTGTTCAGGATCGCATTCATGATACATTACATTTAGTCATCATGTCTCCTTAGGCTCCTCTTGCCTTTGGCAGTTTCTAAGACTTTTCTTGTTTTTGATGACTTTGACAGTTTTGAGGAGTACTGGTCAAGTATTTCCTAGAATGTCCCTCATTTGGGATTTGTCTGATGTTTTCTCATGATTAGACTGGGATTATGGATTTTTAAAATTAGTTTCAGGTGTACAAAACAATGTAATAGACATTTACACCCCTCAAAAATTGATATTCCCCCCAATCTTTTACCCTTCTGACATCATATATAGTTGCTACAATTGCATTGACACTATTCCCTATGCTGTATGCCATAAGGAATTATGGATTTTTGGAAGGAAGACTAGAAAGGTAAAGTGCCATTTTCCTCATACCATATCAAGGGTGCACAGTATCAACATGACTTATCTCTGCTGACGTTGACCTTGATGTCCTGGCTAAGGTAGTATTTGTCAGGTTTTTCTACTATAAAGTCACTATTTTTGCCCCCCCTTCCATACTTTACCCTTTGGAAAGAAGTCACTACCGGTATGTGCAGCCCACACTTAAGAGGCAGAGAATTATGTGGTTTCTTATACTCATAAAATATTTGAATCCTTCTGCACAAGAGGTGTGCCTATTCTCCCCCATTTATTTATTTGTCCAATCACTTATTTATATCAGTATGCACTCATGAATATTTTATTTATACTTTGGGTTATAATCCAATACTACTTTATCTTGTTGCTCAAATTGTTCCGGCTTTGGTCTTTGGGAACACTTTCAAATGGCTACTGTGTCCGTTTAACATCATTATAGATTTTTTTTTTAATTTCTATTACTGAGGACTTCCTAACTTTCTGAGACTAAAATATACCTAGGGTTAATTTTATATTATTTCCTAGTCCAATCAGCCATTTATCCATTGCTTTTTATTTTCTAAATTTATTTTGTGTCTTTTTAACTTTAAGATATTCAAAAATAAATGTACAGCTCAATGAATTATTATAAGGAACACACCCTTCCAGTGTTGTGCTAGAGCTGGCTCACACAGTCTTCTAAAGATCTGTTTGTTCCATTTATTCCCAGCTTCACATACAATAACATCATGTTGGTAGCTTGAAACTGGCCATGGTGGTAGTATTTATATGATGGAAATCAGAAAATGGTACAAGTTAGGACTTTCTTTTCCCCCTGGAGCGCCAGTTGCCAAATACCAGGAAAGCACTGCTTGTAACCACCACCAAAGTTAAGAAATAAAACCACAAGCTAATAAATAAAACTTTGCCAGTCACCCCAATAACACCTCCATGTACACCATCACAGCCCTCTCTCATCAAAAGTAACCCCTACCCTGACTTTTATAGTAAATGGATTTTATCACCCATGTGTCCATCCCTAGACACTATGGTTATTATCATACATTATTTTTCACCTGATGTGTATTTTAAGTCCTTTAATCTATAGACTCCCTCTTCATCCTTTTTAAAAAACAAACAAACAAAGACAACAACAATTTATCTATTGAAGCATGGGCCATTTTATCTGTAGACTTTCCTCAGTCTGGATTTTACTGACTGCATACTCATAGTATAGTTCAACATGTTTCTTCATGCTTTATTATTTACCATATCAAACTGACATTCATAGAATATTCTACCTAACAACAGTAGCATACACATTCTCTTCATGTGTCCCTGGAATATATCGATAAAACCACAACCATAAAACAAACTTCAACAAATGTAAAAATTGAAACCAAAAAGAGTGTGTTCTCTGATCATAATAGAATTAAACTAGAAAAGAATAACAGAAAGATAACAGCTAAATCTCCAAACACTTGGCAACCAAATAACACACTTCAAAATAATCCACATGTCAAAGAGGAAATCTCAAAGGAAGTTAAAAAAAAATTGAATTTATGTGGATACAGCATATCAAAATTTATGGGACATAGCTAAAGCAGCGCTAAAAAGGAAATCTGTAACATTAAATGCTCACAATAGGAAAGAAGTAAATCTGAGATCAATAGTCTACATTTCCACCTCAAGAACTTAGAAGAAGAAGAGCAAAATAAACCAAAAAGAAGCTTAAGGAATGGAATAATAGAGATCAGGAAACAATGTAATTGTAACAGAAAAGCAGTGGAGAAATATGAATGGAACAAAAATCTAGCTCTTTAAAAAGATCAACAAAATTGACAAACCTCTAGCAAGACTGCATATAAAACAAGAAGACACAAACTACACATATCAAGACTGAAATAGGGAATGTTGTAAACATAATAAAAAAACAGATACTACAAACAACTGTCTATGTATAAATTTGGCAAATTAGATGAAATAGACCAATTCTTCAAAAAGAAGAAACTACCATAATTCACCCAATATGAAATGCATAATTTGAATTGTTCTATAATTATTAAGGAAATTGAATTCTTATTTTCAAAACTCTCCCAAAAGAAATCTTGAGATCTAGGTGGCTTCACTGAAGAATTCTCCCAAAGATTTAAAGAAAAAGTAGCACGAATTCTACATAACCTATTCCAGAAAATAGAAGAGGAGGGAATATTTTCCAGTTCATTTTATGAAGCTAGTGTTACTTTGATACCAAAACCAAAGATAGTATAAAAAAGCAAAATATAGACCAATATTCCTCATGAACATTGATAGAAAAATCATTAACAAAATATTAACAAATAGAATTCAGTAACATTAAAAAAAACTACACCATGACCAAGTGATGTTTATTTAAAGAATGCAAGGCTAGTTCAACATTTTACAATCAATGTAATCCATCATATGAACAAGCTGAATGACAAGTCACATCAGCATATAAATTGATGCCAAAAAATAAAAACATTTGAAAAATTCAATGCTCATCCATGATACAACTTTACAAACTAAGAATAGAGATGAACTGATTTCCAGTCAATATGGTGGAATAGGTAAATGCTGTGCTTACATCCTCTCATAACCACATCAAAATTACAACTAAACTACAGAAAAACCATTGAGAATCAGCTGAAGTCTAGCTGAACTAAAGTCCTACAACCAAAGATATATGGAAGAAGCCACTTCAAACAGAATTCAGCAATATTAAAAAGATCATACACCATGATTAAGTGGGATTCATTCCTGGTATGCAAGGGTGGTTCAACATCCGCAAATCAATTAATGTGATACACCACATTAACAAAATGAAAAATACAAATCATATGATCATATCAATAGATGCAGAAAAAGCATTTGACAAAATCCAGCAGCCATTTATTATTAAAAAAAAAAGTGGGAATAGAGGGACCATATCTCAATATAATAAAGGCCATCTATGATAAACCCACAGCTAACATCATACTCAATGGGGAAAAGCTAAAACCATTCCCCTTAAGATCAGGAACAAGGCAAAGTTGCCCACTTTCATCACTTCTATTCCACATAGTGCTGGAAGTTCTAGCCACAGCAATCAGACAAGAAAAAGAAATAAAAGACATCCAAATTGGTAAGGAGGAAGTAAAATTGTCATAATATGCAGATGACATGATACTATATAGAGAGAACCCTAAAGACTCCACCAAAAAACTATTAGAACTGATAAGTGAATTTAGTAAAGTAGCAGGATACAAAATTAATATTCAGAAATCAGTTGCATTTGTATATACCGATAATAAAATATCAGAAGGAGAAATTAAGAAAACAATCTGATTTACAATTGCTTCAAAGACTATAAAATACCTGGGAATACATTTAACCAAAGAAATAAAAGATCTGTACTCAGAAAATTATAAGACACTGAAGAGAGAAATTAAAGAAGATAGATGGAAATACATATCATGCTCATGGATAGGAAGAATTAATATAGTTAAAATGTCCATACTGCCTAAGGCAGATTCAACGCAATTCCTATCAAACTACTAATGACATTTTTTCACAGAAATAGAACATATAATCTTAAATTTATATGGAACCATCAAAGACCCTGGATAACCTTGGCAATCTTGAGAAATAAGAACAAAGTGGGAGGTATAACGATACCTGACATCAAATTGTACTACAAGGCTACAGTAATCAAAACAGCGTGGTACTGGCATAAAAACAGACACATAGATCAATGGGACAGAATAGAGAGCCCAGAAATAAATCCATGCCTATATGGTCATTTAATCTACAGCTATGGAAGCAAGAATTTACGGTGGGGTAAAGACAGTCTATTGAATAAATGGTGCTGGGAAACCTGGACAGACACATGCAAAAAATGAAGCTGGACCACCTCCTTACACCATATACAAGAGTAAATTCAAAATGGCTTAAAGACTTAAATGTAAGATCTGAAACCATAAAATTCCTAGAAGAAAATATAGGAAGAAACTTTACAGACATTACCTGGAGTAAGATTTTTACTGATATATCCCCTCGGGCAAGGGAAGTAAGAGAAAAAATAAACATGTGGGATTACATCAAACTAAAAAGTTTTTTACACAGCAAAGGAAACCATCAATAAAACAAAAAGGGATCCTACCAAATGGGAAAAGATTTTGCCAATGATATATCCGATAATATATCCCAAATTTATAAAAACCTTACTCAACTCCAAAAAAACAAACAACCCAATTAAAAAACAGGCAGAGGACATGAAGAGACATTTTTCTAAGAAGGACATACAGATGGCAAACAGACATATGAAAAAATGCTCAACCTCACTAACCATTAGAGAAATGCAAATAAAAACTACAATGAGATACCACCTCACCCCAGTCAAAATGGCTATCATCAATAAATCAGCAAACAACAAATGCTGGTGAGGATGTGGAGAGAAGGGAACCCTTGCGTACTGTTGGTGGGATTGCACATTGGTGCAGTCACTATGGAAAACAGTATGGAGGTATCTCAAAAATCTGATAATGGAACTACCTTCTGATCCAGCAATTCCACTCCTAGGTATCTATCTGGAGAAATCCAAAACTCTAATTGAAAAAAATTTATGCACTCCTATATTTATTGCAGCACTATACACAATAGCCAAGACATGGAAACAACCATAATGCCCATTGGTAGATGACTGGATTAAGAAACTGTGGTACATTTATACAATGGAGTACTACGCAGCCATAAAGAAAAAAGAAATCTTACCACTTGCAACAACATGGATGGACCTAAGAACATTATGTTAAGTGAAATAAGTCAGACAGAGAAAGACAAATACCATATGATCTCACTTATATGTGGAATCTAAAGAAAAGAATAAATGAATGAACCGATCAGAAACAGTCTCAGACATAGAGGAAAAACTGAGGGTTGCTAGATGGGGGTGGGGGTGAGGATAAGAGGGAAGGTGAGGCGATTAGAAAGCACAATCCGTAATCACAAGATTACCACGGAGATACGAAAGTCAATTTGGGGAATGTAGTCAATAATGTTGTAAAGATTTTGTAGGGTATCTGATATATATATACACAGTTACAAGAAGTGGAATACAGCATTAGGAATAGAGGCAGTGGGAATGTAATGGCTGTATGCAATGTCAGAGGGGTAGTAGATGGGGGAGGGGGGTTATCACTGTGTGAGGGATATAAATGATAAATGTTTAACTATTAAAAAAAAATAAAGCCTACACCTTTGAAAGCCTTAAAAAAGAAGAAGAAGAAGCCACCTCGAGATTGATAGGAGGGGCAGAGATGTACAATCGACTGGTCCCTCTCCCACATGTGGCCATTAAAAATTGGGAGGGATATCTCAGCTGTTGAAGTCCCCTCTGAAGAGCAAGGGGTCCCAGCCCCGCACCAGGCTTCCAGCCCAGTGTTCCAGTGCTGGAGAAAGAAGTACCCATAACTTCTGGCTATGAAAACCTGCGGAGATTATGGCTGGGTGAGAGGGAGGGCGGCTGCAGTTTCAGCTGTACCTCTTAAAGGGCCTGTGCACGGACTTACTAGTGGACTCACTTGTTCTGAGCGCCGACACTGGGGCAGCAGCTCGAGAGGCACCAAGGACATAGGAGTTGTGTGGCTGCAGGGTGAGGGCTGGAGGAGCAGCTTTCTCCCAGACAGAAATGCTGATAGAAACCACTGTTTCTATGTTGAGTTCTGCCCCCCTGCCCTCATGCAGACACAGAAAGCCACGATATCTGTCTCCATCAACCCAGCTAACAAGGTTCATTTGCCGCGCCCTGGTGATTCCTCCACTCAACTTGAGGGCACACCCAAGACACTTCCAGTGACTTTTCCATACAAATAGCCTGTCTTGACTCATGCTGTGGTCTTTCCTAAAATTTCTCAAAGGTTCACAAAACCTAAACATCTGGCTTTGGCATGTCCTGTACCTCTTGCTGAGCAACTGTAAGCCCAGCATTAGCAGCAGCCGGCCTCAGTTTGCAGCTTGATCTCTCGAGGCACCTCCAAGCCCAGTGTGAGTGATGGCCATCTGCAGATTGAAGCCACAGACTTCAGCTGAACTTTGCGTGCAGGAGGCCCCAGGGTTAGCATGCCCCATGGCTAGCTTCAGACCAAGCCCAAGCAAAATGTAATCTCCAGGTGGGTGGGGACTGTATTTTGTTCACTGCTTTTCACCCTGGCCAAAATTGTGCTTGACAGGTGGTAAGCACTCTGTCATAGTTACAGGATGAATGAATACATGATCTTGCAAGTTTAGATGTAACTCAGCTCCAAGTGTTATCCATGGGTGTGCTGGTCTTTTTTCAAATAGGAGAATTTTAATCATTTTTCCATTCTTTTGTATGGCATTTGATTTAGTCTAATTTTCTACTCCTTGAATCTTGGTAATTAATTCTTTGTTAGGGAACCATTTCTTCTAAATTTTAATAATAATTTCAACAGATTTAGATGTAGTAGTCTCTTATAATGTTTTTACTTTCATTATTTCTTTTTTTCTTTAGCAAGGACCAGCAAGGGTTTATATACTTTACTGATTTTGTTGTTGTTGTAAAGCATTAATTTTGCATTTATTTTTTTCTAATTTTTACCTCACTTAATCTACCTTTAACTTATGTTATCTATGTATTTTCTTCTAATTTATTTTATTCTTTCCCTCCCTCTTTAATTTCTTAAGTTGATGTATTAGCTAGGATGCAGGCTAAATTGCTGTAGCAAGGGGGATCCCAAAACTTCTTTGTTGTTTCTCTTTCTTGGAACAGTCCTGGGTGGGTATGTGTCTGTTCCATACAGTCATTCAGGAACACAAGCAAGTGGGAGAACTCCCATTCTCTAGGTTGGGGTAAGCATACTATAACATGAGGGACAATCCTGCCTGTTGCCTGCTTTTGTAAAGAAAGTTTTATTACAATGCAAACATACTAGTTTATTTACATCTGCCAATGGGTACTTTTGAGCTACAGTGGCAGAATTGAGAAGCTATGGTACAGAACAGATTGCTCATAAAACCTAAAGTATATTCTCTCTGGACTTCTTCAGAAAAAGTTGTTGACACTGCTCTAAGGCAATGTCCTGTGTGCATAATCAAAAATGGGTCGCCATGGTGCCCTCATTCCAGCTGATGGAGAGGGGAAAGAAAATGTGGAGAAGGCATGCCCACTGTGCCCAGATGTGGCACATAGCACTTCCATACATACCGTGTTTCTCCGAAAATAAGACCTAACCGGAAAATAAGCCCTAGCATGCTTTTTCAGGATGATATCCCCTGAACATAAGTCCTAATGAGTCTCTTGGAGAAAGAATTAATATAAGACCCAGTCTTATTCTGGGGAAAACACGGTATTTTCTCGGTGAGATCTTAGTCAAATGGCCATAACTAACTTCAAGGGAACCTGGGGAATGTCTTGTAAGTGGGCACCAGCCAGATATGTCATGTGCCCAGCTACTATTCTTTTACTATGGTAAAGGGAGAGAATTGATTTTGGAGGACAGTTATCAGTACCCCCACAGACAAACATGAAGTTACTTTATTTTCTGTCTTTCTCCTTCAGTAATGAAAAAAATTTCAAGTGATAAATTTTTTTCTAGTACAACTTAAAATTTGACTCAGAGGTTTTGATATGACATTTTCCTTTTCATGGCCTTTTTTAGATAGTTTGCAGTTTCAACTTGGATTTCTTCATTAGTCTAAGGACTATTTACGATGATGTCTCTTAGTTTTCAAGTAGTTACATATTTTGTAAAGTCATGTTTTTACTATTTATTTCTAATTTTATCAAGAGAATGTGGCCCTAAAATTTATATTTTAAAAAATGTTTACATTTTATTTGTGACCAAATGCACAAAAGGTTTTGTAATATCCAGACATACTTATGTGTATGTATACATTCCTTTTTCAAATGACAGTTTTATTTAATATAATTAATCAAGTTTAATTATATTATTTGATTTTGTGTCCTTTCTTATTTTTGTCTTTTATATCTAATTCTGAAAGAAATATTAAATTCTTCCATTCTAACAGCATTTATAGAATTAAATTCTTGCATTTCTAATAGTTTCCATTTATATATTTAGCAGCCATTCTTTTTTGTGCAACAAGTTATTAACTATTATATTTTAAAAATTGCACATTTAATATTACTTTGTGTCCTTTTCCTTTTTGAATGTTTTAATCTTAAATCTATGTGTTCTGATATTAATAATGCCAATTATCATGTTTTTTTTCTTCTTTTTTTTACTATTTCTCATTCTTTTTTCCCCTAAGTCTTACTTCTCTAATCTGTAAAATGAAAATAACAAAAACATGCCTTGACTTTTGTGAGAATAAAAGAAAATAATGGCTGAGGGAGTGTTTGTAAACCATAAAGAACTACACATCTGAGTCGTATTATTCCTTCTGCTACTGGGCCTACTAATTTAAGTTGTTGCTGTATGATTTTGATTGTATATTACTGGGAGGACCAGATATACCCTACTTATATCTATCTATCTATCTATCTATCTATCTATCTATCTATCTATCATCTATCTATCTATCTATTAATCTTTCTATTTACCCATCTTGATTAATCATTCTAACCAATCTAATCATTAGCTAATAGACTGTTTCTACTGTTCCAACATATACACATAACTGTGCCAATTTTCATTGCCAATACCAGGGAGAATATTTATAACATTACTATTGTGGAATCCATACATTATTGGATAACAATATGTTCATTTTATTTTTATTTTCCTACCATTTTGTTGTCTAAAAATGAATACAGTTTCAAGAAAACCAGCTACTTTGAAACATCAAATAACAAATACTCAAGTTAAAGGCAGGAAGCCAGAATTTTAAAATTGTTCTTAAATCACAATAAAGTTATAATTTCAAGCAGTCACATGACAAAACACCTCTGAGCGCATGGTCTACTGGTCCCCAGGCAGTTGAGAAAAGGAAAAATTATAGACTCAAAAAGTTTGTCCTTTCTTTCTTTGCCATGTTTCTATCTTGTCAACAGCCACTTCTTTCTACATCATCAATCTAAGTCCTTCTTAGTTTCTTTACATCCTTTTGGATATTAAAAAAGGAAAATGCATTTATTTCTAATCTTTATCCCCTGGGTTTAAGTGTGTTTCTTGTAAACAACGTGTATCAGTTTTTAAAATTCCATTGTGACAGTATGTTTTCTTATAGGAGAATGTAACCCATTTTTTAGTACATCTCCATTCACAACTGATATTCTAGCTTTGTTTATGTTTGGTACACATTTACTTGGGGTTTGCTTTTATCTAATTTCCTCATTTTTTGCAGGTTTTATGAACCTATGATTACTTTTTTCACTTATTAATTTGAAACTTCTGCTTCACTTTTCATTTAACAGATTCATTTAGCCTATCCTTTCCCAATGCTCATAATCAAACTCATACATCACCACTATTATATGAAAAGGAGCTCTAGCTGTTTCTCTTATGTTTTAATAGAAAATATATTCTTTTTAAAAAAGAGTCTTTTGTTTAGGGACTCACACAACTCACATTTAATGTAATAACTGGATAACATTTAATTTTTTCCAACTTATTTTAATTTTTACTATTTATCTGACTTTCTTTTTCTTTTTTCCTTTCCTTACTCCTACTGACCTGGTCAACTTTCTCTTTATTCCCCTTTTTCCCTCATTAATTTCAGAGTTCTACTGTTCTTTTCAGTGATCCTAGCTGTTACTATCCTAATCTTGAAGTCATAATTAAACATTGTTTCCCCAATTACATTAGAGTAAAACAATAAATATGTTCCCCTCCCCTAGAAAACTTTCCTCACCTCCTGCCACCAACAAAACATGTAGCATGCTTTCCAGTGCCTCCACCTGCATTACTCCCAAGCCTTGCTGAAACAGTTTAAAACTTAGTTACAGGCCAAAATTATTCTTTTTCAAGAACACTTAATAAACTTATATTTCAAGTTCCAAGTTCCATTCTCATCATCTATTAATACGGAGTAATAAAAGGATACACTGTTCACCTCTCTTTGCTCTCTTTTCTTCTGCTCCAGTTTCAATGTAAGCGAGTGAGAGGACTTCTTCAAGTGTTTTCCTCAGATAGATTACACAGGTCTTTTGTTTTCTGAATTCTTTCATGTCAGAACAAGGCTGAAGAATGTGTCAAGCTAGTGAGGGAAGTGCAAGGATCTTCAGAAAGTGATTTACTGGCTGTTCTTTCTAAGCGAGGAATTCAAGTATAAGATGCTATAGTTGAAATGGGCTCCGTAATCTCAATGGTGGTAAGTGGTCAAGGTCAGATGGTGGCACTTCAAGTGGTGCATTTAACAATAGATGGCAGGGTGGAGATGTAATCGGAAATATTTATTCCATAGATATCTTGGACTGGGTTCATTATTCATGCAGTTCTTAACTATGAACTAGATGAGCCACATAAGGCCTTTATTTAATTTCTATAACAAGTGTCGTGGTGCAGTGAACAACTGCCTGACTAGAACCAGAGTTGTAAACAATCTGATTCCCAGGCCCAACAACACTTGAAGAAAGAGGAAGGAACTGTCAGTCAATATGGTACAGCCATGTCCTGCTCTGATGCACTCTCTCTGTCCTAAACATGTAACAATGATAGGTAACACATAAAATAGGAAAAAAGATACGGTCTGACTCAAAACCAAAACAAAGATCTCTGGAAACCACAGACAGTACAGAAGTGTACAGTGGTGAGTGGGACTGAAGCCACATGTTATTTGGGTTTTGGATTTAGAGCTGGCTGTGGCTGCAAGCCACTTAGATTTTAGATAAACGGAGACTAAACTTAAAGCGTTATATTTAGATGGGGGAGTAAAAATCAGGCTCCTGCTTGAAGTCAGGAGCTAGAGGGGAGATACCACCTTCTCTGTAAAGGCTACAGCTGTCCACCATCTAGGCACATGGATTTTTGGAAGTGAGCACCTAGTGGAATGGGAGAACAAATCACGTTTGGAACCAGGAACTGAATTAAGTTCAAGGAATGAACCTGTGATATTGCCAAGGAATCACCATGTAACAGGAGCCCAATAAGACATTATAAGAACTGTTCTGGGTCAGGAACCATAGGGAAGGGGGACTTGGATGGAGATAACTGCAAAGCTGATAGTGAGAGGCAAAAAACAAGGGAGAAGTAGAGAAAAACAAACAAACTTCCAATATCTCATTCAAAATGAGACTGTTAATCAAAATTACAAAACAAAGGAATAAATCTAATACTAAGAAAAAAGAAATGAAACTATTTTTATAGAAAAGTCTAACAAAGACTTTAAATGTATTTGATGATCAAATAGTTCATTGTTCTGATTATTTATTGCATTCCAAAATGTAGTAGCTTAAAACAAGAGCAGCAACACGTATTTGTTTTCCTCATAAACACTGTAGTTGGACAGGGCTCAAACACTCAGTCTCTCATGCTCTCTCCCTAATATCTAGAATAGGGCAAAGATGTTCTCAATTGCCACTTCTATTCCACATCATGCTGGAAGTCCTAGCTCATGTGGTAAGGCAAGAAAAAGAAATAAAAGGTGTACAGACTGGAAAGCAAGAAATACTAATAAAACTGTCTTTAGTCATATGTGATATAATTGTCTATATAGAAAATCCTCAAAAGTCTACATGCACAAAAAACCTCCTACAATTAATAAGTGAGTTTAGCAAGTCACAGAATACCTAGTTAATATACAAAAGGCAACTATATTCTTATACACCACCAATTATCAATTGTAATTTGAAATTTAAAAAATACCATTTGCAATAATACCAAAAAAAGTACTGACAAAATATGTCTGACAAAATATGCACAAGGTTGGTATGCAGAAAACACTAATAAAATAAATCAAAGACTGGGATGATTAGAGGGATACATCCTGTTCATGGATTAGAAGACTCAATATTTGAAAGATATCAATTTTTCCCAATTTGATTTATATATTCAACAGAATCTTAATCAAAATCCAAGCAAACTTTTTACTAGATACCAACAAGCTGATTCTAAAATGTATACAAGCTATATAATGTACGCAAAAACAAAAGGAATAGTGAAGACAAGTCTGAAAGAGAAAAATATACTCGGAAGACTCACATTCCCTGATTTCAAGATGACTACAGTAATTATGACAGCGTGATGCTGGTGAAAAGACAGACAACAAATCAACAGAACAGAATAGAGAGACCAGAAATAAGTGATGCTGGAACAACTGGAGGTTCATATGCAAAATAAAACAAAATAAAACAGAAGGATATCAACACATACCTCACACCATATACAAAAATTAAATTAAAATGGACCACAGACCTGCATGTAAAACATCACACTATACAACTTCTGGAAGAAATCTAGGAGAAAAACTGTATGACCTTAGGTTTGATGAGTTTTTAGCTATAACCCCAAAAGAAAAAATATATACTAAATTGGACTTTACAAAAATTAAAAACTTTTACTCTTTGAAAGACACTGTTAAAGTAAGTCATTCATGAGGCTTATTGTGTTGGTCATTCTACAATACATACAGCTATCAAATCATTATGTTGTACACTTGAAACTAACATAATGTTATGTTAATTATAATTCAATAAAAAAACAGAAAAAAGAAATGGAACTAAAAAAACCCTAAAATAATTATACACAGTAAAAACCCTATGTTTACAATAAAAAAATAATTAAGACAAATCAGAGACTGGGAGTAAATATATGCAAATCACATAGCTGATAACGGATTCATACCTAGAATATATAAAGAGCCCTTAAAATTCAACAATATAAAAATGAAAAGTCCAATTTAAAAAATAGGCAAAGAATCTGAACAGACATTTACTTAAAATGATACATAGTTGGCACATAAGCATATGAAAAGACTCTCAACATCATTGTCAGTGGGAAATGCAAATTAAGACAACAATGAGATACCAGCTAAAATCCAAAAATCCTACAAAATCGAAACATTGGGAGGATGTGGGGTCACAGGAACTCTTGTTCATTAATCATGGAAATAAAAACTATGGTACATCCATTTTTTAAGGACAGTGAAAGTTTATTATAAAGTTATTCTTAGACTTATACAATCTAGTAATTGTACAGAATCTTTGCTATCTAGACAAATTACACAGAAAAAAAAAATAAACCGTTCATAATGCAGGCAAAGGTTATAAACAGTAAATGAAGGAAACACACCCATAAAATTGTGGAAACTTTCCTAAGATGTAACAGATTTCATAGCTAACAGATTTGAGAGCTTTTTCAGGTGCAGATATTATAAACCAAGGTAAATAAAATTCACTTTCCACATTTATTATGCTCCCAAGGGTAACAAAAACTCACATAAAACTCTGCAGTCTTACCCAGATGCAGGGTTTGTAGGGGAAAATAGCAGCTGGAACGTGTAGGGGGAGAATCCCAGAAATGAGACAGACAAAGAGCAGGTGTCAAATTCTGTATAACCTTTGCCCAAATTTCTAGCTCCCGAAATACTCGTGTGTCGGCAGACTACAAGCAGCCAGATTCTGGCTCGAAGGACGTCTGTATTACCTGCAGCCATCCATAGTGAAGACAAGACTCAAATGGACAAACAGACCCACTAGTCTTTAGCGAAACATAAAAACATCACAAAATTACTAAAATACAAAGAGACAGGAACACGTAAGCCATAGACAAGATAAAAGGTGATTGATAGACACTGAACCTGTGAAGGAACAGTTGCTAGAATTAGCAGAAAAGCATTTGAAAACGATACTCAAAGACATAAAATATGCTCATTGAACAAATAAATAGGAAATCTCAGGCACATCGAAATTAACAAGGCACATTGAAATAACAATAGGCACATCGAAATTAACAAGGTGAAGAAATGGAATTAATAACTCTATCAGACTCACAAACATCAGGTAAACAAAAAAGATAAACATCCCTTAAAGTAATAAATATAGAGATAGAGTTAGAAGGAATAAAATCAAATAACTAAAATCAAATATATAGTCTAAATATGAATGAACTGAATCAACTCATTAAAAGACAAAGATGGTTAGAGCTGGTGAAAAATTAAAAGCCAACTGTAAGCTAACACACACACATACACACCAAGCAAAGAAAGGTTGACAACATCACAAATGGACCGTATAGTTTTTGATGTCAACTTGGTCAGGCTAGATAGAGTAAGAGGATGGAAGAGAGGGCTGCCCACTTAAAGCAGCTTAGGTGTAGATAAAAGGCATCCTAAGAGAACAGCAACATGCAAATCCTCTGGCAACAAATGGGAAAATCTACAGGAAATGGATGATTTCCTTGTAAGTCCAACTACCGAACTGATCCAAGAATGACTGGAGCATTTGAAGTGAGCAACTGCCCAAGTGAAGATGGAAAGCTCAGTAGAAACTGACCAGAGGCGAGGGCGCCTCAAGCAGCGCCCACTCCCTAGAGAGCAGCATTGAATTTCTGTTACGCTATTCTACAGTGTGGAAAAGATAGCCCCTATTCTTCGAAGCCAGAATAACTAGAATTCCAAAAGCTAATAAATTCAGTAAAAAGGAAAATATGTACGAATCTCACATATTAATATGGAGTCAAAAGCTTAACAAAACATTAGCAAATAGAATCAGGTAATGTATGAATGACTAAGCAGGCGTTGATTAATCAAGGAATTCATCAAAGGTATTTCAATATAAGATGAAAAGGTATCAATAAACTTAAGGAGAAAACACATGTGGATATATCAACAGACGCTGAAAGGCATTTCCTAGAATTCAGTGAACTCGTTAATTCTTAAAGAGAAGAAAGACGACCGGCTGTTCTGCCTGCAGGAAGTTTCCGACACAGGAGGGGGCTGATCCGGGGGCCACATCAATGTTGCTCCCTAGTTCGGTTAAGTCCACCCACCCGGCCCTGCGGACCTTGCCCCCCCGCGCTGTCCCAAAGCTGCCCGCAGCCAGGTGTAGCCCATTTGTGCATGGGCAGGGAAGAGGCGCCACGGAAGTCTAGGAAAGTGGGTATAGGCTGTCGTAAGGGCCGAGGAGGAGGGAGGCGTGTGCTCCCTACTCCGGTAGATGAGGCGGCCACGCGCTGGAAGCCTGGTACCAGGCGCAGAGGGGATGCCTGGACGCTCTGGGACCCAGTTCCCTGTCTGCACTTCTGAAATGCGCGTAGCGCTCCTCTCTAAGTCTAAGGATCTACTACAGGCTCGTGAGATGGGGGAAGAGGGGTTTGGAGAGCCGAGAGACTGCTCTGCACTACCCACTGGCCACGCCCATGGCCCCCCCGCAATCCCGGACGTCGTGGGGCGCCGCAGCCCAACAGCGGCAGCAAGGTGGGTCTGGGCCTGACCACTTCTGAGCGGTTGGGCATCGTGGACTGCCTAGTTCCGGCTCTCCGCGCTGCTGTATCCCGTTATTTCCGTGCGCAGTGTTTACAGAATGTAAGGTTCTTCAGGAACAGATTAGTTTATAGGAGAAAAGTCTGGAGTTCCCCTGGGCTATCAGCAAATATCTTAAATATCAAAAAGCTAAAGTTATTGCAGTTAACACCAAGAATGCGAAAGCATTGCCTATCACCATTATTATTTAATTTTTCTTGGAGATTTAAGTGAATCTAAGAACATGAAATGACTGGCATAGACATAAGAAAATAAAGTACAGTGGTACTTCGGTTTTCAAACGTCTCTGTTGACGAACATTTTGGTTTACGAACTCCGTGAATTTTATGGATCTATGGTATGATTAGATAGTAAAATTTATGCTAAATTTGCAGTTTTAGGTGTTGATTTTAAAGGTCTGGAGTGAATTAATCCATTTTGCATTACTTTCTATGGGGAAACCGTGCCTCGGTTTTCGAACCTTTCAGAACTCCAACGGTCTTCTGGATCGGATTACGTTTGAAAACCGGGGTACCACTGTAGGTTTTTTTTCCTGATGATGTGAATATGTACTTTACTAAGCCCTAGAGAACAGAGGAAACAATTAGAATAATTGTGCAAATTTAGTTAAGTGGGAAATAAATGTTAAATCAACCGCTTTCTTATGTCTCTAGATGTGAAACGGAAGACATTTAAAATCACATAGGAAAAATTTTAACAAGAAAGACTGAGGGCCAATTATCAAGAATCTGTAATATTAAAAGACATTAAACAAAATTTTAAAAAATGGAAAGGCCTCCCATGTTCTTGGATGCAATGATTTATCTATACTATATCTCTTCTCTCAAAATGAATATTTAGATATAATGCAATTTCCAATTAGAATCGAATTAGATAAAAATAGGGTTCTTTTTCATAATTGAATGAAATACACTTAAAGTTATGTTGCATCCTACATGTGTTGTTATCCTACATATGTTGTTATCCTACAAATGCCTAGGAGAATAGCTAAGAAAACCATGGAAAAGAACAGTGGAGGAGAGATTTGCCGTGTTTGTTATCAGAACCCACCCTAAAGTCACCTTAACCAAACCAATATAGTATTTGTGTACTAATGATAAATAGATCAGTGGAACAGAGAATCTAGAATTAGATCCCAGTTTACATGAGAAGTCAATATATGACAAGTGTGGAAGTTCAATGAAGATAGAGTAGTCTACCATGTGATGCCAGCACAACTATACACTCCTCTGGAAGAAATTAAAATTTTATCAGCATCTTACACCTGATGTAAAATTACATAGATTGAAGTTTAAATATAAAAATTAAAACAATAAAAATCTAAGAAAATCTGGGAAGTAAGGGTGATATAATCTTCAACCCAGTAATTCTATTCCTGAGACTCTATCCCATATAATAAAGCCTGGAAATATAGAGCCATAGAAGAAAATTTATTCATATATGACTGTATCAAAATTTAAAACTTTAAAAATGGTATCTATATCTTTTGATATCAAGGGCATGCAAAAATGATATTGCTGGAAAAAGCTTATATTGCAGATGACAAATGATTAATTTCTCTATTATGCAAAGAAAATGTACAGATTGACCAAAAACAAACATCTAGTGAAAATGAGCAAAGGTATAGACATAGGCAAGCCACAGAAGAGAAAATGCAATTGGCCACCAAATGAATGAAAAGATGTTCAAGTTTACTAGTAAGTCAGGGAAATGCAAATTAAAGTCACAATTTAAATATCTCTTCACTCCTATCAGACAGGCAAAACTGAAAAGAAATGTAATGCCTGGTTTGGGGAGGTAGGGTATAATGTTTTTACACTGTTTTTACACTGTTTTTACACTGTTGTAGGAATGTGAAGTGTTACAGAAACTGAACACTATAACATTCTTGGAAAGCAATCTGGCAACATTCCTTAAAATTACAATTTCAAATACTCTTCAACCCAGGGATTCTACTTCTGAGAATCTGTCCCACAGATCAATTAATAAGGATCTGTGATGGTGGAAGCTTCCTAAAGCATTGTTCATTGTGGATAAGATCCAGAAACAAAAAGATTGCCCATCACTAGCATTCTTATTAAATATTTAAGCGAATTCATTTAAATATGTTTGTAACCAATGATTAATGTTAATGGATTAGATATAATTAATAAGTTTTGATGAGTGTAATGTTTGGAAATTTTTGCTTAATTCACTGTATGAATTATGTATTTAGCTGAGAGCTTGCACCAATAGTAATAAGCATCCCTTTTATACTCCCTAACTTTCTTGGATATTTCAATATCCTAACAATAAAGAAAGTGACATGATAGTAACATCTATCTGGAAAATAAACATAAATAGCAATTTAGAGAAGAATAAATATATAAAAATGCTCACCTTCAAGACAATTAGAAAAAAGTAAACAAATGTTGATTGGTGCTACTATTTTGGAGGGCAATCTGGCAATATTTATCAGAATTTAAGAGGATTTGGGGATTTCAAAATTCTGCCATGTCCTCTGAATTATCTTATTATTTTGGCGGCAGATATTTATTTGTGTGTGTGTGTGTGGGTCAATACTTTATCAATTTTTATGTACCATGAAAGTTTCAAAAACATACCGGATACTCACAGATTCCTAATTCCCATATGTGCCGCAGTGTTTTACCACAGCTTCCGGAATTTCCCATGGTGCACCCACTACCGCCCCTGCACGCACGCACGCACGCACATAGGCACGCAGGCACGCACAAGGCCTCAGAGTTGCTTCTGATAGTCACACCTTGGGGCTTGGTCATGCGCCCTGTTATTGGTCTCTCTCAAAATTACACTTGCACTGAACAGTTCAGGAGTATGTAAGCCGGAATCCTATCAAGATCTTTCACTTGGGGTGGGGCTGTGAGGGCACAGAAGCAGGTGTATGGAGGAGTGGGGTAGCTCCCTCCCCAGCTCATGCCCCCGTTTTCAACGTGAGTGTAATCTTTTAACAACCACAGCATCTTCATTTTATCCATTAGAACTGAGTCTGCATACTCTGAAGGTGGCTGTGGTGGGGAATGAATGGAGATGGGTGTGGTTTGGTGGGCATAGCTGTTCACTTTTGAGACTCAATCCCATATACTGGAAACAAACAAGGAGGTTTCTTGACAGGATCCTGAATATACTTTGGATCATTCTGACCAGGGACAGGGATCATGCTTACTTTCACTCCTTGGTAACTCCCTACAACAGAATGTAACCTCCATGAAAACAAGTACTTTGTCTTGTTCAGTACTGTATGCCCAGCACTGGGAATAATGCCTGGTGCATAGTAGGTGTCCAATCAATGTTTGTAGAATGAAGGAATGAATGAATGGATCCTGTTTGTCAGGAATCATACTTTGGTGGGGAGTGCAGAGCCAGACTTGCATCAAATCCAGTCTCCCAAATCTGACTTGCTGTTTTTGATTCCAATCCTGCAATTTATTTAATCTCGAGGTCTTCAGGGTAGCCATTATTGTCTCCCTCCTTCTTACCAGGGAGAATTTGGAGGTCCTTCCAGGTTTCAGTAAAAAGTCGAGCTTCTCTAGTGTTCTAACCCTAAATTTCTCCCCAACCAAACTAGATTTTCCAAATCTCACTCCATAGCACCTTGTTATGTGGCTTCATGTAAAAGTCTCCAAAATTATTTTACTCTTCCTGTGTGATTATACATGATCAGAAGTTGATATGTAAGCCCTAGCCACTTTAATGATTTACCAAATACCAATTGAGGACATTTACATTGCATTAGGATTTATCTCTTTCAAATACTTACTCATTAGCAAGTGATCAATACTTTAGACTTAACCGTGGGTTATTAACATTATTGTTCACTTCCTTATGTTCTGCTTTCTTGAGATGTCCATATTAATTCCACTTTTTGCTTCTCTGAGTTATTTGTAAATTTTTAAATAAAAAGACTACAACTTACTTTCTGAATCCTTGCATATCAGAACTATTTTCCTTGTACATCTGACAGCTTGATTGGATTTGGTTCTGATGACTTCTCTCATTCGGCGGTTTGTTTGATGTCAGTTCTGATTGATTCTCTTTCAAATTTTAGGCATGTGGGACCTACCATGTTTCCCAAAAATAAGACCTAGCCGGACAATCAGCTCTAGTGCTTATTTTGGAGCAAAAATTAATGTAAGACCCAGTATTATATTATACCCGGTCTTATATTATATAGACCCAGTCTTATATTATAGTAAAATAAGACTGGGTCTTATGTTAATTTTTGCTCCAAAAGAAGCACTAGACCTGATTTGTCTGGCTGGGTCTTATTTTCAGGGAAACATGGTATGTGCTGTGTTTTTTTTCTTCTTTCATTTATCCTCATAATTTCCCCAAATTTTCTTAACCAAGATTGTAGCTTATCCAAATTTTCATTGTATGTCTAAGTTATTGTTCCATGTATTTTGCTGCTGGGTTGTTTGGTGTGAAAATGTTCATTGTGTTTTTGTCTTGGCAGAAAGGACCTTTTTTGGTAACCCTGTCTGGCAAGTGTGAGCTCAGGGAAAACTGCTCGTGTTATTTTGAGAGTATGCCTCTTCAACTCTCAACCTCCACTTTCTTCTCCCCTTGTGGATGTCTGGATATTGGTTTTCCTGAAACTGTAGTGGTAAAATCCAGAGTCAAATAACCTGGTTTAAATCCTGTCACTTCTAGCAAGTTACCATGTCCAAGCCTTAGTTTCTTCATCTAGTAACAGCACTGAAAAAAAGGGGGGTAAACACAGGATTTTTGCTATCTTCCCAGAATTTGATATGTTAAGGTAAAGCATGAGACTTCTAGGAAATTTCTGCTTGTAGCCTTGCATGTTAAATTGTGCCTCTCCCTTCAAATAGGGCTGGTTCTAGTGGGAAAACTTCAGACACCCGAAAGCAGAAACAGCTGGAGTCCTGGGTCCTGGTTTTAGCTCTGTGGACAGCAGCCTTAATTCCCTGGATTCATCTGTAAAAGTGGGGTCGTAACTTCAAAGGTATGTTTCAGTTGTAAAATTTGGTTTTGATCTTTCTTTAAAGGAGAAATTCATTTTCACTGTCTGTAGAACAAGGAAACAAAAAGGTCCACTCAGTGGCTTTTTATTTACTGGCCTAATTGTTAAGGAGAAAAGGCAAATTAAAATTTAAATATCATCTATGGAGATTTTAAAACGATTTCTCTTATGAGAACTTATAATAATACTTGATGAAATAAAATCTTAAGAACCCTACTTACTAATGCCTGTATCTATGAGGTCTGACAATTAAGTTCACGAACTTGTTGCAATGACATTGCTAACCTTTTTTTTATATCAGAGGAATTATTCATTATGAATTTGTACCAACTGGGCAAACAGTTAACCAAGTTTACTCTTTGGAAGTGCTGAAAAGGCTGCGTGAAAAAGTTAGATCGAAAACGATCTGAACTTTTTGCCAACAATTCATGGCTTTTGTATCATGACAATGCACCAGCTCACATGGCACTGTCTATGAGGGAGTTTTTAGCCAGTAAACAAATCTGTATTGGAACACCCTCCCTACTCACCTGATCTGGCCCCCAATGACCTCTTTCTTTACCCGAAGATAAAGGAAATATTGAAAGGAAGACATTTTGATGACATTCAGGACATCAAAGATAATACGACGACAGCTCTGATGGCCATTCCAGAAAGAGTTCCAAAATTGCTTTGAAGGGTGGACTGGGCGCTGGCATCGGTGCATAGCTTCCCAAGGGGAGTACTTCAAAGGTGACCATAGTAATATTCAGCAATGAGGTATGTAGCACTTTTCCTAGGATGAGTTTGCGAACTTAATTGTCCCACCTTGTAAATAGACACACAACTTTTAGAAATTTTAGACAGAGCACAAGACTCCATGGTTAAAGCTTTTGAGGTACACAGTGACAAGAATTAGAATTCTCAAAAGGTTCTTTAGTTTTGGTCCATTGTAGTGAAAACATTTTTGTTTTATAGAACAAAGATAACTCAAGTGTTAAAATTATTTATAAAATTTTCTAGAGTCAAATTTTGAGAGTATTTCTTTCTGAAAATGTGTCTTAAATATTAACTCTTTCGCTGCATTGATTTCAAGTTTTTTATTTTCAAAATGTGTCAGAAATCCACAAAAAACAAAAATTTGGTATTTTGATTATTTTATGCATTTAATAACAATTTGATATGTAAATGACATTATTTTTATGTATAAAATTTTCAGATGTATTCATTCGGATATATCCAACCGTCGCAGCAAAAGGGTTAAGATGCTTGAGAAAGATAAGAGCCATCATTGTCCTTCACCCAACAAATACATGTTGATTATCTGCTATGTACAGGGAACTACCAATATGTGGACATAAGCTTAGAAGAGTTCTCTGAAAAGATCTAATAAGCTGTAATAAATGTTCATAGGCAAAAATAAGTTACCTTTCAGTGGGTAAGACCAGAGACGGTACTGTGAAGGAAGAGCTACCATAAAGAGCTGGAGGATGGGTAAGATTTTGGCATGTGGAATTCATGGGCAGGAAGAGAAAGCATTTCAGGGATGGAGAACAGGACTACTGAAGGCAAACAAATGGATAAGCACGACGTACCATGAGTAACTTCATATGAAAATGATAGGAAGAGGAAGAGGAGGAAATGGAAAGACAGTTAAGAATGGAAAAGAATTTTCAGGGTCCTTCAAATCACTGACTAGTACTAACTTGAAGCTCTCTTAGTAAAGGTACAATTTAGGAATAAATATTGAAATATATGAAAGAACATATGACAGAAAATGTAACAGTAACACTTTATTACAGCAAAAGGTAATTTTATTTAGAAAGGTGGGAATGAGTTGAACGTATGTGCCTGAAATCTTTAAGCAAAATGATCTTCAAGATGCTTATACTGATTACCATTCATTTTGGGGTGGGAAAAACTGACATACCTTAAACTCTTGAATAGGGCATGGCTTAGGCTATTAACCTACTTACACAATGAACATTCCTAGAGCATAAAAATCTGGTTACAGGAGCCTTCTTAGAAATGTCACCAGGTGTGTGTGACTGCTAATAACAGATTAATTATGTATTTCTAGAAATGGAGTTTACCAACATCATTCCAATGGGACTACTAACTGTAATGACAATACTTTGAATGGGGTCCCAAGAACAAGATAAACTTCTTTAATTACAAATGGAATAAACCAAAAGTTAAGCCTTTCCAAAAAATTCTAATATCAAAACAGAAAACTTCTATAGCTTATGTGAGGAGACATGTCACTTCCAATCCTCATCCCTTCAGAACCCCAGGGCCTTGACTGAGGTACAATTATAAATGGACTATATCCCTGTTTTCCAAAAGATTCAATTTACAAATGTTTCCACTTGTGCATTTATAATAAACATTGGTTTACTTTTGAAGTATGCCTCTATTGAGTAAATAAAGATTAGCCTGTTTACATTTTTTAAAAAAGAACACTTGTTCATTGCAAAAAAAAAATTCCATCTGCAGTAACAGCAGCCAAAATAACAGTATAGGAAAGGAGATTCTGAGAACTCCTTCATGGATACAATCGCCATTAAGCACTGTGCTCTTTTCCTGTTTCTTTTGTAAAGCAGTCAGAACCTGGGAATTTATGTTCTCTGCCCTAAGTGTATCAGAGAAAAAAATGTTTCCACTTTCTCTAAGGTAAAACCAGCTCCTCTAGAGAATGACAGTTGAAACTAGCTGTATTAGATAAACAGAATCAACAGAATGTGTATATGTAAATATGTTTAAGAAATTGGCTCACATGATCATGGAGGTTGACAAGTCCAAAATCTGCAGGGAAGAATTGATGTTGCAGCTCAGAGTCCAAAGACAGGATTTCCTCTTGCTGGAGAACTCAGTCCCTTTAAGGCCTTCAACTGATTGGATGAGGCCCACCCACATATGGAGGGTAATCTGTTTTACTTCAAGTCAACTGATAGTAAATGTTAATCATATCTAAAAAATACCTTCACAGCAACACCTAGACTGGTGTTTGACTAGACCAGACATCTAGTTTGGGTACCATGGTCTAGCCCAGTTGACACATAAACTTAACCATGACACTAGCCAAGAGTCAAACATCTTCAGAGCAATGAATTGACCTCTGTGAATAGAATAACCTGGGTTTTGTTTTAGTTTTAGGCTGAAATTGCCAGTATTTGACCATTTCTGATCTACCAAAAAAAGGGTAACTGGGTATGGCTCAATACAATATTGAGGCTTTCCCGAAGTTGCATTGATGCTGCCATCTTCACTAGGATGCTTGATCAGGAAACAACCTTCTTTCTCTAAAGCTGATTTCTTTGGAACAACCCTAGGACTTAGCCCAAAGTGGTGCCTTTTACTTAAGAAATGTTTGTTGAATAAATGTTTAAGGAAAAGTGATAGCAAAGCTCAAGCTGTCCATAACCAGACTGAACTTTTTCCTCCCCTTAATGGCAAACCATAGTACCAACTTTTCATTTAACAATACACAAATGAGTCTTTTAGCCCCATGGTGTCTATGATGTAATAAGAAAACTGCATTTCTAATTACTTTTCCACAAAGGAGATTATACCTTAAGTGAATTAATTCCAAACGTACTTTGTCAGGGTAGTCTAACTGTAAAAAGCAAACGCATTTTCCTTCTATAAACAGTTCTTGAAATTAGCTCATATGTATGAATTTAAATAAAAATGCATTTAGTGTTAATACTAAGAATTAACAAAGAAATATTTGATTTGCTGGAATGAAGCATGTGAAAAGAGGATCTGCCAACATTAGAATTAACCGTTCATTTTCTTTCTTTCTCTGAAAATAGGAAAGCCTTAAGAGAGCCAAAGGTAAACAAGGAATTTTTCCTATCAGACTGAAAGTGGTGCTATGAGATACATTTAAAATTATTTATAGAATCGGTTCCTGAGCAGATTATTAATTGAATTTTCAGAATTACCTCTTTTTGAAACTACATTAGTGACTGTTTAACTGATGAGTTTTAGATGAAATAATATGTGTTTGTTATTTTGGTCCTGATGAACTGTCAAGGGAGGATTTTCAGCAAATGTTAGACGAACAGCCCCGGGGAACTTCTAAAAGGATAATTTATATTACTGACAGACAATAAGTGTTAAAGGAATGCTTAATGCCTATTTTATCTTACATGAACAAGAAACATTACCAATTTATACTGATAGTCTTTTTGGAATTCCTTTTTGAATTCTCACCTGCATTGAAGTTTTGAT
Source organism: Rhinolophus ferrumequinum (assembly GCF_004115265.2). NCBI lineage: Eukaryota > Metazoa > Chordata > Mammalia > Chiroptera > Rhinolophidae > Rhinolophus > Rhinolophus ferrumequinum. The sequence goes on along the minus strand of NC_046297.1, from coordinate 21,934,868 downwards.
GCATCATGTTTTGACTTTTTTATTTACAATTTCTATCCTTCCTTTAAAGGTACAAAAGTTGTTAGAAAAACAAAAATGAAACCCTAGAACTTACATTTCATTTCAATAACAAACTACTGTCTTGGACCCAACTATTAAAATCTTGTATTTATCAAATGAGAAAATATCTAAAATTCAAAGTGAAGAAAAAAATGTTGTACCAAATAGAAATTTATCATCTGTTAAAATTTCAGGAAGATCTACATTATCTAAAGCCATTCTATAATTTTATTCATATATTTTGTGGAGTTCACATATCTTTTTCTTACAGAAAACATAACACTGTAGGCCACAAGAAGCTGCAGTACTATTGTTTAATTAGCAGCAAATTAATATTTTATATCTGGGTAACTGGACAATAAATAGCCTGCTTCTTTGGATGTGGATGTTTAAAATGTAGTATCACTGCAGCTTCATAATGTGACTGCTATTTTACAGAGCTTATACACACACGAAAAATACGATCTTTGTCTATATTTTATACAAATACAACAGTAGTTTGTGAATACATTTTAAGTACATGATATACATGATAAGCCACTTGATTTCCCAATATCACAGAATAGCAATTTTTAAATGCAATAAAAATATACAAAATTCAGCCTGGAATGCAGATTTTTTTGTTTTCTATTTTTACTCAAAACTTTATCATAAGAACATTTTTTTTTTAAGAGTACTAGTCCAAACACTTTCATCAGCTAAAAATACAGTTTCAGCAGTCCAGCTTACGTTCAGGCACGATGCGATCCATTTCCTAATGGATTCCCAGTTTTTGTTAAATTCAAAGGGCCGTTAGTGACATACAGCATGTTCTTCACTCCACACCATATTATAAAGCCCACTTTTCTTTTTGAGTTACAGTCACATTGTGGATGAAAGCTGGGTTTGTTCTGGTAACATTTGCACGTCCAAGATTTCCTTTTGCAAGTGCACATGAACACATTGTGGTGGGTGGTGTAAGTCTGTTAATGACAAATTAAGTCACAGTATAAAAATATATTGTACACCTTTACACCTAATGAAGTCCTTTTTTCCTATGGATAAAAAAATACGACTGAACGAGACAGAAAAGTTTGTAGCACCATGAAGAGTTGTATCCCAAGTTACATTAGCAGCATGATCCAACATAATATTGAAGGAGTGTTTCTGAGAAGATAGACATTCATTCTGGTTCATCTGTACCACTGAAGCTTATACAATGAAGTGTTTTATACATTAGCAATAGCTCTGTCATTTCTAGAGCTAGATAACTGATCAAAAGACACTGCCTTCCATCCTCAGAGGGCTGACAACGCTGTAGGAGAGGGTAAGGGTGATCTAAGCGTGCCTTCATGTTGTTAGTATCTTGTTTTATATGATCAAAAAGGAACTCTGTATGGGTTATTAGCACAAAACTACACATCTATGTGGATCTATGTAATCACAACAAACTATCTGTGCTGTTGACAAGGCTGCTGACAGACTGAGAAAAATAAGATGAAATCAACTTAGGCACTCATTTGTCAGAGATAACAGTCTGCCATTGCTAATGAAGAATACTCAGCATTTAAAAGATCTCCTCCAATGCCATATGGATCTCAGTAGGCTAGAAGCAACTTGGGTGAACTGGTATTCTTAAATTTACATACTGGGAAGACAGTGTGTTTTGAGACACGTAAACCTTGTAAAAAAATAAACCATTGTAAAACCTTATGAAAAGACACACACTGATTCTGTGCAAGATAGCAAATTGGTAAGAAAACACTGTAAAAATGTACCTGTTTAAAATACCATCTACCATTTTTGAACACAAAGCATTATATATCAAAGGCCTACATATATATCATCTAATGGCACTTGAAACAAATTATAAGTCTTAAAATAAAAAGCATAACCTATAAGCAAGTTTCTGTAAAGGTTTAGATTCGTTTTGAAAGTGCTATATCTTGTAATATGTGTAGTATAGAGGTTGACCAAGCTCTATTTTTTAAAAAAAATATTGGCCTATATACGTGTATTGCTTACTAGATGAATGATCCTGAAAATATGTACTCTTTAACATTCATTATTAGCTTAATAAAGCAATCAGCTCTGGCTCATGTTTCAGTCAGTATATGGTTTTTAAAAACCGCTACTGTCCAAATTAACACAATATATCACTATATTCCACAAATGACTAAGAATAATAAAGCACAAGCAACAAATAGGCAAAAATACATAGTTTGGAAGAAACACTAAATGAAATTTAAAAGTTGCACAAAGAGTGGTGCATGATCAGCCAGGACAACTGAAGTTTTGAAAAACTGAACTTGGTAGTAGGATTTTAAAATGCAAATTTTAACACTGACCAGTAACTATAAAGATGATATTTGCATATATCAACGGATAATATTGCTTACTGTGCCAAGGGCCTTCCACAGTCACGCTTCCATATCTGATGATTAATCTACACACACGTGGAAGTTCAAACTGAATGATGTTCAATATCTTGTCCGAGATCCAAATTCTAAACTGAAATATTTTTACTTAATGATAAACTTTTTTTTTAAAACCAAGCAAAGGCACTACTAGAAATTTCAATGATGATTCCTGCCACCGGAGAATGGAAAACGGCATTGGCAATAATTATTTTTAATCATATCCAGTTGACATAAAAATAAAATGTCAATTTTTTTCTTGGGAAAAAAAGCCAATTCTGTGTTACATCCTTATTAGACCATTGTGCAATTAAAATAAATGATTCTGTCTCATCTTTAATAGAAATTCTCTCAAAAAGGGTTTAGTGACAATGGTCAATTTTAAAAACAAGTTAGCTGAATTCCGTCTTACTTGGAAGTGTTAATGTCAACGCTGTGGGGTAGCAACAGGCAAAGCGGTGCATGTATGAACATTAAGACTCCACAATTTTAACACTGGTGCCCTGAAAGGTATGTCTCTATGCATCTGAATTTCATGCAGGGTGAGAATTAGGCTAAAAATATACAAACATATATGGCGCCTTTCCCCTTTTTCTAAATACTTTATTGAATAAATCCTGGTATTCCCCCTTTTTTTATTAGCAGTGAAATACAGCCTACTAATGCCAACGTCTCAGTTCATTAAATTTAACTTCTCCTTAAACAAATTTTAGATAAAATAAAGTAGTGCTTCCACACTTGTATTTGTGATTTCTATTTAAAAATAGGTTTTCTATTTATTTGTGCTCTGTCACCAAATTTTCCCATTTTTAAAAATGGTGATTAAAGCAATATTGAACACTACTCATTCAACTAATGATTTAGGTAAGCAATCTGTTTCATAGAAACTAAAGGAAGCAGTAACAAAGCAGAGCTAATAGCCTACTTTCAGAACAAATAATCTCCTAATCAAAAGTTTAGGAGCCGCTTGAAAAATTTTTAAATGTATTTCCTTATTAACATATATAATTTTAATGCCTTTGGAACACATTTTTTTAATAAAATGTCATTTTTAATAAAATTTAAATACAAAGTATAAAAACTACTGCTCCTAGGATTTAAAAAAAAAATAGGAGCATGATAAAATATCAGGAGCCAAAGTTCCTTAAGAGAGCAACTTTGATTCTGTGAAGTGCGATGTGTGTGTGTGTATGTGTCTAATATATATAGTCAAACCCCCACTTACATTATTACAATTTACATTCCTCCACAAATTATACTACTCCCAAATATTTTAAATAATGCATTATATTCAGTAATCTGCACTCATTTTCAGAAATTTGTGGTAAACATTGTAATCTGCAGTGATAATTGGCCTTATAAATGGGAAAAGAAGCTTCCATATTGGTCTGAGTGCTCAGAAATATTTTTCTCTTTTTTTTTTTTAAGGAGATATATACTCTTTTATAAACCTTCCCCCCACCCCCTCACCTGTCCCAACAGACAGGGTCCCAAAACAAGGTGTTAATAACAAGTGCTTAATACATTCTTAGGTAGCTGTCCCAACTGATTAGAAAAATGTAACAATTTGAACTTTCAGAAGATTATGGTAGTTATCTAGCATGAGGAAAGCCCATAGTAACTATTTTGTTTAGTGAACACAATAGTCTTGATTATTTTTCACATTAACTAAGATAATGCTTGCTGTACTTTACTTTTCTCCCCCTTTATAAATTAAACCTATTTGCAATATTCCCTGCATTTCCCAGAGATGTGTAAAAGTGGGGTTTTACTGTATATATTTTTAGCCACTTAAAACTTTGTGGTCATTCCTCAGTTTTCTAATGCATTTCAGTTTAAATTCTCCATCTGAAAATAGCAAGAAGAGATGAATTAACACTGAATAAGAAAGATACCACGGGTAGCACTGTTTTGTTTTCTGCTTTTACCTCTTATGGAAAAGAAAACTGGACCAAATTCAGCTACAAGTGATATAAGCGATATGCTTTTACTTTATTCCTAAATAGTCGAGTTTCCAACCCTGCCAACAGGAGGCATGACCCCTACGCAAGTTCCCAAGTTGAACTGTGTGCTTCATATCTATCTTCCTGCTTAGAATGTCTATCACACCATATAAGCTGACACAGTCCACTCTGGGATAAATCACCTGACATCTATGTTCTGTAATGGCTCTAGATTCTGGACAAACTATGAACAATGAAAATAAAATTACTGGCTGCACTTGACTCACCCTTTGGCCTTCAAAGGTAGAAAAGATTAAAGAGATCTATCTATATACTGACTCTGAAGACTCTGGTGCCATACAGATTCATATTATTAAATGGAAAGAGAGCAAGTTAAAAAGTTTGAAACGTGGCAAAATATCCTGTGTACTAATTTAAAGCCAACTATTAAGTAACATGGAATGCCGTGTCACCTCACTAGGAGTCTCTTTTTGCAATAAATACTGGTGCTTTGTGTTTAGGTTTTGTTTTCCTTATATGTGCACAGTAAAGATAGCAACTATTTAGCCAGACAATAGCAAGTCTTCAAAACATACTGACCTGAAATTATGATATATCTTAAGAAACATTTTACCTCCTCAAACTAGATTTTTAATTCATGTGATTATGAATCCATTTGGAGGCTAATAAAAATTGAAAAACTCTTGGGTTATTCATACGCATTCTACTGCAAAATTTTTTTAATGAGCCAAATGTCAAAAGGTAGAGCCATTGTTATTGACAAAAATGAAAATTCTAAAATCAAAAAGTAATTTGAATGTGGGATTTGTAAGACTTTACTAATAATAATGGCTTTCCTATATGAAAAATAATCTCAGAGTATGACAGTTGGCAGTGAATCAGGACAAAATACCCAGGTAAACATAACTGAACACAAATGGTTCCGAAGCTAGCTCCTATTTTATACTGGCTTAATGAAAATTGGTACTATACAAAAGCAGACACTTTATACTGTCTTAAAGTAGGCACTAAAATAAAAACGGTCATCTAAGGCAGGTCTACACGTACATTTTTGTAATACACCCACGTCTTGGAATCCTACTGAAAAGCCTGATGGAAACGTGGCAGGGTGGTGCTTGTGCTTAAACTACTTGTGAAAGCTGCCGACAGTGAGTGAAGAGACCCCAGGCCTAGAGTGTTTGCAGGATCGGGCAGATCCTGTGTCTGTGGGGGGAGCTGAGACACAGAAGAATGTGCTTCTTCTTGGGAATAACTCATTCCAAGGCTCCCCACTGATATAGGATTATAGGGAGGACCATTTAATGGTATGAAATTAAACAACTGAGAAAAATCCAATGCTGGGGTGTTTATGGGGTCACTGATAGAAATAGAGCTTTTTGACAGGGAGAGGTCCCCTGCACCATCATCAAGGGACCCAATCTGAGGATCCAACCCTAGTTTAGATGATGATGCTTGAGAATCCTGGGATGAAGAGGGCACACCACCTTGTAGCTCCATCAGATAGCTCTCAATTTCCCCCTTCAATGGCTGTTCTTTTTCAGGAATAGAAATTGCATATGAGGTAGAACTGAATGGGTATTTGAAAGAAAGGTGGTGAGAAGGATGAACGGCATCCATATCTATTGGGCACGTCATTCCCAAAGGTAAAGTTGTGATCATTTGGTGGGCAGACCCCGAGCTCTGCATGGACTGAAATGGAGTGTTATAGAGGTTTAACTGCAAAGTGTTTGTGAATGGCTTTGATAACAGTTCACTGGAAGGTAAGGACATCACCGGAAGGAGCTCATCTTTTATGGGCACAGAGACATTACAGGTAAATGGATCCAGAAAATCCACTGGTTCTGTTTTGACCTTCAGAAGTTCTTGATTGTGACTCTTCTTCATATGTCGAGTCAGGTGATCCTTTCGTCCAAATCTCTGTGCACAATACTGACAGAGGAAGTCCTTTCTTCCAGTGTGCACCACCATATGTCTCCGGACATCTTTCCGGGTGTAGAACCGGCGATCACAATGCTCACACTGGTGCTTTTTTTCTTTAATCCCGCCAGACGACTTGCCTGCATGAGATTTAAGGTGCTCCAGCAGCACTCCTGTGCTTTCGAAAGTCTGCAAACAGACCTTGCAAGTGAGGTCACCACTTGTTGCAGCATGCAAGGCCAAGTGACGTTTGAACCCAAGCTTGGTATTATAGTTCTTGCCACATTCTTCACACTTAAATGTCTCTTTGTTAGGGTCATGTGTATGTAGGTGATTCTTCAGGTGATCTTTTCGGTGAAACATTTTCTCACAATAATTACACTTGTGGGTTTTCTCAGGAGAATGAGTAGCCATGTGCCTTTAAACACAGATATACTCTGTAAGTATCGTGACAAAAATGGTATGTATTCACTTTTCAAATGGAAGCTAAACTACTATGCTAAAACAGAATTTCCCTAATAATGGACACTTTTAAACTTAATATATACTACAAGGATAGTTAATATACCTAAATACTGAAGAACTTGAGCCATTTAAGTTGCCACTTTAGTTTTCACTGTCTGGTTTTTAGCTATTATTACAAAAGTAAATGAGCAAGACTGAATATACTCACGTAAACGTCCATACCTTTCCTTGTAATTTCTTTGTACAAGTGGAAATTCTACTTTCATTAAGCATTTCATTTTAAAAAATCTAAAGACACTAACACATAAAAGTATGTGATTTAGTATACTAAAACTAGCCAATGTCTAATCTACTTAACATTTCTTCTCTGCAAATCAGCTAAAAAATGTGTATACAAATATATACGTTTACAATGGCTTCACATGGCCAACATTATAGAAAATATAATCTGAAAGACAAATAGAGTTTAATACCTTTGTAATTTGTACTTAGAAACAAAGGCCTTGGTGCAGTCTTGTTGTATGCACTTGTAGGGCCTCTCTCCTGTGTGAGAGTAGGAGTGAACCTTTAATTTCTCAACACTGTTAAAGGCCTTGTCACACAGTTGGCAAGGAAAGTTTTTTCTTGGTTTGGTTTCACCACGCTTACGTTTCCCTGAAGGGACTTTCTGGGTATCTCTTACTTCTGACAAATCACCAGGAATGACAGTGGCCATCGCAGCCTAAATCAGGCCTTCTTGTTGGACACTTGGGAACTGCCCAACTCCACTAAATGATTTAGCTTTAGGTGGCTTCTCAAGTTTCATGTGGTCGTAAAAGAAAGCAAAAAGGGACTGGAAAAAAAAATAAGAAACAACTAGTTTGTAACTAAATTTAATTTTTAAAAATTTTATTTGCTATGTGATGCTTTTGAATTAAAAAAGAAACCATAAAACGGATTCAGCTGGTCTAATGTAATATCTGTAGGTTTCTTTATATTTGTCAAAATACACATTAATGCATTGCTCAGAATGAACAGTTCACACATCCCTTGAAATTCTACCTGACAGATGTTGTCCTTAGGGAAAGCAGTAGCAATTTCAGAAGCTCTCAGGAAGCACCAAAACATGACACTAATCTACAAGGCACGTAAATATTTTTCCAATGAGACATGGTTCTATTAGGTCCCTTCATTGGTGGTGTTTATAGTTTTCTTTGTTTTTAGTGTCTTGTTTGTGACTTTAATGCTATCACAGAATAAACAGAACTGTGAACTATGAAAAAAACAGAAAAAAAAACATGACACTAAAAGTGGCATTATTAAGCTTCAATTTTTACAAGGGACTAGAGAACATAAATCTAAGAACATAAAAATGTTTCCGCAAATATTTTAATGTCTAAAAATCATTTTAATTTGTGCAAGTTGGCTCTAGTCACACTCTGTATTATAAGAAAGTAAAACATAAATAAGCAACTGAAAACTCTTTTAGGCACCTTGTGAACCATTTAGTCTATGGCAGACATACTTAATGCACAGACACCAGAGGCCTGAAAGAGTTGAATGCATCGCCCAAAGTGAAAATTTACTCTTTATACCAGTGTCATCACATGCAGAGGAATTTCTGAGTCAAGAGTATAAATGACTTATCTTCGTAACAAATATGCATTCTTGAAATGGTAAAACCTTTTGATGTTATATTAGGTGAGGATCATGGCTTCTTGTCATTTGGAGGGAAGAAGGATTTGGTTGAAGTCATTTTCTTCCCCATTTTTCACGTCATAGAAAAGGATTCTGTGCATTGGGCAGATTGAGGTTAGTGGACGAGCCAGTCATCTGGCCTCCCCAAAAGCGGAGGGGTCAGTCTTTGACACACCTGTACCCTGTGTGCAGCATTAGTGGGACTTTTGGCTTAGAGAGCAATACCTGGGCAAGGATACATCTTTACGGAGGTGTTTCAGGTTATAAAAACCTGTGTCAGAATTTCAATTCATTATTGGTGCTTTGAGAAAGAATGAAATGAACACATTGTATAGCAAAGAGTATGGCTACTTAAACAAAAAATTTTAAACTGATTGAAACCTTTGAAAATTTGTGGACAAGAGATAGTAAATACTATTATCAATTGTATTTCTCAGAGTAAGAAACCAAGCCCCCAAAGATTCAACTGATATAAGAGTTAAACTTTTCCTCAAGGTTCATGAAGGCTAGCTAGTCTAGCAATGTACTTTTAAGAGACACAGAAATGATAATACCTACAACCTCTTTTAAAAAGATCTGATTTTTAAACTGAAAACTGAATATGGCTAAATGACTGTTATTAACTACTAATCAGTTGAATTTTTCATCCTATTATATATTCATAAAAAAACAAAACAAAAAACAATTTCTTTACACTACTTGTCTTTTGACATGAGACACACTTATTTGCCTTCACAGCGAGAGGTATGATACTGACTTTCTCTCAGATTCCAGTTATACTTTTGCAGGGGCTCTAAAGTTAGCCTACATTTTTGTAAAATTGAGTGTATATTACAATACATCCTATTGCATTTTAGTGTAGAGGTTGCCACCAAAAAGGCAAAATAGAGCAATTATCCACTCATTTGATTAAAATGTAAACCAGATAGGTAAGTTAATCAGTGTTTGGTTCAGGTATTCTTTCTTCATCGGTAGGCGGACACAGGCAAGGCCTTCCTTCATGCTGTTCATATTGTCTGAGTGTCCTCTGCAGTTTAAAAGTGACATTAACACAATTAATGCACCTGACATTACTAATGCTAAACCAGTATGTTCCCTCTGGTTCCAGATCGGGTTTTGAATCTCAAGAACTTGTTCTTTTCCTGTTGTGGTCTCATTCAAGAGACAGCTTCTCTGCCTCTCTCCGAAATATATTAACAGCTATTCCGCTGTAACCAGCAATGACACAGTAAACTGGTATAAAGCACTCTGCCACGGTAGGAAAAAGAGCAATTCTGACTATTTGATTTCCTAACACAATGCTTTTATGCACCTATTTAGCACCTTGTAGGAAACAAGCTTATACATTTTTCAACTGTAAAATCAACACAGAATTCAAAGAATCTAAATCACTGTATATAACTAATATCTGAAAATATTTCAAACACTGGTCATATTTGTCATTATTGTGTTATGAGATCCAACCATAATGGACAGAGAATTCCAGTTAAGAAAAAAGATAACTGCTAAATTATTGAAAAAATTTATTAAAAATACACCATGAAACAATATACTAACATTTGATTATATAAAAATCGGTGATACTCAATATAAAGTAACAAATGAACCCTGTTATCTTTGGATGTACATACTGAGCAATGAAAAATTGCAGATTTCAAATATTACACTTTTCTAAGACCAGCTGAAATTTTTTCATGGCTAATAATATCTTTTTATCTCAACATATTACAAAACTCAAATTAGTTATAGGTGCATTTAAAACTATAAGATAAATATAAGGTTGTGAGCTCAACATTGAATAAAAGTCCACAATCATAATATGCATATCAATCAAATACTTTAAAGAAACATGCATAGAACTGTAATGATTTTTGTTTAATGCTTACCTGACGACAGATGAAAAAAGCCTCAGACCTTGATCTTAGCCAGTACCATTGACTCTTCGTGGAAGAGAGCGGAATCCAGTCCTTCCCATTTTGGCCAATCTATGAAACAAAAAATAAGAATGGACTACACTCTAAATGGAACCAGTACGTAAATCATGGAAAATAAAGGATAAAAGAATTGCAATTTCATGGCACATGCTTACATTCCATACTCTGCTGACGAGTCATGCATTAATTTCCACCAATTGCAAATTTTTATTAGTTCTAAGCACATTTACACGACCAAATAAATGCAGGAAAAAAAGTAAAATAGTATTACCTATATAAACGGCATTTTGTGATGCTGAATGGCTCCCCACTTCTTTCCCAATTTAACTTTTAAAATCTAACTTGCCTACTGAGAGAAATGGATATAAGTATTGCTATTTGTAAACCAAATGGATCAAAATTTCATTAAGCTTAATAATATTATGGAAGAGACAAACTCGTTCTCTTGGAGAGAGCATGTGGAACGTCACCAAAGAACAGCAGCCTCCTGATGACAGCACCTTGCATGCCCACACTGTACACGCTTGTGCAACTTGGGCTTGTTACCTACAATACCTGCCAATTTGTCTCTCAGAATGCTGTAAGGACTGCTGAAATGTAGCAATAAAGCTGTGCTCTCAAAAGCATGCGAGGGAAGTTAAATACAGATTTGCTACAGACGGGGATGTCAAGCAGAAAGCATCTTTTGGTTTTAAGAAGTAATTGTTGAAAAAAATCTTAAAATATCTTAAAAATGCCTATTAGTAGCATGATCTTCAGTAGACTAAGAACATGTACAGAAAATTTAATAATTCTTGATTGTATAAGTAAATGTGAAAAGTATAATGGCCAAAAGGCAGAAAAAAGTAGAATTATCTATTACAGAGAGAACAGGGCACAGAAAGCTTAGTAAACTCTAAGTATTTCAAAGATGAACATTCACAATCATGATTATAAGAACCTGAGAGGGATAATATAAATAAAATAGTTAAAATACAATAAGAAAGGGATTCACCAATGACAGATTAAATGAAAATAATTTTACTGAATGTTCTTAACACAATTCTAATTACATTCCCCTGAAATCAAATTTTCATATATTTTAAGAATTTGATGATAAATAAAATATTTAATAGAGGACATTCAAGCATCATTATAAAAATACTAAGGGTATATTTGAAAGCAGCATTATTCTCATAGTTTAAAAGACAAGAAAAATTAAAATTTAGACTAATAAAAGATATTTAAAAAGTTAAAGCAAAAGCTCCATTCTTTTGTAAAGCACAGGACATGCATAAACGTGAGAGCTGAATTCTGCACATCAAAATTGCAAAATAATAAAATTAACTTTGTAAATACTTACTTGCCCAGGGCACATACTGAGTTTTTGGTAGGGTAGTTAAGAATATAAGTCTATTTTGTGTATTCTGTTATTTTAATAATATAAATACCTTACAAGTGTAGAGTGTTTCCATTTCTATTACCTCCCTGGAATTCAACAGACCTGAGAGGCGGACGCATTTATCATCATTTTCATTTTAAGGTGAAAGGCCCAGAGAAGCCGAACATCTTGATAGTATACATGTGGTCAAGCATATGTGGTCAAAAAGGGGCTTATGCCCTAAAACTCCTATTTCACTCCTATTCTACTGCATTCTAGAAGGGCAGGTTGGCAAATCAATTTGCAAGCAGATAAATCCTCTCATTACACTTAAAAAACAAGAATGGGGGTAGTGCCTATTCCTCTATCAGAGCGGTCAATACAACCACCCAAAGGAAACAAATTTAAGATTTAAAAAGCTTCTTTTAATATAGTTTACAAAGTAAATTTTAAATAAATAACAGTTAAAATAATAACTAGTATATCTGTCTGATGGATAGTGATTTGGATAGGGAAAAAAAATTTAAAACCAAAGCTAACTAGTGAACAACAAATTTTTATATTTTTTTCTTTTTTCTGACCAATATATATTTTATTCCATTTCAAATACATTCACACAAATATTATTTATGTTTCCTGTTATTGGCATTTATAAAAATCTTTTAGAGAACTATTTTGATATAATTTAAAATCATGTAATATTTAAAATACTACAATAGTCTACAAATTACCCGTTATATATTTTACAGTCTGAAATAAAATCATAAATAAAGCCATCATTTTCATTCATTTTATCACAAAATTCCAAAATCATGGTTAATTTTCCTAAATTTGACCTATTTTGAATTCTTCTGAGTGGCCAAATAATTTCAAGGGACTGCTACTTAATTCCCAAAACAAAGGAAACCAGGAGCTGGTTAGAGTTATTTGGCTTGATATAATAAACATAAAAAATAAAGGTTGCATTTATATAATCCTAAATAAATGTCAACTACAATTATTTGTGTATTCTCTTTTAGAGGATTAACAAAACTTTTAAAAGGCATTGGACTACTATTCTGAAAAGTCTGCAACAAAATTTGTACTCCTGTGTTTCTTTTTTAGGTATCAAAGATTGGTTTTCAAATGATTAAAGTTCTTCTTTGCCTTGATTTGAAGAATTGTGAAACAAGATAGAAAATGCACATATACCCATTTCAAATCGCCCTAAGATGAAACAGGACTTGGAACACCCTTCTAGTTTTTGCTGGAACTACAACATTTTTCCTAGGGCAACTTTGCATACATAAAAATAATAATTGAAGGAGCTATTTTTTGCGTGGGTGTGCACACACACAGGTTTATCTTCTTCCTATGTTTTACATTCTGAAAAGTGACTCACACAGAAAAATAACAAGCAAAAATGTATCAGACATCAAGGGTCTACTAAAACGAATTCCTATGAGGATGCCGGCTAAGGAACAGACCTGTATTAAAACTGTTTTTATACTTAAAATGCTACAGTTCTGATAGTCATTTCTCTAACAGCTGTGAATTTTTACAACACTTACCTGCATCAATAATTCTTTCATATTTAAGTTAAACGTCAAACATATACTTTGCTAATTAAGGGCAAATGTCATACATAATCAAAGCTTTATTCTCCTTTATGCTAATCATAAAACATCATTAGCAAACAATTCAGAAAATGTCAACATTTGCTTGAAACATGTTTTTCATATAGAGTAAGTAGGTAGGCTACAAAAGGAAACTTACCAGTAGTTAAAACTTTATGTGTATAAAACACAATAGAGCTTTGAATAATGTGAAAGAAATTGTTAACAAGATAACGTAATTGAAGACAGCCAATTTTGAAGTAAGGGCAACAGCATACTTGGAACACTTTTTTTGATCCTGCATGATAATGCGGAAATTTTTAAAGCATTCAATTTCTGTAGAACTGTAAAATCACTTATTAAAGAATAATGAAAGGAAAAAAAAATCTTGCAACTATAAAATCTAAGAATCAAAAATAGACGGTAGGCAGCATTGGGGCAGGAGCTGTGTCAGTTTTATTCACTGCTGTTTCCAATAAAGGTAAAATTTTTGTTGCATGAATGTAAATAATTAAAGCGGGGCAAGTGCTTTCCAGCAACAAAATGAACTATACAATGGCTCAATTACCATAGTAGACATAGGACAGAACATACATTTCTATGTTCACGTGAAAAAAAAATACAGTATGGATACAACTTGGTTCAACAAACTAAATAAGCCACTAGAAAGGAATTTTTGAAACTTAGCAGCTATTTGTAAAGTCTTTGGTTAAAACAATAGCAACTGTAATGAATGCTGTCTAAAATACTTGTTTCGTTTCACAAAACAAGCCTTCTCTGATTGATCTTACTGCTAAGGACTCAATTAATACAAGGAGATAATATCAATTCGTTCCCATTCCTAATAAAAATTTCTAAAGTGAAAACATGCCTGGTACCTGCATCCATGCCTGGCATGAAACATGAAGGACGGTTGGATGGTGAGATGGTTATAGTTAGACGGGGCTGCTGATGCATCAAGAGAAGAGATAGGAGCAGAAGTGCCCACTGCAAAGCAGGAGACATGGCAAAGAGCTGAGTCTGCACCTGACCTGCCTAACTTGTAAGTAGATACCCAAATAATGTATCTTATACTCAGGATATCAAAAATTACAGTACTTATTTTCCTACAGTTGATGTCATAGTTAACTAAAATTAATCATAAACAAGGATGCTTTCTTTGAATTACTGTATTGGATATTTACAACTTTTGAGCAATTCATTAAAATGCAGTTTTAGGACAACCCTTTTGAAATTTATCATTAAAATGTAGCCTTCCTATCCTTAGATAGCCATATATTTTACATAAAAGCAAACAGAGAAGTGAAGGGAAATAGCAGAACTATTTGTTTTTAAGAACCAGTAGAAAAGATTCAATAAATTTCAAAGTGGAACCAACAAAATCCAATGTCAATTCTCTCTTGTCTGTACAACTACAATGCTCTGTTTTGGGCCATCTGTTTATTTTGTTTTCTAGAGTACCCAGAGACAATCTGAACAGATAATCTGATGATGATGGAATATTCAAATAAATTTTATCTTCCAATTCAGAAATATTTTCCTTGGTTATTTTATGGAGCAATAACATCGTGTTCGGTTAAAAAGCTTTTTTTCTCCTTGAAAAACCCTCTTTTAATGATCCACGGCTTAGAAATTAGCATTTCATTTTAACTACTATGTGGGGGACTTTTCCCTCTATGGTTGTAGATTTTTATCAAAATAAAAACACTGAAAAACACAGATGAGTGGTATGCTGGGGATATTTTCATTTTCTTCACATACAGCAATTAGTAAGTATTCGCAAACAGGAAATAATAGAGGAATTGTGCAAAAGGGAAGCAATGATGCCTGAGAGAGAAAAGAATCGTAATTATATCTGAATATAAAGTAAGATTGCTTAATCAAAAATTTAATCATTTTTAGAGGTTTTCCTGGTTTTGTCCGTTTTTTTGCTATAAAGTATTTCCAAAATAGTAGTGCTCTTGGTAGGATTATAAAGTAGGCAGCTCACAGGTCAACTCAATCTAAAAACTGCATAGTTCCCAAATTGTAATGAGTTATTTTTATTTTTATGACCACTAACTCTTAAATTCCTGGGGCTACAATAAAAATGCTTGACACCATCCATAAACATGTTCACACTGAAGGACCCCAAACATTTGGAGGACATGCCTCCATTCATTTATGGTTAACTGTCTACTGCTATTAAAATTACAAATACAGCATAATCCAGGTTTCATGCTTGAACTCTCCAAGCACTCAGACTGAATCTGTCTATAAGTTCAAATGGAAAGGCAGAAATAATACACATTACGACAAAAGTGATGAGGAAAGGTTTTCCTTAATTATAAAAGCTCATGCATAGAATTAGCTTTAAGCAATCTCAAAGTAAATTGCACTTTAAATATAGGCTTGTGCTATGGTATAAAACAAGGTATCAATGTTGTTAACTGTGTGTGCAAAATCTTGAGTAGCACTCAACAATCTAATGAAAACAGAACCCCCCCCCAAAAAAAAGAAACCAGAACCCACATCCAGGTAAGGCTCTATAAGTGCCATGACTCTGCTTCCTATGCCCATGTCGCTGTTCAGGATAAACCGCTTGTGGAAACTACACTTCTATTTATTCCTACATAACAGGTAAATGGGACCAGTTCTAGGCAAAATTGTCAAGAGGATCTATGCACTTCTCCGGCTGTGACAATCAGAAGAGATTTGACTGATTTTACTTGAGTGAGATGAACTTCGGAACTTTATCTCCTAAAATATGAACTGTAAAGCTCTTCTGGAAATTCCGTTTTTCCCCCGGGACTGTAAATTTATCTATGGGGAGACTATTATTCATCCTTATATCCCCAGCACCTAGTCAGGGCCCTGGCATGCAGTACACAGTTGATAAATATCTGACAAATATAACTATAGTCCCTTTAAAGAAGTTCAGGACTCAAAACAAGCAGTTAAACATGTTTTCGGGTTCCTGGAATCTCAAATTGATTTAAAGAAAGCTCAGAAAACAAACCCCATAAAATGAAATTGTTAGTTTGTTTTGATGGAGGGGTGGAGACTTGGGGGAGCATCACAACCACCTGGGAGCCTGTCATGTTTCTGTCAGGAGGTGTCGAAAGCTAGGGAGACTTGGGCACATGCTACTCAGAGGCCTGCAGGCAGCCTGACTGGCAGGGAGACACACCTGGGCAGCACTCAGTTGGCCTGGATTTTTAGAACATTTCTGCTTTCAAACGTTAAATTCCATAGCTCCTTAAGCGCATGTCAACTGTACTGATTATGATTTACAGTTTGGAAACAGCCAATGAAGTTTTATGGGAAGGAAAAAGAAACAAAGTAAAATTCAAAATCTTTAAAGAGGATGTTCATCATGTGAATTAAAATGTGACGAGGACGTTGAAAATATCAGAAAAATTTTTTTACTTATTATAGATACAAGACAGATCAAAAGGAGAAAATCTGTGTAAATGTAGTTGGCTAAGTAAAAAATGAAAAAAAAATTTTCTTTTCTTAGCTGTCAAAGAAAACAGCTTTGTTAAAAAGAAGTTTAAAAACTACAATGAAGTAGAAAAAGAAAAAAAATCTATAACCTGTAACACTGAAAAAATTAACATTTCATTTATTTAAAAACTATTTATAATATAAATGACTAAAGTTTTACGCTAACCTTAAAATGCTTAAACTCCACAGAAAACTGTGATTAGAGAATTTCTGCCAGATTAATTTATGTACCTTTTATTTGATTAGAGCTCTGTTCTTGGATACTGTGAGGACCTGCCTGGCTCTCAGCCTACATCCTCCTTTCCCCAGGGCGGGGCCCCTGCCTGCCATCAGTGGAGTTTGAGCCCATCCTCCGGCACTTGGCACAGCCATCTTTGTTTTTACCAGCCTTCCCATCCTAGGGCTGAGGGTCCTGGCCTCTAAACCTCAATCCTGTGTTTGAGGTCCTGCTGACACTTACCTGGAGCGAAATCCATGTATACCTGATTCCCAAGTATCACTCACTACACCTTGATTCTGTGCCACTGAGCTGCATCTACAAGGTTAGGAAATCTAGTTGCCTGTGTGTGCCCTCTTTCCAACAAGGGCTAGCAAACTGCTGCTGTTGTCCCACTGAGTTCCTTGTTCTAGCATCTGCCCCATTCCAGCAAGCAGTTAGCCTTCCTCCCCACCTGCTCACAGTTAATCAGATCCTTCCCAGCAGACAGAAAGAAATATAGTGGTAACATGGGATAGTCTATTACTCTGAGCAGGCTTCCGAGAAAGAAGAGCTTAAGAGTTCATCTGTGGCTATTTGGGGACATGAATAAATAAGCTTTTATAGCAGCTATGCATTTTGTGCAGAGTAAGGAAGACCGCTCCTTGTCAGTATTCCAATCCTTCCATTAGACCATAACTATTAGTGAAATCCCACTGAATACAATACATACTGAGAGACTTAAAATAGTAAGTGGCATGCTTATTATGTGGCATGCTTTTCAAAGATTTTAATATTTTATCTTACATTATTTAGAAATGGAATGACTGATCACTTTGAAAGCCATGCCATATAATGATAAAAGCCACCTACCTGAGGCCCTGCTCCAAACTCTAGCAAGGTAACCTTATTAATAGACCATGATAGAATGAAGCATTCTGGGTGCCAAATACAGCCAATGCAGCACCAAGAGGCAACCTAAAAAGAAAAGAAGAGTTAGTTTGAAATTCCAAAAGTCAGACCCAATCTGGTTAATGGCATATGAACCAAATTGTTTTTTATTTATTATCACTTATTCATATTCTTTATATTTTTTCTTTATTGGAAAATCTATCTCAAATCGTGTTAGAAACAAAAAATTTATATTACATTGAAAAATGAAAACTAAACAAATCAATATCCCTAGATTTATATATTTCCCCCCAAATCACAATTATCTAAATTGTTTATATTTTCATTTGGTAAAATATTAATCCAAGTCTATTGCCATTTCTCAAAATGGCTGCTTATTTTCTTCATTTATATTCTAAACACATCACTATTTCCTCTGTAACACAGTTCTCAGAAAAACCTTTCGAGGTGTGGATCTCCTCTGAATACTAGCTGAACCTCAGGCTGTCTGTTCTGTTCAGAGGGAAGAGTGCAAACCACTGGTGCCCTGAAGTAGAGGCAGAATGAGGAGATGGGCAAGTGGTCGGCTCCTGAATCAGTCTTTTTTATGAGACTACTATTCATTTTAAAGTGAATTCACAGGTGGCAAGTCCATGTTCAACAACGAAGAAAAACCAAAACGTATTCTGAAGTACTCAATGTTTTGAGTTTTCCTCAGCTTCATTCTGTTGGGGCAGGTAGTGAAGACCTACCTCTATGGGAAATAACCAAGAGAGAAAATGAATGCCAGGAGTTCTACGCAGAAATCGTCAACTTCCTTTCCCTAGACCAGAGAGTCAATGCACAATTATACAGGGCTACCACTCTATTAAGATAGCTGACATTATGTAATAAATATTATTAACACCTATTACATATAGCTTCAATCTGAATTACTGGGGATGCAAACAGACATGGCCCGTTCTCTAGGAGCATACTCATACAAGCTAGTTGCAGCTCCTGGATAGATATCTTACGTCAAGCTAAGCAATATGACTGTTAAATAATATAAAAGTGCCATAAAGCAGGATTAGAGTGACAAATCAATAGTAAAAACAGTATTATATGGTATAAGCAAGTACCACAGAGGCTCAGAAAAGGAAAATACTACTATGGATTTTTGCTTTGAAGAATATACAATAAAAGAAGGGAGGGAAAAGATGGTATGTGTGGGCATGCCAGTTAGTCATCAGAATTCATAGGTTAGAAGTGAGGATTATTATAGATTCTAAGATGACCCTCTGGCTGGAGTACAGTGTAATTTATTGACATTGTAAAGATTCAAATGAGAAAAGTGCACTGAAGCCTAGTGTCCAGAATATTGTACACTCATGTACTAATAATGAGAAGTGGGGCAACTATAAAACACAGAATGGGTCAGAAGTACCAAGAACAAGTACTTGAGGTGGGGGAGAGAAGCAAAGAGGGGAGGGGAGAAGTAAGTGTTCAAATGAGACACAAGAGGTGGGTGCTGGAGCAGTCCAGAGCAGAGCTGCAAACCAGTAAACACAAGCATTTCCTAGAAAAAAGGCCACTTATATGGCTGACAATATCAATAAAGAAGATAGCATAGTGGACAAAGATAGTTGTATAGTTTACTCAACAGACAGATTCAAACCGATTTACTGGCTCACTCATGTTGGAGTCTAACAACCCCACTGTAAGAGGGAACTGGATACCCAAAAGGGGAGAGGGGCAGAGACAGAGCTTCAAGGAGAAAGAAAAGGTGGCAAAAACCACCCCACGCTCTTTCTTGCATAGAGTTCACCCCTTAGGAACAAAGACACCAAACTTCAGCAAGAAAGGGCAAGGGGTGAGATGGGTGGGAGTGAGAATGGAGGAGGAAGGAGAGAGAAAAACCTAAATGAGGACAGCCAGTTGAGTGACAAGGTAATGACTTCCAGAAAGAGGATACTTTCTTTCAAAGAGTTTTGCACTGAAAGAGGAGAAAAAAGGTAGGGTGGTGGCTAGAGGGGAACTCAGGATGCCAGGTGGGAGAGACAAGAGAACCCTTATGTGCTAAGGATAAAGAGGCAGGGAAGAAATGGAACATTCTGGGAGGCAAAGCAAAATGGGAGCCAGAGAAAAGGGAGAGGTTTTCGTCTTAGATAAGAAGAGGGGTTTCTTTACTGACCTAAGAGGGATATATATTCATCCTAGTTAAGTTTTTTGGCCAAGAGGCAAGGAGTGTGCTTAACTTTGTCAGTGCCAAATAGGAGGGTCATGTATCTGTTAAGAATGAGGGAGGAGCAAAAGGTACTTGCCCTGGGGACAGGAGGGAAGATTAGAAGGCCACATGGAGAACAAGGAGAGGGGTGTTCAGGGTCATCCTTGAAAGCTTCACAAAAAACAAAACTTGCCATAAAGAATTAACTTTTTTAGTTATTGTTGGTGGGGGTATAAATTGTTAAAACTTTTCTGGAACACAGTGTGGAAATATGTAATCAAAGCCTTTTAAATGTTTGTATATGTTGACCTGATAATTCGTTTCATTTCTAAAAATTTAAGCCCCCGTCCCCAAAAGAAAGGAGAAACAAAGATTTAAGTGTGTTTAAAGGTATTAAGAAGTACAAATTGCCACTTACAAAAATAGTCACAGGAATGTAAAGTACTCATAGGGAATATAGTCAATAATATTGTAATAATTCTGCATGGTGTCAGATGGGTACTAGACTTACCGGGGTGATCACTGTGTAAGTTATATAAATGTCTAATCACTATGTTGTATACCTGAAACAAATATTATGTGTCATATGTAATTGAAAATTACTAAAAAAAATTTAAAATACTAAAAGTTGATAATGTCTAATAAAAGAAGTATGATATGTCTATATGATAGCATAACTATGCAGCCATTAAAAATAATGCGCTTAACAAATATGAATTAAATCACATGGAAACCACTGATAAAATGCTAAATTTTTAAAAAGTAGGACATAGAATACACTATGATTCTAATTTTGTAAAGTACATACTTAGAACTACTCACCTTCCACTCCCCCCTACCCCCAGTACCCTTAAATGTATCTAGGTAAGTTATAAATTTAAAAAAATAGCAAGATACAGGCTTTATACTCTTCTGTATTTTACAAGTGTTTTATTTTTATAATTAGAAAGATATCATTTCACCAAAAAGTGTGTTTTTTTTAAATAAACAGTGCTGGAAAAGTTTGTCTATATACAAAGAAAAAGAACCTGGATCCATACTTTACACCATATACAAACTTAACTCTAAGTGGATTCATAGATACAAATGTAAACCCTGAAACTGTAAAAATACTAGAAGAAAACAGAAAAAAACCTTGTGACATTTAGTCAAAAATTCCTTGGCTACAACACTGAAAGTACAGCCCATAAAACAACAGACTGATAAATTGAATTTTATCAAAGTTTAAAACTGCTCTTCAAAAGACAATGTTAAGAGAATGAAAAAACAAGTCTCTAGAAGACTAGAAGAAAATCTTTGCAGAGCATGCATCTGATACAGGACTTGTAGCCAGAATATATATAAAGAACTTCCAAAAATCAACAATAAGAAAACCCAATTAAAAAATAGGCAAAATATTTAAATGAAAATCTCAAGATATACAAATGGCAAATAAGCACATGAAAAGATGCTCAACATCATTGGTCCTTAGGGAAATAGAAATTAATACCACAATGAACCCATTAGAATGACTTAAAATTAAAAAGACTGACCACCTGACTATGCACCAGCTGGTGGAGATGTGAAGCAAATGGAACCATGTATCACTGCAAGAAAGTAAAAATGGTACAGTCATTTTAGAAAAGTTTCTTAAAAAGTTAAGCATGTGCCTACCACATGACAGAGTCATTTCACACCTATGTATATACCCAAGAGATATGAAAACTTATATACAAAGTCTCGTACATCTTGTATTCATAGCAGCTTTATTTGTAATAATCAAAAACTAGATACAACCTAAATGTCCATTCAGATTCAGGTATGAACTTCTGATACACGGATGAATCTCAAAATAATTATCCTGAATGAAAGACGTCGAACAAAAAAGTACATATTTCACTTATATAAAATTCTAGGAAATGCAAACTAATCTGCAGTGACAGAAAGCAGCTCAGTGGTTATCTGGGGGAAGGGGAAGGGACACTCACAAAAGGACATGAACAGACTTCTGGGAATGGTGAACATATTTACTATGTTGACTGTGGTGATGGTTTCAGGAATGTAGACATGTCACAACTTGGTAAATTGTACACTTTAAATGTGTGTGGTTTACTAAATATCAATTATAACTCAAAGCTATAAAAAGGCAAAGTTCATATTGAGAAAAACAAAATTAATAAGGATGAGAAATCTTCATATGAATTTACTGAAGTTTGCATGGAAAAAAAAACAAAACAAAACCCAAAACCACTTTCTGCGAATTGATAAACTAAAATCCTTTATAAGGGCAATGACTCAAAATGACAAATCCTTCCTTCCCATTCAGACGGGGGGAAAAAGATGAGGAATATTGGTTTAAATGTAAGAGTCACATTCAACTCTCACTAGAAAGGATACATGTTCAGGCAGTTTTTAGAGCCACATTCTCAGCTGTCGCCCTTGGAGGAAGTCAGTGCAGTTCACCTGTTGCGTTAGAGACTAGCACATCATACTACATGATTTAAAGGCTCCAGGAATACCCTCTAACTGGAACTGAGAGCTACAAATAATAAATAGTTCGGGGATAAGACCCATTTATCAAATACCAAAGGAAATACCCACTGAAGTGTTTCAGTTCAGGCTGTGTATAGTACTTTCAAGTATGTTAATTAGTGGCAGCCTTAAAAAGAAATAGTGTCATGCTAATTGATAGACCTGCCTTGGATTAATTTTTAAAAATACACAAAGTAACCCTCCAGCCAAGATAAAAGAATGAGTAAGTGTTAGCCAAGCATGTGCAGGAATTCCAGGTAAGGGAGTCAGAAGCTGTACGGTGGGTCTGGGTAACTTCAGGTAATGTTATTTTGGGAGTCAAGAGGGAGAGAAAGAATGAATCTATGAGACTGGAGATGGGTGCAGGAAATTTGTATGAGTCATGTTACCGAGGGCTGACAAATTTAAAACAATTCTGATAATTTACAAATTATCCCACCTGCAGGTGCCTGTATAACTGACTCCCCTCACTCCCGTCCCCAGCGATGTGTTTAGATTATTCAGGAAACAACCAATCTTTGTGTGCCTTTGTTGATTTCTGAAGCAGAATTAAGTGGTCATTCTCTTTTCAATTTTTATCTAGCTTTGCATTTTTAAAAAGAAATTTGACCTTCCTCATCATAAACTCAGGCCTTTGAAGTGTTCGCTGACAGATAATTAACAAAAAGGGGTTTAAATCTGTCGATGTGAGGTTCAGGGTCCTCTTTCTTGAAGCCTCAGCCAGGACCTGGGGTGGCCCCTTCTCCACTGCAGGACACATTCCTGGTTTGCGCTCTCCACCCCAACTTTGGTAAGGAGATGTGTTACAGAAAGGTCTTTCCATAATCTTAACCAGTACAGTTCTGGCAATCGTCTTTAAACTGCTCCTTTAAAACCCTGCCTAGGAGAGCACCTCAAAACACAAATTCTTACAAGGATTCCGAGTCAAGCAGTATAGGGGAACAGTGATACAGAGGCAAGGGACTGTCTTTTGGGAATCAGAACTGAGTTTTGAATCCTGCCTGACTCTTACCATCAGCGTAGCTTTGGACAATTTAATTTCTCTTCCGAGTTTGCCTCTGCAGGATGGGAATAAATACTTACCCTGCATTACTGCTAGAATAAACAAGGTGATGTATGTAAAATCTCTAGCATAGTTCTGAGGGCTCAAAATGCAAAGCTATTACATTCTGTGTGTCACTCAGAAATAAGTGCAGTTCCAAAATGGTCTGATGTGCACTTATAAATAAGGTTTGCTGTTTTTTTTTTTTCCTGGCACAGGCTATTTTAAGAATCATAACCAACAGAATCCTTGAAGGACAAACACTGGGACTACACCATGTGAAGACTATGCAGTCATATGTAATGTGAGATTTATATGAAAAGTGGTGAAGTAGTATACTTCTGATCTCTTGTCTCTGTGACATAGATGGGGTATACCCGACATTTTATGGTGGTCATGGTCACAGATAATCCTAAATCACAGCTAAAATAAAGCCGATCCGGGTAGGCCCGGTGGCTCAGGTGGTTGGAGTGCAGTGCTCCTAATGCTGTGGTCACTGGTTCGATTCCCACATGGGCCAGTGAGCTGCGCCCTCTACAGCTAAGATTGTGAACAACGGCTTTCCCTGGAGCTGGGCTGCCGTGAACAGCTAGAGGTTGACATGGGCTGCCACCGGCTGCTGAGTGCTGCCAGGAGTGGCCGGTGGCCAGCGTGAGTGGCTGGCAGCCAGCGTGAGCAGCCGTGGGCTGCTGTGTGCTGCTGTGGGCTACCATGTGCTGCCATGAGTGGCCGGCAGCCAGCGTGAGTGGCCGGCAGCCAGCGAGAGCTGCTGTGTGCAGCCAACTGACGACCGGCGACCGACTGCCTCAGCCAGGGTGAGCGCAAGTCTCGTAATACCAGCATGGGCCAGCAAGCTGGTCCTACACAAGTAGACTGAGAAACGACGGCTTGAACTGGAGTCTGGGGGGGAGGTAGAAGAAGAGAAAACAAACAAACAAAAAAAACAACAGCTGATCCATGTGGAGGCAGCAGTAATTTTGCATGTTGAACTGAATGGTAATTTGGGTATTATGTAATTACTGACCACCCAGGCATGGACTGAGCCTCTGCCTGTAGCTTAACTATGGTAAAAGATTGTAACGTACCTGTGAAAATATCAAGATTACTAAAAAATCAGAGGAAACAGCTACATATTAGCGGGGGGAATGTACTCTATTGAAGTACACAGTACACTAAAATTCCACACTGTGAATTCCACAACATGGGAATGTCTCTTTCACGTAGCCTCTTAATCCCCACACTTATCCTCCTTACACTGAAGCAAGGGTTGGCAGAAGGGGTGTGGAACTGAATCCTGTCTTGCAGAACCAGGCTGGGGAGGGATGAGGTACAGAGGGAAGGCACAGGGAGGAGACAGGGAGCCAATACTGGAAAAACATGAGTACTCAACTAAGACTCACACCACACCAGGGCTGCTCTAAAAGACAGTAATTTTTCATAGTTTTTAAACAGGCAATGTGTGATTTTTGAGGTTTCTAAATGATTACACTTCTATCATTTTTACATCCTTGCTTACCCTTTGCAGAAGAAATGTTTCTAAACACTAGATATAATTTTAACTAAGTAAATTTACATTAGATTCACCTTGTCAAACAGTTACCTTTAGCAACAACACAGTGTATGTCAAATTTATCTATAGGTACCTGCCACAACACTGGACTTGCTTGTTTACTTTTAATTTTTTTTATTGCATTTATCTTGATTATAATTTTTTTTATTGCATATATTCTTGATTATAAGAAATGATACAGACTTGAGTATGTATTTTTCCACGTGTTTACCTATACAATATTGGACGTGCTTTTTGGCCTTTCTGAACCTAAGTATCTTTAATTGTGAAAAGAACACAGTTGATTCTTAATTAAGTAGGATAACTGGAAAGTAAAGTAGAAGGCCACAGAAAATCATGGCTGAAACAAAAATTAGTCACAACAGTACACTGACTGGTGGTCCTTTTGCTTTTTAAACTGAAACTCGTTTGGATAATATAAAACTATGGGTCAATCCATGCTGGGGGAGAGGGGAAAAAGTGACTGCAAGAGTAACAAAAACAGCAAAGAAACTCTTGGGTCTGTCTCCAATATCCTCAGTTGGGTCCGTCCCACTGAAGGCCATAAATAAGCTCCATCAGGGCAGAGATCTTGCCTTTTATGGTCTATTTCTGTATCCCTAATACCTAGAAGAGTGGACATACAAAGGAGGTACTCAAATATTTGTTGAATGAAAGGAAAAAGAGGGAAGGAGGGAAGCTATCTATTCTGTTGGTCAAATGGATTTGTAGAAGAAAATAGTTGTCCAACCTACTTGATTACTTTTGTGAATGATTAAAAATTGACTGAACACTTTAAATTTGAAAATTCTCTTGGATTTCCCTTGAGTAATTAGGCAACTAAGAACACCTTGTTCTCTTTCTTAACTTGGCCCACCCTCACAGATCCCAGGACGCTGCAGTCACTGTGCCATCTTGTGGTCATACCTAGAAAGTTCCTCTTCTTCAATACACCAGTAGAGTCCTCCTTCCTGCACAGAGGCTCTTAGAATGGGCTGATAAATCAATCTCTATTATTTAACTATCAAGGTACCATGGAAAACACCAAGATTTATCAGTGCTCCCATCAGAGTGTGTTATCTAGTACAGGAGGTATCCCAAAAGGATACTTAAAATTACTCATAACATAAAATAGAAGGTAGAAGATGCTATAAAATAAGTATAGTTTAGGAACAAGGGGGATTCACAGAAAGAAAAGATTTTTTTCAACCTCTGGAGATGAGAATTTGGGAAAGAAAAGCCAGCTGAACTGAGTGGAGAGAGAGAGGTAAGCTGTGGCCCTGTCCGTGGGGCTGGGAGGTGGGGAGTACAGCCCCGGGGGTAGGAGCCACCCAGACAAGAGCAGGGCCTGAGCGTGTGTGGGCTACAGCAGGAGCGGTTATTTCCTTGACTGGAGCCTGCTGTGCCTTAAGGAAAAGAGGCTGTAGAAAGGCAGGGCTGGGAGCAGCCTAGGAAGCTGCGAAAGGGGCTCTGCTTCAGGACGTAGAACAGTAGAGGGATAAAAAGGTAGTTCTGTTTGTAGAAGTGATCCTGTCTGGTGATTACGGGGGTCATGTGGACGAGCTGTGTGGCCTTACCTTTTTGCAGCTTGGGTTTCCACAGTTTAAAAGTGAGACAATTGAACCCTACAGGGTTGTTGTGAGGAATAAGTGATATTGTATGTAAAGCACATACCACTGTGATCAGCATTAATGTTAAGGAACAGCCAGTAATATGAAGACCTTGAATGGCAGCCTATTTAACAGACGAGGAAGAACAGGCAAAGGTTTGGAAAAGCAGGGTAAGGACCAGAGGGGAAGATGGCCTGTGGCAGAGACATGGGGGCCACCTTACAACACACAGGCATTTGGGAGAAGGAGCGTGGAGAGGGGGCAAAAGGAGGAACTATACCACTTATAAACTGGACAGAAGAGGATGGCCAGAAGGGTAGAAGGAACATCACTGACTAGGAGGAAAACCAGGAAGCTGTACTGTCATAGAAACAAAAGGAAGAGAATGTTTCATGGGGACAGTGGTCAAGATAACACTAAATCCTATTCCCTTTTGATTTAGCAGCATGTAGGATTTTAGTAATCTTGGAAGAAGTATTTTAGGGGTTGGAAAACCAGAATGCAAGGCTGAAGGTGAGGAAGAGTGCCGTGTGAGAAATCTGAGCTCTAAGTACACATCACTCTTTGGAGAAATGGTACTAGCTGGAGGGGAAGGTACAGAAAAGGGGGAGCTTTGTTATTGTTTGTTGTTTGTTTTTAAGATGGCAGAGGTTTGAGTGTTTACATGCTGACAGAATGGACAAGGTAGGGAAGGAGAGGCTGAGAGAAAAAGGATAATGGATTAGCAGGGATGAGACTCAGAGCACACAGAGATACAGGAGGACAAGGTGTGCCAAGGCTGAACCAGACTGCAAGGCACAGGTGGAGAACAGAGGAGACAGTAATTAATGCGGCTGCACAGAGCAGGAGACACCTGAGCAGTTTTCAAGGATGAACAGGCTTCGGCCAACTGGCCAAAAGGCGGTTTAAGAACATTCTAGCAGAGGAAATGGCATGAGCTAGGGCAGGCATATGAATCCCAGACTGACACGCCTGAGGGACTTAGTAGTTTGGTGCTATCGGGTGTGGAGGGGAAAAGAGGGAATATTCCCAAGGCAGAGCTGAAGAATAACTGGGGACCAAATCACAACAGGCCTTGGACTCAAGCTATTCCTTCAGGCCTACTTTACACATGTTACTTCTAAACCACCCTGTAACGTGCCTATCCCCAGTGACCTGGAAGCCCAAGAAAGAAAAAGCAAGGAGAGATAATTCTTCCAGGGTTGGGAGTAGGAAGGTGGTACAGGGGGTAACTGATGGAGTGGAACGTTTTAGAGCCTTAGCAAGAGCCAGCCTGGTGGCAGGGAGCAACTGAAACCAGAAGGGAATGAAAAGACCAAGAGAGAAGGAGCGGCTGGAAACGTCAACCATGAAAGAATAGATTCAGTACGGCAAGGGAGTAAGTGTGGTTAAAGGACACGAAACTGTGGTCAGCAAGGCTCATATTAGGGTTCAAATTCACAGAGGTGAGCAGTTCCAAGCCTCAATAACACGCTGCAAAACATTATGCAAATATGAGGCATTTTTATTGTGTATTATAATTTATGAAAAACTTGATTATGACTTCTGAATATTCCTAATATTTCAGATTTCTCAACTGACATTCCCCAGATAATTAATACTTAAAGGTACCAAAAGAGGTGCTAATTCAAATCCTTATTTTTTAAAAAATGAATTATTGGGTAATATAAACTATTATTCCCTTAATTTACTTGCTTTGTAAAATCCAATTAATTCAGAATTTGGGTTTTTCCTCTCACCTTATCATGAACTTGTAGCATTACCATGTTTCCCCGAAAATAAGACCTAACCAGAAAAAAAGCCCCAGCATGATTTTTCAGGATGACATCCTCTGAACATAAGCCCTAATGTGTCTTTTGGAGCAAAAATAAACATAAGACTCGGTCTTATTTTGGGGGAAACACGGTAATAGAATGTGATCTTTCACTTATCTTGCAATGTCAGTGATCTGAAACACAGGGGAAGAACATGGGGTGGCTGGTTTGCTCAGTTGGTTAGAGCGTGGCGCTGGTACCACCAAGGTTGCTGGGTTTGATCCCTGCATGGGCCACTGTGAGCCGCGCCTTAAAAAAAATCAATAAATAAAATAAAACATAGGGGAAGAACAGAAAGGAGGAGCACAGGTTCTGAAAAGCCAAAGCAGATGTTACAAATCCACACGTTCTCCCTCCCTGTGCCAATCCTTCAGGCAAAATTATAACAAGTCGATTTACGGAGATTTTGGTTACAGGAAAGATTAGCAACCCAGGTGTCAACAGCAAATGTAATAATGGCAGCAAGAGGTGATTGCTAGGAAGGGAAAGTATAGAAAGCTAAATACATACAGGAGAAGTGAAAAAGCAAAGACAGTAGCCAGGTGTAAGGGGCCATGGCCCACACTGCGGAGGGTTCAGGAAATGGGCACTCCCATGGACTACTGGTGACTATTGGTGGACAATTGGCCATGTAATTGCCACACAAAAGAAGGCATTTATTCTTTCATCCACTAATTTCACACCTAACAAATTATCTGTAGAAAATAACCTGAGATGCACATAAAGATTTATGTTCAAGGACATTCAACACTGCCTTAGTTATTATTTAAAAACTGGAAACAAGCTACACAGCAACAACTGGGGGAATGCTAAATAAACTGTGGTGCTCATCCCCAAGTATTCTGGCTTTGAGGAAGATGTATAATAGAAGCAACATACACAAGAAATAACCTTTATACAGTGTTAGCTTTTCCAAAAGGAGGCTACGAAACGAAGATCTCGTGCCAGCCCGGTGGCTCAGGTGGTTGAGCTCCGTGCTCCTAACTCCGAAGGCTGCCGGTTCTATTCCCACATGGGCCAGTGGGCTCTCAACCACAAGGTTGCCGGTTCAACTCCCACAAGGGATGGTGGGCTGCGCCCCCTGCAACTAGCAACGGCAACTGGACCTGGAGCTGAGCTGCGCCCTCTACAACTAAGATTGAAAGGACAACAACTTGACTTGGAAAAAAAAAAAGTCCTGGAAGTACACAGTGTTCCCCAATAAAGTCCTGTTCTCCTTCCCCAATAAAATCTTTAAAAAAAACAACGAAGAAGATCTCAATTCAGTTTACAAAAGTATTACACAGGTTTAAAAAAAAATACTAGAAGGAAAATACCTGTTAGTATTCAACATATTTTTAATAATGCGAACATTAATATTACATCAGAAACAAGATTATATATTTATTATATTTATATTGATGATATTTTTATTGCTTATACCATTTAACTGAGTATTTACTTCTTTCATATTCAATCTTTCCAACTTTTCTTTCTAGGCCATTATAACATGTTTGGAGGCAAAAAGCAGAACCTGAATCTTACATAAAATGAGGGGCCACAGGAGCATGTCAAACAATGTTACAGGGATGCAACTGCAAAATACAGACTCGTGAAAAACTCCACTGGACCAAACCAAACTAAAAAAACACATTTCTTCAACAATCAAATTTTAAGAAGACAAAAAGGGAGGGGGCAATTTGTAGGTGAAAAAGAACTTAAGAGACATATCAACGAACTGTAGTTACACGCCTTACTGGATTTGGATCATGCAAATTGTTACAATTAAGAAACAATTATGGAGATTTGAACACTAAATATTTGATATTAAGAAATTATTGTTCATTTGGGGTGTGATAATTGTGATTATACTTTTAAAGAGTCTACACCAAAAATATACAAATGATATGAAACAATTCTGCATGAAAATAGTCTGCAGAAGATATGGGCATGGATTGGGGGGTGGGGGGAGAGAGAGGGAGAGAGAGGGACAGAGAGAGACAGAGAGAGAGAGACAGAGAGAGAGAGAGAGATTGCCCAAACTGGCGAGGTTTAGGAAAAGAGGTGAGGACACAAAAGTCTGTAGGAGAAAGAGGATGGCTGGATAGAGGTGGCAGAGTCAAGAGAAGGCTTCAAACCATTTGGCCTGGAGAATCGTGCACATCTCCACTGGCTGAATAAAAGGAGCCACAGTTTCCATATTGAATGGGACAGGAAAAGAGATGGTGCGCCTGGGGCAGGAGCACAAAGCTTCTTAGCAGCTAAGAAAAGAAGAGGTTGGGGACAAATAAGATTGGTGGTCAGTGGGAAACAGACAGTTGAATCTGATACTCCGTTTTCTCAGTGAACTTAGGGCAAAGATACCTAATGTCTATTACAGATTCTAAGTAAAATCCTTATTAGATTAACTATTAATAGATTAGTGTTATTACAACATAAATATTACATACTTCTATTCTATTAAATATTAGAGTAAATATTAATAAAAGGAAATAATAATAGGTTAATACCGTGTTTCCCCGAAAATAAGACCTAGCTGGACAATCAGCTCTAATGTGTCTTTTGGAGCAAAAATTACTATAAGACTCGGTCTTATTTTACTATAAGACCTTATTTTACTATAAAGTCTTATATTAACTTTTGCTCCAAAAGACACATTAGAGCTGATTGTCCAGCTAGGTCTTATTTTCCGGGAAACACGGTATTAGTCTATTAATAGAATATTAGACTCTTAAATTTTAGTTCTATGAGATAACTATTATCATCATTATTAGCTAGAATTTCATAGAGTGGATGGGGTTGTTTAGAAAACAAAAACTATGTAGGTTCTTACATGAACCAGGTTCTATACTGAAATTTTTTTCATGCATCACACCTCATTTAATA
This sequence comes from Rhinolophus ferrumequinum, assembly GCF_004115265.2. NCBI lineage: Eukaryota > Metazoa > Chordata > Mammalia > Chiroptera > Rhinolophidae > Rhinolophus > Rhinolophus ferrumequinum. Next base: position 21,903,351 of record NC_046297.1, on the reverse strand, counting down.
CCTAATCACCGATCTTCTCTGAGCCTCGCCTTCTACCTCTGCGAATGGGAGGTAAGCACCATACGCCAGGAGGATTAGGAGTCAATATATGGAAGTGTGTGGACAGAAAGCAGAGTGAGCCTTTATCACGGCAGGTGATACTGCTGTTCCAGAGAAGTGGGGAACAGTGCTCAGCAGAAGCTAACCAGCCTCCTTAGGTCCCCAGAGATGGAGCAACAGCAGTATGTCTCCTTTGCTCAATGAGGGTGGCATCTGGCTTAGTGTCTGGCACAGTATCTGACCCCTGACAGGCGTTCTGAATAAGAGATGTAAGGAAAGGAGTCCTGTATACAGATGTGGAGATGTTTGTGTACATAAACAGGCCTGGAGGCCCAGGAGAGGGGTGAGGCCGGAGGTTTTCTGAGCACAAAGCTGCAAAGCAGAGAGACCGCAGGAGAGAGAAGTGTTCACGGAAAGCGTACACTGGAGAGGAGAAGTAGTAGTGCTCTGGAAAAGGCTAAACTGCTGGTCTTTGAGACATGTGGACAAACAGGTGCCATCAAAGGAGGTGCTGGAAGGAATAGCAAGGCCAGAAGACAGGAGAGGAGGGCGTTTCCAGAAATGTGTCAAGTATTGCAGTAAAGATAACTGGGGATAAAACGGAAAAGATGCCACTAGGTTTGGTATGGGTTGGGGAGGCAGGGGGAGCGGGGAAACGGCCTACTGATGGGTATTTTCTTCAAACAAAATGGTGGTTAAGATGGGTTAAAGAGGAAAAGGAGACGAAAGCAACAGAGACTGACAAAGACCACTCTTTTACGGAAGTTGGCACTGATGGGAAGTAAGATACTTGAGGAGGAGGTGGGATGATGGCAAAGGTCTTCTATTATATTGTTTTTCTTTCATAGAGGAAGAAGATTGAAGCATACTTTGCAGTAGAGAGGAAGAGATGGGCGGTACCCGGATGGGAGGGGTGAGTGGGCCAGAGTAACTGGGTCGGCTCCAGCAGCCCTGATGATGAATGCCTCTTGAGGCCATGGGGCCCAGTCTCCCCAACCAGACCAACTCTCCCTGAGACTCAACCAAGTGCTGAGCATCAGTGATCAGAGGACTGAGATAAAGGGACTGAGAATAGAGACACAGTTAAAAAAATGGCTTTACATCACTGAAGACCCAATTTTGACTTTCAGTGGGTCCCTCTCGCAACAGCATGAAAACCCTTCAGTGTGGTAATCAAGATCCAAAACATCCTGGCCCCAGTCTCCCTTTCTAGCCTCATCTACTATCATTCTGCTCACTCCTGACTGACACCTTATGCTCCAGCTACAGAAGAGGACCCAGCATGTGCCACAGGACAAGGCTGGTTATCCTTTCCTTGCTCTTAGCTTTCCCCTCCCATTCCCTGCTCTAGGACCACCTTCCTCTGTGAATCAGTCACCTACTGATATAAACTGCTCTTTCTTCTGTGTCCAGTTCCCTTAGGTCTCTATAATACCATGTTTCCCTGAAAATAAGACTTAGCCAGACCATCAGCTCTAATGCGTCTTTTGGAGCAAAAATTAATATAAGATCCAGTATTATATTATATTACACCTGGTCTTATACTATAGTAAAATAAGACTGGGTGTTATATTAATTTTTGCTCCAAAAGACGCATTAGAGCTGATTGTCCGGCGAGGTCTTATTTTCGGGGAAACAGGGTAGAAGTACTAAACCTACAACAGAAGTTCCAACTGAATAATAGAAAAGGCAGTTTCATGACTGTGGGCCTGAAAGAACGATGGGACCATTGATAAAATTACTTAAGTCTGAATTGCTAATTTTAGGGATGTTGAAAGTTTAAGATGGTTCATCCAGGTGACTATGGCAAAGAGGCCCTTGAAAACGTACAGTACATCCTCACTTAGCCTCAGCAACAGGTTCTGCGACTTTTAAGCAAGACGACATATAAGGAAACCAATTTTACTATAGGCTAATTGTATAAACAAGAGTTAAGTTCCTATGACAACTAATCAATGTAATAACAAAATGACATTGAAAGAAAAGATGCTATTCAAGGACCTGCTGTGTATCTAGAACTTGATAGTGACAGCTTGAAAATGAGCCTAGTGATAAGATCTGAGTTATATGCAGAGCAGTGGACCACCACTTCAAATCTGGATTATATTAACATTTCTGTAAGTCCACTCTCCTACCCATGGGCTTAATTTATTCTGGATTCTGAATTGACTTAATTTCTCTAACTCATCCTCCCCTGCTCAAAAAGCTACAGCACAGAGTGCAAACTCTTCGGGCTGGCCAATCAAGGTTGTTCATAATCAGGCCTTAGCATACCTTTCTAGTCTTACCTTGCACTGCTCCCTAACAAACCATCCTCTCTAGTCAGACTGGTCTTCTTGGTGGCCATGGACAATAAACACATTTCTGGCTCAGCTGAAACCATTTGTTTCACCGTAATGTCCTCCTTCTTTCTTTCTATTCCTAACACACATCTTGTTCAAAGTCCACCTCAGGTCCCACCTCTCCTTTCCTTGAATACCTATAGTTTTCGCTGTTTGTAATATTCACTTGGCATTTAAAAATACACTGCTTTGTGACGTCTTTCATAGATCAACCCATCTTCCAAAAGCCATAAAAGAAAGACAAGGAAAAAGTAGAAGGTGAATACAAGGACCCTTACAGGGGCAGGAAGTTCTCTCCTCACTTCTGGCTCCCATTTGGAGTAAGAATAAAAAAACTTCAAAAATATGGGACTTAAAGAACAGGTAAGAAGTGGATAGGAATGTGAGAAGAGCATTGCAAAAAAACAGGACAAAGGAACTGTGGTCAAAGGGATAGCCACAGTCAAATGTGGGGTGTGTCTCTAAATCCCCTAAACCTATGGAGAGAAGCACATGAATAACCAAAAAAAGCTTCTGAACTTAACTTGGAATTTTGGAGTGATTGGGACGATACGATATATTGTATTAAATTATTTCAGTTCTCCTAAGTGGTAAGATTATCAGTGACATTTCTACCTTGGAAGCCTAACATCTAAAAATTAAACAAACTAAATAATGTTTTCAATTGTCACAATGCAAAATTATACTGTTTATTTGACTGAAACCACACAAAAATTCAAAAAGATGCTCATTATTCTAAAATCAGATGGCTTTGTTATAAATTTCTTTTAAAGCAAAAACTGATAAAACTGCACCTATTTAAGATCCTTAAATCCTGTAAAACAAAGTTTAGGTTTATAATCTTAAAAACCTCCTTTAACTTAGTAAGTTTATAAATTTTCCCCAATTCCTTATGTATAGCTGAAAAATAAGGAGACATGCAGCACCTTCTAACTTGAGTTACTCAATGTCAACTTTATGACTGAAAATTTTATTTTTACACCAAATTGTTTTTAAAATAAATATATTAACTTCAATATGGATAAAATTTAAGTTTACAGTAGCAAATTAATGTATAATAATTAGCTTCTATGGCCTGTTTATTCTAAAGACTTATGTAACAGAATTCCAGTTTCTGATATCATTACTCCTTGCATACACATTATTCTTCTACTTCCTATCTGACAAGATTGCTGTGAGAATTTAATGAGGTAATATAGATTAAAAAGCAAAGACTGCTATCCAGCCAAAGTATTTTATGGCTGACGCACAGCGTTAATACTCAAAATATTTTGGGTGATATAATTTGAAAGTCATGTTGGCTAATGATTCAGGGAGTAATTTAACCAATCAAGTTAAGTTTCTTTTTCTTTTAAACAGAAACAGTCACTTTTTTGTGCTTATTTTTGGTTTTGCTTTTATAGAAAGAACTTTTAACTAAAACTTGGCTAAAATAAAAAATCTTGTAATAGCTCTCATGTTTAAAGGACCAGAATCTCCACATTCCTTTTTGATCAATTTCAAGCTATATTTAAAATGCTTGTCCAATTCTACTTTATTTTAGTGAAGTGTCAGACGAAACAGATAAAGCTATTTTACCTTTAAAATCCCCAAATTTCATTTTGGGCAGTGGAATGCCATACTTCTGAACTGTGTAACTTAAAAATCGAGATTTAGTACATTAGACAAAGAAGCAGAGTATACCCAAATATTTTTTAAATCTATTGTAGCATGTGTGCTTATTTTCCAGAAGTGGTTTTGGATGTCATCGCTTGATAAAAAGCACAGAAATTAGTGCATTCAGTACTCAGGCACTGCCATACACAGGGTGGCAGCACTGAGAACAAAAAAGGAGCAAACAGCAGAACACTTGGAATGGCCAATGCAGGCATACTAATGTGCCTGAAATCTGATTATGAATACACTTCTTAGACACACGGGTATTCCTAAGAAATTCCTTTTAATTCTGGCAGAACTATCATGCATTTTGGAAAACCTCTTATGAGTCAGCCTCTGAATGTGCTCAGTTGCACCTCTCTTAAAACCAATTGTTTTCTCTCTTCCTGCACTGGCTGATAAAAGGTGAACTGAGCATGATCAAATTTAAGTATCCTACATCAGACCCAATGTTTAAGTAGAGCAATTGGATCTCTAGTATATATTTAAAAATATAACCCGAGCTATAATGAAAAGTGCTTCAAGATAGAAATTTTTGAAAAGAACAACAGAATCTTGGGAACAGGAATGCTCTTATTAAATAAAAACAGTTAAAGTTTATGATAATTGTCTTAAGCAGGTTATAATGTCTAAACAGAACAGCTTTTAAGGAAAACATCTGTAACACTGCTTAAAAAAACTAAAATATCCCTAAGAGTATTAAATGCTCAATGATTAAAAATTTCAAATACGATAGATATTTAACTGATATAGATTAAAACAGAACTAACCCGTTCATCACCATTTTTCTTTGAAAAATAACTTAAAATAATTATGATTTTTGAAGAAATTTTGCCCATATACTTGAAACCTATATTTTCATTAATTGTCAAAGGATAGACGTTCAGGAACTTTTACAAACTGCCAGACTTTCATATTTATTCACTTTGTTTACAAATTTCTAGGCATACAAAAATAGATTCAGGGACAAAAACAACTTTCCGTTAAAATTCCCTATATTTCACAGCACATCAAGTTATCCAATTAAATGTTTAAAACTTCCATTCTATGTCTAATTAAATCTATTACTTGATAGTTTACTTTCATTTTGATTTGGGTAAATGATTATAATATATTTTACATGTAATATCTTTTAAAATGTGATGTATGAATATCTGTCTTATAACTTTTCCTTAAAAGTAAACTAAAGCAAATTACATTAAAAGCTAAACCTGATACATGTACTTCACACAGGGCATAGTTAATTAAATCAGTTATTTGTTTGCATGACAGTAGCTCTGAGGATGCTAAAGTTTTATGAAGCAGAAAAAGAAAAGCATAAAACATCACTAACTGCTGTCAGAGGTGTGCCATAGACTCATAGGCACTTTCCTTCTTTGAAACATTTTAAACTTTCCAAGTAAGAACTTACTTTCCAAGTAAGAACTACTAGGGCTGCTTCCACCTCTCTTGGTGTAATTAAGCTACCTATTTTTATTGTATGTCTAATTCTATTTTAGTGCTGACACCCTATGTATTTGAATAGTGATTTTCAAATAAAATACTATTAATATTAGAAAAGAAACATAACTGAGATTGAAATTTTACTCAATTAAATTATCTCAGTAACAAATTAGAAAAATACATGAAAAACATTTTCTCAGATTTATTTAGAAAAAGTAATTTTAGAAGTACAAGGAAAGCAAATTCATGTTTGAGATATAGCTTATAATCAGATATGCTGGTCATATTAATATTTATTTTTAAGGTAATAATAGATCTTATCCAAATATATAAGGTGACAGCTCTCCTATAAACTGCAAATTTAGAACAAATTTAGTTGTAAAGGACCTAATTTCTCTTCTTTGGAATTGGAACAGTTAAAATAATTATATTTAGGAAATGCAAAAAGTAGCTTAAGAAGGCAATGTACTCTTATATAAAACAATATTTTCATTTCATTGCCTAAAGTTGATGAAAATAAAATCTATTATTATAACCCTTTTAGGGTGTGATGAAAAGTGATGTAGGCTCTATGTAATTCCAGCATTAAGACAATACAAGGAAATAAAATCAAGTTATTGAGAAAATCTAGCAGACTAAAATTCAACTGGTGCTATTTTGTACCTGCACATTTGAACTACCTTAAGCTTTCGGGTTCAATTTCTTAAAATTCTCCTGATTAAGAACAATTCAATCAACTTTTTACTAATGTATCTTCAAGTGAACAAAATTGACTTACACATTTTCTAATATTGTCTTTTAGGCAAAGGGGCAAAATTCCTCATTCTTTAATTGATTTCTAGTTTAACAGTTTCTAAAAATATATCACAAAAGTAAAGGCTCTAATGTCTAACTATTGGTTAAAAAGATACAATTTTTTTAAAGAGTCAATTGCAGCCCTTTAGTTGTTGCATTTAATGAGAGTATTTCCATATTCAGAAACTAAAAGATAGGATATCATAAATAATCAATATGCACATGTGTAATTACAGTATTTTGAGACAATAATTCAAATAGTTAATATTTGAAAATCTAAAATGAGTCTCTCTCTCAAAAAAGAGTTTAAGACTCTGTAATGGCAGATCATTCACAATTTGCAGAGGATTCGGTCTCTTTTTAAGAAAAGATGCCTCCTCTACCCTCAAAATATTATCTAATACTAAAGGAAACTTCTAATCTCTGACATAACAGTATAATAGGTCTAGATTCTCCTTCAGAAATTCAATTGCTAATTAATAAATAAATGAGAAAGAAAATTCCTTTTATCGTCAGCATACACCTAAAAACATTCCAGAAATTAAGAACTTTGTTGGTGAAAGTTTTTACCTGTGAAAAGCTTTCTAAATATTATTAAGTCTGTAAGAAACGACTTTAATTTGCCCTAAAAAAGTCCACAAAGTACACTGTTCGTAGACTAAGGTTTTAAAATTTATTTCATTAACTTAACAAAAAGTTTTAAACTTTCTGATGAAGAATGAAAAAAACAATTTTCAATAAGTTCTAAGATTTTTCAGAACACTTCACTTAGGTACACATTTAAAATAATCTTTAAAATCTCTTAAAAATAGCAGAAAACAATTTTCCTTATTTAAAAATAAAGAATTCTAAATACACTACAAATTAGTCTTAGAATTCAATTTAGTTTAATTCAAATCTAAGAATAGATAGAGGAAAGCCTTTGGGGGAATCGATTTTTAAAAGGTTATCATAAAACGAGCAATTTGTATTAAAAATACTCTCTTACAGATTCCCCTAATTATCACTCTCATTTTGGGGGGTAAGTTTATTATCTTTGCTTTGTAGTTAGTTATTCTTTATTCACATAAGTCAAAATTTTTAATTCAACATTTTTATTTTATTCTGAAATTCTCATCTACTTGGTTGTTTCCCATCAATGTTGGGCATTTTAGTCCATACTTATGTTCTTGTTATACACTTTCATAACATAAAACTCTTACTTTTAAAAGGCATCAAAAAAGAACATTTTTGCTTTCTACCACCTTCACATTTTAGGTTTTCTATGTTTTTAGAAATAGTTTTCACAAAAAAATGCAAGGAAACATTTTAAGCAAATTGCTTATCCTATTAACCTAGGACATAACTGCTAAATTCACTCATTCTACATACACACACATATTTCTTATGCAGTCATCTCAAATTCCCAACACACACTGTGGTTAGTTTTAATACCATCATCCTGCAGTAACTCTGTTTATTAGACATCCAGGGACTTTTAAATACTAACAATTTTCATGCAGTATCACACCACCTCACTTTTAAACATGAGATATTTTTATAAAAATGGGTTTTTGTTTTCTGATAAACATTAACAAACACCAAAAACTTCTGCACCTTAACAACAACAAACACAAAATCACAAACAGAATCAGAAAACAAAAATACCAAAGCACCCTTGGTAGTTCCACATCACCATATACTTGTCGATACCACCCTGGAAAGAGGAGGCAGGGACAGGTGTACACATTGAGAATGCAAATCTCTGGGCAGCAGGCCAAGCGATTCAAAAATAAAAATCAAATTATTCCTCTGTAATAATTTCTACTAGGCTTTCATTCATGTATACTCCTCATAAATGCAAATGTTAATAACTGTACACCAATACTTTTATAAAATAAGATCTAACATTTTTCATTTAATTTCTTAAATTATATTTGAAAATTAAATTTGTTAATGAACTATAAAAGTTGTCCTGTTATAAATGAAAAGTAGTAACACAGTAGATGTCAGGTTCAGGGATTTCAAAAAAAATGAGGCAAAATAAATACAAAAAGTGAAAATTAGTTACCTTCAAAGTGGTCTTATTGTAAAATGGAAAAGATTCCCATGCCTGAATCTAAAATCATAGTTAACTTTACAGTCCATCAATTTGATGTACCCTGCTCTCACATTTAACTTATTTGTAAATAGTTTTCCAAGGCTACCTAAATACTTACTAATTGATTAAATATGCTGCCTACATTAATTCCTCTTAAAATTAGAAAAAATTAAAGGTCCACTTTTGGTTTTTTGCAGTGGCTGATCTATTTTCAAAGTATTCCATTTTTCAGAAAAGGTGTTTATCAGGTTCTTAAAACATTTGAAAAATGGCTCAAGGGACAATTTATAGCCCTTTTACCTTTAACATATTCACTATCTTTGTTGAACAAATTCAGTTGTCCTTTACTTCTTTTGAAATTCTTCCCTCACTCAAATAACTAAAGAATCTAAAATGTTATCAATATAAAGAGAAAAAAATTTATATTGATCTCTCACACATTTGGAAACACGTCAAAAATAACAAGTATTCCAGGCAGTGTAAGTAAAGTTATTCAGTAAAACTTTTTTTCCTTTTTCTTGAGAGAGAGAGAGAGAGAGAGAATAACAGGTAATTTTTCATATATCTTAATTTTCCAAAGAATAGTATTGTAAATAAAAAATATTAAAACATTACTAGAAGGAATCAATATTTTGATTACACAGCTCAAGAGCCGAATGATTATTGAAACAAAATTTCAAAGACAGTTATAGACACATTTCAGTTATCTGGCTTTTCAAATCTCAAAGATAGGCATTTTACATTTAATTTAGCAAATAACAATTTAATTCTGAGAAATAAATTTTCCAAAATACCAAACCTAAATATATACAGCAACAACCAGGATTCTGTTAAAAATGAAGGAAAAATCTCCCACTTTTGTATAACATTAAAATACAGAGCATCCTTAAAAATTTTAAACTATATTGATAAAAGCAAATTCAGTAACTTATTTAGCTATAAGATGTCTGCTTATTAAAATATTTTGGTTATAATAAATATATAGATATACAATTTTATCAGTATTAGCACACATTTATAAATCATCTTCCACAGTAGCTAAATTCCTTATAGAATTTCAAATAGTAAAATTAGGCATATAAATTTCAAATAAGAAACTCAGTCTATGAGGTTTCTGTAATTCTAACTGAAATAAAAATTTTGAATATACAATATTATTAGATTATTTCTATAGATTGGTATAATTTAATTATAGCTTCAGAAAAAGGATGCTCAATGGGTAGTATTTTTAAGGCATTAAAAAAGCTCGATCAAACAAATTCAAATTAGAGATTGTGCTGTGCCCTATCTAAAGAGGACTCTCTAAGGAATTACAGATTTTATACTTGTGCACTAAGAGTGCATTTTCTAATTCAGACAAGTAGCTAGTTAATGTCAAACCCAAACCCAAAGAAGATTTTATATCACCTTTTGTGAGAGAAAAAAACCCACAACACCAGCACTTTTATTTAGGTTGACAAGAATCATAACTTGAAGTGTCCAAACAACCTGATTAACTCAATGGTCTAAAACAACTGGAAGAAATACTTTGCCTTCACTTTTACAGAAATTGAATTTATTGATATTAGTATTTGGTTTGTCAAAGTGGCAACTATTCAAGATCTTAAAAACTCATTTATTTTAAACATATAGCCTAAGTCTGACTACTAGTCAATGTAACGGTCTTGAGCCAAAATACAATAAAAATGTAAGATAAACTTCAAAGGTTTTATAAGTATTAATGGCATTCTGAAATCTCTGGACAGAAGACTATTTTGGGGAGGGAGAAAGTTTTTCTTCTCCAACGATTGTTTAATCACTTTCCAATCAATTTTGATTTAACAGTGATTCATGAGATTAATTTTTTAATGAGTTCTTATAAAGTTGTAATTGGTTCCAAAATCAGAAACCACAAGATGATGTACTCAAACACTGCATCGATTTAATGCTGTTATGGAGGTAATTGACAGAAAGGTGCAGATAAGAGCCCAATTGTGAACACCAGTTAATATACAATGGATTCCAAAATAACAGTTTGTTTGTACAGTACGGTAAGGAAAAATACTCTGTATAAGAAGTCTAAAAATCCAGCTCTAATTACAATCCATTTCTACAAATCCACAAAAACAAAAGAAAATAGGCATTCATTTCAGAAACTCCATATACCTGTGGAAAACGGAACACAAGTAATTTTTATTCCAGATTAACCTTAATCCCAAATAGAATACAGCTAACAATTTACATATTCTAAATTTTGAAAATATTATATAAATCTAAACCATTAGAGATGACAGTAGTTTGTAATCAGTAAACATTTCCTGTTAAATAACAAATAAATAAACTTAAAAGAGGCAATTGATAGGTCTCAGGATTTTAAAATCTTTTAATTTCAAAGGTGCATTTACAACATGTGTATATAGGATGGGCTTTAAAAATGGGTATACGTAAACTTTTCCATGGTGTTAGTGTATGTACTTTTTTTTCCTTAGAGAAATGCCTGTTGCTTACAGAATCTTCACCACTCTGTCTACAGTTTTCAACCAGAAGTCCTCATTATAGCTTAAGCCAAACTGATTATTAGGTATTTTACAGCTTTTTACAAAATGGCTGTAAAATCACATTATGGGCATACATAGCTCTTTGATCTCACTGCACAGAATTCATAACTGTTCAATAATACTATACCATTACACCACACACCTTAAACTATTTCCATTTTTCCACAATTCCTTCCAAAATCAGCTTCCAAAGCAAAGCAACTTAACATGAAAAGTTCCTGGGAGGGCTTGTTACACAAAAGAACAATTTGGAAACAAACTAATCTACACAATATCCATCTTCTGTTGAGCTTGTTTATCCCTCCTTTCCCTCCATCACTCCTAAAGGTGGGTGCACTTGAGTAATGGAAAGAGAAGGCTCTTCTATCACCATACACCCTCCGAGTACCTCTGCTTTTGGTCCTCAGACATTGATTCTGTGTAGGTGATGAAAATCATTAAGAAAAGAGAAGCTGTCCCTTTAAAATGCCCTGCTCTGTCCCATATCCCACGTGGAACCAACATCAGTAGCACTTTCCCATTAACTTCAATGTGATGCAAGAGGCACCATGCTTTTATATACATAAAACCAGAAAACCTCAGCTAACATTCTTTACTGAGGATGAACAGGTGAAGCAAACGTGTCAGGAAGGGTGAAGCCAAGCAACTCCCCACCCCTCCCCAAAAGGTGCTCCAGTCTTGCACTCCAGTCTCTTAGTGCAACATCACCTCTCTACCCCTCCTCCGTAGAGCCTAGTTTAAAGAAAGGAGGGAGCCACTAACAAAACCTGAAGCATAAATGCGACGAAAATGCAGTTTAAAACCGGAAAGGTTTATTCTTCCAATCACACACATTAACTCTATTAAGAAAAATGGCATCACTTTTTTCTCTACCAAACCCCCCCAAAACCGCAAAGATCATCAAAAGAGAGTTATAAAATAGCAAATATAGTGTTTATCTTATCTCAGATCAGTCCACATTACCAATAAGTTTAGCAGTTTCTGCACTACCACCTCCCCCCTCCCTCCTCCTCCTTCTCTTGCATCGGATTTTCACGTTTTCTCATTGTCGGTTGAGTTATAAAAGGCTTTTGCCCTTCGAAAGTTTTAAAAAATAAATAAATATTAACTCCTTGGTCCCTGCAAAGTCAAAATGGACTTCAGGGGAAAGGCGGTTCATACTTTTACCTTTAGCGAGAAAAGGGGGAGCATCCCGGATTTTTAGGGATTTTTTGCGATTTTTTAAAAATTTTTATTTGGTTATATGCCTGAGTTCTCCCTCCATTTTGGTTGTTTATGATACTGACAACAAGCTGTCCCTGCTCTGTGCAGATCTCCTGCTTTCATTTAGCACCCCCTCCCCCTACCCCCCCCTCGCAGCCACACATCCAGGGTTCACACCTCCCCGAAGACCCCGCACCCGGACCCCGACTCGCCCACCTGAGGAAAGGGCAAAAACAAATTCATTTCTCCAAAAAAGAAAAACCTCTTTTGAAAAAGGGGCAAAGTTACCCCAAGTCACTCAAAGTGCCCCCCAAATATTGCCGACTGCGGGTTTCCGCCAGGCCCTTTGGGAAGCGACCTTCCCCCGGGATGTTTTGGTGGAAAATGCGGAGAGTTTACTCTCAAAACTGAATTTATATTAATTTTTCCCTTATTTTTCGGGTCTCTAATGTCTTCCGCTCTCGCTGCTGCCGCTGCCGCTGTCACAATATTCACAGCACCAGAGAGGAGGAGGAGGAGGAGGAGGAAAACTTTTCAAACTTTCCAGACCCTGAATAAAGGGGTTTTTTTTTTTCCCACCGACCTCACCTTTGGGTCTCCAGCCGCGTCGCCCCCTGCCCTGTCAGAAGCGACTTCGGGAGTCCTCACACCCTCGCTTAATTATTTTATTTTATTTTTTATTATTATTTTTCTCTCTGGGGTCCTGAGCAGGGGCTGAGAGTAGCACAAACTTTTCCTCCTCCTGCCGCCGCCGCTGCTCCTCTGCCCCCTCGGCTAGTCCCATAATTTAAATAACCCTGATATTTCTCCCGCTAAACGCCTCTCCGCCGCCCCGGACTCCAGGAGAACTCACCGCGGGGCTTTAACATCCTCCCTCCGGCCCGTCCGCCGCCTTTACACCGCCCGCGGAATTTCTAATAATTTTTTTCTCATATTTCGGGCTGGACGCGGCGGGCCTGGAAATTGTTTCCTTACGCCTCTTTCCAGCAGCCATTGTAGTGTATGCGCTGCCCCTGCAGCCCAACTTGCAGCTGCCGCCGCCACCGCCGCCGCCGCCGCCGACGTCGCGCCCACCACCGCCTCCCCGGGCCTGCTCGGCCACCGCCCCCGCCTCCCGCCGGCCCGCCCCTGGCCCCCGCCCGCCGCTGTGCCCGCCCCCCGCGCGCGCTCCGCCCTGGGCCGGGCCAGTAGGCGCTGCCGCCGCCAGTGATGGGCCCGCCTATTGGCCTATGACGCGGCCCATCAAGCAGAAGTGTTAAGAGGCGGGCGGTGGCACTGGGGGCGCGGCGGGGCGGGGGAGGGCGGGACCGCGCGCGCCGCTCCGCCCACTCCTCCCGCCCGAGCCCTCCTCCCAGCAGCTGGGGGCGGGGCGAGACCCGCCCGCCCCTGTCGTGCAAGGCCCCTTTCGGCTGTCAGTCTGGCAGCGGCGCGCGCCGATTGGGCCGCTGGCCACCGGGGAGCGGGGGCAGCAAACTAGGATGAGCACTACTTAAGGTCTAGCTGCGTGAGCCATTGACGTGTTTGGAGCTGGAGACGGCCCGAGCGCTGGTGAAGCGGTAACCCGAGGTGAGTGGTCCCGCGCCCCTCCCTCCGCGGTGGCTGCAGTGAAGGGGAAAGAGAAGGCCGCACCTAGGTCGCATCGGGGCCGAATCCACTTCCGCGCGAAGCCGCTTCTACCAGGGTTCGCCGCATCGCGGGTCCCTTTCCGTCGCTTTCCCTCTCGGCGATACAGGTCTGTTCGGGTGGGGGCGAAGAAGGTGACCCCTGCACGGGCACCCCCAGCTCTTCCTTCATCCTCCTTCCCAGCTTTTGAAGCGTAATTGCCTGCTCCCACCCCCAGTTTCCTTCGTTTTCCTCGCTCCCAGCCCCACTTGGCACTGTCTGAGGTCGAAGCAAGGTGTGTTCACCTGTGCCCGCTATCCACTATTGGACAGACAGGAAGCATCGCGGAAGTGAGCGAGGCCTCGGGCTTGTATCTCTCCGATTTCTTCAGTCGATTTCCTTGCCTCCCTCCGGTATGCCACCCTAACTTCCTGCCACCCTGACTCTGCACCTAACAGTGGGTGAAGGGCTTTAGGTTCTTAACATGACGTGTTTCACCCTCCCAATAGTTGCGTCTGCATTTTATCAGAACCACAGACCCTGTCTACTTGCTGGCCAGCATGTGGCATGGACATGTTCAGTAAGGTCCCTTCCCCCTTCTCTTTCATAGCTCCTTGGAGGGTGGGTACTTGAACAACTGGATGGGAAATAAAGAAATACATTTTTTAAGTAGTTTGCCCTTTGGAGAAGATTTGTTCCTGACACCGGCTGTGCTTGTTTGTGTGGCCTCTCCAACTCTTTGGTTTTCTTTCTGGCAAAGTAGAGCTTTGGAACATTTGTTTAATACCTTCACAAAGTAAGTAGATGAGGCCTCTCTAACGGAACTCTTGATCTTGCCCTTTAGCCCACTTGTCACTGTAAATTGACATTTCCAGTTAATACATCAGGAATTTATGCAAAGAAGGTGACATTCGAAAATCCAAACTTCGATTGACTTGTATTTAGAATTCGGAAGGGAAAAGAAATGAAATGTGAATAAATTTATGCTGCAAAACTAATTGGGGTATATGTGATGTTACCTAGATGTTATTTTTAAATCCTGACTAATGACGATAATAAAATGTGGAGTACGACGCTTTCATGTAAGGCATGCAACCTGAATTTTGACTATGTCTGATGCTTCTTGAGATTATATCCAAGGAATATGAACAGCAAAGCAGAGTTCTGTGTTCTCACATCATAGAGTAGCTATAAAAAGCAAAGTTATGAATATCATCTCTCTAGGAAGAAGTCAAGCCTGCAAAAGAATTGTGTTCAGTAGAGGAAGATGCTTTTAGATATAGTTGAACATCATCTTGAATTTCCTTTTTGCCAAGAAGTTTCTGTTAGCTGTCTTCATGTATTGTCAATGAAAATCATAAAATAAAAGGATTACTTAGGCTGTATGTAAAGTTAAAGGACCCCAGAATGACTAAACTTATTTCCATCCTTCTTTGCAAAGGTTGGTCTCTTTTAGCCTGGACAACCTGATGTTTACCACAACAAAAGAAACTGAACTACCTGACTCTTGACTGAGAATACCTCCACTTTTCAGGAGCTTGTAAGGTTTGATTATTTTTCTTGAATGTACTTCATTTCTTTTAACACAACTTATGGTTTTTGATGGTCCCGTCTTGGGCAAGGAAAGGAGAAACCATTTCATACAAAAATTCTGACCTCTGTGTGGTTTTACAGACGTAGTTTTTATTCTGTGGCGTTTTGTAGGTCATAGTACATTATTTGCTGGCTTCTCCTTCAATCTTTAGGTGGAAGATGATTAAGCTAGACCAGGATTTGGGAATATAAGTTAAATCAGCTCCTTAAACTTAGTGCAGAGCATTTAAAAATATTTGTGGCTGGCTTATCCATGGTATACCAATATATTGAAACCAAAAAAGAAAAAAATCACTGAAATATTTAAGTTAGTTAATTATTGGTTTTTAAATGTTTTTTAGTTTCTTTCTATAACATTTCTTTGAAGATAATAGGCATACCAGTTTCAGTTGAACTCCATTATAGAGAGCAATTGTCCTGGGATATAGTTGACATACCTTTTATATGAATATATGACTCGACATGGAATCACAAAATGGCTTTTAGGAGACTGTGATCATCTTTAATTGATAAAGATTTCTGCAGGCTGTATCTGTAAGCTTGAGTTGAAAGATTAATGAATCACACACAGTAGCATTCCCTGATTCCTTCAACCCAGGGAAGTATCAAATAGATAGAAGATGCCACTGGAAGTAAAGTTTCAACTCTTTTTTTTTTTAAAACTTTCCGAAATGTCAACTAAGCGGTAACTTTCTGTTTTGGTATGTTGGCCACGCCAGTGCTCTTTAGTTAACAAATGTTTTTGCTAAAGATGAGTTGAACTACATTATTCAACACTGTTTTGTATAATCAATATGTAATAAGGAAATAATCGTTAGAGTGCATGCTTAGGTTTTGTTAGTATATTTAATTGTTTAATCTTGAGAAATAAGAAGAAAACTGAATTATAGCTGAACTATCTATCTTTCTTTTTGTACATTATAATCAAATTTCAGTAGATGTGTTTAAATATGGCCTTTGTGCTGAGAAATATGAAAACTGAATTATAGCTGAACTATCTTTCTTTCTGGACATTATAATCAAATTTCGGTAGATGTATTTAAATATGGCCTTTGTGCTGAGGCACCAGGGCAATCAGTGCAAAGGAAAAACACATCAAAGTCTTTATTCTATACAGAGGATACACAAAATTCCTCACTACATAATCATTATGCCCAAATTAATTTTCAAGTGATTATGGGGCTAATGAGATTTACTGATTCATTTTCTGTCATCCACTGTATAACTCTTTTCCCCAACATCTATCTGCAGTTAGAAGACTGATAAGATGCCCCTGGTAGCACGGAGGCTGAGAGATCCTGACATAAATCCTTGCTTGTCGGTAAGGTGGTTTGCTTTTAATTTTAGTGAGCGTTAAGTTGGAAAAACAGGCTTCTTCTGATTTTGTGGGCATCTGTTTTCTGCAGTTCTTTTTTCTCATGTTTTTCTCAGTTTATTTGCTTTTTAATTTTAATGGGATTTTTTTTTAATATAGAAGTTTTACATTTCCTCCTACCCAGACATCCAGTACATATTCACTTGGATCTTTTAACTATTTTTATTTGTTATTTTTCATTAATTTAGTTATTAAAATATAGTTGACTTATTAGTTTCAGGTGTACATTCGATATTTATATACCTTCTGATGTGATCACGATAAGTAATTACTATCTGTCACTGTACAAAATTATTAGGATGTTATTGACTATATTCCCTGTGCTGTACATTACATCCCCATGGCTTATTTATTTTATAACTGGAAGTTTGTACCTCATCTTATTCTCCTTCACTTTTTTCTCCCATCCTTTCACACCCCTTCCCTTTCTGGCAAGCATCAGTTTGTTCTCTGTATCTACTGTACCAGTCTGTTTCTGTTTTCTGCAGTTCTTTTAAAAGTTATTTCTGTACAAAAAAATATTCCTAGCCAGCGTATCCTTATTTCACTAGAGCACTTTTAAGATATTCATACTATAACTAAGATTCATCTCTCTTAAGTTTCCCTTATTTGTATAATATGCAAGCATTTAATTGTCACTGTAATATTAGACAAGCATATGTAAAACTGAGGAAAATTTTTAGTCCAGACATAGAAATTGGCAAGTATGATATTTTTAAAACTGTCGCTGAAATTTATGTTTTAACAGTAATAATTTCATCATGTTCTTGAGACTACCTCACTGAGAATAAGGGGCTGAGAATAGATTTTGCCTATTTAAAGCGTAAAGGTTTTCACAGAGGTATCACATAAACGTAATGTTTTGTTGTAAGAATAAGCTTTTATTGGCATTTATTTGCTATGACTAGCAATACTAACTTGTTGCTTTGTCACCCTTGAATAATGCGGGCCTCAGATGGGGCTAAGAAAATGATAGTCCCTGATCCTATATACATTTTCCAAATAAATGTACACATTCATTAACTATTTGGCATAGAAATTTAGATTTGTTCTGTGTATTCGATGTTTTCAACTGCTTTATTAAACCTCTTTAGATAGAATATATTTCGTAAATCTATGAAGCAAATTACCCACCCTTTCAGTTAAAGCTTTCCTTTAGGTGACCTTTCAGAATCATACCTTTCACTTTGAAGTTTGTTATCCAATCTACTTCCAATTCACACAGCTTAAATTTAATTCCCAAATGACAGATACTCTTCTTTGAACTCATAGTCCTGTGTTGCTCACTTTGGTTTTGAAGTGATATTAATGATATCTATTAAAATTGCTTAAACACAATTGTGTATTTACTTTCATACTGAAGTGAATGATAGCCAAACATACATTGAGATAAATGGTGTTAATTTAAATTGCGTAGATGCAGACCAGTTATGAGTGATTTACTTACAATCTAGAAAGAGCATTAACATCAAACATTCAAGTTAAAGTGAGAACTTGGAAAAGCCGGAGAGCTGCTCTGAGTTGGGAGCCGGTTTTGATTCTAGCTGCACAGCAGTGGTTTGGAGCACGTTGTACCTTGCCTCACTCAGCTTCTTTGCTAAACAGTTGCTAGGTTAAATGATCTCAGTCAGTGATTCAGCTCAAATTCTTGTGATTAGATATTCAGAAAACTGACCCAAACTATAAAAGGATGTCTGCCCTCACCAGAATGAGTGCTGGGATAGTTGGAAAGATAATTCAGTTTTTGTTCTTTAAAAGTTCGTTAAAATGAATAAAAAGGAACTATTTCATATTAGCTGCTTCGGTGGGAAGCAGCTTCAGAAGGTTTTTAGGGTTTTTTTGTTTTGTTTTAGAACCTATTCCACCTCTCAAATGATGCCTATCTTACATGTTTAAGGAATCTGATGCTTCTACGAGATGTATGGATGAAAATAACTATGATAGGGAAAGGTGTTCCACTTACTTCTTGAAGTACAAAAACTGCCGGAAATTCTGGGTAAGTCTAACTTTGTTAGATGAGTTCGAGTCTAACTCATCTCTTAGGCTTGAAACTAAAGCCTGAAATTAGCACCTACAATCCTTTTTTTGGGATAGCTTAGGGAGACTTAACTTTTCTACTTTATCCTCAGTGTGTTATTTTAGCCTAAAGAATCCTTGAATGCTCTTCTTAGCTGCCTTATCCTACTCCAAGGAATAAGGATACAGTTGTAATATAGGTGGTCATCCTAGGAGTATAAGTACCTGCAGCCCTAAAACAATAACCTAGTTATAATTTTAGTTCTTTTTTGGAGATGAACAGAATGGATAACTTGTCATAACACATATTAAGCTTCCATTTCTGCCTCCTTTTCTCCCACCACCACTCAGGGTAGTTTAAAATGGTCGCATTTTTCTTGAAAGATTGGCATATAATTTCTGTTTCTGTGAGCACTGGACCCAGCTACTTCCTTTCTCTCTGCTAAATTAAGTGTTGGTTTCATTAATGGACAGAACACTTGTGCTCTTATAGTTAAACAGCATATTCCTATCCCAGTTACAATTAACATATTCCTGTGGGAATAATCACTTCTGTGTAATTGTTAATAGTTTGAAAACTTTATCTGGAGTCCTAGAATTCATTTTTTGTTTTTTTTTTTAAACTTAGTTTTTAGAATTTCCTTTTTGAGGAAGCAATAATAATTTACTGGCAAATGACTAGCATTTAATACGTGACTAATTTTGGTTTCTTTTTCTTTTTTTTATACCTACACACAGAATTCTGTCATGCTCAAGAGAAGACAGAATGGAGTGAAGCCACCTATGCCTACAGCAGTAGAAAGAGACGAAATCTTGGGAGCAATGGGAAAGATGCCCTATTGAATGTTTGCATTAAAATTGTTTATTTAAAAGCAGATGAATATTTTCAATTAATGATTATGATAATCTTCTAGGACCTTATAGGCCTTACCCAGCCAGATCTTAAATTCTTAAATTAAGTTAAGCCCGTGTCCTTTGTGTTAGCTCTCCGTGCCAGGATGATAATGTGCCACTGCTGACTGTGCTGTGTCACTGAGTTTACATTACTTCCTTCCTGGAATCAGGGGAGTGTTAGGAAAGGCTGCATGAGGAGTTGCGCGTTTCCTCTGGGTCTCGAAAGAAAAGTAAGATGTGAACAAGTAAAGACGTAATGGGGATGAAAGGAAGGCAGTGTTTCATGTGAGCAATGACATGATGGGAGGAAAGCATGAGCCAAATTCAGGGGCCTGTCTGTAGACCGTTCCACCTAGAGTTTAAGGTGGGTAGGAGTGCCGGGCGAGAAGACTGGGGAGGTAAGTTCAGAGTGCATGTTCTGGTGGGCCTCAAATCTGATGCTCATTACTAACATCTCTGTCCTTACTTAACTCACTTTTTAAATTAGGTTAGTACATTCACCGTGCAGGAAGCAGGAGTGCGGGAAGGCTGTCTTCAATAAATAGCATGCAAGAGAACTGGTATTCTTTATTTTCTTTCTTTAAAGAAAGGCCTGGTTAAAGTATTCTGTGACTAAAATTCATAAATATTGATTAACTTTCTGAAGGCATGCCGTGTTTCCCCGAAAATAAGACCAGGTCTTATATATAGTTTTGCTCCAAAAGACGCAGTAGGGCTTATGTTAAGGGGATGTCATCCTGAAAAATTATGCTAGGGCTTATTTTCCAGTTAGGTCTTATTTTTTGGGGAAACATAGTAGTAGTATGCCTTGAACCATGGTAATGGGGGAAAAAGTGAGTGTCTTAGAAGTAGGATTTCTATTTTCAGGATGAGATGGGCAGGAAAGGGTATGAGGTTCATCAGGTGTTTGCAACACTGGGATGAAAGTAGAGTTCAACTTCATTGTGATAAAAAAACAAGAATGGTATGGTGACCAGGGTGGATTGTGTAGCAGCTCTCATACCCACTGGTTTCTAAAATCCAGTTTGTTTCATTTACAGAATAGTTTTATAAAAGACATTTAATAAAAGTTAACGTGTACTAGACAATCAATGAAAACAATAGATGTGTCCTTTTTCTTCATCTGGTCCAGGATCAAGAGTATAATTTTAATGGCTGCTAACAACATTGGTCTTATACCGAAACACAGCTCAGATGTTTTTAAGTCATAGGACCTTGATTGTTAAATGTGATTCTAATTGAATAAAATGTGATTTTATTTTGAATAAAATTTTATTCAAATTTTTGGATTGAGAAATTCTTTGATTTGTATTGATTGCTCTAAAAATGATGGATTAAAATAGGACCTGACAAGCAATTAATGCATACTTGTGTGAGAAGCATTTCGATACTTTTAAGTATGGTTGTTTAAGGGTTTGGAATTTAAATGTCACCTCTTTAAATATCAACATTCATCCTGTAGCTATTTGTCCTGGCATTGCTCTTTTTTTAAAATAGCAACTTTATTGAGATACAATTCACATTTTATAAATCACCCATTTAAAGTGTCCAATACAATGGTTTTTTAGTATATTAACAAAGTTGTGCAACCATCACCACAATTGATTTTAGAACGCATTTATCACCACAGAAAGAAACCCAGTACTCCTTAGCACACATTCTCCATTTCTCTTAACACTGCCCTTCCTCCCACCTCCCCAACACTTAGGCCAAGAACTCCTCTACTTTCTGTCCCTAGAATGGTCCATTCTGGACATTAATATAAATGGATCATACAATATGTAGTCTTTTGTGACTGCTTTCACTTAGCTTTATGTTTTCCAGGTTCATTCATGTTGCATGCATCAGTACTTTATTCCCTTTGTATTACTGAGTAACATTGCATTGTGTGGATACACTGCATTTCATTTACTGATTCATCAGTTGATGGGTATTTGGGCAGTTTCCACTGTTTGGCTAATATGGGTCATGAGTTTCTTGAACATTTGTGTACAAGAGTTCGTGTGGGCATTTATTTATTTTTGAGTATATTCCTAGGAGTTGAATTGCTGGGTCATATGGTAACTGTTTAACCTTTTGAGGGACAGTATTTTCCAAAGTGGCAGCACCATTTTACAATGTATGAGAGTTCCAATTTCCCCACATCCTCATTAACACTTATTATCTGTCTCTGATTACAGCCATCCTAGTGGGTGTGAACTTGTATTTCATTGTGGTTTTGATTTGCATTTCCCTGATGGCTAATGATGTTCAACGTCTTTTTTATGTGTATGTTGGCCACTTGTATGCATTCTTTGGAGAAATGTTTATTCAGGTCTTTTGCCCATTTTTTAAATTGGGTTGTGTATCTTCATTGAGTTGTAAGAGTCCTTTATATATACTAGATACAAGTCTCTTATCAGATACATGGTTTGCAATTTTTTTTCCCCATTCTGTGGGTTGTATCTTCACGGTATCCTTTGAAACAAAAGCTTTTAATTTTGATGAATTTCAATTTATTTTTTCTTTTGCTTTTGGTGTCATATCTAAGAAAGCATTGCCTAATTCAAGGTTACAACTATTTACACCTATATTCTAAGAGTTTTGTGGTTTTAGTCTTTGATCCATTTTGAATTAATTTTTGTATATGATATAAAGTAGAAGTCCAACTTCATTTTGCACGTGGCTCTCTACATGTAATTGTCTCAACATCTTTTGTTGAAAAGATTATGCTTTCCTCTGTTGAACTGTCTTTTTGCAAATCAATTTATTGTAGTTCTGAGAGTTTATTTCTGGACTTTGAGTTCTATTCCATTGATCTATGTTTCTATCCTTATGCCAGCACCTCACTGTCTTGATTACTGTAGCTTTGTAGTAATGCAAAGCTCTTTGATGATTGGTTTCTATAAATGTATTTTCTGTGAAATGGTTTTAATGACAAACTAATTAGGTATTTTTGATCAGCAAACCCTTAACATATGTAACCATAATATGGCTCCACCCAGGCAAAGCTGTTAAATTCTAAATTAGTCTTCAGTAATTCCCTAATTCCTTGTTTGCATCTTTACGGCATACCCTGATAGCTTCAGTATACACTTCTTGTAACCAGCTTGTTCAAGATCTCATTTAACCACTTTGGAGGGGCAGAGTCCCAGGGGTATTCCTTACCGCCACTGTTAAATTTGCCATCTTTCAGGATTCCACTTTGGGAGAGGTGGAGCTAGTTAACCTGATCAGTTAATTGTATCATGATGTTAGTGCTTTGGAGTTAGGCAAGCCTTTGATATCAACTATCAACAAAATAGGTTGAAGGCATTTCACTGTGTTCATGTCATCGCAGTCTTGTAGGAAGCATCGCATACATTCCCCACACAATGGACGAGCGTTGTGTCCTGGGTAGATGTAAAAGCAATCTTCTTGAGAATCACTGCATCCATTTGAAAGCTGGAGGATATAAGCAATATATCATTCATGGTTATATCCATAATGCCTGGTATGCTCCTACTGTGTAATAAATGACCAACAAACGTGTATGTGTTTGGGGAAGGGGTGGCTTTTAAAAGTGAACATATTGAGAAACAGGTTCAAACAATACAAAAGGTTATACAATGTAAATCAATCTGCCCAGAAACAGCCAATGTTGAGTTTTCAAGGTTTTTCATGCATATACAAACATATCCGTATATTTATTTGTTGGTTTGGGCAAAAGGACCATCATAGTACATGAGCTGGAGGTACCTTGCTTTTTTTCACTTAGTGATATAGTTTAGAATAATTCTGCATCCGTGATTATAGATTTATTCCATTCTTTCAATGGCTGCAGTTTTCCACTGTTTAGATATACCATCATTGAACCAGTCTCCCCCGATGGGTTTGCTATTAGAAACAAAATTGCAACAAGCATCTTTTTATATGGCTCTTGTTTTTAATCTATATGATAAATTTCTAAGTGAAGTTGCTAGGTTAAAGGTTTCTGTATTTTAAATTTGTAGGTATTGAAAAATCACCCTTGCATGAGGAACACACCAATTTATATTTCCATCAACAAAGCCTGTGTCTTTCCTCACACCCTCAGTCCCACTCGGTACTTCAGAACTCTTTCAGCCTTACAACAGATAAGTGAAAAAAGGAGTAGGTGTATTTATTTCCTTTGCCCATTTTTTTTTTTTTTTAGATTTTTGGTGTGAATGATTTGGGGAACTAGTGGTATAATAGGGAAATTACCCTTTGACAGATGTATTCTGTATATTTTTCCCATTTGTCTTTTAACTTTGTTTTTAAATTTTTGTGTAGTGTTTTACATTTTAATGTAATTAAATGGATCAGTCTTTTTGTTTATGGTTTCTGGTGCTCAATAAATATTAAATAAATCCAAGTACAAGTACTGCTAATCAGTTCTGCTCAACAAATACTTTCCAAGTGCCTATAATGTGCAAAGTGCTAGGCTAACCGGTGTGGAGGAGCATGGATGGTAAGTCACCATCTGACCCTTAAAGAACTTCCTGTGCTGCATGGGAAAATGAAAGGGGCACCACAATAGACCAAGAGGATAAGTAGCCTTAATGGACACAAAGGGGCACATACATGTAGCATATTTGAGACTAGTCCTTACTGACTGAAACCAGAATATGTGAAGGGAGGGTGCAGGAGAAAAAATCTAGACAGAATATTCCATTTCACACTGGTCTTCCCCAGAAGTAACTCTTCAACTTCACATAGGGCTTCCCAAAGCTCTTCACACCTTCCCTGTGAATAGGTTCCCATTATAAAGGGCCTTTAAGCTTTATTCTAAACATATAAAAGGAGAGCTTGGAAGGGTTTTGAGATACACAGGGTCAAATCCAATTTGCATTTAGAATAATTCTGGGGGCATTGAGACAAGTTATTACAATGATGCCGGATAACTGCAACTGATTATTTTCCCCATAAATTCTTGCCCCAGTCTAATTCCTTCTCTATATTGCAGCCAGGTGAATCTTTCTAAAATGCAAATACAGTAGTACCCCGCTTCAATTCCCAAGACCTTCCCATTATCTCAGGATAAGATACACGTTCCTTCCCTTGGTTTACAAGGTCCTCTATGATCTGAGGACATATACAAAGGGCGCAGGCTTGAGGAAGTTGGGGAGGGGTTTCTTTTTGGGTACACAAGACGCAGGCTCTGTTCTCAACTACCCCAGATTTCAGTGAGGGAGACAGACATGAAAATACCTGACTAGATCCTTTCTATATACAGTGTCTTCCTGCCACACTCACCATTCCCTGAACACACCGTGTTTTCTCAACTTGGATGGCTTTCCCTCATTTGCTGCAGTTAAAATCTCACATATCCTTTTGGGCTCAGCTCACACGTAATCTCTCTGAAGCCTTTCTAGTGTTCTCAGTCAGAATTAATCTCACCTCCTCTTTCTTCCCCTCTCGCTCTACTGTGCCAAAATTAGGCAAATAAATTCACCTGAACTTTCTTTTAAGTTTTCACTTTCTGTTTTTATTTTACAGAAAAAGAATAAGAGAAATTTCGTTTGTGTCAAATGCTTTATTCTAAAAGGAAACTAAAAACAGTGACTTTGTTTTGCTTTTCAGTTATAAACACAGGAACAATTTTCAATGACAGGTTGCAATGTTGAGAATGGTTTCTATTGCTGGTTGATCAGACAGTGCCTGACAGCCTTGAAGCTGTAGAGTGGCCGGTGAAGACTTGAAGCCAGGCTGCCTGCAGCCTTCAGACTCCAGAAGCCGCTGGCTTTCTCCCAGGGCTGCTGGGCTCTTCCTCGGACAACTGGATGGAGCTATTGCACAATAAAATGCAAAGTCTCTTTCAGAACAACTGCTTTCTTCTAGGAAAACTCCTAAATTACATTTACAAATCTGTTTGCCTACAAAAACTTTCACTAGTTTACACAAGTGACGTAGGTCTATGGGCCCAGTTGTTCTGTTTCTTCTATCATTATGTTTACAGACCACAAATAAATAGGCTTGGGACCAACTCAGATTCTTCCAGCAGTCCTGATAGTCCTCCCAAAGAAATTCAAAGAAAGTGTCATTTCGGAGCATCGTAATTCAGTATTGGCAGTGTGAGGGAAAGGGGGCAAGTTGCAAAGAAATTTAGAGAAGAGGAAGAGAGAGAAACCGATAGAGAATGATGATGAGACACTGAGCAAAAAGAAGAGAGTGATTCCGTTAGTGCTGGGTGCTGGCTGTGGATGGCAGTAAGCGCTGAAGAAAAAAAGATCATTCACAATGAAAATGAAGGTTCCAATGCCCCAACCTACACACACGCGCGCACGCACACACACACACACACACACTCACACACAAATGCCTCTTACTACACAGAAGTAAAACATGACAGGATGTGGAAATAGCATTGCATTTGGAGTCAAAATATCTGTGTTTGAGTTCTGGCTCTGCCACTTATTGCCTGTACGGTCTTGAGTAAATTGCTTAATCATTTAGAGCCTTTTCTACTGTGACACGTGTACTTTTAAAAATACCCTAACTATCATGGACTGTGTAGGTTGCCTGACCACTGCAGTGTATACCTGAAGCTGAAGCAGAATAATTTTTAATGTCAACTATAATCATATGTATATATATTTGTATATCTATATTTGTATAAATATATATGTATATTTATATGGTCGCAGGATGTGGAGTACAGCATAAGGAATAGAGTCAGTGGAACTGTAACAGCTGTATACGATGTCAGAGGGGTAGTAGATCGGGGGAGGGGGATTATCACTTTGTGAGGGGTGTAAATATCTGACTATTACATTGCTTTGTACACCTGAAACTAATAATAAAAACAAATACCCTAACTATCCTTGAGGTCGTCGTGAAACCCAAAGAAGGTTTCACAGTAGATATTACTAATATTTGAAATGCATCTATAAAAATAGATACTGGACTTATTTGTAATAAGGGAAAGCGTCAGCTAATTCTTGGTCTACTCTGGTAAAGCTATAGAATCAACCACTATAACCTTCTCACTTGACCCCCGTCCCCAAACTGCCCCCTAAAAAAAAGCAAAAACTACACCTCTGCTAGAAGAGGTCACAAAAAGTCAAATTGATTGCTGTTTTATTTTACTCCTTCACTTTTACAGTTTTAATATATAATTTGGTTCAGAATGATCTCTTTATATTTTTCTTCTCACTCATACCCCACCACTATTCTAGTTCTTTCATATACCTGGAGTCTCTAATAAGCGAGAACGGGTACCAAAAGAAATTCATTTTTGGAGGATAGGTAATAAAAAGAACTGGAAATATTGCCAAGTGACTGAGAAGAAACATATTTTATCCATGACTGTTCAGGGCATGACATGCGTAAATATAGCTGGCTGTTGGCTGCATTTTCCCTCTACCCATGAACTTGAGCCCTCTCCTCTCTCTTCTCTTTGAAGGCTGGCCTTCATTCCCTTCAGGAAGCACTGCTAGCCTCTTCTCACCCCCACTGAAATCTTGTGTGTCAATTCCACTTCACACTGGTCTTCCACCGAAGTAACTCTTCAACCTTACACAGGCTTCCCCTCTTCACACCTTCCCTGTGCCTTTGTGCCTGGTACAGCTCTTGTTGAATGTGTCCATGATTATTTGTTGGTGCCATCATTTTGTCTAACTTGCTAGAGCAGAGACCATGATGATACTTCACATTTGCAGCTTACAAAGTATTGTCAAAAACATGATCACATTTAAAACTCGGTATTCTTCCTGGCTTGCAGATGCAAGACTGAGTGAGACTCATGCAGCTTAAGGAACCAGCGATCAAATGACGATTGCCAGGTTGCCCCCTCCCCCGCCCCTACCCACTCTCTTGTCCCCTGTGGTGACTCTGCCTCCTCTGTGTTTTCATTTCCTTTGTAGCTCCTAACTTCGGCTATTATTAAATTACAATCCATTTCACCATTTAGTACTTATTAAGTCTGTACACAAATAAAAGGCTTCTGTAAGGGATGTAAAAGTGAATAAGAGAATTTATATTCTAGGAGGAAATCTAGAAATAACCAGCACCATTGACTGTATAACTGACTGTAAATGTTTGATTCTGTGCGCCCTGTCAACCCTGTGTTTGTCTTCTGCTCTTGAAGTAATTGTGAGACGTGACATTAGTGAGAGAGAACAGTGCTCTTTGTCATAAAAAAATAACAAGTAAGAATAAAGCAAAAGGCCTGGGTGATCTGCAGAGTGGACTTTTTTCCTGGATAAAAAGATTGGTTTTGTCATTTTATTATACTGAAGAGTTTCCTGACACATATATAAGCTCCTTAAAGACTTGGGGAATTGTGGATTGGGTTGTGGGTTTTTTCAATTTATAGTTCATATTCTTGGCAATTAGAATGTCATTTTGTCTCCCTGTTTCTTTCATTTGAAATGTACATGTCACCTTGTAGAACAGCATTCCAAACCCTTGACAGCTTCTATATATAATTCCCACTTTTAAAGAATGTCTTTCACAACCCCAATAGACTACATTTCTCTACCTCTTGGGAAAAACAAACCAGACAATGACAACAACCGCCCAACCCGGACAGGTGAGCTGTTCTGCAGTCCTGTGAAGTACAAAGTGCACATCTCCAGTCCTTCAAAGCCTATGACCCCGCCCCCCACATCTAGCACAAGAACGTTTAGAGTAGTGTTTGTGTCCGTTACCTACATCTGTTTTTTAAAAATCTCTTTATTTATTTAGAATTTTGGTGTGGGCGAGAAGATACGAAAAGCTGAGAAAATCAGGTGTATCATGGGAGGAGTGCAGTATGGTGGTTGAAGGTGTTGGGCTCTGCTTTGTACTGGCTAGATTTACATCACCACTTCTTTCTAACTGTGGACTTTAAATAAATTACTTAGATGTGATGTCTCAAATTCTGCAACTGTAAAATGCCATCCTCACAGGGTGGTTGTGGGCGTTGAGTATGATGATGTCTCCGAAAAGCTTAGCACAGTAAATGGGCCATAGGAAGCACGGATAAATATTAGCTATTTTTATTATCTTTTCCTACCTTTTGAGGATAAAGAAAAGTAAAAAGATAATCATGAAATATCCATTCAAGTAATTTTGAAAATCAGGGATCTTATACTTTGTGTTTTATTTGTTGGAATAATAGAGCAATACTACTTACTTCCACGTTGTTGAACTCTTCATACTCTGAAAATAGCATCCTAGTCTTGAGTAAGAATTCTTTAGTGCTGGGTGATTATAATACTAATTATAGGAATTTTACTATTTGGTTATCTCTAAAGGAGAGGGCCAGCTGCATAAGATTTTACGGTTTGGTAACTCGATAATCTTCAAGAAGACAGTAGCATATCTACAAAGTTAGCCAGAGCATTATGTTAATTTGAATAGAGAACTTTCTCCTGAAATGTCTATGCCTCTGAGGTTCTGAATACTTCTCTAAACAATAAAACAAATGATAGGATGGATTTACTTAGAAGGGATAAATAACAAGAGGGAGTGCATTAAATATTGAAACATGTATCACTTTGAAGAACGTAGGTCAGAGTGGACAAAAGAAATGGGTGTGTTTAGATTAAATAAAACCTCTGGGCAATGGGGAATGTACGTAGGAGGAAGTTAAAGAATGAGGGTAGAAAAAAGACAGGAAAAAAGTTTAAAATTTTGCCAAGGTTTGGCACCTAGAGATGAGGAAAGTAAATAAGGAAAAGATTCAGTAAGTAGGGTATGCTTTGAGCACCTATCTTTCACCATTCATTCTTTTGTGCAGCAAGTATTTACTGAGTACCTACTATGTGCTACATTGCCTTTGGAACTTGAGATTCATTATTGAACAAAATAGGAAAAGATTCCTGCCTTCATGGGACTTATATGATTATAGAGAGCTTCATGGGACTTATATGATTATAGAGAGAGACGGACAATTTGCAATAAACACAGTAAATGAACTAGATAGCATATTAGAAAGTTATAGTGTTGTGAACAAAAACATATTTAAGACAAGAGAAGAGGGCTTGGGGGTGAAAAGTAACGGGATGCCAGGTAAGGGAAGGGAGGGATTGTGGATGTGTTGAGTAAGACAAGGGTCAGAGGTAACTACACTTATTCCTTCCTGGAAATAGTTGTGGCCACCACCCAAATGGGTGTCTTTGCTTCTTGCTATCCTGTCTGACTTTGCTTCTCTAATGAAAATCTCCTTAGATTTTAGAATGTGGAATTAAAAGAGGTCATATGAGTGTCCCTGTGAAACCGTAGTAGACATTTAGAGAACTTGGAAATCATATTTATTGAGTTAATGAAAATGCACCATAAAAAAATGGTGTCAAAGCTTTCCAGGGTCTAGGAAGCAAAGGACAGTAAGGGAGACAGGACAATGAGCGAGCTCAGCGAACTTTAAAGCCATATGTAACAAGGAGGAAGTAGGTTCTCTTGTCATGCATAAAATAAACAATGGCTGTGCATGAAGTTTTGGAATTCAAAAACACTTTCAATTTTGAATCTATAGAATGCTAAACATCTTTAAGGAAATATCCCTTTCCTTTCCACAGAGGATTCAAAGATCCTTAGTGAAAAATTCAATTAGTTGTTTGCTGATATGATGCCAAACACCTAGAGTATTGCCTGTTTTTCACTTTTCTCCAGGACATTACACTATATACTCAGAGTCAAGATCAGAGCTGTGATCAGAGGGCTGGTATGAAATTTGGGATTGGAGCAATGTAATCTCAGGTAAAAAGGAAGGAACACTTACTTTTTCCCCTTTTGGAAAACATGCTGTTTATTGCCCTGGCTGCTGGAGGCCATGCTATGCTAAATACATTATTTAT
Source organism: Rhinolophus ferrumequinum (assembly GCF_004115265.2). NCBI lineage: Eukaryota > Metazoa > Chordata > Mammalia > Chiroptera > Rhinolophidae > Rhinolophus > Rhinolophus ferrumequinum. Next base: position 21,873,016 of record NC_046297.1, on the reverse strand, counting down.
TGGACCTTCATGTCTGACAGTGGCAAGCAAACCTAAAGAATGCATGTCTCAATATGTGGAGGGTCCCTCTGAACCACAGGGATAATTTGTCAACCTCTGTTCTACTACTCTACATTTATGCCATAGTGGAGTACTATTCTCCAGTTCCCATTCCTGAACTAGAGGACAAGTTCAGGAGAAGTGGAGGAGGAAGGGCCATCGTGGCAAATTGTGAGACCTTCCTAGAGCCACCCCCAGTGTGATTGCACCGAACATCTTGGTACTGGAGGACGTGGTAAGAGCAAGAATTCTCTGAACCACCCATCTAGTCAAACAGAATTTCTTTTCTCCTCTCTGATGCTTCAAGTTGGTGCTTGAAATCTCACAGAATAATAATGTATCAGTTTTCAGCATATGCTGAAGGCAGTGATGTTTCCCCAAATGAACTAAATGAAGGAGACAAAATCACCCATACACCCTAGATATCGCACCCATATGAGAAGTTGCCCAAGTCAAAATATTTCACTATATTCCACCCAAATTAAAACAATGGAGCCAACTGGAAAGTGAAATAGGAGCTGTACATAACCAAAGGAAGAGAGTCTGTATGCTTATAGTCTTAACACCAACAAGCAAACACAGAGCACATAAGTGAAAAACACACACCTGACTTTCTCTGCAATTTTTTTCTCAAGTTTGGGGGATTCTTTTGCAGCAGATTTTCAGATGTCAGAAAGGGGATTACAGAAGGTGTAAGGTGTAAGTGTAAGACAGAAAGAAGCAGACAGAGTCAGGGGCATAGGAAGCACATTTAAATTTAATTGGAACCTAAACATTTTTACAGAGACTGTCAGAGTTTGTTGGTATAACTGTATAACTCTGCTACCAGTTGCAATTGTTCCATAATGTAGAAATGAGAAAACGTTCTTTAGAATTGTGTTTTTCTCCTTTGGTTTTCCTTGCTTCGGTGCAAAACGTTAAGAAAAAGTTTATTCTGTGGTTTATTCTAAACAAATTCAGTTTGGCATCCAGGTATTATTGCTCAATCAGCCAGTTTAAGTACTTATTTTTAAAAGTGTATTTTTGACTTTAAACACTTAAATCCATTGTGGTTTATCATGTCAATATATATTTTGGCGCGTGCACAGCTCTGAGAAGTCCTGGTAAAATTCCTTAAAGGAGTCTGTGAAAGGCTCCTGCAGCAGAAGCTCAGCCTCCCTATTCCCAGAGAAGAGAGATCTGCATCCGAAGACCTTTATGCCTGTTCTGAAACTGCCTGTTCCTCCTTTCTGAGAGCCAAATTCAGGCCAATGGAGTAAATGTACCAACCAAATAAGTTGTTTTTCAGTTAGTACAAACAAAATCCAAGAACTAGTGTTTGTGTGGGTGAGTGAGCTCAGATTTTGAAATAAGAACTTAAATTTGTACAATGACTTCAATTATAATTCAATCCAAGTTTTTCCTCATCTGATCTCCAATAACAACCTTGGAAGACAGGCAAGGCAGCTACCAAAGTTCCTATTTTCATAGATGAGACACATGAAAAATTATTCAGCAATGGTCCAGGGCCACAGTATTCTACTTAAGTCAGTAGATGGAGGAGTATTTAACATACAATATATTTGATTTGTTTCAACTTCAAATTCATTGCACATCTATTATATAATAGTACCTCTTGACAATGTATTGACTTCCGGTAAATGCTTAAAATACTCACAATTTTAGACCACTGAAAAAATTGTATATTAGAAATATTGGCAGGAATTTTTATTGTTGTTTTTAGTATCCCAAGTATTAAAGTAGCACAAGAAGGATTTTTAATAAATTAAGTGGAACAGCTCAGGAGGGGAAAAAAATGTTACCCCATCTAGAATATTACTGGATGCCGTGCACTCCCAGTTCATCCAGAACATTCTCTCAAAGGTCCTTGCCCTGTTCAGAAAAGATGGGTATTATGTAATGCGCTCCAGTCAAATATGGAAACATTAATTCTGCCAAGGACATTTTCAGAGATATTCCACTGTTACTAATTACAAGTTGTCTCCCAAGTAAAGCAATACTACTGCCACTGCTGTTGTTACTTTTCCTTTAATAATAACAACAATAACTAATACTTTTAAAATGTTTACTACACACCAAGCACGGTGCCATGTACTCTCTGTGGATACATTGCTTTTCTTTCTTATTTATTCCTTATGCCAACCTTCGTCCTTATACTAGAGAAGAAAAGCCTGTGACTTGAGATTAAATAATTTGCCCATAGTCACATAATTAGTATGGGATGAAGCCAGGATTTTAACTTAGGCAATGTAGTTTCAGAACCCAGAAGCCTAAATGTAAGGTGGCATTGCCTTCCTAGCAGCTGCTGCTAATGATGATGACGATGACGATGATGATGATGATAATAATAATAATCAGAGCTGAAACATGTTGATTATTTATCAACTTGTTATCAAAATTGTATATACAAATGATCTATGAGATTTGAAGAGGTAAGGTGATTCGCCCAAGTTCCTGTGGCTAGTAAGTTAAAGAAGAGAGATTCAGCTTCAGACAGCCTGATTTCCAAAAGTAGGACATGAATCCCAGGATTCCACCCCTTTTCCTTCCTGTGAACCGTCTCACAGATGAAATTGTAGGTCTAGATTTTCTAGAATAAGGGCCTCAGACCTTACTTTCGTCCTTGTAAATCCAAATTTCTAGGTTAGGAATTCTCAAACTTTTGAACTGAAGAGGGATCTCTTTCATTCCTCTGTAATATTTTGGATGACAAAAGAGGTTGAGAGACATGGCAAGGTGGAGAGTCACATTTAGAAAAAAAATATCTTCCGGGTGATTAGGGAGGTTTTTATTGACAGTGTAGAGCAGGGGTGTCCAAACTTTTTTCAACGTTTTTCACCAAGGGCCATATGCGGTAAAATACCCAAACAGCCGGGCCACTCACTCGAGGTGAAGTACACATTGCCTCACCTGGTTTATTTAAGTAAACTAAATATATTTTTGGAATTTGCTGCAGGCCAATTAAAAATGGATTGTGGGCCGCAGTTTGGACACCCCGGGTGTAGAGGCTCGAGACCTTTAGATTTAGGAATTGCATTCTTGCTTGTCCTGAAGATGCTTTCTGCCTGATAAAAAACATTGTATCTCCCACATATCAGTGAAGTCATATGGTTCTCGACTTTTTCTGTCTGACTTATTTTGCTTAGCATAATAATCTCAAGATCCATCCATGTTGTCACAAATGGTACTATTTCATCTTTTCTTATGGCAGAATAGTATCCCATAGTATATGTATACCACATCTTCTTGATTCAATCATCTATCAAAGGACACCGGTAGTTTCCATGTCTTGGCCACCGTAAATAACACTGCAATGAACATTGGAGCACATATATCTTTATGGATAAATGTTTTCAGATTTTTTTGGTAGATGCCCAGGAGAGGGATTGCTGGGTCATATGGTAATTCTATTCTTAATTTTTTGAGAGATTTCCATACTGCCTTCTATAGTGGCTGCACCAATCTGCATTCTTACCAACAGTGTATGAGGTTTCCTGTTTCTCCACAGCCTCTCCAACATTTGTTATTATTTGTTTTGTTGATGATAGCCATTGTAACTGGTGTGAGATGATATCTCATTGTGGTTTTTATTTTCATTTCTATGGTGACTAGTGATGAAAGCAATAAAAGAACAAGACAAACAAACAAAGAAACAAAAACTGATAGATAGAGACAATAGTTTAGTGGTTACCAGAGGTTAAGGGGGTAGGGGGGTGGTAAATGAGGGTAAACACGATCAAATATATGGTGATGGAAGGAGAACTAACTCTGGGTGGTAAACATACAATGTCATATATAGATAATATATTACAGAATTGTACACTTGAAACCTATGTAACTTTACTAACCATTGTCACCCCAATAAACTTTAATTTTAAAAAATTATAGGGCTGGCCCGGTGGCTCAGGCGGTTAGAGCTCCATGCTCCTAACTCCGAAGGCTGCCGGTTCAATTCCCACATGGGCCAGTGGGCTCTCAACCACAAAGTTGCTTGTTCAACTCCTCGAGTCCTGCAAGGGATGGTGGGCTCCGCCCCCTGCAACTAAGATTGAACACGGCACCTTGAGCTGAGCTGCTGCTGAGCTCCCGGATGGCTTGTTTGGTTGGAGCACATCCTCTCAACCACAAGGTTGCCTGTTCGACTCCCACAAGGGATGGTGGGCTGCGTCCCCTGCAACTAACAACGGCAACTGAACCTGGAGCTGAGTTGCACCCTCCACAACTAAGACTGAAAGGACAACAACTTGAAGCTGAACCACACCCTCCACAACTAAGATTGAAAGGACAACAACTTGACTTGGAAAAAAGTCCTGGAAGTACACTGTTCCCCAATAAATTCCTGTTCCCCTTCCCGAGTAAAATCTTTTAAAAAAAAAATTGTATCTGTTTTCATGAGAACATATTGCAAGAGGATGTGTGATAGCAGGTTTTGCTACTCTCTCTCTGGATCCCAAGGCTTTGGTGAGAGTGGTCTCTGCACAGAGCAGAGTGCACAAAAGCATACCTCTCCTCTAGCCTGTCAAGATCTAGGGATTACCCCAAGAGATGCTGTAGAAAGTTTGCTGCAAGGCTAAAACAAGACATGATGCTTGTTTGTTTTGTTCCATCACAAGGTAAATGACACCACCATCAGCATATCAGATAACAAGGCTATCTTTATTATTGCCAAAGGCTATAATGAAGGGAATTATCTCTATCATGGAGTTCCCCTTAACTCTTTCTTCTCCTTAAGGGCAAATCCAGAGAAGAGATGTGCTGTTGAGTCTTCCTATAAGTGGACTGGTTTTTTTCTTTGACATGTTAGTTTGAATTCAGAACATGTACAAGAGGCTGAAATGCAATGGCTTTCTAACTTTTTAAATTTCTAGAAGACACTTGATGGAGATATAAGCCTTTGGAGCAATATGTACATCAGTTCTCCTACTGCCACTGTAAAAAAGAAAACACCTGAATGGTTGTGTCTGAAGAGTTGCCAGTGATTGTATTCACTGGGTGCTTTAGAGAGGAACCCACATCGGGGAGCTGAAATAACTCCAATACTGCAAAATGTCACCTTGTACATGACCTACATAAGCCAACAGGCAGTCCCAGAGGCATGAACAGGATGAAATGCATGAATCAATGCCAGAAGTAAAGTATGGCCATGGCTTCCATAAGAGCAGCCAGAGACCAACCCAATACCGAATGGTTAGAAGTGTTTCACAGATGAGGATGCATGTCAGTGAGACACCCAGTCAAACAATTTGGGAGTGAGCTACCATTCTGTGTGACCTTTGACAAGTCACTCCACCATCCTGATCTTTACTGTCTTCATGTACTAAATAAAAAGTTGGACTTATTGTTCATCAACCCTTCCCTTCTCAATCTGAAATGCTCTAATTTCTAGTCTAGGCTTGTTGATCATGCTTTGAGAGCCATTGAGCTAGTAACCTAAAAACTGACTACTTTATTTCCAAAGCTATTGGAAGTATAAGAGAAGAACATCTTACTCACTGCTAGAATTGGGTTTCAGAGATATTTAATTACTGCGTTTGGAGATGTGTCATTCATCCACAGCTGGTAAGAGTCATGGTCAACTGTTTTATTAAGCCATTTATCGTCTCATTGTACAATTACCAATCTCTAATTACCTCATTCTATTCCACTAGTTTGTGTGAGGAGAGCCTTATTCTTCTATCCTCTGATATCTGACTGAGCCCTAAAATAAACCTATGATATTGTGATTATCTTTCATTCTGCTGCCTTTCAAAATTTTTCTGTTCCTAATTTTGTATCTAATTAATTCTACTTTTCCTGGCTATGGAATCATAGTCTTTCAGAATTAAAAGTGATTTTAGAAACTACTTAATCCTGCCTCTGTTTTACTTTATTGAAAGTTGAGAACAGGAAAGGCTATACAATTTGCCAAAGTCCTACCACTGGTTAGTGGCAGAGGCATGCTCAGTGTCAGGTGCCTAACCTTTGACCTGCAGATTTCAATGAGATGCAGCAGGCACTGGGTCCATCAGAGGGCAGAGCTCAGTCTTATCTGATTTGAGAGATTTGGATACAGCTGCCTGACCTCACAAATGCCCAGTTAGAGAGCTATAGTGCTAAGATAGAATTTGGGCAGTCTGCTAAAGATGAGTGGAGAGAATACAAGAGGAGTTGGGGGCATTTGGTCTCCTTTTCAATTTGGCAGAAGGTGAACTCTAGGGATGAACAAAAGTAGAAGGGATTTTACTAGGATTATACAGAGTCTGAATGTCTTCAAATGCTAAACTATTCAGCCAGATACTTCATTATGTATTTTGCCAAAATCTCTTCTTCTGTGAGGTTTTTCTTGGTGAGTGTGTACAACTTCATTGAGAGTGCCAAACACAAAAGGCACACATTGACTACTGTGGTGAGAATAAACAGGCAGGGGACAGGTAGAGGTGGGGCATCCCATCTCCAACTAAAAGTTGAGGGAGGCTTGGAACAGAAGACACTAACCACGCAAAGGGTACCAAAGATGTATGACAACACAGATGAGGGAGGGCAGCTGTAGACACGGGAACACCTGCAGGATAGGGAAGTGGAGGTGAATTATGGGTAGTTGTATTTTCCTTTTAATTTTTCTTTTTTTCTTGATACACGTTGTTTCATTAAGAGAAGAATAAAGTAAAAATTGCTTTACTAGATCTTAGCCTGTAACAAATTTCTGAAAATTGGATTTAAAATATCTCTACAAAAAGGCAACCAACTAAATGCAAGAAAATATTTGCAAGTATTTCCTGTAAGGGGTCAACATCCAAAATATATAAAGAACTCAACAACTCAACAACAAAATAAATGACCTGATAGAAAAATGGGCAGAGAATCTGAATGGAAATTTTCCTAAGGAAGACATAGAGATGGCCAACAGACACATGAAAAGATGTTCGACATCACCAATTATTAGGGAAATGCAAATATAAACCACAATGAGATATCACCTCACACCTGTTAGAATTGCTGTTATCAAAAAGACAATAAATGTTGGAGAGGATGTGGAGGAAAGGGAACTCTTGTACACTGTTGATGGGATTGTAAATTGGTTCAGCCACTATAGAAAACTGTATGGAGGTTCCTAAAAAAAATAAGACTAGAACTACCAGATGATCCAGCAAGTCCTCTTCTGGGTGTTTATTCAAAGAATAAGAAAAACACTAATATGAAAAGATATATTTTCACCCTTATGTTCGTTGCAGCATTATTTACATTAGCCAAAATATAGAAACAGCCTAAGTGTTCCTCAATGGATGAATGGATAAGAAGATGTAAGACACACACACACACACATACACACACAATAGAATACTACTCCACCATACAAAAGGTGAAATCTTGCCATTTGCAACAACATGGATGGATCTTGAGGGTATTATACTAAGTGAAATAAGTCAGACAGAAAAGGACGAAAACCATATGATTTCACTCATATGTGGAACATAAAACAACAAAACAAACAAACAAATAAAACAAAACAAAAACAAACTCATCGATACAGACAACAGATTGGTGGTTACTAGAGTGGAAGGGGGATGAGATAGGATCAAATGGGTAAATGGAGTTAAATGTGACAGGGATTGAAGCCAGATTTTTGGTGGTAAGCACATTACAGTATATATAGATATCGAATTATAATGTTGTACACCTGACACTTAAATAATGTTATTAACTAATGTTACTGAAATTAAAAAAAAGAGATGTTGATGGAATAATGTTTGACTTTTCTGCAAAAAAGCAATTTAATTTTTGTGCCATCTTTATTTTTGAACCACTTTTGTTAGAATGTGATTTGCCTATCACATGATAGTGCTGTTAAGTACGGCAAAAGATGTTTTGTTTTAATAAAAGTTTTAGCCATAGTTGAACCACAATGGGTTTAGAAAGAGGAGTTAAAATGCAAAGTGGACCCTGCAGTTCTTTACTTTGGATATAGAATGATTCTCTTTTGAAGTAAATCAGATTTACTAGTTACTTTATGTTCCCGAGAACAGCAAGAAGAAAAGATGGAGTGAGGAAAAGTGGATGGAAACAGGATTTCAGGTATACCGGTGTACAGGGCCTAAATGACGCAGTAGAGGGAGTCTGGCTGGGATAATTCCTATTTCCATTGCTGTGAACCCAATTCTTTGGAACACTGTATATAGTTCAGCACGATGAAGTGGAAATGCTGCCCAAAGGTGAACTGGGAGTGGCTCTATGCTGCCATCTAGTGGCAGCATGCTGCATTGCCTCTCCCTGTGAGTCATAGACTCCACTGCCCTTAGCTGGACCACCCGCCAATGTGCAAAATGAGGAAGTTTGGCCTATTTTGTTCATTACGTGCCACCGGAACTTTTCTACTCTTTTGGCGTTCTTTTCTCCTTTATGGAATATGTCTCTCCTTCCCTTAGATAACTTTTTGCCCTTTGTACCATGTCTCCTTTTCCCATCAGTCCAAGGAACAAGAATAAGAACAACTAAGTTTGAGTCCTTCCTGGATACCAGACTCACTAAGTTCTTTGTAAATATTATTTTACTTAATCCTGTGAAAAAACCACATGGGTAGGGATAATTATTATCCCATTTTACAGATGAGGAAACATATTTAATAATAGTTAGCCTGTGTTGGATCATTGGCCTACCTAGAGCCTGAACTCTCAATCACTACATTGCCTTTGTACCTGTGTGTAAAATTCAATAAAATATTACCTATCCTATGGATACTTTGGTCTTATTTCTAATTATGGAGCGAAACATTCATCTCTTATGAAAAGTTGTCAAGCATTAGTGAGCAGGTCGCAAAAATATTTGGGGGAGCCCTTACTTAGTGCCCCTTAAATTTGCCTATAATTAAGGCAGCACGATTTTGAGGAGACTGAGCCAAACTGGAGAAAATGGAGTGAGTAAATAATTGTGAAAATCAAATGAGATAATGCATATGAAAGGGATTTGGATGTTCTACACCAAAATTAATTATTGTTATGTCATAATGTTGGATAGATTTATAGTTAATATTCACATATGACCATACCAATGTATTCAGTAAAGTGGTAACTAGTAATTTTGTGATGCATTTGAGTTGAGTACAGCTTCTTTAATTTGGAGAATAGAAACTCTGCCTGGCTAATTTTAAAACAAGGTTATTTTTTAGAATACGCAATAAATATTACATATTTTGTATAATTTTTTAGGATAGACTTTGACCAAAAGTAATAGTCAACCAACAAACCACTCAAGTACAGATTCTTATTAAACTTATGAACATGATGTTTTGTCACCATGTTTCCAAGAATTTTTTTCTGGTCTGATTTTTAAATAGACAAAATATTTATAATTAAAATATGGACTTCAATATTTTATATTCTATGAAATAAATTTAATATTTTATAAATAAAATATAGACTTTAACCTTGTGTCAAGAGGTAGACATTCCATAAAGACTCCCTTCTGTAACCCCACCTAAGCCCTGAGCACCCGTGTTCCTGAAACCCTATTTTCATCCACTATCTCTCACTCTGCCTTTTTGATTTGTGAGGATCCTACAGTGGAATCCCGAGCGGTATACAACCTATAGATTCAGCCATGTCTGGAGATATCTGGGAGACCTCCTAGAGATTAACTAACATGAGATGTATGGAGGGCATCAGAAAGAATTTTCCCGACAAGGCCTGGTACACTTACAAATTCCTTTCAAACTTTAGAACAAGAAAGGAGGGGAGATCTTGGTCAAGTTGGTATGGGAAGGTGGCATTGCTCAGATTGTCCCATAGTATGCTATCCCCTATGCCCAGTGCTATGAGGAAAGAGGGCTGTGACACACATATACAAGGCCACAGCCTCCACATCTCTGGTATTTGCTGAACACAGCCCACGTCGACGTGAGGCACCAAGAGTGGGGCATTGTCTTCACTCGGACAAACAATGGTGAGAGCATGTTTGAGAATGGCGCAAAGCAAAGGCACTTAGTCAGATACTGTAGTTTGGCTGCTCCAAAAGTCATTCCCAATGTCCTTTCCCTTCCCTGACCATATAGGCTGGAAAACTCACACACTCACCTTCCCAGGTTCCCTTGCACAAAGAGGTTGCCAGGTGAGCTACAGTTCTGGATAATGAGATGAAAGTGGAAGCGATTAGGCTGGGCAACCAGAAAAGTTTTTGAAAAAGACATTTTGGCTAAAATGCTTCCTCGGCCTGTTTCCCATCCTCCTCCTTTATCCTTTCTGCTTACAACCAGCCCTGGACACTTCCTGCTAGACTTTTTTTTTTTTCAGTGGATAAATAAATGCCTACTTTCTTTTAAACCTCTGAATAGTAAGAATTTCTGCTATTTGCCACTGAATGCATTCCTAACTGATAAAGGTTCCAGAAGACAACTGCTAGCTGATAAACACCAAAGTGGTGTTGGTAGGCCACTCTGGGGACTGGGAGCCAGGGATATGGGAGGCAATATTGGAAGTGGTGGTTGGAGAGCTGACAATGCCAAGGGTACACAAATTTTGGTAGATATGTACTCGGGCTAGAGTTCCTAAATTTCTGCAGGTGAGGTGGGAGGCTGAACCAGAGAAGTACACTTTGGGTTTCCAGCTGGTATAGCTGGAGGAAACTTGGGTTGCAAATGTGCAATATTCATGGATTTCAATGTATCAACTGCTGGTTTTTTTATAAGCATCTACTATGTGCTTAACAGTTCACTTGATCAAGGTTTAACCTACTTTCCTGTAAAGGGGCAGATAGTAAATAATTTAAGCTCTGCACGCCATTCAGTCTCTGTTGTAACTACTCAAAGTTGCCATTGTTGCATGAAAGCAGCCACTGACAATATGTGAATAGATTAGTACAGCTATGTTTCAATAAAACTTTATTTATAAAAATAGGCGGTGGGCTGGATTTGACCAGAGAACTATAGTTTGCCAACCCTTTGCTCGAGATCTTAGAGTGGCAGAAAAGGTAAGTTAGATTTATATGTCCCTTTAAATCATGTTTACATTGTTAGTTTGTATAGAAAAATTTGTTTGTGTCCATAAAGTTTTTCTTAAGATTTTCCCCATAGAAAGTGAATGATGTCAAGCAGATTTTCTAGACCAGTTGCCTTTCTGCTGCATAAGACCCCCACAGAAATATTTCTGAAAGTGTGTTCTGTAAGACCTAGTTCTGATATATGTATATATATATATATAAAAGATAAACTTTAACCTTGTGGCAAGAGGTAGGTATTCCATAAATATTATATATATGTGTGTGATATATATATCACATATATGTATATCATATATATACACACACACACATATATGCATGTATTTTAAATAAACAGGATTAGGGAAAAATAAATTTGAAAAGCTCTGAATTTTAAAAGTTAAACCAATTTCTCTCTCTCATATGGTACAATATGTACTGTCACTCAAGCTAGAAATCTGCGTGTTTTTATTATTTATTTCTCTCCAGCATCTAATCCATCTCCAATTTCACTTCCTAAATATTTCTCCTTTTTTTTTTTTTTTTTTTTGTCCTTCTCTCTCCATCTTTCCATCTCTCTCCAGATATTCTATTTCAGGTTCTGTCTGCCCTTCATGTTGGGTCTCCTCCAGTCCCAAATCCCATCTGCCTGAATCCTGTGTCAAAAATGCAAATCTGATCATGTTACTGTCCTGCTTAAAACCCACCAATGACTCTTTCCTGGCCAGAACAGCATTTTCTAACTGGTGTTTACTGGGATATTAGATGTGCTGCAAGGGAAATTCTGCATACAATCTTGGATAAACCAATTTAAACAGTTTTACCTCTTAGAGCTGTTAACATACAAATGAACATTTTGATTCTTTAAGAGGGCATATGGGATGCAGCACTTCCCAAATCCAACTGAACACACAGCACCCTTTTTTCATGGAGGCCCTGTGAGCAATTAGTATTCCAATCAATCCCTTTGAGAAACACTTCCTTATAGATATTGACAAGAATTCAAATGCATGAGAAATTCACTCAACTCTATATCCCAAATCTAAGAATTAGTTTCTCTTCTGATGCTGCCCACAACTATTTTTCTTGGCTAGATTGTCTACTTTTCCCTTGTGACACAGTCTGGGCACGTGGGGACAAACTAGTTTTGAGAGTCAAAAACATTGGCCATGGAATTTCAACTGCTTATTAGATATATGAGCTCAGGTAAATTTCTTCAGTTTCTTTGAGTTTCTTTTTCTTAATTATTAAACTCAATATAAAACCTACCTCATATGGGGGCGGCCGGATGACTCAGTTGGTTAGAGCGCACGCTCTCAACAACAAGTTTGCCAGTTCAATTCCCACATGGGATGGTGGGCTGTGCCCCCTGCAACTAAACACTGAAAACAGCAACTGGACTTGGAACTGAGCTGCGCCCTCTACAACAAGATTGAAGGACAACGACTTGGAGCTGATGGGCCCTGGAGAAACACACTTTTCCCCAATATTCCCCCATAAAATTTATAATAAAAAAAATACACCTACCTCATATGAATATTTTGATTAGATTATACAACACCTATAAGGTAAAAAGCTCAGTGACCTGCATATAAATGCTCAATAATTGCTATTTCTACTTATGTTTGAACTTTCGGGGCATCTCAGCAGGAATGCCACGGAACCAGCTCTGTTTGGTTCAGCCTCCTACCTGAACAGTAACTGAGTCTCTGTGTACAAGGAAGGATCTTGAGAAAATGTCTTGTGCAACTAGCACAGCATCTATCCTAAGCCCATAGGAACTAAAAAGCAGGCTTCAGGTGGCCCTCCCTTCATTTGTCATCCAGATAATTTCATCTGCTTTACCATGTGAACTGCAATGCCAGGGATGATTTCCTGCCAAGGCTTCAATGATGCATTAAATTGAACATTGTTTGCATTTTGTATTAAATAATGTGAATATATCTGACCCTTGCTTTGTGTCAAAAAAAAAAAAATTCCCCCTGAATTTATTAATGAAACAAGTTGTTTTTTTTGTCTATGAGTAATGGTGTGGACTTTGGAGCTGTGTTATCCACTAATTTTAAAAATTTTAATTAAGAAGCACTACAGAGTTTAAGGAAAATGTGAACAAAGTGTAGTATACATAAAAATGGGCATAAGATAGTTATTGAGGAGAAGAAACTTATGTAAAGTTTCCCTAGATATCAATGTGTTTAAAATAATCCAGAAAAATACTTGATAAAATATGTAGTGGACAAAGCAAGAAATTAGGTAGGACAATTTGTAGGAACAATTTGAATGTGAGAAATCTCCAACACTTGCACTTCTGTTATGCTCCATTTTCTCAGTAGATGGCACCCTTCTTCTACCTTCAAAGCTTTTATTTAAACTAGGGTGTAAAGGGCTGACAATTCATTACAACAGTTAACTAAATTCTCTTTGGGTCTTAACTAATTACACACACAGCCCAAAGGCACCTACAGTATATTGCACATAGAATGGACTGCATGGTTAAGCCAATATTTTTATCTATATTAAAGAAATTTACTCCTGTTTTACTTTAATGTATTTGCAAAATCCAATTCTTTCATCCCTAGTGGATTCACAGCCATAGTCCCAAATTTTGTCCTCTTTCCAATATTGTAACCTCAACCTAGGTCTCTTACTTTAGGCAAGTGACCCACCTACTATTTTATCAAGAAAATCAATTCATTCGTTTTTTTCATTCATTGATTTATTCAATCAACAATAATTCATAAAGTACTTACTATATGCCAAATGCTGCTAAGCTCAAAAAAATGCAAGGATGCATGAGTTATGGTCTTTGCTTTTAAAGAACTCAAAACTAATTGGGAGGAAAAACAATTATATTATGTACACAATTATACTTCTTACAATATGAGAAATATGCACTTGGTGTTATGGGAGTCCAGAGAAAGTGGACCAAACCCGGCCTGCGGGAGAGAGTGTGGGAGAGCTCCCCAGAATTATTAATATTACCTAAACCAAGTCTTAATAGATACAGAAGAATTAGTTCAGCTGATGTCAAACAGAGCTCCATTCCAGGTAGGGACTGTTATGGGCAAAGGAATGGAGGTGAGCCAGGGAACATTATATGAGTAGGTGTGTAGGTACTTTTTGGAGCAGCTCAACCTTCAATGCTACCAGTAGTTCTCAATCCTGGCTACATATCAGATTCACTTGGGGACCTTCTAAAAGTACTAATTCCTGGGCTACATTCTCAGATAGTCTTCTTTAATTTGTCTGGAGATGCCTGCCAGGGCACTGGTGTTAAGAAAAAATAATAATAACAAATAAAAAATTCCTAGGTTATTTTAACAAGCATCCAACGGTGGGAAACCCTGCTTTTGTTGGTAAGTTGGAGGTGATGGCAAATGAGCTCAGGGAGGTAGACAGCAGTCTCCACACTTTACATTTGGGAAACTTGCTAAATATGTACGTCCTGGGTCCCCTCCCAATAAATTTAGGAGTTTGCAAATGAATCTGGTAAAAGTGGTCAGAAAGTCACACTTGAGAAACACCAGAACATATCAGGGAAAGCTTGAGAGTCATTCTAAGGTGCTTGGACTTTGTCCTATTGTCATTGTGGTACCATTGAAGAGGTGGTATGTATGTATGTATGTATGTATGTATGTATGTATGTATGTATGTATATATGTATTTAACTATTGTAAGGGACAGGGATGATTCTAGAATTGCTTTCGAGAGGAGCCACTTCAGTATGAGAGCAGACAGGGAGATAATGAAGAAAGCTCTTATAAGAGGCTGACCTAGGATGGTGGCAGTTAAGGATGAGGGTTGGGGACTGTGGGACAGTGGGGATGTCAGAGATATTTAGAATGCCAAATTGCCAGGAAATGATGATTAACAAGGGCTAAAAAAGAAGGACAGGACTAGATTAAGATCTTTAGGGACCCTAACTATTAAAAATGATTATGTTGTCTCATTGTACATATATGTATTTTTAAAGTTGTAATGGATCATATGAGTATAAGAAAATCCAGCAAATTTCTCTTTCTAAATTTTTTCCTGTAGTAAGTGTTTTGTTTACTTGTTTTGTCCAATTTCGGATATTGATTTTTTTTCCAAATATTTTTTTCAGATGCCTCTCAGTCGCTGCAGTTTTGAACACATACTAGCTTTTACTATTGGGAAATTCAGTACTACTGGGGGAGAATAAAGGACTAATTCCAGGATGCCTAAGTGGATGGTGGTTCCACAAACAAACACAGAGAATACAAGGGAGGAGGGTTCTCTTTCATTTGCAGGGAGAGATCAGTGTAGACGTCTATCAGGCTGGACCTCAGATGCCTATTTGGGAGCCATGGGCATTGTTGTGCTTTATGTTGTGTGTTATGAAATAGACTTGATTGTCTATCTAACCAAGGAAGGTTGCAAGAGTGAAAACTGCCGTGACATGAGGAAGAAACCCTGGGGATCACTCACACTTTAGAGGTGGTGAAGAAAATGTAAAGAAGAACAAAGAGAAGTACCAGTGAGGTGGAAGGAAGTTTTTAACAGGGGGCCAGATGTCAGAGTAGGTGATAAAGAAGACAATTTTATTACAAATAGACTTCAAAAAATGTTCACTGATGATAGTGTTATAAAGAAATATATGATGATGATGGGATGACAGGAACCTGGGGAAGTAAGGGAGAAAGAGGCAAATGTGAGAGAGAGGCACAGGAGACTGTAGTCAGAGAGGGATACTGAAATTTCAGTTGTCAGGTAACCTGGTGGGCAAATGTCTTAGTCAGTTGGGCTGCTGTAAAAAACTACACCACAGACTAGGCCACTTAAACAACAAAAATTTATTTCTTACAGTTCTGGAGGCGCGAAAGTTCAAGATCAAGATCAAGGTGCTGGCAGATCCCACGTCTGGTGGTGAGAGCGTTCTTCCTGGTTTGTAGTTGGTTGTCTTCCTGTTTTATCCTCACATGACAAGACGGCAGATATAGAAGAGAGAGAGACAGGAGACAGAGCAAGGGAGAACATGATAACTCTTCCTTTTTTTACAGGACCTTAATCCTATTACGTGGGCTCAACCTTCATGGCCTAATTACTTTCCAAAAGTCCCACCTCTGAATACTATTACATTGGGGGGTTAAGGTTGCCACATATGAATTCTGGAAGGACACAAACATTCCGTCCGTAACAGCAAGCTACAGGGAAGCGCACAGATTGGGGGCCCCTCAAGGAAGAGTGATGCTGGAGTACTGGATTAGTCATGGGGAGCATTGACAGCATTGTCCAAACTACCAAAAGTGTGGTAAGATGGGGGGCAGAGGAACGGAGCCATGAACCAGGGAATCAGGTTCAAATTCTTTCTGAATGAGGGAAAAATTGGGGGGATTGTTTGATATCAGAGAGATAGAGGGTAGCTTGAACAGAAGACTTAATTTATAGGGGAACTTTTTTTTTCACTCAAAGATGAAGGAATAATAGTCTAGAACCTTCTAAACTAATATTTGTTGAGTGCTTCCTATATGCTGGGCACTATTTTAAGCTGCTTTACATACGTGTATGTTAACTTATTTAATTGTCATAGCAACTTTATAGCGTAAATACTACCATTATCTACATATTACAGATGAAATAAAAAAGTGATTTCTCATGGTCACAAATCTCTTATGTTGTGCAGCTTAGGTTTGTGTTCTAGCCATCTGGCTCGTACTTCTACCCACTTCCCTGTACATAGAGGTCAGTCCATTCTGAGCATTTCCTTTTCCTTTTTCTCCACTTCGACATCTCTGCATCTTCACATTCCTTTTCCTTTGATGTTTGCTTTTTTGTAGATTCCACTTATTTGACTAAGGAGGTAACCTCTGTCCTCAGTGTACTGAGTTTCTTTTTTATTTTATCATCATTAAATACTTTTTCTGCATATATTGAGATAAATATATATTTTTTTCTATTTTATATTTGGTTTCCGGGAATAACTCCAAGTTGGTCTTGATTTTTATTTTATTTTTTGTCCATTATTGAAGCAGTTTGCCATTATATTTGCTTAGGATTTTTACTTCTGTGCTAATCAGTGATAGTGATAGGACACTATTAATAAATTGGAAGACAACCTACAGAATAGTAGGAAATATGTACAAATCATATATCTGATTAGGAACTTGCACCTAGAATATATAAATAACTTTTACAACGAAATAGTAAAAAGAAAAATCCTAATCCAAAGGATCTGGGCAAAGGATCTGCATAGACAGTTTTCCAAGGAAGACTATACAAATAACGTCTTTATAAACACATAAAAAGATGCTCAACTTCATCAGTCATCATAGAAATGCAAATCGGAACCACAATGAAATACATTACCACTTTACACTCACTAAGGTAGCTATAATAAAGAAGTCAGGTATTAACGGTTGGCTGGGATGTGGAGAAATTGCAATAGTAATACTGATGGGAATGTAAAATAGCAGAGCTTCTTTGGAAAATAGTCTGGCAGTTTCTCAAATGGTTCAACATAGAGTTACCATTTGACCCAGAAATTCCACTCTCGGTATATACCCACGAGAAATAAAAACCTATTTCCACTTAAAAACTTGTACATGGATGTTCATAGCAGTGTTATATAGATTAAAGGAGGAAACAACCCAAATGTTCATCTACTGATAAATAAAATGTGAAATATTATTTGACCTTAAAAATGAATGACATATTAGTACATGATACAACACGTATGAACCTTGAAAATATTATATTAAGTGAAAAAAGTCACAAATGATCACATATTATATGATTTCATTTATATGAAATGTCTGAAATAGGAAAACTTATAGAGACAGAAAGTAGATTTATTGCCTAGGGCTGGGGCTGGGGCGTGGTCTAATGGGAGGGTGATAACTAAAGGGAATGGGATATCTTTCTGGGGTAATGAAATAATCTAACATTGATTGTGGAGATTGATTGCAGTATTCTATGAACAGTGAATATACTAAAAACCCTTAAAATACATACTTAATTATATACTGAACTGTATGGTACGTGAGTTATATATCAATAAAGCTCTTAGAAAAGGAGGAGGAAGTGTAGGAAGAGGAGATAAAGACTATGGTTTCCATTTGGGTGCTTTCACTTGTCCTCTCTCTCTCACATTTCTTGCTCTGGAGAAAGCAAGATGATAGGTTTGAGAGGCCCATGCAGTGAGGAGCTGAAGTCCCTGGCCTACAGCCAGTGAGGAACTAAGTTCTTCCAAGAACCATGTAAGTGAGCAGATTCTCCCCTAGTCTAGCAGACAGCTTGACTGCAACTTCAAGGTAGTTCTGAAGTCAGAAACACCAACCTAAGTTGCTTCTGGATTCTTGACACACAGAAACTGTGAGATAGTAAATATTTGTTACCAAGCTGCTAAATTTTGAAGCAATTGTTACACAGCAGTCGATAACTAATAATACCATTTGTTGGTTGCAATGTTCTAGAAACAGCTATTAGATTAAGTTTGTTTATTTGCTGTTCAGGACTACTATGTTCTTAATGATTTTTGTTTACTTGACCAATCAATTATTGAATGAGGTATGTTAAAATCTCCTACTATGATTATGAATTTGTACGAGGTCTCACAATTAAGTTTGTGAACTCATTCAAGAAAAAGTGCTACATACTTCATTGCTGAATAGCACTACAGTCACCTTCAAAGTACTCCCCTTAGGAAGCTATGCACTGATGCCAGCGCCTAGTCCACCTTTCAAAGCAATTTTGGAACTCTTTCTGGAATGGCCATCCGAACTGTGATTGTATTACCCTTCAGGTCCTTGATGTCATCAAAATGTCTTCCTTTCAATATTTCCTTTATGTTCGGGTAAAGAAAGAAGTCATTGGGGGCCAGATCAGGTGAGTAGGGAGGGTGTTCCAATACAGTTATTTGTTTACTGGCTAAAAACTCCCTCACAGACAGTGTCGTGTGAGCTAGTGCATTGTTGTGATGCAAGAGCCATCAATTGTTGGCAAAAAGTTCAGGTTGTCCAACTTTTTCACGCAGCCTTTTCAGCACTTCCAAATATTAAACTTGGTAAATTGTTTGTCCAGTTGGTACAGATCCATAATGAATAATCCCTCTGATATCAAAAAAGGTTAGCAACGTTGTTTCAACAAGTTCACAAATTTTATTGCCGGAGCTCCTATTGACTCCTGCTAGTTCTGTCAATTGTAGCTTTAAATATTAACTTTACATATTTTGAGGATACATTATTAGGTAGATACAAGTATTGGTATAATGAGGTTTTCTTCTTCCGAGTTATGTCATTTTTTTTTTTTTTTTATTTTGTTGCTTTCATAATGTTTTTGGCTCATTTTAAAATAGAAAGTTATAGTTTTAACCTGTTCTGTGGGCATCTATTTTGGCATACTTCCAGTCATTATCTTAAAGGATGTTGTTTTCTTCCTTTTCTTTTTTCTTAAAATAACTTTGCATGAGACTTGAGCTTGACAGTTTTTATTGTATTTTAATAAGAAGTCAGTTTTCTGTTTGTTTGTTTGTTTTTAAAAATTAGAAGGTGATGTTGTTTAGGGTAGCTTCCATAACTTCATAAGTCTCCTTTCCTCCTGGCTGTTTTCCCTCTCCTCTCTTTTCCCTCCTCTTTCCTTCTTTTCTGTTGTTCTTATCCTGTACAATTTTGATTCTACTCCAGAAATTTCTCCTAATCGTTGTGCTCTTTCCTGGAAGGGAACCCTGGTGGGTCAGTTTGTAGAATTGTTAGGAACTAGGCTGCTCCAGCCCCTTCAGTTCTCATCATAGATACATTGTGTTCATCTCCACAGGAGTGGCAAAACCCTTCTACTTCCGTTGCTGTTCCCTAATTGGTCCCACACACTTCTGCATGCTATCTGCTTGCTCTTTGGGATTTTCCTGCCCTAAGATCTGTCAGACATCCCCTTACTTCCCTGGGCACTCTCCTTTACAGGAGCTGGATACTGTGCAGGTTTATTCTCAGTTATTTGTCACCTAATTTTGTTTATTCTTGTTTATGTGTCACCTGATTTTGTTGAAAATATGATCTATGGGTTTTGCTTTTGCTATTGAGGCTCTGTTTTTTTGTTCTTTGTTTTTCTTTCCTTGTAAGAATTTGGATAAATTGAAAATCTATGTCACAGCCTCTGACATCTTCCCACAACCCTCTGGTTCTGTATTTTCTGATTCTTTTTCTCTCTTCCCTGTGACTTCTCTCTTTTATAATTACAGAATATGTTTTCTCTTTTCATAGTTTTTCCTTCAATTTAGTTTGAAAGTTATATATTATATTTCTACTTTTTAAGTAACCCAAACAATATTAACATTGGGTTATTTAAACATACATTTAGTTTTTTAAAATCTAAAATCCATATCTGTTCTGAAGTAGTATAAGTACCTCAGAACACTCAAATATGATCATCTTTCTTCTGACTTACCTGTTATGGTTTTGGATGTGTTAATCTTATCCTTTTCAACCCTTTAAAACAACATATTTATTATTATCTTACATAGCTAATATTTATTTAGATTTAGTCACAATTTACTGTTTTCTTTGCCCATCATTCTTTGTGAGATCGTTTTTTTCCCCATACTGTGGCACAGTCCTTTAGAGTTTACCTCAGTGGGGGTTTGCTGGTGGCAACTCTGTTTTTATTTGTCTGCAGTTGTTTTATTGCCTTTTTATTTCTAAAAGATATGTTGTTAAAAGGCGTTTTCAATAAAGATATTTTAGCTCACTTTATTTCTAAAAAATATCTTCTAGAATATATTTCTAAAAGAACTTGTTTTGTACAAAAATATTCCATTATAGTTTTATGTTGACAGCTAATTTTTCTCATGTTGAAGATATTATGTTACTTTCTCCTGACTTTAATTATTGTTTTTGAGAATTCCCCAGTAACTTAATTGTCATTTCTGTTTAGATGACATATTTAGGTGTGGATTTATTTTCATTTATTCTGTTTGAGGTTATTTGAACCTCCTGAATCTGAAGACTGGTGTTCTTTCACCAGTTCATCAATTCTGGAACATTTTCAGTCATTATCTGTTCAAATATTACATTTCTTCAATTTTATCTCATTGTTCTGGAATTCTAATATGACTTTATATTAGAAGTTGATACTCTGTCCTTCATTCCTCTCATTCCTATTATATTTTGCTTTTCTTTGTGCTACATTCTGGAAAATTTCTTCAATCTATTTTATAATTTACTAAGTCTTTATTCAGCTAAATCCATTCATTGATGTCTTAATTTTTATTATTCTTAAAAAGGTCTATAAGTTTTATTTAGTTATTTTCAAGTAAGCTTGTTTTTAAATAATAGTTATTATGTTTTAATGTCTCTTGCTCCTTGCAAGAGTATTTTCAAAAGATATGTTGTTAAAAGGTGTTTTTAATAAAGATATTTTACATTTTATATCTGAAAATTCCAAAAATCTCATTTATTTATGGGCCTATTTCTTCTGTTTATCTCTCATTCATACTGCTTTGTTTCCTTGCTTGTTTATAATTTCTAAAAGCAAGATCCAGCTCCTTGGAACTTTATCTGTGGGACTTAAATCAAGCTTGGTTCAACGGCGGATTTCTCAAAAAAGTTTTTGCATTTGCACTGGGAGCACTTAAAACTTGGAGTATTTTCAGTTAAATTCTTGGTTTAATATTTTCAAGGTTCTCTCCTATTTAATACATTTGGACAACAAAATTGTATGAGGGTTAGTTTGTAGTTACTAGTTCTCAGGTGTAATTTTTTCTTCTCCATAAACCAAGCTTCATAATAAGATAATATCCCTCCTACGTACGATTTGGGAAAATGTATAGGCAGGGCCAAGTGTGGGGAGGAGGAGCAAGAGTGATTTTAAGGTCACCCTTAAGCTGAGAGTATAGCTTTAAGAGAGGTGTATCCTATTTGACTCCCCAACTTGGGAAGATCCTAGGGACTTTACTAGGTAGGAGGTAAGGGGTGGGGGATAAGGAACCAGCTCTCTGACATTGGGTTCAACAAATGCTATCAGGGGAATTGCAAACTTATGTCTTTGGATTCCCATTCTTACTTAGCTTTTGGTCTATTAGGGATCTCCTGTTTTGGTCAGTTATCTATACATTTCAAAAGATATTTTGAAAAAAATTTTGAGCATTTCTAGTGGTTTTCATTGATCAGGTCAGGCAGGGAAACCAGCTTGCCAAACAGAGCATTTAAAAAAAAAATTTGCTCATATCATATAAAAATATCAAATAATACAGAAGTAAATATTTTTCTGCAATCCCCAAAGTCCCTCTGCTACTAGTTTGTGTGTGTGTGTGTGTGTGTGTGTGTGTGTGTGAAAATTTCCAGAGTTATCCTCTGTATATAAAAGCATACCCACTTATAGCTACCCATTCTCCTACACATATTTTTTAGGAGAAGTGCTAGTGTATTGGGTGTACTTCAATTTTTTTTTTCATTTAGATCACATCTTAAAAATTACCCATATCAGTGCACACAGGCATAAGTCATCTTTTTGACAATTTCACATTATATCTTCAGGTAGATGAACTGTAATTTAATTAACTTGTCCCTTATTAAAGGTTATTTATTTGTTTCTTGCCTTTAGCTACAACAATAATTCCATAATAAATAATCTGTACAAAATTGCCTGAGCATGTAAATATGTCTGCAGTCTAAATGTTCCTATGAAGAAATTGCTGGGTCCAGTGACTATTATAAATTTTTGTAATAGTTGTTGTTTCCAAATTATCCTCCAGTGATATTATCCAAACTTCTGCTCCACTAACAATGGATGGGTGTTCCTCTTTCCCTGCACCCCTATTAACATAGAATAAGATCAAGTGTTTATCTTTGCTAATCTGATAGGTGAAAAGAGGATCTCATTCAAATTTTGTTTGTCATTGTTACACCTCTTTCCTTTCTTGCTTTCAATACATTTTACTACTTTGGACCCTTCTATGGGTCTGTTTCTTATACAACTCTCTCATTCAATTCTTTCCTTTTTTCAGTGTAGAAATTTAGGCATTTCCCAAAGTTATATTCTCTAACTTTTTCTCTTTCCATGTTTTTTTTACTCTAATCATCTCAACGAACACATCCACCCAGATACCCTCAAGTTTACATATCACACACACACACACACACACACACACACACACACACAGAGGGTGCCAAAAAAAATGTATATACGTTTTAAAAAGGAAAAAAAATTATATTAAAATTGTAATAATAGGGCCGGTCGGTGGCTCAGGCTGTTAGAGCTTCATGCTCCTAACTCCAAAGGCTGCCGGTTCGATTCCCACATGGGCCAGTGGGCTCTCAACCACAAAGTTGCCGGTTTGACTCCCGCAAGGGATGGTGGGCTGCACCCCCTGCAACTAGCAATGGCAACTGGACCTGGAGCTGAGCTTTGCCCTCCACAACTAAGACTGAAAGGACAACAACTTGACTTGGAAAAAAGTCCTGGAAGTACACACTGTTCCCCAATAAAGTCCTGTTCCCCTTCTCAAATTAAAAAATATATATATATATAATAATATATACCAATAACAAAAGATACAAGTCATGTGTATACATTTTTTTGGCACCCCTGGTGAATGTGTTTGGAATTTATCCTACTTGGTGTTCCCTGAGCTTCCTGAGTTTGTGGTTTGGTGTTTGTCATTAATTTTGGAAAGTTCTCAGCCATTACTACTTCAAATATTTCTTCTGCTTCCTACTATCTTCCTTTACCTTCTGGTATTCCAATTAAGCATATGATACACATTTTGAAATTGCCTTACAGTTTTTGGATGTTCTGTTCTTTTATTCTCTTTGTATTTAAATTTGGGAAGTGTCTCTTGATCTATTTTCAATCTCATTGATTCTTTCCTTGCTGTGTCTACTGAGGCATTCTTCATTAAAGGCATTCTTCATTTCTATTATAATATTTTTTGATTTCTAGTATTTCTTTTGATTAGTTCTTGGAGTTTCTATCTCTCTGTTTACATTACTCTGATGTGTTTTCCAACACCATCAATTGAGTTGGAAAGACACATTCCTCTTCTGTTTGTCCTTTACTCTCACACTACAACCATGCAACACTTTTGACCAGATGTATAATTTTTTTTCCCACACCAAGCGATTTTCTCGTTCTCAGTTGACACTGACTGAGTGTCCTACAATTTAACTCTGTTCTGACACTATCTACCTGGACATAGCATCAGATCCTACATGGTGAGGACTTAGTCCCACAAGACTTTTCCCACTTCAGATGCCTATTTCAAGTCCAGATTGTTCCATGTGTGTCTGACCAACTGGCTATAAATTAAAGGTTCCCATGAACCCTTCTTGTTAGGTACGGCTGGAGGAATGAGTTGCGGGAGACCAAAATTGGTCTATTAGAATTTATTTGGTGTGTTTGAGCTGCAGGAAGTCAGGCTAGAAAAGACCATAACCTCTCTGAGCAAAAAGGGGTATGGAGTTTTATAGGAGGGATAAACAAGGTTGTTTTCGTTGCATTGTCTCTAGCAACAAAGGGTTTCATGGCATGAACAAGCCCTCCGGCCCCACAACCTGACCCCCAGGTCTCTGTCTGGACTGCCCAGGCCTGCTCAGGCCCCGAGCTGATCACAAGGCCCTAGGAGACAAAGTACAAAGCAAGATAGGATAAGATGGTTTCTACATTCCAGGTGGCTTCTCCAGGTCTAAGGCAAATACAAGCCAGCAGGTACAAGGTACAAAGCAAGACAAGATGGCTTTTAAGACAAGAAGGTTCCTGTTCTTGGCCTAAACATGGCCTAACACTTCTTCCTTTTGATTAATTTGCTAGAATGGCTCACAGAACTCAGATATTCAATTACTTACATTTACACGTTTATTATAAAGGATATTAGAAAAGATACAGAGGAATATCCAGATGAAAAGGTACATATGCTAGATTCCAGAAAGATCCCGAGTGCAGGAGCTTCTGTCCCCATGGGGTATACCATCCTCCAGGCATATGGATGCATTCATCAACATGGAAGCTCTCTGAAGCCTGCCCTTTTGGGTTTTCATGGAGGCTTCATTATATAGGTATGATTGATTACATCATTGGCCATTGGTGACTGATTCACCTCCAGTCCCTTTTCCCTCCCTGGAGGTTGGGAGTGGGGCTGAAAATTCCAATCCTCTAATAATGGGTGATTTTCCTGGCAACCAGCCCCCATTCTTAGGGGCTTTCCAAAAGTCCTCTCACTAAAATAAACTCAAGTGTGGTTGAAAAGTCATGTTAAATGATTAAGAAAAACACCCTCTTTATCTTTATCGTCCTTATCACTTAGGAAATTCCAAGGGTTTCGGAGCTCTGTGTCAGGTAAAAATATATATAAATTTCTTAATATAAATCACAATTACCCATTTGTTTGTGCATGTTATCTACTTTTCCCATTAAATCTCTTAATATATTAATCACCATTATTTTAAATCCCCTGCCTGATAGTCTATGTCTTATCTGTTGATGTAGTAACGTCCAAACCTGTAGAGAATTTTTGTAAGAGTTTACTTGATTTTATTTGAGCCAAACTGACGACATGCCAGAAAGCAAGATCTCAAATGCTCCAGTGAATGAGTTTGGCAGTTCTTTTTATACATTGGAATTAAGAAGGGAACATAAGGAAGAGCTCATGAAGGTGGGAGAAAGCAGGGCATCGAAATCTCTATGATTGGATTACAGGATAGTTAAGATTATGTTCTCTCTTGAGGGTAGTTATAGTTCCCAGGGGTCTGAAAAAGAGGCATTTCAAAAGTGTGTTAACTTAGATGTACAAGAGCAATGAACAGGGCTTACTTAAAGCAAAGATAAAACTTTTACTAAAGAAGTCATAGGCCTGGGGCTTGACTACCCACCATGACCTGCCCAGTTAGTAATTTATGATCAGATCACCCTGTGAGGTTACTTTTGGTCACTGAACTTTGTCACATTTATTACATAGCCCCTTTTGATTCACATATCTGAGTCTGGTTATGATAATTACTTTGTCTCTTTAGGTATTTTGTGGTTTTTTTGTTTTTGTTTTTTTGGCATGCTTTGTAATTTTTTGTTAAAAGTCAAAAAAAAAATATTTTGTTGGGTTATAAGAACTGGGGTAAATAGGCTTTTAGTATTGATGGAGGAATATTTTTCCTGTGAGTCCCCAAATGATGTAGATGATGTTGGATCTGCCAGCAGTTTGTGGGTGTAGACCGGGATCGTGTCTCGTGAGACCGAAGAATGGAAACACGGACCCAGGAGAGGCAGAGTTTTAAAAAGAGGATAGTTTATTGAAAGCAAAGAGTCAGAGCTCCCAAGTGGGAGGGGGTCCTGAATGGGGCTGCCCCATGACTGAGGTAAAAGCTCTTACTTTTATACCTTCCCTTGCCTGCTTGGGGAAGGGGAGCTGTTTGAAGGGAACTGTTTGAAGAAGGGAACTGGTGCCTTCTAATGAAATTTGTCTACCAAGTTTGTTCTGCTTGCCCATCCTAAAGGAATTAGCAAAGTAACCCACTTTTATCTATAAGAACTGCTCCATTTGTCTGGCCAAAAGGAATTTTATGATTAATCTCAAGATCTTGTTACATTTTGTCCTGAAGTGAAGGAGTGATTTCAAAACCTGGAGTTTCAAGATATGGCTGTCTTTTGTTCATTCCACCAGGGATCTCCCTGTCTACCTAGGGACGTGCTAACTATCCTGTCTCAGTGTGAGAGTTGATGTTAATCTGGCTAGGAGCTGGACTGTAGTTAATTTTTTCTGGAGCTATAAGTGTCGGAGGCTTCCAATTCCTTTAGGGCCCTTGTTCTTGTCGTCTCTGTAGTCCTTTGGTGTTTCCTTAGTCATTCTTTTCAGAGAGAGCCTGTGTCTGGCAGCTCTTTCAGCTGAAATCTACCGTTGTTCTACTGGAGCTCTGTTGGTATGCTGTAAGGTGTGGAGAGAAGGGTCACATGCTGTAAACTTCTGATTAAACCTCATCCTGCTAGTGGACCTGCTTCTCGGAGCTGTAGCCTTCACAAATTTTTGTCCAGGGTGTAGTTTTTTCCCCGCCCCTTTTTCCTTACGTGGCTGCAGTGTTCCCAATCTACTTCCTTAAAGCCCTAGTCCATGTTGATGGGCCTTTTTGCCCCTTAGGTGAGACAGTAGGGCTGGAAGGGCATGGGGTGGGGACAATTGCCTTTCCCCCTTTGGGTTAAGGACTGGTAAAGTCCTTTCCCCTGGAGAGTAGGCCTTTGTATAGGGAAGGCTCTGGGCTTATTTCACAATTATTCTTCTTCCTCAGAGTCAGGAGAATGACTGGGATTCCTAGAAATAAAGGCTCTCTGAGAACTTTGATCACCAAGAGGTTCTCACTCTCATGCTAATTAATACTCAGCCTCCAGCAATTTGTCAAAATTGCCATTTAAATGTTCCTACCAGTTTACAGATCCAGTGGCTTCTGGTGCAGGTTAGCAGATCTTGGTTGTGTCTCCAAATGATTTTATATCTCCAGATTGTGGGGTGGCAGTTTGCCCTCAGTTCTCTGATGGGTAAAGGAAAGTAATTCTTATCTATGTATCTGTTGCAGAATCCAAGACCGGAAAGAACCCAAGCGGCACTCAGAGAGTTAGGAGAGTCAGCTTTATTACGCCGGTGGGCTCAGCAGGATCCTTCCCAAAAGACTGAGCCCCTCGCAAGGTTTTGAGCAAGTTTTTATGGGTTGGGGACTTCCTTGAGTTGGGGAAGGGTTAGGTGTCGTCTGGTGATTGGCTCAGGGAGTGGCTTGGAGGGGGTTATGCAGAAGTGGGCTGGGGCTTAGGCTGGGGACCTCTCTCTCCACTCAGGCCACCGTTTTAGGTCAGTTCCACATGGCAGAGAACCATTGTAATGTCAGTTTCTCCATCATAGCTATGTATCTATGTATCTATCTATCGATCTACTTAATTTATTTATTTAATAATTTAAAATTTCGAAATTACAGTTGATGTACAATATTATGTTCATTTCAGGTGTACAACATAGTGATTAGACATTTATATAACTTACAATGTGATCACCCTATAAGTCTATGTGGGGACAGAGCCCCAGAAAGCAGTTTCCAGGCTCTCGGCCTCATGTGGAAAGATGCTGGCTCAGGTAGTAGATGGCCATCAGCTGTGGCTGGTTGGCCGACAGCTGTAACCATGGAGCCATTGACCACTAATATAACTGCCGCGGCTACGGAGGAGAGAGGAGGAGACTGAAGGAGAGCGGAGGAGAGTGGAGGAGAGTCGGTTGGTTGGCTGCAAAGTGGACAGCAGGTCGCACGTCGTGTAAACCCAGCCTCCAGTGAGACCATAGTGGTATGACTTCCCTACCTATGGCTCCGTGGGTGTTCCTTTTTGGCCTAGCCATATCCTGCGTTCTTGTGTGGGGAGCGGGACCAGAGAACCTGCAGCCTGTCCTGCATGACACTTGGTGTAGTCGGCAGGATCCCCTGCATGACAGTCTAGTACCCATCTGACACCATAGATAGTTATTACAATATTATTAACTGTATTCTCTATACTGTATTTTCAGTTTATCCAGATTTTTGTTGTTAAAAATGGGAATAACTTTCATGTTTGAGATGAAACCTGAAACTGTTACCATAGAGTGGGCCCTTCTTGGTGCGGTGTCCAGGTTCTTGGCATCTCGAGCAAAGAATTGAATGAGACATGGAAATAAAGTGGTGAAAGAGTAGTTTATTAGAAGAGATAGTAAACTACAAAGAAATTGGAGCAGACCTGAACAGCAGAGAATGGCTCAAGGGCTCATTATTAAAAGAAAAAGTACACTCCAAAGGGTTTGGAGTGGGCTCCGAGCAAAGGCAAGGCTCAAGAGGCTCAAAAGAACCTGACTGGTGGGGACTTGGAGTTTTTAGCCTTTGTTCTCTAGAATGGGCTGTTCTTTTCTGGGCGTGGGACCACGTGATTGACACCTATGATTGACAAGAGGCTATTATGTCATCTTTTTTAGACTACTCATGTTCCTTCCCAGAATTTAGTCTGTTATAATATTAATGAACTTCCGGGCATATGCATTATATTATAATGATGGTATACTGAGGCCCAGGTTAAATGAAAGTGGTTGTGCCCTTTACTACGCAGGTGCAAGTGACTGGTCTAATCCAGTCCGGTATTTTGTATTTATTTGTTTCCTGAGAGGGGTATATAATTACAATGGAAAGGGGAAGTTTTGGGTGGAGAGGGGAAGTCTCCTGGGGTTGCATTCTGTGGGTTATGCAGGAATGCAGAGAACTGATGCCTATATCTAACTGCCTGCCTTGTTTTCCCCTTGAGAGATGTGATCCCCATAATATCTCTATGGGAAGTTGAGGGACAGGAAATCTGTTCTTCTGTATCTGCTTCCCGCTGGGCAGTAGCGTAGATCTCTCCCTACCTATTGAGGGATTCACAGAACTCTTGCCCTATCTGATCTTAGATGAGAAGAAGTGGTCTTGAGATCTTCCTGGAAGACCATGTTGTCTTCTTTGGTCATGACTGGAAATCTTGTTGGGGTACCTCTGTATTCCCAAGGCCCCTAAATGAGGAAAAATAGATTTTAATTAATAAATCCATTAGCTCTATAGAGCCTGTGGCCATTCAACCAGTCATTCAGGTGGCCTCAATTGTCCAGGAGCTGGGCCCAGAATGGGTTGGAAAGAACAGTAGGCTTCAATGATCACAATCAACAAGTATACTGGCCTGGGGGAATGTTAAAACCTATTTGGTCTCTGGGATGGAATTAACCAAGGGTTAGGTCAGGAATGGCTTGGGAGATGTTGGGAAGTCATAGGCTTTTAAGTAGTTACCTGAAGCAGGGGTGAGAGACATTCAGTGATTCAGGCTAGGAGCAATCTTTAGTCTAGGGTTCAGAAACTGATTAGAAGAGTAATCAAAACCAGGGGCTAAGGAGCTAAGAAACTAGGAAAAAGGAGACTTAAAATTTCTATAGTGAGGGGCTCTCCCATATTAAAATCTGGATTTGCTATCCTGCATGGATATGTCTAGAACTCTTTTTTTTTAGAACATAAAAAAGATACTTAACACCCCTGCTCTCAGCTTTGTGGCTTCAGCTAAAATTTCAAGACATCAAGATAGCAAGCAAATGTTCAATTTAACAGCCTATAACATATTTGCATACCTAGTACATAGTATTTTGCAAAGTAACTGAAACATAATGGACACTCAATACGTAATTTTGAAAGGAAGAGACAGAAGTTAAAAAGGAGAAAGGGAGGAGGAAAGGGAAAACAAATAGGATCTATAAGGAGAAAAAAAGCCAGGGTTCCAAGTTTATCCAAAATCATATCAACACAAACGGCCTATGTAGAGTATACTGAATAGTAACATAGGTAGAAACTCAAAGTAGAGCATTATATTTTCTATTTTTTTGGTTATACTCTGAAAGGCAGTTAGACAAATGTTTTTAGATTACAAAGAATTAAAACAATATTCTATGAAAATCCATAGCTCTAAATAATTCTACTTCCCAGAGTGAAATAGTAAAATACCCTTAACATACAGGTTAAAAAATGTCAATATAAATGTGATATAAAGAGATTTTGAGTTATACCAGATAACATTGCCACAAAGTAGAAGGTCAAGCTGAGAGTGTAGACAGAGGACATAGTAGAGACTGATGTTTATTGAGCATTAGTAAGTACCAAACCCCACATTAGGCATTTCATAACTGCCAATTCAGTTAATCCTTACAACAGTCATATGAGGAATTACAGTCATTTGCGGAATTGGAAAAAGATTTCAGAAACTTCAAATCACGTGACCTAAGTTGCATAGCTAAACTGATTTGAATTTCTATCTGTGAGTTGGAAGAGCCTGAGGCCAAGAATACCAATGCACATTTTCCCACTCTTGGATACCTCTGCAGTTATTAGATGGAGTCATAACTGCTGTAATAAAAACCACAATCCCCATTCTCACTTACATTGGACTAATATGATAGTGTTGTGTGGCTGCTTCTAGAATATTCTTAAAAAGCAAATTGACGTTTTTATTATTTTTGTTTTTATACCTTCCTACATCTGCTGCCTGGAAGGTGGCTATAATGGTTAACATCCTGATGATAATAGTGGTGGCCATACTTTCAGGATGGCCGAATGAGGAGCTGTCAGTAGCCCAGGTCCTTCAAACTTCATAAAGCAGACCCAGCATAGAAGATGTGGTTCATCCACCTCTGGACTTTCACACAATGGAGAGTACACATTATAGTTTTAAAATCATTGTTACTTGGGATTATTGTCTCATCAGAAGCTCATTTTAAAAATAACGTAGAACTCAATGTATATTATGGAGGAGTATTGCACATAGCAGAAATGGAAATATTGGTATAACTAAATTCAAGTTCTCAGGTGGCAGGTGGCAATTGCTCAGAATCTTAGAGACTAGAAATCTGGTAATACTTGTTTGGCAGTGGAAACATTTGGCTCAAATTGACCCTGCTCTACCTTGAAAGCTGTATCACCTGCTGAATAAGATTATAGCATGAGATAAAAAGGTAAGACAAATTCAGAATTTTGCTGTGCTTTGGATGTTTTTGCTACTTTAAGCAGTCTCACAGATTTGAACTCAGGCTGGAGAGCACCTACGTACAGAGGTGTGAGGAATACACCTCCGTTGCATGAGGTCCTGGCTAACTGCCAGCAGGATTGACGGAGAGGGTGGCCATCTGGAGTCTTGGACGGTTGAAGCATCCAGCACCCTCTGTGCCTGATGGGAAGCCCTTGGAAGTGTGGATTCCAGACAACAGACTTAGCAGAAGTAAGACTGTGGTCCCAATCCTTTTTCCAGCACCTTCCATGAAGGATTGTCTGTCAGACGTGGAATCCAGCATCACAGCAAACATCAAATGATGGGTGTGGCCTTTTCCCTAAACCTTTGCTTCAGATGGACCCAAGAGAGTCTCCACTAAATGGAGAGGGAGACAAAAAGATTCAGGTGATGGCAGAACACAGATGTCAGTAACAGAGCACACTTTTCAGGCTTAAAGATTTATGTAGGCAAGACCTTTCACAGTGGTTTAAATGCCCCATGAATTGGATGAAATAAATATACCAAAAGCTTACTGAGTTACTGAGGGAGTTGTATTGCCAAAGCAAACAGAGGTCAGGCTCAAAAGAGGCTGTAATTCTTCATATCTTTAGTATGAGGCTATGCAATCTATAGTCTTGAGGAAGGAGAAAGTCTGCAAAGCTTACCGCAGATGTGGCCTTGGAAAAAAATTAAACAACAAAGAGCCCTCCAGGGCCTTGGAGGGCAAGGTCAAGGAGGCACTTCACTGGACAGAACCTGGCAGGACCACCTGAGGAATGGAGTCCTTGTGATTCTGTTCAGGATTCCACCACTATGGACTATCACTATGTTTCCTCTGCCCCGCTCCTAGTTTCGAATGGAAAGTTCTTTTTTTCTGTTTTCTTTTTGTTTTGTTTCCATTCTTTTCCCTCTCTAATCATGGTGGTTCTGCTTCCACGTACCACTGTATATTCAATGTGATGGGGGTAAATCAGTACCTTTTACTTTCTTGGTCATCAGGCCATGAAGAAGCACACCTGGATCTGATGGAGAGTGCTGCCTGGCACCAGAGATTCTGGATTTTGCAGGGCATGCAATGACAGGGCAGAGCTTTGAGGTCTGTGGGTTCTACCTGGTAAGAAGAGGATACATAGATATTTGGGGAAATAGACTGGCAAAAACTGTAAGTTGACACTCAACATCTGGTCTTATCTTTTCCCACAGGAATAGAACTCCCTGTTCTTCAGCTGGCTCGTGACAGGGCAAAACGGGGACCATATTCAACATCCTTTGCAGGTCGGTTTAGTCATGTGACTAATTCTGGCTAATAGGATGTGGTGTTTGTGGGGTGTGCAGTGTCTTTGGATTGTCCTTAAACAATGTAGAGGTGCCTTCTGCCCCCTGGATCCTGGCAGGCTGGAAAGGGGCCATAATGGCCGAGGTTCCAGCACTTACTGCAGACTGTGCTCATCAGTGATGTTTGGGCCATAAGCCACACATAGCAAATGTGCAGAGGAACTTACGCCCCTGGCACTGTGGAGCACCCTACTAACCTAAGCAATTACCTCTAGGCTTTTTAAACCTCACAGAGAAATACACTTCCACTTTTTAAGCCTTTGTTACATTGGGGTTTCCAGTTATCTCAGCTGGATATAATCACTAATAGAGTGAGCAAGCCTTGATGCAGAAAAGCCAGCTATGAAACTATTGCAGTGGCCGGGAACAGACAAGAACATGAACTAAGACGGAAGAAGTGGGGATGGTGAGGAAAACTGCTAGTGATGATCAAGAGGCTGAGCAGACGGATTTGACTACCAAGTGGGTGGGGAGGTGACAGATGAAGTGAAAGCAGAAGTAGAGCATTATATGGGTTTCTGGCTTGGATGCCTTGGAGGGAGCATGGGAAGAGGAGCGATGGTGTCATTAGGAGCCCACGGGGGGAAACTACAAAATGAGAACTCAAAGGACAGAAACTTTATGAGCACAAAATAATTTAAGGAGTAAGCAGTGGAAGAGGGCAGTAGGCAGATGACACCAAGACCAAAGGCAGAGAGGTTAATAATATCAGTCATGAGAAGTAAAATGAGGAATGAAATCCCCGGTAATCTTTTCATACAAATTGCCATGACGTGATGGACATGGAAACCAATGGCTTAGGAGCCAATGTGAGGCAATGAGATGGACAAATTAAATTAGGCTGCATTTGAAATGATGTTACTTACTAATGGAGGGGAGAGAGAGTTGTTGCCAGGGTGGCATGGGGGTTTTTGTAAATTTTTAAAATTTTTATTATTTTTAAGTTTCACATGGTCTTTAGTATGCTTATAGGACGTGGGGAGACAGCTTGCGGTGGAGAGGTTGAGGTATGGGAGAGGGGACCTCTGAGGAGGACTGGAAGGCCCTGAGTGGAGGCCACAGGGCTAACCTGAGCAGGTTCACTGCTTCCTCTGAGGCTGAGAGAAAGAAGGGAGGTAGAAGCAGAATTAAATGCCTTTGAAGGTATTGGCTTGACGAACTGAGGGAGTTTATAATTTTTACCTTCAATTTTCTTGATGGTAGGGGAGAAGGTTACCCTTGGGAAAGAGCAGGTGACGGGACTATGGTGGGTTTGAGAAGCAAGAAGGTCTGAAAGGCCACCATGAGGAATAGGAGAAGGAGCCAAATGGTGACAGGTCTACCTGGCTTCGTGTAGAGGGCCAGTGTGATTTTGTTGGTAGCCTTTGTAAAACGCAATGAGAAAGACCAATGTGAGGCAAGCCAATGAAATCTTAGGCCTTGAAGCAATAACTGATGACGCTAAGCTGAGCTGCTTTACCTCTCTCATCATTGCTTCAGTTAAGAACTGATCCTCTTAAGGATATCCAGGTGTACGTCTACCGCACAGGAACAGACGACAGAGCCTTTGCTGTCATCACCCACAAGCAGCCTTCCCCAAGGGACAATCACCAATGACTGGTGCACTTGTTATTTGTTTCCAATTTGATACAAGCTTATGAAAAAAAAAAAAAACCCACAAAAAACAGGGAACAAAGCCACAGCCTCTCCCCAATGGCCCAGTTGTGGCCTGTTCACTGACAGCAAAGGGAACTGTTCAGCAACTTGGAAGGAAAGTGAGTTGGGGATCCTTGGATAAACCCAAAATAGGTCACTAGATTAGAAATGTTGAAAGTGCCTAGACCGTCATATTATTTCCTCACATAGCCATGCTGCATGGGACATCTTGCCTCACATCAGCTATTGTTTGGTAGCCCCAATTCTCGGTCATGTTTTTCGCAAGGGTTCTCAGAGGTTAGAATTAGTTTTGTATTTTTTTCAGATGTCTCTTATTCAACCTACCTGCAAGATACTAAATGATTTTATTTGAAAGAGCCAGACCTCTGTATGCCCACACAGGAAGAAAAGACCTTGTGAAGACACAGTGAAAAGAGGGCCATCTGCAAGCCAGGAAAAGATCTCTCGCCAGAAACTGAATCAACTGGCATCTTGATCTTGGACTTCCAGAACTGTGAGACCACCAGAACTATGAAAAGATAAATTTCTGTTGTTTAAGCCACCCAGTGTTTGGTAATGGCAGCCCAAGCTGACAATATAGCGTCACAATATGTGATATAGCATCACAATATAAAAACCAACCAATCAACCAAGGAAGAGCACGATTACATATTTTTACCCAAACTCCTTCTAATACCAAGAATTCTTCGTAGTTCTTTTTTTTTTTTTTTTTTTCATTTGGGGAATATTGGGGAACAGTGTGTTTTTCCAGGGCCTATCAGTATTTGCCCTTCAATCTAGTTGTGGAGGGCGCAGCTCAGCTCCAAGTCCAGATGCTGTTTTCAATCTTAGTTGCAGCGGGCACAGCCCACCATCCCATGCGGGAATTGAACTGGCAACCTTGGTAAGAGCTCACGCTCTAACCAACTGAGCCATCTGGCTGCCCCACTGGCAGCTCGTTGTCTTTAATCTAGTTGTGGAGGGTGCAGCTCACTGACCCATGTGAGAATCGAACTGGCAACCCTGTTGTTCAGAGCTTGCACTCTAACCAACTGAGCCATCTGGCCACCCAAGAATTCTTATCGTAGTTCTTGAACAGCATGCTGACTGACTACAGGATGCTAGATGATGTCACCCCAGAGGATAGAGTGCTCAATCCTGGCATAGCCTTTGTCCTTTGCCTTCCATTTCTTAAGGCTGCTTAGGTGTTGGGGTCTTGATCATGGTGTCATTAGGGTTAAATTTCAGATGGAAACTTGTATGACACACATGCCGAGAACACTTGCTCCCAAGTGGTATTAAATCACCTTGTTATTTATTACCCTCTAGAATCATTTAATTTACATGTGGTCTCTTCTCATATGAGTACTTCAAGTAAATCAGAATTCATTTATACAATTTTATGGGTACTGTAAAACCACAATTGAATTTCAGGCCTTTGTAGTAGTCCAGCCAAGATGGTCTCCAATTAGAAATAATTGCTGTTAATGCTGTTATGATGTGGTGGATGCCCACTACACCCCAGACCTTTGTTCTGTTAAATCCTCTGAGGGTCTCTTTTTTATTCTTCAACTAAATAGACAGGCCCCTAGAATATACGCTTTTGGAATTGCAATATAGGAGCAATATTGTGCCTCTCTCTTAATTAACCTTGTTAACCAAGGATTTGGAACATCAGTTGGTTAGTTTAAGAGGGCCTTTTGATCCTCTCAGTACACATCTACAGTTGAGTAGGATGTCACTCCAGTGAAATAAAGCACCTTTTATTCTCTGGCATACACCAAATAGCTTTATTATTCATTGAATAATGATGTAATATTCTTGTTTAATGAAATAATGTGTGTAAAGTGCTTAGCTTTGTGCCAGGCACAATAAATATTAACTATCACTTTTATCATAAATTTTTAAAAAAGCCTTTCTGAATGGAAAGGAAATACAGGAGCAGAGTTGTCAGAATCATGCAGACAGCTCAATATAAATCAGTCCACAGTGGATTCCAGATAACACATTCCTGTTGCCCTTCTAAGAGCAACTTACCTCCAAGATATTCAAATCCTTTTCTTTTGACTCTCACAGGGTCTTCCCTTCCTGCTCCCCACACAAAAGAAGGAAAGAGACAAAAGCTGCTGTTTTTCTTGCAATGCAGGTGGCCCGTCTGGCCTGGGAAGGAGTTCCAGGGGATGGTAATCAACACATTTTTCTTAATCTTTCTTTTATGGTCAATCTCCAAAAGCATGAAAGAGGTTGGCCAGTCGATTAAACTGTAAGAATACAATCGATGTGAAATGAAGGCAGCACTGATGAATACAAATGAATAAAATTGCCCATCCTGTGGAAAAATACCTCAACATGAATTCCAACTTGAAATACTAACATAACACTTGAAATTAACCACATGAGTGTGTTTTCTGGATTAATAGATAGCAGTTCATCTAACTCAGTAGAACATCATTTTCAGAGTAAGAAGCCACCATTCTTTGATCTCTTCTAGGAAAAAAAGTGATCCCATTTTGAGTTTGATCTAGGGTCACTGCCTACTAGGATCATTCCAGAATAGACAGGAAGGCTCTCTAACACAGTGGCCCCTGATGTACCTTCAGCAGAATTGATACTTAGTCTGTGAGTATCCAGGGCATGTAGAAGTAAGCATTTGTGTGGCTGCTTTGGAAAGAAGGACTTGGGAGGCTGGACTTTTCTACACCAGGTGGCACAGGTTTAAAAAGGTC
This sequence comes from Rhinolophus ferrumequinum, assembly GCF_004115265.2. Taxonomy (NCBI): domain Eukaryota; kingdom Metazoa; phylum Chordata; class Mammalia; order Chiroptera; family Rhinolophidae; genus Rhinolophus; species Rhinolophus ferrumequinum. The sequence continues at coordinate 21,835,844 of NC_046297.1, read as the reverse complement.
AAGGCTGAGAGTGAGGTGATAGGAAATCCAGAGTCCTCTGTATCTTCTGGAAGGAGGGCATTCCAGCTAAACACTCATCCTGCTCTTCATCCTCCACCCCCGCCCCCCGTTCCCCAATGTAGGCTCAAGCACAGCTACCTGCTCCATTTGAGACACCTCCCCAATGACCAGAGCAAAAGGCAGTTCATGAGAGAGAAGATTCTCTCACATCTGTTGCAAGCAGAGATGACAAAAATGGGCTGCTTTTATTAGTTAAAAAAAAAAAAAAAAACACAAAAAACTAAACAAAAAGCAGATAGCAACATTATTTTCAAAAGTGTTGATTGAAAATACTAATCCAGATAGCAGAATAAGAATAGTTGTAGCCTTCAGATATATTTTATCAGACAAAAATCCTTTTCTTCTTTGAAATTAGCGATACGTAATGTTGAGTTTTCAGATGAAATCAGCCATAGAGTTGGTTTTTAGTCCTTCTTCTTTTGGCCAAGGAAGCCATCCATTACCTTGAAGGTACCCATATATTCAGCCAAGAGCAGTGCCATCTTGAGGGGCAGGACACTAAAAAAGAAAATAAGAGTAAACACCCTTGGTTATCATTCATGAAAGCATCTTTACCAGCTCAGCTGAGTAGCACTGTCACCAACTTGTCGCAGATGAAGTCATTCACACATGCACGCATTAATGTGCATGCCTCAGGGTCATCTAGGGCTTGTCACTATGTGGGAGGACACTGGCCCAGGGTCTCTATATCCATCCTTGCTTTATTTATGTCATTCAACTCACTTCTGATGTCCGTTTCCAAAGCTTCACTATACCACTATGTAATGACTGATAGGAAGCAGTGAAGTCTTGTGGACGTGGATGAGCCTGGCTTAAATCCTGGCTCTGTCATTTACAATGTCATCTCAGGCAAGTTAATTAGCTCGCGAGTGTCAGTTTCTTCCAGTGTGAAATGATGTCATCAATCTTTCTTTCTGCGATTACTGTGAGGATTAGATGGAATAGCTCTTCAGACCTTTCACAAGACCCAACTAAGACTGTTCATCTTCTTCATCCCCACTTACCCCTCCCAACAGAGCACTCTGACCCCTTTGATCCTGACGTTCACAGTGCAGAGCAAGGAGAGACACAGTAAACATACCAGGCACAGTAATCCTAGACTTGTCCTAAGGGTGGGATAAAGAAAAGTAGCCTGTGCTTGCTGCCCCTTTAGGGCACCCCAAGATATCCAGGTGGTTCCTGCTCTTCCAGCTTCAGGTCTCTCATAAATGTTATGTTCTCCATGAGACGACCCCTGATCACCATACTGAAAATTAAATCTCAACTTGTGCCCTTCTACTTCTCACTCTGGGATTTCTTTTTTTCTGCTTTATGTCTTCGTAGCACTTATGACCATCCAGGATACCTTTTCTTTTACTTTATTATTGTTTTTTGTTTCTTTGTTCCCTGCCATCTGTCCCCCAGGAAGATAATTCCCACGAGGGCAGGGACTCTTGTCTCTCTTGTTCTTTGCTGTAAACACTGATCCTAGGATGGTGAGCAATGCAAAGCACTCTCTAACGCTTGTTGAATAAATACTTGAAGGAGTGTTTTGTGATCCCCTTCACTGAACTTCTTCATGTTTCCAAAGCCTTCTCAGGAACTATGTAGATCTCTCCCAGTCTGGGGCCCAGAACTAATATCCTATAAAAGTAAATATAAATGCTATAATTATTTTAAAAATTAGAAAAATTATGTCCCATGATTTTTACAATTGGCATTACTGTCCTATAAACCACTATTAGGCAAGAGTTGCCACTGCACTATGAACACACACTGCCCAATAAACAGTGCATTACATTCACTCATTTACAAACTGTAACAAGCATTGACTTCTACATTGTAAATGAGGAAATTGGGCAGAGAATAAAGGTCATGCTCAGAGTCACAGACTTAGTAAATGGCAGGAGTATAACCCTAGATTTCAAACTCCTTGTCAGAGACCCTTTGCCCTGCCCCACATGGCCTCAGCTGTACCAATCAGCATTCCTGTGCTAGGTGAAGCCTGGCAACGTGAAGGGATGTAAGAATGATTTTGGTTCATTGCACAAAATAGATACAACTAGGTAAAGAGAGAGGACATTTGCTTATGCAGGAAAGGCAATGGCTTATAGCCATGCTGTTGACATGAGGCATGAGATCTATGTTCAAACAACTGAAGAATTTTTGTTGTCAAGAGGAATGGAGTTACTCGCAGTGCTAAGGGCAAAGCAAGAACCAATGAAGTTAAAACAAGACAGATTTCAACTCAGCAGAGGGGAGTGGTTCAATAATGGAATGTGCTTCCTTGCAAAGCAGAAACCCCTGTGAGGGGGAAGCATAACTAGATGACCTATTACAGTCTAGAAAATGAACTGAGACAGTGGGAATCGGCAGGTGCTTCAGCAATTCGGCATTGCCATTCTAGTAACTGGGTCAAATGTTCATAAACAGCAGCTGATGTGTCTCAGCATGGAAACCCAGTGGAGAACAGAGAAGGATGGACGAAGATGCTCTCTTTGCTTTTAACAGGGAAACCTTTTCAGTTTCCCCACCCCAAGTTCTTTAACCATCTTATAGCTCAAGTTCATCCTCCATTGCCAGTTTTACCCATTCCTCAAATTCCTGAAATATTTGGCTTGCTGTCTGGCCTTGACTTTGAGCCCTGTACTCAAGGAAGCATGGACATAAGAACTAGTCCAACATGATTATTCTATGCTGAGCACATGAAAAAGCTCCTCTCCTAAAAAAAGTCATTTCAATTTGTCCACAGGTCATTCAGTAAATCCACTTCTTTTTGACAATAATACAAAAAATACTAAGATGGCTAGAAGGACCCAACTCCATTTTGCAGGCCCCTGTAAGGCATTGCAACTATGCAAATTGGAGATTGTGTCAGCAGGTGGACACAAGGAAGGGATCAATATTCATTCATCTAACAGATTCCCCGCCCCCCCCGCCCCCCCGCCCCCCCCCCGCCCCCCGCTTCTCCTGATAGGATTTGGAAAAAGTTGTTGATTGGCACATTAGAGAAGTAATAGAAGCTGATAGTTACCTTTTTAAAAACACCATGATATATAAAAACCTTGGCATATACAAGTAAAGTTTTTCTTGTAAGATAGCATCTACTATCTTTCTGACTGCATATTCTGGTTCCAGAATTGGTAACAGAGAAGGGCAGCTAGGAGGTTAAAAAAAATAAATTAAGAAATTAATAAAAACAGTTCTTACAAATTAGGAATAAAAAAAGGTTGTAAGACATTATCATTCATTTGCTTCTTCCCCTTCCAGATTCGATCTATTTCTATATTTATTCCCTTATGATCAACATAGTGATAACTAGAATTTAACATGGAAAATGATGATTCTAATTAATACACTGTTGTTACAATATGCATATATGTGAAACTATATTAAACAAATGATCTAAATTTTGTAAACAAGTCTTTCAAAACTGACTGTTATCTCCATGTGATGCAGAATTGAGTATTTGTGTCCCTTCAATGATTTCCAGTTCTTCTGTGGAATCAGGGATGAGGGAAGAAAGGAATTGGGTGGCAGAAAAGGAATGTGACCAGGAGTGCCAAGGAGATGGATGAGCAGACCAGGCTGCAGGGTGGCTAAGAGTTGGACACAGTCTTGATAAACCATTCACATTAAACTCAATATCTTAAACATAAACACATTTGGATAAAGAAGAAATTCTGAAACCATTTATAAGTCAGGCTGAATCCTAGAAAAATGTCTTTTTAAACAACTGTAAAAAAAAAAAGAACAAAATATATTAGATGGCCAATCATTTATAAAAACGTAGTTCTTTTGAAATCAAAGAACATACTTACCTGGTAGTACAACCTTCAAACATTCCAGTTTTTATGAAAAATGGGCACACAATAGTGGTTTTGATTCCCCTTTTATTCTGGGCAAATGTTTCTATAAATACAGATTCAGCAAATCCAAAGGCTGCAAATTTACTTGCACAATAATCTGAAAAAGACAAACAACACTAATGCATATTCTGAAGTGTGTTTTTTTTTTTTGGCGGGTGGGGGGGAAGTGAATAGGACCTTTTTTTTTAAATTGGGGAACAGTGTGTACTTCCAGGACTTCTTCCAAGTCAAGTTGTTGTCCTTTCAATCTTAGTTGTGGAGGGCGCAGCTCAGCTCCAGGTTCAGTTGCCGTTGTTAGTTTGCAGGGGGTACAGCCCACCATCCCTCGAACCAGCAACCTTGTGGTTGAGAGCCCGCACTCCAACCAACTGAGTCATCAGGGAGCTCAGTGACAGCTCAGCTCAAGGTGCTGTGTTCAATCTTAGTTGCAGGGGGTGCAGCCCACCATCCCTTGTGGGAGTCGAGGAGTCAAACCGGCAGCCTTGTGGTTGAGAGCCCACCGGCCCATGTGGGAATCGAACCAGCAGCCTTTGGCGTTAAGAGCATGGAGCTCCAACCGCCTGAGCCACCGGGCTGGCCCTGAAGTTTTAAAAATGGCATTACATTAAGGTTTCCTTGTAACACTAATACCAACAGAGAGAGGGACAACTTCAGAGTTCTTATTTTGTATGGTCTTGGTCTACTCCCACTGGAAGAAGTGAGGAGGGAGTGGAAAGGACACAGTCACATAAATCCAGTTGATAACGACCAAGCGGACACTAGGAGAAGCAGGGCTGTGGGGAACTTCCTGTGGGTCACACTGCTAGACTTCTCCTGCGTTAATGGATGGTCAGACACGGTGCTAGCTGTTACAGGGGGCATGAGATCTGTGTCCAGTTCCTGTCTCAAACAACTTCAACCCAGGAGGGGCAGAAAACACAAAAAAGAAGAAATAAAATAATAAGTGATGTAGGAGCAGAGGCAAGGGAGGGTAGTGTGGATCATGATACTCAGATCAAGTTTTCTTCCAACTATCGCTCTTTTTCCTACTTCCAGAAGAAAAACAAAGGATTCAGTAGCTTCAACCTGAACTTCTTAAATATCTTGAAAACGCAGAAAGTGGCATTTATGTCAGTTTTGAGCGTTTTGTCTTTAATCACACTCACTTCAAGTAAACACATTGAATAATTTGCTGAAAAGCTTGGAGTAGGAAAGGTGTTTAGGTGGACTTCTACTTTCCTTTCCTCTCACAGTCAAAAGGGGTATACTTATTTGCTCCGTCTCGAGAGAAGCAGCTACCACAACTGGCAAGAACCAGGCTACAGGTGCCAGGTGTGGGGCTATCAGGCCCTGCTGCTGCCCAGACAGTGGGTAAGATGATAGAGGTAGGGAGGGAAAGAGTCCTGAGCAGCTTCTAGGATCATGTGTCATTTGGTATAAATGCAGCTCCTGAGCTCCTCAATGCCAGAGATTAAGATGAGCAGAGATGGCCCAGGACCAGGGACTCTGCATCCTAAATATCACCCCTGGTGTTTCTGATGCATGGGAACCAAGACCTACACTGCGGGAATTACAAAAGGCTTACACTTGTTTCTAAGGTGAGCTGGGGTTGGGGAAGAGCCTATCTGAAGATAGAGATACTGTGTCAGAAAAAGGACTAACAGGAGCTATAAATAAACGTTTTATTCCAAAGTTCTGTGATTTATCAGACATATGAGAGAGGTAATAATACTTGATGAATTCTAAGGATAGAGGAAAGAAAATCCAGGGGACAGGGAGATGTGTATAGACTGGTAACATTTTGGGTGACTGGTGGTTCTGAAAAGCCTATCTGAGATGGACTGTGCTTAGACTAGGGTTGTGAATCTTGAGCTGTGCTGCTCAGCTCAAAAGCATTAGGAAGTGCCCAATCAGCAAGCTGGCCAATGTTCTGAATGCCACAGCTAGGGTTTCTGATGCGTGAGTCCCAGGGATCTGTGTAAGCCAGTACATAGGACATTGCTCCAGGGGATGCCTGGTAGGGAAAGACATGATTTTGGCTCCTCCTTGAGCCAGCTCCTGAGTTGGGCCACCTTCACCAAGCATCTTGGTGCATTTCTTTGTCCTTTCCCCACGGCTAATGTCAAGTCAGTTGCACAGTAGTTTGAAATGACAACCACTTCCTGCAACCAGTGGAAAAGCCGAGAGGTGAAGTGTAGGTTTCTTGGGGTGGAGAAATTTCCTCCAAACTGACAGCAGGGGGAGACCACTGAATGGAAACTTCAGAAGGCAGAGTGGTCTTCCTTATCCTCCTGAAAACCATCCCAGGTGAATTTGGGGGGTTGGTGACTATGCTAATCACTTGTGCAAAAACATTTATCAGTAAAGTTTCTCTGTTTCTCTTTTTTTAAACCCAGGGGATAGCATAAGACCTAACGATTCCAAAGTGCACACAGTTCAGTTTCGAGTAAGTATATCTGATGGGCACTGATGGGCAGTTTTGATGCATAATGAAGTTCTCAACTACTTCGCTTATTGAATATATTTCTGAATTTCTTTCTTTTATTATCAGTGCATCAAGTCAATGCTCATTACTTAGAGCTATTACATAAATTCAAGTTAGAAAAAATTGCACAAGTGTGAAATATTCCATTTCTCTTACCTGCCAGCCCATTTACTCCAATTAATCCAGCTGAACTTGAAATGCAAACCAAATGTCCATGGTCATTAGCGATCATAGCAGGTAGGAAGGCTTTATAAGTCTAAGAAAAGCAAAGTAAAACTTTTTTAACTTTTCATACCACACTTTATACTTTTTCAGATGTTTATATGCTCCTTATAATAATTAAAAACCATTTTTCAAGCTCATAACACATGCCTGAAGGCATTTTAAAAACTTAAATATCTGAAAAATAACCATCTTAACTTGTTTAACTTACGAAACCAGTATTTTGATGATGGCAATTCCAATATTACTAAAAATTGTTTATTCAGATTTATATTTTGCTCATATTTGCCTTTTAAAAACACAATATTAAGACAACAATTGAAGCAGTAAAAGAAAAGCTTAGCTGGGGCAGCTACAATCCAGAAAGGAAAGGATATGATTATTTGGATTTAAATTGCCTCCCCCGTCCTTGGATCATACTTAAATTTCAGATTTTCTGAACATTGTTCAGAGGACATGATGCTGTTGGCTTCACTTTAAAAATGTCACTTTGTTTTTAAATTTATCTCTACTTCTTTGAATAATGGTTTCTTATTTTTATTCCATGTCATAAAAGAGAATATCTGTTAGAAAGGGGATATATGCTGTGTCTGAGGACTACAGAATACCTTCACCTTTGATGTGGGATCTGGAGAAAGAAAGTAAAGGAGAGAGCAATGAGCCCTGGGAGAAGATGTATTCTGAAACAAAGAAATAATTAACCAAATATGAACCACTGCATGTTTATATGCCACATATTTGTATTTCATATTTATTTTCTAATAGGGATAAATATGAGAAAAGGGATCTCTTATAAAAGTCAAACAACCTTTGTCTATATCACAATGAGTTTCAGAGAAACTAATATGTAGAGAGAGGTGGAAAATCAAAACAAACAAACCATACAGCATAATAAAAAGCACCCTGAGATTAGATGGTCTGTGATGAGTCACTTGGCTCCTCCCTGGGGACACACGCCTTGAGAGCCCTGAAGGTCCACAGCATAACCTCACCAGGGCGACTGGTTGAAACCCTCCTCTCCTTGGTTAGGTACTGAGTCAGATGACTGAACGTTTTGTTTTACCCAGAACAGACCTGATTAATGCTTTCTTATTAATAATGCCCCCTTGTACTTACAAAAGTTCCAGCTTAGGCAAATGATAAGGTCACCCTGGTCATGTCTAAGTGCTGTCACTTGCTGTATAGACTTGAGCAAATCTTCTAACTTCTGTGATCCCTTATTTGCCGAACTGTTTTCAGGATTATACCAGAGGTATGTAGGATAGTGCTTAGCAAACAAGAAATGGTAGTACCACCATGAAGACAGGGTGTCTTTATAGGATTCCCTGAGCAGAGGCTCTAGGACGTGTGGGTTAAGTTGGAACAGGAGGGGATGATTGGGTAGACCAGGAGAAGTCTAAAACTGAGAAGTCAGCTGCTTTATTTAGAGGCTAATAATATTGTAAGAGAACAAGAGGAAGGTACTTTGAAATGTCAGAGTAGCTTCATATTTATTATGAGGAGAAAAAATAATTACCCATAAATGTGCTTTGAAATTCACATCGAAAGACTTTTCCATAAGTTCATCTGGGCAGTCGAGGAACTTTTTGCCTGTTACGATGCCGGCATTATTGATTAGGATGGAAATGTCACCAACTTCTTTTTTAACCTGAATTGAGTAACAAGAGCAATACCACCAATGTAGCAATTCCTTATATGATCTAGATTTAATTTTCCCCCAGTTTTACATGCCTATTTTCCTTGTTAACCCAGATTGAGTTTATGCAGTCTGAAAACAAGTATGTTTTATTTCCTTTGCTGAACTTACAGTGCATCAGAGATGCAAGTCTGATGCTTTTCTTCTCATTTCTTCCACACTTCTTATGATGGTTCCAACATCCAATACTGCTTTACTTCTACAGTTAGAGCTGTTCTTATAATACTCAGTGATTAGTAACGTTGTTCTATGCTCTAAGTAGCATATCATTTAAATCAATGTGATGGGACATATGCCATTATAGCCATGTCATATAAATCAAGACCTAGCACTCATAGAGATGGGGTAGAGTAGGGAGCAAATGAAGTGTGATGTTTACATCTATGCTTTAAACATGCGGTGTAGCTCAGAACCTGCCTGTCCTGTTTTCATCAACTAGCTGGTTTTCTTCTCTCTCCCACAAACTTTTTAGGCAAAAGATCTGTGAAGGGAAGATCAGAGTAGGCCCTATTTCCTGCTGTAACTCTGGCCAGAGTAGTCAATAACTTTTATTTGAGAAATAAAAATTCTGGTTGTGACATTGGAGTTTTCCCCTTACAGCAAATGTTCAGTGGCTTTTAAGTCAGAAATGAGCATAGGAGTTTGAAGGACTGACAAAAGAGATGGCGCTGTCTCTTTGCTCCTCTTTGTGTTTTAAACTTCATTACTGTAATTTGTATCACACAGCAAGCAGGGGCCCTGCTGTCTCCAAAATCAGGAGAACCACTGGTTCCAGTTGCCATGTACTGCACAGGAGGCTCATAGCAGTACCACTGACGTCTCTATCTCTCTGTGTGTCTGTGTACACGCCCGTGCATCTGCATGTGTGCATGCATGTGTGTACATGTGAATGCGTGCACCTGTCTGTATGGATGCTACAGTTTGGTGCGGGAGAGCATGTATTAATGAAGCCATGTGAAAGCTGCCACCTTTCTCATCTGCTGCTGTAGAAGGCCTGTGTCCCAGCAACAATACCTGTGTTAGGTATTTAATAGCCAAGTAGATCTGTAGTCTAGAGTAAATTCAGGATGAAAGAGAGTAAGGAAAACTCACATTCCATGTTAGAGTTTTCAGATAAAAGCACTAGAAACAATCTAACAAAGTCTTATTGGGAGAGTGGCCAAAATATACAGTCAAATCCTAGATGAATGGCAGTCAAGGCTAGAAACAACGAGGTAGGGCCTACCTGAGTCAGAATCAAAAGGTGGATAGGGATGTGGACTGGCAGAGGGCACTAGCATTAGAGGCTGATGCCCTCATGCAGAGTCAGGATGGCAAAGCTGGAAGTTACATCTAAGAAATAAACAGGGATGTAGTTCCACTACTACTTCTCACATGAATAAAGCATATTATCATACGCTCAATAAAATAAACATCAGATTTTAATTTTAAAGTAGGCATCTAGAGTTTTATTATCCATGGCTTGCATCTTTGCAGCATATAAAAATTATATCTTTATGGATCATACTTTAAATATACAAGACTAAGCATTTGTGACAGGATTTTTCATGTGAATAATCTTCTTTATTTCATATATAGAGGGTTATCTTTTTTTTTTTTTTTTAAAAGGATTATCTTTCCCCTTTAAAGTCTACTTTTTTTCCTTTAAATTCAGCCTCTGCTACCTCAGGGAGGAAAGGGATCAGATTTCACTGTGACTTAAGTATATATTTAACTATTGCTGACCAAAGATAACACAATAGAATACTTACCCTGGGATGAGAGTAAGATGGTATTGTGTTGTTTTATAAGGGGCCCAAAGATAACATCTAAGGGAGAGTGCAACAGATGCCAGTTTTTAACTAGTTCTCTTTTCTTTCTTTTTTTCCCCTTGCTTTCATTATTGATGTGGTAACAGTTTGTTCAGCCCTGGATGGCAACATGAGCTGCGCCCACCTGTCGGCAGGGATTTCTCTGTGAACATCTACGCTCTGACAACAGCATCTGTAGGAGGACCCTCCCGTCAGCATCTAACTGCACACTGCCCGACATGGCTGATTTGAATTTCCCAGCCACTACTTATTTGCTATAGTGGGAAACAGGGAAAAGTCTGATTCTACCAGTGACCAGTTTAAAAGATGAAACAATCCTGAAGTCTGACGTTAGACATCAGGAATCATTAATAAACCTTAAGAAATCTTCACAGATGCAACAAACACAGTCATATCTCATTTTATTGTGCTTTGCTTTATTGCGCTTCACAGATGTTGCATTGTTTATAAATAAGGCAAGACCCTTCAGCAGCAAAAAGATGCCTCGCTTTACTGCAGTTGTCTGGAACTGAACCTGCAATATTTCTGAGTATGCCTGTAATAAGGGTTTTTGTTTGTTTGTTCGTTTGTTTTTGTTTTCTGTTGAACTAATACAGTCAGATAGATGTAGACCAAGCAAAATCCATTCTGATTTGGCTTATCTAAGGGATCAGTCTTTAAATATATAGTTAGGACACTTCAACATGCCACATGAATAAGAATAAGTGACAACTACATTGCTCCAGTCTGGTCTTGTGTTTATTCAAAATGACCTCTCATCGAGGATGCCAGGTATCCAGGCTGGACTTCCAGTGCTAAGCTATGATCTAGGGACACAAGTTTTCAAGGTTATTGGGATCTCTGTAGAGATAAAATACTGTCATACCGCTCTGACAATTTTTACCTTGATCACTCCTCTATGGGATATTTCATAAAATTTCTCTGATGCCTTCCCCGCTATCCAGAATAAGAAGTGGAAATGTTTGGTTTATAAGGGCAGAGAGTAGTGTGCTTTCCCTGAATTCCGAAGAGCATATAATTAATTCTTTCCAAGATCTAGAAGTAAGAAAAGCTGAATAAAAGGCTAGTAATATGCCATGTTTGACCATTTCTGAACCTGAACATCTTGGGCAGAACTAAATCATGGATATGGGAAAGAGGCAAGTAATTATTTATGGAGCACCTCATATTAGCTTGCTCAGTATCTGAAGGCGTTAAGTGTTTGAATATGAGCTAGTTATTATTTAAGAGTGGCCAGAGAAGTTGTTTGTAGTCAGTGTAAGTCAACATGCCAGGTGATCGGTGTTTCAAGTACAAAGAGCAGAATTTGTGAGGTTGACTACAGCAAAGACAGAACTGCACTTTGCAGGGTGGTCCCAGTGTGAGCCCATGCTAGCTGGTCAGGTTTGATCTCCAGACTGTTCTGGATAGCCTGTAATTGGAGATGGTAGAACAGATACGTAAAATATAAAGACAAACTTAAACAAATACACCAGTCAATTACCTGTACACCTTTCCACTAGGAAGTGAGGTGGGAAATAGCAAGGCATCCATTTTAGAGCCAAGAAGCTATGCGATAACTTTCCACTGTGGTTGGGCTGCCTACCACAGGCTGGTCTGGTTTCTCCCTTCTCACTAAATGGGGGAACTCTGGGAGCCACAAAAACAGTGGCCCAGGAGTGTGATTTGTGGAGTCCTTGTGCCAATGTGAGGACAGAGAAATCCTTATGAGGAAAAGGAGGCAGCCATCAGACAAGTATGTGCCTCTACAAACTAAGAAAATACTTACCACTGGCATCTTGGAGCTTTAGTTTCCTGAAAGCATTCTTTATATGTGTATCTCTATCACCACCAAAGAAGCAACTGAGGTTAAGAGCCTTAAGGATGAACAAAATATCCTGATTTTCTTATGATTACTTTAGTGAAATATAGATTCAATTGAAAGGCATTGTTGTGGAGTGGAAATAACTGGATTTAAAATCAGACTAGATGCAGATTTAAATCCTGGTTTACTCATACACTAACTCTGGGACCCTAAGCAGGTTATGTGATATCTCTGTGCCTCAGTTTCTTTATCCTCAAAGACGGGTGCCATCACCTACCTCTTATACTGTGATAGGGGTCAGTACAGTTAGTATAGCATGGTGGTTACAGCACATACTCCAGAGTCAACAGACTCAAGTCCCAGCTGTGGCTTTACTACTTATTAGCTCTGTTTCTTAGGTAAGCTACGTAGCTTAGGTAAGCTACCCTAAGTCTCAGTTTTCTCTGTTTGTGAAATGCAGATAATAATGGGCCTTACTTGATAAGATTAGGGTACAATACATACAGGATGCTTAGCATGGTGGGTTGCATACAGTGAGAACTCAAAAAATCCTAATTCTGACTTCCCAATATTGTTTAAATTAAAGGGATGCTGGAGACAGGCAATTCGGCACTGAGAAAGCCAAACAGATAAAGACACTGATGCACGTCTAAGCTTTACGTAGAGTTCTTACTACCCAAAGCACCCACGATTTACCTGATCAGCCACTCGATACACTTCTTCCTTTCGACTGCAGTCACAGGTATAGGCATAAGCTCTTACAGCTCCAGCGTCCTGAGCCATCTTGCATGTCTCCTCATTCCCCTCCTTGTTGATATCCCAGAGAACAAGCACAGCTCCAAGGCGGGCAAATTTGAGGGCTAAGAGCCTCCCAAGTCCACTCCCAGCTCCTGTTATGAGTATGATTTCACCAGCAACATTCTTCCGTGGCTTTGGGATTAAGGTAAAGACCATAGTCTCCAGAACAGTAAACACTGATTTTCCTAAGAATCTTAATAATTCCTTTGCTGAGCTCAGGCTGGGAGCCATAGTCTGGCTGACACCTATAAAGAAAGACAGACTCATGTAAAGACGTAGGTGTCCATTCCCCCCTGAGTTTGCTTATTACGTGGAGCTCATACTTTCTGAAATAATGAAAGAAATTGAGAAGCCTGATTTAAACGTCTCTTCTGGTAGTGAACTCTGAACTCTGAAGGGGAGGGGAGCGACCTGGTCTGTGTCTTGGCCGACTTTCACTCACAGCACCGAGCTCAAGCTCGGCACTCATCTGCATGACTGCTAAGTGGTGCAGTGACAGAAATGTTCATTAACTAGAACTGTAACCCGCCTAAGTTCAAAGGAGAAGTTCATTATTTATCTCAGTTAATTTTACTTTTGAATAATCATGAGTCCTGTTGGCTGATTTTATGTTCAAAGTCTTGACCATATTGTAATGTTTATGATAACTGCTATGTCTCTGGTTTTATTTCTGTCTCCTTTTTGCATCACTATTTAAAATCTGAGATTCAAGAGCAAAGTGTAAAATCCTATTTACACATGTATTTGAAAAGAAGTAACTAGAGTTTCCAAACTTTTTCTGACAGATTCACTGTCAGCTCCGGATACCACTTCCGCAGCTCTGAAGCCCCCTGTGCTGTACCACTTACCACTGGGCCCTGTAATTGTAGGACATGGGTGAGAGACAGACCTAAATTCCTGTCCTGTCTTGCCCCTGCCTAACCGTGAAACCTGGGGCAGGCTCCATAGCCTCTAGGTTTCAGTCTCTGCATCTGCACTGATCCTGTTGCATAGAGTGGTTCTGCAGATGAAATAGGAATGTATGTCGCATGCTTGACCACAATGCTGACTCACAGTAAGTCCTTTACGAATGTTATATGTTTCTCAGATTCACGGTGCTGCTCACCAAGAAGGCACCCAATAGGTTCGCTGAATAAAAGGCCTCTCCTTGGCACGCTCATACAGGGTTCCATGCTTACATCCTGCTATCAGTTACTCACACTTTAGTGAGAATGAATTTATAAGGTGCTTTACTATAACAACCACCTGAGAAAGAAGGGAAGGTCTTATTTTCTCCAGGACGAGAAGACATGTTTAGCGAGGGTGGGGGAGCATATTGTGCTGCGGTTGGGGTGTTTCCCTGAATGGAGTATTCAATTGAGAGGCACGGAGATGTTCTTTATTAAAGAACAGCAGGTCTTCACTTACTCTAAAGTTTGGCTGAGAACAGACTAGTTATTATGAATGACTATGGGTGGATGGATTCATCTACAGGAGGGTTTGGGCCATGGGCAGACCCTTAGTAAACTGTCGTTACCTAAACTGTTGTTTCTTGGCTCATTCTGCAGATGAGGCTGAGGATCAGAAAGAATGCGGAAGTGGTTTATCCAAAACCCCTGTGCCAGTTAGTGCAGGGCCAGGTGTTCATTTATTATGTTTATTGAACAGTAATGCTGTGCAAGTATATGATGCTGGGCACTGGGGCTGAAGGGATTGGCAGCCTTCCTTATTCTCTGGCCTGGTGAGCTAACATTACGAAGAGACAGACATTAAATGAATAAATACATTACTATAAGCCATAGTATTATAAAGAAAAGTGCAGGGAACTATAAAGAGTACACAGGTGATCTGATTTAGCAATCTTGAGGTCAAGGTAGGAAGCAACAGGAGAGATTTGCTGGGAAGGGACATCTGAGTGAAAATCCAAATGATGAATGGTAAGAGGTAGAAGAATCTGGGAGTAGCTTGCCCAGCAGAGGGACAGAAGAGTTTGAACTTTGAGGTAGGTTTGACCTGTGTGTCCAGGACTGTCCAGGGAATAATAATGCTGGTGGTGGGTGGCATGGACATTCTGGTCAAAGTGTGTTTTCTGCTGAGGAGCACTGGGTATCACCATGGTTTGGGTGAAATAGCCCTCAAACTTTCTGGCATTTTTGCTCAAATTTATTTTCACAGAATAGCTTTTGGATGATTGACTGGGCCTCTCAGGCCCTGCAGGACTTGGAGAAAAGGTGCCTTGAAGGGTGAACAGTGGTCGTCAGACTCTCATTTTAAACATGCAGTCATGAGGTATAAGGGTGAGAGTCAGACTTCCCACAGTAATGTGACACCCTCTCCAGGCTGCAGCCTGGGCTCTGCCAACCCTCCTTCTATGAGCAAGCCTACACCAGGCCATCAATGTCCTTTTCAGGCACCCTCTCTGTAAGTCCAGGCCAGAAGGACAAAGGTTTACTTCTCACAATGCGGGTGACTAGGAGTCTCCCCCCTGACTTGGGTTACATCAAAGTTCTGAATGGCAGGGATTCTAGACGTCAGTACTCTACTCTCTCAATGCAAGCCCTAGAACGGGTCCATTGTTCATCCCTGTCCTGGCAGATGCTTGCTAGGTTCTTAAGAGCATGGCATCCTGAGGTCTCCCTCATCTGGAGTTTAGGGTGTCTGTGAGGGACCTGCACAGGTACTGAGGTCTAGAGTTTAAAATTTGGGTTGGAATTCTGGATCTGCCACCACTGCGCTGCAAACTTGGTAAAAATTACTTCATCTGTTGTACCTTAGTTTCCGCCTTTAAATAGGGGGATGCTACTAGTATGTATCAATACTTAGGAAATAGGGAAACTGTGGGAGGGAGTTAAATGAGTTAATGCAAATAAAGTATTAATGGTCACTACTACCCCATATGAAACTTCTAAGCAAATTAGAAAAAAAAATCCTCAATGTCCCCCCTCCCCGCCAAGGATGCATACGGTGGGGGTGGGGCAATAGGCATCCAGCTGGACTTCAGGGCCTGCCAGGTTACAGGCCTTGTTAGAACAGTGCCAAGCACATAATAACAGCAAAATAAATGTTAGAGCTATGACTGGTGTTTCTACTAACATGAATTTAATGATCCCTGGCTATATCAATGAAAGATGGTTATAGTAAGTATACTTACAAAAGTAAATGAAAGAAAGGTTCCATTTTAGTGTAAAGACTCTTCCTTAGGAAGTGACAGAGCACATTAAATTTAATAAGGCTGAAGACTTCTTGGGTGTCTCCATCCCCTTCCCTAGCCTCTTTGTCCAAACGCTGAACTAATTTGGTGCGTTGTAAACAGGTGACATCTGCTTCCCAGGACAGGGCACAGTAGGAAGTTGGCCCTGGTAAGGGGCAAGGGAGGAGGGTGGTGAGGGAGATTAGGGGCAATTGGGGGCGGTGGGGAGTGAGAGTTAGATGCATTCAGCACAGAGAGGAGCGCACCTGGGCAGAATGGACCGAAGAGGAAGAGGGGACCAGAGAGTCATCTCGCTCTCTGCTCCGGGAAGGGGAAGGAGACTAGCCGCTTACTCCTGCGGGATTCAGGGTTTGGTGGCCGCCGCGGCAGTGTGGGCCTCCGAGTCTCTGTCGCCGGGCGCTTCCCCGGAAGCGCGGCGCTCCCTAGGGCTCGCCTCTCGCTTCCCGCCTCCCGCGTTCCCTGGGCGCTCCCATCTCGCTGCAACGCCCGCGGGCTCGCGGGCCTCGCACGACCCCACCTCCGGGGGCTCGCCTCCGGAGGTCGTGCCCCGCCCCCGGGCCCGGGCCCAGGCCTTGGCAACTCACCCCGGACACTCTGCCCTCGCAGTCCGCGGAGAAGCCGGTCTCGTCCGCCTCGGGCACTGCTGTCACTGGTTCGCTGCTGGGCAAAGCTCAGGGGTTTATCGCGGCGCACGCCAGAGGCCAATTCTAAAGGCGGGCAGGCGGCGCCCTCGCAAGGGTGGGGCAGTCCCCGGCTCCGCGCGCTATTTGCTCCGCTCTCCTTTCTTTCTTTCTTTCTTTCTTATTTTCCCCAGGCGGTCAGATTAAGAAGCTGGAAATTAGGTCGCATAGACCGACACGCTCGCCAAGATTTTGAACAAAAGCCCTAAGGGATGTTTAAAAATTCTGCTAGCCTAATCCCTGGATTATTAAATCAGAATTTCTGAGTTGGAAGGGGGCGGGGGAGTCAGGTAAGAGCATTTAAAAAGTTCTCCAGGTGTTTCCAAGCGCAGCCTCAAGGCTGGGAACCTTTGTGTTAGAGAACAAAGAGGAGGCAGGTGCGAGAGTCCTTGCGGGGAGGGAGCCAGGTCAGGCCTCTGCACCCAGCAGTGCAGCGCACAGAACCGGAGTTCTCCAGCAGCATCAGATTCTTCCACTTGGGATCAAGGTCAACAGCTCTCTTGGCCCCGTGGTGGTAAGTAGTGTGGGCGTGGGAGAGCCGGGGGCAGCGGGTGGGGTGCTGCGCTAGCAAGAGGCGGGGGAGAAGAGGGCGAGGGAGAAGTTTGTTTTAACAAGGTGAGGTTGAGAAAAAAGAGAAAATGTCAGCGATGCACTCTAATCCAATCAGTATTTGTTGACCATCTTCTCTGTGTACAACTATCCAGAAAATACAGCACTGCCACATCTGTCAAGGAAAAAAAGATAAAAATCACTCGACATTAGCTAATCATCTAACATATGCATAAGTCACCACTGAATGCTTATAATAGAAGGTGCAGTTTGATGTGTGATAAAAGGAGCAGAAATGTCAATGAATTATGGGGTGTTGAAGGAAAAATGGGGAGTAAGGACAAGATTGCACTAGGAATTTTTTTTCACCCAGTGTTGTGTAGGATGTGCACAAGTGGTGAAGGCCCAGAGGAGAGCCACGTTAGCCAACCTATATTTGGCACAGACTTGGGTGTGTGAAGACTGCACATTTGTTCTTTATTTGGCTGTGAGATGAAACAGGTTGTCTGAAGCCTGGAAAAGCAGGTGCAGGGGAGAGCCTTGAATGTCATTTCAGTGTTTAGGAGGTTACTCATGTTCCTGTAGGCAGTGGTGAACTGTGGTGAGCTGTGGAAATCGTTTGAGTAGCGGTGCTGTTGGAAGTTGAATAGGACAGGTGTGTGTGTGGATTGGTTTCAGGGATCATCACCCTGTGGCATGTACTGTGCAGGGCTCTGTGTATGGCTCCAGGGAACTGCAGAGCTGTTTTGATTGGGAAAGGGGAGACACATTCATGAACTTCACATATGCAGAAAATAGACATGCACCTCAGGTGCCCAGTGCATAGAAGAGGGGCACCTAGCCTGGATGAGGGAGGAGAGGTAGTTGGGCTGGCAGGGCCTTCCATACTTTGTAGACAGAATGAGCCAAGATGTGGAGGTGAGCAACACCTGGGAGTGAGAGTGACTAAGGCACAGAAAAGTTGGGTGATGGACTCCGAGTTGTACAATCTACCTGTAAGAGTTCCAGTGGGTGAACATTGGAAAACATCAGCCTTATGTCATCTTCATGGTTTCTCTCAGCAAAATCCTGGGCTGTCACTCTTCTGTCAGAAATTCGGAGTAGATCTCAAGAAAGAAGCATTGTTAGAAATCTCATTAAAACAAAATATGAATGCAAAGCAGTGGGGGTTTCACAGATAATATAATTAAGGGAAGTAGAGGTTCTGCTGTGTGGAAAAGGCCCTACTTTGACTTGATGTAGGGGAAAATCAGTGAATTGACTATAATCCTGAGAGCTATGAAAGTATTTTTAAAGGGTCCTTTGTGGCAAAGGCTAGGACCAGACAATTTGTGATGGAAGATGCAGAATGGGCTAATGAAAGTGCAAAAAAAATGTTTTAACTTAATTTTTAGTCAGAGAAATGCATAGTAAAACATTTCTTGCCTTCCAAATTGACAAGTGTTAAAAGAGAGTGGGGCGGCCGGTTAGCTCAGTTGGTTAGAGCTAGGCGCTCTTAACAACAAGGTTGCCGGTTTGATCCCCACATGGGCCACTGTGAGCTGCGCCCTCCACAACTAGATTGAAACAACTACTTGACTTGGAGCTGCTACTTGACTTGGAGCTGATGGGGTATGGAAAAACACACTTAAATAAATACAAAGTTAAAAAAAAAAAAGAATGTCTTCATATGGGGGCAGTGTAAATTATACATTTCTAGAGAGCAAGTCTATATTCGGAGCTAGAGAGGGATAGGCCCTCTCACCCAATTCCACCTATGGGACTTTTATTTTTACAAAATAATTAGGTGTCATTTGTTGACTTCAGGAAGAGAAACTGGTCAACAGGAGTCAAGGGATGGAAAGGACACTTTTGACTGTTGACTGTATTGAATCATGGGAATGTATTACTTTTCCTGGAAATATGTATATTAATAAAAAATTGATCTTAGAAATATGTGCAGATCGTATTTTTCAAGTGTATAGGAAAATACTCTTCACACAACGTGAATTTAAAACACATAGTACAAGACTAAGTATATGATATGATCAAACATTTCTATGAAAATTTTATTTATATCCATTAGAAACACAAACATCTTATCATTTTTTATTATCTAATAGTGGAATTTTGGTTGATTTTTATTTTTTTCTTTATGTCTTTTTGTGTCTTTCAAATTTTCCATTATGTGCATATTTTTATTTCATAATAAAAAATGTTTGTTAGAACATACAAAGACATTTCCATTCACGATGGATGACTGAGTATATTCATTTATATCCTATTTTATTTCAAAATTCCATTGAAATGAAAGGGAAGATATAAAAATGTGAATGAAAGCATAATAGTGCTAGAAAGAAAGGGACTACCAGTGAGGACTGACTAGAAGTTGGTAAGCAGATGGATCCCATTTCCAGAAACCAGAGCAAAAGATACCTTAACCCAAAACACACCCAGGGAAGGCACTACAGAAATGAGTCATTCTTCCCAACAGAAACCCGGAGTAATTCCAATTCAGTAAACAAACACAGTGAGTAGAAATAGGACATGGGGCATCCAGATGGAATAAGAGTCTTGACATTAAAAAAACAAAAACAAAATACTAAGTATTGAAATAAAATACAGGAAAACTATTTTATAATTTGGGGCTAGGCAAGGAACCCTCCTACCCCCTGAAACCATTAATTATTCATTTGACTACATAAAAAACGTCAACTTCTATACAGCCAAAAAAAAAAAATCATAAGCAAAGTAAAATGACAAGTAACAGACGAGGAGAAATTATTTTCATATAAAGAACTGAAATTGATAATTAGCCATAATTTATGACATTTCTATAAACCAATTTGAGTAAGACGGTAGGAAAAATAGGTAAAGAAATTCACAGGCAATTCATAGGCAAATAAATACGAATGACTGAAAACATTTGAAAAGATGTTTCACTGGTATTCAGGAAAATGAAAATTAAAAAGCAATATCCTTTTTTTCCATCATTGATATTAAAAAGTTAGATAAAAGTCCAGGAGTGGTAAGGGTGCGGGCAAACAGGCATTCTCAAGCATTATGAGGGGGAGTGTATGTTGGTGTATCCTTTCCTGAAGGCAAATGGGCTGTAGCTATTGGGCCTTTTGACTCTGCTCTTTCACACCTAGGATTCCATCATAGGAATGTTGACACTTGTGCAGAAAGAATTCTCATTGGAGCTTTTTTGCAATAGCAAAAAACAAAAATAGAAACTATTTGAATGCACATTTATTCCATTAATCATGGTGTAGTCATATAATAGAATTCTATGAAGATGACAAAAGGAATGAATTTAGAACGATATTTACTGGCAGGGGAAGATCTCCAGGGTGTAAGTGGAAACAAAGTACAGTTACCTCTTTGAAGTTAAATTTATGATTATATTGTGTGTGTGTGTGTGTGTGTGTGCGTGTATGTGTAAAATACAGTTGAAAATGCATAAAGGGATGGATCTGACAGATACACATCAAACTGTTCACAGTGGTTACCCCTAGAGGGGAATTGAGTGCTGGTGATGGTATGAAGGGAGTTTTCCCATATATGTTTTTGTATTATTAGACTTTTTACAAATGTAATGCGTTATTTTATAATATAAAAAACCAAAACAATGATTAAAGTGTATATACTTTCTATGTAAGACTCATTTTAAGAACATACTGTCTTTGGGGATGACTTTGCAAAATAGTGGAAGAAGTCTCTTCACCAGATGTCACATTCAAAATATCTTAGGTTTACCAAAATGTATTATTTTAGATTCTGTCTTGATTTTGGTAGATTATAAATTCTCAGAGAAGAACAGAATTAGATTAAAGCTAGATTTGTTTGTTCCGTGACGAGAGGAAAGCAGTGTTAGCTGGGACAGAAGTAGGAAGCAAATACATCTGACTCATGTGAAAGAGTAGGGAGAACAATACATATGAATAAGTAATGCAAGAATTGACGGAGGCAGGTGACATTTGTGCTGCCATCTTTTGGGGAAAGTAACCATATACCAAAGAAACTCAAGAGTTTAAGAAAGCTAAGACTGAGAGAAGACAGTGATAGGACTGGGCACATGACTGGAATTCCTGTGTACCACATTTCTCAGGAGGACTGGTCACACGGCCAAACACTCCTCATTCCACCTCTCATGGAACAAGACAAAAGGATGTGTTGTTGTAAGTTTGTTTTTGCTCCTCTTTTGATTTCAAGATCTTATCATCTGTAACAAACTTTTTCTTTCTGAGTCATCATAGTGTGTGTGTGTGTGTGTGTGTGTGTGTGTGTGTGTGTGTGTGTGGCATGGTAATGAGGTTATGTAGATTTGACCTCGTTTGTTATGCCTAGGTTGCTTAAATCATGGGAGACAATTCAACACAGCCAGTGTCTCACAGCACAGATTAAGCTTTCTCCTCTTTTCATTTTGCCTTTCTCTTGGATTTCTTTTTTCCTTTGATTCTATCTTTGATCAGTGGAAATAGTACTAGTGAAGGGCATTAACTGTCTGTATTAGCTAGAGAAAAAGTTGTTGGTGGACAATGTGATCAGGATGAGAGCAAGACAGGCAGCCCTCCATTCTATAAAACTTTAGTGAGGTGTAATTTACATGCTGTAAAATTCACCCATTTTAAATGTACAGTTTGGATTTTAGTAAATTTTTTACATATTTAAATTTAATAAATTTATATAGTTGTGCTGTTAGTTGTGCATTACTGGGATGCATTCCATCACCCCAGTAAGTTCTGCTGGGAGATTTTAAACCAACTATTTGGCTTGGATTTATTGGGGAGTGGAGGTAACACCGGTGGTACACACTCTGGTCCCAAATACACTGTCTTTCTCTAGGGCATGCGCCTCTCTCTCCAGTTCAGGCAGTGTAACCTTTCTGAGATTCTGGGTTCATGTGTGTGTTTCCCAGTCTGCCCTGCTATCTTTTACAGGCCTCATGTTTTTGTCTGTTCTCCCCAGTATATGAGCACTTAGGATAGCCAGATACATCTTCCTCCCTGCCTCCTGACAGACACCAGCCCAAGATAGGTTTAACTCTTAGGATTTTTACTTTCTCATTATCTATCTCCTTTTCCAACAGTTCTGCCAATTATTTAAAAAGATTTTTAAAAAACTTTTATCCAGAATTTTTAGCTCCATACTGGAAAACTTTCTTTGGATATCGAGTCGCCCATATAAACAGAAATGGAAGTCATTATATTCATCCTTAAAAGCATTGTTTTTGAATTTTGAAATAATTCAAAATAACAGTAGTCCCTTCCCCTCTCTCCCGTCCATGTTTTTGCTTTCTGAGGTTTCAGTTACCTTCAAACAACTATGGTTTGAAAATATTAAATGGAGGCTATAGGCCCGAGTGGCTGCTGTCGAAATGGGCAAGTTTATGAAAACTGGGAAAGTGGTGCTGGTCCTGGCCGGATACTACTCTGGACGAAAGTGGTCATCGTGAAGAACATTGATGATGGCACCTCAGACCACCCCTACAGCCATGCTCTGGTGGCGGGAATTGACCGCTATCCCTGAAAAGTAACAGCTGCCATGGGTAAGAAGAAAACTGTTAAGAGGTCAAAGATCAAATCTTTTGTGAAAATTTATAACTACAATCACCTTATGCCCACAAAGAACTCTGTGGATATCCCCTTGGACAAAACTGTCATCAACAAAGATGTCTTCAGAAACGCTGCTCTGAAATCGCAAGGCCCAGCGTTAGGCCAAGATCAAGCTCAAAGAGAGGTACGAGACCAGCATGAACAAATGTTTCTCCAGAAGCTGTGGTTTTAGATCTTTTTCGCTTCAGTCATTAAAGGAAAAAAAAAAAAAGAAAAAGAAAGAAATTATTGAATGGAAAATTCCAGAAA
This sequence comes from Rhinolophus ferrumequinum, assembly GCF_004115265.2. Lineage (NCBI taxonomy): Eukaryota > Metazoa > Chordata > Mammalia > Chiroptera > Rhinolophidae > Rhinolophus > Rhinolophus ferrumequinum. The sequence goes on along the minus strand of NC_046297.1, from coordinate 21,812,876 downwards.
TAAACAATTCATAAGTTTTAAATTGTGTGGTGTTTTGAGTAGCAATGATAAAATCTTGAGCTGCCCTGGACTTGAATCATCTCTTTGTCCAGTGTCTCCACACTGTAGACACTCCCCGCCCATTAGTCACTTAGGAGCCGTCTTGATTATCAGATCAACTGTCATGTCATCATAGTGCCTGTGTTCAAGTCACTTTTATTTTACTTAGTAATGGCCCTGAATCTCAAGAGTAATGATGCCGGTAAGTTAGATATGCCAAAGAGAAGCTATAAAGGGCTTCCTTGAAGTGAAAGTGTGAAAGTTCTTGACATAATAGGGCATTTATCATGTCACATCATCACAAGAAGGGTGAGTACAGTACAGTCAGATTTTGAGAGAGACCTCATTCACATAACTTTTATTACAGTATATTGTTATAATTGTTCTATTTTATTATTAGTTATTGTTAATCCCTTACTATACCTAATTTATAAATTAAACTTTACCATAGGAATGTACATATAGGAAAAAATATAGTATATATGCATATAGGGTTCAGTACTATCCGCAGTTTCAGGCATCCACTGGGGGACTACTGTATTTAGAGTATCCAGGAATCTTCCAGCTCGGTATATATGAAGACTATTGAGGAGGTATACCACATGGTGGGATAATTTTAAGGGCATTAGTTTCCAGGTCTTTAAAACCCACGTGTACTCTTCCCTGAAACTGTCTGCCTGAGACTAGCCTGTGGTCTGCAGGTTTTCCTTTCTCACCTTTCCTTATAATCAACCTTATCCTACTTTACAAAAAGTGGGAGTATATCTCATCCTTTCTGAATCTTGCTCATGATTCATGGGTTACTCATGATGGCCTGGGTTGCAAACACCTTCTGGGTAACATTTGGATAATTTGAAAATGGATGTCTCCTGATGAAGAGATCCATGAGGGCAAAGCAAAACTAGCCACAGTGCACAATGCTAAAGGGGGCCATGCCTTTTTTTATCTAGGTGGTAGACCCAGGATAAGGCTTTATGCCGTCTCCATCTATCTGAGAACTAGAATTTAGAAGTGAGATTTTTATACAGGAATGTGTATTAACATTCTCATTTTTAAATCTAACTCAGATTTTTTTCTAATAGTAAGTAAGCATTACTTTGCTTTGGCTCTTTAGTTTGACACTGAGGATGGACTCTGTCCTTTACATGGCAGACCTTCTCTACCAATTGAATGAGCTCAATATACAGCTTCAAGATTATGATGAAAATGTACTGAAAGTACATGAAATATACAGTATACAGGAAATTGCATCTTTTCAATTACTTACATTTATGATCTTTAAAAATATAGAAAAAAATCTTAGATGCCAAATTAAAAACCTGTGAGGAGATAATATAATTTTGAAAGTTGGTTAGAGGTTATTCAAACAAGTTTGAAGACCATTGACATATACCAATTTTTCTTTCTTTTATAATTTTAAAATGCCATTTTTATTGGTTTTACAATTACCATTTTAGTAATAGATTTTGTAATCAATAGTTATTAATACGTAAAACTTAAAACCTGTTTCATCTAGCTAGAAACAATGGAAAAAATAGAGGGACTATCCAGTTATCAAATAATGGAGCCATTGTTAGAAATTAGTTTTGAATTGAAAGAGTCTTTAGAGGTTTAGGTCAACCTCATTTTAATGACATACACCAAGTGCTCATTTTAGCGTTATCTGTAATGGCCCCAAACTGGAGCAAATATCCAGATAATTTGTGGCGTATTCATACAATGAATACTATACAGTAATGAAAAGGAGTGAACACACAATTTATGGATGAATCTCATAACCGTAATGTTGAGCAAAAGAATGACATACACAAGTAGATTCTATGTGATACCACTTAAATCAAGTTCAAAAACAGCAATATCTATCTCTGGTGCTGAAAGTCAGAACAGTAGTTACCTAGGCAGAGTAACGACAGGGAGAGCTCAGTGGAGGCCTCTGAGCTGCCCTAGATCTTCTACATTGTAATCTGAGCAGAGGTTACCCAGGTGCATTTTCTATGGAAAAGTCAGGAAAGTATACACCGGTGTACTTTCTTGAATGTGTGTTTTATTTCAATAAAAAGTGTACTTTAAAAAAAGATATTGGGCTTCTCTCACCAAATTCAAAGCACTGCAACTATTTTATGTTAAATATTCTTTGTTTTATTTATCTTTAATTGTTGCTGATAATGGTGATGATATTTAAGTGAATATTTTGTCACTTTGCACTTCATCACGCCACTGAGCATTCTTTGTCAGGTGTGACCTTGTTAAGGATTCATGTCCTTTGGCAGCCCTTTTGGCTGATGCAGTCCCTGTGAAGCAGGTGTAAATGTGAGTCAGATCAAGTGTAACAAGCTTTTACTTGAGTTTGGTTTCTTGCAGCATCTCTCATTTCTGGCAGGACTGAGGCAGGTTTTGAAGTGGCAGGTCCACAGGAGGATTTTCTAGTCTGATTGCAAAGACCTGTGCTTGGTAGTACACTGTGAACTTTCCCTTTGAGACCTGCTGCTTCCAGAGGCTCCTGTGGGTATAACGGAGAGTGCCCCCAAGCAGAGGCTCAGGGGGCTCGGAGCACGCAGCACCTTTTCCTACACCCACACCCAGGGAACACACGCCCCTTTGCCCATGTTCACCCCACCCCCGGTCTCCTACCACCCCCCTAGCTCCCTTCCTTCCACCCGTGGTGCCCAACCCCGTGGTGCTCCCAGGCTAGCCCCCACATGCAGCGGGGCCTTCTGCACCAAGGCAAGCAATTTCTTTGCTTTTAGATTTAATTGATTGTTCATGTTTAGCAGTAGATACGTGCTTTTTAAGGATTAATTCACAGATAGCTTCCATATCATCAAATTCATAATTATGGGTTTTGCACATACTATGCCACAATCTTATCTTTACATTACAGTTTAGAAAATGACAATAACAAAACCTTCTGGAGAAGCACCTCTGTAGTTTTGCCGGGTGGGGAGCACGGTCTTTCCCACAGTGGGACAAACACCTGTTCCCTGTGAGGACCAGCAGCTGGTGTACCTGACTTCTCTCCCACCCTTATAGGGCTGCCCTTTGTCCTCTCTATGTCCCCAACCAAAGGTGACTCCTGGGTGAGTTTGGAGCCCAGCCTGGCCTTTGCTGAAATATGGTTATTCCCTAGGAGCGGGGTTCCAGGGATAGATGGGGAAGAAGGAAGAGAGAGCAGCATGGAAAAAATAACACTGGATCCTGGCTCAGCAGAAACTGAGGAGGAAATTGAACGGCTGGCTTGTGGTCAGAGGCTGACAGGCAGTACCAGCGTGCAATATGGCACATAGTCATCATTTGTCTCTTGCTCTGTTCCATCTGTGAAGGGTTGCTCATGTATGTCAGTGTGGAAACTGCAGGTGAATGATATTCAAACGTAAAAAAATCAAAAGGTGATAGAATACAGTTTTGACTTGGGTTTATAAGATGTTAGAGCTGGAAAGGATTTTAGAAATCAGTTAAATCCAGAAGTTTTCTGACTGTGGTTTTGCAGAAGTAACTTAGGCGATGTGGGACCCTCCGTCACCACCCTCTGTTTTGAATGTCTTCTATATTAGGGACTAACAAGTGGCTATGAGTTCAGGCCTTGGAATCAACTCAGGCTGGATAGAGGAGCAGTAGCCTGTCTTTGGGATGCAGTTCTTCCCCTTATTGGTTGTGTGACCCTGGGTAAAGCTGCTACATGACCTCTTGGCACTTCAGTTTTCTTATCCATAAAGTGAACATCACAACACATACCTATTCTGGTTGTTGTGAGCAATAAATTCTGATAATGGAAAATAGTAATAGCTGACACTTACTGAGTCCTTGCAATGTGCCAGACACTTTTCTGAGTTATTTACATGCATTAATCAATGGGTTTTATTACAGATGAGAAACCTGAGGCACAGAGAGGTTGACTTGCCTGGAGTTTCAGTTGACAATTGGTGGCACCAGGACTGGATTCCAAACAGGGCCACAATCTTGACTGCAGTGCCCTCCTGCCTCTCATCATGGGTAATAAAAGATTGAGAGCTATAATGTATCGAGCTTTTGCTATGTTCCAGGCACTGTGCTGAGAGCTTTACATGGATTACTGTCATGCAATTCCTACAGAAATTCTTTGAGTTGGGGCATACTATTTCTTTCATTTTACATGTAAGAAAACTGGGGCTCAGTGACCTTGGTGAAAGTCAGCTAGTTGGCACATTGGGAGTTGAATTTGAACCAGCTATCACGTGACCTGTCTTGCACAGTATGTGACACAGCAAGACAGCTTTGAGGCTGCACACGGTCGTGTTCCAAAAAGGACCCCGTACTTAGTGCAGTGCTCTGCCATTGCTGTCTTAAAATTTGTCATAATTGATCTTTGAACTTGTGTTTTGTAAGTTGAGTTCGATAGGAAGGACAATGGAGCATGTGCATGGGCTAGGTGGCAGTGTGCACATAGGACTGTTGTCCAGCAGCCACCCACACACACATAGTGGTTGGCTCTGCATGCATGTTCATGCCTTGGGCAGTTTGGGATGCCACGGGGCCCCAAGGTGGCAGCTGGGCCTGGACCTGTGCCCAGATTGGTGGTGGTATTAGTGGCAGTAGCAGCAGAAGTGGAGGTGGCAATCGTTGTGGCCACGGGAGGCAGAAGAGTTCCACATGGGGCAGTGCCAAGAGCCTGGGTGGAAGGCTGGTTTGCCCATTGTCCCCACAGCCTGTCCCTGAGGCATCTGCACAGATATTAACTCTCCTGTCTGAGCACCAGAACAGGAATTACATTGCTAAGGCAGTAAACCTTGTCAGTAAATCATTAACAGAATAAAAGAATAACGTTACAGAATAACGTTACAATGTACACGTGGGCATTGTAATAAAGCATATCAAAGAATTATTAAAATTCTTCAAAGTAGAATTTCTGGTTGTGAAAACTGCAGTACATTGCAAAGCTAACATCCACAGGCTTAGGAATAGAAATTACATTTAAAGATCATCGCTTTGGATGGAAAAACCTTATTACTCAGCAGTAAAAAAGAATGAAACCTTGCCATTTACGACAACATGGATTGACTTACAGGGTATTATGCTAAGTGAAACAAGACAAAGAAAGACAAATACTGAATGATTTCTTATTTGTGGAATCTAAAAAAAGAAAAACCCAAACCAAAAAAATGAATAAAACAAAACAGAAACAGACCCATAGATAGAACAAACTGATGATTGCCAGAGGGGAGGTGTGTAGATGGATGGATAAAAAAACCCACTTTTCATTCAAAGTTTCACATGAACCAATTAGTGAGGAAGACAATTTTATTATTAATTTTTCCCTTGTAGTTGAAATAGAGTGACAGAATCCCTAAACAGTCATTTTGAATTATGTACAGTCATGAAGTATGTTTTGGTTCCGTAGACGACATCCACAAGTTATAGGAAATATCAGAGGAAACATTAAAATGCCATTGTATACATTTGCATTCAAAGTTAAATACAGACTTAAATGCATCTGATTTGTATGGGGAGTTAAATATTTTTAGACAACATGTTCCATGAAATTCATCAAGCTCTAGATATACTCAAATTTATGTTTCAAATAATTTATCCTAAATTTATCCTAATGTTGTCATAGTCTGTAACATACTCAACAGCTCCAGCACCAATTGTATCAGCAGAAAAGTTCCTTTTCAAAGTTAAAAAAATTAATAAAAATAATCTACAACCTTTTATTTGTCTAGACTAACAGCAATATAATTGCTTTCAATTATATTGATTGAAAATGAAGTTGCTGAAAGTATAGATTTTGATGGTCAAATAAATGAAGTTGCAAAAAAGTAAGTCAGAAAACTCTTATGACCAACCAAGTTATCGTACTAATAAAGTATTTATTGTATTATACAAATTACGAAACCAAAATTTTTATATTTCTATATTGTAATTTGTAAGTTTGATGTTATCCATGTATCAGAATTATCACTAAATAATAAAATATTCACAGTTTTCTATTTTGTACCATTTATGGCACTTTTCCCTGCTTTATGAACAGAGGGTTCTGCATTTTTATTTTGCCTTGCACCTTCCGTCCCAACCTTGCACAGTTCTCCTCACACTTGGATCCCTCTTCACTGGATTGCCTTGAATCTGATTGGGACCATGGCACCGCAGGAACCTATCTACTGCTCCTGAACCTGGGATGCTTGCTGGAGACAGCTTTTCTTCATTTAAAAAGTATTTTAATTAATTAATCAATATTATTATAAATATTTTAATATTCACTAACAATGATTAATATTAATTTCTGATATTAATAACAGTTATTAATTAATTAAATTTCTTTACCGTTTTCTTTGATTCTCCTCCAGTATTTTTTTTTTTCCTGTCATCTATGTGACCCAGGTATGGGGGTTTTCCAGGGCGGAATCTGCTTCCATCCTAAAAGCACTTGAAGGCCAGCAGTGAGTTTGTCAGTGAGAACTTGCTGCTCTCAGACTTTCCTTTTGGTTTAGGGAGGGCTCATTCCTATTCCAAGAAGTTTCCAAAATTTCTTCCAGCAAAAGCATGTTTCAGCCTAAGGTATAATTCCTCTAAAAAAAGATTCTCCATTTTCTTTTTGGCTTCTCCACTTACCTTTCATTGTTTTTCTTCCAAATTCTGCAAAATTACCCTCAGAGAGTATTTTCCTTTTTCCTTACTGAGTTCTGTTTGTGAGTCAAAAGTACATTCAGTAATTTCACAGATATTTATGCTTTGTGCCTAGGTTCTCAATAAAAAATATATTGCAAGAATGAACCCTAAATATAGATTTTTCAGGACTGGAAGGGATCCGGATAATTTAATTATTAACCTGTAATTTTCAGAAGTGGAAAAAATCCATTTTCAAGAGTAATTTTTATCTCAAGCAGCTGTTATTGTTAGAAAGTTTTTTCTTCTGTTAAACCAAAACCTGCCTCCTTTCCAGTATCAAGGAAAATAAAAAGCTTACTTTAAAAAGTAAACTCATGCAAAAGAAAGTGCTCTCATTTTTCAAAGCCCTTGGAAGATTCTTTTAGTTATCACAAACTTCTGTCTTCTCAGCCTGTAATTATTTTCAAGCATTTGATTTAAAATTGTCTAATTCATTATTAAATACTATTCACATATTTTAATTTTTAATATTTTTGACTATTTTTATTGCATTAGATTAGGAAAACTTTTGTAGGATGAGAGTAACTACCAATTACAATATTCTGTTGCAAAAATGAATCTTCACTTTCCCACACCGACATGGCTGTGTAGTGTTTTAAGTACAGTGAGCAGGTAAGGTGAGATTTCATATATAAAGTGCTATGGTAACCGGGATGCTTTTTAAAAAACTTGGTGGGAAAAAAATAATAGACATGACTAAATTTCAAACACAATTCAGTCTTGTTGCTTTTATTGGACAGAGTTCATGACTATATGTGAAGATTTGAAACACAGTTACATGGATAGCTATTATATATTATAATAACTCTTATAATATTATAAAAGTTCAAAGATAGCCTAATAGGAAGAGAAAGAGAAATGCCCACAGGGAAGTCTTTAGGTACAACTAACTCAACATTCAGATTCAGAAGACAGCCATGGACAGGAGTCAACTCAGAGAGTGTGAGATGCAGTGACAGTTACTCTTTTTGCCTGTGTGGGGGTATGCCTTGCAACAGTCCATGCAGCACTCAACAGACATGCAGAGATGCCAGTTCCAGTGCCAGGAGACGCTCATAGGGCAAGTGAGGGACCTGCTTAAAAGCCTCATGCCCCACAGAGTCCACAACTCCATGGGCATAGACTTCAAGATCCCAGTTACCAAAATCCCCTAGCTCAGGGAAGTCCCAAGTATGGCGTCCTTCCCCATCAAGTATTTGTAATTCATTCATAACTCCTCTAGTCTGATGCAGGTTACCAATTAGTGATTCTTTTTCTCATAAGCAGTGTTGCTTAGAAACACATTTGACATTGGACTCTTATCAGGTTACCAGGGGAACAGAGCTTGGAAGTTAACAGAAAATTATCTTGCAGAAAAGCAAATTTTTTTTTAGCCCTTTAACCACAATACGTAAATACGAAGGAAAGATAACAGAGGAGCAAGCTATGCAGACTCAAAATGTTGTAAACTTAATAGATGAGAGGCCAGACTTCCATCAATATTAATCATGAAATAGGCAAAACCAAACCAAACCAAATCTCCTTTGTGGCTCATAGCTGTCACAAAGATCTTGAACCTTATGTAGTGACTGTCTTATTCACCACTATATTTCTAATGTCATAAATAGTAGGCACGCAGGAAATGTGTGTTGAATGAACGAGTAAGTGAATGAATAAAAGACCCCTTAGGCTAGACAACTGATAAATAAGATGGGCCAAACGTGTAAGTTAACAGGTTACATTCTTGAGTGAAGTGAAAGCTGACAGATCTTTTGATATCCAGGTAAGGGGGTATGGACCAGTTTACTTAGTGATAAGTGACCCCTCAAAAACCACTGCTGGATGTCAACTCAGACAAAAATATGTTAATGCTCCTGAAGCATTAAGGAAAATTTAAATCTTTGAATATTTGGTTTAAGAAGCCAAGGAGGTATCAAAGCTTTATAAAGTTTGTATTAACAAAAGTGTTAAAGGATAATTCATTTCCTTAAAAAATAATTGCGTTTTGGAGTGTTTATTCCTCTCTTTAAAAATTTTCCTCTAGTTCATCTCAAATAAAATTATGCTTTCTTTGCGTGAATATTAAATTATATCCCAAATAATGGGATAGATCTCATGTATTGAATGTGCACTCTTTGGTTAATAGAACACATATTTCAATTTACTTGAAAATGTACTTTTTTTATGTTTTACCATTAACTCACTAGCTCTTAAACCTGGTTGAGTGAGGCACATTCAGATTGATGGTTTCAGTGATTGCACATTCCACACCCAGGAACCATTGCTCACCCAGGAATTCAAGAACATTCCTCACCCAGGAATTCCAAATTCATTGTTAGGAAGGCTTGCAAAATGGCTGTGCATTCAAATGAGTATAACACTTTTTTTTTTAAAGGGGGGAGTTTGTATTTGTGTATTCAAGTACATCGATGTTAAGAACATTTATTAATTATGAAGCTAAGTTCCCATTTCAAACCAGTAGTATATAAAAGTCTAATCTGTACTTTTGTTTTTTTCTTATGTTGTAAAGAAGTTATGAGTTGTTTGGCATATTTAGATGCAAACCTGATTAGTTATGGATTTATTTTATTCAATAAGCGGAACTTGATATGATCATCTAACTCCAGTAGGAATTGATAGGCAATACAAATAAGCCTTCACTTTGTGAGATAAACATTATTGTCCTTAATTACAAAACTAATATGTTTTTTAAAATCTGATGTCAAAAAATTATCAGCCTACGGGCCGGCCCGGTGGCTCAGGCGGTTGGAGCTCCGTGCTCCTAACTCCGAAGGCTGCCAGTTCGATTCCCACATGGGCCAGTGGGCTCTCAACCACAAGGTTGCCGCGGGTTAGACTCCTGCAAGGGATGGTGGGCTGCGCCCCCTGCAACTAGCAACGGCAACTGTACCTGGAGCTGAGCTTTGCCCTCCACAACTAAGACTGAAAGGACAACAACTTGACTTGGAAAAAAGTGCTGGAAGTACACGCTGTTCCCCAATAAAGTCCTGTTCCCCTTCCCCAATAAAATCTTTAAAAAAAAAAATTTATCAGCCTAAAACACCGATTTAGAGGGTAGTTATTTATACTCTTATTTATTCCTTTTCTAAAAGTGTCATATATTGTCTTTAAAAATTAGGGTCATTTTGCATTAATATGTTTTTATAAATATATTCATTGGAATGGCTATGATGTCCTTATTTACCAAACTAGAAAATGATAGGAAAAACTATACATAATTTGAACAGATGGAAAAATTATCAGTGTGTAAACCATGTCCTGGCCATAAGATTGGCACTTTTGAATGCCTTAATAATCCTTGGTACATTGGAATGATTTAAGCACTAGGAGTTCCAAATAGTGTATCCTTACAACACTTTATTTTATTAATATATTTGAGGCTTCAGCTTTTGTATTCCTCCTTAGTTTCAGTCTCAATTTCATTTGCTTTCTGTCTTCCTCTGAAAGAAGCCATGCAAGTATCCACTCCAAGGTACTCAGCAAGGGCAATTATCATGTTTGGAGATAACATTCTAGAGAAAAGCAGAGAAAAAAAATAATACTTTAAGAGGAGTCAAAGAGACTTCTTTGCAAAGATTACTTTCCAAGTACAAAAAGTGTGATGCCCTGATTCATGCCATGTACATGTCACTAAATAAGAAGGATGAACAAAGAAATGCTTTGTCACCTACACTGTGTGCCATCGGACATCCAGGGAGCTTGGAAAAATTCCAACGCTCGGGCCACAACTTATCCATATATTATACACACTGAATTCTGTGGAAAGACTATGTACATCCTTATTTACTAGACTAACAAATGGTAGCAAAAACGAGACAGAAAACCAGACCGATTAAAGCAGAATGTCTCAGGAGCGAGCCCAGGCATCAGTGTTAAATGTTTCCCAGGTGACTCCAGTGTATACCTGAGGTTGAGAACCATTGTTCTAGTTCCGTGAAGATGGAGGAACTGTACCTTTAGCTTAGTCCTGCTTAGATCAGCTCAGTTCTGCTCAACCTAACTTAGCCAATATTTATTGCGTGCATATTCTGTGTTAGGTACTGTACTAAGTCTGGAGCATATAGCCAGCAACAGTGCAGAAAGTGTGCCCTGTCCTGGAGCATGCAATCTAGCAAGGAAGACAGATGTTATACAAACATTCATAGGTGTAATGAGTACTACAAAAGGCAGGGACAGGTGTGATGGGATGGGACATCAAGGACTTTGATGTAGGTGCTTAGGGCAGCTCTTAAGCCAGGATGAATAGAAAGTGCCATCTTAGAACTTCCTGTGTGCATACATGTCCAGTGAATGCATGAATAAACCCAACAGGGCAGAAAAGTTTGTTGAATAAGGTATAGATAGTAAAGAAAGTGCTAGATTTATTAATAACATAATTTTATAATAGTGAATCACTGGTTGTGTTTTTGACTTGGCAAGTAACTTTTTAATTTTTCTGGCGACACACTCAGTTTTTTTCCCCTCTATTTTTCAAAATAGAATTTTAGATTAGTCAAACTAAAAGAGTTCACGAATAATAATAATAACAACAACAGTAACTATTTCTCTTGAAGTAAATAATTTGTGCTCTGTGAGGCCTAATTTTCCTAGTGTCTGGAAAACCAAGACACAGCTAGCTGTAGTCTAGTATATTGTCCTGGTGCTATTGGAGTTCTTCCTTTTACCATTTTTAAAAAAAATATGGTTACTTTCTGGCAAAAGAGGTAACAGTGATGGGACAATCTGTTCACAATTAACCAAAATGATAGAGAGGTCATTATTAACTTACTGTTTAAGGAGCAATGCAAAATACATAAATTTGGGCATTACTAAGTAAAGTTGTTCCTCTAAAATAGCATTTAAAATTTTCTGGGCTACATACTCCTGCTCCAGTATAGGCAATAGAAATGGATACCTGGAATAAAAAGAAAGAGTTACCTTGTCAGAGTGGTACTTTTTTTTTTTCCCAGACTGGTATTTTTTGTTGTCATCATGAGCACTAATCATTAACTTTCAGATGTGGAGTTAATTGTTATAATCCAAACAAAATGTAAATATTAAGAACTGTCTTGTATTTTCTCTTATGACCGATATTGGGACAGTGCTAAAAAATTTTCTTTCCTAGAGTGAACTCCCTGCCTTTACTGATTTTCTGCTATGGTCTGGACATATGGAAGGAACTGCTTTTAGATTTTTTTTTTTCCTTCCCTCCACTTCAATCATCAAGTAAGTGTATACTATTAAAAATCAAACTTGCAAAAAATAATATTTTACCACAATAATATCTTGAGCATGTATAATATGTCTTTATTTTAGTCAGACCATTGTTAAATAGTAAGCAGAATTAGATGTTTGGGGGCTGGCCCGGTGACTCAGGCGGTTGGCGCACCATGCTCCTAACTCCGAAGTCTGCCAGTTCGACTCCTGCAAGGAGACTCTCAATTCTATTCCATTCATCTATATATCCTTAGCCCAGTATCACACTGTATTGATTAGTGTAGCTTTGTGGTAAGTTTAGATATTGGGAAGTCTGATTCACTCCAACTTTCTTCTTCTTTATCAAGATGGTTTTAGCTTTTTTGGGTCCCTTACATTTACAAATAAGTTTGAGAATCAGCTCATCCATTCCTGCAAAAAAGGCAGCTGGGATTCTGATAGTAATTCCATTGTATTTGTAGATTAATTTGGAGAGTATTGGCATCTTAATGACAGTAAGTCTTCCAATCTATGAACGTGAGATATATTTCCATTTATTTAAGTCTTCTTTAATATCTTTCAAAGATGTTTTGTAACTCTCAGAGTATGTTTTGTACCTTTCTTGTTAAATTTATTACTAAATATCTTATTATTTTTGATGCTATTGTGGATGGAATTATTTTGTTAATTTCATTTTTTAGATTGTTTGTTGCAAGTATACAGAAAGAAAATTATTCTTTTGGATATTGATCTTGTATATTTCTTGCAACCTTGTGTAATTTATTTCTTTGATCTAATAATTTCCCTGTACATGTATGTATTCCTTAGGATATTCTATAAATGCAAGATCATGTCATTGGAGAATAAAGGTAGTTTTACTTCTTCCTTTCTAATCTGGATACTAATTTTTTTCACATTCTTGCCCAATTGTCCTATTAAACAGGAATTGAATCAGAGTGTTGAAAACAGACATCCTTACCTTGTTCTTGATCTTAGGGTAAAAACATTCAGTCTTTCATTACTAAGCATGATGTTAGCTGTAGGGTTTTTTTTTTTGGATGCTGCTTGTCAGGTTGCAGAAGTTCCCTCTATTCCTACTTTTTTGGGGTGTTTTTGTCATGAAAGTGTTAGATTGTCATATGCCTTTTCTGTGTCTATTGAGGTGATCATGTAGCATTTATCCTTTATTCTATTGATGTGATGTGTTACATTAAATTATTTTCATCTTAACCCAACCTTGCATTCTCAGGATAAATTCCACTTGGTTATGGTGTACTATCATTATTATATGTTACTGGATTCAGTTTCTAGTATTTTGTTGAGGATATTTGTATTTATATTCATAAGGGGCATTGATCTTTAGTTTTATTTTCATGTGATATCTGTTTGATTTTTAGTATCAAGGTGATACTAGCATCATAGAGTGAATTGGGAAGTGAATTGGGAAGTGTTAAGTCCTTTTTTTATTTTTGGAAGAGTTTTTGAAATTTTGGTATTAATTTTTATTTAAATGTTTGATAGAATTCACTAGTGAAGCCATCTTGACCTAGGATTTTCCCTGTGGAAAGTTTTTTAGATTACTAATTCAATCTCTTATTTAACTCAATTTGGTATTTTTTATTTCCTCTTGAGTCAGGTTTGTTAGTTTGTGTCTCTTTAGGAATTGGTCTATTTCATCTGAGTTACCTAATTTGTTTTCATGTGGTTGTACTTAGTATTTTCTTATGTTTTTTTTTTTCTTTCTGTCAGAAGTGATGACCCTTCTTTTATTCCTGATTTTAGTGCTTTGAATCTTCTCTCTTTTCTCTTTCTTTGGTCAGTCAATCTAAAATTTCATTAATTTTGTTGATCTTTACAAAGAATGAACTTTTGGTTTCATTGACTTTCTCTAGTTTCTTATTCTCTACTTCATTTATTTCTGCTACAAATTTTTTTATTTCTGCTTACTTTGGATTTAATGTGGTTTTATATTTTATAGTTTATTAAGGTGGAATATTAGTTACTCATTCAAGGTTTTCCTTCCTTTTTTAATGTAGTCATTTACGGCTATCAATTTCCTTCTAAGCACTGCTTTAGCTGCATCCCATAAGTTTTGCTATCTTGTATTTCCACATATTTATAAATCTCAAAATTTCTTCTGGTGTTGATTTCCAATTTCATCACATTTTGGTCAGAGAACATGCTTTGTACGATTTCATTCCTTTCAAGTTTATTGATGGTTGTTTTATGTCCTGGCATATAGTCTGTCCTGGAGAATATTGTATGTGTATATGGGAAGAAGGTGAGTTCTACTGTTGTTAGGTGGAATGTTCTGTAGGTGTCTATTTTGTCTACTTAGTTCATAGTGTTCTAGTTTTCTATGCCCTCTTGATCATAGGACATCCTTTAATGATTTTTGAAATATACTTTTTTGAGTTATTTTCTTAGAGGTTTTTCTAGAGCATAAATAACCTATCAGAATCTGCTTCAGATTTATACTACTTAAATATCAGTGAGATACAAAAATCTTTACTGTATTTACTTTACTTCTTTGCTACTAGCTATATTATCTCTCCGACTTTTGTGTTACTCTTATGCATATTATGTATATATGTTATAAACCCAACAATACATTGTTGTAATTATTACTTTATAAATTTTATGTTTTAAAGAAGCTGAGAGAAGAAAGGAGAAAAAGTATATACCGGGGTGTCAAGAAAATGTATACAAGTGGACACGTTGGTCAATGTTGCAGAAGCAGTAGTTTGCTATAATCGGAGGTGCCTGGACACTGATGGTAACCATTTGAGCACCCCTTGTAGCAGACGTCAAATGTGATTTGTATTCATCTTTTGTTATTAGTATATATTGAGTATTACAATTTTAATAGTTTTTTTTTTTCCTTTCTTAAAATGTGTATACATTTTTTCGGCACCCTTTACATTTATAGGCTTTGTTATATCAATCTCCATTTTTGATTCTCTTTATTTCTTCCTATGGATTTCAGTTACCATCTGGTGTCATTTCCTTACTCCATTACAGTTTTGTCCCCACCTTCTCCTTTGTGATCTTATTGTTAAAAAGATTACATTTTGATACGATATAGGCCTAATAATACTATTATGTCCATATTGTTTATATATTCGATTTTAAAATCAGTTAAAAAAGGGAAGAAATATGCATTTATGCTATCTTTTTAAAATTACCTACTTTATTACCTTTACTGGCACTCTGTTTTTCTTCATGTGGATTCAAATTATTCTCTGGTGTCACTTACTTTCAGCCTGAAGAATTTCTTGTAGTATTTCTTTTCTTTTCTTTTCTTTTTAAAGATTTTATTGGGTAGAGGAAACAGGACTTTATTGGGGAACAGTATGTTCCAGGACTTTTTTCCAAGTCAAGTTGTCCCTTCAGTCTTAGTTGTGGAGGGTGCCATTCAGCTTCAAGTTGTTGTCCTTTCAGTCTTAGTTGTGGAGGGCACAGCTCAGCTCCAGGTCCAGTTGCTGTTGCTAGTTGCAGGGGACGCAGCCCACCATCCCTTGTGGGACTGAGGAGTTGAACCGGCAACTGAACTGGCAACCTTATGGTTGAGAGCCTACTGGCCCATGTGGGAATCGAACCGGCAGCCTTCAGAGTTAGGAGCCTTCAGAGTTAGGAGCATGGAGCTCCAACTGCCTAAGCCACCGGGCCGGCCCTTGTAGTATTTCTTGTAAGGTGAAATGCTAGCAGCAAATTCTTTCAGTTTTTGTTTTCACTTAATTTTTGACTTCATTTTTTACTTGTTTTGCCTTAATTTTTTGAAACACAGTTTTGCTGCATATAAGATTCTCGTTGACAATTTTTTTCTTTCAGCACTTAGAATATATTAGAATATATCATTTTTTGGCTTTTATTGCTTCTGTTGAGAAATCAGCTATTAATTGTATTTGGACTCCCTGTACATAATGAGTCATTTTTTCCTCTTCAAGATTTTCTTTTTGTTTTCATTTTTTAACATTTTGAATATACATTGTGTCTGAGTATTTACCCCTTATGTTTATCCTAGTTGGAGTAAAGTTAGCTTCCTGAACATATAAACTAATTTTTTTTCCATTAAATTTGGGAAGTTTTCAGCCATTATTTCTTTGAATATATATTTTTTGATCTTTCTCTCATTTCTTTCTGTTACTCTCCTGTTCATGTGATAGGAATAATGGTGTCCCAAATTTCTTTTAGTCTCCGTTCACTTTTCAGTTACTTTTCTTTTCCTGTCCCAAATTTATATTGTTTCTTTTCCACTGTCAAATTGACATTGGGTTCTTTTTTATTCCAAAAATAATTTCTATCTATCTATTGATAGTTGATGAAACATTGTCATACGATTTTTGCCATTTTAAAAATATGGATTCTTTTAGATCTTTCAATGTACTGATGATAGCTGCTTTGAAGTTTCTCTGCTAACTCTAAAGTGTGGGTCCCCTTCAAAGTAATTTCCATTGCTACATTTTTTCCTATGTATGGTACACTTCCCTGTGTCTTTGCATATCTTATACTTTTTTATTTTTGTTAAATAGTAGACATTTTAGATAATACTGTAGCAACTCTGAATAATGGTCTTCCATAGGGCTTGTTGTTAGAGTTGTTTGCTTGTTTATTTATTTAGTGATGTGACTGGACTAGTTCAATGAAGTCTATCTCTCCTGCAATGTGTAGCTTTGGGTGTCATTCCTTGGAAGATGCCATCTTGGGCATAAATACAATTCTTCCTGACTGTTAGGTATAACTGTGATTTTAGCCAGGCAATTTTTGACTGTTTCTTTTTCTTAAGTTTCTAGCTTGTCTGCTTCTATTTGTATCACACCCAGCTCTTAACCTCTACAATTTGCTAGCTGGTTGCACTATTTTCTTGATAATGCTTTGACTTTTGGTCTTATGCACTTGAAGTTAGGTCCCATAGCAGAGACAGAGAGATCCCAATCTGTGAGGCTGACTTTGACCCTTGCCTGGCAGAACCTTTGTGTTATGAAACAGGAGTTGGGTATGATGAGAAACTCACTCTTCACTGAATTATCCCTATTGAGCAGGATCTGAGGGTTGGCAGGAAGTAGTGTCACCACCCGGCTGCTGTGTGGATTTTTCACAATGCAGAGCATTGAAGGTTGGGATCTGCCAAAATTTACTGTCTGGTGAATCTACCTAAATTAAGTCTTCTACCTTAAAAAGATAGGAGAGTTGGGACCTGCCATTTGACTACTGAAATTACTCCTGTGGCTCTCCAACAATAAAGAGCTGTTCTGCAAAGAGAAATTGCTCTCTTCACCAACAGCCTCTCCCCAGATCTTTCCTACCTAGTGGGAATTGGGGGTGGAGGAACAAATATTGTCTGGCTGAGTCTATCCACTCAATATCGGCCTTCCACAGAAAATGGGATCTTCAGATGTTCACTTGCTGTCAAACTAACCAGAATAGCTCTTTTACCCCAGGGAGCTGGGGAAGATGGATACTGCTACTTGGTTGCCAAGCCCACTGAAACAGTTATTCTACAAGGCAGAACTATGGGTGGATAGGTGCAGTCCCTAGCCCCAGTGCCATTGCCTCCCAGTGTTCTTACTAAATTTCCATAGATTTTCTTGAATAATACTTCTCAATCTGTTGCATGCCTTTGATCAGTCTTCAAAGATTTTGAATGATTGTCTTTGCTAATTTTGACCAGCTAAATAGATGTCTCTTTGTAAGAGATATTCCCCCTCTATATTCTGTCAACTCTTCACCTCCTGTTTTAGCACTTTCTATTTAATTTGTAGTTTCACTAGACTCTAAATAGCCTTATTGCTTTCTAGTCATCCTTTTTGTTGGCTACCTCTTTCCTACAAATATTGCTGATTCATGTCATTTGTATCATATCCATCCCCTTTTTAGCAATTGTAATGGCTAAATCATATTTATACTTTTCAATATAGTCTACTGATTGATTCCTTTGTGTAAAAGCCCCCATACTTCATTTGCATCCTCGTTTGGACTGTTCTGCCAAATGTAACTTTATATCAAAATACCTCCCCCAATACTTCTCCACATATATAAATCAATCTTACAAAATATTTTATCTTTTGGATTATTTTTACTTCAGTATACTTGTTAGGAAAGAAATAATCTTTTCAATACTACAATGCTAAATATTTTAATAACTTCTCACTGCATGTTTCTGTTATATTGTAATATTCTGATTAGCAATTTAGGTTTAAGTTTTCACCATACCATAAACTGTATAACCATATTATTATCCATAATTGAATAAATTAATTAACTAAATACATGTTGAATATTTTTCTTTTACTAAATTAGGCATTCAAATTATTTCTTTTGTTTTACTGTCCATATTTCAAAACTTCAAAACAAAAAGATGACAATTGACATATACTGGAAGATTATTGTAAGAGCAAAGATTACTATAAGAATAATTCACTTACTTGGTTGTAGCACCATCAAACATCCCAGTTTTGATGAAATATGGACAAACAATGGTGGTTTTAATTTTACTTTTCTGTACCAGTTTTAATTCAAGGAAGAGAGACTCAGCAAAGCCAAAAGCTGCAAATTTGCTTGAACAATAATCTGAAACAAAGTGAAGAACTGTTAGTAATAGAATTTGACAAGTTAATTTTTGGAATTATTTTGAATATTGAAATTCCCTTTTCTCTGATCTATCTTTGAGCATAAGGCATCACCATTAAAGTCATTTTTGTGGCCACTCTACTCCTATATCTCCACATTATATACTCAATAACAAGATGGAAATTATTTCAGTTTCTCTTAACCCAAGGAGACTAATGAACCAAGAGGTACATTCTTCTCTTTGTTTTTTAAAAAGAGAATATCTCCTCTTACCACTACCATTTTAAATAAGGAAATGGACAGAAATGCTGGTGTTAAAAATCCGGAGCCAGATATACCAGAGATTTCCCCTTGTTGCAGGAAATGTTTCTATACCTTGGAAGAGTCCTAATTTCTGGGTATCATGGATTGACAATATAAAGGCACATGGCAGTGAAGTACTCACCTGTTAGTCCATTAATACCAATTTGTCCTGCTACACTTGAAATACAGACCAAGTGACCATGGTTAGCTTTCATCATGGCAGGAAGGAAGGCCTTACAAGTCTGGGAGGTATAAATACACTGTGTCAATATATCATTCATTTGTTATTTTATTTGCTCAGTAAGTATTTGATGAATTTTAGTTTCATTTAATAAACAGTTATTTAACACTTATGATGTGTTAAAATCTGTGGCAGTACAAAATAGTCACTGGTACCATGTAGTTACTATTCTCAAGGATCTTAAAATTTATTATATATTAATCTATAAGAAATACTATTTGACTTGTTTTTCCTTTTAAATTAACTGTACCAATTGAATTAAATCAACATTTATAACTTGCTAAAAAAATATTTAAAATTTAGTTTTTCTAGTATGCTGAGTTCTTCCTTGTAGTTTTCCGCAATTTGTATTAAAATTTAATTACGTTCACCTTCCTGGCTTTACCAAAAACAAAGTTCCTCCTCATACCAATGGGTTGGCAGAGTAGGAAAAACTGATCAAGGAAAGGTGAATTTTAACACAAGGAAAACACACTCTGAGAAATAAAGTGTTTTGGAATTGTCTACCATGACTTAGATATATTTTTAACTATTTTGATAAAATTCACTTATTCATCCTCAAGTAAGATATTAATTCAGTGTTCTAAGTTCCCATGCCTTGAAAAAGTCCCGATTCTCTTACCGCTGTGCTGCTTAGGTTCTCTCAGGGAACTTTTCCATTCTCTTTTCTCCTGATAGTGGGCTCTTTTATCTCACCTCTACTCAGAAATAATAATCCAAAACTTGGAAATAAGACAAAGAGATGATTGTGTGACTTTCAAGTACTAGAGGATTTTTAAATAATTTTGCCTGAGGTGTTTCTAACTATCTTGGCAATGCAACTGTGTTTCACTAATTATTAGGACCCAGATATTTCCCAATCCTGTTAAATTAGAGGTTAACATGTAGAAAACTAATGGGTGTAATATTTTTTGTTGTATAATAGAAAAAATAATATCAGAGGTAAGAATTTAGTGATCTTATTTCAGCATTCTCTTTCATTGACTATACAAATTCAAATCCCTCATATCATCAATTTATCAGCTGTGTTATTTGGCTGGTTCTCCCAAAAATGAGTTAAATGAAACCTTGGCAGACAATGCTAACCATCTATTTCTATGAGATTTACGATTTTAACAAAGTCAGAATTTTGTGTTAAGCGTTTTGGAGAGTCTGCTGAGATGTGCTTACCTAAAAGGACCAGTAGATCAGAGAGAAGCTACTGGATCAAAGAATGTCATCGTTACTTTCGAGATCTTTTTGGTGTCACTAACCTTGTTCCTGAACTACTGAATGGATCGATGAGTTTCTGCTTAGATATGGACAATGGGTCTCTTCTGACATTTCATGTTCAAGTGGAGTAGCATTTTATATGTCTGTCTCTTGTGGTGATGACATCTTTGTTTTTCAAAAATTAAAAAATATTGTTACATGAGTCATTTCTAACTGCAGGCTAGTTAGAAATGGCAAGAGCTGGTTATTGTCTTTCAGAACAACTGTGTGAAAAATTCAGCCTGGGCCCCAGGGGCATCCTCAGGGCAATCATCTGGTAGACCTGATGAGATTTTTCTTTCTTTTTTTTTTTTTTTTTTTAGGGACTGGAAGCCTGTCTATGGAGATCTAGAAGTTTGTCAACTTTCAAGAAGGTGAAGCTGAGTAATGGACTTGAAGGTATGTGTCAGTGTTACTTTTGATAAGGAATTTTGTGGGTTGAGGTAATGAAACTCCCTAGATGAAAGGGAGAGAAAGTAGTGGCCTATAGCAGTCTGTCATATTGTTGAACACTGGTGAACTTTAAAATGATCAGGGTAAGCAGTTATCTGCTCACAGGGATCTAATCACTTGCAAGAGTTCAGTTTTGTTTGTTTTTCTCCTCCAGGGTTGGTTTTTAAATTTTTCTCCAAATGTATCTATATTTGTATTTGCTTTTGAACGAAGGCTAAAGTTGCTACCAGTTTTCTGTGTTCAACTGAGAAAATTTTCCTTCCCAGAGAAAAAGTGACTAGGTATTCCAAGGGTCTGTCTGTGTTTATAGCTCTATGTATGGAGGTATTTTAAGGACACTCTATAAGATGAATTTATCATAGAAACCCATCATTTGTTCTTACTACGTAGATATCCACCATTAAAGGGAAGAAAAAGGAATGCAAATAAGTGTTCGGTGAGCAAGTAGTCATCAAAAATGTATTAATGAAGCTTTTAAAACTCATTTTTAACCAGGGAACTTAATAGAGAATTATATATCAATTCAGGTTTACATATTACTCATAATCAAGGTAAATCTGTGAATTAATGAGACTTGTTTGATAAACAGCTATTTTCTCTGATTCTATCACCTGTGAGATATAATACAAAAAAAAGCATCATATTTGCTTGATTTTATTTTATTGAATTTGATGCAAGACTTGGTTTTTCTCAAGAAAAGTCTAATTAATTAACTTCCTAAATTTTTTCACACTGGTCGTGGGTCAAATAAGTTATCATTTTTTCCACAAAATATTTCAGGTTATGAAGATTGCAATATGTGTTTAGTTAAATTGAATTACAACAAATGATGAATTTATTGTTAAAAAAAGTATTGACATTTTTGAACTTCAGACAATTCTGCCAATTGTTTGCACTTAGTTACTCCACTTGCACTCTTTTACAATTATTTGATGTCATCTTTTTGAGAACCTTTTAATATCTTCAGTGATTGTGCTACTCTGAGTGTCCACGTAAATGACTTGAAGACTTTAGGATAATATCAAGTTGGGTAAATTTATGAGAAATCTTTCGTTATCCATAAAGTTTTTTAAAAAATTAAAGATCGGGGCCGGCCTGGTAGCTCAGGCGGTTAGAGCTCCATGCTCCTAACTCTGAAGGCTACCGGTTCGATTCCCACATGGGCCAGTGGGCTCTCAACCACAAGAATGCCAGTTCGATTCCTCGACTCCCACAAGGGATGGTGGGCTGTGCCCCCTGCAACTAGTAAACGGCAAATGGACCTGGAGCTGAGCTTTGCCCTCCACAACTAAGAATGAAAGGACAACAACTTGAAGCTGAACAGCACCCTCCACAACTAAGATTGAAAGGACAACAACTTGACTTGGAAAAAAGACCTGGAAGTACACACTGTTCCCCCCAACCCCACCTCGCCAGAAAAAAAAAAAAGAAAAAAAAAATTAGAGGTCATAGTGCGAAGGTATGGAGTCAACACAGTTTTGACATGTTTTTGTAAAACTTGAATTGAGAAGTTCAATGTGGCATATACTATACCTTGTAATATGATGACAAAGTTAATTATATTTTAACATTATAGTTGAAAGCTAAACATTATATTATTATATAGCTATATGTATATTTTTATGTTTCAGATCATATGTATATTAATGCATATTAAAATTAATAAGCAAAATAAATGTATATATGATAAAGATTAGGGACTTGGGAGCTTAAAATTAGCTTTGGGATATTCAGTCTGGCTTAAACAATTGGTATTAAAAGGCTATTCTTTACTTTTGTATAATCTGCTCAGAAAGTGGAGATTCTTGTCAGAATCTTCTGAACCCTTAAGCTATTTTTTGTCATGCTATTGAATTGTTAAAACAAAGGACAAAGATTTGTCCCATCTTAAAGCTCTTAGGTCTCTTATTAACTATACTGTTAACTTCTGTTTATTTAAAAATGAAACCACCTGTATTGTCACTCTAGCTATTAAGTTATCCCATACAATCATTCAGCTATGTTTTTGTTCGGAAAATAAAACTGTGGAGGTTATCATTGCATTCAAAGTCATCTTTGGCACTTTTTAGGTGACCAAAGTACCCAAGGCCTGTTCCCTTGGCTGAAATCATGACATGGCAATCAGAGCAACAGAGATGTTAGGAACAATGAGGTATATTTGCTATGTACCACATTTCTTCATTAGCTGAGCCTTGTTTTAGGAACTGCCCTGAGGAAATGTGGGGAAAGTTGTCAGGTAAAAAGAGAAAGTCAACCTTCCCAAGTAAATTTACTAACACAAATATGTTCCATCAGAAATTGTACACTTGCTAGGGTGGAGAGAAGGGCTTTGGGGATTTGTCAGAGCTCTCATTGTAATGATTAACAAGATCTGTTTGAAATAGTTATGTATTATACCTCTATCAGAGGGTTCTACTTTCACCAATTGATATTTCTAGTTACTGAAATAAATTAATCTAATCCATTCAGATATGTCCTCACCAGGAAGTTTATGGGCTCCCCTCATCATGTCTGAAGGATCTGGTGCGACACCAGAAACTGTGTCTGTGGAAGACAGAGCACCAACAGGACACTCTAAAAGTTACACTGGAAAGGACGGTGCCAGGCAGTCAGCTCGTTGGTGCAAGCCTCCCCGTGTGAGCGGACAGCGCCACTGTGAGAGGATCCTCCATAGGCCCCACCAGGGCCTCTTTAGACCAGAAGCAGTTGACAGTGTGAAGCAGACTCTGACCAGGATCCAGCAGAGCAGGAATAATTATACAGGGCTGGACTATGGAATCAATGAGGGAAATTTAAATGTGCTCAGTGTTCTATTTTCTTATGGGCATACGAAGAAGGCTTTTTCCTTTGTTATCTATTTCTAGTCTTCAATTAGGGAAGCTATACTTATGCAAGCTGCAATGAAACACTCTGAAAGGTACCTCATTCCAACCATTACTTTCAAAATTCTAGAAAAGTATCTTATGGGGAATCCTAGTGTAGATTATAAACTAACTAATCCTCAGGGAATGTGAGGATGGTGGTGATTCTTGTTCTGAACTTGGATTTCAGATGAGTATCTTCATAATGGGTTAAGCTTAGACAAATATATGGAAAGACATTGACTTATCCTAACAGCCATAAATCCATAAATAATCAAGCCATTTTTATAGATAACATGAAAAATATTAATTTTCCTGTCCACAATCTACTTAGGGCAATAAGCAGATTCTATTACAATGACTTACTGAGATCCTTCCTCTTTCATGGCCATGTATTCGTTTTTATAGGTTCAATAAGAATCAGGCCTTATTCTTACCAGGATATAATTAAAGAGATTGTTAGTGCAACCAGAGCACAGTGTGTCATATATAAGAATATGTTTCATTTAATCATATATGACAAGACCACATTTTAGGGATGTAGTGGTTAGAGTTCATATGTGGAACAAATGCCTGCTAAGCTGCCTTTACAGGAAGCTGGGCTGATAACTGTTCTGTGGCTTACAGGGTCCCTCCCAGTTTTACAGGTGTTAAGGAAGGTCATTTCCTGGCAGGCCAGAAACCTTGGCAGGATTGAGGTACCTCAAGAAAAAGGAAATCTGTCATAATTAGAAATACTACTGGCAAAACTTGGTGGAGACGTTTTTTGGTTTTGGTTCTGTAGCCTTGGAACACATGTGCTAATAAGAGCATTAAAAAAATTAAAAATAAAGTCTTTGGGAGGCGAATGAAGATTCCTTCTACAATTTTCAGATGGAAGGTTATTCTCTGGTTTTAGTGGTTGCTCAGCATCATCTCTCAAGATTTGTTGACATTCAACAAGAAGGCTATGTGTGTTTATTAATACCTTTTACTGCAACTATGTAAATGAATCAAGCCAAACAGATTAGAACACACAATATCAAGGTAGAAGTTAAGAGACTTCATGAGGCCTGAAGGATGAGAAGGAACCACCACATAAGAGGCAGGGGAAAGAATATTCTTGTCAGAAAGAATAGCTTGTGTAAAGACCCTCATATCAGAAAGAGCTTTATAGTCCATGGGGTCTTCTCAGAATCCTTGGAGTATAGAAAGTGAGCAGAAAGTAGAGAAAGTGAGAGTTGGTCAACAGATGAAGGAGGTTATTGCCACATCATGCAAGGGCTTACAGGCCTTGATAGGTAACTGTGTGTTATTCCAAGTGCATTTGGAATGCTCTGAACATTTTTGAGCATGAAGTGAGATGATTTGGTTAACAATCACCTTGTTCCTGTCTGAAAACAGGTGAGAAGACACCAGCATTGAGGATGGAAGGCCATGTTGCACTGCTGACAAGAGGTAACAATGTCTTGGACCAGGGCTAGCAGCAAAGGAGAGAAACGAGTGCGCTTGAGCATGTTTTGTAGGGAGAGCCAAGGAGGTTGGCATTAGGGCAATGGAAGAATCAAGGATGGTTTCTAGATGTGTGGTGTGATTAGATATGGGTGCCCCTAGCTGTATTTGCCAAGGTAGTATTTTCCCTTCCCCAAAGAAGTTTTGAGGTGAGGTGAGAGAGGGAAAGAAATCAGTGATTTTCGCAAATATTTGTGGAACACCAATTGTGTGTCAAGCACTGTGGTATTTAGGTGTTCACTAAATATTGGTTGAAAAAGATTTGTTCGTCTCCCGTAGGGCTTTCCAGTGACCAGGAAAGAAGATCAAGGAAATAGTTCTGAGGACTTCAGAAAGTAGGTATAAAAACATTGAGTGGAAAGAAGAAGGAGCTTGGGAAACCTAAAGCAAACCATTCTAAGGGCCTATCCTTGGAGCCACAGAGGACTGAAGCCCTGCCTCTCTCTCCCTTCCCCATGGCTCCTAAAGTCCATTCCCAGCCACCTGTGCTTCCTGCATGCCCTGCCCCCGCTGGTACCTGTTCATTTTTATCATAGTGTCAAGTAGAAGCCCTCTTGGTGGAAACTCCCTTGGTAACACAAGTCTCCTTCAGCCTCCTAGTATTCATCTTCCAGAATTGCCTTGTTGTAGATGATAGCTTCTAGACATATATGGCTATTTAAATATGCATTTAAATGAATTACATTACATAAAATCAAAAATTTAGTTCCTCAGTCCCACTAACCATATTTCAAGTGTTCAATGGTCATGGGTGACTAGTGGCTACCATATTGGGAAGCACAGAAAAAGAACATTTTTATCACAATTGTACACAACAGTGCTGGCCTAGACACTATAGGCCTAAAGGAAGGCACCCCTGAGCTATAAATTTACTAATTCTCCTTCTTATGTAAAGAGTCCTTCCCTTCTCTCTTGCTTCTCCTTTCTGTAGGCTTGGGCTATCACTTAGCAGTTGCAGGACCATGGTAAGTCATTTAAACCTTTTGAGCCTCAGTTTCCTTATGTGCAAAATGATAATGAAATGTACCATGGCTGCCATGTGGAGGAAAAGAACTTAGAGCAGTGCCTAGCTACAGTTATAGCTTATTTCCTTTGCTATGATGCCCAGTCATGCATGGACATAATAAACCACCATTCTAAAAATAGCCACTTTCTTTCTGCACAAGCTCCTCTTTCACTCATGAACAAATTAAATTTCTTTTGTTTATACAAAAAGAAATGGCTGTCACAATCTGTTTGTATTTTGGTAGGAAGATTTCTGAATAGCTTAGCATGTCTTGGGACCAAACTAAAGAGGGTGGAGGGAAGGGCCCTACCCTGAGAGTTTGGAAGAGGGCAAGAACTAGCCTGAGCACGTGGCAGGGTGAAACCTGGACAAGGTGAGAGGTCATTAACCTATCAATGGGAAACTCACAAAGGATATATTTACAGATAAATGGCTGAACAGTTGTTTACAGAAATACATGGAGTTTTCATTCTCATCAAGAAAAGAAAATGAAAAAGAATGAAGATTTACCCAGAAATGAGACAAGGCATTTATAAGAAATGATCTTTCCACCATGTCATCTGGAGTGTTGAGAAACAGCTTTCCCGTCACAATTCCAGCATTGTTAATGAGGAGGGTCACGTCACCGACTTCTTTTTTAACCTGGACAGAAATGAGGCAAACATTAATTCATTTGGGGGTGGTACACTTTAATATTTACTTTTCCAGGTCATCATTTTTTCCCTCATTTTATTCAGGGAGTTTCTTTAAAACTAGATATTTGTTTGCTCTTGCACATAGAAAACCAACAATTTTAAAATAACTTTATGATCTAATTATATTAAAAAACACTATGATTTACCAGTTTTGCTTAAAGAATTGTGTGTGTGTGAGTGTGTGTGTGTAGAGATGACCTAATATTGCAACATTTTTTCGCTCCTCCTATTTCTGTTATGCTACTAAGCCTTTTCTGCCTGTTCCTAATGCCAGGGGTGTTGTATGTGTGGTGTCTCCCTGTATGCCTCCAGATGTCTTCCTTCAGATGACAGTTAGGTCTTCCCTTAGCCTGGTGAGGCTTGCACTTCTGTTAGTGCCTTCTTCCTGACTCTTCTGTGAATCGGGTAGCAGGAGCACATCCTATCCGCCTGGAGCCTGGCCAGTGCTTGGCACGAAGACATCCCAAACACAGATGTGTTTGGCCCACTGCCCAGAGACCTCTGTGAGCTTGTGCACTTCTGTCCAAAAGACCTCCCTAGATCTAATTCCTGTCCGAGGCTGATGTTTCCCTGAGGTCCACAGCTGTGCTACAGCAATTTTCTTCCCCTTTCCCTCTGCATTGCCTACCTTGCCTGCTTGCATAATTCACGATCTACCACCAGCCCTACTCGGAGGAAAGTGTGCTCCAGGAAACACTGTAGGGATTGCTTTCCTTTCTTTCACAATTTTATCTCAAATTATGGCTTTGTAGGCAACATCGACAAATTGGACCCAAGCGCAAAGCATGATGCATGCTTAAATAATTTGAATACCTTTGCATGTTTAAATAATTTGAATACCTTTTTTTTTTTTGCCCTGAACTAGATCTTTTGTGCTGATGCAGCCATCTCTTCCTGAACAGGAAGCACTTCCTGCCTTGACTTGATTTTCTAGTTCTGGATTACACACTGCTTTGTGTTGAGCTTTCCAGATAATATGATTGGGACATATTAGGTAAATATTGCTCCTGATGTAGTCAAGTCGAACAAGCTATGACAGAAATGATTAATATTGCTGAGCTGAGTTTGGGCTGAGGGATCAGACTACTTTTGGGAGACGCAAGGCAGAGGAAGATATGCAGGAGAGGCTAACTTTTAAAGAGAGACATCCCATTGGCTTGAGGAGGGAATCAGCGTGTGCAAGTGCTCCATCTTAGACCAATTGTGAGGAAGAAACATGGGCCTGAGAAAGAGTTGGAATCTTTGATGTAAGACATTCTTGAATATTTAAGAAAAACCTAATGGTCGCTGTCATCCTGTCCAAGACCTAGAGAGGACAGGTAACTGCAATGGAGTATTACTTGGCCGTAAAGAAGAATGAAATCTTAACCATTTGCAACAATATGGATGGATCTAGAGACCATTATGCTAAGTGAAATAAGTCAGACAGAAAAAGACAAATACCATATGTTATCACTTATATGTGGAATCTAAAGAGTAGAATACATGAACAAACTAATCAGAAACAGTCTCAGATAACAGAGGAAAAACAGGGTTACTAGATGGGAGGGGGGTGGGGATGAGGAAGAAGGTGAGGGGATTAAAAAACACAAATTGGTAACCACACGATTGACATGGGGATACGAAAGACAGTTTGGGGAATATAATCAATAATGTTGTATGGAGTTTGTAGCGTGTCAGATGGGCACTTGTCTTATTAGGGAGACCACTTCATAGAAGGTGTAGATGCCTGATCACTGCAATGTACACGTGAAGCTGAAGCTGAATAATACTGAATGTCAACCATAATTTGATATATATATATAGTCACAGGATGTGGAGTACAACATAAGGAATAGAGACAATGGAATTATAACAGCTATATACGATGTCAGAGGGGTAGGAGATTGGGGGAGGGAGGTTATCACTTTGTGAGGGGTGTAAATGTCTAACTATTACATTGTTTTGTACACCTGAAGCTAATAAATAAATAAATAAATAAATAAAAATTGCACATCTAATAAGCAATAGAGCCAGGACTAGTCCTCGTTTCTGCTGAATCCTGATGGCAAATGAGTCTCCAAGAAAAGCAGTTGGACAACAACTCAGAAGCCTTATCAGATTTTCACTTCCACTGTTTTATTCTATGCCCCTATGTGGAGGCTACAAAGTCAGATATCTGACATGCAGAATCAAGCAAGAGACATACAGAGATCTTGGGGGAAGTCTATGACAACCTTTTCTCCTCCTCTCTTTGTAAAAGCTCATGCTAGATGCAATATTTTTCTTGGGCATAGAAGCTAAGATGGACACCAATCAACTTACCTGATCAGCAACTCTGTAGACCTCTTGCCTGTTGCTACAGTCACATTTATAGGCAAATACTTTCACACCACCCTTTTCTTTGGCCAGTCTACACGTTTCCATATTGCTTTCTTCATTTATGTCCCATAGAACTAAAACAGCTCCCAGTCTGGCAAATTTGATGGCCATTAGCCTCCCAAGTCCACTTCCAGCTCCTGTTATAAGTACAATCTCTCCAGCAACATCTTTTTTTCTCTTGGGAATTATCTTATAAACTAAAGATTCTAGAAAATAATATAGAAATTTTCCCAAAAATATGGAGGTATCCAAAATCACATCCATGTTGATTCACTGAAGAAAAGATTGTCCTGGTAGGAAAAAAAGGTAACCTCATGATAAATTCATTACATTATCACAATTGCAATACACATGAAGTAGTTAGTACAATGGTATTTACCCTTGAAACATTAATTCTCCAAAATATGTATTTTAGCAACAGCTTCTAAAATTGTTGAATTTTTAAATTATGTAAATAATGACTATGAAAATATTTTATGTTAACAAGAATCTTTCCAATTGAGAGGGCACTTTCTTACCTGTAGGTAGTAATCTGTGGTAGTAATTTGACCTGTAGGTGGTAATCTGTGACCTCACAGATTACTAGGGCAGCTTTATAGTTAAAGACACAGGTCTTTGAGTCTTGACTTACCCAACATTAATGTGACTAGTAAACCAAGACTGGATTCTCAGTCCAGTGATTTTTCTATTATGTAAACTCACTTGATGATCTCATATCTAATAGAAATTTGCTTTTCATTAGGCAGTCGGTCAATAATATAAAATAACATCATAACAATAAAAACCTTTATACATTTTCGCCTGATCCTTACACTATCCCTCTGAGAAAGTAAAGCAGGTATGGTTATTATTTTATAGTGAGGTCCTGAGATAAAAAAGATTGAGTAGCTTTATTCAAGGTCACTAATAAAATAAGCAACATTAAGTTTAAGGACAGAGATTTCCTGCATTGCAGTCCAAGCCTTCACCATTAGAATAGGCTTTTCTTGGAGCTAATGTATATTTTTCCCAGATCCACCATTTGAAAAAAAAAAAATGGAGCATTTTTTATTTCTGGTGACACATCCTTGATTTTTGACAATCATATTCTGTTACACTTGAACATTCTTACACAATCATTTCATATGGAAATTAGAGGGGGATATCTACAAAACCCAGTTTAAAACAGACCACAGCTGCTTGAGGAAATAACCACTAGTACAATAATAATAATAATAATAATAATAATAATAATAATAATAATAATGCATCAATACATATGGAATCTTCCTATAAACCAAGAAGTTCTAAGTGCTCCACATGCATTTAACTCTTGCAAGAGTTGCCCTATTTTGCAGTTAGGAGAACAGAGTTACTAAGAGGTAAAGCAAACTATCCCGTGGTCACACAGTTAATAAAAGTGAAGATGGAATTTGAACCCACATGATGACTTCGCTGTCCAAGCTGTCAAATGCTAAGAAATATAGCAAAAAGAGGGGAATAAAGCTGAATCTGGTAAAAAGAATTATCTTTGTCTTACATCTATTTCATGTTAAGTCAGGAATTAATTTTGAGGTATCCCAAAGTCCCAAGAGAGGACGCTGAGGGATCCAGGCTGCCTTTGTCTTGCTAGCCCTGACCTGCTAGAAATTCCCACTGAAATGATATTAAAAGAGTGTATTGCCAGAACACTATTATAAATATGTGGATTTGGGGAGGGAAGAAAAATCCTGGGAAGCCTGCCTTTAGGACAGAGCAAGGAGTAAGGGCACTACAGATCTCTTCCATTAACTCATTTGGATTTATTAAGAATATTGACCAGATGCCTGAAAGTATTTTAGGGACTTCCACTTATCTTAATGTTCACTATGAATCAATGCACATTTGAAGTTTACAATCAGGAAAGACATCAAGCTAAAGAAAATTCACTTTCTTCTCCAAGCTTATATAAACTTTTCTGGCTTAGGCACAATCCTGGCAATATGTATTGCATTGTGATTATGAAAAGAAATGATATCATCTATTAAAAATAAATGCAAATGTGATGGAGAAAGCATTCTGGGTTGCAGGAGAAGATTGTGACTTTCCTCATGCTTTTTCTGTAGGAGAAAGTTTATTCTCAAAGTAGATGTTTTGTCTTGAAAGAAATTCAAGTAGCTTTCATAAAAATTATTAAATTTCAGCAGCACATTGTTATGCTTTGGGACCATTCTGAGGACAAGAGTTTAGACATGTATCAACCATTCGTTGTTTAAATGTTACTTGAACTGAAAGGCCTCACTCTTAGGCTGCTGAAAGATTCAAGTTTGGAACAGAGGAGAAACGTACATGGAAGCCCTGCATGTAGAAAGCACAGGCCAGAAAAGACTATTACTCCCAGGTGGGTCCTTGGGCAGTCGTGGCAACCAGGCAGTTAGAAAAAAAGTCATTGAGCATTATGACGAGCAAACATTTATCAAGTACTCCACTGTACTCTGCTTTCCATGCTTCATTTTATTTAATCCTCCAAATCACCCTGTGTGTAAGTATGAGACTCAGGTAGATACATAACTCGCCAAGGGGTGCATGGTTCCTGCAATAGAAGTGGGATTTGAGCCAAGACTATGATTCTAGAATGCCTGCTTCTTTGACCATTACACATGTAAGTTCCCTAAATAACTTTCAGTAAACTGGGCTTTGACTCACAGGACCTCCTTTCATTTTTCAGGCACTGCCTGAGTGCTTCAGGCTAAAAGATGGCTGTGAGAATGGAGTAAGTAGTTGTACAAATATCTGACTCTCAGGAATGTTAAAAAAAAAAATCAAACAACAAATATAACAAAGCATTGTGTAGATTGTAAAATGCCATTCAAATATTGATTTCTGTCACTGGCACAAGAGACTCTTTAATAATGACACTGACTTTATAGCCAGTCGTCCATAAAGACAACATCGAGCAGGCAGGCATTGAAGGCTTTTGTCTTACTTTTTAGAGTTTGCCTCAGCTATGAAATTGCTGAGGAGGGCTTGGAAGAGGGGATCGCACAGGAGTTTACCTGAGTCCCATTTTTCTCTTGAGCTGTTGGTAAAAGTAGGAGCCTGTCATGGGATTAAATCCATGCATTCACCTGAGCCCAGCCCAGCCCAGCCCACAAGAAGGTTTCCCTCAGCTCCTTCTTGCCTTTCCCCCTGTCTTTTTACCACCTCTTCCCCTCATGCTGCCAAAAGTCAGCAAAGTGAACAAAAACAATTAGAAAAAAGGAATAGACATTGCAGATGATAATAAAATTCCCTCATGCCCCAATTTTGGAACTGCACTAAATTGTGCCCAGAGAAACTGGCTGTCAGAGTAGGCATCTAATATTTTCTCCTGAGTAGCCAAAGGACCTAAATCTTACCTGCAGAAATGTTGCACTCCAGTGGCATGAGTTCTCACAGGATGAAGCATACACAGCTCATGTCAGCTGCTAGAAGCTATCTCTTAAGTGATTTTGGTTTTACTTGCCCTCCCACGCCTTTTGCTACCTCTGTGGGTGCCAGATGAAGGTGTGTCAACCATGAGAATTTACCTGAGTTTCATCCATGTTTACATAACTGCAACATGTGACGTGTATCCTATACTTTCAACTCCCACAGTGATCTGGGGTAAAGGTGTGACCTGTGAAAGCACATGTTTAAATTAATTTGTAGGCATAAAACTGCCATTTTCGTCGCCCTCCTGAAGCTATACTAAAATGTTTACTTCTGCAACAGGAAAACAGAAATAGCTTTTTTCTTTTCCTTTTTTAAGCTCAGTTAGGAAAATGTGAAACTCAGTTGCTGACTCATCTAAACAACTTGAGGATCAGGATACATTATTTTCCTCAGATTTTTATTATGGAAATTTTCTAACACAATAAAACTTGAAGAAATAGTTCATAAGTGTTCCAAGAACCTATGATTAGACCAAACCTTTGTTAACATTTTACCAATTTGCTTTCTATTGCCCCCTTTCTTTTGGAGAACCATGTAAAAGTAAGTTGCAGATATGACACACAAGTACCCAGCACTCATCTCTGAAGAGGGAAGTTATCATACATAACCGAAATGAAAGTACCATACCTAATAAAAGCAACATTAGTTCTATAATACCATTTAATATTAATCCATATCCAGATTTCGCCATTGGTCCCATAGATCCATTCAAGTTTTATGTATTGCAATTAGCTGCTACGTCTCCCTAATAACTTTCTGCCTAGAAAAGCTCTGTCCATCTCAAAAAAACATTTTTAATATATGTGTCACTGGCCAGGTGTCTTATAGAATGTCCTGTATTCTCTGTCTGACTTTTTTCATGGTGTCATTTATCTGGACTTCATCCCCTGTAACTTCTGCAAACTTCAATTTAGATTTAGAGCCTTGATTATATTCAGATTAAACATTTTTTTGGCAAGAAAATATCATTCATACTGTTGAACACTTCATATTACAGCCTGTCACAATGTCTGGTGTCAGGCTATGCCACTATTAAGATGTTGAATTTATTCCCTACGAGGTGATAGCAACCACAAACTTTCTCCATTGTAAAGGCACATTTTCTGGTTACAGTTTCTAGTAGTTTGTGGGGTGGCACTTGGGCATCATGTGACTATATTGCTTCCCACAATCTTTCAACTAATGATTTAAAAAATATATAGACTTTATTTTTTTAGAGCAAAATGAGTGGAAAGCTCAGCAAATTCCTTCTTCCCCAACTGTGCTCACAGACTCCCCCACTTTCAACATCTGCACCAGATGGTACATTTGTTACAATTGATAAGCCTACACTGACATATTGTAATCACCCCAAGTTCATAGTTTACATTAGGGCTCATTTGTTTTGACAGATGTATAATCTTCACTATTAGAGTATCATACAGAATAGTTTTACTGCCCTAAAAATCCTGTGTTCCATCTATTCATCCCTCCTCCGCAGCCCATAACAACCACTGCTGTTTTACTGTATCCATAGTTTTGCCTTTCCCAGAATGTCATATAGTTGGAATCATACAGTATTCAGACTTTTCAGATTGGCTTCTTTCAATTAGTAATATACATTTAAGTTTTCTCCATGTCTTTTCATGGTGTAAGAACTCATTTTTTTTTTATAGCTGAGTAATATTCCACTGTTTGAATGTACCACAGTTTATCCATTTATCTATTGAAGGATATCTTAGCTGCATCTTAGTGGGCAATGATGAGCGAGGCTGCTAAAAATATCCATGTACAGGTTTTTTTGTGGACATGTTTTCAAATCCTTTGGGTAAATACTAAGGAACATGATTGCTGGATTGTATGATAAGAGTATATTTTGTTTGTGAGAAAGTGCCAAGTGTCTTCCAAAGTGGCTGTGCTATTTTGCGTTCCCACCAATAATGAATGAAAGTTCTGTTGCTCCATATCCTCCCCAGCACCGAGTGTTGTCAGTGTTTTGCATTTTAGTCATTCTAGTAGTTGTGTAACACATCCATCCAATGACTTTAACATCCACTTACGACCCTTGCGTGAATGATGATTATACTGGGACTTACAAAATGATTTTCTAATTTAGCATTCTTTCTACATTTATTAATTGGCCTTCTTCTGTAACAGGAAACATTTTGCTTTAAAAATTTTTTTTTTTTTATCTCTCTCACAATGGGGAATTCTAAAGAAAAGAATGACTCTCTTGTCTATGTGAATTTATCGTGCTTTGCTGCCCACTGCGACTCACAGAAAGCTACCGGAAGACGAACTGTTACTCCGTCGTTTTTTGTATTCCCCATAAAACTTAACTCAATGCTTTATGTATAACAAATACTAAGAGGAAGCCTGAGCTTAGTGAGGGGTCTCCTTTCCTCTAGCCACTGCTGACCAGAGAGGGAGAGCACAGATGGGTTGTCTGCATTCCTCTTTCTACCTTTCATACCTTTGTTCATGGAATTCGGTCCTCAAAACTCCAGTCTCTCAAACAAACTTGCCTTTGCCCCTGGTACCTTAACCATCAACGAACTGTAGCACACCCAAATTCCACAGTCTCAATGAGTCACAGGACCCAGGCACAGAAATAGCACTTTATTTCCCAAGAATTGAATTATCTTAGCTCTCAAGCTTCTATTTCTACTGCAAGTAGATAATTTTACGAATTCAAAGTGATTCCCTGTTTCTTCTAAGTTAAAGCCTAGTGTTTTTGGATTGACAATAAAATAAATTCTGAAGTATCCTAAATTAAATTGCAGCAGGCCAGAGGGAAGGAAGAGACAAGAGAGATAATCAGTTAACAACTTGATGAAGATGAAACTGGAACTTTAAGCAAACATAATCAGTTTATGTTTGCTTAAAGAAGATCTGTGGGAGGGGCTAGGGCTTATGGAAGTTTTCACGCTCTAGTAATCGTAATCCCGATAACCCTACAGAAAGAACTCTAAATTTATAATAAATCTCTATGGTTCTAACTTCCTTTTCCCTTCCACAAATACCCTTCTGTCTTGACACGTACACCAGAGTATTCACGTGGCTTGCCATGTCTGCATGCGCTGGGTTGCAACACTTTCTTTTTCCTGAATAAGTCCTTTTTGGTGATAAAACACCTGGCTGGTATTACTTTTCAGTCAACAAACTGCAGGGCATGACCAACAAAAGACTGCTTAGATACCTGAATGTATGTTGAAACTTTGAATTAACTTCCAGGTGCATATTTCCAAGATTATCTAGAGAGGATAGTTGAGTAGCCAACCACCAAGTGCAGCCGTATTCTTCTTCCCCATGAACTTTCTGGACTGCTGTCCACAACTCATCCCAAAGAGCAAATATTAATACTTCTTTCTTATGTACTCTTCACCTATTCCAGAAAAGCTTTCAGTCATGAGAGATTTTGATTAACAAGATGGTCAATTTGTAACAGAGTGAAATGCTCAGTATCTGACTCCATCTTTTTCAAGCCTGTGTTGTTCCCATGGCCTTCAGCTCCTGCATTAGATACGCCAATCATTAGAGGAATTCAGCTTGGGGCTTAAGCTTTTACAAAAACAGTCCCTCCCATTTTCCCTTTCTTTTACATAAAAGAAACCCGAACTCTACTTTATTAAGATAGATTTGAGGATTAGGTGTTCCATCTTCTAGATTGGTGCCTTCTTTTTTTTTAAATATATATATATTTTTTAATTGGGGAAGAGGAACAGGACTTTTTATTGGGGAACAGTGTGTATTCCTGGACTTTTTTTGTTTTTTATTGGGGAACAGTAGTAGTGTGTTTTTCCTAGGACTCATCAGCTCCATCCAAGTCAAGTTGTTGTCCTTTCAATCTTAGTTGCAGGGGGCGCAGCACACCATCCCTTGCGGGAATCAAACTGGCAGGCTTGTTGTCCAGAGCTTGCGCTCTAACCAACTGAGCCACCCATCCGCCCCGGTTGCTACCTTTTGATCAATGTACCTTTCCTTACTCCAAACTCTGACATTTTGAGTTTTGGTCTTTCGAAGCATTGGACACATGGACTTCATACTGGTAACAAATTCAAATATGCACCTGCCCCACACCTTTCGGCAGCATCAGGGTACTGCATGGGCTGTGGGTCCTTGGTGGGTGAGTTTCTCCACAGCTTTTTATTCTTGGGAGCTTCTACCCATGGTGTCTGCTGCTAGGTTCTCCTCTAGGCTCTGTTCCCTAGAGGCCAGGTCATTCTAGTCAGTCTGCCTTCTGTGACCCATCAGCAGTTTCCTTGATTACCTCTCTCTCCTCTCTCAGTTCCTATAGGCCTTTTCCTCAACCTCCCCTTAGTGGGCCCATTGTTTTTGCTGCCTGCCAAGGTCTTTCCTTTTCTATGCAAAGTCTTCCAGACTCAATTTAGGGAAGCTCAAAAAAACATATTATCCTCTCAAGTTCAATTTCAAAGGCCTATTTTGCAACTCTGAAGCTCTAAATTGGACTCTTTGTTCTGGTGAAGTAATTATTTTCTCCTCCTTTGCTTGGGCAATAAGCCTGGAGGCATGGAACCTCCCATGTAAGAATACTGTCTTGGGCAATGTTTCAATGTCAGCTTCTGGGATCAGGGAGAGCCAGTGGACCAAGGGTGATTCGGGGCAGCTGGGAGAATGCTTCTCATTTTCAACTGTTACGGGAAAGTGATATTACAGAAGGAGGAGACATTCCATATGAGGAAAAATCCAGAAGCAACATTATCAAAGGGTCATTCAGAGGACCCTAGCCCTGGGGTAGGTATGTAGGAGACTAAACATCAGAGGGCAGAAAAAGTTCAGTCAGGGAGGAATCCAAACCCAGTGGAGCTGTCTCCTGTGGAAAAAGAGCCGATATCCCTGAGAACTCGTACTGTCTTTTTACTCCGACACAGTGCACTTTTAGTGACTGGGTTAGGGTCCAGCATTATTGATCAAGGGTTGGGATCTGCAACTATTTAAATTTAAATTGTAATTAAAATCATATCAAATAAAAAATAAAATATTCAGTTCTCAGTCACAGTAGCCACATTTAAAATGCTTGGTCACTGTATGTGGTTCATGGCTACCATGTTGGATAACAGATTTAGAACGGTCCTTCCCATTGCAGAGTCCTGTTAGACAGCACTGGTTTAGGGCTTTTTAAAATGGTGAAGGACCTGTCTACTTGGAACAGGACAGGCCATTGGGGAAGACTGTAATTGCCTTGAAAAAGGCTGCTTATGAAATTAAGCAAATTTAGCAACAGCTAGGCTTCTTGGTATTTTTTTTCTGGCATTTTTTCTCAGACTTTAACTCTGTTCTATTCCCAAATTTGTTCCTTGATCAAAATTTGGTTTACATGGACCTTACCCCTGTTTGTGACTAAGCATAATGCCATATTTCCTCGAAAATAAGACCTAACCAGACAATCATCTCTAATGCGTCTTTTGGAGCAAAACTTAATATAAGACCTGGTCTTATTTTACTATAACATAAGACCAGGCTTAATATAATATAATATAATATAATATAATATAATATAATACCGGGTCTTATATTAATTTTTTCTCCAAAAGACGCATTAGAGCTAGTTATCTGGCTAGGTCTTATTTTCGGGGAAACATGGTTCAGTTTTGCCAGTAATCTTTTTTTAATTAAAAATAACCTTTTTAGCTTCCGGTGTACTGTGTGAGGGATATAAATGATAAATGTCTAACTATTACATTATTTTGTATACCTGAAACTAATAAAATAAATAAATAAATAACTTATTTATGTAAACTGCTTTTATGAAAGTACAGGGTACCTCGGTTTTCGAACATAATCTGTTCCGGAAGACCGTTTGTTTGAGTTCTGAAACATTCGAAAACAGTTGACAGCTAGGCCACAGGATCTTGCACTCAGAGGAAGCCACGTGACATGGTCTACCTCTGAGGTGTGTTCAAAAACCAAATCATTTACTTCTGGGTATACAGCGTTCGTAAACCGAAATGTTCGTCAACGGAGATGTTCGAAAACTGAGGTACTACTGTAGTTCTTTTTCTCATTGTGGATTAACAAAAATAAGAAAGTACAGCAACTAAGTCCCTAACACCCAAAGTTTACCACTATTAACACTTCCATATATTATAAATATAAATGTGTGTTCCCTTTCTCTCTCTAACACAAACATACACATACATAATATACACATAAATGTAAAACAAAGTTGTTTTGTAACTTGTTTTTGAGATTAACAAACTCCAACTTTGCATGTCAAAATTTTACATCCAGTCCATATTTGAATTTTTTCAATTGACTCCCAAATATCTTTTTGAGCGGTTTACCCAGATTGAGATCCAATTCAGAAACAAGCAGTGCATCTCTTGCTTTGTGTTTGAATCCCTTTCAATTTAGCGCAGGTCTGGTACTGGTGAAGAGTAATTAATGCTAAATATTGCAGCTGGCAAAGCCTGACATTTCACTTGCTTAAGTCAAAAAAGTTTGGGTGGCTCTCTCCCACCTTGCATTTGGCCATCTGGATATGGATGGTGGCCTCCAAGAGAGGAATGGAGGCGGGCCACTGGCTGTTAATTGCCGTGGCCCAGAATTGATACACATTGAAAGTCTTTTGGCCAGAGCTGACTCCATGGTTCCAAACTAACAGCAAGGGAATTTGGAAAATATCAGGGAGCACCTGAAAGTGTACTGAACATGTCCCTGCCATACACTCCTCCCTTGTGAAGCTCCTGACCCTGGCATGTTGAAGAGGCTCAGGTGCTATCCTGTGGGTAGTCACAGCTTTGAATTTTTCTGGTTGTTTCTTTTCTTCATGGTGCAATTTAGGTTGTTCTATCTCCTACATTTTTTATAAACTAGTAGTTAGATATAAAAACTTAAGGATAAATGGTCAACATTTATATTTAGACAAATGATAGGTATTGTGTGATTTGTATTGCATCACATTAGGAAATGTAAATATCTGATTAATTTAGATTATAATGCTGAGGTTGCTGGATTAGTGTAATGAACATCTGGTGACTTCTTTAGACAGTTACATTTGCCTACTCATGAGTAGTAAACAAGTGATGATATAGGATTCTGATGTCTGGTGCTCGGAGTCTGTGGTCTCACGTACTCGAAGAATGAGAACACGGACCCAGAGAGGTAAATTGAAGCAGTATACAGTTTTATTGCAAAAGTGAAAAGCGCAAGAGTACAGCTCTCTGAAGAGAGGAGGGGATCTGAACGGAATGCCCCGCAGGCTAAGCTGAGCAGGAAACTGTAGGTCCTTGGATCCCTAATCTTTAAATTGCTTACTTAAAGATTGGGCTTGCCCCCGCCCCTTCCTGCACCTGGGCTGGTATCTTGGCTGACTTTGCAGTCTGATGCAGTAGCCCCTCCCGTCCAGTTCCCTTTTCTACATATTTTTTTTTTCTGTTAGTTACTGTTCTCTTTGGCCTTGAGGTCCTCCACCGCACGTCCCTGACTGCCCATGATCTTCCCATCTCACTTTGAGACTGTTTGTCTGGGCCTTGATGCCCTCCAACACGGTCCTGTCCCTAACTGCCAACTTTCCTATCTCATAAACACCTAATTTATTTAAGACTGACATAATCCTTGTATGAGTCAATAATCTTCTTAGGTGTTACAGAATGATGATTTGCTAATTCAATCATTCTACACTGGTAGCTAGATTTCTTCTGTAAAAATCTGTCTTCACTTGGTTTCGTTAATAGACAGTGTGTGGGGGCTTAAAAAATAAATTTCCTCCCACTTTGTAAATTCTTCTCGCTGGGCTAATAATCACATTAACAGAGACAGATTAACAGGAGAAAATGTCCAAAGTTTATTATACAAGTGCACATTCGCGGATGCCTTAAAAAATGAGACCTGAGGCTAGATTGGGTAGTTGAGTCTTATGTGTCATGCTGGAGCTAAGGAGAAAGGGGAGCTGTGGTTTGGGACTTCAAAGGGCAGGAAGGGAATTCACATGTAGATGGAAAAGCAAATGTTTGGAAAATAAATGTTTGCTGGGGCATCTTTAACACTGGGCACAGAGAGGACTTTGAACAAATGGACCTTGCTCGGTTCCTCCCTGTCTCTCACACACTGGTTTATATTAAACTGTAGTTATCTGTGTTGCTTTCTTCCTTCCTAGAGCAGGTCCTCTATTTAAATTCCTTTTAGGCAGTTAGTGGGGAGTCAAAGGTTTTTTCTGAGTCTTTTGTTCCTTCATAACCAGCTTAAAATCATTATCCCAAAAGGCATAATTCGGGGTAGAAAACTGCTTTCCTTCAAGTGCTTACTGGAAATGCTTAGTTATTTCTGTTTAGTTATCGATTTTCTAAGTAAGGAGTTGACTTAACAGATGCCTCAAGTAGTACCTGTTTTTAAGTTCTCTTTTTTTTAGTAAAACTTTTTATTGAGACAATGGTAGACTCACTTGTAGTTGTAATAAATAATATAGAGCAATTCCTGTGTACCCTTTAACCAGTTTTTATACTGGTAACATTTTGTAAAACTATGGTAAAATATCATAGCTGAGATATTGACATTGATATAATCCACCTCATCTTGTTCAGAGTCCCCCCATTTTACTTGTACTCGTGTGTGTAGTGTGTGTTTGTGTGTGTGTGTGTGTGTGTGTGTGTGTGTTTAATTCTATACGATTTTCTCACACGCATATGCTTGAGTAATTGTCAAGGTGCTGAATAGATCCATCACTA
Source organism: Rhinolophus ferrumequinum (assembly GCF_004115265.2). Classification (NCBI taxonomy): domain Eukaryota; kingdom Metazoa; phylum Chordata; class Mammalia; order Chiroptera; family Rhinolophidae; genus Rhinolophus; species Rhinolophus ferrumequinum. The sequence goes on along the minus strand of NC_046297.1, from coordinate 21,771,690 downwards.
CAAGGGCCCCTTGAGTTGCCCGTTTGTACTCACACCCACCATAACCTCACACCCCATCACCCCGTCCTGATCCTGAATCCCTCACAATCACTAATCTGTTCTCCATTTCTAGGATGTTGTCATTTCAAAAATGTTCTATAAATAGAATCATACAATATGTAATCTTTTGAGACTGTCTTTTTTTCCACTTAGCATAATGCCTTAGCAGTTCATCGAAGTTGTCATGTTTATCAATAATTCAAATTCTTTTGTTTTTAGGATTGTTATACATGTAATAATTTCGTAGACTAAGTGCACTTACATCAACTAAACTCATTATGTTGATGCTGAAATTGTCACAACTTTGACATGTTGGATCACCTTCCAGCTGGTGCCTGAATACTTTCTATATGGCCCCCATCATTTTAAAACAATAAATTTATTTATTGAAGTAAATAAATTTACTATTTATTTACTTTGTAATTACTAACAATTGCTATTATTACTGAAATGTTCATCGATCATAAAGGTATAGCTCAATGGATTTTCAAAAAGATTCAAAGTTAATATCCAGAAAAAAATTACCACCACTCTAAAATCCTGTGTGTGCTCCCTCCCAGTCACTATTCTCCCACACCCCACTAGCCAGCACCATAGATTAGTTTTGGCTATTTTTGAACTTTATGTAAATGGAGTTTTACAGCATGTGTTATTTGTTTGTTTGTTTCTGTCGTCTTTCACTAACATTGTTCATAAGATTCATGTTGTTGCACGTATCAGGGGCTTATTCATTTTCACTGTTGTATAATATTCAATTGTATCAATGTCCCATTCTGTTATTAATGGACATTTGAGATATTACTAGGCTTGGATACTACAAATAATGCTATGAGTGTTCTTAAACAAGTCTTTTGGGACACAGAAATATAAATTTCTGTGGGTAAAATCCTGGGAATGAAATAAATTGCTGATTCAAAGAGTATGTGCATATTGTACTTTAGGAAATATTGCCGAAGAGTTTTATAAAGAAATTGTACCACTTTATACATACATTTGCCAGCACTGTATGAAAGTTACATTTGTCCCATATCCTGACTAATACTTCATATTGTCTGTCTTAAATTTTAGACATTCTGGTGTATATATAGTCCTCTCTTTCTATGATTCTGATGTGCATGGATTTTAGTTACCACATTTTAGTTAAGTCACACCAGTCCCTCAAAAGCATGGTTCACATCAGTCATCATGGTATGTTAACCGTGATTAATTACATTAAATGCAAACTTTGCTGTCAGCTCTTCAGTCTGCAAATCATCAGATAAATAGTAGATGTGCATCATGATCTGTGACCTATCATGCCACATATCATAGTCTGTTGGTAATGGGTCACTGTGTATCTGTTATTCAATTTACACACAGACAACAATGTATGTAGTTACTTTACGTCCTTCTCTCCCACTGATAAGCCCATGTGACATTGTATATAAATACATGATTGAAAGAGGAAATTGGCAGCAAAGAAATAAAAACTGATAACATCAAAAGTAAATTAGATGTGATTAGAAGATACGAAAATGACACAGTAAAGATAGAATGAGACCTGGGCCTGCATGGAGCTTGGTACAAACCATATTAAAATGTTCTATGAATATAAAAACAAAGTAAGGATGCTTCAACATCTTTTAGCTTAAACTGTGATTAAGGAGAGGATGTTGAGAGGAGGATATTATCTTATATTAACCTGTCTGGGTCCTAAATGCAATCACAATGTATAGGCATACCTCAGAGATATTGCGGGTTCTGTTCTAGACCACCACAAAAAAGCTATTATCTCAATAAAGTGAGTCATGAATTTTTGGTTTCCCAGCACACATAATAGTTATGTTACACTACACTGTAGTCTATTAAGTGTACAGTAGCATTATGTCTAAAAACAATGTACATACCTTAACTAAAACATACTTTATTGCTAAAAACTTAACCATAATCTGAAAAATGGCACCAACAGATTTGCTCGATGCAGGATTTCCACAAACCTTCAATAAAAAACACAGTACCAGTGAAGTACAATTAAATGGAGTGCAATAAAACAAAACATGCCTGTATGTTCATAAGAGACAGGTAGAGAGCATTTTGAGGCAGACACCCAGAGGACAGACAGACACACAGATAACAGGCTGAGAAGAGGAAGAGGCAATGTTACCTCAGAGGCAGAGATTGGAGTGAACGTGTGGTGTTAACAGAAGCTGGAAAAGGCAACGGATTTTCCGCTAGAGCTTCATGGAGGGAGTGGGGGCCTGCTGACATCATGATTTCAGACTTCTGGCCTCCAGACTGTGAGAAAATATATTTCTGTTGTGTTTGTAATAGTTTGTTATGGTATCACTAGGAAACTAGGGACTTGAGTATTTGAGGATTTTGGTATCCGTGGGGTGACCTGGAAGCAGTATTCTCACAGACACGGAGAGGCAACTCTATACCTACACATATAATTTTGTAATATTTTCTTATTTTTCATTCTTATGCTTGTTTTTAAAAATATAAACACTTGTGTTTGCATGTGTGTATTTATATATTCATATTCTTCGTTCTCATTTGTTCGGCACACAGAAATAGCACTATATGTATTGTTTGTGCTTTGATTTTTTTCCCTTAGAAATATAGTCTGGTGACATTTACATATTAGTACATAGAGACCTTGCTTCCCGCCCCGCCCCTCCATTGCCAATCAATTTCTTTGTTGTTATTGTATGTTAATAATTTTTTATTTTTCATTTATAGTTAACATACAATATTATATTAGTTTCAGGTTTTCTGTTATTCAACATCTGTGATTCAATCACAACATAGTGATTCAACATCTATACAATCTACAAAGTGATCACCTCAATAAAACTAGTACCCCACCATACATAGTTATTACAATACTGTTGACTATACTCCCTATGATGTTCTTTACATCCCTGTGACTATTTTGTAACTGCCAATTTGTACTTCTTAATCTCTTCACCTTTTTCACCCAGCCCACTAATCCCCTCCCATCTGGCAACCATCAGTTTGTTCTCTGTATCATGAGTTTGTTTCCATTTCGTTTATTTTGTTTTTCAGATTTCACATATAAGTGAAATCATATGGTATTGTCTTTCTTTGTCTGACCTATTTCACTCAGCATAATACCATCTAGGTCCATCCATGTTGTTGCAGATGGCAATATTTCATTCTTTTTTATGGGTGAGTAATATTCCATTGTATATATGTACCACAGCTTCTTTATTCATTCATCTATTGATGGACACAGGTTGCTTCCCCATCTTGGCCATTGTAAGTAATACTGCAATGATCATATGGATGCATATATCTTTTCAAATTAATGTGTGCGTGTGTGTGTGTGAGTGTGTGTGTGTGTGTGTGTGTGTGTGTTTTGATAAATACCCAGAAGTGGAATTACTGGGTTCTTCTTTGTCTCTTGTTATAGCCTTTGTTATTTTGCCCGATATGAGTATTGCTACTCCAGATTTTATTTTTTTCATTTTCATGAAATATCTCTTTCCATCCCTTTTCTTTCAGTCTGTGTGTGTCTTTCAATCTGAAACATATGCAAGATTTTGTTTTCTTATTCAGCCACCCTATGTCTTTTGATTGGAGCATTTAATACATTTACATTTAAAGTACTTGTTGGTAGATATGTATTATTGCCATTTTATTATTTATATTTTTGATTTTTTTTCCAACTTCTTCTTAAATAAGTCTGTTTAGCATTTCTTATGACACTGGTTTGATGGTGATGAACTCCTTTAACTTTTTCTTGTTTGGAAAGCTTTTTATCTGTCCTTCAATTCTAAATGATAGCTTCGAGGTGTAGTGTAATCTTGGTTGTAGGTCCTTGCTTTTCATCACTTTCAATATTTTGTGCCAATCCCTTCTGGCCTGCAAAGTGTCTGTTGAGAAATCAGCTGATAGTCTTAAGGGAGCTCCCTTGTAGGTACTAATGGTTTTGCTCTTGCTGCTTTTAAGATTCTCTCTTTGTCTTTAACCTTTGACATTTTAATTATGATGTGTCTTTGTGTTAGCCTCTTTGGGTCCATCTTGTTTGGGACTCTCTGTGCTTCCTGGGTTTGTGTTTCATTCACCAGTTTAAGGAAGTTTTCTTCAAATAGGTTTTCAATTCCTTGCTCTCTCTCTTTTCCTTCTAATACCGCTATGGTATGAATATTGGCACACTTGATGTTATCCCAGAGGCTACATAAACTGTCCTTATTTTTTTAGATTCTTTTTTCTTTTTGCTGTTCGGATTAGGTGTTTTCTGCTACTTTATCTTTCAAATTACTGATTCAGTTCTCTGTTTCTTCTAATCTACTGTTTATTCCTTCTAAAGTATTCTTTATTTCAGTTATTGTATTCTTCATTTCTGATCAGTTCTTTTTTATGTTTTTTACTCCGTTTTTATGTTTCCTATCTCTTTGTTGAAGTTCTCTCTGAGGTCATTGAGCATCCTTATAACCAGCGTTTTGAACTCTGCATCTGGTAGATTGCTTGTCTCCACTTTGTTTTGTTCTTTTTCTGGAGTTTTGTCTGATCTTCATTTGGGACATATTTCTTTGTCTCCCCATTTTGGCTGCCTCCCTGTGTTTGTTTCTATGTATTAAGTAGGGCTACTGTGTGTATAGGAGGTGTCCCAGTCTTAGTAGAGTGGCCTTATATAGTAGGTGTGCTGTGAGGCCCAGTGGTGCAGTCTTCCTGGTCTTCTGAGTTAGGAGCTCCATGTGTGTTCCTTGTGAGGGTTGTGTTTGCTCTCCTGTTGTAGTTGAGCATTATTTTCTGCTTGCTTGTCCTTGGGAGGGATTGACCCTCAGGCTGATTTCTTGTGAGGACTGGCCATGACTACAGTGGAGGAGCTGTTGTGCAGGGGTACCCTATAGAACAGAATTCGCTTTAGCAGGACTCTGGTGCTGACCCAGTTTGCCCTTTTGGTGTGTCATTTGTGGAGGTGCGTGAATGGTGCTCTGGTGTGGTCTGAAGCTGGCTACTGGGTGTTTTGATTTTGGGATCTCTTGGGAGTGGCTCTATTGCAGGCCAAGGTCAGCTGTTGCCTATGTTTTGCCCAGGGCCACTTGGTATGAGCTACAAAGTGATCTGCAGATGGTTGCCAGTTGTGCTGAGCTTAGAGATGCCTTGAAGAGGCTAAGCTGCAAACCTAAGCTGGCTGCTGCTAGTGTCGGTGTCATGAGGGGTATCAGGTGGGGTCTCTGGTCCCGCTCCCCACATAAGAATGCAGGACATGGTGAGGCCAGAAAGGAACACCACGGAGCCATAGATAGGGGAGTCATACCACTATACTCTACGCCTCTCTGCAATCTGTGCTTGCTAGCTCAGCCACCATCTTTTTGCTAGCCCCCATTCTCCTGCTAGCGTCACCACGGCAGTTATATTGTGGCCAGTGGCTCACTGGTTACAGCTGATGGTTAGCTAGCCACAGCTGATGGTCATCCAATCACAGTTGATGGCCATTTACTACCCGAGTGAGCACCTTTCCACGTGAGGGCGAGAGCCTGGAAACTGCACTCCTGGCTCTGTCCCCACAGTCGGGCTTGAAACTGCTTAGCAAAACGTACCGGGCATGCCAAGCCCAGATGCTGCTTGTTTGGAGTTTGTGAACATTTGAGAGATTTTAGGGAAATTTGCAGCAAGAGCCAAGACAGGCCTTTTATATGGAAGAGCCATGGAAGCTCCTTGGGTGGGCCCGCAAGTTGGGTGGAGAGGACCTTAGGGAATCACCAGGGCAGGTGAACGGTGTTAGCCAGATTGATGGAGACTGAGATGTGGTGGCCACCTGGGTGAAGGGTGAGCTCTACAAAGAAGCAATGGCTTCTAACAGTGCTTCTGTCTGGGAGAATGCTGCCCCTCCAGCACTTGCCCTGCAGCCCGACAATTCAGTTCCTCCCCATATGTCCCTGGTGCCTTTTGAGCTGCCACCCCAGCACCTGGGCTCTGAGCTAGTGAGTCCATCAGCCAGTAAGTCCATGTGTGGGCCCTTTAAGAGGAATAGCTGGGACTCCAGCGGCGCTCTGTCTCACTCAGCCACAATATCTGCTGGTTTTCACAGAAGTTGTGGGGACTTCTCTACCGGGCACTAGGGTCCTGGGCTGGGGAGCCTGGTGTGGGGCTGGGACTCCTTATTCCTCAGCGGGTGCCTCTGAAGCTGAGATACCAACTTTTAACCACTATAGGTGGGTGTGGGACCAGCCTGTTTCGTATCTCTGTCCCTCCTACCAGTCTCAAAGTGACTTCTTCTATATGTCCTTAGTTATAAGACTTCTGTTCAGCTAGACTTCAGGCAATTCTCAGTGATGGTTGTTCTGTACTTTAGTTGTAATTTTCAGGTGGTCATGGGAAGAGGAAATGTGGGGACAGAGCCAGGAGTGCAGTTTCCAGGCTCTCGCCCTCACTGGAAAGGTGCTCACTCGGGTAGTAAATGGCCATCAACTGTGATTGGATGGCCATCAGCTGTAACCAGTGAGCCATTGGCCACTGACATAACTGCTGTGGTTGCGCTAGCAGCAAATGGGGGGCTAACAAGAAGATGGTGGTTGAGCTAGCAAGAGCGGTTTGCAGTTAGTAAGTGAGGTTGGTTGGCAGAAAACACAGACGGCAGGTTGCAGATTGTGTGGCTCCTGCTTCCTGTGTCTCCAACCCAGCTGCCAGCAAGACTATAGTGGTATGACTCCCCTATCTATAGCTCCGTGGGTGTTGCTTTTTGGCCTCACTATATCCTGCGTTCATATGTGGGGAGCGTGACAAGAGACCCCACATCACACCCTACATGACAGGAAAGCACAGGGTTTTCCTACTCTGCCATCTTGACCAGAAGCCACTCCTTTTCTTTCTTTTGTTTGTTTGTTTCTTTCTTTCTTTTTTTTACATCTGCATGGTATTCCAGTGTGTGGGTAGTTTCCAGTCCCTTGCCATTTCAAACAATGCTGAATCCAATAATTAAAAAAAAAAAAGTTCAGTTTGTTCTTTGGCAGGCATACCTGTAGGCTAGATTGCAACACATGAGCTTGATGGATCAAAGGGTAAATGCATTCAACAATGTTTTATGTTACCAAACACCTGCCTGTGGCGTACTTCTTCTGTTCCCATGTGTGAAGGGGCTGCTTCCCTAGTGTGGGCAACAGTCTGTGTTGTTATCTTTTTGGATTTTTAATAGTCTGATGAATGAAAACCAGGGTCACAGCTTAGTTTTAATTTTTTCTTTCTCTAATTATGAGTTGGTTGTTTTTCATGTTTAAGGGCCATTTTAATTCTTTTTTGGTGAATTTGATGGTTATTTATGCTCTTTACCTATTTTTCTATAGGATATTGTTTTTTTTTTCCTAAATGTCTACTAACACTTATATATGTATTTGTCTGATTAACTCTTTAACTGACAAGTATCGAAATGTTTTTTTCTGTTTGCTTTTTGTCCTTTGATTGTGTATGATTTTTTTGGCCATGCATATATTTTTTTAAAGTAGTTGAATTTATCAATGTGTTCTTTTATGGTTTCTGAATTTTGAATCATAGTTAGAAAGACCTACCACAGTCCAATTTTATTTTATTTATTTTTTTCAAAGTACATACAACTTTCAGTGAATTAACCTTACAAAAGGCAATGGCATCAAACATCAGATATATTTGGTACAAAACTGGTCCTAGGTTGTGAGAACTAATTCTGGTGATGGATGGCTATGAGCTTCTGGGATGACACAACAGAGTAAGGTGATAGAGCCATAGATCCCAGCTGGGGCCCATGGACAGCCACTGGCAAAGACATTTAAGTTGAGAGAATCAACTTACTCACAAAAACCGTGTTTTAATATCAGACTAGCAGATGAGGTTGGCAGGCATTTTCCAGAAAAGAACATGCACCAGAAGATAATGTACATCCTCTAGTTTTATTGCCTTAAGAATTTTTGTTTGTTTCATCTTTGTTAGTTCTTTGAATGTTTTTCTCCTCTATCATGCACCCCTTTACCTTTTCCTTAGGAGTAAGCACAATGCAAGTGGCAGAGCAATCTTGGCACACATCAGAAACCAAACAGTATGCCGCCAGGTTACCAGAACGAGCCTGCAGATGCTTCAGAGGACAGAACAGAGCATGCACATAAAAAATGAAGGCCAAAGTTGCAGTGAGAAAGTACATTGTACCTTCCTAAAAATAGTCTTCTTGCCAAAATGAAGGCGACTCTTTAGGAAGCCAAGTAGCTCTGGGAAAGGGACCTTGACATTTCTGTGTTCACAATGTACACCTTCAGTGCCCTCTTTCCTTTCGTGTCGATTATTCCTTGACACATGTAAGTGTACCCTAGGGATTGCAGAATGAGGCTTGTCTCCTCTGTAACCTGTATTTTGTCCAGGACTCCAATGCCGTCCATCCTGCTGACCACATTTCCAGTGTTGCCCCAGATATCATACTGTGGCTTCTGAGCTCCAATTACTCCAGTTATTACATGTCCGTGGTTCATACCCATCACAACTTGAAGTCATTGAAAAAGTGCTTATTGATGGCATCCAGTTTCCCCACCAGTGCAAAAACAGGCGCTACCATTGTGCCTATGTGCATGTACTGCCTCTCAGGCTCCTGGGGGTGCTCTACCACAGTCCAATTTAAAAAATAAAGGAATTCACACATGTTTTCTTCTAATAATGGTATAATTTTATCTTTTTACTTTGAGATTTTGATCATTTGGATTAAATGATATAAACTCTATAGCAGAGAACTCAGCGATACCTAATAATATAGAAATGCATTTGTCCTTTGGCTCAGCAATCTCCAATTCATGTTTTTAGTGTGAAGTATGGGTTCAGTTTTATCCTTTTAAATGATTACCAGTTATATACCAACATCATGTTTAAAAATATATTTCTAACACATTGAATTGAAATTATGCCTTATCATGTACTAAATTCTCATGTATATTTGTGTCTGTTTCTAGTTTTCTAATATGTTTCTTGGTTTGTCCACAATGTTTTGAATATTGAGGCTTTATATATTTGTTTTACTATCTGGTAGGTCCACTTCGCAATATTTGCTCTTCTTTTCCACTGTTTTCTTACAGATTTTTTTCTTATGAAATTTAGAATCAACTTGTTTAGTTCCAGAAAGAAAAAACTGTTCATATTTTCATTTGGGACCAAATGTATACATTAGCATAAGAAGGATTGACACCTTTACGATGTTAGACCTTCTTATCTAAAAACCTGGTATTTTTTTCTTGATGTTCACGTCTAATATTGTGTCCCTCAGCAATATTTGTAAGTTTCCTAATATAGATGCCTCATATTTTAACCCTTTTTTTGATCACTAACACAAAAAGTTGCGCTGTGCTATGGTCAAAAAATAAGGCTCTAAAGCTCAGTCACAAAATAAAAACAAGGCTTGTCTTTCACTCATGCACATACCAATGTAGGTCAGGAGACTCACTGAGAGTCCATTCAGCAGTCTAGCCTGCTTTACTAGGGTAACCTCACAGCTGACCTCACACTAGAATTAGTCATGTGGACTTAGTGGCCTGCGGAAGGGCTAGGATGTCAAGTTCTCCTGTGTTCCACAGAAAGAAGTGAGCAATAAATATAAGTGAGCACAGTATTCTCTTAATTATATCTTCTAACTAGTTGTTTATATGTATATTATGGTATTAATTTTCTGTGTTAATTTTATATCCTATTAGTGAATTTTCTGACAGTAGCTTTTCCTTTGATATTCTTGCATTTATATCACCTGTAAATAGGCATAGTTTTATCTCCTCCTTTTCAATCCTCACACTTGTGATTTCTCTTGTCAAATGAATTGACTGATACCTCCAGGACAGTGTTAAATAGTAGTGGTAAATAGTGGGCATTCTTGACTTCTGTGCTTTCCCATTAGACCAGATGATTTACAAACACTCTTTACTTGTGAACATGTGCCTCTGATCGAAGTCCGAGATCACTTGCAGCCATTCTCCATCCCACACTCATGATGGATATTGCTATCCAGTAGCTACTAAACCCTGACATGGCTTGTCAACCCTTACTAGGTACTAATCACACTTGACAACCAGGTGAAGTCTGTGTGCCATCCAATACCAGAACCAAAGTGTAGCCTTAAAAGCTGCATCGAGTCACATTTTTAATCCAGATGACACACTGAAGTATAATTTTGAGTATGACACATCTACTAGATTTATTTAAAATATATTAATTCATGGTGCTGTTTAGGTAATGTGTCCTGTAATGAGCATAATCTTCTTCCAGAACTTTGGGTGGACTTCTGTGACTGAATATACTTGTATATAAGACAGTTATGTGAGACCCAGGCCAGATTCCCTTCCTAGCTCCCCCTTCTTCCCTGCCCTCATACCACATCCTGGTGTCCTCAGTCCAATCACAGCTCAGATTGTATTTCCAGACAGTGCATGTGACACCTCTTTTTCTGAATTATTGTCTGACCCCATCATTTTCCCCTTGTATTAGTAATTAACTTTAAATAAAAAATGTGCATTTTCCTCCCAACTAACTTGTAAGCTATTCATTTATTCAACAGTTATTTTTCAAATACCCAATTGTTGAGACCTATGTGATAGGCTCCTGAGATATAGTGATGACAAAGCACCAAGGATAATTTTTTTCTTAGTTTAGTGGATGACAAATAGACAACTAATTGAACAAAAGTATTTAAATTATCCAGGATGGAAGAAAAATACACTATAATTAGAGAATCTAAAATAGTTGTTATTTAGTAAGTTGTATGTACTTTGTTACCTTGTAGCATTTTTTTGTACCATAGGTATATAATAGCTATTTATTAATTGATTAATGAGCAAATCAAGATTCATGTCATCCATAAAGCACATAAAACCAAATTCTGTTGTGAAATTAAGAAAAATTGACAATAGATTTAAAAATAGACACTTGGAGAGTTTCTTATACTTAATGAAAATTTAGTATATGTAGCTATGTGGCTTTCTTTTATGTTCTGGAATTTACGGAAATATGTCCCATGATTCTGAAATGGAATTGTAGAAAGTGATGGATCTTATGAAGTTATTTGGTCTTTTCCATAAGTGTGACAAATGAGCTTAAAGTTAAATAGTCACATAAAGCTAAACATGAAGAAATAGCATTTGCTATTATGGAGACATAGAATACTTGATAGAATGATTCATATTTCTGGCTGTTGTGAAATTTTTGTAATTATGTTACTGGAGAACAGACTCTTCCTGGCATGGTGTCCAGGTTCTTGGTGTCTTGAGCAAAGAATTGAACGAGGCACAGAGATGCAGTGGTGAAAGAATAGTTTATTAGGAATAGAGATACACTCCAGAGAAGTAGGAGGGGGCCCAAACAGAAGAGTGGCTCTAGGGCCCATTATTAGATGTACACTCCAAAGTACACTCCAAAGGGATGGGAACAGAACTGAATAACAATGTGGCTCAAAAGGCGCCAACTGGTGAGGACTTAGAGTTTTTATTTCCTTCTCTTCTAGAATGGGCTACTCCTCTCTGGGTGTGGGGTCTCTTGATTGGCACTTATGATTGACAGGAGACGATTACTTCATCTTTTCAGACTGTGCATGTTCCTTCCTAGAATTCAGTCTGGTAGAATGATATTAATAAACCTCCGGGCATATGTATGATATTATAATGATGGTATAATGAGTTTAGAGTGAAATGAAGGTCTTTGTAGTCTTTACTGCACAAGTGCGAATGACCGGTCTAATCTAGTTAGGTATCTTGTATCCTTCAGCGTCCTCATAGTGGTTGATGGTTATAGTAAATAAGGGAAAGATTTGGGTGTGGAGGGGAGGTTTCTGAGTGGTCTCTGGGCAGTTGCTCTCGGTAGGCCATGTTGGACATGCAGGAATGTTTGCAGACCCCATTCCTATCTCTAACTGCCTGCCTCATTTCCCCCTGAGAGGCGTGATCCCCATAAATCTCTATGGGAAGTTGAGGGACAGGAGATCTCTTTTTCTGTATCTGCTTCCTGCTGAATGTGGTTGTTGTCTCTACCTGTTGGGGATTCACGGAACTCTTGCCCTATCTGATCTTAAATGAGAGGAAGGGGTCTCAAGATCAACCTGGAAGAACATGCTGACCTCCTTGGTCAGGATGTACTGGAAGCCTTGCTGGGGCATCATTTGAATCCCAATGGCCCCTAGATAAGGAGAGAGATTTTGGTTAATATATTTATAACTGTTGGCCCAAGAAATAGGACTCAAAGCTACTGATGCCAGGTGACTACATGATGGAAGTCTGTTTAGCTACGTGGAGCCTGTGGCTTTTTCCTCTGGTTTAACCGGTCATTCAGGTGGCATTGTTCACCCAGGATCTGAGCCTGGAATGGCCTGGAAAGAATGCTGGGCCACAATGACTACAGTCAACAAGCATAAATCACAAATTTCTGGGTAATTATCTGAAGCAGGGAGTAGGAGACATTCTATGATTCAGGCTAGGAACAATTTTTTGTTTAAGATTAAGAAACTGATTTAAAAAGTGATTAGGACCAGGGACTAAGGAGCTAAGAAACTAGGGAAAAGGAGACTTAAAATCCCTACAATGGAGGGGGGCTCTTTCGTTTGGCCCGTATCAATTGCACAAATCATTTTTGAAATTCTTACAGCGTGATAAATACAAGTTTAATTGTAACAAATGTATTTTGCTTGACCTAGTTAGACTAAACTAATAGTCTGGGGGGTGGGGGGGCTGCCTCTCTGCCACTAGTGATTAGAGACTGCCACTCAGTCTATGGGGTGGACTTTGTTTTCTTATTCTCTGCTAAATAAACTTACTTTTACTTTAAACTCTATTACTGGCTCACGTTTGAATTCCTACGTGAAGCCAAGGACCCTCTTTTCCTGTAACACTACCAGCCCTCCCTAGACCAATAAATAATCCTGAGCTTGGGGAGGTAATGCATAGGTGACATAAGTGACCCAAAGCTGGACCCAGTTCCCTCACTGACAGCCTAGTATTCTTTCCATCACAACACATCTGAAAAATTTACACAATTAAATATCTATAAAATTAAAAACATACCTGTGGGTAAAAACAACTTTAATAGAACAAAACTTTTTAAAAAGAAACAGGGGTTGTGGAATGTAACAGTCTATAGCAATTCAGATCTGGTAAATTCCAAAGGCTTAAGGACACTGGAGAGTCATGTTTCATTCAAATAATCCACTAAAATTACTGCATGTGTGTTTTTATTTAGAAAATGTGATCTCATTCCTAGAGTGGAGTATTCCTTCCTGTGAACAGATTTCAATGTTGTTATAGTGTATTTTGATGCCCTCTAAGACCCAAAGGGTAGACCTAGTGTGGATGTCTGGCCATGTTTACTGTAATCACAATATATTTTGAAATGGTCGCAATTCAGGGTGTCTCAGGAATTTCAAATCTTCTCTGACCTCACAGTGATCTCACCAGTCACATTTTTCTAGGTTTCTGACAAGAGCGACTATGCAAAGAGCTAACCTTCCAGGATAATGTGGTCTGACCGCAGGTGCCAGCCTTATTATAGGCACTGCTTCTCTGCTGTCTTTTGTCCTCCAATCTCAGTGGTTTCTTTTCATTCTTGCTCCCCCCCGCCAATATATTACCTCACTTTTATTTATTCATTTTTGTATAGTAGGGATTTCTATTTTCTCATTATTGCATGCTGGGTACCAGCAACTGTATAGTTAGGGCCCCATCAAGAAACACTCAAATTAAGATAATTCAAGTGGAGTTTAATAGACAGAGGTGTGAACAGGGTTTAAGAAAACCACGCAGGGGAGGTCAGTAGCCAGTGGCTGAAAATGTTATCGTTCAAAAGTCCCACTGCTGGGGCAGATGGGTGGCTCAGTTGGTTAGAGCGCGAGCTCTGGGCAACGGTGCTGCTGGTTCTATTCCCACATGGGCCGGGGAGCTGAGCCCTCTGCAACTAGAATGAAGTCAATAAGCTGCGGCTCAGCTCCCAGGGGGTCAGATGGCTCAGTTGGTTGGAGGGCGGGGTCTCAACCACGGTTGCCAGTTTGACTCCTCGACTCCCACAAGGGATGGTGGGCTGCTCCCCCTGCAACTAACGATGGCAACTGGATCTGGAGCTGAGCTGCGCCCTCCACAACTAAGATTGAAGGAACCACAACTTGACTTGGAAAAGTCCCGAAGTACATACTGTTTCCCAATAAAGTCCTGTTCCCCTTCCCCAATAAAATCTTAAAAAAAAAAAAAAAAAAAGTCCCACTGCTCACTGCACAAAAGCCAAAACTCAAGAGGCGAGGTTGGTGGAAAGAAAAGCAAGTTTTATTCCAAAATGCCAGCATTAAGGAAAGACAGTGGACTCCCTGTCTCAAAGGCCTGTCTCTTAATATCACCAAAAGGTTTTACAAACAGGTGAGCAGGAGCAAAACAAAGGAAGGAGAAGTTGGCCAGGCAATTTTGTGAGAAAGGGCTTCCTAGAGTGTTGCGAGCGCATGGAAAGGCAGTTGCCACATTTCAGTCTCTTCCTGAAAGTCAAGGGGACATTAACCCCTCGGCAGGGACCTACGTCCCTGCATGGTACTTGTGACATCAGTGGGAAACAAAGTCCTGACAGACAGGTTCAGATAGTGTGAATAACACAGCTTATTTGGGAATGAATGTCCCTCCAGAAGCCAATGCTCTGGAAGCACAGAAGGTTATACAGAATAGAATAGAATTTAATAACGAACCAAGTCCCAGAGTCAATTGAGGTGGAGAAGGTCCCTTGTCTGGGAGAGACGACTGGGCCCACGATGGGTCTTGCAAAGAAGAACTTTGGAGAGTCCCAATATCGCGGCTTGCACCTCGCAGAGGACTATGTCCGATCGCCCCGACGAACGTTCTGGAGGATCGTTCCGGAGTGTCTCGCTCAGAGCCTTGCAGAGGGTCTCAGCCGGAGCGCCCAGTCGGACCACTCATGGCACTGCTCTGGAGTTCTGCTTTTATCCTCTTTTCCTTGGACTTGTTTACTTCTTAGGTGATAACCAGAAGTTGTTTGCCAGGAGTTGTTTAACTCTTAGGTGAAAACCAGAAGTTGTTTTGGTGAATGTGTTTATTACTCAATTTTGTTATGCTCAGTTTCACATAAAAACATGTTTTTCACTTCACTCTTATCAGTCTCACACATGTATGGCCATAGTCCTGTCCCTATTAGTAAACAACTTGTTTTGCAAACCTCAATCCACATGTATATTTTATATGCTCTATACATAGAGGCTGGTCTGCCTCACCGTCAGGAGTGAATCCCATACAGACGCAAAGAACCCCTCCCAAGTTACCAGGCTAGGTGTGCACACTGATCTGAAGTAAACAGAACCATTGGAACTAGTATGCATAGTAAATGTACAATACACTGAGTCATCAAGTTTTGGTGGGAGGAGAGGAAAGCAAAGAAGGGGAAAAAATTCTTTCAAAAAGTCCCAAGCCAACCCACTCACATTGTGGGTTGCACATCATCGGAGGTTTAAATATCAAAAATAGAAGATATAGGGTCACCATTACGAAAAATAGCAGGCAGCTTTGCTACCCTATTTCTAAACGACTAAAGGAGGGAGTATTACTAGACTGAAGTCAGAGAGGCAATAAAGAGGGCTGCCCTCTGGAATCTGACATCTTTAGTTCAGGGGTCCAGTTAGCCTGTGGAACCCTGCAGGGAGGAAGCTAGATGTATAAATAATCTACCATTTACTCTCTGATCCTTTGGTGTTTTTGCTCAGTGAAACCCAACAGGAAGCCAGAGAGCAATGAATCCCATTGATGTAATCTGTTTAAATAGCCTCCCAGGACTATTTACATTTGCTCCCACGGAGCAAAATGTAGAAGATGGAGGGGAAAATGGAAAATATCCAGCACTGAGGCTATTTATCAGACAGTCACTTACAAGCCTGTAACAAAACCTGGCCACTTTAAGAGGCAAGTTGTGGTCATCCATTCAGGTGAAGCTGGACTGTTTCCTCAAAATGGCTTCTGAACCCTTTGCTTTTCCTCAGTCCCCAACTTCTGGCCCTCCCCTTGTCCTCCCTTCCCCAATATCTGCTAAGCAGGCTTGATTTTGATTTTGTGACCTAGTATTATCACTTTGAATACCCTTTCAAATAGGCACAACCTAGAAGAATGGACAATAAATATTTGTTAAAGAAGTGCATGGGCATAACTAGTTTGGTCCTGTCTTAACTAAACCTGTCACTCTGGTTTGGTCAGCACTCCTGATTCCCATAACCCAGGTCCTTCATTTGTTGATTGCCCTCACTGCTTTCTGTGGGCTATATGTTTTTATTCTGACCGTATCCTGATTAGATGAGAGGAGATAACTTCTGTATGAAATATACATGAGAAGAACGAAGTCCTAGAAACATTGACTTTTCTACCTTTTTATCCCTATTATTTCAAGAATTTTTACCTCCCCCAGATTCTCACTTTTGGAAGCATATTTTCAGTGTAGCTATTATGTTAATGAGTCTTTATATGGCAGAATGTATGGCTCATATTTAACTCTTATACATTTGGAGACCATTTTAATACTTATTGCTTTCTTGCTCTGGACAGGATCTCCTTTATGAACTTTAAAAATTGGACAAATGTGAAAACATCTCTTAAGAAATCAGAGGATGAGATATAGATTGCAATACAAGTGTCACATCTTTTAATACTGAATTTTTAGTTTTAATGAACTAGATGAAAGGTCTAGGGTTGACTTGGTGGATTGGTTCATGGACCAAGCTGAGTTCCAGTTGCTCTTCCTGGAACCTGGGATGACACCTGAGGATGGGTTCCAGGAAGACTTGGTGCTCATGATTGATGCTATTCAGCATTAGACACCTTGACTGTTTTAGGAAGAGCTGTATAAGGACTTGAAAAATATGCTTGTGAATTCTGGCCACATATCACTTTTGAGATATCTTAAGTGAAATATCCCTGAAGCAAACAAGAGAAGGAGAGGTGTAGTTGGTTTCCACAGCTTTCCTTAGATGTTATCTGTATTCTCTTTTGCTATGGATAAGAGTAATTACAAACTCTGGAAGTAGACCGCCTAGGTTAGAATGCTGGTGTTCCAATTACGTAATCTTGGGCAAGTTACCTAATTTTTAGTGCTCTAATGGGAATTATAATATTACCTAACTTATATGTTTGCCGTGAGAGAAAATGAAGTAATATAAGTAAAGTGCTTAACTATATTTGGCACAGAGATAAAGTCCTGAAAAAAAGTTAACAGAGCATCAGTGAGCTATGGGACAACTTCAAGGAGACAAATATATGTATATTTGGAGTCTCCAAAGGAGGAGGGGAGGGATAAAATAAAATATTGGAGATATATTGGCCAAAAATTGTTCAAATCTGGTGAAAACTATAAACCCACAGGTTCAATGATTGCAACAAACCACAGTCACAAGAAAAATAAAGAAAAATACACCAAAACACATAATAATCAAATTACTGAAAACAAGGGTTAGAGAGAAATTCTTAAAAGCTGCCAGGGGGAAAAAAGACATCTTTAGGAACAAAGGCAAAATACTTTTTCAGACATACAAAAGGTAAAAGAATTCATCACCAGACCTGCACTACAAGAAATGTAAATTCTGAGAGAAAGTCCTGCATGCAAAAAGAAAATGATACAAGTGAAGATCTGATTCTACACAAAGAAATGAATACTATGGAAGTAAACACTTGTCTTTCTTATTTTTAACCATCTTTAAAAGATAATTGTCATGTAAAGCAAAAAGAATAACAATGCATTTTGGGGTTTGTATCATAGGTAGAAATAAAATGTATGACAACAATATCAAGATTAGGAGAGGGGTAATGAAAGTATATGAAGTGTGATGAAAACATACAGTGAATGTTTACATTAAAAAATTATTACAGTAAAAGGCACATTGCCATTAATCCCCCTCAAAATATTCCCACTCACTTCAAACACACTTTCCCATCATTCTTGCCACTTTCTGAAGCACTTCTGGAACCTTTCCAATGTGATCACAAAATATAGTGAATTCTGTTGCTGAGTGCCATCCAATGGAGAGGCAGGAATCTTTAATACAGGAAACGGTGCATTGAACCTTAGTAACAGTGTGACAAGTTTCAGCTTGGTTGGTGCAGCAGTCGGGTGTGAGCTACAGTTGAAAGAAGGTGTGTTTTAAAATGTGTCATAGATCATCCTTCATCATGACAATGTTCAGTGTCAAATCGCTTCTGGTACAAAAATTTCTGACAAGTAAAAACATTATGGCGTGTCCTCATCCACCCTATTCACCATCTGGCATTGTGCAACTTCTGGCTCTTTCCCAAAGTCAAAATGACTATGTAAGGAAAGTGTTTTGAATCGATTCAGGATGTCGAGGCAGCCATGACAGCACAACTAAAGAAACTCAGGAAAGAAGACTTCCAGAACTGCTTCAGAACGTAGCAAGAATAATGGGATAAATATATTTGAAGTGACGGGGAGTACTTTGGGAGGGGGGGTGTTAATAGCAATGTGGCTTTTACTGTAATGATTTTTTTTTTAATTTAAACATTCACTGTATTGTTTGATCACAACATGTACTGTTGTAAGATATGTATTCTATATGTTAAATGGTATATTACTTGAAAGTAGACTGTGACAAGTTAAAGAAATATCTATAAACTCTAAAGCAACCACTCAAAATAAAACAAAGATTAGCTAATAAGCCAACAATAGGAATAAAATAGGATAATGGAAAATACTCAATTAATCCAAATGAAAGAGGGAAAAGAATAAAGAACAAATGAGACAACTATGACATATGGCAAATATGACTAGAAATATGGCAAATATAAACTTATTTATATAAATAATCACATTGAATGTAATGGTCTAACCATCCCAATTGAAAAGCAGGATATTCACACTGGATAAATAAATGCAAGATCCAACCATCTGTTGGGTCTATAAGAAAAACACTTTAAGATAAAGATACAAATAGATGGAAAGTAAAAAGATGGGAAAAGATATACTATTCTAATACTAGTTTTAAAAAGTTATTATGGGATTACATCATAAAAATGGCAGCGTGAGGCGAGCCTCTTGAACTCTCCCCTGGAATTTACAACAAATTGAACAATTACAATTCCACAAAGAACTCCCTGCACAGCAGACAGGCAAGACTAAGAGGCATGCAACTGAAATCATGTAAAGGTGGGCAAATTGGGCGAGCAGGGGAGGAGGGAAGTGGGAAGTGCGGAGACACGGGCTGCATGGGCGCAGGAGCAGACCGGACCTTGAAGCTCCGAGCTCCCTGCATTCCGAAATTACCACAGTCCAGGAAGAGGGAAGAACTTGGACTGCTAGAGCTCCCCTTATGGCCCACAGTCCATCCTGAGGGATCAGCATGTAACATGGTTTAATTCAACACTCATGGCAGAGACCTTAGATGGAGGGAAGAAGGATGAAAATGTCGGTTTAAGTCCTCACTGCTGAGCAGAGGATGGAAGGCTTAGGCGTGGAGCCTAGCCGCCCACTTCCCACTCTTCCAGACCTCGCCTCACCCCCACCCTCCCAGCGCTAGAAGCGGAAAGGTAGAAGTGACAGATCAAAAGAACACAATATTTGCAGTTCTGAGAACTGAGGGCCCACAGCCATGGACTCTCAGTCCAACTAGTTCCAGCAAAGGGGAGGGAGCTTTGGGTGCAGGATTGGCTGTGCTGGTGGTCACCACCATTGCCCTGGCCCACCTCTCACAACCCATCCCGCCCCTGTCCCCACCTATGTGGGCAGAATCCTGCAGAAATAAACAGAGCTGCTGAGACACTCAGGCTCTGAAACTAGTGCAGGAACAGCTTAGGAACTTCAGAAACTCTCCAATACCGCCATGGAGATGGTACCCTGTGACTCAGGTGACCTGTCCACAGAAGAGTAGCCTACCTTCCAGGGAATCCCCCAACTATGTGAGAAGCTGGAACAATGCAGAGAAAATATAATACCACAGTGTGAAGAGAATAAAAGGCTGCAGTCATAGAGAAAATAATACATTCTACCAACACCTACTGGAAAGCAAAAGAAAGACCTCTTCCTATCAAATTGTTGCAGAACCCACTCCTATAGATGCCTAGGAATAGAAATAATAATTCATTAATTGCCATGAATAATGAAGATAACAAGATAGCTCAGAAAGAAAATGAAAAGTCTCCAGAAAATGAAATTAAAGACATAGAAATATGTGACTTAAATGACAGAGAATTCAAGATGGCCATTCTTTAAAAGCTCAACGAGATGCAAGAAAACACAGACAGGCAGTTTAATGAACTCAGAAACACAATCAAAGAACAACACGAACATTTTACCAAAGAGATTGAAATTTTAAAAAAGAACCAAATAGAATTTCTGGAGATTAAGAACTCAGTAAAAGAAATGAAGAATGAAATAGCCAGTTTAGGTAATAGAGTTGACCTGATGGAGGAAAGAATCAGTGACATCGAAGATGGAAATCTGGAAATGACACTGATAGAAGATGAGAGAGACTTGAGAGTTAAGGGAAATGAAAGAACTCTACAGGAACTTTCTGACTCCATCAGAAAGAACAATATAAGAATAATGGGCATACCAGAAGGAGAAGAAAGGGAGAAGGGAACAGAGAGTATATTCAAATAGTCGATGAGAACTTCCCAAACTGTGGAAAGAACTGGATCCCCGAATTCAAGAAGCAAATAGAACACCTACTTATCTCAATCCCAACAGACCTTCTGCAAGGCATATTGTATTGACGCTGTCAAAAGTTAAGAACAAAGAAAGAATCCTGAAGGCAGCCAGGGAAAAGAAGACAGTAACCTTCAAAGGAAAGCCCATTAGATTATCATCAGATTTTTCAGCAGAAACTCTACAAGCCAGGAGGGAGTGGAATCAAATATTCAAACTATTGAAGGAGAGAAATTATACGCCAAGAATAATATATCCAGCATATATATCCTTTAGATATAAAGGTGCAATAAAGACCTTTCCAGACATACAGAAGCTGAAGGAATTTTCTAACACACGACCTGCATTACAAGAAATACTGAAAGAGGCTATTTGACATGAAACCAAAAAACAAAAGAATACAAAAACATCAGTAGTATTACAAGCAGACAGAAGCAGAAAATGGCAACCCCTACACCAAATAGGACACTGCACACTTAAACATAACATACAGGGTAAAGAAGGAAAAAAAAACCCAACACTTAAAAAAAGAGGAAAAAGACAACTTTCTACTGTAGTGCAGAAATCAACTCACAGCATAAATAGGGATAATTTGTGACAACAAAAACATAAAAGGGGAGAGAGTAAAGGTCTGAATCGGCGCAAGAGAATGGAGAAATTAAACATACTGAAGAAAATGGAATACTCTAAATATGAAAATTTCTCTTACATAAACTTAGTGGTAACCACTCAAAAAACAAAAACAAACCCAAAACTGAAATATATAACATAAAAAAAGAAGAAATGGAGGGAAAAATCATAGAATATGACCACACTGAAATAAGGGACAGCAACAAAAAGGCAAAGAAACAATGGAGAGACCATCCTACCAGAAAACCAGAGATAGAATGACAGGAAATTCTCATATATCAATAATCACACTAAATGTAAATGGACTGAACTCACCAATAAAAAGGCACAGAGTAGGAGATTGGATAAAAAAACTAAACTCAACAATATGCTGCCTCCAAGGGACACATATAGTCACCTACAAGGACAAATATAGACTCAAAGTGAAAGGGTGGAAACTGACACTCCAAGCTAATGGTATCCAGAGAAAATCAGGTGCTGCCATACTGATATCAGATGAAACAGACTTCAGGATAAATAAGGTAACAAGAGACAAAGATGGACATTTCATAATGATAAAGGGGAATATACAATAAGAAGATGTAACAGTCATCAATATTTATATGCCCCAGTCAGGGAGCACCAAAATATACTAAGCAACTACTGACAGAACTAAAGGGAGAAATTGACCAAAACACAATTACAGTAGGGGACCTAAGTTCATCATTGACAGCTATGGATAGGTCATCCAAACAGAAAATAAATAATGAAATATCAGCCCTAAATGACACATTAGGTGTAATGGACATAACTGACATTCACAGAGCACTTCATCCTAAAACATCAAACTCTACATTCTTTTCTAGTATACATGGAACCTTCTCAAGGATTGACCACATATTGGGACATAAAACTAGCTTCAGCAAATTTAAGAAGATTGAAATCATCCCAAGCATATTCTCTGATCACAAGGATTTGAAATTGGATAGCAACACAAAAAGAAAGTGGAAAAACACAAATACGTGGAGATTAAACAATATACTTTTAAAGAATGATTGGGTCAAAGAAGAAATAAGAGGAGAGATCAAAAGATACATGGAAACATATGACAACGAAAATTCATTCTACCAAAATTTTTGAGATGCAGCGAAAGCACTTGTAAGAGGGAAATTTATATCATTACAGGCCTATCTCAAGAAAGAAGCAAAATCTGAGACAAATAACCTCACGTTACACCTTAAAGAACTAGAAAAAGAAGAACAAATGAAACCCAAAGTCAGCAGAAGGAAGGAAACAAAAATCAGAGCAGAAGTAAATGAAATAGAGTAGAAAAAATTAATATGACAAAAAGCTGGTTCTTTGAAAAAGTTAATAAAATTGACAAACCCTTGGCTAGACTCACTAAGATAAAAAAGAGAAAAGACATAAATAAATAAAGTCAGAAATGGAAGAAGGGAAGTTATGATGGATGCCACAGAAGTACAAAGGATCATCCAAGAATACTATGAAGGACTATATGCCACCAAATTCAATAACCTAGAATAAATGGACAAGTTCTTAGAAACATATAGACTTCCTAGGTTGAATCACAAAGAACTGGAAAATCTAAATAGACTGATCACCAGTAAAGAAATTAAATCAGTCATCCGAAACCTTCCCAAAGCAAAAGTCTGGGACCAGATGGCTTCACTAGTGAATTCTACCAAACATTCAAAGAGGATCTAATACCTGTCTTACTCAAACTCTTCCAAACAACTGAAGAAGAGAAAATACTCCCTAACTCATTTTATGAATTGAACATTACCCTGTTACCAAAACCTGGTAAGGACAACACACAAAAAGAAAACTACAGCCATCTATCTTTGTTGAATACAGATGCAAAAATCATAAACAAAATTCTAGCAAATCGTACGCAACAATGCATTAAAAAGATTATTCATCATGACCAAGTGGGATTCAACCCAGGGGCACAAGGATGGTTCAACATATGCAAATCAATCAATGAGATACACCACATAAACAAAATATGTAAATGACAAAAATTATATGATTATATCAATAGATGCAGAAAAAGCGTTTATGATTAACATCCATTTATGATTAAACACTTAATAAAATAGGTATAGAAGGAAAATACCTGAACATAATAAAGGCCATATATGACAAACCCAGAGCTAATCTCATAGTTAACGACGAAAAACTGAAGCCCTTTTCTCTATTTTCAGGAACACAACAAGGCTGTCCCTATCTTCTCTGCTTTTTAACATAGTATTGGAAGTCCTTGCCAGATCAATCAGGCAAGAGAAAGATATAAAAGTCATCAAAATTAGGAATGAAGAAGTTAAATTGTCACTTTCTGCAGATGACATGATGCTATACATAGAAAATACTAAAGAGTCCACCAAAAAGTATTAGAAACAATAAACGAATACAGTGAAGTTGCTGGCTGCAAAATCAACGTAGAAAAGCCCATTTCATTCCTATATACTAACAATGAAATCTCAGAAAAAAAAATAAAACAAAATTCCCTTTACAATGGCAACAAAAAGAATAAAATACCTAGGAATAAACTTAACCAAGGATGCAAAAGACTTATATACTGAAAACTGTAAGACATTTTTAAACGAAATTGAAAAAGACACAAGAAATGGAAAGACATTCCATGTTCATGAATTGGAAGAATCAACATAGTTAAAATGCCATATTAACCAAAGCAATATACAGATTTAATGCAATCCCCATCAAAATCCCAATGGCATTTTTTAAAGAAATAGAACAAAAAAAATCATCAGATTTGTATGGAACCACAAAAGATTCCGAATAGCCAAAGCAATCCAAAGAAAAAAGAACAATGCTGGAGGTATCACACTCTCTGATTTCAGCTTGTACTACAGTGCATCAATAATCAAAACAGAATGTATGATATTGGCAGAAAAACAGACACGCAGACCAATGGAATAGAATTGAGAACCCAGAAACAAACCCACATAAATATGGACAGATAATTTTTGACAAAAAAGCCAAAGACATGCAATGGAGAAAAGACATCTTTTTCTATAAATGGTGCTGGGAGAATTGGAAAGCCACATGCAAAAGAGTGAAACTAGACTGCTATCTGTCACTGTGTACCAAAATTAACTCAAAATGAATCAAAGACCTAAACATAAGACCTGAAACAACAAAACACATAGAAGAAAACATAGATACTAAGCTTATTGGCCTTGGGTTCAAAGAGCACTTTATGAATTTGACCCCAAAGGCAAGGGAAATAAAAGCTAAAATAAATGAATGGGACTATATCAAACTAAAAAGCTTCTTTCTGCACAGCAAGAGAAACCATCAACACAATAAAGAGGCAGTCAACCGAATGGGAGAAGATTTTTGCAAACAACGCCTCTGATAAGGGGCTAATATCCAATATATATAAGGAACTCATATAACTCAACAACTACAAAAAAACCCAAACAATCCAATTAAAAAATGGGCAGAGGACCGGAGTAGACATTTCTTCAAAGAGGACATACAAATGGCCAATAGACATATGAAAAAATGCTTAACATCATTAATCATCAGAGAAATGCAAATAAAAACCACAATGAGATATCACCTCACCCCAGTCAGAATGGCTATCATCAACAAGACAAATAGTAACAAGTGTTGGAGAGACAATGGAGAAAAAAGAACCCTCATACACTGCTGGTGAGAATGCAGCCTGGTGCAGCCGTTATGGAAGGCAGTGTGGAGGTTCCTCAAAAAGTTACGAATAGAATTACCATATGACCCAGCAATCCCTCTCCTGGGTGTCTACTCAAAAAATCTGAAAACATTTATCCATAAAGATATATGTGCTCCAATGTTCACAGCAGCTTTATTTACGGTGGCCAAGATATGGAAACAACCAAAGTGTCCTGTGATAGGGGATTGGATAAAGAAGTTGTGGTTTATATGTACAATGGAATACTATTCTGCTATAAGAAAAGATGAAATAGTACCATTTGTGACAACATGGATGGGTCTTGAGATTATAATGCTGAGCAAAATAAGTCAGACAGAAAAAGTTGAGAACCATATGATTTCTCTGGTATGTGGCATATAAAAGTGAAAACGACAAAAGAACAAGACAAACAAATGAAGAAACAAAAACTCATAGACAGACAATAGTTTAGTGGTTACCAGAGGGTAAGTGGGTAAGTGGGTGGTAGATGAGGATAAAAGGGATCAAATATATGGTGATGGAAAAAGAACTGACTCTGGGTGGTGAACACACAATGTGACATATAGAAAATGTATTACAGAATTGTACAGCTGAAAACTATGTAACTTTACTAACAATTGTCACCCCTATAAACTTTAATTAAAAAAATTATTATGGTTATATTAATATCAGACTAAGTAGATGTCAGAGCAAGGAATAAAGAGGGTTATCTCATAATGACAAAGAATCAATTAATCAAGAGAATATAACAACCTTAAATGTTTATATACCTAAAAGCAGACCTTTAAAACTACATGATGTAAAACCCAATAGAACTGCGAGGAGAAATCGATAAAGTGACAATAATAGTCAGAAATTCACTCTCACCAGTTGACAGAACAAATAAACAGAAAATAAATATGGATATAGAAGACTTGATAACACATTTGATCTAAATTACTTTTAGGGACAACTTATTCAACAAGTGCACAATACACAGAATATTTACCAAGAGAGACCATATTTTGGGCCATAAAATAATTCTTGGGTAATATAAAATTTTCAAGTCATATAAAGTATGTTCTCTGATGAAATTAAAATTGGCAGTCAGTAATTAAATGATATATAGAAAATCTCCAAGTATCTGGAAACTAAATAAAACACCTCTGAAAAAATGTGGTCAAAGAAAAAAACAGAAGGGAAATTAGAAAAAATTTTGAACTTAATGAAAATGACATGACAACAAAATTTGAGATGCAGATAAAACAGTGCTTAGAAGGAAATATAAATGATTTTCATAAAATAAAACACCAATCCCTCTTAAAAACTTTCAGCAAATTAGGATTATAAAGAAATCTTCTCAATATGATAACATACAATTATGAAAAACCTATAACTAACATCATAATTAATGCTGAAAGAGTAAATGTTTTCCCACTAAGATATGGTTCAAGGTAAAGATGTCTGCTATTACCATTCCTTGGAGGTTCTAGCCAATGCAATAAAGCAAAGCAATGAAATAACATGTATACGGATTTGAAAAGAAGAGCCCAAAGTATCTTTATTCACAGATGCCGTCATTGTCCATGTAAAAATTCCAAAGAAACCTACAAAAAAAAAAAAAAAGCTATTGTAACTAAAAGGTGTAAAATGATACAACCACTTTGGAAAAGAGTGCAAAAATGTTTTAAGAGTTTATTAAAATGTTAAATATATATCTCTCATACCACCCAGTCATTCTTCTAGGTATTTTATCTAAGAGAATTGAAATCAATGTCCATACAAAGACTTGTACATGAATGTCCATGATAGCTTTATTTGCAATAGCCCCAAACTGGAAGCATTAAAAAAATCATCAACAGGTGAATGGAGAAGCGAATTGTGGTTGATCCACAAAAAGGAATAAAAAAGAGTGAACTACTAATAATATTCCATGTGACATTGTGGATGAATCTCAAAACAATTCTGCTGAGTTAAAGGAGCTAGACATAAAAGAACATATTGAGTATATTGTGTATTATTGTATTTACATAAAATTCTAGAAAATGAAAACTAATGTCTACTGAAAGAAATGGATGGTGGATAGGAACAGGCAGGGTTAGAAAGGAAAGAATGAATTACAAAATGGCACTTGAAAACATTTTAGGAATACGCTTAAGTTTATCATTTTGATTGTGATAATAGATTCACAGTTGTATACATATGTCAAAACTCTTGAAAGTTTGCACCTTTCACACGTAGTTTGTTGTACTAACTGTACCCAACTAAACCTGTTAGAGTTTTACCTGCCCTGTCGAGAAACTTGAGTAGCTTGTTTCCCTCTTTCACTATTTTTGAAAACAGTTTTGACTTTAGCACTATTTACCCACTGAATTTTCTGCGTATTCCTAGTTATTTTTAACGGGAATTTTTATTTCACTTTAAAAATATAAAATTTACTTTTTGAAATCGTACATGCTAATTAATATTAATGTTTTAGTAGCAGGAAAGAGGTAAGTTCTAAAAGAGTCTCAATGTTAATTATGCTTAACTATTTTTGTTTACCTGTTTCTGGATTTATCTTATTTCTTTCCTTTTACCCTTTCCTTCTCCATTCACTTTTCTTCTTGCTGAAGTATATCCTTTAGCATTATCTTCTAGAAAGAGATATAAATGTTTCTAATATTTGTGCTATTCAAAATATCTCAATTTTACAGTCTTAAATGCTAGTTTAACTAAATGTAGGATTTGAGCTTGTACCTCTCCACCCTTCCCCCCACTACCCTTAGTTTTTCAAAGATATTTTCCAATGTGTTTTAGCATACATTATGTCTGATATAAAATCTTCAGTTTGTCTGCTATTCCTTTGTAGGTACTATGTCTTTTATGTTGCATAGACTTTTCTTTTTTAGATTTCACTTTACTGATGATGTTTTATGTTTTGCTATGGTGTAGCTAGATATGGATTTACTTTTATGTAAACTGCTTGGTACTCTCTTTATGTTTTCTATCTTTGGATTAAAATCTTTCTTCAATCCCATTAAATTTGCAGCTGTTGGATTTTTAAATAACAGCTTTATTGAGATATAATTGACATGCCATAAAATTCACCTTTAAAAGTATACAATTTAGTCATTTTTAGTATATTGCCAAGTTGTGCAGCTATCACCATTATCTAATTTCAGAACACTCTTATCACTCCATAAAAGAACCTCAGAACCTTTAGCAGTCACTCTCTATTCACCCTCTCCCCCAGCCCCTGGCAAACACTAATCTGCTTTCTGTCTCTATGGATTTATTTATTCTGGATAGTTAATATAAAGGAATTATACAACATGTGACCTTTTGTGTCTTGCTTCTTTCAGTTAGCCTGATGTTTTCAGGTTCATCCATGTTGCAGCATGTGTCTCGATTTCATTCCTTTTCATGGTTGAATAATATTCCATTGTATGGATGTATCACATTTTATTTATCAATTCATCAGCTGATGGATATTTGGGTTATTTTTACTTTTTGGCTATTATGAATAATACTGCTAGGAACATTTGTGTCCAAGTTTTTGTGCAAACATATATTTTGTGCACATATGTTTTGTGCAAACATACACACAAAATTCTTTTGTGTATATAGCTAGGAGCTGGGTCATATGGTAACTATATGTTTAACTATTGGAGGAATTGTGAAACTGTTTTCCAGGAATGTATGAAAGTCCCAACTTTCCACATTCTTGAGAAGACTTGTTATTGCCATTATTTTTATTATAGCTATTCTAGTGGGTGTGAAGGGCTACTATTTTTCTCCCTGTCATTCTTTGTAGTCTTATCTTTTGGAACTTTTAAAAGATACTTATTGAAGCCATTCAATTTATTCTTGTCACTTTTTTAATTGAAAATTGTATGGACATTGATTTCAATTCTCTTAGATAAAATACCTAGAAGAATGACTGGGTGGTATGAGAGATATATATTTAACATTTTAATAAACTCTTAAAACATTTTTGCACTCTTTTCCAAAGTGGTTGTATCATTTTACACCTTTTAGTTACCTTTTAGGTTTGTTTTCCTGGGGGTGAATTCCTCATTATTAATTTTCTATTAGCTAATGCAATTTTGGACTTTGTCTAGTCTAGAATTTATCCTGTTTAATTTGCTTTCCCCTCTAATATCTATATACCTCATTTATTGCTAACACATTTTAATTTTATAATTTCTTGTTTCCATTTCTATGGATGGTGTTCCATAGAAATGGAAACAAGAAATTATAAAATTAAACTTTATCTCTTTGAAAATGTTGAAATAGTTGTTTTAAACTTACTTTACAAATGGTTTTAATATTTGCATTTCATCACAAGTTGAATAATTGTTGCAATTGTTGGCTTTCTTATTTCCTTATATATTTTAGAATTTTATAGTACTATTTCATATCAAATGGGAGTATTTATTTCTTCTTTTCTCTCTCTCTCTCTCTCTCTCTCTCTCTCTCTCTCTCTCTCTCTCTCCTCATTCTTGCTTGTTAAGTAGTTTTGGTTCAGAAATAGAATTTACATTGGAGATTTGGAGCCATATCCCCATAATGATGTCAATCATATTGCAAATCTAGTGGCTAAGCAGGTTGTGGCTTTGAGCATATCCTGGGTCTTCTGTGTCTACTAACTCCGACCATCCCAAGAAACCATCAGTTCTAGTCAGTATTTTTGACTTTTTTCAGCTTTTTCATTGGATAATTGGGTGAGACAATGGACTTGGCTCTTGTACCTTGCCAGTTGGTACCAGTTATCATGAAGAAAGGTGGTTGGGTCAATAATTGAATGCATGGATTAGAGGCTGTCTCTACCAGAATCTATATTCAGAGCCCAGGAGACCACCATTTCAGCCCCTGCTTAAGGCAGTATATTTCTATTCTGATTCTAAGCTGCACAAAGTTTCATCTTTTTCTGAGCATAATTATGTCTTTTAAATTGAAAAAAACATACATATCTTTGATATGAGTTTAGATGGAAGCATGGACTCACAATGGTATATTTTTTGAATGCCTATGGCAAGCAAAACAGTTTCTACTTTCCTACTTGAGACATAAATCGATCACACAAATTAACAAAACAATTATAAAATGCAAGAAGTGCTGTGAAGGGGAAAACCCGAACAATTAAACAAAAAAGAGTGTTCTATGAAAGCTATAATGAAAGAAACTGACTAGCCTGGGGAATCTAAGCTGGGAAGAGTATAATATAAGCAAGGAGGAATGTGGAAGTGGACCCTTGGAAGTCATCATAATAGGATAAATCAGAAAATAGCTTTCTAGTGGAATTCACTTATAATGCTTGATTGATCCTAAGTGAAATATTTTGTTTTAGAGGCTTTTAAATTCTGATAAAATTCTATAAAGTTTTTTTTTTATTTGCTAGAATATCTTCTAAGACCCTGTATAGCAAGAGGCTAGTCCTATAAAATTTAATTTTTGTTTTATTTGAAGACTTTCAGGTAGAGAAGATACTCAGCTAGACAAGTCTTCCTATGCTGCTTCAAGGAGGATTGTAGGCTTCAATTTAGAGATCTTAGATCATATCAAACCATTTTCCCCGGCCCTCTTTATAGCGCTCAATATTCTTCTATTCAAAGGTTCTATGGAGTCTGTTGGCCATGGCAGCTGTTACTTGACCAGGTACAGTTCTGGAAAGGTGGTTGGGTCAATAATTGAATGCATGGATTAGTGGTTGACTGCTTGTTTTGTGAGATTATTTGTGCACAAAGGAATTTCCATGTGATGTATTCTAACTCTCAAATGCTTCCATGTTTTTTGTACTTTATTGTACAAAGGGTGATTTAACATTAAAGCTACCACCAGAAGACATTTAAACTTCTTTCCTATTTGGAGTAACTTTCCACATAGAACACAATTATGTGATTTCCTAGAGTTTTAAGGAAGTTTAATTGCAAAACTTTTTCAAGAGACTTGTAGTTTGAGACATTACATTTATAACTTAAGATACACAATGATGAAAAATTTCAACGTTTTAAGTACATAATTCAACATATACAGAAACAATGATTATTTAGTACAATGTGTTAAAAGGTTACCTATGAATCAACAAGAAAAAGACAACTAAACAGATCACATATATATTGTAGATGGGAATGTAAATTGTATGGTACTTTTGAACATTATGTGGCAATAACCATAAAATATTAAATATACATATCCTCTGACCCAGGAATTTCACTTTTAGGAGTTAACCCTATGGAATAATTGCCATGTACACTACTGACAGTCTCATGAACTGT
This sequence comes from Rhinolophus ferrumequinum, assembly GCF_004115265.2. Taxonomy (NCBI): domain Eukaryota; kingdom Metazoa; phylum Chordata; class Mammalia; order Chiroptera; family Rhinolophidae; genus Rhinolophus; species Rhinolophus ferrumequinum. The sequence continues at coordinate 21,740,478 of NC_046297.1, read as the reverse complement.
CTTTTGATCCCCCACTCAGCTGCATAAGATGGGTTTTGAGTCTGGAGCACTTCCTTATCGAGAGATGAAGAGCCCGCATAGCCTGTGCTGGGCTTATCACCTTGTGTGGGAATATCTCTCGAGTTTCACGCTCAACGAGTGCTCTTTTTTTTCTGCTTAAAGTGTGGTGTGTGTGATATGAGACCTGGCCAACCCCACTGCTATATCTGTCCTCCAAGGAGAGGAGACAGGGTTCCTTTTACTGCCACATGACAGGGGTGCAGGTAGGTAAATTGTCCTGGACATGGACCTTGGACAGAGACCTGTTGGCCATGGGGCCTGGTGCCCACTATTGAAGCTAATATTACCCTGTCTCTTCTCTATAAGTAAAACAATTTTCCATCTCATGCTTGACTGGGTTGTATTTTCCTTGTGAATAATACCGAGATGCAATGGGTAGAAGTGTTTAGAGTCCTCCCCTAGGATTGTGCAGTGCTCAGCTTTACAAAAATAATTACATAGTTCAGCATCCAAGGTCGGACAATTAAGTTCGTGAACTCATCCTAGAAAAAGTGCTACATATCTCATTGCTGAGTATCACTATGGTCACCTTTGAAGTACTCCCTTTGGGAAGCTATGCACCAATGCCAGAGCCTAGTCCACCTTTCAAAGCAATTTTGGAACTCTTTTCCTGGAATGGCCATCAAAGCTGTTGTCGTATTACCCTTGATGTCCTGAATGTCATCAAAATGTCTTCCTTTCAATATTTCCTTTATCTTCAGGGAAAGAAAGAAGTCACTGGGGGCCAGATCAAGTGAGTAGGGAGGGTGTTCCAATACACTTATTTGTTTATTGGCTGAAAACTGCCTTATAGACAGTGCCGTGTGAGCTGGGGCATCATGGTGATGCGAGAGTAATGTTGGCAAAAAGTTCAGCTTGTCTAACTTTTTCACGCAGCCTTTCTAGCATTTCCAAATAGTAAACTTGGTTAACTGTTTGTCCAGTTGGTACAAATTCATAATGAATAATCCCTCTGATATTAACAAAGGTTAGCAACATCATTTTGACTCTTGATTTGGACTGACAGAGCTTTTTTGGTCGTGGAGAATTGGCTGACTTCCAGTGTGCACTTTGACACTTTGTTTCAGGGTCGCATTGGTACACCCAGGTTTCATCACCAGTGATAACCAAAACATCATCTTGCCTCTCCAAAAGGTCTTGGCAAACTTCAATTCTCCTTTGCTTTTGTTCATCGGTGAGCTCTTTTGGGACCATTTTTGCACACACCTTTCTCATGCTAAGATTTTCAGTTAAGATTTTCCTGACTGTTTCTGTATTGATGTTTACTTGGTCTGCTATGCTTCTAATCATCAATTGATGAGTTTGACGCACAATTCAATGAATTTTTGCATTGTCTTCATCAGTTCTGCTTGTTACTGGCCCCCTGACCTCTCTTCATCAGGATGCATTTTCTCCCCTCAGAAAAACGTTTAATCCATTTGTACACTGCCATTTTCTTCATGGCATTATCCCCATGAACTTGGACTAACATGTCCCTGATTTCACTTCCACTCTTGTCAAGTTTAACAAGAAATTTAATGTTTGTTCGTTGCTCTAATTCAAGCTCAGACATTCTTGCAATGGCACAAAAAAGCACGGAACAACAATAATGAACGCCATTCAGCAAGACACCGCCACATGTCGACATGAACACAGCTGTGAGACACTGATATACTAAAGTTATGAAACCTTACCAAGCTCTTTGCTGTCAATGTAAGCACATGGTGGCAAGTTCATGAACTTAATTGTCAGATGTTATATACAGAAAAAAGAATTATTTAGTATAATGTGTACAACAAAAACTACTTCTACTACTACTACACACAGACACACACACACAGACACACTTTTTATATAGTATAGGCTATATAGAGCATATATATTTATGAAGATGTGTGCTGCAACATTGTCTATAGTGTGAAAAAAATTAGTTGCTATTGGAGTTGCTAAAAAAAGCAAAGCAGACAAGTTACACAATAACATGCAGTAGTTACAGAGCATCAAGCAGATTTTCATGTTGATGTTGAAATGTGTAGAATTATTTTATTCACATTAACAATAAAAATAAAACTGTGTGTCCATGCATGCCTGTGTGTATATTCATTAATGAAAAAAGAAATTTTAGGGTAAACACAAAACTTTTAATACTGGTTACTTCTGTGGAAATTTGGGAGGAGAAAGAGGAATTTCACTTTTAACAATGTATAATTCTTCACTTGTTTGAATTTTCATATGAAGAACAAGTACTTTAGTAATCAGAACTATCCAAAATTATCTTCTTTCTTTCCTGTTGTTTATTGTCTCATCCTACACATTAGAATATAAATTTTGAGAAAGCAGAGAATTGGGTGGCTTTTCCTTTTTTGTAGCTCCTGGGCCTAGAATAGTGCATGGCCTACAACATATACTCCACAAATATTTATTCAATGAATAACTTCAGCAGTGAAAAGGAAATAAAAATGACTTGCTGGGTAAATCCTCTACTGCACATTTCAAATTCAGCTAAGGTCCAGCCCTACCAACCAATTCTTTAACAAGAGCTTAGTCTCTTTTCACTTCAATGCCGATTTCAGATTGTATGACTTCCTCATGGCCTTTCCTCTTTTCTTAGCCCTTTTTATATCCATAGAAGATCTAGCCTTCTACAGTAAGTCCTCACTTAATGTCGTTGTTAGGCTCTGAGACTTCAAGTGAAACAATGTATCATGAAACCAATTTTACCAAAGGCTAATGGATATATATAAGAGTTAAAGTCCTAGGGTGTCTCATCAATGTTACAATGAAACAACATTAAACAAAACAACATTATTGAAGGTCCTGCTATACTTGATTGACAAATTGGAGGAGGAATTCTGGAAGGTTGGCTCTTTTAGTTCATATCTGCAACCTCCTCTCTTTTCCAATTTTTTTTTTTTTTTTTTTTTTAGATTGATACCAAAATTGACAGCAGGCAGAGGATATGCCAGATGCCCTCCAGTTTTCCAGTGTTCTCTAGTGAAGAGAGCAATGACAGACTTCATTCCCCTAGCGGTGAAGTGAGAGGCGAATGCCCAGCGGCTAAGGAAAGATGGTGCCTGTCTGCAAGGCCTGGGACGTAGTTCCTTGAAACAACTTCATCATCAAAACCTGTGAATCCCCTTAGAAGTGGTTTGTCCCCTTACCTCGCTGAGGATGGTCCTTGGGGGGACCTTCCACTTGTATTAATCCCAGGAAGCCGGCAGGGAGACCCAGTAGACTAAAAGGCACCCAGTTGGGTAGGGTTGCTGTACCTGAATGTTCTAAACATAAAAGAACACGGCAGGGACAACATAAAGAGGATCCAGTATTTGGCTAGCAATGCCATGGTGTCAGCCTATGGGCAGGGTCATGGACAAGTATGTATAGATTGTAATAGGGAAATACAAAGTGATTCATGAAGATATTTTGTAGTTAAAAAAAAAAAAACAAACCAGCCCAAAACTCATGCATTTATTTCATGGTTTAAGGCCATTCACCACAGAGCAAAATATAGTTCAGATCTGTAACTCGCAAAATACAATTGCACAGCAAAAGAATAACTAAGGATACCCAAATAGTAAATGATGCGTGAGCTCATTAGTAATTAGGGAAACAAATTAAAACAGAATGGCTACAATTTAAAAAGACTGTCAGTCCAAAGTATTGATGGGGCATACACTGTGGTTAGGAGTCCAGATTAGTGCAAACCCTTTAAAGGCTGTTTGGCATTATAAACTACAGCTGAACATGCGCATACCCTACTATAATTTGGCAAATCTAGTTACACACGCAAGAGAAATGCATCACATGTCAGAAGACACATGGTCAAGAATGCTTATAGAAGCAGTATTTCCAATAGCCCCAAAGTGGAAACAACTGAGCCTCCATCACTAATAGAATGAAACTAACAGTATTTTCATACAGTGGAATACTATATGGCAATAAAAATAATAGACCACAGCTACATGCAACAGCATGGATGAATCTCAGAAACATAATGTTGAACTATGTAGTTAGGAAAAAAAACATGTTTTCTTTTTATAGAAAATTTAAAATAGGTAAATTAATTTATGGTGATAAAAGTCAGGAGGGAGGTTACCTTTGGGGAGGAGGGAGAGCTAGTTATTTGGAGGAGGCGTGAGTAAGTGCTGGTGATGTTCTCTTCCTTGCCTAATGATGGTTTATAGGTATGTTTGTTTTAGCAATTCAGTGAGATATACTCTTACGATGTGTGAACTTCTCTATAGATACGTTATACTTGATAAAAAAAAAGCTAAGAAAAAAGTATAAACATATGTCATGGCTGGGTATGTTTAAGCTATTGTCAAGCTCCCTCTGCTGATGTGACTTTTTACACTCCTCTCTCTGCAGAAACACATGTTCCTGTTCGATAATATAATTATTACGTGGATTTTTTGTTGTTGGTGGTTTATTTTATTCTTTTCATTTTCTAAACAATGAGTGATCATTGTAAGTGCTGATTTTTGGTGTAGGAATTGATAAAGAAAATTTATTCACTAATTTTTAATTATAAAACATGAGAGTTTTACATAACTTTTTTATTTTCAGGTAAACCAAGATGTTTTGAAGGATGCAAAATGATGACAGATACTTAATACATTCTTCTCTCAGGAGGATGAGGAGTGAGGAAACTTGTTCTATATGGCAGACACTGAGGTTTACACTCATCAGTCTATCTTGTCACTGACCTGCCCTCAACCTCAAATTGTTTTCTATAACATTTAGACTAAATCCCAAAGCTCTTTCTATGCCTACACAAGGCCTCATAAATCTTGTTCCTGCAGTTATCCAAATGTTCCCATTTTGGGTCACTGCACTTACTGTTCCCTCAGTCTGGAATGCTTTCCCACCAGATATTCATGCAGCTGGCTCAATTATTTGTTGAATGAATGAATTGATTCATGTGGGGTGCTTATGTACATTTCAAGATAAAAAACCTATAAATATTCATAGTACTCAAGGTTGTATGCCCCTCCTCCACCTTCTAAGAAGAAACTTTTGTAGCTCAAGGCTCAGACTCTTCATGTCGTTTTTTGAATGACTTTTTCATTACATGGGTTTTACATGTTTGTGGTAGAAAACTGAGAAAGCGAAGATGAGTATTAAGGGAAAACTGCAAATAGTTTCTGCCTCAGGGGACACAATCAGTAGAAGAGGAAACCCTCTCCTTGGGTTTTCTCAGTCTCTGACCAGGACTGAAGCTCATAGACACCGTAGTATCTCAACCTTGAAAGACCCAGGCTGAGATAGCACCTGGCTCCTGAGAGGCCCCGGGTGAAGCAGGATGGGTTGGGGAAAGATCAGGACCGTATGTGTAAGAACTGGGACACGGAGCAATAGCTGTAGCGAACCCTGTAAGTGCCGACTGCGTACTAGCCCAGGCTTAAGCACTCTGTATATGTTAACACGTTAGTCATTACAACGACCTAATGAGGCACAGATGAGGAAAGCGTTGAGGAGAGCTAGCTAGGATTTAACCCAGGCAGCCTGGCCCCAGAGTTTACACACAAGAGTTCACAGTTATTAACTCTCAGAAGGAACCCAGAGCAGGACTCCAGCTTGGAGGAATAGGGGAGGCCCAAGTGAGTGGAACTGAGGTGAAGAGGAAGCCCACGTACTAGGAAAACGTCCAAAATAGAGCCGCAGCGCCCTCTGCAGTTAGGTGGATCTGCATTCCAATCAGTATATGCAAGTGTTTCGGGAGACTCTCAAGTCAGCAGCGGTTTTGACTCCAGTACATCTAACCCTAAATCTTAGTTCCAGGCGAGTTTTAACCCTAGTCTTTCCGTGTTTACGGAACTCAGAACACCTGTGCTGAGCACACACTGAATACCACACTCAGAGCCCAGTTATCTGCATTTGAAATAGCATCCCAGTTGACTTAGGCAAATGCCCCTTAGAATTAAAATAGGGAATCTTGAAAATCAAAGTCTTTAGGGTTAACGGTGCAAAAATTCTAATGATGGAATTTCAGACTGAAGGGTGGACAAAACGGAAGATATTTGACGACATAGGAAAACTTAAGGCCCCGTCCAGTCGCATTTTGTGGACAACTGCTGATACTATTAAGGTCCTTCTGGCGCCGACCATTGTGCTTCATTTGGTGTTTCGAGCAGAAGCAGGCATAATCACCTAACGAGAAGGAGCCACATTGTTCAATCGTCCTTTTCCCTTTCTCTTTCCCCTTTTTCCTGTTTCCCTGTCCCTGTCCTCTGTTCCTTCCCTCCCCAAACATTTGTGACACATCCTCTAGGTTCTTGATTCTCCAAGAGTGAGTAACACTGTCCCACCTAGGCATCTCTCGGCCCTTAGTGGAGGTGACAGGTGGTGAAACAGAGGGACAGACAATTGTCTGTTAACCACTCCGAGTATTTTAAACGGTTCTAAACAGCTAACACAAAATAGACACGAAGAGGCTCTTTTGTAAAGGACTGTTCTTGATTTGAAAAATAACGCATTCATTTGATGGTGAAATTGTGTCATTTTTCTCAAATATATTGTATGAGATATGTATGTACACATATTGTATTATTGTAATAGTTTCATTTTTATCTTATCAAAGAAGGACAAAGGCATTTTACTCTTACTGTCCTAGGGTGTAGGCTGGATTCATGTTTCCTATGTTTGGGAATCCTTTGTTCTAGGGTAGAGAATCATGTAACTTTTCTCAAAAGGCTAGCCCCATGTCTCTCAAATCTGACCTATAGATGGGTTTTGTTTTGGTCCATACTGCTTTATTTTTAGCATTTTATTTATTTTTTAATTAAATTATTTTTAAAATTACAGTTGACATACATACAATATTATGTTAGTTTCAGGTGTACAGCATAGTGGTTACACATTTATATCCATGGTAAAATGATCACCCCAACGTCTAGTACCCATCTAGTACCATAATATTGTTATAGCTACAATATTATTGACTATAATCCCTAGGCTGTACTTTACATCCCCATTACTATTTTTATAACTGGCAATTTGTACTCCTTAATCCCGTCTACCTTTTTCACCCATAACACTGTTTTAAATGTAATGGCCAAAACTAAAAACTTGGGATAGTATTATGAAAATCTAGGTTTCTTTGGAAAAGTCTGGCAATATGAGGCTGGCACATCCAAGGGAAATAACCAGCTAAGGCTGAGCCTGAGTAGAGACCTCATATTTCCTATGTGTTCCAGCCCCATCACTCCTCATGCTTCTGATGCTGATTTCCAATAGCCAGCTGCTGGTTATCAACTTCTTCCCAGTCTGCTTCAAACACCTACATTACTTACGTCTCTAGTTCAAAAGGAGAAGGGTTCTGGCGTGGAGGAAAAAGTTAATTTGCTAAAGATCAGGAAAATGGATGGTGGTGGGATTCTGTGAGTGGTGGGGACAGAGCCTTTGCACTGATTAGGAGGAGATGGGTCTTCTAATAGAGCATGGCCTCATGTGGCATCCGGAGAAGCCTGGCAGGGCTGGCGTCAGAAGGTTAAACTGCCCGAGACAGTGGAGCTGCATCCTCAGAATGGAGCATGTGGGCTTGCATTGCTAGACTGCAGGTCAGTGACTCTTTCTCCATTTTCCTGAACTGCTAAACCCTAATTTTTTTGGGGAAAGAACACATAGATGAGGACTTAGTGGATAGGAGGTTAGCTGCAGTTATTTTCAATTAGAAAAAAAAAGTGTTACAGTGTTTGGTACCAGAATGTTGCCCCAAATGGTTTAATCCATATGAAATAGTCATAAATGCCTGTGGAGTGAGAATTTTCCTTATAAAACATCCATAATATTTTTCCATTACCTGGTAACCAAATTCTTTCATTCATTCCTTAGATATTGGAGAATGCACTGTGGTGTGGTATAAGGGTGGACAATAATGAACAATATATAGTGCCAATATATTCTCTCAATTTTTGGTAGTGACATGGATGAGAGATAGGGAACCAGAGTGGGAAAGACATTGGGAGCAAGAAGTTTGGGGTCTTAATTATTTTTTCTGTCCTTCAACTGCTGGGCAACCTTAGGCTAACTACTTAACCTTGCTGGGCTTCACCTTCATTTGTAAAATGGGTTTAAATTATCTTTAATTACTTATTAACTTCTAAAATACTTTGCTGAAGAAAAAAGACATATATATCTGAATGTAAATGCATAGTTTCTTATATATAAGGGCATACCCTGTTTGTTTATTAAACTTTGGTTTTCTTCAGGTATCTGATTTCCAGAAATGAGAGTGGGAATACATTTTATTTTGCTCTAATGTGTTTACTCCTCTAAGATTTCATGTGTGAGGAATTAAATGAAAACTGTTTTTGCAGCCACAGCTGTTGGAGAAGGAGGCCAGAGATAATTCTGTCAAAAGCACATGGTTTCACTGTGTCTGAGTTTAGGATTTACTGTGGAAACACAAATGTGAATGAGGGCCTTGGAGAAGAAGAGACTTGCAAGAATGTTATGCAGTTGGGGTTAGGGGTTTATTATATCCATATACAAGTAAGCATTTATTGATATTTTGTCAAAAATAAAGGACAAGGTGACAGAAACTGTTTTAGCATGAAAACAGGACAGCTGCAATAATCCAATACTGAGCTTAAAGACTCTCAAAAGAACACAGAACCTGAAATGAGAACTTTCAGGTTATGTAGTTAGTTATCCGAACAATAAAGTCAACTATACAGTGCAAGCAAAACATGACAATATAACACGATCAACGAGGCAGTCTCTCACTGGGGGATAGAAGAAGGCTTGCTGGGGCTGGGGTCACTGAAGGGAAAGGGTATTAAAACCTCATAAATCCTCCATATCTCTTCTCCATTTGGGGAACTTCTTTTGAATAACTTTCACCTTCTTCGTCGGAGGGCAGAGAATCAGCGAAGCGCTTCAGGAAGCCCCCGTACCTTTTCTGGTAGTCCATCCACCATTCTGGGCGACCAACTCTTCTCATGAAGCCCCCATATCGCTTCTGCAGCTCTTTGGCTTCGTCTTCCAGTTGGGGGCTTCTCTTTAAGCCTCTCATGAAGCCCCCGTATCTCTTGCTCACTTCTTCATCATCACTGCCCTCTTGGTAGTGGCTACTCTCTCGGTTGTCCCCTGTTCCCAGCAGCTCTTTCAGCAGGTCTGAGGAATTGCCCAGGGAGTCATCCTCCTCTACATCCTTTTTCATGAAGCCCCCGTATCTCTTGGCAAGGATTCCACCTCCATTTGCCTGTTCTTCCGGCTCCAGAGGATAAAGCTCATCCATTTTCTTCATGAAGCCTCCATACCTTTTCATGAAGCCCCCATACTTCTTGGCCAGCACAAGGTTCTCCTCCTGTTTGCTGCGTTCTCGGAGGGCGCTTGCGCCATCTTGAGGAAGCTGCAGGTTGGACAGCTGAAGGAGCTCTTTGCAGGTCTCCCAGGTTTTGAGAGAAGGCAGTTTCCCTTCACATTCCAGGGTGCAAGCCTGGGAAGAACAATTCACTTTAAGGATATAAAGAGGCTTTTCTGATTTTATTAAGTAAACAGATTTGTGTGGACCACAGTATATTTGCTTTGATATGGAATCTCCCACATAATAATTTCCATTTTCTTATGACAATTTTACGTTATCCTGAGCAGGCAAATCAAAGGAAAATTGAAAGGGGAAATTGTGCAGAATCAATTGAAACAAAAACATTTCAATCTTTAAAGAAAAACAACAAATTGAAAATAGATTTGAAAAGAAAGACATTCTAAAACCTCAGTTTAAATCTATGAATTATTTGGATTACGACATTGATTTTATGAAAGTAGAGTTGTTTTGCTTCCCCCCTTGATTGGTTAAAACATATTTAATCATCTTGAACTAAATGTTTATAATTATGAGATCCAATATGAAAATATGTATATGACAAATATTTATTCATGTTTCTCTTCTTAACATTTAGTTATGAGTGTACAGAACAAGACTTGTCCAATGGAAATCATGTCATTTGACAATAGGAATAATCTGTATACTTGTACAATTCCTTCCTTTTTATTATATAATAATTAAATTCTAATTATTGTATGATTTAGGTTATATATACTAATAGTCTTCTTAAGAGTCTCCTCTATTCAACAGACCACGTTGGTATGATAAAAGAAATACTAACATTACATGAACATTCACAAAATCCAGAGGATATTTCAGAGCATTTTAGGGGGTTTTATAGCCCCCTAAAGTCTACTTATAGAACTCAGGTTATGCACTCTTTATTTAGAAAAATCAGATCCTTCCCTGGTATTTAAAAATATATTGGTATTTTAATTGATATAAAATTCACACATATTATTTTCACAATGAAAGAAAGCATTCTATTAGTGCCAACAAAATTATTTAGGGTATATATTTAACCAGCTTTTAGTGATTATTTAAGCTTTGTGTCTAAAAAAAATAAATATATGAATATATAAAAATCTAAAGATAATCTAATTAAAGTGATCCTGTTTTATTCTTGATATCTGATTAAGAAATCAAACATCACTAAAAACTTAAGATGTTCAGGTGTCAATAATATTTCCATTCTAAAATATAATTTAAATAATCTCTTTTCCAAAAATTAATGTTGAGTATTTTTTACACTATTACCAAAATGCTTTTTAATGTTGGAATTGCTTCAAAAACAAATAATGAGAAATAACCAGAATAACACACTCATACTAAAGAAGTGATATTAATTTGTATGTTCTTGTACATGGATGCATTTTTTTGTTGCATTTATCACACTCTATGTTATATGGTTAAGCTTATATTAGATGGTAAATTGTGTTTGGACATTAGTCATGGCACGCCTGCTTATCTTTCTGTCATAGAACCAAGCACAAGTGTCTTTCACATGGTAGAAGCTCAATAAATATTTGTTACTTTGATTTTACTACATAGTTTTGGCTAGGCAACTTCATTTCTCAGGTCTTTTTTTCATCCAAGCTAAAATTCCAGGACTGCTGTCTTTCTAACAACATAGTCATTAACAAAGCCTTTTGTCGCAGAGAAAATAACAACCTTAAATGTCAGCCCCCATACAAAACAAATCAGTTAAACAAAAAACAAATTAGAAAGAAAAAAAAAGATAGATGAAGGGGATTGTTACATCTATTTAAGATGTAATATTTTTCTCCTAGTTTAAATACATATTTTTCTCTTTAAGGCCATGTTAGCACATGCACATACCAAATAAAATGAATCAGGTAATTCAAATGAAATAAATACTTAATCTGAAATACATGCTTTGGATTTTGTGGAATTCTTTCCTTAATTTTTGCCCCAATTTTATGAATCTACATAAAATTTCTTCAAAGGCTCAAGGGAGGAGCTTAACTCCTTGGATGAATACATTATTCTCCACTGAGTTGTTGAAGTCATAACAGAATTTCAACAAATTGAGAAGAGTGCAAAGGAATCACTGGAGCACTAGTTAAAATGACGCTTCCCGGGTCCCACATTCGGAGATTCTGGTTCAATAGAACACCGGGCGATTCAAGAGCACATGGATTTTGATTGGAATGAGTTCTTTTGTCCTCAGCTTTCAAAATATTCCCCTAAGGCCCTGGGGTGTATATAGTTTATATTTGCATTATTTCCACCTCTTTGGACCCTGGCCACCTCTCCTGTGCCTTTTTCATAGCTGAATTACACTGTTATTTTAGTAGGTTTTACAAAAGTACGTTCAAGACAAGACAGACGTTGAATTCCAGCGTTACTTACCTATAAGACAGTTGCTGATTTTTTTCTCCTGTCTACCGCGCTCTCTCTCCTTCCTCTCCCTTTGTCCCTCCCTCATTCCTTAGCTGTCCCCTATTTACTGGTGAGGATAAGGGCTTGAAGGAAGTGAGGTTTAGGGTTAGAGAAATGAAATCCGAAGGAGACGAAATGTCACTAATAAAAAAATGACATTTTCGGGAAGGATGGGAGGATGGTTGTATGTGGAACGGGCCCTTAGCGGGATATGTTAGGAGTTGGGGTGAATGAGCAAATATTTTCCTTGGGACAGGTGAGGCGACACCCCAGTGCTCTCCGAGGTGCTGACGAGAGCACCTCTCCCGGCTCCCGCATCCCCCGGGTTAAAACAAACTTGGTTTGTGTGGAGACAACGCCGCCCTTACCCTTCTTTAAATAGTCGCGGGTCTCCGAAACTGAGAGCTAGAGCGGGTCCTGGGTCAGTGTAGGGGGAACCTTCGGGACACCTGAGTCTCCAGAGATCAGGAGACGCGCCGCACGGTGGTCGCTACTGGCTCATTCATCGTGCTAAAACACTCACCAGCGGGTTGATGTCGGTCGGGCGCGTCAGTCGGTAGCTGCACGTCGCGCAGTCCTGGCTGCATTCCGCCCGCACTGTCGCCAGGAGCCCGGGGCCGAGCGCCAGCAGCCAGGTGCAGAGTCTCAGGAATCGCGCCATGGGCTGCAGGGACAGAGGGACGCGAACTCCGAGCCTGCTCGGGCGTAAAGGGGGTCCCTCAGAAGGACCCTCGGTGGGACAGTCCGAACTGGGGGTTTGTGGAGCAAGAGCAAGGGCAAGAGCAAGAGCTGCTACGGATGCTCCTTCCAGGGCCCCCGCCCTCCCGGCAGATGCCGTTTCGAGAGGCCAGGGGACAGGTCAGATCGCCTCGCAGTTCCCAGGTTGGCGTCCCGAGCCCGGGGCTGCCCGGGGCACTGGGCTCTCTTTCTGGACGTCAGCTGCCCCAGCAGGATTCTGGAGGGAACAGCTAAGACCAAATGCGCAAAAACGGGAGCCTGGGGAAACGCGACATTGACCCAGGTCACAAACAGGGACAGGAAGAAAGTTGGGGAACCCCACGCAATGAAACGCAGAACAGAGCGGCTGACTGCCCCAAACGCACGCAGCTAATGCGAGCTCTGGGCAAGTTCACTCACGTTGACGCTGTTCGGATGGCTCAGGCTGGTGGCAGAAACCGGGTCCCAGGCACGACACTAGAGGTAGAGGAGAAGGCAGGTGTAAGGGGCTGGGGGCAGCTGGGAGAAGCGGTCGGGAAGCGTAGGGGGCGCGGGCAGGCGCCTGCCTCACCGTCGCGCTGGATGGAGTCGCTGCGGGGCCGCCCGCTGGACTGCAGGACTCAGAGCGGCTGCCTCACCTCGCCTCGCTGTCCCGGGGCTGGCGGCTGCTGGAGCCACTTTATAATTAGCCCCAAACCCAAGGAGGCGAGCGCGCCCCAATCGCCGTTAGGCTGCAGCTGACGCAGGCTCTACGCCAGCCCCGCCGACGCCATCGCGGGAGGTGTCTGTCCCGGGGGGTGCACGCGCAGCTCCAGGCCCTGGGGGTGGGGTCGGAGGGGGATAGCCTTTGTTGGCTTTCCTCGCGGCTGGGTGACAAACCAAGGCAGTTAGTAAATTTGGGGAGGAAGTGGGATGAGATTAAGTCCCCCCAGGATAGGGTCACTGAAATTACACTCCCTGGGGGTCCGGGCTCTAAGAAGAGAGCCAAAGTGAGGGCGTTAGGAGGGGCAGATGGACTGAGTTAGATTTCTGGAATGTGCTGGAGACCCTTGGAGCTGGTGAACCTGCCTCTTCTCCGATCCACCTGGGGCACCCTCGCGGTTGCAGGGGGCACCAAGCACAGCCGTCCCGAAAATCTCCATTTATCCATCCGTCTGTCCTCGCACTAGACTCTGAGTTCCTTGCTGCAGAGTCTGACATCACCAGGCACGGAATAGGCGCTCAATTAATGGTTAAAGAAACGAATGATTGAAACTTTACGGAAATCCTTAAATCTCGGGACTGAGCTTTTCCCCTTGCTCGTTAGTGAGACACCTTGCCAAGCGTGGACGCAGTAAAACCTAAGCTTCTGGAACGGTGTTCTTCCGGAAACTGCACGCCGTTTCACCACTGCGGGAAGGGACCCGTCTTTACCCAGCTTCCCTGGCAGGCTTCCAAGCCGGAGTCCTGCTGCCTCAAGCGCGCTGTCTAGGGTGTCCCTGGGGGTGTTTGAAGAGTAGGAGGGGGTGCCGGGGCGAGTGTGACGTCAGCACGCCAGCACTGTAGTGGCGATCCAGCTATGAGGGACGCAGTGTCCCTGGCATCCTCAGCTTAGGAAGTTATTTACCTTGTCTACGGATTCAGTTTCCCGGTTGGGCAAATAGGGCCATTCAAGGGTTCCGGAGAGACGCAAATGAAATGAGGAAGGAAAACATTTACCTTTGTACCTAGCACGTAGCAAGCCCTAAAAATGTGTTTCTAATCATCTGTCATCCATCTACCTTTTGTCTGTCATCTACCTATCATACGTCTATGTATCTATCTCTCCATACTCTACAGAGAAACCGCAAACAGTACCAGAGCCTGCACATAAAGAAAGGGTCTCAGGGCTCTCCCAGACAAAAGTGCTCTCTGCAAGGGACAGGCCACCACTTCAACCTTAGCGGGGACCACCGCGGGGCTCCTCGGAAGCTCCGGCCACGCTCTCGCATTTTCGTCGCTAGAGGGCAGCGCTCTCCTGCGTAGGTTTCGGCGCTCCAGGGAAGGGGTCTCAGCTTGCTGGCTCGGGAGACGCACCCGGGGTGGCCGCGGAGAAGCCTTGCCGCTGGTGTCGGGAAAGCGGAGCTTAGGCGTGCGGAGGCAGAACCCCGGCATAGCCCTAACACATCTTGCCAGAAAAGCATAACGTTCCCCCTTCATTTTAGGCTTTTCACCATCAGGGAGCTGATGGTGTCCTCTACAGCTACTTATCCGTGTCCCCAACCGAAATGAGAGCTGACATCTGTAAATAACATCTGCCTTTACAAAGGCCTGTTGCCAGGGCTTTGTAAAAGCAGCGGACTACACTGCAGTACTCAGTGCGAAAGGAGTACATGAACAGACCCTGCCTAAAATGAAAGAAAAATTTCTCTGAGAGCTGGCATATCTGGGATCACCCGAGAATTTTAAACACACAATTAGGGGCAAGAGGCTGAGACGTGTGTGTGTGTGTGTGTGTGTGTGTGTGTGTGTGTGTGTGTGTGTGTCTGAGAGAGAGAGAGAGAGAGAGAGAGAGAGAGAGAGAGAGAGAGAGAGGACTGCTTCGTTAGGGTACACAGTGCTTCCTTAGAATCTTGGGAAAGCAGAAGCTTAAGGCTGAAAACTGTTTTGGGGGTAATTTATTAGAACCCTAATTCTACATACGGGAAAAACCGAAGCTCAGGGCGTCCAAGTGACCAGCTTAGATGGTGGCAGAACCAGGTTTCCACACACTTCCTCTCTGGCACCCACCTCAGGCCTGATTTGTTTCTGTTAGAACAGTTAATACCTGCTTTGAGTTAGTTCATCAAGGTTAATCTGCATCTTTCTCTGCGGCTTTTTAAATGTTAGGGGAGAGAGAAACAGAGTAAAAGAGAGAGCTGTCCTCTAAAAGTAGTGCAAGGATACTTAGTACCTAGCACCCACCCCAATACTTGGGGCATATTGAATAAATGTGTGTTGGCTGCCTGGCTGAAGGAAAGAATGAGGTGGTGAGAGGTCAATCTTGTTTGCATACCTTAATCAGAGACATGTGTTCCCATTACCTGCCCCAGTCTACCCAGAGGCCAAAGGGCATATATTTTTGTATCCATTTCTTTATACTTGAACAGTGCCAGTGGGTTGCAAGGAATTTAACTTTTCATGATCCTGTAAATATTATCAAGAATGAACAGAATTTGCAGTTACCTTATGGAAAAAAAAAACTGCTGTAGAAATGAGACTCAAAAAAGGGAAGGGAACCTTCTCTTAAAACATTTAATCCAGGGAATTCTGACTTCCAGGTAAAGATCAAGACCTCGCCTTCTTCTGATCCCAGGGTCCCAAACATTAGACAAAAGGGATTCATTACAGAGACCAAAAAATATGTGGCTTTTAAAACCCTGATGATGAGTGGTGTTTCACTCAGTTCTTAGGTGTTCTACAAGTAGGTAGGATGGATTTTAAAAAGTCCTTTCAGTGTTTTCTTCCATCATTTCCAGGTTGAAGATGCCTAGATTGAATGATGTCTTTCAGGTATCTGTTCCTCTCCTCGCCTCTCTTTCCTGCCACCTAAATACACATGCTTTGTTATGGAACCTGATTTCCTTCTGCTCCTCTTTCCCTAAAATAGCAGTAGTGAGAACATGGCAGTTCAGCCCTCTGGGGATTGTGTAGTGTTTCAGCGTAAAAGCACCATGTTCTAACATTTCCGATGTTCGAAGTGATGCCAGAGGCAGGGCAAACTTGCCAGTTTTCAGTTACAATCTAAAGTACACACTTCGCAAGATAAGGTTCTGTGAGCTGGGCACGTTACGGTGAATTACCACCGTTCTTCTGTTAAGCGATTCTTCTTCCGACTGGCTCAGAGTACCATAGCAGAAGTTGGAAGAGCAGTTGGTTGTAAGGAGAGGTTTTTATGGTGTGATAAATCCCCATTATAAGGAAAGCAAGTGCTGGTACATTCTTACTCTCAAAAATTCAGGAAATAAACCCCTTGGAAGACAAAGTAACCTGGTACAAAGTTTCCTAAAAGTGAGTTTAAATAACAAAATATGTGTTAATGTGTATGTGTGTGTGTGTGTGTGTGTGTGTGTGTGTGAGAGAGAGAGAGAGAGAGAGAGAGAGAGAGAGAGAGAGAGAGAGAGGAGGGAACAACAAAATCAGCAGGGAAGGGAAACTGAACTAAGCATATCAAATATACTGTTTATATACTGTAAACTTAAAAATGAGATAGGGTTCCTAAATTTGGCCTTCCGCTCTCAGGGGACAATAAATTTTAGTATTAAGCATAGGTAATTAGACCATGAATAAAACAAGTTACATTGTGACTCATAGGTTAAAAGAAGATAAAACTTCGGATCCAAGCAATATATGGATTCTTGAGCAGCTTGACTTTGATAAATGACTTTTGGAATTGCCTTGAAGGAATTTAATAGCCACACGAGAGAACCAGTCATGTTAAAAACTTGTATTGTGTCTTTGGACCTGAATCTTATTTCATAACTTGACTTTGATTTGTTTTCTTTTGTGTGTGTGTGTGTATGTGGGAGGTTGTTTCCAAAATTAAATTCCGGTTTCCCACCTATAGACCTGCAGAGAAAGCAAAAATATTCATTGAAGGAATGAAAACACTCACCAAGGAAACAATTTCCATAATTGGGGCAATGCCAGAAGAGAAGTTCTAAGCAGGTTTTGAGCAATAATAAATCACTGGAGTCAGGCTCCCAGCTTCTACAGGGGACTCCTCTGCATATGATCCACAGCACAGAGCTTTACAATACTGGATACTCTGTAAAGCTGTTTTTAAAAACTATGCTCCTACTTGCAGCAACATCTCCCATAATTCCCATGCTTATGGGATGGACTCAAAAAGTCAAAAGCTTGTCATAAAATTATGTAGAGGACAGGCTAAACCCCTGCACGTCTAACTCTGTAATTCACACCTAACTCTACAGTTACTATCTTGATATCTACTTTGCTATATATCGAGCCTAAACAAAAGTATTCTTTTTATGTGCATGAATCTTGTGAAAACCCACCTAGAAAAAGTGCTCTTGTGTGGCACAAAATGGAGTAAGAGAACACGAAGTTGAAATATGTGCCTTCTTTTATCTGATAAATTTCATGGAAAAACAAACCCAGGGAATATTTTAGAAGATATTCTAGAAACTAACAAAATGCAAGATTTTATGGGGGTAGGGGGCAATTATTTTGGTGTTAAGAGTTTAGGATCAGAAAATGCTAATTTTAATTTCCATTTTCGCTATTAATTAAGTGCATAAACTTGGGAAAGTTAATCTCTAAACCTCATTTTTCTCATCTATACAATGTGGAAAATAAAACCAACCACTCTAGTTTGTTTAAATGAAAAACTAATGAAATTAGATTAAATGAAAAACTAATATACACAATGTGTAGGTATGTATTCAATTTATATGAATGACACTTTTTACTGTGCTGTGTTAAACTTGAATTTCTGACGCAAAATGATTTTTTTCTCAGTTCCTATATTGTCATGTTCTTGGCCTCTTATTTTTGGAGGTATGATTTGGTTGCCTTAATGGAGTGTTCAGGTAATGAAAGCAAGTGAGTATTTTGATAATGGGTAAAGGAAACAGGCTATTTATCTACTTGGATCCAGTGCTTCAAAATAAATATTACAATGATAGAGAAACTTATAATAACTGCAGGTAGCAAATTGTTTCATAAAAATGTAATGAGATATTGCTAGAAAAGAGGTCTTGTAGATGGCACACACAATCTTATCACTTGCTATTTTATTTGGGATATATTATGTAGCATTACTCTCCAACATTTCTGTGTGCTGCAGAGCAAATTAGGGGAGGTAAAGCATGAGATAGGTGTTTGGACCAGGGCACTCAAGGTCCAAAGAAGGGCAGGGTTTGAAAAAGTGGAGAAGACAACAGAGAGTGTCCTAGGAAAAGTCAGAGACAGAGAGGAGCCTGTCAATGAAGACAGCTGTCAGAGTGCAAGGCAGTGTGGATGGGGAATTGATCTGATCTGAGAAGCCTCTGGTGGGGTGGAGTGGGGAACACTTGGGAGAGAAGAAGGAAGGAGATGGTTCAATCACTCTTGTTCTGGGGCACTGGGATAAAGCAGCTGGTCGCTCAGGGCCGCATGGCATAGAGAGCACTGATTCCCACAAGCCCCCCTTTGCTCTGCAGTGTCCAATCCCGCAGTGAGTTCACTAGGGAGCTAGATGCCCCCAGGAAGATTTTTTCAGAGACGGGGTAAGAAGAAATATTTTGTTCCTCATGTATAATGTGTTTGTGATTTTAATTTCATATTCCCCAGTGAGAATAAGGCAGAAAGTGTGTTGGAATCATTTCTTACCATCTGCCCAGTCCATTATTCTCCCCTAGAAGGGATACACACACTTGTTTGTTAATCAGTGGACATTCATAGAGGCAAGTTCTCCTTTAGCTTCTTGCCATAGGACCCCCAAATGTATTTGCTTCTTCTAGTTCCATTGTCTCTGGTTTTGCATTTGACATCCTCCCAAGCTCTTAGAAAGTTTGTGTCACTGACTACTCTTTTCTCACTTCTATTGTTGGTTTTTGCCTGTTGGTGCTTAGACCTCATATACCCTCATAAGTATAAAATCTTGCTTATTTTTCTCTCATTTAAAAAAAAGGGCACTTTCTTAAATCTGTAGTCATTCTACTTCCAGCCCAAGTTCTGTCCTAATTCTGTCTCACAGGTACCATTGTTGAAGGATGGTCTAATTTCTTTGTTGGTCCTTCTTCATCTCTGAATTCCTTACTTCACTGCCATTTTGCTTTTGTTTTTACCGCTCCAGTGAAATCATACTTGTTCAAGTTGGCAATAATCTTTTAGATGAAAATTTAGAAACTCTTTTCAGTCATTATATTACTTGTCATTCTGCACTATTGGACCCCATTATCCATTCCCTCTTTCTAGGAATTTTCCCTAAAACTTTTTTGCTTATCCTTTTGGTTGTTCTTTCTTACTCTATTTCTTGGACTTTTCTTTCTCCCTCTGTCCTTTAAATAGTGATGTTCCCTAAGGTTTTGTCCTGTGCCTCATCTCAAGTCGTACATCTGCTTGGAAAAACTTACCACTCCAGGACTTTCCGTCTCATCTATGTATCAATTATTCCTAAATTTTTATCTTCAGTTGTGGCTCCTCCTCTGTCTACGTGAGTGTAGCTCAATGTGTGTGTGTTCCAGGCACCTCAAAGTTATCCTGTATTCAACTAGTTTAATCATCTCCTTCAGATCTGCCCTTGCTCCTGTATTCACTCTCAGTGAATGACAGACATCTGGAAATCATTCGTTTAAAAATTTTAAATTTAGCATTCTAATGGACTAGTGACATCTTGTAATTTTATCTTGTGTTTTCCTGATGACTAACGATGTTGAGCTTTTCCTGTGCTTTTGGATCATTCATATCCTTTGTGATATATTAATTAAAATATTTTGCCCATTTTTATGGGACTGTTTATCTTTTTATGATTGGGTTGTTGTCAGAGCTCTTTAAATATTCTGGCTATAAGCCTTTTGTCATAAATACATGTTGTGAATATTTTCTCCTGATGTCAAGCTTGCCTTTTTATTTCTTGACCATATCTTTTGAAGAGCAGAAGATTTATGTCTTATCTAAGAAATCTTTGCATACCCCAAGTTTGTGAACAAACTCTCTTGTTTTCTTCTAGAAATTTTGTAGTTTTGGTTGTTATGTTTAAGTCTTTGACATATACCAAGTTAATATTTGTGTCTGTGGTAAAGCCAAAGTTCATTTTTTCTTCAGAATAAATATCCAGTGTTCCAGCACTATTTATTGAAAAGTCTATTCTTTTCCCATTGAATTATCCCAGCAACTTTGTAAAAAATCAATTCAACATATCTATGTGAATCTATTTTTGAATTTGTGTTGATTCTCTGTTCCACTGATCAATACATCTATATGCTAACATTCAACATTGTCTTGATTATTGTAGCTTTATATTAAATCTTGAAATATTCTAATTTTTGTTCTCTTTTTTGTAACAGCTTTGGCCATTATAGGTTTTTTACATTTCCATATAAATTTTAAAATCAGTTCATCGATTTATTTAGAAAAGCCTCCTGGGATTTTGCTTGGACTGAATTTAATTTGTAGATCAGTTTTGGACGAATTGACATCTTAAGAACTGTGTCTCCCAGTCCATGAGCATGTTACATTTTTCCATTTATTCAGTCTTCTAATGTAATTTTTCTCAGCAATGTTTTGTAGTTGTAAGTATATAAGTATTGCACATATTTTGTAAATTATATTCATAAGCATTTCATATGTTATGATGTCTTTCAAATGGTATTATTTTAAGGTTTATTTTCCAATTGTTTGTTGGTAGTTCTATTTTGTTTTTAATAAAGAGGGACAAACTCTCATAGGTACTGTTATTCTACTTTATATTATAATCAATAGTGCATTTCTCTTCTCCTAGCTGGTAGGTGACTTCCCATAGTCTTCCTTTCATTCCCCAATGTGTAAGCACAAATACTTGTATATAATATACACTCAATAAAAGTTTTTTTGAATAATGGTATCACTTTCAACATCAAGTTCATTTTGGATTAGTGCTCAAAAGACCATGAAAAAAGCACTCAAAATTAAAAACTCTGGGGCTTCTCATAGCTTGAGCTATATCTGAAAAGGAGAGCAAAGTGATTTGATGATTACTTGACTGATTTGAAAAATGTGGACATTTTTCTACACTTGATTGGCATCCAAATTATCCATTGTTCATCTTAACAAGGTAAGTGTCAAATCACATCCTTGCTGTGTTATCGCAGGAGAGAAGCCTAAAAAAAGAGAAAAAGGAGAGTTAATGACTGAATCTAAAGTAACAGTATGGCATATAGATGTAGGGCGTAGGGAGCTGTTGCAGCAATCACAGCAGTAGAATCTCAGGGTTACAAGAAAACTTAGAGGCAGAAGGGATCCAAGAATTAGAGATATAGTTGGATCAGATGAAAGTAGGTTCCTTTCTAATCTTGAGTTTCCATGGTCATTGGTCTAGATTACAGATTTATCCTAATTTTAAAATATTCATAATCTAGAGAGGGAAGGAATTTGTTATTTTGGTGAGTAGCACCACAGTCTATTTTGGAGGCTTAAACCAGGAAGCTTCAGGCTATATCCAGGTGGCCCCCTCCCCCAATTTCTCTTTGTTTGATATAGTGTTTCCAAATTTTTAAAAAAATCTATATTTTAAAATAAAAACTAACAACAAATTAAAATTAATAACTATTTATCCTAATTTTAAATTCAGACTTTTTGTAGGAAAACCAAGATTTTTGGGTTGTCTTGAAAACAGGAAGATGTAGAAGGCCTTGGCCTTAGTTTTGCAATGGCAGCAACTGGCTAGAATGAAGAGAGGCTGCTCTCTTCAGTTTCTCTTTAGTTTTCACACCCTCTTAAGTTTCCTGTCGTCCCCAGCATCCTGACCCCCAACCCTCTTTACTCATGTATTTTACCTGCTTGGCCCCTGGAGGTCTATGACTTTGCAAACTCTGATGTCTGGGAATTCAAATTAGAAACTTGTTTGCTATCTGTGACCCCTCTATCTTCCTGAATGTCTCCTATCCATCACCATGCCCTACCTGTTTAAAGCCTTCTGAATCTGTTACCTCCCATTTCCCCATCCTCACTGCCCTTATCCAGGTCCTCACTGCTTCTCGGATGGATTACTGCCACGAGCTCACTGTGTTCCACGTTGTGTTGACTTTTATGAGAAGAGAGAAGCAATGGAAGACAGAAGAGGTGAGGAGGAAGAACAAAAGGCAATGGGAATATTTCCAGAGCAATGTGGGGACAGGGTACATTTTCCTGAGCACCATTCTTCCATCCCTGGGACTTGGACCTATTCCTGGGAAATGGATCACTACTGGAAGGAAAAGAACGAAGGTCCTTAGGGAAGCTTCCACTCTACTTTTATCCTCCTCTGGGTTTCCACTTTGATTCCCTTTCAACAGTGGCTACATCGGTTGCCCTGAGTGACACCCTGAAAGTCACACAAATAGACACACAGACACATACCGCACACCTACATACACACACACATAATCCCCCCACAACCCCACATACACACACCACACACACAGACAAATGCACTATACACACATACCACATATATATATACACACACATCGTACACACACACACTGCACACACTTACTGCACACACATACACAAACACCGCATGCACCTATAGACACATACCACACACATAAAAGCACACCTGTGTGTGTGTGTGTGTGTGTGTGTGTGTTGATTTTTCACTTAAAATACAAGGAAAATGCTACTCATTATGAAGCAGCAGAGGACAAAGGTCTTTCCCCCAAGTTTCTCGAAATCCTTAAAAAGAAAGTTATAGAAATGAGCTTCTTTGTTTATCCTTCCCAGAACCTATTCACTGCTGCAGGACAGATTCTATCATTATTATAATGAAAGGAGAGGACAGACTGAAAATCTCCCTTTAAAATGTTTCTTTTAAAAAGATCTCCCACAAACGCACAATCATATTTCATATTTACTCTGTTTTGGGTTGAGGAAACTGAATGGTACTATGTAGTGGGCAAATTAAAGAAAACAGGATGAAATCATGTAAACAGGAGGTAGGTGGGGTGGTGGTAGAGAGCACGACTTTGGGGCTTTGTGTCGGAATCATCTGGATTCTAGTTAATTCTAATTCTAGTTAACTGGATTCTAGTTAGTCCAGGCTCTGCTACTTGTGGCCTTGACTAAGCTCCTAAGTTCTCCAAGCCCCATCAGCACGGGGCCAGAATTGTACCTCATTCATAGAATTGTTGTAAGGACTAAAATGGAAGACGATTATCAGAGGGTGTGAAACATAGTTAAGAAGAGACAAATGTTAGTTTTTATGAGTAAACAGAATGATGCGTGAGTTTCTCTGCACTCTTCACCCATCAGTCTTCTATTCTACCTATAATAGTGACTGGAAGAAGAGAGGAGAGGGCGTTTAGAATAAGGCTACAGAGAACGTAGAGGGGAGGAAGGAGAAATGGCATGGGGGGGTTCGTTGGGATCACTTGATGTGGCTCATCCTCCCCCCTTCTCAGCATACCATCTGCTAAGAGACCCCAACAATCATGCTCTTATTGGATGGGCCAGGCAGCCAGTTTTATTCTCTACGATCTCCAAAGGCACAAACCGATCAGATTTATAACTGCTGCTTTTCATCCAAATAGCCCTCAGCAGTGAACATTTAATTTCAGATAGCTCAGATATTAGAAGCAGCTTTGAGCATAATTTCTTTTCTTTTCCTGAATTCAGGAGCCATAAAAACTGGCCAGGAGGAGGCCCTCAGAACTAGTTTTTATAGTAGATGTTGCAAAATAGTGACCAGCAGTTGGAACACAGCTCGCAGATGTGTTTTGTTTGGCTCATATGGTATGTTTTAAAATTTGGAACTGGTGTCCAGCATTTCAGAATAAGAAAGCTTACATAAAAGTACGAATTTCTAGCCTAGTTTGGAAATCAGATCTGGTTTACGTCCAGACTCCCATTCACGTTTGGACTTGCAGATAGGAGCTGAGTTGCGGCTGTCCTGGGAGAGACATGGGTCCTGCAGGTGGTTGAGCTCTGCCAGGCCTGCTGTACACATGCTAATCCTCCTGGAGTTTTGGATTCTACTGCTGGCTCTACAGGCTTTATTAAGTGCCTGACCTCAGAGTCCAGAAAGAACCTAATCTCTTTGGCCTCAGTTTACTCATTTGTAAAATGAGCCAGGTTACTTCCAGTTCTAAAAATCATCGATCTAACTATGCACACTGCATTTGACATGGGCAGAAATGTCAATGTCACACTTCATTTTTAAGCCCTCATTTTCTTCCTTTTTTCCCCACCCGCATCTGAGAGGCTGGGCTACTGACAAAAATTCTCTCGTTGACCAAGCCCTAGCCAGGCTCCTCTGAGCCCTCTCCAGGACAAGGCATCAACCTTGGTTGAGCAAACACTAACATACTTTCTAACAGCTCAAGGCTGCATCTCTAGGAACCTCCCTCTCCCCCAATAAAGTGCTTGCCCTAGAAAACTCAAGGCTGCCAAAATAATGTACTGTTTGTTCCAGGCAACACCTGAAGATAGGGCCTTTGTCTGTTAGTCTCTGTGGGAAGGGAGGAGCTGAACTTTGATAAATGCCAGTTAGCAAACCCAGTTGGGTTGCACATGGACCAACCCCTGCCTTCCTTCCCACTTTTTATAATTTTTCACTTCTCTGACTACATGCTCAGTCTCCTCCCTACTATTTCATTATCCCTTTTAAGGCCCATATCGAGGTAGAGGTTGATTCATGCTGGACTTTCCCCCCTATTACAATAGCATATTGCTGATTAATATTTATCCTTACTACTTTAACTAGTGTCTGGCTTTGTTTATCTTTGATGCTGGAGGGGTTCAGAACCAGCAAGTATATGAGAAACCCCTCATTGAACCCCAATTGTAGCCTCTACTTCAATCTTACTTCATCGTACTTGGGTTGCAATATTTGGTACTAAATTCCATTTTTGCATCTGGGAGAGAGTGGGTTATCAGTAAGCATTTGTTGAGTGAATAGATGAATTGGTAGCGAGGTTCTCATTCAGACTTGTTGTGGCGTTTCAGAAAGTGAGAAGCTGCTGTCCTAAAGATTAGATTTTCTTCCACACACCAAAAAAATAAAATAAATAAATAAAATAATCATCTTATGTCAAATACTTAAGGAAGTGTAATTAACAAGCTCAGATGAGATCTCATCTCATTAAACCGAATTGCCAAAATGAGTGAAAAAATGTAGTTTACAATCGGGGTTATCTCCCTTAAGTGTGGTTAGAATAAACTCTATTTTAGTAGTTTGTGTTTTGCAGAAATAAAAAGTTTTAAATATGTAAGTGACAATAGAAAGACAACTATGGTAGGAAAATTGATTTGAATTTTTAAATATTATAGCTTGTTTACATATAAAATGAATAGGTGATTCAGAAAGTACGGAAATGAGACACAAACCTGACCCTTAGGCACCAGCTCATGGAATAGTGATGAGTTTTAATACCTCTTTCATCCACTCATATCCAGTGCTTCATGTAACAGAGAATAAAAGATAAAGACATATATTTCCACTACCTAGATGCAATGTCTATAGTAAATATTGCCACATTTTCCATTTTGTAAGGTAATGAATTGTTAAGAGGTAAAGTCCTTTTTTCTACTCTTCTTCCCTATTGTTGTCTTATCTCTGCGTCCAGAGAAAGCCACTCTTGAAACATGTGGGTATTCTCATTCATATTTTTTATACTTTTTCATCTTTTTGGGTTCATAAAAAATACAAGATTGCGGGGCCGGCCCGATGGCTCAGGCGGTTGGAGCTCCATGCGCCTAACTCCGAAGGCTGCCGGTTTGATTCCCAAATGAGCCAGTGGGCTCTCAACCAGAAGGTTGCCAGTTGGATTCCTCGAGTCCCGCAAGGGATGATGGGCTGCGCCGCCTGCAACTAACAACGGCAACTGGACCTTGACCTGAGCTGTGCCCTCCACAACTAACACTGAAAGGACAACAACTTGACTTGGAAAAAAGTCCTGGAAGTACACAGTGTTCCCCAATAAAGTCCTGTAAAAAAAAAAATACAAGATTGAGTTATGGTGTTTTTAAAATCACACTTGAGTATCATTCTTCATGTATACTTCTGACATTAATCATTATGTTTTTGAGATTTGTCCATGTTAATACATGTGTTTCTAGTTTAACCATCTTAATTACATTATGGAATGCTTAAGTCACAATTTATGATTCATTACCTAATTATGAGCATTAATTTATTTTCATTAAAAACAATTCTGCACCCCTCAATATCTCATTGCTCGTATGTTCCAGCATCTCTCAAGAAATATATACCGCATTGGATTACCAGGATGTTAGAGTATGTGCCCCTTTAACTATATTAGTTATTGGTAAATTGCTTTGTGAAGCAGTTGTACCAATTTACTCTCCCAATAGTAGTATTGTAAATTCCTTTTTCTCAACATCTTCTCCAAACCTTGTCAAATATTAAAACTGTTACTGATATTGTGGGTGTGAGATGGCATCTCATCGTTGTTTTACTTGGCACTAACATGACCAGGAGACATGAACATTTTTTTCCCTTTTATTTATTGAGCATTTGGGCTTCTATTTCTCTCAACTACCTATTCATATTCTCTGGCCATTTTCTTTCTTTCTTTTTTTTTTAATTTATTGGGGTGATAATTGTTAGTAAAATTACATAGATTTCAGGTGTACAATTCTGCATTACCTCATCTATAAATCCCATTGTGTGTTCACCACCCGGAATCAGTTCTCCTTCCATCATCATATATTTGATCCCCCTTACCCTCATCTTCCACCCCCCAACCCCCTTATCCTCTGGTAACCACTAAACTATTGTCTGTGTCTATGAGTTCTTGTTTCTCATTTGTTTGTCTTGTTCTTTTGTTGTTTTTGGTTTATATACCACATATCAGTGAAATCATATGGTTCTCTGCTTTTTCTGTCTGACTTGTTTCGCTTAGCATTATACTCTAAAGATCCATCCATGTTGTCACAAATGTTCCTATATCATCTTTTCTTACCGCCGTATAATATTCCATTGTGTATATATACCACAACTTCTTTATCCATTCATCTATTGAAGGACATTCTGGTTGTTTCCATGTCCTGGCCACTGTAAACAAAGCTGCAATGAACATTGGAGCACACGTGTCTTTATGTGTAGATGTTTTCAGATTTTTTGGGTAGATACCCAGGAGAGGGATTGCTGGGTCATATGGTAATTCTATTCGTAATTTTTGGAGGAACCTCCACATTGCCTTCCATAACGGCTGCACCAGTCTGCATTCCCACCAACAGTGTATGAGGGTTCCTTTTTCTCCACAGCCTCTCCAACACTTGTTACTATTTGTCTTGCTGATGATAGCCATTCTGACTGGGGTGAGGTGATATCTCATTGTGGTTTTTATTTGCATTTCTCTGATGATTAGTGATGTTGAGCATTTTTTCATATGTCTATTTGCCATTTGTATGTCCTCTTTGGAGAAATGTCTCTTCAGGTCCTCTGCCCATTTTTCAATTGGGTTGTTTGTTTTTTTGTTGTTGAGTTGCATGAGTTCCTTGTATATTTTGGATATTAGCCCCTTATCAGAGGCACTGTTTGCAAAAATCTTCTCCCATTCAATTGGTGGCCTCTTTATTTTGTCGATGGTTTCTTTTGCTGTGCAGAAGCTTTTAAGTTTTATATAGTCCCATTTGTTTATTTTAGCTTTTACTTCCATTGCCTTTGGAGTCAAATTCACAAAATGCTCTTTGAATCCAAGGTCCATAAGTTTAGTACCTATGTTTTCTTCTATGCAGTTTATTGTGTCAGGTCTTATGCTTAAGTCTTTGATCCATTTTGAATTAATTTTGGTACATGGTGACAGATAGCAGTCCAGTTTCATTCTTTTGCAGGTGGCTTTCCAATTCTCCCAGCACCATTTATTGAAGAGGCTGTCTTTCCTCCATTGTATGTTTTTAGCTTGTTAAAAATTATCTGTCCATATTTATGTGGTTTTATTTCTGGATTCTCAATTCTATTCCATTGGTCTATGTGTCTGTTTTTCTGCCAATACCATGCTGTTTTGATTATTGTAGCCCTGTAGTATCAAGCTAAAGTCAGGGAGTGTGATACCTCCAGTAATTGTTCTTTTTTCTTAAAATTGCTTTCGCTATTCGGGGTCTTTTGTGGTTCCAAACAAATCTGATGATTTATTGTTCTATTTCTTTAAAAAAATGCCATTGGGATTTTGATAGGGATTGCATTAAATCTGTATATTGCTTTGGGTAATATGGCCGTTTTAACTATGTTGATTCTTCCAATCCATGAGCATGGAATGTCTTTCCATTGCTTTGTGTCTTCTTCAATTTCTTTCAAAAATATCTTATAGTTTTCAGCATATGGTTCCTTCACATTCTTGGTTAAGTTTATTCCTAGGTCTTTTATTCTTTTTGCCGCAATTGCAAAATGAATTGATTTTTGTATTTCTTTTTCTGAGATTTCATTGTTAGTATATAGGAATGCAATGGACTTTTGTACGATGATTTTGTAGCCAGCAACTTTACTGTATTCGTTGATTGTTTCTAATAGCTTTTTGATGGAGTTTTTAGGGTTTTCTATATATAGCATCATGTCATCTGCAAAGAGTGATAATTTGACTTCTTTATTCCCAATGTGGATGCCTTTTATTTCTTTCTCTTGCCTGATTGCTCTGGCGAGGACTTCCAACACTATGTTGAAAAGCAGAGGTGATAGGGGACAGCCCTGTCGTGTTCCTGAATGTATAGCAAAGGGCTTCAGTTTTTCACCATTAATTATGAGATTAGCTGAGGGCTTGTCATATATGGTCTTTAGTATGTTATTTTCCTTCTATACCTATTTTATTAAGTGTTTTAATCATAAATGGATGTTGTGTATTGTCAAATGCTTTTTCTGCATCAATTGATATAATCATATGATTTTTGTCCTTTATTTTGTTTATGTGATGTAGCACATTGATGGATTTGCAGATGTTGAACCATCCTTGTGCCCCGGGGATGAACCCCACTTGGTCGTGATGAATAATCTTTTTAATGCATTGTTGTATTCGATTTGCTAGAATTTTGTTTAGGATTTTTGCACCTGTATTCATCAGAGATATTGCTCTGTAGTTTTCTTTTTTTGTGTTGTCCTTACCAGGTTTTGGTATCAGGGTAATGTTGGCCTCATAAAATGAGTTAGGGAGTGCTGTCTGTTCTTCAATTTTTCGGAAGAGTTTGAGCAGGATTGGTATTAGATCCTCTTTGAAGGTTTGGTAGAATTCACGAGTGACGCCATCTGGTCCCGGGCTTTTGCTTTTGGGAAGGTTTTGGATGACTGATTCAATTTCATTACTGGTGATCGGTCTGTTTAGATTTTCCAGTTCTTCATGGTTCAGCCTTGGAAGGCTATATGTTTCTAAGAACTTGTCCATTTCTTCTGGGTTATTGAACTTGATGGCATATAGTCCTTCATAGTATTCTTGGATGATCCTTTGTATTTCTGTGGTGTCCGTGATAACTTCCCCTTTTTCATTTCTGATTTTGTTAATTAGTGTCTTCTCTCTTTTTATCTTAGTGAGTCTAGCCAAGGGTTTGTCAATTTTGTTAATCTTTTCAAAGAACCAGCTCTTTGTCACATTAATTGTTTCTGTTGTCTTTTTGTTCTCTATTTCATTTAGTTCTGCTCTGATTTTTGTTATTTCCTTTCTTCTGCTGACCTTGGGTTTCACTTGTTCTTCTTTACTAGTTCTTTAAGGTGTAACATGAGATTGTTTATTTGAGATTTTTCTTGTTTCTTGAGATAGGTCTGTAATGATATAAATTTCCCTCTTAAACTGCTTTCGCTGCATCCCAAAAATTTTGGTAGGATGTATTTTCATTGTCATTTATTTCTATGTATCTTTTGATCTCTCCTCTAATATCTTCTTTGACCCAGTCGTTCTTTCAAAGTATGTTGTTTAATCTCCATGTATTTGTGTTTTTTCCTGCTTTCTTTTTGCAGTTGATATCCGATTTCAAAGCCTTGTGATCAGAGAATATACTTGATGTGATTTTGATCTTCTTAAATTTGCTGAGGCTTATTTTATGTCCCAATATATGGTCTATCCTTGAGAATGTTCCATGTACACTAGAAAAGAATGTATAGTCTGATGTTTTAGGATGAAGTGCTCTACATATGTCAATTATGTCCATTTCATCTAATGTGTCATTTAGGGCTGCTATTTTGTTATTTATTTTCTGTTTGGATGATCTATCCATAGCTGTCAGTGATGTATTTAGGTCCCCTAGTATAATTGTGTTTTGGTCAATTTCTTTCTTTTGTTCTGTTAGTAGTTGCTTGGTATATTTCGGTGCTCCCTGCTTGGAGGCATAAATATTGATGATTGTTATGTCTTCTTGTTGTATAGTCCCCTTTAGCATTATGAAATGTCCATCTTTGTCTCTTGTTATCTTTTTCACCCTGAAGTCTGTTTCATCTGATATCCTTATGGCTACATCTGATTTTCTCTGGGTACCATTTGCTTGGAGTGTCTATTTCCACCCTTTCACTTTGAGTCTATGCTTGTCTTTGTAGCTGAGATGTGTCTCTTCGAGACAGCATATGGTTGGGTTTAGTTTTTTGATCCCATCAGCTACTCTGTGCCTTTTTATTGGTGAGTTCAGTCCATTTACATTTAGGGTGATTATTGATATGTGAGGATTTCCTGTCATTCTATCTTTAGTTTTCTGTTAAGGCTGTGTCTCCATTGTTTCTTTGCCTTTTTGTTGTTGTCTATTATTTCTGTATGGTGGTATTCTATGATGTTTCCCTCTGTTTCTTCTTTTATTACAGTATGTATTTCAGTTCTGGATTTTTCTTGAGTGGTTACCCTTAAGTTTAAGTAAAAGAAAGTTTGATATTTAGAGTATTTTCTTCAGCATACTTACTTTCTCCATTCCCATATTCCGGTTCAGGCCTTTACTCCCTGCCTTTTTATGTTTTGGTTGCCACAAATTGTCCCTGTTGATGGTGGTCGAATAGCCTCCTTTTGTATTTCTTGTAGTGCATGTCGCGTATTAGAAAATTCCCTCAGCTTCTGTATGTCTGAAAAGGTCTTTATTCCTCCTTCATATCTAAAGGATATCTTTGCTGGATATATTATTCTTGGCTCATAATTTCTCTCTTTCAATAGTTTGAATATCTGGTTCCACTCTCTTCTGGCTTGTAGAGTTTCTGCTGAAAAATCTGATGATAATCTAATGGGCTTTCTTTTGTAGGTTACCATCTTCTTTTCCCTGGTTGCCTTGAGGATTCTTTCTTTGTCGTTGATTTTAGACAGCTTCAATACAATGTGCCTTGGAGAAGCCCTGTTGGGATTGAGGTAATTAGGTGTTCTATTTGCTTCTTGGATTTGAGGATCCATTTCTGTCCACAAGTTTGGGAAGTTCTCATCAACAATTTGTTTGAATATATTCTCTGTTCCCTTCTCTCTTTCTTCTCCTTCTGGTATGCCCATTATTCTTATATTGCTCTTTCTGATGGAGTCAGAAAGTTCTTGTAGAGTTCTTTCATTTCTTTTAAGTCTCAAGTCTCTTTCTTCTTCCATCTGTGTAATTTCCAGGTTTCTATCGTCGATGTGACTGATTCTTTCCTCCATCTGGTCAACTCTACTACCTAAGCTGGTTATTTCATTCTTCATTTCTTCTAGTGAGTTCTTAATCTCCAGAAATTCTATTTGGTTCTTTTTTAAAATTTTAATCTCTTTCATAAAATGCTCATGTTGTTCTTTGATTGCGTTTCTGAGTTCATTATACTGCCTTTCTGTGTTTTCTTGCATCTTGTTGAGTTTTTTCAGAACTGCAGTCTTGAATTCTCTGTCGTTTAAGTCACATATTTCCAAATCTTTAAGTTCCTTTTCTGGAGACTTTTCACTTTCTTTCTGAGCTGTCTTGTTGCCTTGGTTATTCATGGCAATTACTTATTTATTATTTCTCTTCCTAGACATCTACAGGTGTGGCTTCTGCAACAGGTTGATAGGAAGAGATCTTTCTTTTGTTTTCCAGTACTTGTTGGTAGAATGTTTTATTTTCTTTCCAACTGCAGCCTTTTATTTCTCTCACATGGTAGTGCTATGTTTTCTCTGCACTATTCCAGCTTCTCACACAATGGGGGGATTCCCTGGGAGACGGGCTTCTCCTCTGTTAATAGTTCGCTTGGGTCACAGGGTGCAGTGTCCGTGTGGGTATGCGGAGAGCTTTTCAAGTTCCAAAGCTCTTCCTGCACCAGATTCAGAGCCCGTATGTTTCAGCAGTTCTGTTTACTCCTGCAGGGATCCGCCCAGATAGGTGGGGCCAGGCACGGGGTGAGTTGTGAGAGGTGGCCTAGAGCAATGGCGGTGACCACTACCACAGCCGATCCTGCTTCCACAGCTCCCTCCCCTCTGCCAGAACTAGTTGGGCTGCGAGTGTGTGTCTGCGGTCCACAGTTCTCAGAACAGCAAATATTCTGTCCTTTTGATCTGACAATGCTACTGTTCCACTTCTAGCCCCGGGCCGGTGGGGGTGGGGTGGGCTCCGGGAGGGTAGGGAGGGGGCGGCTACTCTCAGTGCCCAAGGCTTCCGTTCTCTGCTCGGCGGTGAGGGCTTAAACCACCATTTACAGCCTTCTTCCCTCAGTCTTTTCTCCGAGGTCTCTGCCGTGAGCGTTGGTTTCAGCCGTGTTATATGCTGTCCCCTCAGCCCTGTGGGCCATAAGCGGAGCCCTAGCTGTCCGAGTTCTTCCCTCTCCCGCAGCTGCGGGATGAGCAGCTGCGGGATGCAGCGAGCTGGGAGCACCAAGCCAGGTCTGCGTCCTGCACCCACCCGTGCGGCTCTGTCTCTGCACTTCTCCTTTCCCTCCTCCCCGCTCATGCGATTCGCCCACCTTTCAGTGAATTCAGTAGTGGGCCTCTTCGTCTTGCCTGTCTGCTGTGCAGGGAGTCCTTTGTGGAGATATTGTTGTTCGATTAGTTGTAAATTCCAGGGGAGCTTTACAGAGGCTCACCTCACACCGCCATTTTGATGACACCTCCTCTGGCCATTTTCTATTGAGTGATTTAACTTTTTGTTTTTATTTGTAGAAATTCCTTACACATTGTAGATCTTAATTCTTTGTTGGTTAAATATATGGCAAATATCTTCTCTCTCGAGGAAGATTTTTATTAAATTAATTTTCAATTTGTGAGATTGTCAAATTTATTAACCCTTTCCTTATGGTTTTTGCTTTTAGTGCCTTAAGAAATCCTGCCCACCCCTCACCCCCATTAGGATGACTACTACAAAAAAAACAGAAAATCAAAAATGTTGATGAAGATGTGGAGAAATTCGAACTCTGGTGTACCATTAGTGGGAATGTAAAATGATGCAGCCATTATGGAAAACAGTATGGAGGTTCTACAGAAAATTTTAAAAAACTATTATATAATCCAGAAATTCTATTTCTGGGTATATATCCAAAAGCATTGAAAGTAGGATCTTAAAGAGATATTTCATACACCCATGCTCCCAGCACATTATTCACGATAACCAAGAGGTGGAAACAATCCAAATGTGCATCCATAGGTGAATGGATAAACAAAAGGTGGTATATACATACAATGGAATGTTATCTAGCCTTAAAAAGGAAGGATACCTTCTCACACGCTACAATATGGATAAAACTTGAAGACATTATGCTAAATGAAATAAGCCAGACACAAAATAAATACTGTATGATTCTACTTATATGAGGTATCTAAAGTGGTCACATTTATAGAGGCAGAATGAAAATGGTGTTTGCTACAGGCTGGAAAAAGGGATGAATGGGGAGTGGTTGTTTTAAGGGTGCAGATATTGTTTTGCAAGATGAAAAAATTCTGGAGAACTGTTGCACAACGTGAATATATTTAATATGACTGAACATATACTTCAAAATGTCTAAGATCGTAAGTTTATGTTATGTGTTTATTAATCACTATTAAAAACCTAAACTCCCCCCCCCACCAAAACCAGGAATCCTTCCCAAATTGGACATCACAAAGATGTTTTTCTGCACTTTCTTGTAATAGTTTTAATTTTTATGCCTAGAGCTTTTATCTAACTAGATTTTACTTTTGAATGTGGTATACTTGTTCCAATTCCGTTTATCGAAGAGGACATCCTTTTTCAGTTTTTTGTAGGTCTATTTCTGGTCACTTTACTTCCTCATTACTCTATTTGTGTAGCTCTGGGCCAGGGTCACACCTTCTTAATTGCTATAACCATATAACAACGTCCTGATTTTTCATGGGGCAAGTACTTTTTCATTGTTCATCTCTTTATGAAAAGAATCTTGACTATATCTTCTATGAGAATTTTAAGAAGAGCTTATCAAGTTTAACATGAAGATCTTGTTTGGATATAGATTGTGATTCTATTAAAATGAGGTGTAGTCCAATGTTTATGGCATTGTATTTCCTATCCAGGGACATGATTTATCTCTTTTTACCCAAGATTTCTTTAATGAAATTCCATAAAGTTTTATACATTCCTTCATATAGATCTTGGACCTCTTTTTTTTTTGTTTAGTTAATGTTTACTGGGGTGACAATGGTTAGTAAAGTTACATAGGTTTCAAGTGTACAATTCTGTAATACATCATCTATATATCACATTGTGTGTTTACCAACCAGAGTCAGTTCTCCTTCCATCACCATATATTTGATCCCCTTACCCTCATGTACCTTCCTCATCCTCCCTTACCCTCTGGTAACCACTAAACTATTGTCTGTGACTGAGTTTTTGTTTCTTTATTTGTTTGTCTTGTTCTTTTGTTGCTTTCAGTTTTACATCCCACATATCAGTGAAATCATATGGTTCTCGACTTTTTCTGTCTGACTTATTTCGCTCAACATAATAATCTCAAGATCCATACATGTTGTTGCAAATGGCACTCTTTCAACTTTTCGTATGGCAGAATAGTATTCCATTGTGTATATATACCACATCTTCTTTATCCAATCATCTATTAAGAACACTTTGGTTGTTTCCATATCTTGGCCACCATAAGTAAAGCTCCAATGAACAATTGGAGTACATATATCTTTATGGACATTTTTAAAAAAGTATTTATTTCCATTGTTAATTGTTTTGTGGCTATTATGAATCAGAGCCTTCTCAATAATAATATTTTTACTTATTTGATTCAAATTTATAAGAAAGATATTGATTTTGGTATATTGAAATAATATAGAACAACTTACTGAATTCTTTTATTAGAAGTTATATTTTGTGTGTAAATTCTATTAGAATTTCCATATACTGTATGAGAACAATGAAGACTAATTTTTTTATTTCCAATACATATGAAAGAAATTTCAAAAAAATTTAAATAAATGGAGAGACATACTGTATTCGTGAATTGGAAGATTCAATGTAGTAAAGGTGTCAGTTCTCTATATGCAGGTTTATTGAAATTCCTATCAAAATCCTCGAAAGACTATAGATATAGACAAGATTATTTCAAAATTTATATGGAAAGACAGAGGAATTTGAATAGCTAAAATAATTTTGAAAAAGTAGAATAAAGTGAGAAGAATCAGTGTACCTGATTTCAAGACTTATTACATAGCTACAGTAATCAAAACTGTGTGGTATTCGTGGAGTGATGGACCCATAAGTAAATGGAACAGAGTAGAGAACCCAGAAATAGAGTTACACGAATATATCCAAGTAATTTTTGACATAGGTGTAAAAACAATTGAAAGGAGGAAAGATAGCTTTTTCAACAAACAGTGCTGGAGCAATTAGACTTCCATAGACAAAAAAGTGAACCTTGGCCTCAGTATACAGATTAACTCAAAGTGGATTATGGACTTAAACATAAAGAGTAATACTATAAAACTTTTAGAAAAGGTCAAAAGAGAAAATATTGGGATCTGGGGCTAGGCAAATACTTCTTAGTCTTAGACTTGACACTACAAATAATCCATGAAAGGAAAATTGGTAACTTAGACTTCTTCAAAATTAAAAACTTTTGTTCTGTGAAAGACCCTGTTAAGAGGTTGAAAGACAAACTATGAACGGGGAGAAAATATTTGCAAACCACATAGCTGACAAAAGGCTAGTACTCTAGAATATATAAAAAACTTAAAATTTAACAGTTAAAAAAACAAATAATTGGCAAACGGGCAAAAGACATGAAGAGAGATTGCACTGAAGAAGATATACAGATGGCAAACAAGAATGTGAAAAGATGTTGATAATCATTAGCCATTGATAAAATGCAAATTAAAACCACAATGAGATAAAACTACACATATATCAGAATGGCTAAAATAAAAAAATAGTGAAAACACCAAATGCTGGCAAGAATGTAGAGAAATTAGATAACTCATATGTTGCAATGTGAATGGATAATGGTGCAACCACTTTGAAAATCAGTTTTTTAAAACAAACAACATGCAAGTACCAGATGACCTAGCAATTGCACTTTTGGGCATTTATCCCAGAGAAATAAAGACTTACATTCACATAAAACCCATACATAAATATTTATAGCAGCTTTATTCATAATAACTGGAAACAACTCAGTTGTCTTTAACAAGAAAATGATTAACAAAGTATGATATTTTTATTTCATGGAATATTTTTCAGCAATAAAAAGGAGCAAGCTATTGATATGCAACAACCTAGATGAATTTCAAGAATATTATACTGAGAGATAAAAATCCAATCTGAAAAAGTTTTGTAATACATGATTTCTTTTATATTACATTCTTGAAATGACAAATTGTAGAACTGGAGAACAGAGTAGTAGGTTCCAGAGGTAAGAAGGGGGTGAGGACAGGAAAGAAGGAATTGTGTCTATAGAGGAGCAACATGGTGTGCTTTTGGAAATGTTCTGTACCTTGACTGTATCAATGTCAATATCCTGGTTGTGATATTGTACTCCAGTTTTGTTTTGTAAGATGTTATCATTGGTGGAAACTGGTTAAAGGGTAAGGGTCTGTATGCATTATTTCTGACAAATGTATGAAGATCTACAATTATCTGAAAATAAAAATTTGAATTAAAAAGGATATCTTTAGAACTGGCTTCACTATAAGTTTTTTAAAATGTATTCTCTCTAATAAGTAGTTATTAATTTCTTTTAAAATTTTGATTGAGAAGGTACATAAGTTAGAAAACTTCTTTGCTTCCATAGCATGCTGAAATCATGAATGACTCTAAATGTGATATCTATTAGCAGTATATTAACTCTGAAACATCAGGAAAGTGATATACTCATGTCACAGTTATTGGAGTAGAATTATCGCAAAATATTTTATAAGAAAATGTTTATAAATTACAACTTATAAGTACAAAGAATACCTTAATTATGAGATCTGGCAATTAAATTCACAAACTCATCCTAGAAAAGTGCTGCATAAACTCATTGCTGAATATCACTATGGTCACCTTCAAAGTACTCCTGTTGGGAAGCTATGCACTGATGCCAGTGCCCAGTCCATCCTTCAGAGCAATTTTGGAACTCTTTTTCTGAAATGGCCATCAGAGCTGTTGTCATATTACGCTTGATGTCCTCAATGTCATCAAAATATTTTCATTTCAATATTTCTTTTATCTTTGGAAAAGAAAAAAGTCATTGGGGGCCAGATCAGGTGAGTAGGGAGGGTGTTCCAATACAGTTATTTGTTTACTGGTTAAAAACTCCTGTGCGAGCTGGTGCATTGTCATGATGCAAGAGCCATGAATTTTTGTGAAAAGTTCAGGTCATTTTTATCTAACTTTTTCACTCAGCCTTTTCAGCACTTCCAACTTGGCTAACTGTTTTTCCAGTTGGTACAAATTCGTGATATATAATCCCTCTAATATCAAAAAAGCTAGCAACATTGTCGCAACAGTTCACGAACTTAGTTGTCTGACCTCATATTAAGATATGAGATATCTCTAACTAATATCATATTCAAGTTTTCATCAGAGTTGGACATGAATCAAAACAGAAAGAGAAATGCATAGAGTTTGAATAATTCTCAGATTTCAGGAGAGATTTTCTCTTATTAGGAAGAGAGAAAATGGGAGCTGGATTTACATGAACACAGTCTTTAACACGCATATAGGAAGCAGATAAAATAGTAAACCTGAATATCCATTGAGAAAATTGTCATTACTTTTAATTTGTTTTTTTTACTAGCTGTTTGATTTTTCTTTAACTTGATATTCTGCAGTTTGTTTTATTTATCCTGCTCAGTATTCCATATGCTTCTTTAATCTGAAGAAATATATTTCTTTAATTTTGTAAATTTCAGTTATTATATCTTTAAACTCTATCCCTTCACATCCACTGTGTTCTTGACCTCTGAAACTTCAATTAGTGTGTGTGGGAATTTTTAATTCTAGAGTCTTTATAAAGTCAGAAAACATAGTATACGATCATTTAAAAATATGTTCATTGAGGAAAAAATTTATATACTCGTATAGTAGTAAAGTTCACCCTCTTTGGGTGTTCTGTGTCTTGAGGTTTGACAAATGTATGCAGTCGTGTAACTGCCACCAAAATAAAGAGCTAGAAAATTCCTATCACTCCAAAAAGTTTCCTCATGTCTCTTTGCACTCAATCCTCTTCATTGTCTTCCAGCCCCTGGAAATGACTCATCTGGACCCTGTCCTTATAATTTTGCCTTTCCCAGAATGTCATGTGAATTGAATCATAGATGATGGAGTGTTTGTATTTGGTTTCTTTTACTTAGTATGATGCTTTTGAGATTCATCCATTTCATGGTATTTATTTATTTTTATTGCTGAGTAGTATTACTTTGTATGGGTGTATCATAGTTTGTTTATTTATTCACCGATGATGGGCATTTTAGTTGTTTCCAGTTTGGGGCAAGTATGAATAAAGGTGCTACAAACATTTACATACAGGTGTTTTTATTTCTCTTATATAAATGCCTAGCAATACAGTTGCTGGGATGCTATGGTAACACCTTACGTGCAAGATTGCTCACAGATATTATAAAAAACTGACAAACTGTTTTCCAAAGTTGTTATACCATTCTGTATTCCTATCAGCAATGTAAGAGAGTGATGTTTGCCTTGCTAGAACTTTATATTGTCAGTTAAAAAAAAAAAATTGGTAAAGTGCCCGTTCAAATCTTTTGCCCATTTAAATTTGCCTTATTACTGAATTGAAAGAGTTCTCTATATAATTTATATATATATGTCATTTACTAAATATATATATATATATATATATATATATATATATATATATATATATATATATTTTTTAACAAACATTTTCTCTCCATCTTTGAAGATACCAATTTTCTTTATGGTATCTTTTGAAGAGCATAACTTTTTATTTTAATGAAGTTTAATTTATAAATTTTTCCTTTTATATTTTGTGCTTTTTGTTTCCTAATAAATCTTTGCTTAACCCAAACTTATTTTTAAACGGTACATTAGTTACATTTTAAAAATTATATAATTGATATGTTTTTCTTCAATCTCTAGGTAGTCACATTTTCAGGTTAAAAAAATCTCTAAATTTAAAGCAATGGATCTGACCATTAATCAGAAAAAAGTGCAACATATACACTATTTTTTACGTTTCCAGATTTTGGGGATATTTAGTAATGTATTTTTTCCAGATTCACAATTGGACCTACTGCTTTGTATTTAGAGATACTTCACATGAATATGTATTCTCCAAGTCTCATAAATACAATAAGTTCTCAATTAATGTCATTGACAGGTTCTGCAACTTGAAGTGAAATGACATATAAAGCAACCAATTTTACCCTAGGCAAATTGATATAAACAGGAGGTTAGTCCCTATGGCATCTCATCAATATTATAACGACACAACATTGAATGAAACAACGTTATTTGAGAACCTGCTAAACCGTTTTATATTTTATCTCATTTTATCTCTTCGCATTGGAACTTGGATCATTTCTTTAGAGTCATGTTCTAATACACCAATTCTCTCTTTATTCCTGATCTGTTGTGTTCCATCCACTGGATTTTTATGTTAAAGGTTATAGATTCTTGTTTTTTTTTTCATTTGGAGACGTTTTTAAAGTACCCCTATACATTTTTCAAACTATCCTGCTTTTTGTTTTTTTAAGGATTCTAGTCATTCGATTTCATAGTTAATCATTTAAAACATAATTGTTTTATAATCTCAGGTTTTTCAAGGAATTTGAGTCCTTTTGTGGGACAATTTGTTCTTCATGAAATGACGTTCCTTTTTGTGGCACTCATGTGTGCTATAGCCTTTTATTGGGAGTTGATCTTTTATTTATATATATATATATATTGCAGCTAAGCTGGGAAAGTGACATTTCACAGTAATTTTCTGCTAGCTTGCTGATGGGTCCTGGGGTATAAGTTGTCCTGGAACAGTGTTTATATTAATTTATTGGCTTTGTGTGTGTGTGTGTGTGTGTGTGTGTATGTGTGTCTGAAGACAAGGATCTCTGAGGGCTGAGGGCTTCTCCCGCATAATGCAGACTTGAATCAACACTCCTCACTGTGTGGGTGTCAGAATTCTCATATCTGACCTTAAACCCTCTCTTCCTACCCCACCTCACCTCCCCAGAAACATTGGGTTCCCCTTACAGTTCAGAATTTGGTTTCATTTTTGATTTCTGACAACTGGAGCGTTCCTTATATTTTAAACTTTATTATGTATTTGAAAAATTTTTAAATATTTATTTTATCCAGTATTTTGTGTTTTTGGCGAGAACAGGATCTCTTTACAGTAGTTGGTCCACCACATAGAAATCTACTCTGTACTTCAATTTAAATGTCTTTTCCCAGTAAAATAGTTTATGAACTTTAGGTTTACTCATTAACTCTACCTTTTTTCTTCTTGTGGAAGCATTCCACTGACTTATCAGAATCACTAAGTTAACACAGATTTTTCCTTATTGTTGCATATTTTTTTCTCTTCCTCCCTCATCAAATAATTAGCGTAAAAATACTGTAATAATCTATATATTTGTTCTATTATGCATTTAGAGATTTGTGGAGAACAAAATATTTTAATTTGAGTATTTCTTGTATATCTGGTTCCATTCTAGGTCTGAAGTTGTATGTGGGGAGTATGTAACATGCTTTGACCAAAAATGATTTTACCACCTAATTAAAGAGCATAGACACTTAAAAGAAATAATTTTATAATAATATGGGGCAAAATGTAATCAAACAATATAACATTTAATAGTAGGTACACAGAGACAGGGGATAACCCTGCAAAGGATAAGAGATTGAGAAAGCCTCTCCAGGAGCCTGAGGTAGACCCTGAAGACACTGAAAATTTGGAATGACAAAAAATTTGGGATTCCAAAAAAGGTAAAAAAAGATTTGAAATGACAAGGAAAAAAAGGATTTGGAATAATTAACAGAGGCACAACCTCATCAAAATACAGCATGTGCTTGGAATATGAGGGCTCAGTAAAGGGATTGAAATGTTTCCCCTTCAGCCACAGAAAGTAAACCATACTGAAGGAAACCACTTTTGCAAACAAAGTAACTCAGTAATTCTCTTGAGGAGTACAGAAGGAGTAGTTTTACAGACGGAAGAATTGGCAGCAATATTTTGTTTGGTAAAACAGAAAAATAAAATGACAAACATTTTATTTACTGATACTAACTTAGAAACACTGCCAACCACGACATTTTTATTTTTCCTTGCCCATTCTAAGACATGATGAAGTGGATTTTTCCCTTACAAAGGACTTTAGAATCTACACTAATAAATTCTTTCCCTGCTGGGGTAATATGTAGTATTGGTTTGGGAAAGAACATATGAGACAAATCCAGGTTGCTGAAACAGAGGAAGGGAGGGTCGTCCTGTCATGACAGTAAACACCAGAGCTCTCTGGCTTCCTAGCCTCCCCCTTTCTCTGAGCTTCTCTTCTAAGAATGATTCTTTTATCATCCTTGGAAATTAATTTTCTTTCAAATAAACTTAGTTATATCTGCATTCTTTGAGCAGACTGAGTCTTGGTGAGAGGACCCACATTTACTCTTTTCATGCATATTGGTCAAGAGACCAACATGCTTCCCCTCAAAGGGTTATTCTCAGGATTTTCGTGTCCCTTCCTGTTACCACCATTCCTATCTCTGTATTTCATGCTGAAGCCAATGGGAGTTCCACATTCTGCCCTGGATTCTGTGTGGGTTTCATCATTCAAGGGCAAGAACAAACTGCTGGCAAGCTGTTAGACACATGTTTATAATCACTGACATTTGCATTGCTACAACTAAAAGATAGAATCTCCTTAAACACATATGTTAAGGATGGTTAGAAAAATCTTTTTTGAGTTAATCTTCCTCACTTTGATATGTGTTTCCAATTGCTAAATGAGTGCTGTTTTAACTTTATTTGTAGGAAGCTGAGCTGACGCCGAGCAAAAGCAGCCCATTGTTTGGACTGTCTTCCACACTTGGCTATCCCAGAAGTTGGTATTACCAACATTCAGAGATCTAGCAAGAAGCCACCTGTTGGATTTAAGAAAACCCAGCAAGATGTTGCCACTATGTTTTTTCCCTTTGTGCTTGCAGGTAGCCAGTTGGTGGATAGAATGTACTTTTGCACGGTGATTGAAGAAATCTTTTTCAAATTTGGGGAACCAGTGGGACCTATCAACCATAGAGCAATTATATGGCAAACCTAATGACCTTTTCTGCAAACGGATAATCAGCTTTAAGCAAACTTTCACGGGGCGGGGGGGGGGGGGCTCAGTTTTCCTGTCTCTCTTTTAGCATATCCTTCTTGCTCACACATACCTCCCTCTTTCATTAACTTTTCCATTCATGTTTCTGAGATCTTATCTTCTTCACTCATCTTCCTTCCTGCACACTCCTCCATTCATGTTTTCCCACCTAGACCACACATCTACCACCACCTTTTGGAGACTGCTCTCCTTACAGCTACCCATCTCACTCGCCAGTGCTGACTTGACTCTTTGCACAAGAAATCTCTTACTAACTCCTTCCTTATCATACCTGAGACATCCATCCTTCAGCATCTTCTGGACTTGGTTGCCAAATATGTTCTTCCACTTCCCTTTATTCTACTTCAAATTCTACTCTTACGGTTTGTTTGGTGGGTCATTCTTTACTGCCCTCTGT
This sequence comes from Rhinolophus ferrumequinum, assembly GCF_004115265.2. Taxonomy (NCBI): domain Eukaryota; kingdom Metazoa; phylum Chordata; class Mammalia; order Chiroptera; family Rhinolophidae; genus Rhinolophus; species Rhinolophus ferrumequinum. Next base: position 21,697,283 of record NC_046297.1, on the reverse strand, counting down.
AAAGAGTGGAGAGATTAACACAGGAATTAATTTGTTGCACTTTTTTTTTTCTTTGCCTTTCCTTAGTGAATTCTTTAGCATGGAGACATCTTCGTTTTTCCAGCACTGCCATCTAGGCCTCCCTGCCATCTGTAAACAAAGGGAAAAAAAGAAAAAAAGCTAATTCCTGGGAATTGTAGAGATTGAGAAAATTAATACCTCACAGGGAATAAATAGTTGGTTTTGATCTGTAATTGGGATAGTAAGTCTCCAGCAGTTTCTCTGAAGACATTTGGGTTTTAATGAGGTCAAAAATAATCAGGACACTGAAATGGATACCACTGTCATAAATAAAGACTAGAAAGTGTTCTTGGCTCTCATCATTAGTGAATGGACAAATTGACCGTTCTTTGTCATAAAGCCAAGAACTTTCCTACTTCTCATCCAAAAACATTTTTCTATACTCTGTATTAGAAACTAAATAAATCTATTTCAATCTCTTAACTAAGATTTACAGCATATCTTAGTTAATTTCTTATTATTCTGTTCTTTGATTGATAGCGTAGTATTGGACAGATGACCTACATGGTAAATCATTCTCTACACATTCATTTGGAAAGCAGTATGGAAGAACACTGAATCATTATCAGAAAGGAGCCACAATTTCTCTTCCTCCAACTTAACAACCCTAAGGCAAAAGAAAAAAGTAAAGGATTCCACCTGACTACCCCCCTGCCCCCCATTCTTGCCATTTGTACCCCCAGCCTCTATTTAATAGGTTGAGATAGGAGAAGATAGAAATAAGATGTTGATTTCTAGTTTTATTTTTTCATTCATCCATTCACAACTGAGTATTATGTGCAGGGTACTGTACCTTCTCTGTAAAACCCAGTTTTGACTCAAGTGTTCAATTGCCAGCATATCTAGATGGCAAGTTCGCTGGATGGCAAGTTTAATGCATTTCATATGCTTGGAAGAGACCCATAAATAATTGGTTCTGACTAAATATTTTGTATCATTGAGGTCACCGAGGTTCCTAGCATTTTAGTTACCAAAGCCCTCCTGTTGTTTATAGCACTTCTGCTATTCCATCAACAAAATCCAGGGTTCAGACCTACAGGTTGGACTATAATCAACCTGTTGTTCCTGGGGCTGTCCCATCTCTCCAGGTGGCCTGAAACAGCAGGGCAGGCAGGAAGCAGTGGGCAGAGGGTCAAAGTTAACAGCTCAGAAAAGTGAATGACAGCTGCAATGAACTCAGATCCTGGGCTCACATAGGTTACCCATGCCAACTCTGAGCCATGTTTCCTGCCTCCTCTTCTTTTTCTTGACTGACTTTCTTGAGCAGGACTCCTTGGTTCCTGTCTTATGCGTCTTTCAGGATCCTCTTGGTTATATGATTCAGAGCCTAGAGCTTATTTATTAGCTCTTTCTACTTTCTGTCTATATGCAGAGATTAAATATTGTGGTACTGGTCTTCACGAAGCTTGGTTCATTTGGAAGAAAAAGCTAAGAAATCTAATTTATAGTCTTGGTCTAGTATTATCCAGGCAACATTAAGCAAATCATGTTCCATCAACCTTTCTATTCCTGGAATTCGCGTTTAAAAATGATATTGCTGTTGTTGAATTGTTACTGAGCCTGTACAATATGCCAGATACCATATGGGGCATCTTCATAAAGGGTCTACTCTCCTCATCATTTGTAACCTTTGCAACAAGGTGAGAGCTTGGATTCAGGGCAGGCTGACCCCTGAGAGCCATGCCATATATTGTCTATTATAATCTTGGGACACTTTGAGCCCAGCATTGCTAGAGGTGAACTTTTAGTTCCACCTCTTTATTATATAGGTGAGGATATTGAGATGTAGAGAAGGACAATGACTTGCTTAAGTTCAGCTGTTTAGTGGGTGATCAGGGATGGGAATCTAGTGTCCAGGCTTCTAGCCCAATAGTCTTTTGTATTATATCTCACCTGTGATTTGGAATCATTTTGGAGAGGTGCAGCCCTATCAATGGAAATAATTGTATGATGTATCCCCTTACTCAGGTGCCAAATAATCTACGTTTCCTTTAAACATTTTTAGGTGAAAACTTTCAATCACTCAAAAGTAAAGAGAATTTAAAAAATGAAACTTCATATGCAATACATCAGTTTGAACAATTACCAATATTTTGCATTGTTTTGGTTTCATTTATTCTCCTTTTTAAATTGCTAAGTATTTTGAAACAAATTCCAGACCATGTACTTTCTCCTACAAAAACTTCTGTATGTATTTCTAATAGTTATGAAATACCATTATCATACTTAATAAATTAATAATTTCTCAATATTACCCAATACTCAGCTATATTCATTTTTTCTCAACTTTTTCAAAAACATTACTTTTGACACTTTTTTTCTTTTTCAAATTAGAATCAAAATAAGGAACTCACATTTCATTTGGTGGGCCATGTATTGTAAAAAAATGTTTTTTAACTTTTAATAATTCCCAACATTATTTTTTCCTGTTATTCCTGAGTTTAAAAAAAATAAGTAATATTTTGTAAAATTCCTTGTGTTGTAGACTCAGCCAATTGCACCCTTGATGTGTTGCTTAACAAATGTCTGTATTCTGTGTATTTCCTGTAAACTGGCAGATGTATCTATAAGTTCTATTTGATGTCACTTTGCTTTCTGAGCAAGAATATGAGTATGTTATAGATATGGTGCTGTATACTTCCAAAGGCATTACATTAGGTGACACTAACGCCTAGTTATTCCACTCCTTGTGATGTTCATATTGACTAGTGGGTTTAGATATTATAAGTCTGATCCATCCATTATCAAATTCTCTACCAGCTTATCACCTAAGGGTTTTTAACAACGCTTGCCCAAATCAATTCTTTCATTAAGTATTGTAAAGTTGTGATTTCCAATTCTGTCATTTTTCTGCATTAATTAGTTAATTGGAACTCATATGTAAAGAGCTTTTCCTTATCAACTATTTGTCTACTCTAAAATATAATGCATACAAAAAAGGCAAGTTAAATTCCTTTATTTTCAATTTTCAGAATAATAAATTTGTACCATTGCAATAGTATCCAATGAGGTATTATTATTTTGGAATTTTAAGAACTCAGGGATGTTACACATTTGATGTGTTTTCAACTATGCACTAATGGTGTTGGTGTTCAGATTGTCAGTGGACAGCAGAAGCTCCTTCAAGTTACTACTGTGTTTAACACAACCAGCTTCCTTGCCTTCTGGCACAATAAGAAGTCTCAGACTCATCTTGTACATATCTTGTCCTAAACCTGAAGTTGGTCATTTCTCCAAGAAGTCCTACTTCATTTTAGTGATAAATATTACTTAAAAAATAATTATTTAGTCATTAGGGTCATTATTGCCTCTAGACTTTTCAATCAACATGAATTATGATGATATTAATTTACATATGTAATAGGTTACATGTATTTTTTTACTTAACTTTTATGAGTTTATGTTTGTATCTCTCTCTTTATACATCATAGCTTGTCCACAATCCCATACAGCACCTATTACCGTGGAGACTGGGAACTCCTTGAGACTCGCGGGGGAACTGTGAATCATGCATTTCCTATTCTGGGTGCTTAATTTTACATTGCACACACAATAGGCACCCAATTCTTTGTTGAATTGAACTGAAGTCCAAGTATTTTTCGAAAGCCACAATTTTCCGAGGCCCAGGGAAGTAAAGGGTATTCAGTCCAGGAATCCTAGTGAATCACCCCTGAAAAGACGGAGGCCAAGTTGTTGAAGAATTGTGAATAGGACTAATGGAAAGGAAAATATAGAATCAAAACATAAATCACATCCACACAGTAAACGACTCTTTACAGCTGTACGAATGTGAATACCCAGAGATAGCTGGATTCAAAATCATGTCAGCTGTTAAAAACAGCCTCTTCTATGTCTAATGGGAAAGAGGAAGGGAGAAAGAAGAGGAGAGGAAAGTGGCTTGTCTATCATGAGGCAGCTTTTCTCTACCCAGAGAGGAGGGTGAGAGCTGAGGGGTTGGTGGGGGAAGAAAAGTGGGTGTTCAGCTTTTGACAAGTAAAGTGACTGCAGATTGTTTTTGCTTTGAGACAGCTTTGCTCTTCACGTCTCTAAGTACCGGAGGCAGATTGCTTAAGTGTGAGCAGAGAAGGGGGAAGGGTAGCAGGGGTGGGGGCAGGAAGTATTTTGTTCTCTATGTCCCACAGGTCTCCAGTGATAAAATGGCAAGCTGCCATGAAGGTAAACATTTGATCGAGCGGCATGTATTCCTCATATCCTCACATTTCCAAAAATCTCAGATTATTTATTTCTAGTAATTGGTCCCCTGTGATTGACCGAAAATATAATGTTTAAGGAAAAACTTTGGAGAAGATTGGCTACATATTTCTTTGTTTTTATTCTTTAGAAAGCAACATGGTATTTGGTGACACATTACTGGCCACATCTAAACATTTTTCCTTGGAATTATAATAAATTCAGCTTAATATCACTAAACAAATATTTATTGCCTATTTGTCTGTAAGATGATTATAATGCCATAATTGTCCTGTGGTAAGCAGTGAGTAAGAATTTTAACCTGCAAGTAAACAAATATATTCAGGAATATATTTTATGTGCCGCTAGAATCATTTTACTACCTGTGTTTAGGAAATAACCCGATAAAAATGTACCTTGATATACTTCTATCTTTTGGACAAGCTCAAGCATTGCTACTTCAGTCTTGAATAATTTTTTGGAGCTGTAACACGTCCTGGCAAGCGGCAGTCTGTAAACATCTGCTTGGATTTCAGCTTTGTCTTTGAAATAACAGCCTGACTATGTTTCCAATGAACACGTCTGGAGTCAGCGCCAATTTTCCTTTGTACTATGTATCTTTTAATAAAGAGATAAAGCACTAACTTTTTTTTTTTTTAATAAGAACACATCTCCATAAGGAAATTTACTAAAACTACAAACAGAGGAATGGATGTGGAATCTCCACATAAGATCTCCACACAGCTCACTAAAAATCAAGTTGGAGATAAAGCAAGAAATGTGCCCAAAGCCAGTTGGAATTTTATTTCATCTGAAGCTACTTCTCCCATGCCTGAATATGATGCAATATCCACCCAGTCGGTGCCTTCTTCGTCCTATACCAGTAACAAAGCCCAAATCCAGGCATTTCTTTCTAGAACTGTTAAATTGTCTGCTTGTGCACTCTCTATTCAGACCTAAATGGTACCATATCAACTTTTGCATAGCAGCACCCTAAACTACACCCCAGTTAAGCCGAGGATAATAAGTGGATAATAACAGAATAAAAATCACAGATGCTGCTGAAAAATGTTACATTAGCTGAAAGAAAAGCTCCATTCCACTTTTATGAGGACTAACCTAGTTCTTTTTAGGCAACAAATTCCTGAAGACATCTGATTATGGCTAAGGAAGTGTGTCTCATACATATGTCATTCTGGGTGGCAAAGGAGGAATGAAGGGTAATTTCACCTTTCATCAGTGGAAGTAATAGGGAATGGAGCAACTTTATGCCGATGGTGCCATGTAGCTTTGGGAACCACTTTGCTGCATTTTCCCCTGAGTGTGACAACGTTTTTAATGTTTTGCCTCTTGCTGCACAAAAGCCCTGTAAATGAATTTTTGATGGTTCACAATGAGCCGTATGAGAAAATCAGGAAAAAAATGGTCAAAATATGATATGAATAGTTCTTACAATACATTAAAAAAAAAATAAACTGTGTTTTGGAAGAAAAGTTTGTTTCGGCTTTTCTCGCCACAGGTCTGTCTGGGTTTTTACTCATAGATGGAAAAGCAACGTCGCTTCCTTTCACCCCCTCCTGTAGTTTGGCTTCAGTCATCCATCCAAGTCTGCAATATGCCCACTGTCTCCAGTCATTGATTTCTTTGTTACTGCTGCTGTGGGGTTAAGACATATGATGGTATTTGGAAGAGAATAAACAACTCCTGTAATAGGCTAAGATGGCAACCTCTGGAGAGTCGGATGTATCAAAAGCACACTTGGGTAATGATCAGTAAGGAAAATAAAGACTTTATTTGTGGCTACTGACAATGATGCCATCCAGCAAGCCGTTCTTTCATTTCATTGTTTGCGTGAGTCTAAGTACAAATAACACCTGAGGGATAACACAAGTGAAAGACTCTGTACTTGAAAACAGAAGAAATTCTAAAGTTACAAACACGACCAGCTAGGAAACATCAGAGTATTCCATATTTTAGGGTATTTTATTTTCAACTTCTCCTTAGGTTCACATAAAATCCTGATTTCCTCTTTTTCTTTATTGGCCAAAGAACTAGGCCCTGGACAGGAGTTCTGGAAAAGCGTATAGAGACCCCGGGAGCTTCCCATTCTGGTGGCGGCAGCTGGCCAGTGCCTGTGGCACTATGCCTGTCGGTTTAATCTTGCTGCTCTGGCTAATGGGCACCACACTGTCCAGTACTGCTCTTCCTGGAACTGTCTTAATGGCTGTGAATAATATTTAGAAAGGCCCAACACCTGATCTTCCATTAACAGACCTGACTATTTTGCTTTTAAATGTCCCAAAGAGCCAATTATCCTGAAAATCTCCAATTAAGTGTACCGGATTGAATTATAGAAGTGGATATTTCAGGAAACTCCCCTTGCATTCCAAATCTGTGCAGTTGAGGTTGGGGGTTCATGGTGCAAACATTTCCTTTTGGCTCTTTGTACTCTGTCCCATTTTAGAGCACTTCCTTTGCAGCTCCCTTGGCCCTTGGCAACAGAGGGGAGGGGTCCGAAACTGGCATTCAACCTCCTGACATAAGATAAGCAACGTCTTCCCAATGTCCTTATCACATAGCAAAATGACACCTTGTTGCTCTCTGCTTGATTGTATAGTGTCACTGGAATGTGGAGAAGACCTAATATCAAAATTATTTCTGCTTCTTAGTCATTTTGGGGGTTGGGGCAGGGTTGCCACATCCTTGATAGAGACCTAAGCACTGTGGTTATCAGCAGACTTTGGTGCCATCATAAGGAGTCTGGAAACCCCATGTTTAGGTACAAAATAAACAAGAAATGTACAGCAATAATCTTAGTTGTGAAGAGGCTGAGGGAAAGAAACAACCATTGAAAACTTTAATAAGAGATTTTCTAGTTTTCAAACCATGTTCAGGAACATCTGCGGAGCAGCTAGTGGGTAGGACTTAAGGCAACCTCTTTAGCCTCATGATTGGCCAGTTTCGGAATTTGTCTGCATTAGGAATTTATCTAGGATGTAAAGAAATTTAAAACATTTCCATAGATCTTTGTACCTCTTTCTTTCTGCTTGTACCTATTGTAGCAACTGGTGGAATATTGGAGGGGCAAGGTTGTGGTGGGGCTACTGATAAATATTTGGATTTTTGCCTATCTACCAGAAAAATAAATTTTAAATTACATTTATTTTGTATGAGTAAGGTTGAGCATCTTTCTATATGTTTAAGGACCATTCATTACTTCTTTTAAAACTTTTTATTGCTATCTCTTGTCTATTTTTCCTATCAAGTTGTTGGTCTTTTTCCCTAGTTTTAGAAGTTCTTTTTGTATTAGCAATATTAGGTTTTTGTCTGTGTTTATTATGTTGCAAATTAGTTCCCTAGTTTGTCATTTGTCTTGTACTTTGCTACTGCAAATATGTTTTAATTTTATGTATTTAAATTTATCAATATCTTCCCTTCTTTATTTTGAATCATGATTAGTAAAACTTTGTGCATTTTTAAGTAATGAAGAAATTCACTCCTTTTCTCCTCATGTGGTATTATTTCCTGCGCTTACATCTCTAGCCTATTTGGAATTTTCTGGTATCTATTATAAGGAATAGATCATATTTTATTATTTTCCATATTATCATTCAGTTATTCTAAAATATTTTATTAAGAAATCTATCCTTTCCCCACTGATTTGATATTCTGCCTTTCCCATATACTAAATTTTCACATGCTACTATGTCTTTTTCTGGATTTTCTATTTTGTTCCATTAGTCTCCTGTGTGTTCATGAACCAATATCGTGCTGCTTTTAATTATATTGACTTTTTCATTTATACTATAACAATAATTTAAAATGTCGTTTCGTATATGGTAGAAATCGTTTCCCCACTCCACCTGACTCACTCCTTTTCCTGGGTTTTTGTAGTTATTTTTGCTTGTTTTTTCTTCCAGATGAATTTTATATCCATCTTGTCTAGTTCCAGGAAAAATGTCTTGATATTTTATTGAGATGGAATTAGCTTGTAAAGGGGGGATCGACATCTTTACAGTACTGAGTTTTCCTACCAAGGTATACTGGCTGTCTTTCCATTTTTCAGTAAACTTTGTATTTTTTAGGAGGGTTTTGTGCTTTTCCTGACATAGGTTTTATATATTTGTTAATACTAAGTGCCCTTTTTTTTTCTAAATGTAAACAGAATCTTCTTTTCCATTATATGTTTTAATTGTTTTTTGTTTTATATGTGAGAACTAGTTTTAAAAATATCAACTTAATACTATTATGTTAAATTATCTTATTGTTAGCAGCGGTTTTCCACTGAATTATTTTTAGGGGGATGTTACAGATGTATGATTCTATTACATGCATATGCATCTAATTTTTTAATTCTTACACCACAATTTGCTTTCTCTTATTTCATTACTTTGGCCCAAATTACCAATGCAATGTTCAATAGTAGCTCCCTTGCTATATACAAAGCTATTTACAAAGAATAAAGTTGATTGTTTTGGTGACTCTTTCTTCTTTTTTTCACTTTTGCTCTCCTTCTAGTGACTAGTAGAGATTCTAGTGACTAGTAGAGTTTCCAGTGTTGCGCATGAGAGACAGAAAGGGAATCCAGGAAGTTGGATAATTTATGATTAGAAATTCAGACCTAGGAATGTCTATGCTTCATATCATTCGTATCATTTAATTGCCAACATTTAAATATTTCATTTATTTGGGAGCTGCTGAGATAATAGCTCCCTCAATTATCAAGAACTTACATGCTTATGGAGATTTCTTTGCAATTTTTTTCAGCATTGTCATTTATGAAATTCTATAGGATCAATTTTTAGTTGTTTTTCCCCCTGACAACAAATTCACTTAGGGAATAGGACCTCACATGGAATCAATGATATACTCCAGAGAAATAAACCCAAGGCTAAGCTGCTGAAGTAATTCAAGACATCAAAAATAGCAGTATGGTTACCATAAGCTTCATCCATTATTTAAGCACAAAAGAAAATAATTTATTTTATTGTATTTTTTTTAATTTGCTTTTTATATATCTTAAGTATCTTTTGTTCAATGGTTTCCTCCTGACACACCCCTTTATATATATATATATATATATATATATATATAAATATATGAATAAATATACTAATTTTACCTCAAAAAAAGAAATATATATATAATTATATATTATTATATATTATATATAATATATAATATAATATATTAATTATATATAATAATATATATATATTTCTTTTTTTTTTTGAGGTAAAATTAGTATATTCCTCATGGAAATGTAAATTGGTGTAGCCACAGTGGAAAACAGTATGGAGATTCCTCAAAAAACTAGGAACAGAACTATCATATGATACAGCTATTCTGCTTCTGGATATTTATTCAAAGAATAAGAAAACACTATTTTGGCAAGATATCTGCACCCCTATGTTCACTGCAGCATTATTTACAATAGCCAAGATATGGAAACAACCTAAGTGCCCATCAATGGATGAATGGATAAAGAAGGTGTGATACACAAACAAATGCGCGCGTGCGCGCACACACACACACACACACACACACACAGGAATACTACTCAGCCATAAAAAATAATGAAATCTTGCCATTTGCAAGAACATGGACGGGCCTTGAGAGTATTATGCTAAGTGAAATAAGTCAGACAGAGAAAGACAGATACCATATTATTTTAATCACATGTGGAATCTAAAAGCAAAAACAAAAACAAAATGAGCAAACAAAACAAAACGAAAACAATCTTGTACATACAGAGAAGAGATTGGTGGTTACCAGAGGGGAAAGGGGTTGGAGACTGGGCAAAATGGGTGAAGGGGAACAATTGTGTGGTGATGGATGGTAACCAGACTTTTGGAGGAGATCACTTTGAAGTGCATACAGATGTCAAATTTCATGTTGTACACCTGACACTTACATAATGCTATATATCAATCTTACAGAGATATTGAACTTAAGTAATTTCTTTTGTCAGCATAAGACAAAGGAGAGTAAAAGACTTAACTTGGATAAGAAGGCCTTCTTCTCATACCTGTGCCTAAGCGAGAGAGCCATTTCCCTAAAGTTTTCCTAACATATATTGAGAGCCTGTAAGGTGCCAGGTCTAATACTAAGTGTTTTATCCCTTTGGCTATATATAACACATCAAACTGAGGTTGTAAATTGCTTAAAGTGATACAACTCATAAGAGGTGAACGTAGGATTGAAATCCAGGACTGTTAGAATCCAGACTGTCTCCCAGGTAGTCCAAGTACTCCAAACTGTGGCACCTGGTTTGGCTATAAACATGCACTGACAATGGGTGTCTTTGAGCCAGCTCTTCTATGGTGGGAAGGCTGCATGACTGCTCCAAAAATAATTGCCAATTATCTCCAAGTGATCATTGGCATTAGCATTATTAAATGTTCAATCAAGTTTAGGAAGTCATATGGCCATGTGGCTTTGTCATATTTGCTGACTGTAGAAAATGACTCAGTCTATTACCTTGGCAAATTGCATTTCAATCCCTCGAGGAAGACATTCAAATCAGAAAATCATCCTCAGTTTTGCTCCCATGTCACATCTCTGGCTTTACTGCTATCCATTTCTGAAAACGACCAACAAAATAGCAACAATTGGGATGTTTAAGGCTTCTCTCTCTGCTTCCACTTGAATTATTTAGAATAAAGCTTTAGAAAATACATTTAAAAAAAGACTGAAGAATGAACTGCTACCATTTTTAGAGAATGAACTTTACATGCCTGTCATACTCTCTTTCATATTAAAAGCAAGTTTATTTTTTAATACTCTTATGAAAATGTTATGTGATTTTAAAAGTGTTATGCATAAAGACAATAAGAAAGTTTAAATGAAATCTTTTCTTTCATTAGCAGGTATTCAGCGATGTGTCAAATCTTGATATAACCTAATTTGTCTTCTTTCAACTTTACTTTTGGTTTCCTGATTCTAATTTTTCAAAAGTTGATAGATATCATACTATTGTCACTAATTTCTCCCACTCAGCTCTCAGAGGTTCATTGTTCTGAGGAAGAAATTGTCATCTCCCCTCTCTCCTCCACTAGTTCAGTTTAAGAAAGTGAGGCACATTATGGATCCTTTATCTGTGCCTCCATAAGCCTGGTATTTGATTCTGGAGTATCCTGAGTCCTATTCTAGAAAGCTCTGACTTTTCTGTTCTTCAGTTCTTGTAGCCTCTTTGTGGTTAAAGTGTCGGGGCCAAAAGGGTGAGTTTGCTGTGCCCCAACAGGAGGAAGCCTAGGAGTTAACACTTAGCTACTGGGACACCTATTATAATGCACATAGTTAAGTGAGAACTTTCAAAACTGACAGACGGGATCTGGCTTTATCCAACAGAGCAGACCTGTAAACTGACTTTGATATTGGGTTATTACGCACACTTATCTAAAGCTCCTGCAACTTTCACTTTGAAGTTTAGGATACAACTTTTTCCATAGACTACTTACTCAGTGATGTTTCAATGGCTGAGTTAGTGGACCCGGTTGGTGGACTGTCTCATTTACTGTCTAAGTTGGGTCTCACCACTGTGGTGAGAAGGCTGCTGACTGCTCAGGCTACTTCTTCTGATAATTCTGGTCTGAGAAAAATTAGGACTTTGGAGGAGTAATGTTGGCATTTTGGAAAAGCTTTCGTTTCTCCCTGGTCTAAGCCTGGCACTGACACTTGGAAGCCTGGTGGCAGCTCCCCAGAAGATTTAGCTTTGTAGGCAGGGATTAATCTAGGTATTATGAAACTCGATGCTCAGACAACTTGATGGAACTTCTTTAGGTAAAATAGTACAAAAATTTCTTACTTTTTCTTATTTTAAAAAATAGGATTATGTGAACCCATTGCTAGGATCTTGGAAAGGGTCCTGAAGCTTAAGCTTCTTTAGTTCCAATCAAATCCACCTCTGTCTATAGGCAGCTCAATTAACTCTATTTCCCCTTGTGGATTTTTGCAGCAACTCATCTCATGCTCTTACCTTTCCTGTCATGTGATCGCTTTCCTGTTCCATAACTTTTTCTAGTTATATGCACCTATTTTTGATGTGGCTTTCTCCATATTCCACCCTCTTTATTGTTAGGTGATCAAATGAATGATGTGCTGGTTGGCTCAGTTTAGGGTGTTCTGATGTAGTTGTTAATAGTGCCTTTTTTTACTATCAGAACTGCTTCTGTTTGGTCAATAAGGTTTGTCACCTCCTTATTTCTTTTAGTGGCTGTTTTATTATTCCTCATTATTACCTTACATATTGCTCATATGAAATGGTTTCGTTTATGGCCATATTTGTTTCTCCTTCTAACCTAATTTTGGTTCTCTACTGTCCACCCCAAATGTAGTTAAAATTTGAGTTAGAACCAATTTGAGCCTGGGATCAAATTTTTTATTATCAGTTGGCTCTTCCGACCACTTTAACAAAGGATCCAGACTTATTTGTGAAACCAGCAGTGCAGCACTTGAACGCTCATCCACATAACAGTATTCTGTCTCAATATACCAAACGCTTCCCCGAAACCCCCAAACTGACCTCCCTCATATCCGTTCTTATGCATTATCACATACAATTGTCCAAGCTAGGTATTGGCATATACTGTGACAGAATATGCAGTTTGGAAAGAAAAATTGTAAAGGTTTGTTTCTTTTGGACATGAATGTTCATGGTCTATCTGATATACATTTTGACAAAATGGTTTTTATAAATATGGTTTCTCTAAACTGCTAGACTTGTGATGGGTAAGCAATAAAGAGATCACAAAGGAGTCATTGAAAAGTGCTAGTGTCTACTAAACTTGTTTGGTGTTTGACCAATGGTACAGACTGAGTAAGGAGGTGTCTGAGAATCTCAGGTACCCTACACATGGGGAAATATGGGCTGGTTGTTGGAGTCAGGCTTTGGCATCAGACCTGAGTTTGAATTTGTTCTCTGTCTCATAAACATGTTAACTGAGTGGCCTCGTCTTAGTTAACATCTCTGAGTTTCAATGTCTTCATATGTATAATTGGTATAATGATACCACCTACCTCACAAGGTTGTTGTGAAAATCAGTGGGACACTATATGTAAAGAACTAAGTTTGTTGTCTAATTGTCATCATTATTTGTAGAACTGTCTTGTATTCTATCAGCATTTTGGGCATCATTTTGGAAAAGTAGAATTGTGGTTATGGGAAAACACCAGGGTTAAACATCAGAATGAGCAGATCTTTATGGGAAAATATGGAACCCAGAAGCAGGAGTCTAGGTTTCTCACCACCTGGATCTGTGACCATGGACTGGTCACTTCTGGGTGTCTTAGTTTTCTCAGTTACAAGGATGGTAGGGACACCTGTCCCCATGCCCTCCTGAGAAGGTTATGTGAATCAAATGGAATCATACATGTTAAATTATTTTTTTAAATGCAAAGTGTTACATGCAAATATGATGGATTTTTTTGTTACTGTTATGAAAATTAAGGACGAGAGGAGCTTTGGTGAGGGTGTCTGCCCAGTGGGGTTCCATCAGCAGTGGCTACTTGAACACTATGGTTCACATTTTGCTATATTCCACTTGTGTCTAATATTGGTTATTAACTTGGCTGTACCATCATAAGAGGAACATTCATTTTTAAACGCACTGCATGAAGAATATGATGCCTTACTTTGCCCCTCCTTTTCTCTCAGGGTCATAACTCTAGCACCAGCACTGCCCCATTTCGATGTTAAGACTTCGAGAAGGTTAGTTGATGTTCTAGACATCTGTCCTATTTCCACAGTGAGGAGTTGATAGTAGATCTTCCAAAGCAATTCATGGACCACTCTACAACCCACATCTTTCCTGGGCTAAGTGATCACTCTCTCTTGCCTGGAGTGCTACAAGTCCTAATTAATTTGTCTAATTTTACTGCCTCACCAATCCCTTCCTCTGCATCTATTCTAAGATCACAGGTCAATATTTCCAATGGCCACTTTTCGTGTCTTCCTGCTGTCCCTAGGAAGAAGACAAGCTCCTTCCTTAGACCTCTAAGCCTGTCCCGGTCTGACCTACCTGCCTCTTCACTTTTCTGGGCCTTTTCCATCCTCTCTAGCTGCACTAGCTTCTCTCAGCCATGCTACTATTACTGCCATTTTGCCTGATCAATTCCTACTCACCCTCCTGCCTCCAGCTCAAGTGCTACTTCCTCAGGAAAGCTTTCCCTGGACTCCCTAACATGACCCCTTATTCCTGACTCTCTCAGCACTGGATTTCTCCTCATAACTGATGTCAGTTTGCAGTTTCACGTGTGATCAGTTGATTCCTCTCTATCTTCCCATCTGGACATAACTCCTTGAGAATAAAAACCGTGTTTATCTTTGTTCACTGCATATCCTCATATACCTGGCATGTGGAGGTGCCGAATAAATACTTTCTGAATGAATACCAAAGTGAACAAAATATACATGAAGTATAAGGTAATTTCAAAGCTTCCACAGATTGTGATTCTGTGCTTTTTTATTCACCAATTCAGTGATGTTCAGTATGATTCTTAAATGAGATGTTCCAATGAGGTCTCATTGTTTCTAGACATACACTTTCTAAGAATCTAATTCTAGGGATTTAATAAATTAACTGGACGTAGGTATTTTGGAATTCTTTCAAGGATTTGAAATATGAGCCATTTAAGTAAGAGAATCAGAATTCCAGAAGAACTATGAGACTAAGGATGAGCAAGGCTCCTCTGTGGACCTTGCTCTGGTCAATGCTGCCCAAGTTCCCTGCTGGGATGATGCTGACCTGATGTCTGCAGAGAGCTTGGCTATTAGTGAGCCTGTGGGGTATAGAAGCCTGTGATGCTCCACTCATCTTTATTCAGCGTTGGTCCTGCTGGCCCTCTCCTTCCACTCTTCCGGGTTGTGATTCATCTCAGAAAGTTCACCCAAGCCTCTGATGAGCACGAGCCCATTCTGCTCAGTACGTCTGACAATTCCCAGGGGGAGCCTCTTGTATGGCCCTCTCCTGGGCTTTGGTATTCAGCTTTCTCTCCCTCGTCGTCCTCTGTTCCCAGCACACCTGCCTTTCATTTCCCTGGAGTGACTCAGGATGATTTCCTGATGAGATTCATTTTGATGTTTTCAGTTTAAGCAAAATTTTAAAAGGCTCCACTTTCATTGACAGTGAGAGGAAACCACTCCGATCCAAGGAAATACATTATCTGAGGCTTAAACTACATTAAGAAACAAGGTTCCTAAAGTGAAAAAAAATTTTATAAGAGAGAAAAGGTGAAAGAAAAGGAGAGTCAATAACTTGTAGAGGAATTCCTCATAAGGCAGCAGCTGACAATATTTAAGGTAGTAAGGCAATTTCTCAACCTTGAATGAGCATGCAGATCACCAAAGAAGTGGGTGAAATGTAGACTTGGGGTTGAGACCCAGGACTGCTGACTCAGTAGGTCCTGGGTGGGCCCTAGAAACTTACCTTGTTCAACAAGGACCACTGGTGATTTGGATATAGATGCTGATGGACAAAACTCTAAATTCTTGTAGAAGCAGTGGTACCCCACAGCCAAAACATTTTGTCAGTGAGCCATCCTCAGGGATGATTAGCCACGTTAGAGGGAACTGATGGATGAAAACTGGGTAAAATAAGTCTCGATTAGACACGGTGGTGGCCTGCCTTCCTCTGGTGGATGAAATGTCCATGCAACAGAAATTTAAATATGGCAGGCTTGAGTCATGATTTAAAGACTATTTTGACTGTACACATAGTTTATTACTCAGAAACTGATGGCATTATTAGGAACATAATTTTCTGTTTAGACAAAGGAAGAATCATGTGGAAAAATTCAATGTTGTACCTATTTTAATTTTTTGGAGGGAACTCCTGGCTCTGTTGCTAGTATTTCTCTGTAGGCATTTTCCATCTTTGCTTTGTGTTTTGGAGATGAATAAGGTTTTTGTTCCCCAGCCAAAGGTGCATGCTTTTGTTCTACTACCCAGAGACATTTCAGCCTCAACTCTGCTTGTCACATCACTCTGTCTCTACCACACCCCTGGGTGTGAGCTGCACGTGTGTGTGTGTGTGTAAGGATGCTGGAGGCTCTGATTCTGTGCACTGGGATTGATGCACACTGACCTGTACTGATAATCAGGTGGTTTCCATGGTCACTAAAGTGCTGCAAGAGGGACAGTACAATATAGTGAATGTTTAAATTAAAAAATTTATTACAGTAAAAGACACATTACCATTAATTCCCTTCAAAATACTCCCCCTCACTTTGAACACACTTATCCCACCATTCTTGCCACTTTCTGAAGCAGTTCTGGAAGTCCTCTTTTGGGAGTGACTTCAGTTGTGCTGTCATGGTGACCTCCATGTCCTGAATCATTTTGACTTTGGGGAAGAGCCAGAAGCCACATGGTACCAGATCCAGTGAATATGGTGGATGAAGACAAATCATAACATTTTTATTTGACAAAAATTGCTGCACCAGAAGCGATGTGTTACACGGAGCATTGCCATGATAGAGGATGATTTAAAACACATCTTCTCTCAAACGTAGCTCACACTTGAATGACTGCACCAAACAAGCTAAAACTTGTCACACACTGTTACTAAGGTTCAACATGCCGCTTCCCATATTGAAGATCCCTGCCTTTCTGTTAGATGGCACTCGGCAGCAGCATTCACCGTATTTTGTGATCACAATGGAAAAGCTCTGTGTCACACATCACTTCTGGTTTGGCAATTTCTGTCAAATAAAAACATTATGGTGTGTTTTCATCCACCTCATTCACTGGTTCTGGTACCATGCGGCTTCTGGCTCTTCCCCAAAGTCAAAATGACCATGAAAGGTAAATGTTCTGAATCGATTCAATACATCAAGGCAACCACAAAAGCGCAGCTAAAGATACTCACGAAAGAGGCAAGAATGATAGGATAAATGTGTTCGAAGTGAGGGGGAGTATTTTGAGGAGAGTTAAAGGCAATGTGTCTTTTATTGTAATAAATTATTTTAAATTTAAACATTCACCATATTTTTTCATCATTCCTCATAAGTTCAGTAGGGAAGCTGTAAGTGAAGTGTTATGAGATTCATGTCTAGATACAGTGTGATTCTGGTTATCAAATTAATGGGGGCATCTTAACTGTTTTCCTAACTATAAAATTACACATGCTTATTGTAGAGGATTATAAAATATTAAAAATATGAAGAATAAAATAAAAATCCCTTGAAAACCGACTACTCAGAATAACTTTAGTGGCATTTTGCATTTTGTGTATAGTCCTCCAATATGAAATACATATAATATGTGTTATTATAAATATCTATACTATTTTTATGTAATATTTTATACATACATTACATGTAATATTTATATATTAATATGTATTACATATTTAACATTGAGAAGAATATGTACAAAATGTTGCTAAAGTTGTTTTTATATAATATATATGTTCCATATATATACACACAAACACAAACATAAATTAGTTTTAAAATTTGGAATAACAAAGCTTGCATTTTGCTTCTTTCACCTAACATTATGTTGTGACATTTTCCCATGGGACTTCAAATGCATGGTTTTCAACAGCTATATGATCTATAATGCTATGATCAAAGTGAATTATTTTCTTACTTTTGGTCATTGATATAGTTTCTAAATATTCATTATTATTAAAAAAATTCTTCAATGAGCAATCTTGAACTGACATTTTTATCTGTACCTTTGATCATATTAACTGTGGCTTCTTTAGTGAGTCAAAACCTGGGAAGATTGTGTTCTAATGTAGTGTCTCACTGGAACTGAGTCAAGAAGTTTCCAGAATGAACTCACTGAATCACTTTTCAAACCTTTGCTCTCAGAGGAAGGCAATGAGTCTGGGATTGCTCCTCCCCCTTTGTCGTCCCCCTCCTCCGAGGAAAACATCTTTCTTTTCTCTCTGTCCCTTACGCACTCACAGATTCAGTGGGAGCCCTTGTTAACTCTGGTATTTGGGGTAGGGACAGCACTATAGCTGCCTTAGCTGCTATTTTAATAGAGCATTTCTGTGAGGCATTCATACATCTCAGAGGCTATAAGTTGGCTCACAGAGTATTTGATTCTATATAGTAAAACTTTGCTATGCTGGAGCTCAGGTAGAGAAGCACAGCACAGCATTAAGTAAACAATTCACAGAACCTCAGCAGAGAGGACATCTTGCTTTGAAAGAGTTAGAGATTGATAATAATTGATTAATGAGATGTCTGAGTTATTGAAGAGATGAAATCACTAATCAATACTTAATCTGTTTTTATATATGACAGACTAGAGTCTTACAATTTCCAGCAACATCAGCCTTAGTTAATCCATGACATGAATGCAAAGTGTAATTTCCACCACCTGAGTTTTAGTAATTAGTCCAATAAAATATGCTTCAGCACGCTGGGAAAACATGTTTAGTTCAATGTTAATTGTGGTGAATGAGAAATTGGAGTAATGACTTGGAGTTTCTAAGAAAAAGGAAATTGGGTAGTGATGTGCTTCAATGCACACTCCTTCATCCAGTGCAGATGAGCTAGATGGTCAAGCATCGTCTCTTGGCAGCTTATCTTGGGGAGGTATGTGCAATGCATGCCTCAGAGGCTTGTTTGGAGACCTTTGTGGTGTCCCTGGGGTGAGGGGCCACCTTTTGCTCTAGTCAGGCCAAATCACAAGCCCAGGATACCCACCACACTCACACCAGCTCTGGACTTGCCTTCTGCTCCCCTCCCCTGCTGTCAGCCCTGTCTCCTCCATCACCTCGAATGTCCCTCCCCCTCCTGAGTCCCTGGTGTGTCTCCCTCTGTGATTGCCTGCACATGGCTCTGGCATGGCAGGCTGCCCCTTGCTGGCCTTCACTGCACCCTACTCTTGTTTTGTGGGTGTGTCACCAGGGGTCTGCCTGCTGAGTGCTGATCCCTGGTGTTACCCACTTTCCATGTAGCTGGAGCGATACGTGCAGCCTCTTTAAGCCCCTGTTTCTTCTTCTATACAGTGAACCTAATAAGACCAATGCTGTAAGGTTTTGAGGAGTAAGAGAGGTGATAGCTATCTGGCACATTGTAAGGACTGAGTGCTTACTGTTACTGATATTATAGTTTGAAAGTCAGTTAGGATCTGTTCCAAAGTTACGAATTGGCTTTAAGTTCCCTCTTTTATCCTGGTAGGACTTAGCATGGGGGAGAACATCTGTTGATGCTCAATGCTTATTTGTTACTTGACTTTTTCCTACAACTTTTCTGGGAGACCCTGGCTTTCCTGATCTGTCACCTGTGAGGGGTTTGGCAGTTTAACTTCAAGGCTGCAGCCTCTTGCCCATTTTGTACATGATCAGTGGTGTGTTCATAAATGTTTACCAACAGCTCTAAAAAAAAAAGTTTTAGTTTGAATTATTTGTGGATTTTTGTGGAGAAAATTGTTTTACAAGGGCCAATTTCAAGCTACCACCAGGAAGTGAACTTGCTCTCAAAGGCCCTGAAAGTTTTGCAATTGACTCTCTGGAGCTGCAATTCATTGTCTCTAAAACTAGGAACCAGAGGTCTTATGTGGTGCGTAACTCTGATGTCAGCATTCCCTGGGGCTTGCTGGTGACCCGAGAGCCATTTAACTTTCCTAAGACCCTGAGTGAAATCCAAATTCGCATCCAAAATCCATGCTCCAAACCACACGGCAGCAATTTGGGCCGTGTTGTTGGGTCTCCCCATGATCTTGGATGTCACAATGAGAAATGTCAAAATTCACTTGTTTTATAGGCTAACCATTTCATCAAAAGGAGAACATTTGCTTTTCATATTGAATGTAAAAAGGGTCTAATTGCCAATAGCAACACTTTCCTTGGAATTATGGTCTGTTCCTGCAGAATAATTTTCTTTCTAAGCTGTCGGTCAGCTGTGAAATGGACAAGGACGAGCTATGTCTTTGGAGTGTCCTCACAGGGCTGTTGCAGAGAGCTGCATGTGTTGTACACTGCACAGTTCCATCAGCTTCAATGTGAATGATGCCCCCTGGAGTTGTGCAATGTTGCTGCTCTTTCACTTACACACATTCCCTACTGTACTCAGGGGAGAAGTTGATAACCAAATAGCTAGAAAATCAGAAATACCAGAAGTGCCTAATAGAGCAGTTTCTCCCACTAGATTTATAGAAAAGGAGTCAGCCTGTTTAGTTATATGGCAGATGAATGGCCCATATCCATGGCAAAGATTTATTGGATGGTTACCACATATAAGGGCTCTGCTAAGTCCAATTATAACATTATAATGCCCTCATATGCCCAGGAGAAATTTACCCTGCTTTAGAAATCTCCTTTATAAAAACGTAGCACTCTGTTCACCTCTGTTAGCTAAATCATTGACCTCAGTGTACTCTGTTATGCACACTGCTGGGTGCAATAGGGGTAAAGAAGAGCCACCAAACACAGGCCAGTGTCAAAGAGCTTCCCATTTTTTTGAGAGAGCAGTGCACAAATGACATTCTTTGGGAATAAAAGAGTAAGCGTATTCCTCAACAGTGACGTAATGACTCTGTTTAAAACCGAAACATATGGGACGTCATCTATCTAGATGAATGCTCTTCACTTTAAACTAATTACTTTTGGAAAAACATATAATTATTCCAGTGCTGCTGCTATTGTCCCAGTTGTGTTTGCATTTCCTTTTTAGGAATTAGGAATCTGTGACACATTCTCTTGAATATTCAGTTAACACAATTTTGCTCAGGGTGGATTTAGGACTAATTCTTTGGTAAACTTCTAGGCTTAAAAATTGGCTTTGAAGATGTAGCAGATATTACAGGTTGACTTATTCCATATCCATCAAGCCCAGGTCCCCTTGCAGTCCTTTATTACAGATGCTGGGAAGCTAAATTATTCCGTCTTGTGGATTTTGTGTGCAGCTCAGGTGGCCATGCAATATTGTCCTTGCCCATAATATGTAGGTGGAAGTTCTTGAGAGGGTTCTCTTCTCTGTTGAAAACGTGCAGAAAGTTTTTGACCCTTTGGCCTTCCTCCATGCCTGTGTATTCCCCTGGGCATACATTAAGAGGGCAGAAAAATAGGAGGAGATGGGATCCTGCCAACATCACAGAATAGCCATCCTGGCCCTGAATTTTGTGTCTCTGGATATCCTGTTACATGCAAAATATACCTTTGACTTATTAAGCATCTGCTCATCTGGTTATCAGTGACTTACAGATATATGGATTCCTAAAGAGTACTGAAGACAGTTCCATAAAAGGGATTCTAAACATGTCCTGAACCATAGTAGAATTATTGAAGAAGCATTATTTTCCATCAGTACAAGGCTAGGATGGTTAGGATTTTGATAATAGGGAGGCAAGGGAGAAAGCTGACATTTATGGACGGTTTCCTTTGTGTCAGGCACACTTCAAATCTAATTTCCTTTAATGAAGTCAGTGAAATTAGAGTTGGTGGCATCCCCACAGCCACTAAACGGGAAAGCTGGAGTTCAGACTGAGGTCTCAGTGACTTCCAAGCCAGGGATGAGTGTGTTGTGGGGGGATGAGGGGTGGGGGGGTTGGGGTGGGGGAGGGGAAACCAAAGAGCATTCGAAGTGAGAGCAATATCACAAGAACAAGTAGGGAAAACAATAAGAAGTTTGGCCTAGATGGAGTTTAGAATTCATTTTGAGAAGTAGAAGAAGATAAATGTAGGCAGAAAAAAGCAGAAACAGCTAATGGAGTGCCATGAATCTTAATCCAGTGACTAGAGCCACTGGTTAATAAGAAGCAATTGCATGTTCTTTAGCAGGGAAATGATATGGTGTGCTCTTGGAAAAGTTATCTGGCACCAGGTTTCACTATAAATAAAAAAGGAAACAGGCTTAATCAAAACCAGATTAGATTACTTTTTAGGGGACTACTTTTGCCAACATGCAATTTCTTAGATTGTAAACCTCAAATACCAGGGGCAATTACTGTGCCTCTGTGACACGTAATTCCCCTGCTGGAAACTTTAGGCAAGTATGAACCCTGGACAGGTGTTCATGGAATAAATGGAAGAGGACTTTGCATCTTGTCTCAATGAACTTTTAACAACTTTGCCTTCTTAGTGCTGCTATTTGTCAAGATTTGATAAAGAATAGAAAAGCATATTACATGTCGGATAGGAGTAGAGCACTAGAAATATCTTTGATAATTTGAAATTATGCACGACACAAAATAGCAGAAAATTAAGTTCAGTTGTCTGGGAGGCTGGTTTTATAATGAATGCTAAGCTGACCACATTATGCTTAACATTTAGACACAGCTTCTTTCTGGTATAGTGATAACCTTCTTAACAAAGCAATTATAAGTTAGCTGCTCAATATGGCTTTAATGAAATAGCTTGATTCAATCTTTGTGTCTGTTTAAGAGATATTTAATTTAGGACTTCACCGAGTGCCTTTCTGAGATTTTGTCAGCATCACCACAGCATTTATGACAATTTAACTATAGAAGGAGGCTACTATGACCAGAAGACCAAACTTGGGATTAAAGTTGATACTATGTGAATATAATAAAATTGTTATCCAGAGATATTAATGACTATCTGCTAAATCATTCTACCTTTCCTGACCATAAAAACAGATATCTATTTTCTTTTTCTGCAAATATGTTGTTTGTTAAGTTTAGACTGTGGATGCTGGTATTATATATAAGACATCATCAATAGCTGTCATATATAACAATGCATATGAGGTGAGGCAATTAAGTCCGCAAACTCCTCCTAGAAAAAGTGCTACATATCTCATTGCTGAATATCACTACAGTCACCTTCTAAGTACTCCCCTTGGGAAGGTATGAACTGACACCAGCACCTAGTCCACCCTTCAAAGCAATTTTGGAACTCTTTTTCTGGAATGGCTATCAGAGCTGTCATCATAGTTTGCTTGATGTCTGGAATGTCATCAAAATGTCTTCCTTTCAACATTTCCTTTATCTTCAGGTAAAGAAAGAAGTCATTGGGGGCCAGATCAGGTGAATAAAGAGGGTGTTCCAATCAAGTTATTTGTTTACTGGCTAAAAACTTCCTCCCAGAGAGTGCCATGTGAGCTGGTGCATTGTTGTGATGCAAGAGCCATGAATTGTTGGCAAAAAGTTCAGGTCGTCTAACTTTTTCACACAGCTTTCTCAACACTTCCAAATAGTAAATTTGGTTAACTGTTTGTCTAGTTGGTACAAATTCGTAATGAATAATCCCTCTGATATAAAAAAATGTTAGAAACATAGTTGTAACAAATTCATGAACTTAATTGTCAGACCACGTATGTGTAGTGTATTAATTATTAAGACATAATCTAAGCAGAAAGTTATATCAGTTTATTTCTCTTTAAACTAAATTAATAAAATATTTTACGTAAGTTTTTAATGCTTTAAACCTAGAACTATCAGAGGTATTTATGTGTTGCTAGAATCTAAGCTACATTAAAGCTCTATTTAGCTCTGGAAGTTTTGACCATTTATTATCTAGAACCACCCAATCTGCTCTGAAATCTGCTGAGAATGGGAGAGAATTGCATTCCTAGGGTTCAATGTTTGGCCCGAACACCTCTAGAATTTTGGGGTGAGGCAACACATCCTTCCAAAGTAGCACAGGCCTCTCTTTACTTTCCTAAAGAGACATTAAATGCCCATGAGGCAAGACGTGGGACAGTTTTACTGTGATGATTCTATTTCACTGGTGACAATGCTGAAGCTGTTCATTGTTTTTTAGTGGGCATTTTGAATTTCCTTCAAATACCATTATTGCTCTCCCAGAAGGCACCTTGTCTTAGTTCCAGCTGCTATAACAAAATACCATACACTGGGGATTTAGAGAATAGACATCTATTTCTCACAGTTCTGGAGGCTGGAAAGTCCTAGATCAAGGAGCAAGAAGATTCCATTCTTGGTGAACTGTCTTTCTGGTTTGCAGAATGCTGCTATCTTGCTGTGTGCTCGCATGACCTCTTCTTGCACACTGGAGAACAGAGTGAGATCTGGTTTCTCTTCCTCTTCTTATAAGGCCACTAATTCCATTATTCTTAAAACCCTCATAACTTCATCTAAACCTAATTACTTCCCAGAGGCCTCTAGCATTGGGGTTTAGGGCTTTAACATATGAATTTTGGGGGACACAAACATTCAGTCCACCACATCTCCGTTCCCATTTCTTCATCTTCAAACCCTCCCGTCTTTTTCCTTAGTAGCCCTGTTCACTTAACAAAGCAATGGGAAATTTCCTGAATGGCGTGTGTTTTTATAATCTTACTTTTTTGGTTATTTATCTATGGAAAGGACTATTTTGAAGGACTCGGAGCCCCAAACCAGCAAAATTTAAAGGACTTTGTAGCCAATTTTTCTGAGCCATGCTGTGTGAGAGTTCCTCGTGACTCAGGCAATCACATTTTGTTTATGTCATTTTTTCAATTAAGGTATTTTGAAATCTTGACCACACAAATGTATCAGTAGGTAGATGATGGATACAATTACCAACAAATAATCCAATCGTTTAGTTTAGAATATAAAATAGGGAACTTCAAGCATGTTTTGACAGTAGCTTGTAACAATAGTCCTGGTGACATAAAAAGGTATCTTGTGGTTAAACAAACAAACAAAATCAAAACAACCACAATTCCTGAAATAGTATATTCATGGTGGAAATCTCAAGTTACTTAAAAAAATTTCCAAATGACATAGTCATCCTTAAAGCAATAGAAGTGAAATAGGTACATTGTTAATTAATGTGGAGTTAAAAATACTTTGTATTTTTACTGATAATTTTAGCTCAGAAGTTCTGCAAATACCTGGAGGAATTTCGATGTTGCTCACCACCTCTCCTACACACTCTTGTCAAACTACAGGGACTGCTATTGTTATCAGTTTTAGTACTTGTGTTATTTTCCATGTGAAGACAAAGTTTAGAAGTGCTGTTCTTTTACTTCTTCCTCTTCCCGGAGGGGAAGGATGACAATATTCATATTGAATTTATGGTCCAATTGTGTCTCTTTACCTTTAGAAAAATTTCACCAAAAGTGCAAAACACCACAAATAGAATGAAACCTCATTAGAAAATGAGGGTGGGTGCTCTTAGTGGGTGCTAGTGATATGACCTATCCCAAAATAACCAGTTCCAGTTCCAAAATGAGGCTCAGATGAGGTGCCTTGCTTTATCATGTATTGATGTCTAAATGTGCTTTAGGTGGGAATGATAACCCACTTGCAGATTGCTAGAAGTAGTACTTAACTCTGTATAAACCTGGTATGGTTTCTGAAGTTCATGACACTTTGAAACATGAAAAGCTGGGAATATCATTGCTTGGGAGGCATAAATGCAGCTGCTACTGGATGGGTAAACAGAGGGTGGAGTTCTCTTTGGTTCCCAACATAATGGCAGAAATACACTGCAGAAAGGGTTAGGGTTCCACATCTCTTTTTGGGGATGCCTTCCTATTCTTGGTCCCAGACACTGATCACTTTATGAGAGGACTTTGCAGGTGAAACACAGTTTGAAACCCTAACCCCCAATGTTAAGGATCTTTGTGAGGCAATTAGATTTAGATGAAATCATAAGGATTTTAAGACTAATGGGATTAGCATCATTATAAAAAAAGGAAGAGAGACCAGGCTAAAGAAATACTTTCTGCTGAGTGGGTTCCACCTGCAGAAAATGGACTTGACGTGGGCATATGGACATGCAGCGTCCGAAACTGAGTACAGGAAACCCTACCTACCTTCTTGGAAAAAGCGTGAAGATATTCTTTTCTGGGGTGGCTGCAATCTAGTAGGGCCCCCAAATTTTATTGAGTGTCTGCCCATATGTGTCAGGCCCTGCCAGTGCTTAAAAATAAGGGTCATGGACAACCTCAGGATTTATTAAGGGAGATGACAATATGCAAGGAAACAGTGGAGTAACAAAATAATTACAGATGGTTATTAGAACAATAGTGACAATAAACAGGATTCTGGGAGAGAGAAGAATTTTGTTTCAGGCTCATTTTAGGTAAAGTGATTCAGGATGGCCTTTCTGATGAGGTGGATCTTACTGCAAAGCATGGGAAAGACTCAGCAATAGGCAGAACCAGAAAACAAGCATTTAAAGCAGAGGAAACAGCAGCTACAAAGATGTGGAGGTCCTTTTCACTCTGGAAATGAGCTGATGTGGGTCACTGTTGAAGAGAGTTTTTTAGCTAGTTATCTTTCTTTAAGAGGACTGCTGTTGTGAGAAATAATTGGTCTCATCTGCTCTTGATTTTGACATTAGATGTGGATAAGTAGGAGGGCTGGTTTTCAAATATTATGTCCTGGACTGGATAAAAAGTGTACTAAGTTATCTGTTTTGTTGTTGTTTGTTGTTTTCTCAAGGAGCTGTTTTCCAACCAGAAACAAAATATGTCTTTAATGATAAAATCTGGTTAATAATAAAAACACCCATGTGCATGTTTTTTCTTATTTTCCTTTGTTCCACCCAAGATCATGAATATAGGCTTATTTTAAAAGTAGCTGTGTATATATACCACATCTTCTTTATCCAATCATCTATCGAAGAACACTTTGGTTGTTTCCATGTCTTGGCCACCATAAGTAAAGCTGCAACGAACATCAGAACACATATATCTTTACAGATAAATGTTTTCAAATTTGTGGGGTAGATATCCAGGAGAGGGATTGCTGGGTCATATGGTAATTCTACTATTCTGCCATAAGAAAAGATGAAATAGTGCCATTTGCGACAACATGGATAGATCTTGAGATTATTATGCTAAGTAAAATAAGTCAGACAGAAAAAGTCGAGAACCATATGATTTCACTCATATGTGGGATATAAAACTGAAAACAACAAAGGAACAAGACAAACAAAAGAAGAAACAAAAACTCATAGATACAGATAATAGTTCAGTGGTTACCAGAGGGTAAGGGGGACGAAGGGGTTGCAGATGAGGGCAAAGAGGATCCAATATATGGTGATGGAAGGAGAACTGACTCTGGGTGGTGAACACACAATGTAATATACAGATGATGTATTACAGAATCATACACCTGAAACCTATGTAACTTTGCTAACAATTGTCACCCCAATAAACTTTAAAAAAAAAAAAGAAAGAAAAAGTAGGTGTGAAATACAAATGCATATGTCACTGAAAATCACACATTTTTGAAGGGGTATAATCTTTCCCTTGGAAAAATACCTATCAAATAAATCCATTTTATAATAGAGAAGCCATTCCCCTCTGTTTTGTTGTTTTTCAATAAGTTCTGAATCCTTTTCAAAATAAAGCAGCATTTTATTCTTTTTCATAAAGACAGCAAATGCATTTCTTTGAGTTTCAAAGTATGACCGTATTATTACTCAGATAGACTTCATTATTTTCTGAAATATCATAGTCCTTTTTCTTTATCCTAAACTGTATCCTAAACTTTATCCTAAACTGTAATTGAAATATGGAGTTACTTTGACAATAACATAGTTAAAAATATTAAAGTTTTAGAAAATATTACTTAATATGTTAAAGGGAAATTTGTATTTAAATTAGCACAATGAGTCTGTGCTAAACTTATTACAGACTTGCTGTGATTTTTAATAAATGGATATTTATAATTTTGGAAAGATGGTGGAATATACTTTTCAAAGCACAGCCATTATTGGCTGCCACAATAAATAGCAAGAGATGGAGTTCAAGGCTACATGGTTGTGAAATATGGGTAATGGGCCAGGTAATTCATCTTCAAAATACTAGTCTGTCAGAAGTGGCTTATCTTTCTTGGGCCTGAAGGATTTACTCTCTCAGTGCAGCAGCAAAAGAAAATGTGCAAAAAGAAATGTTCCTCAGAATGAGTTTGTTTTAAGTTGTTTTAGCTCACGGTGGCAGAGATTGAAACATCTAAATCAAAGTGTCTGGGTGCCGGATACAGATGATGCAAAGAACTGATGAGTTTCCCCCTTATTTGGCTCTGGAGGAGATGTGACTTTTCCTTTGTACCTCTGTATTGGAGGATTGCAGTAATTTCTTTGTGATTCTGCTTCAAAGATTGGGTTTGTAGCAGATGGGAGGCAACAGACAGGACAATTAGGGGCAAGAAGGAAGGCAGCATGGCGCTCAGGATGGTGGACTGTCAGCACCGACTGCTATTCTGCAGCAACATATCATGCAGACATGGGGTTCCTGAAAATTCCTTCTTGACGGTCTCCAGCAACTCAAGTCTCATTCACTTGGTAACTTGTTACAATAATCCACAATTATTCTGAAACCCACTCCGCGAGGTTACCAGTGCGCTGAGGCCCTGCAGAGTTCATCTGTCTGTGAACACTGGCCCATCCTGTCCTTCCCTGCCTACCTCTGGAAGCCGCCTTACTTTGCCTGAGCATTTACAGGGTTATTCTGGGTCACATCCTCAGCCCTCTTTTCAAGTTCTTTTAGACATCTACCAAACCTGTATCACTTCCATTTCCTCTCAGGTCCCAGGCCAAGGTTTTCAGTTGCTGACAAACTGGTTCCTCTGGGAGCTTTTCAGACATCAAAATTAACTTGTCCAAATTTTAGGTTTCTGTTTTCTTTTCCCTCCAGTTTAAAATTTATCTACCTTCTCTGTTCCCAGTCATGGTGGATGCCTGGCATCTACCCGTTTTTTTTGTAGAGTTAGCTTTGATTACAGCTTCTTAGTAATCACTGGGCCACTGAACCCTACTGATGCTGTAGCATAAATATCCTAAATCTGTGAAATCATTGAATCTCATTGCTTTCCCTTCAATCCCTCACTACTGGAGCAGTTCCTTGCTGCCCCAAACACAGAGCCACCAGACCTTCCTCCTTAAAAGACAGATGTAGTTCCTTCACCCTGTTGTTGAAAGTCTTCAACAGAGCCCCCACCATTCCCTAGTTGTTATAGGATGAAGTCAAAACTCAGCATGTCGTACAGTCCACTACATTTGACCCCATTTACCTCTCACCTGAGTTTGATTCAACAAATGTTTATTGTGCACCTAATGTGTGCCAGGCACAGAGGAAATAAAGATGGATAAGACACTCCCAGGAAACTTGCAGTCTGGAGGGGCAAATAGATAAGTCAGTGAGTCAAAAAGAACGATTCTTGTGACTAAGATATGTACCACTTTTTATACTCCATTGAACTTCTATTTCTGAAGCAGGATGAGCTCTACTGTTTTATATTCATTTTTCCTTCCTAGAATTCCCTTTCATCCTTTTCTGTGTGGCAAATTCCTGTTCAGCCTTTAGGAGCCCAGTAGAGTATGGTCTCCTGGGGGAAGCTTTTCCTTCCCTCTCTAGTGTTTGCTTCCTTGTTTCAAGGCTCTTCGTGCATGGGTACCATGCTGCCATCATCTTGCTCTCCTGAGGGAATGGATTGTCTTTTTCTCTCTCTTTGTTTTTTGCTTTCCTTGTGTGCCTGGTACTTGCAGATTCACAATTTCTGTTCAGTGAATAAATGAGTCTGTTCAGTGAATAAATGAGTCCCTCATTTGGCTCAATGTCTCCCTTAGAACCAAGTATCTTGCCTAGAGAGGTAATCATCCCAACTCCCTGGAGATCCTTAGCCATGGGCACACTGAGGTATCAGGCTACCTACAGGAAACCTTAGAAAGTAAGACCAAAGAAAAGACAGTTTTCTGCCTTCTGCCCTTCCTTTCTCGAGTCCTTATTTCATTCTTCTAGTAGAGAGAAGATGGGAACAGACGAATATTTGGGGGCTACAGATGGTGGGTGGTCAGACGGCTGCCTGAGGAAAGGTGCTGGAAGGAGGGAAAGAAGAGATTGCAGACTGAGTCAAGGCAGCCCCTCCCCCAGGAGAAATGGAGACTCATCCATGTGCATTGCTAGGTCTCTGCGTTTTCTAGTTCATAGCTGCAGAATAGCTTTCCCCACTGTTACACTTTTTGCAACACGATTTATAACAGCTACATAGTCCTCTGTAGGTGGACATCCTGTAATTTATTTATGTGGGACCTTATTATTCAGAATTCAGATTATTGTTTCTTTTGCACTTTTCAAAAAGCACTGCTAAGAGTTGTGAAAGTTGGGGGAGGTGGGGACCTGTGAATGACTCTCTGGATAGTGCCTCCTGAGGGCTGGCTCCCTCCTTAGAACAAAGATCCCTAGCTGTGCCCTTGTCTTTTTCAAAGAAGCTACATTTTGCGAGGCCATTCTGTTCCCCTCATCCTGTCCTCTGGTGTCATGCATGCTGGTCTGGATATTCTATATCCTAACAATAGTTTTTTGGCTCTGTAACACATCACTGTTTCATAAGTCACTCCTGTCACTTTCTATTACACTATGAAATATCTAGAGTCCACATCTGTTTTGAATGCAGACCCCCTGGCCCTGTTGGATGCCTTTCTCAGTTATCTTTGTTGGATATCCCTGACTTCACTCTAGCCTATAATCTGAATCCAAGCAGAGATTTTCAGTGACAATGTGGGGTGACAGAATGTGTCTGAACTTTGGTGCTTTTGACCGGGTCCTACAAATAAAGTTAGGTATGAACATTATAACTTATTTTCCACTCCAACTGCTATTCATTTGGAGGGAGTACTGCGATTCACTTCTGACACTAACTATCCAAAGTTAGTTCCGACTCTACAGGTCCTCCATAGACAGCCCTTACTTCAGATGCCAGCCACAAATTCCATGATCTCCAGGGCCTCAGGTTTCAAAACTCACTAGAATACCTTTCAGAACTCAGGAAAGTGCTATACAGATGGTTGTAGTTTTATTATTAAGGATAAACAATGGGTGAAGGTCTGGGAGGGAATGCCAAGTTTCCATGCCTTCACCTCATAGAAGCAGGGTGTGTCACCCTCTTGGCATATCCACATGTTTACCAACCAGGGAGCTCTCTCAAGTCTTGGCACACAGAATTTTTCTTGGAATTTTATTACATAGGCATGGTTGATTAAATCATCAGCAAGATTATTGAACTCAATGTCCATTTCCGCTTCCTGGAGATCAGGTGGCTGAAAGGTCTAACTCTCTAATAATGTGCTTGGTCTGTCTGGTGCCGGGGCCTGTCCTGAAAGTATCCAAGGACCCACCAGAAGTTACCACATTAGCATAACAAACACATTCTTATCACTCAGGAAATTCTAAGGTTTTTTTTGAAACTCTGTGCCAAGAACCAGGGGGAAACGACCAGATACATTCTTTATTATACTATAATCCTGAATTAAGTTACACAGTGTTTCTCCTGAATAGACTGAAATAAACTGGGGATGGGGAAATACAGGTTTCAGTCTACATATAGCTCTGATTTAGTTGTTAGTGTAAATATTGATCTAGAGGAATTAAAAGAAATTTGCTTTTAGCTACCACCTTTTGGCACCATTTGGAAATGATACTGGGGCTATCATTTTAGAATGATTGAAGAAGGTTGCCTCAGGGTTCAGTAACTGAGTTTGGTTGTTCAGGTTTCCATTATCTGGCAGAGGATAAAATTTTAAATGTTACAAGGAGATTAGCGTGGGTGGGGTTCGGTTAGAAGAGGGTGGGTATTCAGCTTGTTAGGGAAGGAGCTGGATAAAGTTGAGAGATCTTTAGCTCTCAGTTTGGAGTTATGTCAGCCAGAAAACAGCCAGAAAACATTGTCTTGATCACTGGTGGAAGCCCAAGCTCTTTGGAGGGGAGTCAGGAACTGTGGGTGTGTCAGGAGGGTTCCATGTTCAGGGTGATGCCTGCTGGGTGGGGGCAGTATGGGGTCAGGCTGGGCAGGGCAGGCAGCAAGCAAGTCAAACTCCAACTGCTGGTTCTGGTGGCACTGTTTCAGAGTTGCATGATCTTGGGTAATTTTCACCACTTAGAAGTTGGGCAATCTTCATAACCTTTCTGTGCCTCAATTGTCTTATCTGTAAAACGGGAATAATAATACACATTTCATAATGCTGTTATAAGGATTCAACAGGATAATCCATGTAAAGTGCTTGGAACAATACTGGTGCCATAAAAAGCAGTTAGTGAACGTAAGCTTTTATGATACTGACCTGGTAAGGAGCCTCTTAAAATGCAAGAAACCTAAAATTTCCCCTACTAGAAATGCATATCTATAATCAACATAAAAATATAACAATTTCAAAAAACTATGACTAGGAAAAGAAAAGTTACTTAAAATCCTACCTTCCAAAATAAGCACATTTAATGACTGAGCATATTTTTCTGGTCTTTGTTTCTATGCATTATTGTACATGGCTGAAATACTTTTATTTTATGATTTTTCATTACTTGGCATCCTTTATGAGCCTTATCATTGTGGCCACATAATGTTCCACTGGGTAAACTAAAGCATATTTTATTTGTAATAATATTAATTATAATAACTATATTACTTGAGTGCCATTTTAACATCAGGCACTAGATATTTTATGAACTTTTTCACAGCTTTGAACAATCTTGGACGTTTTTTTACCAGCGCCATGGGTTCTTGCCATCTCCCAGGATGAACATCAAGAGAGATCACCACAATGAAGTCCTGGCAAGAGACAAAGGTTTATTGAGCTTGTACAAAGGGAACAAAACCTAGGAAGGAAAGCTTGGTGGGGGATCCCTCAAGAGAAGTTGGGGAAGGGTTTTAAAGAGAGCTGGACGGGATAAAAGCTATGTCCAGGCCTGTAGAGGCAAAGGTTTCTTAGTCCTTGCGCAGTGGGACTACACGCTTCTTCATGCATCACATGTGTAATTAGCATGGTAAATCTCCACCCTTGAGTGTGATTTTTAGTATTTGAATTAGGGAAATATCACCTTAAGGACACTCTTGGGCCTTACTGCACAAGAGCAGTGATAGGGACTGTTTCTTGTTGCTGGTATGCAGATTTTTGTGGTTTGCCTCCCAGAGCTCCTTGATGCCCCTCTGTGGTACCCTAGGGTGGGTATTCTTATGAAACTAATCAGGCTCCAGCAGATGACCTTTCTGGCTAACTCAACAGTAGGAAGTTGCCCTCCAGTCTCAATTTTTCCTATGATACCCACTTTAGAGATGAACCTGATGTTGCACAACTCAGGCCTGCCAGAGCTGAGGCTGAACGGGGGGCGTGAATCTGAACAAGGGGTGTGAGTCTGAACAGCGGTTCTGATTCTGATGCTTGTCACCTTTCCACTTGTACCATGTTCTTCCAGCTTTCACTACTTTAAACAACAAAATGAAATATATTTTTGCATCAAGAATTTTATAGCACTTTTTTTTCCCCTTAAAGGTAGTTTTCATAGATCATCTTGAAATAATATAGTTATTGTAATCAGAAAAAAGGGTGAGCAACTTAAGGTCTGAAAAACGGAGACGTGGAGAAAACTGTGGCTCTTATGTTCCCTGTGGAAATAGGGCCCCAGGCCTAATAGCTGTGTCTAAATAATCATTTCTTTTCCTTATGTCAGTTATTATTACTATTATTATTACTAACCCTTTCCTCAAGGTATTTTCAGATTTTAATGTTGATGCCCCAACAAAATTTCTACCAGAAAGTATTATGTCCCATGGTAAGTTGTTTTTTCTCCCAAATCAGTCTGCTTTGAGTTGGGGGTCTGTAACGAGCTGTTCTTTGTGCCCAAACACATTTCCAGGTGGTCCAAGCTGGGGAACCAGACACTGGGATCCAGAGAGTTGATGGCTGCCAAGTCAGCCACCTACAGCAAGGTCAA
This sequence comes from Rhinolophus ferrumequinum, assembly GCF_004115265.2. Lineage (NCBI taxonomy): Eukaryota > Metazoa > Chordata > Mammalia > Chiroptera > Rhinolophidae > Rhinolophus > Rhinolophus ferrumequinum. The sequence goes on along the minus strand of NC_046297.1, from coordinate 21,663,446 downwards.
GGGCTTCCTACTGTTTTAAAGTCGAGGGAAGGTAATGAAGTGTAGATCTACTGTACAGAACATTAATTATGACTATGATGGTTATGTCAGTTATGCACATGACTGAGCATCACTTGAAAAGCGTACCCCTACCCCCCACCAGTGAATACCCTAACCAGATAACTCCAGACGCAGGGTGGAGTGTGACCACTGGACAGCTTTATCAGATGGGTGCACCGCACCCAGTCTTGAGCATAAAGTCAGAAACTCTCTGATGGTTCATTGCTCAGGCCCCAACTGATGAGCTGACAGCTGCATCTGCACTTGTCCCAGATGAAGTGTTTGGCCTCCTGACTAGATGCCTGACACTATCGCACCCCAGCAACACAGGAACTTGTACTGAACACTGGACTGTTTCTCATCCTTCTTTTTGTTGACCTTGCCTAACCCTATTGCTTGCAAACCTGTGTGACCCTTTTGTGTGAAACTGCTTTACCTCGACTATTGGAGGCTATGCTCTGGCCGGAGCCTTGGTTAATGCCCGTGGTAAACCGAGTCAGTAGGAGTAGATCCATGGCTTTATTCTAATAAAGTCTGACATTGTGGAAAGACACAAACGTGTGTGCAAGACTGCTACTTTGATAGTCACATCCTGCTCGTGACAATCTATCTTTTGGGAAAGTGAAAAGTTGGTGACAGTCACACTATACACAGGTAACTCTGTCAAGTGCCAAAGGCAGCTAGCTACTCCTGGCCAGAAGAATCAAAGAGAGAAAGGGACAATCACAGACCATTCTCTAGACATTTGCCTCATTAGAGAAAACATTATTATTTTTATCTCTAGGGTTATGCTGTATTTTCTAAGCCATATACTTTTCATCTTACCATTGCGCAAGAGAAAAATGAGTAAGCTATAGATCTATTGTTGAGTTAGGCATTCAGATTATCCACGTCAAAGGAGAGGCAAACCTGAAAAAAAGGAGCTGCAGGTAGAAAAGAAAAATTACATCTTAAAAATTCCAGGAATGAACTGAACTCTCTGTATATAATTAAAAATTATACCTCTTAGAACACAATTATAAAAACAAATTGCACCTGAATCTTTTGTGTCCAATTATGTGATTTAATGCAGCAGATTAAAAAAAAATTACTGTTCATTTTTAGCCACGTGTCAAGCATTAACTCCTTAATGGTATTTTTAAGGGCCATTTTTACTGTCGCAGAGAATAATTAAGACTATTGTTATTAACTTTCCCAATGAAAACTCCAAGTAATGTGAGCACATGCTGATATATGAGACACAGAATAATATACGTACTGTCTTTAAAAATACTGCCCATTTAAATTAATTTGATAATTAGTGGTAAATGAAAGTGCTTAGGAAGAAAATTTCTGGAACGATCGTGGACAAAACTAAGTACAACTCAGAAATTGTTAAGCTTCATAGCTTTATATGAAGGATATTCATGACCCAAAGAGGCTAATTCATAGTGATGCTGGTAGACATAAAACTTAAAGTACCTATGTAATATTTAAAGTAACTCTACCTAATTCCATAAGTTGGAATCTTAGAAAAGCAAGTGCAGCCTACATGTCTATGATAGCCAGTTAGATAAAAATGTACTGATGGAATCAGAAACTCTAAGAATTCACTAGACCTTGGAGGCTCTCTTTCCTGACTCCCCACCAAAGCAGATATCATTTCTACGGCAGTCCTGTAATTCTCTTTGGTGAAAAAAACATCTGGTGACATATTAAATTTTGAACCAGACTGGTATATTGCCTTATTTTATCAAAATGACTGTTAAATTTTTTAATTTGATTCTCAGAGACAATATCTTGAAATCTTTGTTTATAGTCAAAATTTCCAGTCAAATCAGAAGGGGAAAAGAATACACTGGTTGTAAACCAGACTCATCCTTTGATGTGTACAGTATCTTAGAAAGGAGTTGCAGGCCTATTGGTTGACATGAGATATTTATTGAATAGTTACCAGGAAACAGAAGATTTGAATTCTGATTTCAGCTATGTTATTCATCTATTGAGGGACTTTGGGCATCAGGTGGCATAGTTTAAGCCCCATTTTTTCAGCCTTAAAGAACACAGTGATGCTTGATTTTGTGGATAATGCTTACATTTGGATGACATTTTATTGTTTTCAAAAAACTGTGCAGGATGAGACCAAATTTATGTGTGTTTTATATCAACTGGTACTATCAGTCTCATAATTCTTATAGGTATACAGTTGCTAGTGCTTTGTTGCAGGACAAATTATCTATAAGAGCTCTCTGAGGCACAAAGCCATAAACGTGGAATGAGCTGCCTTGGAAGGAAATAAACTCCCATCTGGGAGGCTGAGGGACTGAGCATCCAGATGTGCAGCGAAGGCTCAAAGACTAGGCTGGTGGTCGAATGTATTGACTTGTAAGATTGACTAGTAGGCTTGAGGGTCTGTGGTAGTATCTTTGAACATTGCAAAATGTTGTACAAACTAAAACATAATTGTTAAGAAATATGAAGATTAAAATACAATCTTCTATTTAAAGAGTTTGCCCACAGAAACTCTGAAAGCAGAATTTATCCTTTTTGTAATCCTTGAGAAAAACATTTTAACTGTTGTGTTTGGGAAATGTAGCTGTATCTTTACTTATGTATTACTTACTTAATAAAGTTCATTTAAGAGTATAAACACAATTATTTCAATACTTCCTTTTTAATGTTTCATATGCCATCTCACATGCTCTTCATTCTTATTTGTTTGGCAATGTTTGGACATTTTAGTTATTTAGAGATAACTGGGTGATTTTATCATTCTTCTAGAAAGCCAGTCATACTGCCCTATGATCACCTTTGAAGGTATGACCTTAGTCAAGCTGTTCTCATTGGACTATTTCACAAAGAGCACTAAATAACAAAAACATTAACTTGCTGCTATAATTCAAATAAAGTCTTTATTACTTTAAAACTAGAGTTCAAAATGAAAATTTTGAAAGAGATAATATATTTTTACAAAAGGGGTATGACAGTGAGTATACATTTTACAAGTCACAAATGGAACTCAATCTCTTTACAGTTATACTTTATAAAAAGTTTATGCTAGAATTTGTGAAAGAGGTAGTTATGAATCCATACCACAGGGAACCACTTATTTGGTTTGGATAACAGAGAAGAGGGGAAAATCAAAGGCAGATACTCTAGCTTTTTTGAAGTACTCGTATTTGTTGCAAAGCCAGCATGTATAAAATGCCCACTCTGTGCCAGGCACTTACATGTATTATCTTATTTGGTCCTTACTATTCTCATAGTGGAAAATAATTTTGTGAAAGAGAGAATTGGCATTTTGTATTACTTTGGGAAACAGTAGTACGATTATTGGGTGAGAATTACTGGGGGCTGTCATTTGCTTCTCTGTAATAAAAGAGAAAGGGTGAACAGAACGCACCACAGCTCTCCCCCAACAGCTTTCCAGGGCTAGGTCGGTGGTGTGGCTCCTAGGTCACTGCCCCCTCTTGGTGCTCTCTCACTCGAAGTTTTGTCCTCCATCAGTGACAGTGGCCTCAGGAAAGAGGAGGACTGGTCAGTCAAGAACATACAGTGGCATTTGTTCCTGGCTTGATGTCCAGTTGAACCCACAATCAGTAAAAAAGTTTGAAAAGTATACTTTTCCCAACAGGAAACTTCCTTGTGGCATAAATAATCTCTGTCACCAGCAATCTCACCACAGGTTGGATTCTGACATAGGATGGAAAGTGGTACTAGAAACTTTTCTCTCCCTTACCTCCATCTTAATCTTTCTTGATCATATATTAGCTGAAAACTGAGAGGCTTAGTTACTTTAGAAATACCCCACTGACTTCTTGGAGAAAGACCAATTACTTTCTGAGATGGCTTTAGCTTGGTTCAAGCCTAATCACTTGCTAAGCCAAAGTGGCTAAGAAATAAAGGAAAATCACAATTAGGAAATATTCTCACGCAACCTAACTGAAACAAATTAGAAAGGAATAGATCTTGTTCTATACAAATCACACTTGAAAAAGCACAGTAGGTAGATTGTACATCTACTTTCAAGACTTCCCCCCTACTTTTTATTAAAAGGCACACACAGTATTTTATTTTTATAGTGATTTAGATGAAATAATCAACCATTCACCCAGCGCGTTCAGTGAGCTTGACAATCTAAAAATGCAGATCTAGAAATAAATGAATTTTTGCTTGTGATGGAAGCAATAAAGGGCTGGTGGAATGCTGGCCTCTTTGGAAGCCACCCAAGGGTTGACTCAGGAATTGGGCTGAGTGAGGTCAATTCCCAGAGCAGGCAGTTTTCATGAAAAACAGGAGAGAACAGTAGAATTCAACTCTGCAGTGGCAAGAGGATGAGTTAAATCCGTAAGGCCTGAGGTACAGCGCCTTCAGAATCAACAAGTGATCAAGCAAAAAGTTGATCAGAAATTTAGGGAATTCTGGAGTTTGCTTCAATGTAATAAATCCCTTGCATAAATTTGGTGCCCAGGAAATATTTGTTAGATGAACAAATGGATGTGAGGAGAATGACAGTCTGAGAGATTTGCCTTTTGAGGGCTATGGGACAGGATAATAGGGTTCATTGTCAGGTGTTCAAGGCTGAGAGGCAGCAGAGCGAGCAGCCAAGTGAGAGGTCTGATTCCTGCACGTAGATGTATAAACAAGGCACAAACATCATAGCCAATGGAGGATTGCTGGACAATTGGACACCAGGAAAATGTTTATGGAGAAAGGTGGAGGATGAGGGAGATTTTGAAGCATAATTTGGGGAAGGACATCCCAAGGTGGAAGGAAAGTAAGGAGTGAAAAATATGGCAGTAGACAAATACAGCACCAGAGAAGAGGCCTGATGTAGCCAGAGCATACACTGTGTGGAGAAGTAGAAAAACAGTCTGAAATTAGAATGGGGAGGGCTTGCATTCCAGTCTGAGGACTCTGAGCAGATTCACACCATCTTCTTATCAGAGTAAGTGGGAAACCTGGGAAGAATATAAGAATATGTTCTATGTAGTGTTCGGTGTGTGTTGTAGCATAACAGAACGCTCAGAATTGACAATTCTCTCTGAAGGGTGGAAATGTTGAAGCACTACCAAATGAATGAAAGAGCAAAAGAGGGAAGAGTTAAATTCTATGAAAATTCTGTAAGATAAGTCTATTTTGTTCCTTAAAGATTATAAAATATAAAACAGGAAAGAATTTCAAATAGATGCAAAGTAAACTGGAGATGTGGTGCTAAACTCTTGAGAAACACTTGGGGGATATGGAATCCAAGCAAACTGGCCACATACAAATGGTAAAGGCATTTATCCTCCGATCTTAAATCCTTTCTTGGAACAAGGCAGATGTTTAAAAATGCATAGTTTAAAAATCCTCTAGGTGTAGTATTTATAATGTGATGCAATTGTTATAAAATACTTAGTGAATAGCAATTAGGTACCTTATACTCTTTATCAACAGAAATACTTTGCAGATGGTTTACGTGACACATTTCTGTCCTCCATTCTTTAAAAGCAAAATCTTGTTCTGTGGGGAATTTTGTGTCACCATTTAGAGGATTTCTTGTAATTAGAAAGCACTTTTTGCTGGAATCATTCTAGTTGAAATTTGCTCTATTTTTATTTTCCTGGTTTTCTCTACAGGGGTAAGGAGTATAGAGAGCTGAAAAAGTAGAAAAAAGAAAAAGGAGAATTTTATCCAAATAATGACAATGGAAAGGTGAACATTTAGCAAGCCAGATGCCTTTGCCTTAATGACTACACACGATTATTCTTCAGGAAAAAAGCAGCACGGTTGAAAATGGGTGTTGTAAGAGCCACGGCCTGGGAGGTAGAGTGCATGGAGGGGAACAATGAGTCCGCGCATTGCTAGTTCCTACAGATGCTTTCTTGGGAGAGATTCCTGTCTTTGCTGAAACAGAAGCTTCTTGCCTGGGGCAGATGGTTGATTCAGAATGCAGTCTTCTCAATGGTGTGGGGTTTGCCTAGACGTCTTGCTTGGAATCCAGACTCTCCCATCTGTTTCTGCCTTTCTCTTATCCAACTTCTTCCTCACTTTATGATTTCCTCCTTTATTTTGTTCTTGGAATGTGTGCTTTCTAGCTTCCAGATTGCTGTTTTACTCTTCCCTACTGCTTTGCCCGACTTAACCACAGTGCCTGGTACATAATGCAGGTTGATTAAGGATTTGTTGAACAAATGGACCCTATGGCACGGATGTTTTCTTTGATGTGCCTAATTGTCTGGAGACCTCAGGCTGCCCCAAACCTCCCCAGTTTTTATCTGTTCTTGCCCATTGGGCTCTGCTGAGTCTGTACCTTGCCTTAACCTGATACTCTTTTTGTTGTTTTTTTTTCTTTTATCTGCAGGTTACAACTGGAAACAGTGGAGCTGATTATAATTGACTTTACTGGTGTTCAGTGTATGTGATTTTTGGTCCTTACTCTGTCACTGGACCAAGGATAAGTCATTTAAACATGCAGCATTTCAACTTTCTCATTGACAAAGCAGAAATGTCCCTGATACTCTCCAAGATTCTAGAATTTTTAATTCTAATATCTTGTCACTGTAAGTTTTCCCCATATCATCCCTGTCTCATAATAGTGTTTGATTACTTAAGTTCAATGACATTCAGATGAATGGCCATGTTTCCTTTGTGCTTTAACCATGACGAATGACTTTATGACATTTTTTTTTTTAACCTTGAAAGAACTATCATGGGGATAATATTTTGGTTTTTCTCTTATCTACAAGCTGGTTTGATCACTCTGCTTCATCAGTCATTATGATTCGAGAAAAGGACACGAGAGACACCACTTTGGGATGAAGGATGCTGTGACACGGCTGTCTTCTTGACAGGCTCCCTCTGGCCAGTGGATTGTGGGAAGGGGAATGAAGGCAGCCACCAAGCCCAGTGTCCTGCATTAATCCCACACTAAGCCCATACTTTAGGGATGGGGGTGGTGTTGGATGGATGAGTGCAAAGCTGACAGTAAACAGGCTTTTGCCCCATTCACCCACTGGGAACTGGGAGTGCACCAGGAGCATCCTGCTGCCCCGTCAGAGTAAATAAAATGGGAGTCAGGCATATTTAGGCAGAGGAGGGTCTGATTTTAGTGACCATGGGCCTGTTTTGACCTTGGGTGACCTCTCAGTTCTCATGTGCCCAGAGGAGGGACAGGATGGATGATATGGAAACCACCAGGTGAGCATCCAGGGGGCACAGCAGGGGGTGTTGTGACGCCATCATCGATGGCTGTTGGGCAGATGGGATGGGACATCCAGTGCCTGTGAGTGCCATGTCAGCAGGGCCATGTCAGCAGCTGAGAAGGATGTCAGGCTTAACAGAGACAAGCCCAGCCTGCAGATGCCTAAGATCAAACATGGGCAGCATGAGCAGGAACCAGAACCCTACATTTTCTCTCCACCCCTCTGGGGGACAGCAAGGGTGAGTACAATGTCAGACCAGCCCTAGAGGGTATTAGGTGGAAGCTGGCCTGCCCTTACATTTCCCTACCAGTAGGTGTGCCTGCCTGCTCATCTTTCTCTGCACACTCCCTCTAGCAGGTGGCCAGAGCCCCGTCCTAGTCAGGGAAGAGTGAGAATTACTGTGCTTCTTTTGGGGACATCAGTGCACAGAAGGGATAGGGGTGGCGGCTGACGATTCAGGCAATACTGTGGTCCCTGTTACAGATCTAGTTAAGGTCTCCTGTCGGCAGAAGTTGTTTTCTGTTAAAGAGTTGCACACAAAATAAGAGACAGAGGTAGCTGTGGTACATACTGCTTTCTCTTTTGGACCTACAGACGATCACTAAAATTCATGCTTAGATTTTTCTGAATGGAAATAGAAAAGGGTGGCATGTCATTATTGATCCACTAAGAAACTGATCTGGTAACAGTAGGAATCTTGTATGATGAATTTCATTCTAAAATCTTTTAGAATTGAGATGAATTTGTTTTTTAAAAAATTCCCAAACATACGTAATAAAACAGAAAGTGTCTATTTATTCCTTGTGACACAACTACTATGCAAGGAAGTAGCACTGGCAATCTCATACTGAGAAAGGACACAGTATAATGAGAGAGGGAGAAGACTGAGTCAGGACAGAAAAGAGGTGAAGAGGAAAAGAAATATAGCTTTAAAAATTCCCCTGCGCTGGAATAATTTACTTGGCATAGTCTAGTGTTCCCATACTAAAAAGAATAACTATCGTTCTCCTTTCCCCATGAGGCAAAACAAATGCTGTCTCTATGACGAGGTGTTCATTTTTCAGCCGAACAGCCATTTCTACGCCAAACATCTCAAAGCAAACTAGTTCTTGGGCCAAATTTTCCTCTGTGTTGGGGCACCCTGGGGCAGGTGGAGGTTGTGCTTGCTTCTGGAGCAGCAGCTGGGACAGGACTGTGCTTGGAGGGGGAGGATGTGGAGAGGAAGATGACAAGAGGGTTGGGGGCGGAGAAAGAGATTCATTCTCCTCCCCACGCCGGACTGACCTTATACAATAGTATGGGAGACAGGGAAATAGAGACGTAGGCATTCAGAGTAGAGAGTCCTAGTATTCTCCACTGAGGGCAGAAAAGAGGGCCTGGCCTTCAGTTGTAAAAGGACAACTTGGATAAGAAAAAGAATGTGTCATTCCTTTTGGCCAGCCCTGCAGAGGGGCTAGAGGCTGTGTGTGACCTGCGGATATACAAGCCCATCAGTTATGCACTAGAAGTTACAAAGGAAAGGGGAAGGTGTTCTGACCTCAGGAACTGATGTGCTGGTGGGAAGAGGATGACACCCGAATCGTGCTTTTGAGCTCTGGAAGCCCTTTCTTCCATTCTAGTGCATTGGCTTCTCACACTCACCCTGTGATGTTGCTCAGATAGGTAGTATTATTATCCTTCTAGTACTGATGACAAAATGGAGCATCTTAGGGTCAACTGATGTGCCCACTCATCCCATCTGTAAGTGGCAGAGATGGGATTCAAGTCAAGCCTGCTAACTCCAAACCTTAGGCTCTTTCTACTACATCGTGCTGCCACGTGCAACATAAACCCAGGGCATATGACTCAATAGAGACCTTGTAGAATTCATAAACCTGGGTCCCTGAGAAACCTAGGAGACGTGATGTAGATGGGATGGATTGGGTTGAGGTGAATATGTGTTTCTGCCTCTCCTGACAGCACCACACCTTGGAACCCCAAACACTTCCCTTTAGCCAAGCATGAGTCTAATTGGAGCATAAGATTCCTGGGGAAAGTGGGTACTGTTGGAAAACATAGTTTATTTTCTTGCAAAGTCCAGGAGAATGTTTGACTAGCTCATTTTGCTTTTGCCTGTTTATGTACAACTGGAGATTTATCTGAAGTTACACTCATAGCGATGCTTTTCTACAACAGATAAGATGTGCATGGACTCTCCTTCTTCCCTTTGCTTTATGAGGCCCAGTTGTGTTTTACTTCTCAAGAAGGTGGAGTCAAAGCATCCTATTGATAATGAACTGTTTTCCCTGACTCTATGTAATATTCTATGTGTTAAGAGCATTTTTGATCTTTTAAGATTTCCATCTAACTTTTCTGATTCATTCCTTCTTCCTTGGAGAACAAATATGAAAAAAAGAAAGGAAAATCCAAAGGGCACAGGTATTCAACAGCTACCTAAGTATAGCTGGTCCTGGGAATCTGTCCTTCTGTTTTGAAAGAACTGTGACCAGCAGGGTTGGCTCCCAGTGTGAAATAAGTGAAGGCATCCTAAGTTGTCATCTCTCCTTCGTACAATCACTTCCACACTTTAACTTTCTACTCTTAGCAGAAAGTATTAAGGACTTTCTGTCCCAGTATTAAGGACATCTCTTTTGACTGGGGATTAGGAATCCATACAAAAAAATTGAAGATCTAATTTGATAGACTTCTCAAGGATATTTTAGCTCAACAAAAGGACCCTAATGAGAACAGTTCCTGGATCTCATACACAGGGACAGAGGAGAAGGTCTGCAGTCCCCTGTGATTAGGAGTCAAAAATGGGTTGCACTAGAGGAGACCCCATCTCTGAGAATCTGTTCTTACTACAATCCTGATGTGAGAGTCTCAAACCGACCTGAGAAACATGGAAGGAGCTTAATGGTGGGGTCATGCTGCCTCCCAGGACATATAAATGCTTCCAAGAAGGACCTAGGTGGACTTGGACCAAATTATAAAGAATGAAAAATATGTTCCTTCTTTCCTTTTCTCATTCAACCTAAAATCATGACAGAGCTTGTCCAGAGAGCACCATTGCCGTATCCCTGCATGAGGTCAACAGCATGACCGCTAGAATAAGATCTCTCAAGCACAATACTACTGACATTTGTAGTTAGGTAATTCTTTGTTGTGGGGACTGTTCTGTGCAGTGCAAGATGTTTGGAAGTATCGCAGGCCTCTACCCACTCAATACCAATCACACCTTCCTCCACTTCCTTCACTGAACGTTGTCTCCAGATGTTGCCATCCCCTGGGGGGCAAAGTCTCCCCTGGTTAAGAACCACTGTTAGAGTCACAGACTTGCTCAATCACCTTAGACAAGTACTTAACCTTTCAGTTACTCAGTATCCTCATCTGTGCAATGAGCATAAACAGGATTGTAGTGAGGATTAAACAAAACAACGTGCATTAACAGCTTAGTGCAGTGCCAGGCACACAGGGCAAGCTCAGCGAAGGTTTGCTTGGATGCACAGCAGCAGAATGTGTCTTTTAGACCCTGTTGATATCTGTTTGCTAGGACAGGTTTATTTGTGCTACCAGAGAATGGAAACACAATAGCCATTAGCTTGAGGTACAGGAGCATCACAAAGATCAGAAACTTTTTGAGGATGGGGTGGGGGTGGGTGCTGAACCTGGTGGGGTCATGCTCACATCTCTGCACATCCCAGCAGTAACGCATGCTTCAAATGGCATCACCCCCCAGGATATGTTCCGTTTCTAGATTGTCAGGGAAAAGCACTATTAAAAGGAGAAAAAGAAAAGAAAACCCTCAGAAAACTAAGAGAACATATCACATGACAGAGAGTGTCTTAATTCTGGAGGAAACTTGATTATCAGAAGGTAAACTATTCATGCACTCCACACACAGAGCCCATATTTCCAGTGTTGCAATGACTCATCTCCGAGCTTCATTTCTCTCCTAAGAAAGGCGGTCACACTTCAACGCTTCAGGGACTTGCTGAACGGAGGAAACAAGCCTTTTATATCCTGTGCATGGCAACAAGGAGATTAAACTTTGCAATTGTCATGAAAATGGACTTGCTGCTGACAAGTCTTCTTGGGGTGGTTTATTACAGACCAGATTAACCTTAGGCTGTTCATCCCTCAGCAGCTCAACAAAATTGCAGCTGAGAGGTGAGAGTGCAAAACAAGAACCCAGAGAGAGAATGAACAACAACAAAATGATTGAGGAACAAATCTGCAGAGAAAGAACCCAACTTCAGCTTAGGTCTGGTGGGAGTGACTAGGTGATGAGGAAGAACAGGAAAGGTGACTAATCAAGTTCCCAGTCTCCTGAGGAAGGTGGCAATGCAGGTGCTCTTTAAGGGAATGGTTTCAAGATTACCAGCGATCTACACAGTCTATGAAGTAATTCCCCTGAGAAGTCCGGTGCCCATCTGGCACCCTACATAATCTTTACAACGTTATTGATTATATTTCTCTTATTGTATTTCATATCCTGTAACTATTTTGTGGCTACCAATTTGTATTTTCTAATGACTTCACCTTCTTCCTCACCCTTCCTCTCCTCCCATCTAACAAACATCAGGTTTTTTTAAATAATGATAATTAATTATTTATTTATTTAAATTTATTGGGGTGACAATTGTTAGTAAAATTACATAGATTTCAGGTGTACAATTCTGTATTACATCATCTATAAATCCCATTGTGTGTTCACCACCCGGAGTCAGTTCTCATTCCATCACCATATATTTGATCCCCCTTACCCTCATCTTCCACCCCCCACCTCCCTTACCCCCTGGTAACCACTAAACTATTGTCTGTGTCTATGAGTTCTTGTTTCTCATTTGTTTGTCTTGCTCTTTTGTTGTCTTTGGTTTATATACCACATATCAGTGAAGTCATATGGTTCTGTGCTTTTTCTGTCTGACTTGTTTCGCTTAGCATTATACTCTAAAGATCCATCCATGTTGTCACAAATGTTCCTATATCATCTTTTCTTACCGGCGTATAATATTCCATTGTGTATATATACCACAACTTCTTTATCCATTCATCTATTGAAGGACATTCTGGTTGTTTCCATGTCTTGGCCACCGTAAACAAAGCTGCAATGAACATTGGAGCACACGTGTCTTTATGTGTAGATGTTTTCAGATTTTTTGGGTAGATACCCAGGAGAGGGATTGCTGGGTCATATGGTAATTCTATTCTTAATTTTTGGAGGAACCTCCACACTGCCTTCCATAACGGCTGCACCAGTCTGCATTCCCACCAACAGTGTATGAGGGTTCCTTTTTCTCCACAGCCTCTCCAACACTTGTTACTATTTGTCTTGTTGATAGCCATTCTGACTGGGGTGAGGTGATATCTCATTGTGGTTTTTATTTGCATTTCTCTGATGATTAGTGATGTTGAGCATTTTTTCATATGTCTATTTGCCATTTGTATGTCCTCTTTGGAGAAATGTCTCTTCAGGTCCTCTGCCCATTTTTCAATTGGGTTGTTTGTTTTTTTGTTGTTGAGTTGCATGAGTTCCTTGTATATTTTGGATATTAGCCCCTTATCGGAGTCACTGTTTGCAAAAATCTTCTCCCATTCAGTTGGTTGCCTCTTTATTTTGTCGATGGTTTCTTTTGCTGTGCAGAAGCTTTTAAGTTTCATATAGTCCCATTCGTTTATTTTAGCTTTTACTTCCATTGCCTTTGGAGTCAAATTCACAAAATGCTCTTTGAACCCAAGGTCCATAAGTTTAGTACCTATGTTTTCTTCTATGCAGTTTATTGTGTCAGGTCTTATGCTTAAGTCTTTGATCCATTTTGAATTAATTTTGGTACATGGTGACAGATAGCAGTCCAGTTTCATTCTTTTGCACATGGCTATGCAATTCTCCCAGCACCATTTATTGAAGAGGCTGTCTTTCCTCCATTGTATGTTTTTAGTTTCTTTGTCAAAAATTATCTGTCCATATTTATGTGATTTTATTTCTGGGTTCTCAATTTTATTCCATTGGTTTATGTGTCTCTTTTTCTGCCAATACTATGCTGTTTTGATTATTGTAGCCCTGTAGTACAACCTAAAGTCAGGGAGTGTGATACCTCCAGTATTGTTCTTTTTTCTTAAAATTGCTTTGGCTATTCGGGGTCTTTTGTGGTTCCAAACAAATCTAATGACTTTTTGTTCTATCTCTTTAAAAAATGCCATTGGGATTTTGATGGGGATTGCATTAAATCTGTATATTGCTTTGGGTAATATGGCCATTTTAACTATGTTGATTCTTCCCATCCATGAGCACGAAATGTCTTTCCATTTCTTTGTGTCTTCTTCAATTTTTTTCAAAAATGTCTTATAGTTTTCAGCATAAAGGTCCTTCACATCCTTGGTTAAGTTTATTCCTAGGTATTTTATTCTTTTTGCTGCAATTGCAAAATGAATTGATTTTTGTATTTCTTTTTCTGAGATTTCATTGTTAGTATATAGCAATGCAATGGACTTTTGTACGTTGATTTTGTAGCCGACAACTTTACTGTATTCGTTGATTGTTTCTAATAGCTTTTTGGTGGAGTCTTTAGGGTTTTCTATATATAGCATCATGTCATCTGCAAAGAGTAATAATTTAACTTCTTCATTCCCAATTTGGATGCCTTTTATTTCTTTCTCTTGCCTGATTGCTCTGGCGAGGACTTCCAACACTATGTTGAAAAGCAGAGGTGATAGGGGACAGCCCTGTCTTGTTCCTGAACGTAGAGCAAAGGGCTTCAGTTTTTCACCATTAATTATGAGATTAGTTGAGGGCTTGTCATATATGGCCTTTATTATGTTCAGGTATTTTCCTTCTATACCTATTTTATTAAGTGTTTTAATCATAAATGGATGTTGTATCATGTCAAATGCTTTTTCTGCATCAATTGATATAATCATATGATTTTTGTCCTTTATTTTGTTTATGTGATGTATCACATTGATGGATTTGCGGATGTTGAACCATCCTTGTGTCCCAGGGATGAACCCCACTTGGTCGTGATGAATAATCTTTTTAATGCATTGTTGTATTCGATTTGCTAGAATTTTGTTTAGGATTTTTGCATCTGTATTCATCATAGATATTGCTCTGTAGTTTTCTTTTTTTGTGTTGTCCTTACCAGGTTTTGGTATCAGGGTAATGTTGGCCTCATAAAACGAGTTAGGGAGTGCTGTCTGTTCTTCAATTTTTTGGAAGAGTTTGAGCAGGATTGGTATAGATCCTCTTTGAAGGTTTGGTAGAATTCACTAGTGAAGCCATCTGGTCCCGGGCTTTTGTTTTTGGGAAGGTTTTGGATGACTGATTCAATTTTGTTACTGGTGATCGGTCTGTTTAGATTTTCTAGTTCTTCATGGTTCAGCCTTCGAAGGCTATATGTTTCTAAGAACTTGTCCATTTCTTCTAGGGTATTGAATTTGGTGGCATACAGTCCTTCATAGTATTCTTGGATGATCCTTTGTATTTCTGTGGTGTCCGTGATAACTTCCCCTTTTTCGTTTCTGATTTTGTTAATTAGTGTCTTCTCTCTTTTTATCTTAGTGAGTTTAGCCAAGGGATTGTCAATTTTGTTAATCTTTTCAAAGAACCAGCTCTTTGTCACATTAATTGTTTCTATTGTCTTTTTGTTCTCTATTTCTCTATTTAGTTCTGCTCTGATTTTTGTTATTTCCTTTCTTCTGCTGACCTTGGGTTTCACTTGCTCTTCTTTTTCTAGTTCTTTAAGGTGTAACATGAGATTGTTTACTTGAGATTTTTCTTGTTTCTTGAGATAAGCCTGTAATGATATAAATTTCCCTCTTAAAACTGCTTTCGCTGCATCCCACAAATTTTTGTAGGATGTATTTTCATTGTCGTTTGTTTCTATGTATCTTTTGATCTCTCCTCTAATTTCTTCTTTGACCCAGTCGTTCTTTAAAAGTATGTTGTTTAATCTCAATGTATTTGTGTTTTTCCATGCTTTCTTTTTGCAGTTGATATTCGATTTCAAAGCCGTGTGATCAGAGAATATGCTTGGTATGATTTCAATCTTCTTAAATTTGCTGAGTCTGATTTTATGTCCCAATATATGGTCTATCTTTGAGAATGTTCCATGTACACTAGAAAAGAATGTATAGTCTGATGTTTTAGGATGAAGTGCTCTCTATATGTCAATTATGTCCCTTTCATCTAATGTGTCACTTAGGGCTGCTATTTCGTTATTTATTTTCTGTTTGGATGATCTATCCATAGCTGTCAATGATGTATTTAAGTCCCCTAGTATAATAGTGTTTTGGTCAATTTCTTCCTTTAGTTCTGTTAGTAGTTGCTTGGTATATTTCGGTGCTCCCTGATTGGGGGCATAAATATTGATGACTGTTATGTCTTCTTGTTGTATAGTTCCCTTTAGCATTATGAAATGTCCATCTTTGTCTCTTGTTATCTTTTTCACCCTGAAGTCTGTTTCATCTGATATCATTATGGCTACACCTGATTTTCTCTGGGTACCATTTGCTTGGAGTATCAATTTCCACCCTTTCACTTTGAGTCTATGCTTGCCCTTGTAGCTGAGATGTGTCTCTTGGAGACAGCATGTGGTTGGGTTTAGTTTTTGATCCAATCTGCTACTCTGTGCCTTTTTATTGGTGAGTTCAGTCCATTTACATTTAGGGTGATTATTGATATGTGAGGATTTCCTGTCATTCTATCTTTAGTTTTCTGTTAAGGCTGTGTCTCCATTGTTTCTTTGCCTTTTTGTTGTAGTCTGTTATTTCTGTGTGGTGGTATTCTATGATGTTTCCCTCTGTTTCTTCTTTTATTATAGCATATATTTCAGTTCTGGGTTTTTTTTGAGTGGTTACCCTTAAGTTTATGTAAAAGAAAGTTTGATATTTAGAATATTCCATTTTCTTCGGTACGCTTACTTTCTCCATTCCCATATTCCGGTTCAGGCCTTTACTCTCCCCCTTTTGGTTGCCACAAATTGTCCCTGTTGATGGTAGTCGAATAGCTTCCTTTAGTATTTCTTGTAGTGCTGGTCGTGTATTAGAAAATTCCCTCTGCTTCTGTATGCCTGGAAAGGTCTTTATTCCTCCTTCATATCTAAAGGATATGTTTGCTGGATATATTATTCTTGGCTCATAATTTCTCTCTTTCAATAGTTTGAATATTTCGTTCCATTTCCTCCTGGCTTGTAAAGTTTCTGCTGAAAAATCTGATGATATTCTAACGGGCTTTCCTTTGTAGGTTACCGTCTTCTTTTCCCTGGCTGCCTTGAGGATTCTTTCTTTGTCATTGATTTTAGACAGCTTCAATGCAATGTGCTTTGGAGAAGGCCGGTTGGGATTGAGGTAATTAGGTGTTCTATTTGCTTCTTGAATTCGATTATCCAGTTCTTTCCACAAGTTTGGGAAGTTCCCATTAACAATTTTTTTGAATATATTCTCTGTTCCCTTTTCTCTTTCTTCTCCTTCTGGTTTGCCCGTTATTTCATATTGCTCTTTCTGATGGAGTCAGAAAATTCTTGTGAGTTCTTTCATTTCTTTTAAGTTTCAAGTCTCTTTCTTCTTCCATCTGTGTAATTTCCAGGTTTCTATCTTCGATGTGACTGATTTTTTCCTCCATCTGGTCAACTCTACTACCTAAGCTGGTTATTTCATTCTTCATTTCTTCTATTGAGTTCTTAATCTCCAGAAATTCTATTTGGTTCTTTTTTAAAATTTTAATCTCTTTCGTAAAATGCTCATGTTGTTCTTTGATTGCGTTTCTGAGTTCATTAAACTGCCTTTCTGTGTTTTCTTGCATCTTGTTGAGTTTTTTCAGCACTGCATCTTGAATTCTCTGTCATTTAAGTCACATATTTCCATATCTTTAAGTTCCTTTTCTGGAGACTTCTCTCTTTCTGAGCTGTCTTGTTGCCTTGGTTATTCATGGCAATAACTGATTTATTATTTCTCTTCCTATACATATACAGGAGTGGCTTCTTCTGCAACAGGTTGATAGGAAGAGGTCTTTCTTTTGTTTTCCAGTACTTGTTGGTAGAATGTTTTATTTTCTTTCCGACTGCAGCCTTTTTCTCTCTCTCACACGGTAGTGCTATGTTTTCTCTGCACTATTCCAGCATCTCACACAATGGGGGGATTCCCTGGGAGACGGGCTTCTCCTCTGTTAATAGTTCGCCTGGGTCACAGCATTCGGTGTCTGTCTGTGTGGGTATGCGGAGAGCTTTTGAAGTTCCAAAGCTCTTCCTGCACCAGATTCAGAGCCCGTGTGTTTGAGCAGTTCTGTTTACTCCTGCAGGGATCGCCCAGATAGGTGGAGCCAGGGGTGGGGTGAGTTGTGAGAGGTGGCCTAGAGCAATGGCAGCAACCACCACCACAGCCTGTTCTGCTTCCACAGCTCCCTCCCCTTTGCTGCAACTAGTTGGGCTTCGAGCGTGTGTCTGCGGTCCACAGTTCTCAGAACAGGAAATATTCTGTTCTTTTGATCTGACACAGCTACTGTTACGCTTCTAGCACTGGGCAGGCGGGGGCGGGGCGAGCTCTGGGAGGGTAGGGAGGGGGCGGCTAGTCTCAGTGCCCAAGGCTTCCGTTCTCTAGAACGCTCCGCGGTGAGGGCTTAAACCACCTTTTTCAGCCTTCTTCCCTCAGTCTTTTCTCCGAGGTCTCTGCTGTGAGCATTGGGTTCAGCCGTGTTATATGCTGTCCCCTCAGCCCTGTGGGCCATAAGCGGAGCCCTAGCCGTCGGAGTTGTTCCCTCTCCCGCAGCTGCAGTAGTTCCAGGATGCAGCGAGTTCGGAGCACTGAGCCAGGTCTGCGTCCTGTGCCCACGAGGCTCCTTCTCCGCACTTCTCCCTTCCCTCCTCCCCCCCTTGCATGATTCACCCACGTTTCGGTGAATTCAGTAGTGGGCCTCTATGTCTTGCCTGTCTGCTCTGCAGGGAATCCTTTGTGGAGTTATTGTTGTTCGATTAGTTGTAAATTCCAGGGGAGCTTTACAGAGGCTCACCTCACCCTGTCATTTTGATGACGTCTTCAACCATCAGTTTTTTTCTCTATATCTCTGAGTCTATTTCTGTTTTGTTTGCTCATTTAGCCTGTTCTTTAGATTCCACATATAAGCAAGATCATATGGTATTTGTCTTGCTCAGTCAGACTTATTTCACTTAGCATAATACTCTCTAGGTCCATCCATATTGTTGCAAATGGTATTAAGATTTCATTCTTTTTCATGGCAGAGTAATACTCCATTGTATTAGGTTGGTGCAAAACTAATTACTGTTTTTACAATTATTTTTAACCTTTTAAACCGCAATTACTTTTGCACCAACCTAATATAAATGTACCACATTTTCTTTATTCAATCATCTATTGATGGGCATTTAAGTTGTTTCCATGTCTTGGCTATTGTGAATAGCACTGCAATAAACATAAGGATGCATATATTTTGTCAAATTAGTGTTTCGGATTTCTTTGGCTAAGTACACAGGAGTGGAATTGCTGGTCATGTTTTTGAGGAACCTGCATACTGTTTACCATAGTAGCTGTACCAGTCTGCACTTCCCCCAGCAGTGCGCAAGGGTTCCCTTTTGTACACATCCTCACCAACACTTGTTTGTTGATTTACTGATGATATCCATGCTGACAGGTGTGAGGGGGTATCTCATTGTGGTTTTTATTTACATTTCTCTAATGATTAGTGACATTCATCATCTGTTCATGTCTGTTGGCCATCTGTATGTCCTCTTAGAGAAATGTCTCTTCATATCCTCTGCCCAGTTTTTAATTGGGTTTTTGTGTTTTTTATGTTGAGTTGTATGAGTTTTTAATAAATTTTGGATATTAACCCCTTATCAGATGTATCATTGGCAAATATCTTCTCCCATTCAGTAGGATGTCTTTGTTTTATTGATGGTTTCCTTTGCTGTGAAAAACTTTTCAGTTTGATGTAGTCCCACATGTTTATTTTTAATTTTGCTTCCCATAGCCTGAGTGGATATGTCAGTAAAAATATTACTAAAGGTAATGTCTGCAAGTTTACTTCCTATATTTTCTTCTAGGAGTTTCAGATGGGTACTGGACTTATCAGGAGGATAACTTCATAGACTGTATAGAAGCCTGATCACTGTTCTATACACCTGAAGCTGAAGTAGAATAATATTGAATGTCAACTATAATTAAATACATATATAAATATACACACACACACACACACGCACACACATATATAGTGATGGGATGTAAAGTACAACATAGGGAATATAGTCAATGATATTGTGACAGTTGTATACGATGTCAGAGGGATAGTAGACTTGGGGGGTTATCATTCTGTGAGGGGTATAAATGTCTAATTATTACATTGTTTTGTACACCTGAAACTAATAAAATAAATAAATAAATATGTTTGCATATGCATAAAATAAAGATTACCAGTGAGCTCAGTGCTATTTCCATTCTTGTCCTCAAAGTAAGGCAGGGGCACAGGAGTCCCTGTGCTCTGTGGGACTTGGTGTTAGTGGCCAGCTGGGGTGGCAAATGACAGGCTCAACTGCAAAGTGTTTGCCAGGCTTGACTGGGCCATTTTGGATTATTATGCATGTTTCCCTGTTTGGTTCCAGATATGCTAAATATTCCTCCAGTGCTGCCCATTGTCTGTGTGTAGAGGTGAGAGGTAATCAGGCCTTCAGCTGGACAGCTGGATGTCATGTCCTACCTTGTCCAGCAGGTGAACTGCTCTCCACATCCTGAGCAGCAGACAAGCCCTTGTGTTCCCTATGCTTTGATGAAATATCTACCCTCCCATACGAAGATTTTCATGTTGTTGTTTCTCTCGTCTGTAAAATTTCCTCCTTCTCTGTCTAGACACATTCTTCAAAGTCTAGACTGACTCCCCAGGAAGCCTTTGTTAGTGATGCCAATCTATGATAACTTTCTTCCTTTGGATGTTCTGTGCCAATTTATCACAAAACTGCTTTTATCATGGTTACTTTAGAAATAATGCTTATCTTGTTTTACATTTTCTG
The DNA here is from genome assembly GCF_004115265.2 of Rhinolophus ferrumequinum. Classification (NCBI taxonomy): domain Eukaryota; kingdom Metazoa; phylum Chordata; class Mammalia; order Chiroptera; family Rhinolophidae; genus Rhinolophus; species Rhinolophus ferrumequinum. The sequence continues at coordinate 21,643,243 of NC_046297.1, read as the reverse complement.
TTTCAAATGCAAACATTGTGCCTTATACATTCTTGGATGGCCCTAAACCAGCACATGGAAGGGGTTCAATACAGGTTGCTTTGTAGAATGGCCTTTCTGAGATTCTGGGAGAACCTGGCTTACAGCGCAATGTGTGTGTGTGTGTGTGTGTGTGTGTGTGTGTATGTCTCTCTGTGTGTATCTGTGTGTGAGTCCGTCTTTGTGTGTGTACTGTGTGCCTCTGTGTGTGCACTTTACGTGTGTGTGTCTCTCTGTATGTCTATCTCTGTGTGTGTTTGTGTCTTTGTGTGTGTGTCTCTATGTATATGTTTTTGTGTGTGTATGAGTGGTGATGGACAGCCACTTCCTGTTCCAGGTCTCAGGAAGTAGGATTAGATGACTGTGGGTTTACACAAATCTTCTAAAGTATGTACAGTCTTTAATATGGACTACAGTGACCTACAGTGGTTTATGTGCCCCTTTCTTTCCTCTGCTAGCCTGTGGGTGCAAGGACAGGAATTTGACCAGTTAATTCTGCATTCCCAGGACCCAGCAAAAAGCCAGCACACAGTAAGAACCAGATAAACACTGATCAGAACAGAATGGATACATCTGTAGGAAACATCATTCTCTCCCCTTCCCAGGCCCATAATAATAATAATAGGAAGTCCCGTTCTTTCTGGATCTTAAGGGAAAGTAGCTCCTTCCTTTCCTTGCCCTGCACTGGCCATCCCAAGTCATCCCATCGTGAGACTGGGAGAAGGACCTGGAACTGGGTGGCTCTCATCTTTGGGGTGGTCTCTTTTACCTACCGAACAGCTTGTCATGGGTCACACAAGCTCCTCTTCTCTGTGGAGAGGACTGCTTTGTCTGTGACGGGGGTGGGGAGGAGAGGTGGGGGAAGGATGTAGATGCTCTATTTTGTCCCAGGTGCAAACTGCATTTTCTCCAGTTCAGCTGCATTCACTACAGACCTGATATGTTTATCTCCCTTTGTCTGACTCCGAGCCTTCCTCCGTTGGTTCTGAACTCCAAACAGGAAAAAGAGCCATTATGAACAATTAGTCTCACCAGGGGTAAGGAGCTAGTAGCTTGAAAAGCGAATTGATCGCTGCGCTTTCCTTCCCCGCCTCTCCTCCACCCCCTTCCCCGCCCCTTCCTTATACGTGGACCTCTCCCAGGTCGGTCTGACACTCTCACATCACCTGGAAGAGACTTAGGGCTGCAGTGGCTGGGCGGAACCATCGCGGCGGGCGGGGGGGTGGGGGGCGATGCCTCTGGACTTCTGAAAGAAGAAAACAAATTTTCCTGAGCATCCCTTTTTGCCTGACTGGCTTCCAGACTCTCAGAGGCTGTATATTTGTAAGGGTCCTAAGTAATTACTTTGAAAATTCAAGTGAAGTTGGGTTAGGAAGAGTGTAATGTGAATTTATACAAGTATCCAGAGGTTTGGAGGGAGAGCTTATGTATTAACCATGCGTGTATTAACCACACCTTTTATTTTCTATACTCCTATGCTTTACATCACAGGGTCTTGTTGACTGGAGAGAGTGCCCCTCCCATGACTGGCTAATTCACAGAGATAATAAACAACTTCCCTGCAAATTCTTTCATATGCAGACCACCAATCCAGAGCCCATACTCCCACCACCTCCTCTACTAGCCTTTCACACTGGGGCCACTATCCTCCTGCCCTCATCACCTCAGGGCCAGGTACAAGACAAATAGGGATGCCTCTATGCTCCAGAACCCACTGAAATTATTTAAAATAGCCAACCTTAAGCCTGCTTACTCAGCCTCACCTATTTCTTCCTGTGGAAACCATATTTTTCCTCACCCCTTCTCCCTCCTGCTGACCCTAGTGCTTTCCCATTTGGCCTCCTATGGTGTAGTGAAGTCCCTCCTCTTGGGATCTGGATATGACAAATTATCTTCTCAATGGCATTGTATTGTGATCTCTTGGCTTTGCCATGCCTAAATAATAAAACCTATATTTTAAAATAGTTTAGAATTCCTGAACCAGGAAGAAAGCTGAGAATGGAAGAATAATAACCTAGCCACCTCTCTAGGAACATCACTCTGTGCCATGCACTGCAGTAAGCACTTCACAAGCATTAATTCACTCAGTCTTCACACAACTCCTACTGTTAACAGATGCATTTTTTTTTTCAAATGAGGAGAATGACTGGGATCAGAGAAATTAAACAACCTTCCCAAGGTGACACATCCAGGTAGTGGAAGAGAAGGCAGGGAAGATGGTACACATTTTCTGAAAGGAAGGAGAAAGGTGGAAATGGCTGGCTTCAAAGCAAAGATTTTCCTGTTTATGAGAAGAATTGGAAATCACTGTAGCGTCTTCATGTAGTTGCTATAGATAAGCCATCTGGCTCTTTCTTGCACATTAAAGATCTTTGCCCCTGGTTTTTAATAAATGATCATGAAAACTGATGGATTGGCTGCATTCTCATCAAAAGTCTTCTGCTTATCGACCAAAGCCAGGACTGAGATTTCACATATCCTTGCCTATCTCAAACTCCTGTTCGTACACCCCAGACATCTCAGGAGATAACTGGAGCTATTGAATCACATCAAGCCCTTTCCTGAGCAACAGTTTCTCATTGTCTCGCTGTGCTTCTGTTGCTTAAAAGCTCCAGGGAGTGACTTGTGAAAATTCTCAAATTCAAAGTTGAAAGTCGACCATAATGCCTTCCTACTCTGAGGAAGCCAAAAATTAAATTTCATAAAAATGTGAACTCCAAAAACTTCAGCTTTGCTTAAACCATGTAAAAACAAGGAGTTGAAAATTCAGGTTCAGTTGCTGCCCCCTACCTCCCTGCTTTTTTCAGTTTGCTCTAAGGGAACTTTGCAATAGCTGGTGCATTTGCTTTTTGGCCAGATTCCTTGTAACTTAAAAACCAATGGACTTTAGTCTGATTAATATGTGTGGTATAGAAGCTAAGGGTTTCTGAATCCATGTCAGCAGACTTCTGTACTTTAAAAGATACTCCAGAACAGGAAGTGTTAGTGTCTCCAAATCCAGTGTGAGTTGATGATTAAAATCACATGGCAGCTTCTACAAAAGTGACCTTGGCTAATGGCCAGTTGACCCAACCTATCAGAATCAGTTGGTTTTGCCTCTCTCACTGATTCAGTACTTCTTTCTTCGAGAAATTCTACTTCAGCTTTTGTTTACCTGGGAATTTCAGAGAAAATCTTTCCTTCCAAAAAACGTCAGAGGCCGGCAGAGTCTGTACAAAATGATACTTTGCAATAACTCTTACAGTTTTCCCCACCATAGACCACCTATTCAGGGATATATATCATCAAAATCTTCCAGAGAATTCAGATAATGGTACCTGCCATGCACAGGAACTGATTGCCAGTGATGTCACTAAGGAGGAGCCACCATAATGGGAAGTCAGGCCCTGGAACAACCATTTCTGGAGTCGACAATTACTGGGTAGAGCTATGCAAATCTGCCATTTTGATAGCTTAAAAATGTCAAATAGTCGTTGTGTATGGTTGGACACTATCCTACAGCATCTCCTCCATAGACTAAAACAATAGGTCACAGGAACCTGTACTCACACATCCTTCAATTGTGTTCTGAAATTGGTTTCATACTAATATTCTCTGCAAATTTTTTTTCTTTTGTCATGTGAGTCACCAAAAAATGTGAAATCCATTTTGTGGAGACAAGCTACTTTTAATTAAAAATTGCAAGGCACTGTGAGTGATCAAACATATGATTACAATTTTCTGAGTAGATTTTGGGTACCAGGTTTTGAAAGCATTTTTTAATGTCTGCATCATAGTAGAGGCTTGAATTAAACTACTTTATACTTCATAATCATTGTAGTTTTGTCTCTAACATTATGTAAATTGACATTGAATAAAATTCTCCTTAAACAACTAGAATATGTGGCTGATTTCAAATGACTAATTATTGTTATAATTATTATGTGAGAGCATAAGGTATGGTCTGCCTTAAAAATAAAGCATGGCAAGGTTTCCTGTGGTTTGCAATTCAAATTGGATGGCTCAGAGTTGTTAAGGAGCAGGTGAGCAGCAGAAGATAGAAAACATTTTTTAAAAAAGGGGTTATTTTTGTTCCTATCTTGGCTTCACTAGGTAGAAAGAATTATTTAGGGCTGAGTGCTGGCAGTAAATATCAAGAAGGACGGGCTCAGTTGCAGTTACTAGTTCAGTTGGCTAAGCCATGAGCCTGGCATTTTGAAGCTTGAGTGTCAGAAATTACAACCATCTTATACAAGGAGAATGTGATTTCCTTGTGCAAAATAATGGAGGTATTGAACAGGCTCTGTGGAACAGGATAGGGGGAGTCGGCAGGTTCCTGCTCCCTCACAGCTGCCTGAGTATTGGGGAGGATGTTCTTTGAATGGATTTATGCTTCTAAATGTCTTACATTGTCTTGATGAGGTGGCCTTGGCAAATAGGTTTTTGTTTGCTGCTTTTCTTCCTTCTGTATAAAGATTTTTATGTTTGAACCATTCTATATTTTGTGATTGTCTTTGTTAGGAGAGAGAAAGTTCATCGATAATATATACCCTTAACATTTTCTCCATTCTAAACTGGCATTGTGTTCTAATTTTGTGTTTTGTATTGAGCTTGAAGTGACAGTGCTATTATGCAAGTAAGTATGCATTTAACAATTATCAAGAACTAAGATACATAAAACTCACCAAGATAGAATTGTTATTTGAAATTCAAGGTATGGGCATTTTTCTTTGAATTTATAGATTTTGCAATTTGTAGACAAGCAACATTTCAATACTCATCTCAGTAAGAGAAGATAAAGCATATGAAATTTTTAGGATAGTCAGGAGACTATATTCCTCATGGTTTCTAATGGGGGTGTTTGATTTATAAATAAACAAAGGAGATGTTTGTTTCCACAGAGGGTATGGACACAACGTAATATCTATTTTTGAGTATCAACTAGGAAGGATCATTAGGCGGTATGTTGGTATAGAGATGTGTATTTGAAAAGGAAAAAAAATGTGAGAAATATTTCTATTATAATTATAAAAATTACCACTTACCCTCCCAAAATAGATTAGAGTCATCCAAGATAGTTGTATGCTTGAGTTTCCATTGTTCTGCAAATATATCCAGGTAATTAGACGAAATTAACAAATGAGAAAAGTGAACAGTGGAAATGGGACTGGAATTGTGACATAACTGCTACTGTGTTGGTGCAGTAATGACCGCGCCCACAGACTTTCAACAGAAGTTGCCATGATTTCTTGAATCATATTAAGAGAAGGAAAAATTGCTCTGCAGTCTAAGAATCAGGCCTTGAATCTAGGCTCTACCACTTACAAACAATATCAACTTGAGCAAGTTACTTAATTTCCTTTTCTTTCTTTTTTTAATTAAAGTTTATTGGGGTGACAATTGTTAGTAAAGTTACATAGATTTCAGGTGTAATACAATTCTGTATTACATCATCTATAAATCCCATCGTGTGTTCACCATCCAGAGTCAGTTCTCCTTCCATCACCATATATTTGATCCCCCTTACCCTCATCTACCACCCCCCTCCCCCCTTACACTCTGATAACCACTAAACTATTGTCTGTGTCTATGAGTTTTTGTTTCTCATTTGTTTGTCTTGTTCTTTTGTTGTTTTTGGTTTATATACCATATATCAGTGAAATCATGGTTCTCTGCTATTTCTGTCTGACTTATTTCACTTAGCATTATAATCTCAAGATCCATCCATGTTGTCACAAATGGTCCTATTTCATCATTTCTTACCGCTGAATAGTATTCCATTGTATATATATATATATATATATCACAACTTCTTTATCCATTCATCTATCGAAGGACATTTTGGTTGTTTCTATGTCTTTGCCACAATAAATAATGCTGCAATGAACATTGGAGCACACTTGCCTTTATGTATGAATGTTTTCAGATTTTTTGGGTAGATACCCAGGAGAGGGATTGCTGGGTCATATGGTAATTCTATTCGTAATTTTTTGAGGAACCTCCACACTGCCTTCCATAGCAGCTGCACCAGTTTGCACTCCCACCAACAGTGTATGAGGGTTCCTTTTTCTCCACAGCCTCTCCAACATTTGTTACTATTTGTCTTGTTGATGATAGCCATTCTGACTAGGGTGAGGTGATATCTCATTGTGGTTTTTATTTGCATTTCTCTGATGATTAGTGATGTTGAGCATTTTTTCATGTGTCTATATGTCATTTGTCTGTCCTCTTTGGGAAAATGTCTCTTCAGGTCCTCTGCCCATTTTTCAATTGGGTTGTTTGTTTTTTTGTTGTTGAGTTGCGTGAGTTCCTTGTATATTTTGGATATTAGCCCCTTATCGGAAATACTGTTTGTAAAAATCTTCTCCCATTCAGTTGGTGGCCTCTTTATTTTGTCGATGGTTTCTTTTGCTGTGCAGAAGCTTTTAAGTTTCATATAGTCCCATTTGTTTATTTTAGCTTTTACTTCCCTTGCCTTTGGAGTCAAATTCATGAAATGCTCTTTGAACCTAAGGTCCATAAGTTTAGTACCTATGTTTTCTTCTATGCAGTTTATTGTGTCAGGTCTTATGCTTAAGTCTTTGATCCATTTTGAATTAATTTTGGTACATGGTGACAGATAGCAGTCCAGTTTCATTCTTTTGCACATGGCTTTCCAGTTCTGCCAGCACCATTTATTGAAGAGGCTGTCTTTTCTCCATTGTATGTTTTTAGCTTCCTTGTCAAAAATTATCTGTCCATATTTATGTGGTTTTATTGCTGGGTTCTCAATTCTATTCCATTGGTCTATGTGTCTGTTTTTCTGCCAAGACCAGGGGTGTCCAAACTGCGGCCCACGGGCCAACTGCGGCCAGCAATCCATTTTTAATTGGCCTGCAGCAAATTCCAAAAATATATTTAGTTTACTTAAATAAACCAGGTGAGGCAATACGTACTTCACCTCGAGTGAGTGGCCCGGCTGTTTGTGTATTTTACTGCATATGGCCCTTGGTGAAAAACGTTGAAAAAAGTTTGGACACCCCTGGCCAATACCATGCCGTTTTGATTATTGTTGACCTGTAGTAGAAGCTAAAGTCAGGGAGTGTGCTACCTCTAGCGTTGCTCTTTTTTCTTAAGATTGCTTTGGCTATTCGGGGTCTCTTTTGGTTCCAAACAAATCTGATGATTTTTTTTTGTTCTATCTCTTTAAAAAATGCCATTGGGATTTTGATGGGGATTGCATTAAATCTGTATATTGCTTTGGGTAATATGGCCATTTTAACTATGTTGATTCTTCCAATCCATGAGCATGGAATGTCCTTCCATTTCTTTGTGTCTTCTACAATTTCTTTTAAAACTGTCTTATAGTTTTCAGCTTATAGGTCTTTCACATCCTTGATTAAGTTTATTCCTAGGTATTTTATTCTTTTTGCTGCAATTGCAAAAGGAATTTTTTTTTTATTTCTTTTTCTGAGATTTCATTGTTAGCATACAGGAATGCAATGGACTTTTGTACTTTGATTTTGTAGTCGACAACTTTAGTGTATTCGTTGATTGTTTCTAATAGCTTTTTGGTGGAGTCTTTAGGGTTTTCTATATATAGCATCTTGTCATCTGCAAAGAGTGACACTTTTATTTCTTCATTCCCAATTTAGATGCCTTTTGTTTCTTTCTCTTGCCTGATTGCTCTGGCGAGGACTTCCAACACTATGTTGAAAAGCGGAGGTGATAGGGGACTGGCCTGGTGTGTTCCTGAACGTAGAACAAAGTGCTTCAGTTTTTCTTCATTAATTATGAGATTAGCTGAGAGTTTGTCATATATGGCCTTTATTATGTTAAGGTATTTTCATTCTATACCTATTTTATTAAGTGTTTTAATCATAAATGGATGTTGTATCTTGTCAAATGCTTTTTCTGCATCAATTGATATAATCATATGATTTTTGTCCTTTATTTTGTTTATGGGATGTATCACATTGATGGATTTGCATATGTTGAACCATCCTTGTGCCCCTGGGATGAACCCCACTTGGTCATGATGAATAATCATTTTAATGCATTGTTGCATTCAATTTGCTAGAATTGTGTTTAGGATTTTTGCATCTGTATTCATCAGAGATATTGGTCTATAGTTTTCTTTTTTTGTGTGTTGTCCTTACCAGATTTTGGTATCAGGGTAATGTTGGCCTCATAAAATGAGTTAGGTAGTACTGTCTCTTGTTCAATTTTTTGGAAGAGTTTGAGCAGGATAGGTATTAGATCCTCTTTGAAGGTTTGGTAGAATTCACTAGTGAAGCCATCTGGTCCAGGACTTTTGCTTTTGGGAAGGTTTTGGATGACTGATTCAATTTTGTTACTGGTGATCGGTCTGTTTAGATTTTCCAATTCTTCCTGATTCAGCCTATGAAGGCTATATGTTTCTAAAAACTTGTCCATTTCTTCTAGGTTATTGAATTTGGTGGCATACAGTCCTTCATAGTATTCTTGGATGATCCTTTGTATTTCTGTGGTATCCGTTATAACTTCCCCTTTTTCATTTCTGATTTTATTAATGTCTTCTCTTTTTTTATCTTAGTGAGTCTAGCTAAGGGTTTGTCAATTTTGTCAATCTTTTCAAAGAACCAGCTCTTTGTCACATTAATTTTTTCTATTGTCTTTTTGTTCTCTATTTCTCTATTTAGTTCTGCTCTGATTTTTGTTTTTTCCTTTCTTCTGCTGAACTTGGGTTTCATTTGTTCTTCTTTTTCTAGTTCTTTAAGGTGTAACCTGAGGTTATTTATTTGGGATTTCTCTTGTTTCTTGAGATAGGCCGTAATGATATAAATTTCCCTCTTAAAACTGCTTTCGCTGCATCCCAAAAATTTTGGTAGGATGTATTTTCATTCTAATTTGTTTCTATGTATCTATGTATCTTTTGATCTCTCCTCTAATTTCTTCTTTGACCCAGTCGTTCTTTCAAAGTATGTTGTTTAATCTCAATGTATTTGTGTTTTTTTCCTGCTTTCTTTTTGCAGTTGATATCCAATTTGAACCAATTTGAAAGCCTTGTGATCAGAGAATATACTTGTTATGATTTCAATATTCTTAAATTTGCTGAGGCTAGTTTTATGTCACAGCATACTGTCTATCCTTGAGAATGTTCCATGTACACTAGAAAAAAATGTATAGTCTGATGTTTTAGGATGAAGTGCTCTATAAATGTCAATTATGTCCATTACATCTAATGTGTCATTTAGGGCTGCTAGTTAGTTATTTATTTTCTGTTTGGATGATCTATCCATAGCTGTCAATGATGTATTTAGGTCCCCTAGTATAATTGTGTTTTGGTCACTTTTGCTTGGTATATTTCGGTGCTCCCTGATTGAGGGCATAAATATTGATGACTGTTATGTCTTCTTGTTGTATAGTCAATCAGCAGACAAATAGGAGCTAGAGAGGCAGAGATCAAAATACCAGCTTTCTGACTTATCTAAGCCAGGTGGGAAGATTGGGGTTTGTGTGTGGGTCAAAGGGAATACTCATTCTTTCCATATGAACAGATTCTGTCCTTTATGTTGCCAGGTCCTTGTGTGGCTGTCTCTAGTCCACATGAAACCTCTGGGGCTTTGTTCCCTGAATCTTGTCTTTCTTCTGCCAGACCATGATGATATTTGCTTTTCCTCAGGGCCTGACAATATTTTAAGGGTACCAGATTCTTCATTCCATACATGATGTAAAGTAGCATTCTAGCAACCCCAAAATCTGGCTTTATTAAGATTCTTTTGGCTCCATAATAATTTAAAGCTATTTTTTTTCTTTCAGAAACATATTTGACAGCTACTAAGTAGTACTTTCTATGCGCCAGACACTTTTCTAAGCACTTCATAACGCATTATAACATCTTATGAGTAGATTCTATATTTTATCTAATTTTATATAAAGCTGAAACCAAAGTACAGAGGCTAAAGGATTTACACAAAGCTACATAGTTAGGTTTTAATGAGTCAGCTTTTAACAACTCTTGACTACTCTCATTAAATCACCTCCAAGTCTGCTACTGCCAAAGAAAGGAATTCTATGCCTAATTAGATGACGATTAAAGAATTTAAGAATGGAAGTTTAAAAAAATTCAACAAACAGTTGTGATATTGTTGACCACAGCACTAACAAGAAAAGTGATTCAGGAGGATGACATTGTGGAGGGTGTTTTTTGTTTGGTTTGGTTTGTAGCATAGAGGAAATGAGAGAGTTCTGAGCACAGAAAATGAGGGGGAACCAGGAATTGGAGCAAGAAACAAGAGCTATCAGAGCTGAAGTCTCAGAGCACAGGAGGGAAGGTTGGTCAGGCTTATGGGATCAGTGCACACTTGACCATCACTGCCCAGAACAAAGCACAGTGAAAATCATAAGATGAGAACAAGAGGGAGGTGGAGGGATGAGCATCAGATAAGGTGGTATTGGGGACAACAGGGCATTTGATGCCACCTCTGCTGTCTGGAATTTGCTACCCCATTTCTCCTGGGATTTTTGCCTTTCTAAACTTGGTGGTGGTTGTGCCTCAGAGTTATACTTTTGGAAAAAGTTAAAACACACTAAAAATTAAATGCCACCATCAGAGTTATGAATGATTCTGATGAAGATGATAACTGTGAAGTATCTGAAGCCTGAAGCAGCCACTCTGTAAATACAGTTTAGCATAGAGCTCAGGAATATAATGGACATGTGCTAACCATATTAGAGAGCCACCTAAACAAGGTGAAGTATCACAAAGTGGCATAATTCTTTAAAAAAAATTTTTTTTCAATTATAGTGGACATATAATATTGTATTAGTTTCAGGTGTATAGCATAGTGGTTAAACATTTATATACATTATGAAGTGATCACCCCAATAAGTCTAGTACCCATCTGACACTATATAGTTATTACAATATCACACTATATTCCTTATGCTGTACTTTTTATCCCCATGACTATTTTGTAACTACCAATTGGTACTTTTTATCCCACACCCCTTTCACGCATCCTCCAAACCCCCATGTTTGACAACCCTCAAAATGTTCTCTGTATCTATGAGTCTGTTTCTGTTTTGTTTGTTCATTTATTTGGCTCTTTAGATTCCACATATAAGTGAAATCATATGGCATTTGTCTTTCTCTGTCTGACTCCACTGAGCACAATTCCCTCCAGGTCCGTCCATGTTGCTGCAGGTGCCAAGATTTCATTCTTTTTTTCTTATGGCTGAGTAATAATCCATTGTAGATATGTACCACCTCTTCTTTATCCATTCATCCATTGATGGACATCCAGGCTGCCTCCACATATTAGCTGTTGTAAATAATACTTCAATGAACATATGGATGCACATTTCCTTCAAAAGTAGTTCTTTGGGTTTCTTTGGATAAATACCCAGAAGTGGGATTTACTGAGTCCTTCTTTGTCTCTTGTTATAGTCTCTTTTAAAGTCTATTTTTGTCTGATATAAGTATTGTTACTCCAGCTTTTTTTTTTTTGGTTTCATTTCCATTTTTGGTTTCATTTCCATTTTTATGAAATATCTTTTTCCATACCTTTTCTTTCAGTCTGTGCGTGTTTTTCAATCTGAAGTGAACCTCTTGTAGGCAGCTTTGCTGGGTAGAGTTATTTTGGCTGTAGGTCCTTACTTTTCATCATTTTAAATATTTCATGCTAATCCCTTCTTGCCTGTAAAATTTCTGTTGAGAAACCAGCTGACAGTCTAATGGGAGCTCACTTGTAGGTAACTAATGGTTTTTTCTTGCTGCTTTTAAGATTCTGTCTTTGTTTTTAAGCTTTGGCATTTTAATTATGATGTGTCTTGGTGTGGGCCTGTTTGGGTTCATCTTGTTTGTGACTCTGCACTACTTAGGCTTGTATGTCTATTTCCTTTGCCAATTTAGGGATGTTTTCCATGATTATTTCTTGAAATAGGTTTTCAAATCCTTGTCTCTTTTCTCCCTCTGACACCCCTATGATGTCAATGCTGGTACATTTGCTTCTGTTCCAGAGGCCCTTTAAGCTACCCTCATTTTTTTTTTTTTGATTCTTTTTCTTTTTGTTGTTCTGATTGAGTATTCTCTGTTACCTTTTCTTCCAAATTGCTGATTCAGACTTCTGCTTCATCTAACCTACTGTTGATTCCATCTAATGTATACTTCATTTCAGTTATTGTATTCTTCATTTCTGAATAGTTCTTTTTTATGTTTTCTATCTCCATTTTTGTGTTTTATATCTTTTTGTTGTTCTTTCTGAGATCATCGAGCATCCTTATAACCAGTGTTTTGAACTCTGCATCTGGTAGATTGCTTGTCTCTATTTTGTTTAGTTCTTTTTTCTGGAGATTTGTTTTATTCTTTTATTTGGTACATGTTTCTTTGTCTCCCATTTTGGCTGCCTCTCTGTGTGTGTTTCTATGTAGTAGGTAGGGCTGCTATGCCTCCTGTTCTTAGTAGAGTGGACTTATGTAGTAGGTAGGTTTCCTGTGGGGCCTAGTGTCACAGTCTCCCTGGTCAACTGAGCTGGGTGCTCCACATGTGTCTCTTATGTGGGTTGTGCATGCCCTCCTGTTGTAGTTGAGACTTGGTTGTTGTTTGCACATCAGTGAGAGGGATTGATCCTTGGGCTGCTTGTCTATGAGGACTGACTGTGTGTATAGTGGAGGAACTATTGTTCAGGGGCTGACCCTACAGAGCAGGATTTGCTTTAGCAGGGCTCTAGTACCTGCCCAGCCTTCCCTTTGGGTGTGTCATCTGTGAAGGTGGCCTGTTGGTGCTTTGGCTTGTTCTGAAGCCAGCAACTGGGAGTGCTGGCGCCAGAGCCTCTTGGGAGGGGCCCCACTGCAGGCCATGTTCAGCCTCCACCTGTGCCCTGCCTGGGGCCACTTGATGTGAGCCATAAAACAATCTGCAGATATTTTCCACCTGTACTGGGATTGGAGGTACCTGGCTAAGCTGTGAACTCAGGCCAGCTGCTGCTAATCTTGGGCTTGGGGCTGCCTAGCCAGAGGTACAGGACACTTTGAAGCCAGATGCTGCTTGTTGGGGATTTGTGAAACTTTGAGAGATTTTAGGAAAGTCTGCAACATGAGCCATGACAGGCCATTTGTGTGGAAAAGCCCCTGGAAGTGGCTTGGTTGGGCCCACAAGTTTGGTGGGGCTGTGTCTCAGGGAATCACCAGGGTGGAGTGACAGGTGTTAGCTAGGTTTATGGAGATTCAGATATGGCACCCCCCTGAGTGGGGGTAGAGCTCAACAAAGGAATAATGACTTGTACCATCTGCCCCTCTAGCCCTCACTCTGAAGCTAGACAACTCAGTTTCTCCTTTTATGTCCCTGGCGCCTTTTGAGCTGCTGCCCCTGCACTGGAGTTAGAGCGAGTGAGTCCATCAGTGAATAAGTCTGTGTGTGGGCCCTTTAAGAGGAGTGCCTGGGACTGCAGCTGCCCTTTCTCACTCAGCCACAATCTCTGCTGGTTTTCACAGCCAGAAGTTATGGGGACTTCTCTTCCTGGCACTGGAACCCTGGGCTGGGGAACTTGATATGGGCCTGGGACCCCTCACTCCTCATTGAGGACCTCTGCTGCTGAGATATCTTTCCTGATTTTTAACCATGACACATGGGTATGGAGACCAGCCCACTCTGCATCTCTGCCCCTCCTACCAGTCTTGATGTGGCTATTTCTATATGTCCTTAGTTGTAGGACTTCTGTTTAGTTAGACTTCAGGCGATTCTCAATGATGGTTGCTCTGTAGTTTAGATGCAGTTTTGACGTGGTCATGAGAGGATGCAAGCACAGTGTTTACCTACTCTGCCATCTTGACTGGAAATCCCACAATTCTCAATAGTAATGTTGGGAACATAACACCCAAACATATTGGAAGGGAACATGGGTTTCTGACACTTCCACTTAATAACCGTGGGACTTTGAACAAGTTAATTAAGCTCTCTGTGCATCCATTCCCTCATCAGAAAAACACAGAAAATACCAAAATTGTGTTGGTTAGTGTGGGGACAGAGCTCCAAAAAGCAGTTTCCAGGCTCTTGGCCTCACATAGAAAGGTGCTGGCTCAGGTAGTAAATGGCCATCGACTGTGATCAAATGGCCATCAGCTGTGGCTAGTTGGCCGTCAGCTGTAACCAGTGAGCCATTGGGCACTAATATAACTGCTGTGGCTAGGCTAGCAAAAAATGGGGGCTAGCAAGAAGATGGTGGCTGAGCCTGCAAGCAGCACAGTGAGGGTTGAGAATTGTGTTGCTCCTGGTTCCTGTGCCTCCAACCTAGCTGCCAGTGAGAGTGTAGTGGTATAACTCCCCTACCTATGGTTCCGTGGGTGTTCCTTTTTGGCCTCACCATATTCTGCGTTCTTGTGTGGGGAGTGGGATCAGAGACCCCGCAGGCCGCCCCGCACGACAGTGTAGTTCCCAACACCTGGCACATAGAAAGTGCTTAAATATTTGCTGAATGATAGTGGGAACTAAAAAATATTAGTTTTCCCCTGGAAAAAATTTAAAGACTCAAAAGTTTCTCCTTATATTGAGAATTTGTAAAAGCATAGGAGAATTGAGAATGGTATATATTTCTACTATCTGGAATTGATGACTACTACAATTGTCAGAGATGTGTTGTTTTCTGAAAAAAATAGAATAAATTATTATGCTTTTCAACATTATGTTTGTGTGGTTTTTTTTTGTGTTTGTTTTTAATCAAGGAAATATACAAGGAGTGTAGAGTTCATTCTCTGGCTATGTAGCATAGGCTGTAAGAGCCGAGGAAGAGAAGATAGCTACTCAACCTTCATTTGGCTTCCACTGTTTTTTGGCAAGTAGAAACATAGTTCAGAGTGGTACAAACATTGGCAAAAGGACTTGAAGCTCCTTATCCAGTAGCATTTCATCTGAAGTCCAAAGCAAACAGGGATGCCCTTGGGTATCACTGTCTATGTGATATTAGAGGAAGTATGGAGAAGATGACTGCTCCAGAGAAGTGAAGGAGGGCAGATAAGCAGCCGTTCCAAAGAGAACCCATCATGAACTAATGATTGGAGAGCTTAACCAGGCAACGCTATGGGCCAGTTCTTAAATGAATCGTTAGAAAGAAGCTGAGAGAGGAACAGCTGATTCAAATAACTCAGCACATGTTTATGCAAGGAAAAATATCTTTCTAGATAAACTTTTTGAATATAGTGTGGTCTGGGAAACAGTAGAGCTGTGTTTAAGTGAGGGCTTGAAAAGTCCCCTTTGATATCTTTGTGGACATAATGATAAATATAGATAGGGTGGTGATATACATAGGCAGACTGGTAAGTAGGTGGTTGAAAAATATTTGTATGAAATGCTGAATAATGGTCATGATAGCATAGTAAGAAGGTGCTCCTGGTATGCCTTTCCTCAGTAGTAGTGAACTAATCATATTTAATAATGAAGTAGCTTTGCAGAGATGACATAAAGATTATTCATCGACTTTCAACATTAACATTTAGACACTTCTCTACAATTTCAGGTTTCTTTTTGGAGAATTGTTCATTTAATCTAACAAATGCCATTTATTAAATGTTAAATGTTACTATATGAACAAAAATGGTAAATCTTTAATATTCAGTAATGAAGCCTTTTTGTAACTATAACACACTTAGAATTATCTTAAAAATAAAAATGAAACTCTTTCAACCTCTTGTTAAAGTTTCAACTATTCAGAGCTAATATTTTATCAGTCTTTTATACTTTGATTTCATCATTACTTAGCTGCATGTCCCTGTTCAGTGAATTAAACTGCTAAAAATAGAAATATAGGTATCTTTGAGGGATAAATACACCCTTTTCGGTTGGTTGAGATCTTTCATTTGTTTAGTAAATGGTAAAGTCTCCTTTTGTTTGGGTAGTGTGAGTCCTCAGGGAATGGATTGGAATTGATTCAGGGTAATCACAGTAACTCCATTTCTTTGCCAATGATTGGTCCAGGAGTATTCATGGGACCCAGTTTTAGCCAATGAGCTTAAATGGGAATTCTGGAAGAGATTTGTCTCCTTGATAGAAGAGATTGTGGGTCAAGGGGAAGCTCCTTTTGGCTTCTCTTTCATTTGGACACTGTTGTGTGAGCATATGATGTCTATAAGGAAACAAGCCCAAGGACAAAAGCCCAAGGACATGCAGTAACATGGAGTGAAAAGGCGAGTGGTGCTGGGTGCTTGGTGGCATTGTGGGTGTGCCAGGCCAACCCTGGGACTGCCTGCCTGCCTCTGAATTGTTATTAAGTAAATTATACTTTAAAGCACTGCGGAGTGTACTTGCCATTTGTGGGGACTGAGCCAGGAGTGCAGTTTCCAGGCTCTCGGCCTCACATGGAAAGGTGCTGGCTCAGGTAGTAAATGGCCATCAACTGTGATTGGATGGCCATCAGCTGTGGCTAGTTGGCCGTCACCTGTAATCAGTGAGCCATTGGTCACTAATATAACTGCTGTGGCTTCACTAGGAGCAAATGGGGGCTACCAAGAAGATGGTGAGTGGCAAGCACGGATTGCAGTTAGGACGGCGGGTTGCGAACAGTGTGGCTCCTGCTTCCTGTGTCTCCAACCCAGCCACCAGTGAGAATATAATGGCATGACTCCTGGATCTATGGCTTTGTGGGTGTTCCTTTTTGACCTCACCATGTCCTGCGTTCTTATGTGGCGAGTGGGATCAGAGACCCCGCAGGCCGCCCTGCGTGACACGATTACTTGCTGCGGAACAGATTTCACTGATGGCAGAAGGGATCACTAATTTTTGGTAGATCCCAGGAGAATTTCTTCTAGCTATTCTGGTACAAGGTAAGAAATCTGTAAGTTCTTATATAGTGTATCAGCTTGTCCCAGAAGTTAACGCAACCTGTGGTGTTCAGCTGAGAAGAAAAGCTTTGTTTGGCCATTGAGAAATTGCTTTGTTTGCTTATTGTGTTTCCTTACACATGATATGGACATTAAATTAATTTGAAAGCCCCCTTTTCAATAGATGATTTAGAGATAATTTTTAAACATAAAAAAGATATATGTATCCTGAAAGAGTGAAATTAAAAATAAATGAGATCTGCCATCTTTTCTGTATATTTTTCACTTTTATCCTCTATGCCAGTTGATTTATTAGGGCTTTTTGGCTGTGAGCTTATCATATTGCAGTCTTCCCCAGGAAAAGGCAATTTGAAGGTTCTTGTGGCTGAAGGCACATTCTGATGGCAGGAAATCAAATAGAACACTGACTTTCATTTAAAATTGTCAACTTGATAAATAGAATGAAGTTGATTTTAAACAGACAAGACCTGATAAAAACAATCAATTTCTAATAGGTGGAAGGCATGTGGAATGATGGGTAATTAAAGCATATTTGGTTACTATATTCCAGAATTTATAAGTTTTGCTACTTTTGAACATACAGAATTAAAACAAGCGAAGAGCTAGAATCTTCCAAACCAAATTGTCATTAAATAATGGACATTTTTGATAAATTTTGAAATCATATACATAATTCTTCCGTGAAAATTATTTTTACTTACTTTGCTACTCAAAAAGAATATGACTTTTTTTTACCGACTTTATTTTACCAATTTTATTTTTTAGTTTGCTATAAAATCCTAACGTTGTATGATTAACTTTGTACTTTGTGATTTTTCTTTAATGCAGTGCTTATGTAGACTCTGAGAATCATTTACTCAATATTTTTTATTTATCACGTTTATGGACTGTCTATTCTGTGCCCTGTAGTGGGGGAGAAAGACATATCAAATAATCACACAAACAGATTATAGACTCTATTACAAGTGGTTTTTTTTTTGGTTTTTTTAAAGATTTTATTGGGGAAGGGGAACAGGATTTTATTGGGGAACAGTGTGTACTTCCAGGACTATTTTCCAAGTCAAGTTGTTGTCCTTTCAGTCTTAGTTGTGGAGGGCGCAGCTCAGCTCCAGGTCCAGTTGCCGTTGCTAGTTGCAGGGGGCGCAACCCACTATCCCTCCTGGGAGTCCAACCGGCAACCTTGTGGTTGAGAGGATATGCTCCAACCAACTGAGCCACCCGGGAGCTCAGCGGCAGCTCAGCTCAAGGTGCCGTGTTCAATCTTTAGCTGCAGGGGGCGCTGCCCACCATCCCTTGCAGGAATCGAGGCATCGAACTGGCAACCTTGTGGTTGAGAGCCCATTGGCCCATGTGGTAATCGAACCAGCAGCCTTCGGAGTTAGGAGCATGGAGCTCTAACTGCCTGACCCACCGGGCTGTTCCCTATTACAAGTGTTTTGATGAGACAACCTATGAAACCTGATCTGATTTGACGGTCAATGAAGTTTGAACTGAAATCTGAAAGACAAACAAAATATATGCACAAGTATTACTTTTATCCAATGGTTTTCCCTTTGGTAATCTGACCTTTGGTGTATGTGTTGTGCTCAGATGACTCACTCCAGGTAGAAAACTGATCTGAGCCTCAGATAGAGGAGGGAGACTGAGCAAAATCACAGGGAGGCTTAAAGATAGTTACCTAAAGTATTCCAGGAAGGGAGCATCTCTGAGCATGGCCCAGAAAAATCCAAGAAGAGAAGGAAAACCTCAAATGGCAGGTCCTGGGCAGAAACAGAAATAGCTCATTTCTGTAGTTTCGTGTACAAAAAAACAAAAATCAAGTTACTAATTTTACATGGGGGTGTTTTCATTTCATTTCCATTTTATGTCATTCAATCATTTAGCAACTTGTGAAGCCTCCAATAACAGTTTGAATGCATTAATTTGAGGAAGAGTGAATCCAGCACTGTACCTGATAAAGGGAAGGCATACCTCCTGAGGGCCAGGGCTGTTGTCTCTTTCATCCATGTCTCTCTTCCCTGTGCCTGGAACAGGGCCAGGAATGTAGTAAGTGTGCAATAAATACCTGCTTAATGAATGTATGAATGTCAGCTAAAAAGTGAAAGTGCATTCATATGGCTGTACATGTGTTAGGAAGGACATTTGAAACTCTCAGTTTTCCATTCTCTCTTTCACTTATAGTCTCAATTTGGCAGAAAAGCACCGATGTTTCCATTTTACTGTGAGATTCTGCAAGATAAGGACTACGCTTTACTCTGGTTTTTACCATTAGAGCCTCAGAGCACAATGGGGAAAATAGTAGTTGTTCAATAAATCTCTGTAGAAAGATTGAGTTTTAATACTGCTATGGGATCAATACTATTCCTTTCAGTTGCTCTGGGATCCTGAACTTTAAGAGTCTGGGCTGTGGGGCCATCTGAATAGGTAAGATGCCCTACTCATGCTGCCCCTTGGATCACTCACTAAGCTCTTTATAGGGGGGCCAACGTGTATATACCTGCTGTACATCACACCTACATCAGATGTACATCACACCTGCTGTACATCAGATCTACAGAGGGCAACATTACAGGAAGTACCAGGGAACTAAACTAGCATTTTCATCATACCTGTAGATTTTTCATAGCTCTTGTCTTCTTATAGGATTGGAGAATTTGTGAAAACATGTTATAAAGTGTAAAACATTTTTCAAGCTTAAGATATAAACTCCACAGACTTAACGAGAAACCAACGTCAAACATTGCATTTGGTTGATATGTAGATTAACTCCCTTTTTACCTGTAGCTTTCCAGTTTCTGACATTCTTGGGTCCCTGAAATTTATTGGTGAAAGAAGCTATACTGTTTATCCTGTAACATTTCCCACATTCTGGACTTCGATGATTGTATACCCATAATGTCAATTAGCATGTTCTAAATTCTGATTAGATCTAGACAGTTGATCAGATTCAAGTTCATTTTAATTTTTCATTAATAATTCCTAGGTGATGATGTGTATTATTGAGGACCCACATCTGTTTTCATAATACTAAGATTGATCAATGAGTTCATGGGGAATCAGTCCTGATCCGTTCCATTGTACTCTTCCTATCAGTTTTTTACTTCATAGTTTTAGTAACCAATGATCATCATTGCCTACATCCTTATTTTATTACAGGCTACAAAAAGGCAATATTTAATTAAAAGTGGATGGCATACTAACAATTGTCACCCCAATAAATTAAAAAAATAATTAAAAAAAAAAAAGGTGGATGGCAAATCCCCCCCCAAATTGAACATGGATTGCTAGATTCAAAGTCCAGTGTGTAAGAGTGAGCAACTCTGAGTGACCTAAAAAACTGTCACTCTTCTTTTTCAAATGTTAAACTGTGTCTACTTCTTTCGTTTCAGCTAAAATCAACTTGTCTTCTTATGTGTAGAGCTTTGTTGCATTATCAAGTTACAGTCTAATATTATTTTAAAGTATTTTTGAATTATAATGAAGGGGGAGAAATGTTATAAAAGCAATTTTTCTAGAATTTTGTCTTTATTCTAAACATAGACAACTTCAAAATGAGTAGAGTTGTAAGCAGAAGGAAAGCATGCCTCCCAATACCCTTCAACAGTTCAATACCTTCTTTGAGCAGCCCATTAGATAACATTTGATTTATTATCTAATCTTGTTATCAGATGTTGTAATTGAACATCTGATTTGTCAGTGAAATGTCCTCCCATTGTTTGATGATTTGGTAGTGTTCCTTCATTCATTCCTACTGGCTCCTTCTTAAGTTTTATTTGTGTACTGTATGTATTATATTATGCATTTGTTTGCTTTTTGAAAATTAACGTCCTTATTTTTGGATGGAAACACCATTGAGGAACATGCCAATAGTATCTCAACTTGGCAATATTAGACATCATCCAAGCCATCCCTTAATGAATGCTTTGATGAAAATGGTCACTCCACAGTGATTGAATGCTGCATTGTTGGTCCACCCAAGTCTTCATAGGCTTTCATATATGGATTTCACCAACATGTGCAAAATGCTGTAATCAGGATGGGCTTCATGGGTGTGTGACTTGTCCTTGCTTTAATGCTCTGCTGTCACCATTTTGAAATTCTTGATGATTTTATTTTTGAAATTGTGTTTGGTAAATGAAGTCTGATGGTACAATGGAGAGTGCACATGAGCAGAGGAGATGCTGGAAATATGTTTCTGCTGTTCCTTGCCACCGCATTTGCATATAGCATTTGTGACACTCCATGAGCACAGAAATCTGGTGGACCCACAACATGTGGGAGTTCAGTGAAACAAAGTAGGTACAAGGTAAGTGTGTTACATCCATGACTGAGTGAGTGGGGGTACTTAGAGTGCTGAGAGTCACACTTTTCTGTTTGAACCAGAACTTTCTTTGACCACAGAAAAAAGTCAATGTTGTTTTAAGAAACATGAATGAACAAGGATCCCTATCATATCCTTTCTTACTCATGTTACTTTGTTATGTCAGCCAAACACTCATGGTGAAAATGATGACATAGTTCCTTTTCCTTTCAATCCTTCCTACTCATTCATAAGCCTAAGGTAGAGTGCTCGCAGAGTGTGTGTATATCAAGGAGTGACATAAAAACAGTTGAGTTAGCTTTATTCAGTGTTCCCACTATAAGTAAGTACCACAAAATGGGAATTGTATTTTGGTGATTCTGCATATGAGTATTTTCATTTTTTAAAATGAACATTGCACAATATAAAGATGATTAGTAAAATTTGTGCTAATAATTAAAAATTTTAATTTTTATTTACTTTGAACATCACTAAGTACCAAATAAAAAAATACTATGACAAGTCAAGAGAGAGACCATGAAAGAAATTGAGCAGAATTAGACTAATAAGATTTAGTACATATTTTAGTACATTTCAATGGCATTTTTGTGCTGCTTTTTGAATAAGAACTTGACATTTTCATTTTGCACTGGGCCCAACAGATTACATAGCCAGTCCTGTCTATAAGACACTGTGGAATTTTATGTCCCTTTTTTCTCTTGGTGTCATACTTGACTATTATTTGTCTTTTTTCTCATGATTATTTTGAATGACTTCCCTCATTTAATCTTTTCATGCTTTAAAAATCTAAAATCTGAAGCGCTTCAAGCTCTTTGCTTATTTTTAGAGACACAAGGAGCTGTGTTTAATTAGGTAGGGTAGTCTCATAAATTAATTACTCTTTATTCTGGTTTTATGTTTGAAATATTATATTTAAATAAGAAGACAGGATCCAGGTTTCCATTTATAGGGAAGGAAGAAAGTTAGGGGCAATTATTTCTTAGGCTTGTTCATGTTAAACCAAACCAAACCAAACTAACAAAATCCCCTCTTGCAAGTAAAGTAGTCAGCTCTTGATAGGATCCTTTTGGAAGTGGAGTTTGTTTTTAAAAATCAGACTTCCCGGTGATCAAATTATGCTTTGACATTTTTTGGAAAGCAGAGTTGGGCTATGAACAAAAGTATAGCAATTTAATTCATTTCTCTATGCATTTTTATGGAAAGGTTATTATCTTATTGTTGAATTTTTGCTCCTTCTTATGGGTAGCTATTTATCTCTGCAGCACTCAAATTTTTTTCCCCAGCAGTCTTAGCTTTATTGAATAAAAGAGTTCCAGTCTCTGCTGAACTGCTTCCAAATTAACTGCTGATTTTGCTGCAAAAATGTGAATTGGTTAGTCAAAGAGAAATCACCACTTGGTTGTCCCATTCTGTCCCTCTCCATGGAACTAACTGTTCTTAGAGATAAATTGGTGCATTGATGAGAATTGATCACACATGATTTTTTTTTGTATCTAAAATTATGTCAAATTTGATTCCCTCCATTTTCATCCCTATTTTTTCAGTTCATTTAAAGGTAATATTACTAGTTATTCTTATTAGTCTAATTCTGCTCAATTTCATACAATTTATTTCTCCTCCATTTATATATTTTAAGGCTGCTTCTCTTTTACTAGTTATAATTTTCCCTTTGTTTCTTCCTTTCATTTTTGTGGTTCCACTTCTACATGTCAATATATTATTCTGTATGTCTTTAAACAACAGGTAGTTTCATACACTTATTGGCATATGCATAGACAGAAGAGAGCAGGGCAACCTGGACAAAAAATATAAAGAAAAACTCAAAGCCAAACTTTGTGAACCAGCGGCTAACAGTTTTCTTCTCAGAACAGCTTCCTCATAGGTGGTGGTCAAGTTCGGGATATCTGCATCAAGCAAATTTGACCTCCTTAAAATGTAAATTGAATCATGTCATGTCCCTGCTTGAAGCCTTTGAATAGTTTTTTATAGCCTTCCAGAGAGCACACTGAGCAAATATAGAGCATCAACATCCAGGGGAGTGGAAATAGTAAACCTTGAAAGGAGAAGAGAAAGAGGAGATTGGGGAGGTGTAAAGAACAGAACAGCAGAAAGCCACACACACACACACACACACAGGGATGTGTTTCAAGAAGGAAGCTAACTGCCCACCAACAGAGCATTGGCTAATAAAGTATACTTTGTGCTATGTTACCATTAAGAACTCATCCTCTAATAAAATGGTATTTAATTTTGAAGAACATCTCTAATTCCATGGCAGAGTGAGTCCCCAGCTTGTAGAAACTTCATCTGTATTGTGGATGAAGGCATGGGAAGCAGGTTGATCAAATTCTCAGGTAACAGAATAATTTGAGAAAATAGTACAGTCATTATTCAAACCATTATTTTGAAAATTTTTATTATGGATTAAACTTGACCAAAAATTAAATGCGAACATAAAAATATAAAAAAGTAAATACAAGAAAATATAAGTATAAAGTCCTGTACTTAGGTCTAAGAGGGAAAGATGTATCGTTATAAAATCATATGTTCAAGGTATTTGGCTGACCAAAAACAAAAAAATATGTGTGCATGGATGTCAAAACCCTGCCCACTCCCTTCTGCACTGATTGAACTCTTTTTGTGCTCATTCAGCTACAGCCATGTTCAGCTGCCACATTTGTCAACTTTGGTCTCCCCTTGGGACTTTGTAGTTGCTGTTCCCTCTGGAACAGTTGCCTCCAGAATGTTCTTCCCTAAATACGCATGTACCTCACTCCCTTAACTTATTCTGGTGTCTTCCCAAACAGCCCTTCAGAGGTGTCTTTGACCATCTTATTCAGAATACCTTCTACACTTTCATTTTCCATAGCTTGATCTACTCTAGCTTCCTTCATGGCACTACCTCTGCCTGACATTGCAATGTATGTTCATTTGCTGACTTGTGCATTCTGCTTCTCGAAGGTAAACTTCATGAGGGCCTATTTGGTCTGTCCTGTTTACCTCCATGTCCCTGCTTCCAAGGGGCTTCATTCTACATTTTTGATTGGAATCATGTGAAGGGAATTAAACATCAAATAATGGGTTGCATTAGCTCTAGACATTTTCTTGCATCTTAAGAATTTGCCTGTTCTTTGCAGCACACCTTATTCCCCCCCCTTTTTTTTTAAAATCACACTTGCGTCATTATGAAATTGTAATGAGGTATCAGAAATGTCTTAACAGCTGGCACCAAAATTTCTTTGTTTGATATGCCACTTGTGGTAGAGGTGAGACTTTCAGTAGCAGGCTGAAACAGCAAAACAATCTAGCTAAGAATACTGGGAGGAGGACTTGTACTATTTTGGGGTGTAGGCAGCAACAGCGAGGAGGAGAAAGGATGCAGAAGGCAAATGGAGAAAGGCAGAGGTTAAGGCAAGTCAAAGAAATGCCAGAGTGGGAGATGCCATTTTCAGGAACAGTTCCTTTTTCATCATAGCTTTATGTGTCCACAAATGTATGGTGAGAATAGATTTAATTTTGTGCCATCACAGAAACAGGAAACCAAAGGGCAAAAATACTCCATGATGTTATAAGCACCTAGAAATTTGTAGAAGTCTTGGCTAGTGTTTCAAATATCACACACTGAAGAATTTGGGGGTCCAAGCCAAAATCTTAGGATTCTGAGAAGGCAGAGAGGAGGAGCTGACACCTTGGTTACAAAATACAACTTAATAATGGATTTTGAGGGAGGGATAGAGGCATCTGTGACTGTTGGCTTAATTTTCACCACTTTCTCTCTTATCCCCTAGATAATCCTTATACCTTTCAATTTAGAACATGAAGCACTCAGGTCTCAGTAGTGTTTCACGGAGTGGCTAAGATCATAAACTCTGTTGTTGGATGCTAGGATGGAATCCCAGCTTACCACTTTTTAGCTGTATGATCTTGGGTGTGTTACTTAACGTCTCTGTGCCTCACTTACCGTGTCTGTAAAATGGGGATAGTATTTCTTAAGATTTCTGTGAGGATTTGAGCTGAGATATAATTAAAGCTATGTGTCGTTTTTATTATTATTACTATTATCATTATTATTGTTATTATTACTATTATTATTATTATTATTATTATTATTATATGGGTAGATCAGAGAGAGGTTGAGACTTGAAAACATAAAGTGGTTAGCGCATGAAAACTGAAGGCAGTGACCAAATTGGAAATAGAATTCTGATCTCTTTGAATTTCATTCCCCTCCTCTGAAAGGTACAATATTATTTGGAGGGAGAGAAAAGAAATATTTATAAGCTCAGATTGCTCAGCTTCCCCACTTTTCAGTAAGCAATTTATCTCAAATTTGCCTGAAATCTATGGCTGAGGTACTTGAACAAAAGTGGATGGGGCATGTTGTCCCTGAAGGTTCTCATATTTTTCTAGCAGAAGCTTCGCACTGACTTTTGATTCCCCCATACTCTAGGCAGCCTGGTATGGAAGGTTCCTGCAAGGCAATGCTGAGTGAGCTCTGGGAAGTGAAGCCAGATTGGGTCACAGTGATATCAGAGGACAGCACCTGGTCAAGATGTTCTGTGTTCGTGCTTGCCGTCTCGGAAACAGCAGGAGACTGGGAAGGCTACATGAACTCTGAAACTTTGCTTTTGAGTTGCAAGAAAAGCTGTGAGTTTTTCAAAAGTTATTTGGCCAAACGAAGCTGTCAGTACACAGAGGAAGAGACCGCCACTGCTGGCCTTTCCAGTTCTAGCCAGATGCCATGCAGCATACAGAGTTGTTGACAACTGTGAGACAGAGAGAGGGGCTGGGTGCACCTCATGCCCTGGGTCCCCAGGAGGCTCTGAGCAGACAGAAGGGAGGGCTGTCCTTATAGCTGTTGGAAAGACATTTGTGGAGGTGCCCTAAAGAGGATGTGATCTAGACCTACAAATGTGGAAGGAGGCTGGCAGTGTGACCGGGGACATGTGGCCAGCCTCTGGCTGGATGAAACACGGCAAAACGCAGCCTCTTCCAATGCTTGAAGAGGAACAATCTCTTCCATGACCCTGTTCATGTACACCAGACAAGAGAAGACAAATCATCAGGAATTGGTAATAGAAGAGAAAGGTAGTATGTGTTCAATGAAGAACTTAAACTAAGATATAGCCGAGACCAGTAGAATGAGAATTTTCCTATGCTGCTGGGGTTATGGCAGTTGTGCCACTGACAAGTGTGTGGGTGCGTGTGTGCATGTATGTGTGTGTTTCCTACATAAGCAATAAAAAGGCAAGTCAGTGGAAAGCACTTTTTTGGGGAATGGGTTATATGAAGGCAGATGGTGTCCTCAGGGTTCTGGTTACCTCACACCCTTTCAAACTTAACCCTTGTGTTGAATTTGAGGCTCCCTTCTTTCTAGTAACTCTTATTTTCCCCTGTACATTCTATCCCCCTGATTTATTCTTTTTGGTAACTCTAAGAACAATTTGGTTCTAGGTGAAAGAGTACCTGGAAATCACAGCACTCTTCAGCGCACATAATTCTTCCTTCGCCATCTGGCCTGAGAAGACCCAGAGGGGCCATGAGAAAACCCTTCAACAGAGTTCTCCAGTGGGCAATCCAGGGGAGCTAACTCTGTCTTGTCTTGTACGTCCCCAGAGAAGACCTGAAAATCATCCTATGATTGTCCGCATGACATTGGGAAACAGGGTACATTCATGTCTTCAGCTTTGCATTATGACCTCTAATTAGTCACCCTGCATTTGACCTCATCAGAGCACCTTAGGACCTCCAGTTATCAGGCAAAGTCATCTGCCTTCAGTTCCTAAGGTCTCTGGGATTCCTTATCTATTGAGGCTTTTCTCTCATGGAGGGATGCAAATGAAACAGAACTCACAGCCCCTGTCGCTAAGAAACTTGAGATGGAAGTAGGATAAATCCAGATGAGATAAGATACATGGGCCCATCAAGAAGAAAATATAAACAATTTCTTGATGATTTAAAATGTTCATTGTCTCCCCCCAACTACTGGATTGTGGTTGGCTATTTGTCTTTTTCAATGAATGTGACTATATCCAATTCCAAAGGAATGACCTTAAAGTCTATAATTTTGAAGATATGGATAGATTGCAATTGGTCTGTAGAATACATGAAGTGAGTTCATGCGATAATAGTCATTTCTGTTTCAAAAAAAGCCAAAGAAAATAAACATTAGAAACTATATTTGATTGTTGTAAGTACAGACTTTAACATTTTCACCACTGGCACTTTCAAGGATATTGGAGGTATTCTAGAGAATTCCTAAGTGTATTAGCTTCCTATTTGAATAATTCGTCTGTTTCAAAGTAATATGGTGTTGCATTTTGGCAAAAGTCCCATACAAAATTATTCTTATTCCCCTCTACTTGGTAGGTACAGGCTTAGAATCCTCGCCAAGGATTTTTACAATTTTCTAAAATATCTATCATTGAAAAACATAATACACATTCGGTTAACCATCATTAAAAAATGAATCCTTTAATGATTAGATAATCAGTACAGAGATTCCACACACATCCTGTGTGTATACAAAGAGAGATTTCATGCTTGGGAGAAGTACATATTAGGGGAAAGGTATAATTTGTGGGATGCTCTAAAGTAACCCCTTTATAGTCCTTTATATTTTTGTGGATAAGACTTGTTATTTGGGGGAAGACCACCAAAAACTTAAAGCTCTTGTTAAATAAAAATTCCCCAAGGTTGAGAGTGGGGGGGCACGACAAGCTCTGATCACCCGCTGCTACTTTAATATGAATTAAGATCATATTTGATATGAAAGCAACTTGGGGACCATTGACTGCATATTCTTCACTTAACAGATGAGGGACAAGAAACTCAGAGGGCATAAATAATGAGGCTGATGATGGGGGAGAAAAGCAGTTGAAGGGGAGACTGAGAAGACCGTAAACATGGGTGAGAGTTTTATTTAGGCTTACTTTATTTATATTTATTTATCAGGTGAATTATGGAAAACTTGCTTCCTTCACAGTTCCAGAGGCAAATTCTTATTTACACCCAACTTTCTAGAGGTCTTTACAGACCATAAGCATGCTTCTCTCTATTCCTAAACTCACCAGTGAATAGGAAACAAATGCTTCATTGTGAAGAAATTAAAACATCCCTGAGGATGAGCAATTTATCCCTTCTCCCTGGTGAAAATAGCCTCTGGGAATTACTGTGGCATCTGGGACACCAGGAAGCCAGTTTGTTTATTTCCCTTAGTGGTTGTATTTGCTAAATTTCTGTCTCTAATGAGCAAATAGAACTTGGATGCACATAGAGTTCATTTATTTCCTTTGATAGGTTTACATATTTATAGGAAAACAAACCACTCCAAGCACTGAAAGAACAAAGTCATGCAGTGGCTTAAAATCTTTTAATTATGACAGAAACAATTCTTTCAGTTTTAAATCGGTAAAACAAAGTTAAGTGGAAAACTGAAAGCTCATGTCAGAGAAACGTATTTTCCCAAACAGGTTGAATACTTTTGGATCTCAGACACTATTTTTCTAGTGTTTTTAATTAAATTTATAGACTTTGAAAAATCCTGACCCAAGTAATTTTTTTCCCCAGAAGCATTCAATTTACATCACGTGAGTTTTAAATATATATATATATATATATATATATATATATATATATATATATACACACACACACATATATATATGTATATATGTGTATATATATGTATATATATATCGCTTTTAAAGTTAAAAATTATTACTTAGGTATAACAAACAAAAGCTTGAGTTCCTTGTTGGAGGGCTCAAAGAAATATATTTAATTAGATAAGTAAATTTATTTCAACACTATAAATTACAGTTTCATTCACAAATTAGCTCACATAAATTGTCTTTGTTAGAAAATATCAAACTTTGGTGAGATTAAATTGATACAAAGTCTATTGCACTCAAACTTTGTTTTAGTTAACAGATTTGAAATTAGGCAAAAAGAAATTAAAAGTTTATTTTCTTATGACTCCAGAAGGATTTGTGTAAAGTTTCACAGGTATTATTAAGTGCATTTAATTATTTTAAGTTCCTCAATTTATAATTAAAATATGTTAATTAGATTTCTGGAAGTTGTTCCATGTTAACTTGGAGAAAAAGTCATCAGTCCAAATGTGTCTCAGATTTAAGGATAGCTAATATCTTAAAAGAAAACCCCTTCCAGAATCTTTCCAGGACAGAGTGCTCAATCATGACAGTGGGATGTTGAGATTCCCTAATCTTTGTTGTTCCTTTTATTTTCCTGGGCCCATTTATACCCTGGAAGCTAAAGCAACTGCTTCAGGAGAGAAAAATCAGACCATCCTCTATAAGGTTTTTGAAGTTTTTTTCAAATAATAAGGAAACAGGTGCTCTTTTTTTAAAACCTAGCTTCTGAAATACTGAAGTATAAAATAAAACATTTAATCTCAAATTTCTCATATTTCTACATTTCACTGTTTTCTACTTGAAGAGTAGATTGCCAATTGAAAATTACTTTATTTTCTATACAGTGAAACTTTTGCTTATTTTAGAAAGCAGCCAACATTTTGGCTATACCTAATTAAATTTGTTTTCTTCCTAAATTTGCAGAAACACAAGACTCCATGCTGAGAGGCATTTAAAGAATTAAAAAAAATTATTTCTGGCACCTGTAGCTGCCGGCCATGTGGCTGGACGAGGGGCAATGGAGCTAAAACCCCAGCTGGCTGCAGGAGGCCCGTGAGAAAGTGGAGATAGGGCAGGGCTATCACAGTGGGAGCTGGGCCTGAGACTATAGAGGCTATGGGAGGCACAGAGGCAGATCAAAGAATGCATCAAAGACAGAGATGTCCTCAAACAGCATTTTAATGATTTAAAGGGAACCCTTGGGAAGCTCACGAATGAGGGGTTTGCGACTCTTTTTCAAGAAGTAGACACCTTTGAACAAGAGACCATTAGTTAAATCACTAGTTGACTGCCAGAAGCTGACAGAGCATGGATTTAAAACTGCAGAGGACTTGACTCAACTAGGTAAAATTGCCATTCTTGGCTATGTAGGGGACCACAACGAAAAACTGTGGAGATTTACCAAAAAGACCTCACGCATTAAGTTGGACAGCTTACCAGAAGTGACTTTACCTGTTGACATGCTTTGTTTATCTGCTCAGCTGGATGACTCAGTTCTTAATAGTAAAGGACCACATTTTTAAACATGGAACAGTAGCGTGTCACCTACCAGTACAGATAGAAGAATAATAGAGAAACCTGAAGGTGTATCATCGTATGATGATATAAGGTGGATGACGACTTTATAGCCCAGGATTACAGACTCCAATTCTGTAAATGTACTTCAAATCATTTTGAGGACCTATATGTAGGTTATGAAACTGAACTCACAGTATTGCATATAGACCCCAATTTTATTACCAGTTCAGAGTCTGTGCTGGAGGAGAGTGATGATGGGAGTGGAGTCCTTGGATCGTCCCCCAGATAGGTCATTCCAAAGGAGCCTCATGAGTGGACAGCTGGTTTTGAGGGGTACAGTCTGAGCAGTGGAAGAAATATAGCACTCCGGAATGATTCTGAATCCTCACCTATTTTTATGGGCAGACAATAACATTTAGAGTTGAAACTGTAGGACAAGCAGACAGAAGAGACAGTATAGGAGTATGTGCAGAAAAACAGAATGGATGTGACTCTCTGTAGCAGGACCAAGCAGTGAGCATTAATACAAACTGCGCAGGTTTTATAAATGGAAAAGAAATGGTTAATCAGTTGCCTACCATTACTTCTAGGTCCACTGTCACATTTGACATTGAAGCTGTGACTCTATGATCCACCAGTAATAACCAAAGTGGAAACTTCAAGTTTCCAGTAGCCATTAGCTCAAATGACAGAAAAATGGTTTTGTATTGGTTACTTGATCAATCTTATGGTTCTCTTTACTTTGGATGCTCATTTTTCTATCCTGGATGGAAAGTGTTGGTATTGTAAATTTTTGCATGATTGGCTTTGGTTTGCAAGGTTTTAATGTAGCTGTCCTCAGCCCAGTTTCGTAGTAATTGATTAAAAAAATGTTAGATTCATTTCTTGGTTAAGCCATTGGAAATGGAAATTGTTTACTGTATTTATTTTGAAATATTTTAGCAATGAGACTTGAATATTGTGGATAAAACCATAATGCAATCAGTTTTATTTTAGCATAGTGTTAATTAAAATATAACATCACAGTAAAAATCAAACTGGCTTTTAAAATATGGGGAGATGCAGAAAGCCTTATACCCTTCCACTGTGCTTCTTTTTAAAGTTGGTTATTATAACAGAAAAAGTTAATGTAACATTGTTTAATTAAATTCCCATCTTTTAAGAATCTAACACCATATAAAACTTGAGTATACAACAACAGGAGTAGAGCAGATAGAAGCCAGAGTTCTGTAATGTACATTCACCTGTGTGCTCGCCACATTCAGGTATTTGTAAGCAGTGCTTAATTTTATCTCATGTTCAGTAATCTTTAAGTATGTATTAGGT
The DNA here is from genome assembly GCF_004115265.2 of Rhinolophus ferrumequinum. Classification (NCBI taxonomy): domain Eukaryota; kingdom Metazoa; phylum Chordata; class Mammalia; order Chiroptera; family Rhinolophidae; genus Rhinolophus; species Rhinolophus ferrumequinum. Next base: position 21,611,632 of record NC_046297.1, on the reverse strand, counting down.
TAGTGCAAACATAATTGTGGTTTTTGCAATTCTTTTTAACCTTTTATTTTATTTAAGATTTTAGTGGGGAAAGGGAACAGGACTTTATTGGGGAACAGTGTGTACTTCCAAGACTTTTTCCAACTCAAGTTATTGTCCTTTCAATCTTAGTTGTGGAGGGCGCCTTTGAGCTCCAGGTCCAGTTGCCTTTGTTAGTTTCAGGGGGTGCAACGCAGCCCACCATCCCTTGCGGGAGTCTAACTGGCAACCTTGTGGTTGAGAGCCCACTGGCCCATGTGGGAATCAAACTGGCAGCCTTCAGTGTTAGGAGCACGGAGCTCCAATCGCCTGAGCCACTGAGCCAGCCCCTATTTTTAATCTTTTAAGCCACAGTTACTTTTGCATCAACCTAATACCAAATTATGATGATTTTTGCATTTTTTGAAATTACGAAGCAAATGTATACAATAGACAAAGTATTTTGTTCTTTTCTTGCAATTCGATTCACAATAGGCTAGAGGACTTTTACAGGCTAAAACTCCCTATGGAAGTAGTGTGCACAGCAGTGTTAGCCATTCACATGTATGTAATATGTACATGTGATACACATGTGATACTCATGTTACTATTTGTAGGATATGAGCTGCAGTGCAGTTTAATGTCCGTTTTATAAATAACTCATAGTCTTTTAGTGGACCAAATAAGTGTAGGGTAAATACATTGACCTATTTTTGGAAGCTTAAATTTGTGTAAAATATTTATTTGTAGGACTTATTTAGTATGTAAAAATGATTATCTTAACTTGCTATATGTCAGCTATAGATTTTTTTAATGTGAATTCTTTTTTTTTAAGAGAGAACACTTTGTTGGTTTATTTATCTTTTCCAGAGTCTAGTGCTTGTGAACTTAACCCCCATATGTGAGAAATCTCTTACTCAGAGATAATTGTGACACTCAGCTTATTATATAATGTGAATTCTTTTTTTAACAGTAGAAAAACAGAAAAGCAAGTCTGATATTTTTGTAAGATAATTTATTTGGGGATTCAAACTCCCTGTTGGATAATCATGGCTTTCCCCCCTTGTCTTTTTGTAAGTAAGTCATCTTCCACTTGTTTAGTATTGTTAAGAAGATGTGCTGGAATGTAGATGCCTTGTCCAGCTGTCTGAAACAAAATAAAAAAACTAAGATTTAAAAAAACTTTTTTTTCCATTTAAATTCATGGCATTTTGACATGTACCATTATGTATATTTGGTGCTAGTTAAAATGTCATATTATTTGATGTATTTAAATTTTATGTATTCCTCCAAATGACCACAGTGAAATAGTGCATTTGCATGCCTGTAAGCCCACGTGCAATTGTGATAACAGGAGTATTTGTTTTTATTGACTCTGTACCTACGGAAAGGGCAGATTGTAAACTGAGCTCACTGCCAATTCACTGAGCTCATAGATTTATTCCTCATCCATTCAATACATTCCACAAAGATTTCTTGAACACCTTTTTATGTGCCAAGCATTGTGTTATGCACTGGGAACACCTTGAAGGCAAAACGCAGACACTCAGGGACTGCTGGGGTAGAGGATGGGAAGCAGGGGCCACTGGGAAATTCAGTATTGTCACCTGATTCAGAGGATGAACAATCTGTTACGTGCTTTTAGGAGATCAGTTGGTCCTCTTGAATTCTGCACAGATATTACTAATTCTACAGTTGTAAAACTAAAGGAAAAAAATCAAGAATTTAATTTTCCTTGTAAGTCATCACCAAACCTGGCATCAGTAGTATTGGAGATCTCAACGTGGGGAAGGATGTACCTTTGGGGAATAAGGAACAGATTCTCACATGAGTAACAAAGGAAGGGGCAGTGAATTGACCCCTACTCCATCTTTTGTGTCCAGAGGGACATTGGCTATTCCTGGGAGTGAATTCAGCAGCTCTCCTTGGATGATCAGAGAGCAATACCCTGGTCCTGTGGATCTCTGTTGAAATGAAACGTCTACCATCTGCTTTGAAGAACATGATGGAAACAGAAAGCTAATAAATAAAATCATAGAATCCCTGTGCCATGAGTCATGTGCCTTTCTGCCTGGTCACATGTAACTGGAAACTCCTGGACGTTTGGAGAGATGGGTCCACACAGAACCATTCCTTAGTTCTATTTAGAAAATGCTTCCCCTTCCTGGTATACTCATAGGGTGTGACACCTAGTAGGTGATTGATATATATTCCCTGAATGGATAAGTACCAAGTTTCTCTATTACCAGACACCTTGGTAAGTGATATAGAACAAGAAAAAGGTAAAATCCTTTATTTGTTCATTAAAAAATTAGTGAGGTCAGGATTATGAGCTTTTAGGAACTGAGCCATAGCTTTCTTTCTTTCTTTTTTTTTTTTTTTAACACTAGTTATTCCCTCCTTGGCATTGTTCCTTTCTCTTTAAAATGGCTGATTTACACAGAAGTCTTCTGAGCATTAATGGGCACGAAACAAGTGTGCTTTGATCTAACTATGTCAGTCTCCCCTCCTTAGCATTCTCCCTCTTACTCCCTCATCACCCTTCAAGTCAAATAATTGTGGGGAAAAAAGCTAAAGATAGAGTTTCAAGAGTCCCACTGTCTCTAGCAATAAAGGAGAATAACTCCTGACTTACTTTTATCACATATCATGTATCCTACAAAATAGATTCTTCATGACTTCTTTTTTTAAAAATTAAATTTATTAGGATGACAATGGTTAGTAAATTTATACAGGTTTCAAGTGTACAATTCTATATACATCATCTATATATTACTCTGCCATAAGAAAAGATGAAATACTGCTATTTGTGACAACATGGATGCTAAGTGAAATAAGTCTGACAGAAAAAATCAAGAACCATATGACTTCACTCATATGTGGGAAATAAAACTTAAAGCAGCAAAGGAACAAGACAAACAAACAAATCAAAACTCATAGACAGACACAACAGTTTAATAGAAGGAGAACTTCATGACTTCTTTCTCAAGCTAGAAGTTGAGTTCCATATTCTTTTCTGTTGGTAAAACTCTGAAATATACCTGAGCCTAATTGTAATTCTAATAATTACATGTCTTTGTGATCTAGATGAAAAGAAAAAATAGCTTTTATTTTGAAAATTTCCCATCATATACAAAAATAAATATAGTAGGACAATGAATTTGGAGTGCCAGCTTTCAGTGTCTACAACTGTCAACCCATGGCTCATCTTTTTCATCTATTATCTCCACCCATTCTCCCATACAAGGATTATTTTGAAGTAAAACCCATATATCATGTTTCATCTTCACATATTTACTATGTATCCCTAAAAGATGAGGACTGTTTTTTATTTTTAAAGAAAACCACACTATCGTTATTACATCTAAAAATTAATAATAATTCATTAATACCATCAAACATATATTTAATATGTACATTTCTCCAGTGGACTTTGAATTGGATTTTATAGATATGTTTGAATAGGATATAAATAAAATCCACACATTGATATTGTTAATATATTTCTTAATTTCTTTCAATAATCTGTATGTTCCCCCTTAATCTCTGTTTACTGGCAATTTTTTTTTTTAATGAGGTAATAGTTCATTTGTCTTGTAGTTTGTCTAAGGTCTACATTTGTGGATTACATGCCCATGGTGTGTTAAACATGTTCCTTGGCCCTTGTATTTTTTGTAAAATGGTAATTGTGTCTGGAAGCTTGCTCAGACTCAGGTTTTTAAAAAATTTTCAAGATTTTTATTAAAAATATAGCTAACATACAATATTATATGAGCACAATAATTATTCAATGATTATATACGTAAAGAAGGGATCAACATGATATAAGTTTAGCAACCATCTGGCACCATACCACGCTATCACAATATTGACTGTTTTCTCTATGCTGTACAATAACTTGTTTGTTTTATACCTGGAAATTTGGACCTCTTATTTCCCTTCACTTTTCCCCCCTTTAAAAAAATTTTCAATTATAGTTGAAATTCAATGTTATTTTATATTAACTTCAGGTGTACAGCATAGTGGTTAGACATTTATATAATTTAAGAAGTGATCTCACTTACTAGTCTAATACCCACCTGGCACTATACACAGTTATTACCATGTCATTGACTATATTCCCTATGCTTTACTTTATATCCCCATGACTATTTTGTAACTACCAATTTGTACTTCTTAATCAATTCACCCTTTTCACCCTTCCCCCTAACTCCCTTCCCATCTATTACCCTGATAAATCTAATACCCATCTGACACCATACATAGTTGTTACAATATTATTGACTATATTCCTATGCTATACCCTACATCCCCATAACTACTTTTTAACAACCAATTTGTACTTCTTAATCCCTTCCCCTTTCTCACCCACATCCCCAACTCCTCTACTGTCTGACAACCATCAAAATGTTTTCTATATCTATGAGTTTGTTTCTGTTTCTTTTTGTGTGTGTGTTTATTTTTGTTAGATTCCATATATAATCAAAATCACATTGCATCTGTCTTTCTCTAGCTGACACTCCATTCAGCACAGTACCTTCGAGGACCATCCATGCCACTACAGATGGCAAGAACATTCCCTTCCATTGCCAAGCTATAATTTTTTGCATATATACAAACTAACCCTTTATCCATTCATCCATCAAGGGACATCCAGGCTGCCACCACATTTTACCCATTGTAAATAATGCTGCAATGAACACATGGATGCACATGTCCACTTGAAGTAGTATTTTGGGTTTCTTTGGATAAATAACCTGAAGTGGGATTACTGGGTCCATCTTCGTCTCTTGTTATAGCATTTGTTTTAAAATCTATTTTGCTGGTATAAGTATTGCTACCCCAGATTTTTTGTTTGTTTGTTTGCTTCCATTTTCATGAAATAACTTTTTCTATCCTTTTACTTTTCATCTCTGTGTGTCTTTCAATCTGAAGTGAGTCTTTTGTGGGTGACATATGTAAGGGTTTTGTTTTCTTATCCATTCAGCCCTCCTATAGTATGTCTTTTGCTTAGAGCAATTAATCCATTTACATTGAAAGTAATTGTTGATAAATATATAGCGATTACCATTTTCTTATTCATAATTTTGATCTTTATTTTTCTGTCCATCTTAAAGAATTCCCTCTAACATTATAATACCAGTTTGGTGGTGATGAACTCCTTTAGCTTTTTCTTGTCTAGGAAGCTCTTATCTGTCTTTCAATTTTAAATGATAGCCTTGCTGGGTAGAGTACCTTTGGTTGTAGGTCCTTGTTTTTCATCACATTGAATATTTTGTGCCAATCCTTTCTGGCCTGCAAATTTTCTGTTGAGAAATCAGCTGACAATCTTATGGGGACTCCCTTATAAGTTAGTAGTTGCCTTTCTCTTGCTGCTTTTAGGATTCTTTCTTTGTCTTTAACCTTGCCATTTTAATTATAATGTGTCTTGGTGTGAGCCTGCTTGGGTTCATCTTTTTGGGTACTCTCTGTGCTCCTGGACTTGTATGTCTATTTCCTTTGCCAGGTTAGGGAAGTTTTCAGTTATTATTTCTTCAAATAGTTTCTCAGTCCCTTGTTTTCTCTCTTCTCCTTTGGGTACCCCTATGATGTGAATGTTGTTACCCTTGATATTGTCCCAGAGGTCCCTTAAACTATCCTCATGTTTTCAGATTCTTCTTTTCTTTTTGCTGTTATGATTGGGTGTTTTCTTTTACCCTGTCTTCCAAATCACTGATTGGGCATCTGCTTCATCTAGTCTGCTGGTGATTCCTTCTAGTGCATTCTTCATTTCAGTTATTGTATTCTTCACTTCTGACTGGTTCTTTGTTTTGGTTTCTATGTCCTTTTTTTATGCTTGCTATCTCTCTGTTGAAATTGTCACTAAGTTCCTTGAGCATCCTTATAACCATTGTTTTGAACTGTCTCTGGTAGGTTGCTTGCCTCCATTTCATTTAGTTCTTTTTCTGGAATTTTCTCCTGTTCTTTCATTTGGGACATATTTCTTTGTTTCCCCCTTTTGGCCTCCTTTCTGCGTTTGTTTCTATATATTATGTAGATCTTCTATGTCTCTCAGTTTTGGCTCTTTGGCCTTATCTAGTAGGTGTCCTGTGGGGCCCAGCTAGGTGATCCAGGAGTGTCCCTTGTGTGGATTGTGTGTGCCCTCTTGTTATAGTTGAGTTTGATTGCTATTGGCACACCAGTGGGTGTGATTGGAATTCAGGCTGATTGACTGTGGGTTTTGGCCATGTCCACAGCTATGGGATAATATGTGGGGGGACTTATCCCACTGAGTGGGATTCAACCCCAGTGAGCTCTGGTGCCTGTTGAGATCGCCCTTTGTGTGTGCCTTTTGTGGGGCTAATTGGGCAGTGCTCTACTGTGGTCTGAAGTCAACCTCCAAGTATGTTGGATCTAGAGCTTCTTGGGAGAGGCTCTGGTGCAGACCTGTGTCATCTACTGCCTATGACCAGCTGGAGACTACCTGGCAGTAGCTACAAAGTGATCCACAGTTGTTCATTATCTGTGCTAAAATTGGAGGCACATGGTCTCCTGCTGTGAACTGAGGATGGCTACCACTTGTACTCACTCTGGGTAGCTCAGCAGAAAGCCAGGACACCCTGAAGCCTGCTGCCACCAGCCGGCTCGCTTAAAGTTCAGCCACTGATAAAGCCTTGTGTGGTACATGAGTTGGGTGAGGCAAGGTCTCAGGGAGTCACAAGAATGGGAAGAGTTTTGGTTACCAGATTAATGTAGGATCTCATGGTACCAGTGCCAAGCCTGGAATTATTCAGCAAAAGTCTCAGAGCACACTGAGGCCAGTAGCCAACAACTTGGGGCCAGCAGACTCTGATAGTTTATCAAGAAAGAGTGCAACATAAGCCTAGTTGACTGCTCTCAGAGAAAGTGCTTCCAGTGTTGGGGGAGTTGTGTAGAGTGGGGTCTCAGTGAGTTAGCAGGGTGGAGCAGCAGATCTCACCAGGCCAATCAGATTCAGATTTGTGTGTGAGTGGAAGGACTCAACACAGGAAAGATGGCACCCGCCTGCTGGCTGCACGGGAAAAGAACCCCACACAGGGAAAATGGCGATTGCCTTCCAGCCCTTGGCTGAAGCCAAACACTTCAGTCTGCCCCTCTCCCCCATATGTCTCTGATGCCTATGAATCACTGTCTCTCCATCAGAGCCCAGGATGAGTGCCTGTAAGTGAATCCGTGTGGGCTCTTTAAGAGAACGTTTGGGTATTCTGCAGCCTTCTGTCCCACCTAGATGGTTTGAATCCCCATTGTTTTCACAGCCAGATGTTGTGGGGGCACCAGTACTACAAGCTGGGGAGGCCAGTGTGGGGCTGGGATCCTTTGCTTCTCTGGGGGGAACCTCCATGGCAGAGATATATCTCTTGATTCTCAACCACCAGAGAGGTTTGGGGCCAGCCTATTTTGAGTCTCCACCCTTCTTACAAGTCTTGACAAGTCTTCTTTATATCCTTATTCATAAAACTTGTTCAGCCAGATTTCAGATGGTTCTTCAGGTTGATTGTTCTATAATTTAGGTAGTTATAATTTTAATGTGTTCATGGAAGGAAGCAGGCACAGTGTTTGTCTACTAGGCCATCTTGGATCTCCAGACTCAGGTATTTATTTATTTATTTATTTATTTGTTTGTTTGTTTGTTTGTTTGTTTGTTTATTTAAAATAAGACTTCTTCCTCAGTGGTGTTGTTTTTCCTCATCAGGAGATATGTAACATCTGGGTTGTCTCTTTTCCTGTCAGGCTACCAGCCATTGATGATTATTGCCTAGTTTTAGGCAATAGTTTCTTAGAAATTGCTTAGAGATTTCTTAGAAAATGGTAAAATTGTAATTTTTCATTTACTCTTCATTTATTAGCCAGAAAACTTCTATATAGAGAAACTTTCCTGTTAATTATTGAGTTACCCTGAAGTATTGATTGTATAGAAAGGTCAGGATAAATGTTTTGTTCTTTGATTTACCAGTTTTCAAAATACTGAATGGTTCTTTCTGACTTTCAAAAGGTAACCGGTGAATTTTCTAGTATAATTATGGACTTATGGATTTAATTTAACTATAGTTAATGTTTTAATCCATTGCAGTTATTATCTTCATTGATACTCAAATCAATTTATTTATGTCCAGTGGGTGCTTTTGATACAACCCAAGGAATCTATGATAGCTTCCCTGTTTTCTGTTTTGACTAGATAGTATTTTAGTTGCTATTTCCATGGACAGCTTGTAAATGAATAGGGTGGCTGTGTTATTTATTTATAAAAATCAGGTCCACAAGACACTGTTTGTGGACCCCTGTTTTAAAGTATAAAAAAACCTTTGTTCTCAGAGAAAAATACAGAGCAAATATATATTTTTAAGTATATTTAAAGCTGCTCTATCACTTCACTCTACCAAAATGTTTATCTTCAATAGTCTGAAAAGGAAAAGAAGCAAGAGTGGCGAAGAAGAGGTAGAATGAATGGTAGAGGGCAATGGAATTGATTTGAGGAGATCATAATGCTAACTTATTGTCACTTTAAAAACATATATTATATATGTTTTCATATAATACATAGATCTATGTATATACATATACATATACATATACATATACATTTTTCTCTATATATGTAAATGTATTGGGTTGCTTGGCAGAATGCCAACTTGTTTTATAACTGCAGAACAATATTTAATCTGGTCATGTTAAAAACCCACTAGCAAGACTTTCTTGGGGATTACCTGGTGTCACTGTTGGTAGACTCCAGGAATCTCAGGATTGGATGAGTTCTCAGCTTATCTAGTATAGTCCATTTTATTGTGTGACTTCCTCTGTAAATCATCCAACAACCAGTCATACAGACCCTTGTTGATCATCTCTAGTGATAAGATGCTCATTTCCTTCTGAGATATCCCATTTCTCGAATGATTCTTGCAATAATTTTTTTTGTATTAAAGTCACGTCTGTATCTTCTCCATCACTTCTATAAGAAAGTCATTTGCAACTACCTAGCTTGGTCAAATTCCTCTGTTACATGGTTTCCTATGACCTGCACCACTTCTGTGTGGAATTCATCACCTCCATTTGTGTGGGTGTTTGGTTAGTCACTATTCCTATATTAGACTGTGAGCTTCAAGAGGGCAAGGATTATGTGTATTTTTATTTATCTTGTATACCAAATATCTAGCATATAGCAGACTCTCAAGAAATATTTTTCTTTTTTTCTTTCTTTTTCTTTTTTAATTGGGGAAGGAGAACAGGACTTTATTGGGGAACAGTGTGTACTTCCAGGACTTTTTTCCAAGGCAAGTTGTCCTTTCAGTCTTAGTTGTGGAGGGTGCAGCTCAGCTCCAGGTCCAGTTGTCATTGTTAGTTGCAGGGGGTGCAGCCCACCATCCCTTGCGGGAGTTGAACCAGCAAACCTGTGGTTGAGAGTCCACTGGCCCATGTGGGATTTGAACTAGCAGCCTTCGGCATTAGGAGCACAGGGTTCCAACCGCCAGAGCCACCGGGCCGGCCCAGAAATATTTTTCAAATTAATGAATTGGTTCTTATTTTTCCTTCTATAGTTACATAGAATAAATACAACCTTTTAAAATACCATGCTTCCCTTTAATTTTATTTTTCCTGTGGTAAACATCTAAGTCTTGTCAAGAATTCCTCTAATCTCACAACTTTTGTTTTGTTATTGTGGTTGTTTTCCTTTGAACACATTCCAGTGTGACACTCAAAACTGACCAATAGTTTAGATGCACCCTGAGTAGGTTAGGGTTGGAATGGGACCATCAAGTCTGTGTAGAGACTGAAACCGCTATTGGCATTTGGTAACTGCATTATTACATGATATTGGTTCATATGATGCATTAAAAATATTTTGTCTCTTTACTTTTATATTTCCAAGTGTTTATATTGAATCTGTTGTCAATTAACACTATTGGAGTGTTTGATTCATTTAAATTCACTGTGTTCCCAGTTTTCCCACACATAACATTGGTTTAAATAAATGTTCTACTTACCATATTTTTTATATTTAAAGTCTATATGTGTGATCCCTGGCTTGCATAATTGAACATGAATGTATTTGCCATCAAACAATCTTAAAACAAAGATAGTTCCTTTATATTTATTGCTGAGCAATAAATGATATAAGTTTTCCCTCAACTTACCCTAATAACAACACAGTACTTCAGTTGGTTAGGAGTTGATTTTTGCGTAGTATATTGTTTTGGAAGCTCATTTTCAATATATTTTGGTTTCTAATTGTTTACTGACCTATCACTTCTGATCCGTTCCTTGTTTTGGACAGTGTGCCAGAGGACAGCAGCAGTTTATCAGTTTCCATGCTCCTGATAAAAGCCTCTCTCCACTCCAGCAAAGGTCCCCTTTCTGTGGATTTGCCACAGTAATTGAATATCTGGATTAGGCATCTGCTCGCATGAATTCCTTCCTTGGAATACATTCAGCAACTGTCTAACCTCATCTCTCTCACAAACAGCACAGGCCTGGAACATTGTGATCTTTTATTAATTAAAAGGACAAGGAGTTTGGGACCTGCCACTCTGAGAGATTCCAGACCAGCAAGGGCTCTGGTGAACAGCTGACCCAGGCATAGATGCTGGCCAGCCCTTTCTCTTCTAGGGTGTGGATCCATCGATTTCCATTCGTGTAAGAAGGATGGAATGCACTGAGTTATAGATTTCCTCTCTGCTCTTATCATAATATTTCACGGGCACCATAATTGTGGATATAAACGTACATGATAGAAAATCCTAAATGATGTAGGATTTTAAAATTTTTGTTCAACTTTTATGTTCCACTTTAGAATACAGAGAAAAGTTTGGTGCTCCTAGTCTCTTTTTTCTCCCTTCTGTCTGGTCATCTCAGATGTTTCTATAATATCTGCTATATTTTTGTCTTATGGACTCTCCTGGACCCAGGCATTAGGTCCAGGAATTTCACTGCTGGTTGGGGATCACCACCTGGTCTTTTGAATGTTTCCTCAAATTGAACATACCCAAAATCAAAGTAATCAACTTTCCATATTCTTTCAAAATTCTATAATTCTGTTAATACCACTACTAGTTATCTAGTCTCTCAGGCTCAACCCCTCTATCACACTTGCCATCTCTTTGTTCGTTCTCATATGTCCACACGACCTGTAGCCTGCAATGCTGAAACGCCTCTTAACTTGTTTCCCCAACTCGAACCTGTTAAATCTTATGTGAATCTTCTACCTAGAAGAATGCACATATAAAGATGCACATAAAATTTTGCTTACCATGACAATGGGCTCAGAGGTGAACTTAATTCACTTCCATTTACAGGGCCTGAAGGTGTGTGGATCAAGTTTATCCTGGGCCATCCTGCATTGCACTTGGAACCATGGTGTTGTGTCCAGTTTGTGCCCCCTTTAATTCTCAAAACTGTTCCTATTTGGATGATAAGCTATGTGGTGACCTTAATCAGGGACTCACATGCCCTCTAACCCTACACAGACCTTCTGGGGATGCACGGACCCACTTCAGAACCTCTCTCTCGTTGCCAGCTCAGTGCCTTGCTCAGGTTGGGTCTTTACCAGCAATGCCACTCTCATTCATTCCCACCTTTCCAAATTGCACTTCCTCCATCAAAGACCTACATCAAGGCAAATCTCTTCTGAAAAGCATTTGTCTCAATACTTTTATCTCTTTCACGTCTCTACATTCTTCTCTGGAAATCCACCCATATATTCATTTGTTTATTCAAACATGGTATTGCTTTATATGGTTTATTAACCATTTCATGGGCAGTTTTATTTCTCCAGTGAGATAATGACAGTGTGATGAAAGGGAAAGTGCATAGGTCACTTAACAGCTGCACAGAATTGCACAAATTACATAACCTCTCTGAAAGTTGGTTTCCTCATTTGAATTAGGTATAATACCTATTCTGCAGGGTTGTTGAAAGAATTATAGGAAAACTGTGCAGTACCTACCACATAGAAATTATTCATATTATTGATGGTCAACTTCTTCTATATTGCCCTCCATCCCCCGCCCACCTCACAATGCTAAGTACTAGTTAGTGAACAGTCACTTTGTCAGAAGAGGCTGAAGGTATTGTCTGAAGTTACTGATGAAATAGCAGTAGCACTGGGAGAGTATCTAGAAAACCAAATATGTTTCCAGGGATTTTTGTAGTGATTATCGGTGATGACTTTCTCTTTTTTTAAAAAATTGCCAACTAATTTTTAGCTCTATTTTTTTGTTGATATTACACGGTATATCTTAAGAAGATTCAAATTGTCAAAATAAGGTAAACTGTGCTCATTAATTGACAGAAAAGTGTATGCTTTTTCATCTTGGGTACTTGATGGTACCTTGAGTGTTTTCTTCCTTTATATTTCATTTAAAATTTGATGTCCTAAGCAAGTCCCCACACACCGTCAGTCATACAAATAATTCCCTTACATTCTCTATATTTCTCTGTTATGGCAGAACTTTTTTGGTAGCACTTCACAAAGTCCAGTTTCTCTTTGATTTTGCTTAAGACGAACTCAAATATCTTCTTCCTCCCTCCTTCCCTCTCTTCCTCCTTTCCTTCTTTCTATAAGGAAAAATAATCCCAAAATGTCCCTCTCATTCCTTACTCATTTTCTCCACTTGCTGCATTCTGCCAGCCAGGAAGTCCTAGTTCTAACGTCAATTCCCTTTCCTCTACAGCTTGTCAACAGGTAATAGGCTACTATAACACACGTAACTCTAATCTCAGTTTTGTAACTATATTTAAACCTTAGGAGGAGAGAGACACTTTGTTTTAATGCTAGTCTTAATTCTTTTTTTTTTTTTAATTTATTGGGGTGACAATTGTTAGTAAAATTACATAGATTTCAGGTGTACAATTCTGCATTACCTCATCTATAAATCCCACTGTGTGTTCACCACCCAGAGTCAGTTCTCTTCCATCACCATATATTTGATCCCCCTTACCCTCATCTCCCACCCCCACCCCCCTTACCCTCTGGTAACCACTAAACTATTGTGTGTGTCTATGAGTTTTTGTTTCTCATTTGTTTGTCTTGTTCTTTTGTTGTTTTTGGTTTATATACCACACATCAGTGAAATCACATGGTTCTCTGCTTTTTCTGACTTATTTCACTTAGCAATATACTCTCAAGATCCATGCACGTTGTCACAAATGTTCCTATATCATCTTTTCTTATCGCCGAATAGTATTCCATTGTGTATATATACCACAATTTCTTTATCCATTCATCTATCGAAGGACATTTTGGTTGTTTCCATGTCTTGGCCACTGGAAACAAAGCTGCAATGAACATTGGAGCACACGTGTCTTTATGTATAAATGTTTTCAGATTTTTTGGGTAGATACCCAGGAGAGGGATTGCTGGGTCATATGGTAATTCTATTCGTAATTTTTGGAGGAACCTCCACACTGCCTTCCATAACGGCTGCACCAGTCTGCATTCCCACCAACAGTGTCTGAGGGTTCCTTTTTCTCCACAGCCTCTCCAACACTTGTTACTATTTGTCTTGTTGATGATAGCCATTCTTACTGGGGTGAAGTGATATCTCATTGCAGTTTTTAATGCATTTCTCTGATGATTAGTGAGGTTGAGCATTTTTTCATATGTCTATTTGCCATTTGTATGTCCTCTTTGGAGAAATGTCTCTTCAGGTCCTCTGCCCATTTTTCAATTGGGTTGTTTGTTTTTTTGTTGTTGAGTTTCATGAGTTCCTTGTATATTTTGGATATTAGCCTCTTATCGGAGGCACTGTTTGCAAAAATCTTCTCTCATTCAGTTGGTTGCCTCTTTGTTTTGTCAATGGTTTCTTTTGCTGTGCAGAAGCTTTTAAGTTTCATATAGTCCCATTCGTTTATTTTAGCTTTTACTTCCATTGCCTTTGGAGTCAAATTCATGAAATGCTCTTTGAACCTAAGGTCCATAAGTTTAGTACCTATGTTTTCTTCTATGCAGTTTATTGTGTCAGGTCTTATGCTTAAGTCTTTGATCCATTTTGAATTAATTTTGATACATGGTGACCGATAGCAGTCTAGTTTCATTTTTTTGCACATGGCTATGCAATTCTCCCAGCACCATTTATTGACGAGGCTGTCTTTCCTCCATCGTATGTTTCTAGCTTCTTTGTCAAAAATTATCTGTTCGTATTTATGTGGTTTTATTTCTGGGTTCTCAATTCTATTCCATTAGTCTATGTGTCTGTTTTTCTGCCAATACCATGCTGTTTAGATTATTGTAGCTCTGTAGTACAAGCTAAAGTCAGGAAGTATGACACCTCCAGTATTGTTCTTTATTCTTAAGATTGCTTTGGCTATTCGGGGTCTTTTGTGGTTCCACACAAATCTGATGACTTTTTGTTCTATTTCTTTAAAAAATGCCATTGGGATTTTGATGGGGATTGCATTAAATCAGTGTATTGCTTTCGGTAATAAGGCCATTTTAACTATATTGATTCTATCAATCCATTAGCATGGAATGTCTTTCCATTTCTTTGTGTCTTCTTCAATTTCTTTCAAAAATATCTTATAGTTTTCAGCATATAGGTCTTTCACATCCTTGGTTAAGTTTATTCCTAAGTATTTTATTCTTTTTGCTGCAATTGCAAAAGGAATTGTTTTTTGATTTCTTTTTCTGAGATTTCATTGTTAGTATATAGGAATGCAATGGACTTTTGTACGTTCATTTTGTAGCCGGCAACTTTACTGTATTCGTTGATCGTGTCTAATAGCTTTTTGGTGGAGTCTTTAGGGTTTTCTATATATAGCATCATGTCATCTGCAAAGAGTGATAATTTAACTTCTTCATTCCCAATTTAGATGCCTTTTATTTCTTTCTCTTGCCTGATTGCTCTGGCAAGGACTTCCAACACTATGTTGAAAAGCAGAGGTGATAGGGGACAGCCATGTCGTGTTCCTGAATGTAGAGCAAAGGGATTCAGTTTTTCACCATTAATTATGAGATTAACTGAGGGCTTGTCATATATGACCTTTATTATGTTAAGGTGTTTTCCATCTATACCTATTTTATTAAGTGTTTTAATCATAAATGGATGCTGTATCTTGTCAAATGCTTTTTCTGCATCAATTGATATAATCATATGATTTTTGTCCTTTATTTTGTTTATGTGATGTATCACATTAATGGATGTGCGGATGTTGAACCATCCTTGTGTCCCAGGGATGAACCCCACTTGGTCGTGATGAATAATCTTTTTAATGCATTGTTGTATTCAATTTGCTAGAATTTTGTTTAGGATTTTTGCATCTGTATTCTTCAGAGATATTGGTCTGTAGTTTTCTTTTTTTTGTGTTATCCTTACCAGATTTTGGTATCAGGGTAATGTTGGCCTCATAAGATGAATTGGGGAGTACTGTCTGTTCTTCAATTTTTTGGAAGAGTTTGAGCAGGATTGGTATTAAATCCTCTTTGAAGATTTGGTAGAATTTACTAGTGAAGCCATCTGGTCCAGGACTTTTGCTTTTGGGAAGGTTTTGGATGACTGATTCAATTTTGTTACTGGTGATCAGTCTGTTTATATTTTCCAGTTTTTCATGGTTCAGCCTTGGAAGGCTATATGTTTCTAAGAACTTGTCTGTTTCTTCTAGGTTACTGAATTTGGTGGCATATAGTCCTTCATAGTATTCTTGGATGATCCTTTGTATTTCTGTGGTGTCCGTGATAACTTTCCCTTTTTCCTTTCTGATTTTGTTAATTAGTGTCTTCTCTCTTTTTATCTTAGTGAGTCTAGCCAAGGGTTTGTCAATTTTGTTAATCTTTTCAAAGAACCAGCTCTTTGTCACATTAATTATTTCTATTGTCTTTTTGTTCTCTATTTCATTTAGTTCTGCTCTGATTTTTGTTATTTCCTTTCTTCTGCTGACCTTGGGTTTCACTTGTTCTTCTTTACTAGTTCTTTAAGGTGTAACATGAGATTGTTTATTTGAGATTTTTCTTGTTTCTTGAGATAGGTCTGTAATGATATAAATTTCCCTCTTAAACTGCTTTCGCTGCATCCCAACAATTTTGGTAGGATGTATTTTCATTGTCATTTGTTTATATGTATCTTTTGATCTCTCCTCTAATTTCTTCTTTGACCCAGTCGTTCTTTAAAAGTATGTTGTTTAATGTCCATGTATTTGTGTTTTTCCCTGCTTTCTTTTTGCAGTTGATATCCGATTTCATAGCCTTGTGATCAGAGAATATGCTTGGTATGATTTCAATCTTCTTAAATTTGCTGGGGCTGATTTTATGTCCCAATATATGGTCTATCTTTGAGAATGTTCCATGTACACTAGAAAAGAATGTATAGTCTGATGTTTTAGGATGAAGTGCTCTATATACGTCAATTATGTCCATTTCATCTAATGTGACACTTAGGGCTACTATTTTGTTATTTATTTTCTGTTTGTATGATCTATCCATAGCTGTCAATGATGTATTTAAGTCCCCTAGTATAATTGTGTTTTGGTCAATTTCTCCCTTTAGTTCTGTTAGTAGTTGCTTGCTATATTTCGGTGCTACCTGATTGGGGTCACAAATATTGATGACTGTTGTGTCTTCTTGTTGTATAGTCCCCTTTAGCATTATGAAATGTCCATCTTTGTCTCTTGTTATCTTTTCACCCTGAAGTCTGTTTCATCTGATATCATTATGGCTACATCTGATTTTCTCTGGGTACCATTTGCTTGGAGTGTCAATTTCCACCCTTTCACTTTGAGTCTATGCTTGTCCTTGTAGCTGAGATGTGTCTCTTGGATACAGTATATGGTTGGGTTTAGTTTTTGATCCAATCTGCTACTCTGTGCCTTTTTTTTGCTGAGTTCAGTCCATTTTCATTTAGGGTGATTATTGATATGTGAGGATTTCCTGTCATTCTATCTTTAGTTTTCTGTTAAAGCTGTGTCTCCATTGTTTCTTTGCCTTTTTGTTGTTGTCTATTATTTCTGTGTCGTGGTATTCTACGATGTTTCTCTCTGTTTCTTCTTTAGTTACAGCATATATTTCAGTTCTGGGTTTTTTTTGAGTGGTTACCCTTAAGTTTATGTAAAAGAAAGTTTGATATTTAGAGTATTTTCTTCAGCATGCTTACTTTCTCCATTCCCATATTCTGGTTCAGGCCTTACTCTCCCCCTTTTTAAGTTTGCTTGCCACAAATTGTCCCTGTTGATGGTGGTCGAATAGCTTCCTTTAGCATTTCTTGTAGGGCAGGTCGTGTATTAGAAAATTCCCTCTGCTTCTGTATGCCTGGAAATGTCTTTATTCCTCCTTCACATCTAAAGGATATGTTTGCTGGATATATTATTCTTGGCTCATAATTTCTCTCTTTCAATAGTTTGAATATCTGGTTCCATTCCCTCCTGGCTTGTAGAGTTTCTGCTGAAAAATCTGATGATAATCTAATGGGCTTTCCTTTGTAGGTTACCGTCTTCTTTTCCCTGGCTGCCTTGAGGATTCTTTCTTTGTCTTTGATTTTAAACAGCTTCAATACAATGTGCTTTGGAGAAGGCCTGTTGGGATTGACGTAATTAGGTGTTCCATTTGCTTCTTGAATTCGAGGATCTAGTTCTGTCCACAAGTTTGGGAAGTTCTCATCAACAATTTGTTTGAATATATTCTCTGTCCCCTTCTCTCTTTCTTCTCCTTCTGGTATGCCCATTATTCTTGTATTGCTCTTTCTGATGGAGTCAGAAAGTCCTTGTAGAGTTCTTTCATTTCTTTTAAGTCTCAAGTCTCTTTCTTCTTCCACCCATGTAATTTCCAGGTTTCTATCTTTGATGTCACTGATTCTTTCCTCCATCTGGTCAACTCCACTACCTAAGCTGGTTATTTCATTCTTGATTTCTTCTATTGAGTTCTTAATCTCCAAAAATTCTATTTGGTTCTTTTTTAAAATTTCAATCTCTTTCGTAAAATGCTCGTGTTCTTCTTTGATTGTGTTTCTGAGTTCATTAAACTGCCTTTCTGTGTTTTCTTGCATCTCATTGAGTTTTTCCAGAACTGCAATCTTGAATTCTCTGTCATTTAAGTCACATATTTCCATATCTTTAAGTTCCTTTTCTGGAGACTTTTCGCTTTCTTTCTGAGCTGTCTTGTTGCTTTGGTTATTCATGGCAATTACTGATTTATTATTTCTCTTCCTAGACATCTACAGGAGTGGCTTCTGCAACATGTTGATAGGAATATGTCTTTCTTTTCTTTTCCAGTAGGTGTTGGTATAATATTTTATTTTCTCTCCGACTGCAGCCTTTTTTTTCTCTCTCACATTGTAATGCTATGTTTTCTCTGCACTATTCCAACTTCTCACACAATGGGGGAATTCCCTGGGAGATGGGCTTCTGCTCTGTTAATAGTTCGCCTGGGTCACAGGGGGCAGTGTCCGTGTGGGTATGTGGAGAGCTTTTGAAGTTCCAAAGCTCTTCCTGTACCATATTCAGAGCCCGTATGTTTCAGCAGTTCTGTTTACTACTGCAGGGATCCACCCAGATAGGTGGGGCCAGGGGCAGGGTGAGTTGTGAGAGGTGGCCCAGAGCAATGAGGGTGACCACCACCACAGCCGGTCCTGCTTCCACAGCTCCCTCCCCTCTGCTGGATCTGGTTGGGCTGCAAACCCGTGTCTGCAGTCCACAGCTCTCAGAACTGCAAATACTGTTTTCCTTCAATCTAACACTGCCACTGTTCTGCTTCTAGCACCGGGCAGGTCGGGGCGGGGTGAGCTCTGGGAGGGTAGGGAGGGGGCGGCTAGTCTCAGTGCCTAAGTCTTCCGTTCTCTGCTAGGCAGTGAGGGCTTACACCACCATTTTCAGCCTTCTTCCTTTAGTCTTTTCTCCGAGGTCTCTGCCGTGAGCGTTAGGTTCAGCGGCCTATATGCTGCCCCCTCAGCCCTGTGGGCCATAAGCAGAGCCCTAGCAGTCCGAGTTCTTCCCTCTCCCGCAGCTGGGTTAGTTCCGGGATGCAGCGAGCTCGGAGCACTGAGCTAGATCTGCGTCCTGTACCCACGAGGCTCCGTCTCCGCACTTCTCCCTTCCCCCCTACTCCCTTTGCATGATTCGCCCACCTTTAGGTGAATTCAGTAGTGGGCCTCTACATCTTGCCTGTCTTCTGTGCAGGGAGTCCTTTGTGGAGTTATTGTTGTTCGATTAGTTGTAAATTCCAGGAAAGCTTTACAGAGGCTCACCTCACGCCGCCATTTTGATGACGTCTTCAACCATCAGTTTTTTTATCTATATCTCTGAGTCTATTTCTGTTTTGTTTGGTTGTTTAGCCTGTTCTTTAGATTCCACATATAAGCGAGATCATATGGTATTTGTCTTTCACAGTCAGACTTGTTTCACTTAGCATAATATTTTCTGGGTCCATCCATATTGTTGCAAATGGTAAGATTTCATTCTTTTCATGGCAGAGTAATACTCCATTGTATTAGTTTGGTGCAAAAGTCATTACTGTTTTTACAATTATTTTTAACCTTTTAAACTGCAATTACTTTTGCACCAACCTAATATAAATGTACCACAGTTTCTTTATTCAATCATCTATTGATGGGCATCTAAGTTGTTTCCATGTCTTGGCTATTGTGAATAATGCTGCAATAAACATAAGGATGCATATATTTTTTCAAATTAGTGTTTCGGATTTCTTTGGCTAAGTACACAGGAGTGGAATTGCTGAGTCATAAGTTTTTGAGGAACCTCCATACTGTTTACCATAGTAGCTGTACCAATCTGCAATCCCACCAGAAGTGCACAAGGGTTCTTTTTTGTACACATCCTCACCAACACTTGTTTGTTGATTGACTGATAATAGCCATGCTGACAGGTGTGAGGGGGTATCTCATTGTGGTTTTTATTTGCATTTCTCTAATGATTAGTGACATTGATCATCTGTTCATGTCTGTTGGCCATCTGTATGTCTTAGACAAATGTCTCTTCATATCCTCTGCCCAGTTTTTAATTGGGTTTTTGTGTTTTTGGTGTTGAGTTGTATGAGTTTTTAATAAATTTTGGATATTATCCTCTTATCAGATGTATCATTGGCAAATGTCTTCTCCCATTCTGTAGGGTGTCTTTTTGTTTCATTGATGGTTTCCTTTGCTGTGAAAAACTTTTCAGTTTGATGTAGTCCCACATGTTTATTTTTAATTTTGCTTTCCATAGTCCAAGGGGATATGTCACTAAAAATATTACTATTGGTAATGTCTGCAAGTTTACTTCCTATATTTTCTTCTAGGAGTTTCAGAAGAAGAAGAAGAAGAAGAAGAAGAAGAAGAAGAAGAAGAAGAAGAAGAAGAAGAAGAAGAAGAAGAAGAAGAAGAAGAAGAAGAAGAAGAAGAAGAAGAAGAAGGAGAGGAAGAGGGAGAAAAAACAAAACCAAAATCAGCAGAGCAAACACCAACACTTCTACAGCTCATAGTAAAGGCACAAATGCTGTGAAGGATTCTCCATGCTGTCAGTGGTGCTGGGAGAGCCATATGCCAGGCAGCGCTTCCCATGCTGGGCCAGTCTCTCAGAGCATCAGGACTCCATGTTGTGCTCTATTGTGTCATTAGAGATAAATGCCCTGGCTCTGAGGTGATGGGCCCTGGCTTTTAGTGGTGATCTCAACACATGCAGTGAACTCTTTCATTTCAAATATTTTCAATTTGCTTGGATGCTTGGATTAAAGGAACAAATATAAGATATGTTCATTGAGCTCCAAAATCTTTGCAGAGACTATATATATATATATATATATATATATATATATATATATATATGCATTCTATATATAATGCATATGGAGAGAGAGGGCGAGGGCGAGAGAGAGCGAGAGAGAGAGAGATGAGCCAGGGTTCTAAGCCGTGTCTTTGCTTCTCTGCCATTCCCAGGCTTCTCCAGGTGGGGATTCTGGGCTCAGAAAAGCTCTTTGGGGCTTGATCATGGACTTAGGCAGGGGTGTCCAAACTTTTTCAACGTTTTTCACCAAGGGCCATATGCGGTAAAATACACAAACAGCCGGGCCACTCACTCGAGGTGAAGTACGCATTGCCTCACTTGGTTTATTTAAGTAAACTAAAATATTTTTGGAATTTGCTGTGGGCCAATTAACAATGGATCATGGACCACAGTTGGCCCACGGGCCGCAGTTTGGACACCCCTGATAGAGTCAGTAAGGAGACAAGTGAGAACTGGAACCATGTCTGCCTGACTCCATATCTCTTTCTCTACACCATCTACATTGCCAAATGCAAGTCAGTTTTATCTGGGAACCAGGACTGCATTTTCACAAAACTGAGACAGAAATGTATAGATTACCTATGTTGGTCTTACCTTTCCTTGATCACCTCCATGCCCTTTAGATACTAGTTTCTTTCATTTTTCCCTTCAGTTATATTAAAAATGATTGATACACATCACTGTATAAGTTCAAGTTGTACAGGATGATGGTTTGATTTATATACATTCTGAAATGATTATAATAGGTTCAGCTAACATCCATCTTCTCATTAGATGCAGTAAAAGAAAAGAAAGAAATAATGAAAAAAAGAAAACATCTCCTTTTATGAGAACTCATAGGATTTACTCTCTTGACAACTCTCCTACATATCACACAGCAGTGTTAGCTATAGTCATTATGTTGTGCATTATCTCTGGTACTTATTTACTTTTAACTGGAAGTGTGTACCGTTTGACCACCTTCTTCCATTTCTTCCTCCCCACACCCTCCACCTCTGGTAACCACAAGTCTGATCTCTTTTTCTATGAATTTCTTTTCTTTTAAAGATTCCACATATAAGTGAGATCATATGGTATTTGTCTAGAGCTACATTTCTCTGTGTCTGACTTACTTCATTTAGCATAATGCCTTCAAGTTTCACCCATGTTGTCACAAATGGTAAGATTTCCTCATTTTTTATGGTTGAATAATAATTAATTATTATTATATACCACAACTTCTTTATCCATTCATACATGGATAGAAGTTAAGGTTGTTTCCATATCTTGGTTATTGTAAATAATTCTGCTATGTACATGGGGTGCAGATACCTTTTCCAGTTAGTGTTTTTGTTTCCTTTGGATATATTCCCCGAAGTGGAATGACTGGATTATATGGTAGTTTTTAATTTTTTGAGGATCCTCCATATTGTTTTCCATAATGACTGCACCAATTTACATTCTCACCAACAGTACTCAAGTGTTCCCTTTTCTCCATATTCACTCCAGCATTTGTTATCTCTTGTCTTATGATAGCCATTTTAACAGTCATGAGGTGATATCTCATTGGGTTTTAATTTGCATTTACTTAATGACTAGTGATATTCTGCATCGTTTCAAATACTTGTTGGCCTTTCACATATCTTTTTTGGAGAAATGTCTGCTCAGGTCCTTTGCCCATTTTAAAATGGAGTTATTTATGTATTTGTTTGTTTGTTTGTTTGTTATTGAGTTGTATGAGTTCTTTATGCATTTTGGATATTAACCCCTTATCAGATATATGGTTCTCAAATATTTTTTCCCATTCTGTAGGTTGTTTTCACTTTGGTAATGGTTTCTTTTGCTGTGCAGGAGGAAGTTTTTAGTTTTATGTAGTTCATTATTTTAGTTTGATATAGTTCATTATTTTTCATTTTTTTGCTTGTGCTTTAGGTGTCATATCCAAAATATCATTGCCAAGTCCAATGGCAAGGAGCTTTATTCCTAAGTTTTCTTCTAGGAGTTTCATTGTTTTCAGTCTTAAGTTTTTAGTCCATTTACAGTTAATTTTTTTTAAGTGGTTACGATATGGATCCATTTCATTCTTTTACTGGTGAATATTCAATTATTGCAGCACCATTTGTTGAAGAGACCATTTTTTCTTCATTGAGTTTTCTTGGCTTCCTTGTTGAATATCAGTTGACCACATATGCTTGGGGTTATTTCTGGGCTCTCAATTATGTTCCATTGGTCTATTTGCCTGTTTTTATGCCAGTACCATATTGTTAAGATGATTATAGCTTGTAGTATAGCTTGAAGTCAGGAAGTGCAATGCCGCCTGCTTTATTCTTCTTTCTCAGGATGTCTTTGGCTATTCGGGGTCTTTTGTGGTCCCATCTATATTTTAGGAGTGTTTTTCTACTTCTGCAAAAAATGCCGTTGGAATCTTGACAGGGATTAATTACATTGATTTATAGATAGTTTTGTTAGTATTGACATTTTATCAATATTAACTCTTTCAATCCATGAATACAAGCCACCTTTCCATTTCTGTGTGTCTTTAATTTCTTTCATCAGTGTCTTGCAGTTTTCAATGTAGAAATCTTTCACCTCCTTAGCTAAATTTATTCCTAAGTATGTTATTGTTTTTGATGCTATTATAAATCATATTTATGCATTTGTTTGTTTATTTATTTTTCAGAAATTTCATTGTTAGTATATAGAAGTGCTACTGATTTTTGTATGTTAATTTTGTACCCTGTAACTTTACTTAATTTATTTATTGGATCTAAAAGTTTTTTTGCTGAGTCTTTAGGGATTTCTATATATAAAATTATGTCTTCTGAAAATAGACAATTTTGCCTCTTCATTTCCAATTCAGATACTTTTTATTCCTTTTTCTTGCCAGATTGCTCTAGCCAGTACTTCCAATACTATGTTGAATAAGAGTGGTGAGAGTGGGCACCCTTGTCCCTTGTCTTGTTCCTGATCTTAGAGGAAAAGCTTTCAACCGTTTACCATTGAGTGTGATGTTAGCTGTGGTTCCTCATATATAGTCTTTATTATGTTGAGATACGAGTATGTTCTTTTCATGCCCAATTTGTTAAGAGATTTTTATGATGAATGGATGTTGAATTTTGTCAAGTGATTTTTCTGTGTCATTGAGATAATCATATGATTCTTTCATTCTATTAATGTAATGTATCAAATTGATTGATTTGCATATGTTGAACCATCCTTGCATTCCAGAGATAAATTTCACTTGATCATGGTAAATGACTCTTTTAATGTGCTGTTGAAATCAGTTTGCTACTATTTTATTGATAATTTTTGCATCTATATTCATCAGGGATATTGTTCTGCAGTTTTCTTTTTTCATAGTGTCCTTTCCTGGTTTTGGTATCAGGACAATTCTGGTCTTGTAAAATGAGTTTAGGAGTGTTCCATGCTCTTCAATTTTTTTTGGAAATGTTTGAGAAGGATTGGTGTTATTTCTTCTTTAAATGTTTGGTAAAATTCACCAGTGAAACCATCTGGTCCTGGGCTTTTCTCCATTGGGATATTTTTAATTACTGATTTAATCTCCTTACTTGTAATTGGTCTAATCAGATTGTCTGTTTCTTTTTTTTCAATCTTGGTAAGTTGTATGTTTCTAAGAATTTTTCCACTTCTTCTAGGTTGTCCATTTTGTTGGCATATAGTTGCTCATTGTAGCTTCTTATGATCTGCTGAATTTCTATAGAACAAATTGTAAATTGTAATGTTTCTATGTCGTTGGTAATTTTTGTTGATTTGGGTTCTTTCTATTTTTTCCTTGGTTAGTCCAGCTAAACATTTGTCAATTTTGTTTATATTTTCAAAGAAACAACTCTTAGTTTGGTTAACCTTGTTTATTTTCTTCTTTTGTTCTCTATTTCAGTTAGTTCTAGAAACTCTTATCTTCATTGTATCCTTTCTTCTGCTAACTTTGGGCTCAGTTTGTTCTTTTTTTCCCTGGTTCCTTAAGGCAAAGAGTTAGGTTGTATATTTGTGATCTTTATTGCTTCTTAACATTGACAATTATTGCTATGAACTTCCCTCATAGAACTGCTTTTGTGTATGCCATACTTTCTGGTATATTGTGTTTCCATTTTCATTTGTCTCAAAAAACTTTATTTCCCATTTAATTTCTTCCATGATTCATCGGATGTTCAGGAGAGTGTTGTTTAGTTTCCACGTGTTCATGAATTGTCAAGTTTTCCTCTTGTTATTGATTTCTAGTTTCATGCCATTGAAGTCAGAGAAGATACTTGGTATGATTTCGGTGTACTTGAATTTGCTAAAGTTTGTTTTGTGGCCAAACATATGGTCTATCCTAGAAAATGTGCCATGTGCACTTAAGAAGAATGTGTAGCCTGGTGTTGTTGGATAGAATGTTCTGTATACATCTGTTAGGTCCATTTGCACTACAATGTTGTTTAAATCTGCTGTTCCTTGTTGATTCTCTGTCTGAATGATCTATCCATTATTGAGTGTGGGATATTAACGTTCTCAACAACTATTGTTATGCTGTTTATTTCTCTGTTTAGCTCTGGTACTTTTTGTTTTATATATTTAGGTGCATAATTATTGGACACAGAAATGTACATCAACAACTGTTTTATCTTCTTCATGCAATGACCCCTTTATCATTATATAATGATAGATAATTTTTGTCTTTTTTACTATTTTTAGTTTAAAGTCTATTTTGTGTGATATAAGTATAGCAATTCCTGTGGTTTTTTTTCTTTTTTTTTCTTTTCTTTTTGTTGTTGTTACCATTTGCTTGACATGTCTTTTCCCATCTCTTTATTCTTAGTCTATGTGTTCTATGAGTGTCTTTAAGGCTAAAGTTAGTCTCTTGTAGACAGCATATTGTTGGATTTCTTTTTTTTTTATCCATTCAACCATTCTATGCCTTTTGATTGTAGAATTTTAGATGCCAGCTTCTGTTCTCTAATAACACTAAGGGATATTTATGAGTACTTAGTATTGTTAGAAACACTGTCAACAATCCTAATCCTTAATCCTTACAGCCTGACCTCCAGAAACCCTATGAAGGAGGTACTATCTTGTCCTTATTTTATACTCAAGGAAACTTAGTCACAGGGAGGTAAAAAACTTGCTCAAATGAGTAGCAAGGCTGGAATTTGAATCCAGGTAGTGTGGCTTCAGAATCTGTTCTTAACCATCTCACAATACCTCCTCCCATCTCATCTCTTCATTTACTTTCTCTCATCCACCACTTGTAAGGCTCCTTTGTGTTAATCCTACCTGCACCCTTGCCATTATCCTGCCCTTTCCAGCAGTACTGCACATCCAGTGGAATGAATCTGCCCAGTTCCTTCAGGTCTTCATTTGCCTAGAACTGATCTGATTTGCTATTCCACAGTCATGGAGCTAAGGACTTATGGGAGGAAATTAGGGGTAAAATAATTGACGGAAAGACTTTGGAAGAGAAGGCATTGATATATTTACTTACTTGTCACAACAATTTCATTGAGTTTCACTGGGCACAAAACAGTGTGCTAGCCAGATGTTACAAGGGGATACAAAATGATTTACAAGGTCCCAGCCCTCAGGAAACATAGAATTCAAAAGGAACAATAAAGCATGGAGAGTTCTGTTTTGCAATAGTAAGAGTTGAAGCTATTCTGGGAAGACATCATTTGTAACTAGCAGAAGACATTGGGAAATATTTAGATGAATTAGAGTTTGAATCGAACATAATACTACACAACGACAGCTATCCACATCTCAGTGATGGCTGGGAAGGACAGGAGGGAGAGCAGATCCCAATTCCTTTACCCATTGTCCCTAGAACACTCCTGAGCTACTATGTATTGCCCAGTCTTACACAGAGCACCCTTCTCCAAATTTGGTCAGTGATACCTCAACTTGAGAAGACATCCATAGGGATTGGGAACATAAGCTTCTAAACTGAGCCATTTTGAAACAGAACCACATTTGAAGTGTTATTTAAATCATATTCTAAAACTTTTATAAAAGTTAAGGAAAAAATCCACAATTTTTTTATATTTCCTGAAAATTACCAAGAATATGACATTTGTCATTATAATCTAAAGAATTGTGATTATGACTATCGTTAGTCACAATTTTGAGTGCACTTAAAAATAATACTTAACACTAGGAGGCAAAAGAGGTCACTGTAAAAAATAAAATTAAAGTTAAAGAGGGAGCATATCTGGCCTGATTTTTCAAGAGCACTATTGAAAACTTTGACTACTTCTTAAAATATTTTTTCTAATTTTGAAAAATTCTGCTTCTTTTCATTCTCTTTCCTCATTAAGGAAAAACATATTCTGGTTACTCTGAGAAATAGTTATTTTAGAAGATTTTAAAATGCCTTTTTAAATTATTTCATCAAGTTTCTGAAGGTCTTTGAGATTAGTTGGAAGTCGTGATGTTAGTTGTGGCTTATTGCATTTCCCCCTTTTTATACTTACATGTGACTTCTCTTTCATTGAAATGTTATTTCAACCTAGTCTTAAGGTCATGCATGGAAGGAGAAGCCCTTTCTGGGTTTTACCTTTAATAGGAATATATGATGGAAATGTCAGCTTCCCTATCTTGCCTCTATTTCCATCTCGTATCATTTTTGGTTTGTGAATTCATGTGCAATCACATTTTGGCAACTCTGCCTTCTATTCAGACCTCTAGAAAGCAGAGAAAATGGTGTATTCTTCCTTGGCATTTGTCTCAACTCTGAAACTTTCTTTTAGATAAGAGGAATCAACCTAGGTTATTAATTTAGTTCCTTCTGCATAGCCCAAAAGGGGCAGTATTTAGGGTTTATGAGTGTGTTGGTGTCAGAGGTGTGTGAACACAACACTGTTTTCAATAAAAGCACAAGCTGCCGTGCCATGAACAGAGCTCACAATATTTTATTTAAATATTAGAAAAAACCTTTCCATTTGGGGTAAAGAATTATTTTACAGAAACTTAAAGACAGTAATAAATGATCAGCTAAAATCTTTCCATTTTGATGTGCTTAGTGATGTGTATTGACATGTCCAACAGTGGGTAGAGCTTTTTATCTTTTACTTGCCTTTAGAGAGTATGATAGGGATGTTATGGTCACTATGATTCAGGTGGTTGTTGATTCAAAGAAATAATACATTTTCTTGATTTTTAAACTTAGTGTTTATTAAACTCAACCATACTTTATTCCCTTCCTTCTTTCCTTCTTCTCTCTTTATTTCCCTCCCTTCATTTCTCCCTACTTTTATTCTTTTCTGATATAATGAAATGATTACTAAAATAACAACCATTAATTTATAAAACGTGTTGAGCCTTCTGTTTTTTTGCCTTGGGGCAACGAATAACAACATTGTGTAGTTTATTAATGGAAGCAAGCTGAAATAGTAGTTTGGAACAGATGATAATAAAAATGCTTAGTTTTCTTACAAAGATATTTAACAAAAAAATAAAATGGAGGTAGAGAGATTTTGTGTTAAGTATATATAAACATTTTTTTGAGTACTACACATCCTCTGCTTAGTGTTATTAGACTGAACAAATAATAAAATGAAAATGTTGTTTGCCTTCAAAACTGCCTGAGTATTTGGAAGAGAAACCAATACAGCAAATGTGTTACAGAACCCATTTCTTTGATGTCACATGCACTGACAAAAATGGATTTCGTGTTCTGAGGGAAAAGATTTATTTGCCATGGGGAGAAATGGCCAGAGCAAAGAAAGAGAAAGATAGCTTGTTTTTTTGGTTTATTCTGTTTTGTTTTGTTTGTTTGTTTGTTTTTTCTTCCAGACAAGTGGGTGGAACAGACTCTGATTGAAAAAGTAAAGAAGGTCTATCTGGAAGGAAACTTCCCAATGTTTTCGTAATGTGTTTGTCATGAAGGACTTTAAAATGGTGTTCCCCCCCACCCCTTCTCTCCAACATATATGACTACAGTTATCTTAAGCATTCTCAGTGTGTTTTCCCATGATGACACAAAGATCTACTTTCCTCCCCTATCCTGCTCCATTGACTTGGAGAGTGGGCAGAAATTTGGTTTATGCTACAATTCCTCCAGGGTGACCCTGTGCCCTGGGGGCTAAACGCTCAGACTCTCTTTTCTCCCTCCTTTCTCTCCATTCTTTTGCTTTCAACAATTATTTATAGGCATCTTGTATCTGCTGCACAGCTTTAAATGTTAAATAAGCAAGTTACAACTGATAGCCTCCAAAAACTTCTAGTCTAGAAGGGGTTGAGGTGGCACATCCATTGGGCAGTTCCCAGTTGAGTTCCCCAGGTGGACACTGGTTCCCTTGTCAGTACAGAATGGCTCTTGATGGTGGCAGGGGTTTGTGGGAGGTGTAAAGTGGAGAGAATGATCTGTAAATAAAATCCCAAGATTCTCACAGAGAAATTGTTCCACACATGGAAGACTCTAGACTAGTGAAGACTCCCCCTCTAGTTGTAGATCCCTCTCTCCATGGGCCCAAGAATGGATTGATCCTCTCTTGGAGGACCACTACCTTGAGGTGGTCTGGAGGGAATCATGCAGGCACGGCATGTTCCAGACTATATTCTTTCATATTGCTTTCCAAAGGTGATGCTTTACTTTTCAGGGAACCCTATAGCTTCTGTTTCTGCAGAAAGCAGAATCATTTCTTGTGCAGATGAGAGATGATAATAATACTCCAACTTCTCATGAGTTAGGCACTTCTTATGGGTTAAGTATTTTTAATGCATTATTTTGCTTTCTCCTTATAACCAATCTTTGAGATAGGAAATATTATTATCCTCAATTGATAGATGGGGAAACAAAGGTTTAAAAATACTAAGTAACTTATCCATTGTCTCAGAGCTATTAAGTGGTGAAGCCAGTATCAGAAGTTGAGCAACCTGACTGCAGAGCCCACACTTAAAAAAAATTACATTCTAGACTAGTCTTAATTAAAACTGTAAACATAGAAGATATAAGAGAGGGAGATAACTGATCTGTGTTCTAGTGCTAGTATTGAGTACCACTCAACTAAATAGGAATAATAACGTACAGGTGACTAGTCTTGAGACTCTACAGCTGTCTTTGCTGAAGGTAAATTGTACTTACCATCATGCTTCACTAAAATAATAATAATACCCATGCCTTTCTGAGTTTGGCCAAGGCATTTTACATGTCAACACATTTTTGATCCTTTGACTCTAATAATCTAAGGAGAAAAATCCTTAAGAGCTTTCTTGAAATGAGGTGCACATATAAGATGTGGAGGCTCTGCTTTCCCTTAGTGATTAGGCCCATGACCTTGTGATATGAAGTGCTTTAAATGGCATGGCAGGGAGCCTTAACCTGTTGGTACCAGGATTGGTAGAGACCAGGGAGGCTATTGGGGACCAGAAGGAAACCAGCATTCAGAAGCCAGTGGGAGGAAGAATTACTAAAAACAAGACCGTGCCTGTGGGCAAAATGTTTTCTGGTTGATTTATTCCCTAGGAGGGTCTATAAATATGTGAGAAGAGAGACCTAACACACATAGATGGGCCTTACTGATTAGGAGTTGAGATGATCTGCTCACAGAACAATGGTGACATAGGTGCCTGCATGTGCAAGTGTTGTTCAAAAGTGCTTGCCTCCTGAATTTCTGTCATGATTCTTATTTCTTATTTCTGTTCTTATTGATGATGATGATTAAATGAATAAATACGCAAACATTATTTATATACATTTCCCACGTTGGGAAAAACACCCTTTATCAGACCTTGTGTCCCAATGTTTGGCACATAAAATATGGTGACTTTAGTGCTGCGTGACCTTCTCCTCAGGGAGCACGGTGGCCTTGAGCTTTTCTTGAGGTATCTCCTAGCACAGGTGCCCTGGGGGTCTGGCTAAGATGTGAGGGGATGGAGTTGAATCTAATATATTCAAATAATGTGCATATGCAGTGGTTAGCTTTCTTTCTGGACATATTATGTTTCCTTGTGTCCTTTCTGAAAAAGCTCCTTGGTTTTTACCAGTGCTGTTGGCAAAGCAAAAGTTAAAAGTGGCTTCAGCAGCCTCAGGCCCTCCAGCTGCTGGCAATTAGTCTCCCCAGCCTTTCCCTCAGGAATCTCCTGCTGAATTAATGAGCTCAATGCAGGGAGCCATTGTCTCCCTGGTAGGTGGGATGTTAACCCAAGGATGGGCGGTGGATGCTCTGGAGAGAAGGCTTGTGAGCTCCAAGGATTCCCACACCATGTCAAAGCTGCAGACAGCTTAGCTCACAGACACATGCTTTGCTTTGGAACTGAGACTGAATTCTCTGTTTCCAGTCAGACCCCAGCTAAAGAGAGAGATGGGAACAAATGAAAATAAACCCTTTTGTTAACGGAGAAAAGATGTCTTTCTGGCCTGTGTACCTGTTTCTCATCTTAATAAAAGATAAACACGTATTGCCAACCTTTTGCTGTAATAGAGCCAGCACAGCTCTGTAGATACTGAGCCTACCAAACCTCCAGTGTCTCCCTACCAGGACACTGGGGTACCTATAATACTAAGAAAAGGGTTCTCATTTCTAATTGAATGTAAATGTATGGGATAAAGTTTTAGAATTTCACCCAATATATTTTTCTCTCCACAGTCATTTGTTGGTTTGTTTCCTATTTGAAACTCTTCCAAAGGCTAGGCCTTGGGGTTAACGTTTATTGTGCCAGGAAAGGGGACAATAGATGATCAATTTTGCCTTTCAATCTTATCTCTTGAATTTCAAATTAGACTTTAAAATTTCCATCAT
This sequence comes from Rhinolophus ferrumequinum, assembly GCF_004115265.2. Lineage (NCBI taxonomy): Eukaryota > Metazoa > Chordata > Mammalia > Chiroptera > Rhinolophidae > Rhinolophus > Rhinolophus ferrumequinum. Next base: position 21,580,211 of record NC_046297.1, on the reverse strand, counting down.
GAGATAATAGTATCCACTGACCTAAATAAAAAGACTTTGTTTATAATTCAGAAAAGCTGGCTTTACAATGCAGAACATACAAGTATTCCAGGTGAGAAATTAAGAAGAGATTATAGGATTAGAATAACACAATTTTGCAGTGACTGATGTATTAATAGATCTAGGTAATAATCATCATTGGCTGATAAATTCATAAAAAGAGAGACAGTTAGACATTATGTTTCTCCTTAAAACATAAAAAAGAAACAGGCTCAAAATGGAGTCACTTGTGCTAAGCCCCCCTTCAGCAAATCAAGATTTAATACCTAATCTAATTGTAGTGTTTTAAAATATTTTTTTAATTTTTCAATTACAGTTGACATATAATATTATTTTGTTTCAGGTGTACAACATAGGGATTAGACATTTATATAACTTATAAAATGATCACCCCGCTAAATCTAGTACCCATCTGACAACATACATAATTATTATAATATTATTGTCTGTATTCCTTATTCTATGCTGTATATCCCCATCAATATTCTGTAATTACATATTTGTATTTCTTAATCCCTTCCTCTTTTTCACCCACCCATAAACCCCTCCCAGCTGACAACCATCAAACTGTTTTCTGTATCTATGAGTTTGTTTGTTTTGTTTGTTTGTTTATTTTGTTCTTTAGATTCCACATACAAATGAAATTATACTCATATGACATTTGTCTTTTTCTGTCTGACTTATTCCATTAGTACACTACCTTCTAAGTCCATCCATGTTGTTGCAGATGGCAAGATTTCATTCTTTTTTTATCAGTGAGTAATATTCCATAGAATATATGTAACACTTCTTCTTTATCCATTCATCTATTAATGGACAGCCAGGTTGCCTCCATATCTTGGTTATTGTAAATAATGCTTCAATGAACATATGGATGCACATGTCTCTTCAAAGTAGTGTTTTGGGTTTCTTTAGAAAAATACCCTGAAGTGGGATTACTAGGTCCTTTTTTATCTTTGATTATATAGCATTTGTTTTAAAGTCTATTTTGTCTGCTGTAAAGATTGCTACCCCAGCTCTTTCTTTTCATGAAATATCTTTTTCCATCTTTTACTTTCAGTCTGTGTGTGTCTTTTGATCTAAAGTGAGTCTCTTGCAGGCAGCATTTGTAAGGGTCTTGTTTTCTTATCCATTCACCCACCCTATGTCTTTTGATTGGAACATTTAATCCATTTATATTTTAAGTAATTGTTGATAGATAAGTAGTTATTGAAATTTTATTATTCATATTTTATTGCTGTTGTTCTTTTCCTCCTCCTTCTTCTTCCTCTTCCTGTTCCCTTTCCCTTTTCCGTTCCCGTTCCCCTTCCCCTTCCCCTTCTCCTTCTCCTCCTTCAACAAGTCCTGTTAACATTTCTTGTAATACTGGTTTGGTGGTGATGAACTCCTTTAGCTTTTTCTTGTCTGGGAAGTTCTTTATCTGTCCTTCAATTCTAAATGATAGCTTTGCTGGGTAGAGTAATTTTGGTTGTATTTCCTTGCTTTTCGTCACTTTGAATATTTTGTGCCACTCCCTTCTGGCCTGCAAAATTTCTGTTGAGAAATCAGCTGATGGTCTTATGGGAGCGCCCTTGTACGTAACTAACTGCTCTTCTCTCACGACTTTTAAGATTCTTATTTTATCTTTAACCTTTGGCATTTTTAATATGATGTGTCTTTTTGTGGGCCTCTTTGGGTTGATCTTGTTTATGACTCTGTACTTCCTGGGCTTGTATGTCTGTTTCCTTTGCCAGGTTAGAGAAGATTTGCATCATTATTTCTTCAAATAGGGTTTCAATTCCTTGTTATCCCTCTTCTCCTTCTGGTACCCCAATGATGTGAATGTTGATATGCTTGCTGTTGTCCCAGAGGCCCCTTAAAATGTCCTCATTGTTTTGCTTTCCTTTTTCTTTTTGCTGTTTTGATTGGGTGTTGTACCTTAACTTCTAAATTGCTCATTCGACCCTCTGCTTCATCTAATCTACTGTTGATTTTCTCTAATGTTTTCATCATTTCAGTTATTGTACTCTTAATTTCTGACTGGTTCTTTTTTATGTTTCCTATATCTTTGTTGAAGTTCTCTCTGAGATCACTGAGAACTCTTATAGCCAGTCTTTTGAACTCTACATCTAGTATTTTGCTTATTTCCATTTGGTTTAGTTTTTTTTCTGGAGCTTTGTTTTCTCTTTCATTTGGGACAGGTTTCTTTGTCTCCCCATTTTGGTTGTCTTCCTGTGTTTGTTTCTATGTGTTAGGTAGGGCTGCTATGTCTGCCAGTCTTAGTAGAGTGGACTGGCACAGTCTCACTGGTCACCTGAGTGGGTGGTCCAGGTATGTCCCTCGTATGGGTTGTGTGTATCCTCCTGTTATAATTGAAACTTGGTTGCTGTTTGAACATCATTTGGAGGGATTGACTCTCAGGCTGATCCATTGCAAGGACTGGCTATGACTACAGTGGAGGAGGTGTTGTGCAGGGCCTGATCCTGTGGAGCAGAATTCACTTTAGCAAGGCTCTGATTCCTGTCCATTTGTCCCTTTGGTGTGTTGTTGGCAGAGGCAGCTGGGTGGCATTCCTGCTGTTCCACAGCCAGCCCCAGGGCCTCCTGGTAGGGGTCCCACCACAGGCAAAGTTCAGCCACAGCCTGTGTTCTCCCTAGGGCCTCCTAGCATGAGCCACAAAGTAATCCACAGATGTCAGGCATCTGTGATGGGCTAGAGGTAGTTTGAGAGGCTAAGATGTGAACAGAGGCCAGCTGCCAGTAGTGCCAGGCTTGGGGCTGCTCAACAAGACGTATGGGACATGCTGAGGCCAGATGCTGTTTTGGGGGGTTTGTGAACCTTTGAGAGATTTTAGGAAAGTCTGCAGCATGAGATAAGGAAGGATGTTTTTATGGAAAAGCTACTGGAAGCAGCTTGGGTGTGTCTGCAAGTTGGGTGGGGCGGGGTCTCAGGGAATCACCAGTGTAGTGGGGTCAGGGAAGGGGACAGTAATAGCCAGAGCCAGGTTAATAGAGACTCCGATATGGCTGCCACCTGCACCTGCATGACAGGAGGGAGGAGAGGTCAACAAAGAAATAATTGATTCTGCCAGCACTTCTGTCTGGGAGAAAGCTGCCCCTCCAGGCCTTTAGACAACTCATTTCCTCCCCATATCCCTGGAATTTTTTGAGCTACTGCCTCAGGTCTGGAGATCAGAGCAAGTGAGTCTGTCAGTGAGTAAGTCTGTGTGCAGGCCCTTCAAGAGGAGCATCTGGAACTTCAGCTGCTGTTGCCTCACTCGGCCACAATCTCCACTGGTTTTCACAGCCAGAAGTTGGGGGAACTTGTCTTCCTGGCACTGGAACCTCGGGCTGGGGAACCTGGTGTGGGGAAACCTACTCAGGGCAGACCTCTGCAGCCAAGATTTTCCTCCCCATCTTTCATTGTCACAGGCAAGTGTGGAACCAGCCTCTTCCTCATCTCTGCACCTCCTACCAGTCTCGAGGTGGCTTCTTCTCTATGTCCTTAGTTGTAGGACCTCTGTTCAGCTAGGCTTCAGGAGATTCTCAGTGATGGTTGTTCTGTAGTTTAGTTGTAATTTTGATGTGGTTGTGAGAGTAGAAGAGCACAGCATTCTTCAGCCTAATTGCAGTTTCAGCCTCTCCCGGGAAAGTAAACTTTTTAACCAGTCAGTCTGGAATTACCTGATTAGCACTAGTGATGCAATCTACCTGATAGATTCCTCCTTCCCCAAAAGGAAGGTGACCTTGCCTGAAACAATCTACTCTTTGCTAGAATAAATTCCTTGCCCTGCCCCTTCTACCTATAAAAGCCTTCCATTTTGTACAGCTCTTTGGAACTCCTTTCTCATTACTAGATGGAATGCTATGTGATTCATGAATCATTGAATAAAGCCAATTAGATTTTCAAATTTACTCAGTTGAGTTTTGTTTTTTTTAACACTTCTGATGGAAGACTGCTCCAGTACTTAAGTTGTGTTTTGGGAAGTGGTGAATTTGATAAAACCTGTAGGTCCAACATCTAATTTATAGAAAATAGGAGCATATTAAACTATACTTTGGGGATGCAGTCATCAAAATACAGACCATGAGATAATCTACAAGTTCCACAGTCTGGTTTCTCCAATAGGTAAATAGCACAAAAAGAGAGAGAGAGGGAGAGAAATTTTAGATACAAGAGTCTTAAGAGGCATAACCAATTGCAATGTGTATATATTATTTATAGTATAATTCTTAATAAACTATGAAAATATGATATTTATGAGAGAAGTAGAAATTTGAACAATGGATATTTGATGATATTAAGGAATAATAGTCATTTTTGGTTTTTGGTGTGTTAGAGATTTTTGTGATTATGTTTAAAAAAAGAGTTATCTTTTTAAATAACATAATAAAATTTAACAGATAAAATGAATACTGAAAAATATTACAGATAAAATTGTAGTGTGTATGGGATTTGCTTCAAAATAATATGGGGGGGGGAAGTGGATGGGGCTATAGTTGAATTAAAATTGGCTAGGAGTTTGTAATTATTGTAATTAGGTGATAGGTACCATTCTGTTTACTTTTGCGTATCTTTGAGATTTTTCATAACAAAAATATCTTAAAAAATGAAGTCAGTGGTAAAATAAAATGGATACTGGGTATAATGATGAAGCAATTTTCCATCCTAACATTCAAGAAGAATCTCTATTTCAGGCTCCTTCATGGGCTGTCAATTAGATACTTGACGTTCTTATAGTTGGGAGAATATTAGTCATTCCAAAATGTTGGAAGGCTTTGTTCATCTAACAGTTACATCAGGGTCATCCCCAGACTGCTAGTTATTACCTCCCTACAGTCAAGGGTATTGTTATGCCTCTGTGAAGGAAACCAGTACACTAGACTGGTTCTTATAGAGAAAAAGAGAATTTCAAAATGCAATACCAGCACCAACAGCCCCAACTCACAGTGTTTACAAAACTCTAGGGTGGGTCACAATATCCTGATTTGACCTGAATTCCTTGCACCTATTTCCATCCCTAAGAATAATCAATCCCTAGATTTAAAATGGCTGTGTTGAACAACTTAAAGAAACATCTGTGAACTTGAAGGCAAGGAATAAAATTAACTAGCCTGTGATGACTATTAGACAGTATATTCAGCTATTAATGTAATCATTATTAATGTTCAATGAATTACTCTAAGATATACTACCTATAGCTTTCCTTATTTTTTACACCCAAGAAAGTGTGCTAATGCTAATTAAAGGACTTGCTATTTAGTTTTTTTAGAATTTAATTATTAGAAACTATTAAAACATTATTGTTAATTCATGCATACAATGCTCAGAGAATTTTTAAATAATTGAATTTGAAGTAATATCCATGGGGTGAATTCTGGCATGATAGAATACATTTAAAAAAATTCTCCATAGAGTTTCTTTCACCATGTAGGTCTTTTAAAGATTTTCAAATCATATAATGGAAGGTGTTTTATAGCTATCCGTGTGCTTGTTATTTGTTATAAAGAGGCTTGCTTTTGCTGTTCTCCTAAGGCAAGAGACTGAATATCATGCAAGTTCCTTTCATGATAGTATTTGACAGTCATTTCTTTCAGAATATTAATACAGCTTTGGGTCTATAATGATACTGCCATTTTTTTCAGGACAACAATGATGTTGACATTTTGAGGTTCTTATATATGAAGTCTGACAATTAAGTTCACGAACATGTTGCAATGATGTTGCTAAGCCTTTTTTGAAATCAGAGGGATTATTCATTATGAATTTGTACCAACTGGATAAACAGTTAACCAAGTTTACTATTTGGAAGTGCTGAAAATGTTGCGTGAAATAGTTAGACAACCTAACTTTTTACCAACAATTCATGGCTCTTGCCTCATGACAATGCACCGCTCACACTACACTGTCTGTGAGGGAGTTTTTAGCCTGTAAACAAATAACTGTATTGGAACACCCTCACTACTCACCTGGTCTGACCCCTCAGTGACTTCTTTCTTTACCCAGAGATAAAGGAAATATTGAAAGGAAGAGATTTTGATGACATTCAAGACATCAAGGGTAATAGGACAACAGTTCTGATGGCCATTCCAGAAAAAGAGTTCCAAAATTGCTTTTAAGGGTAGACTAGGCACTGGTGTTGATGCATAGTTTCCCAAGGGAAGTACTTCGGAGGTGACCGTAGTGATATTCATCAATGAGGTAAGTAGCACTCTTTCTAGGATGAGTTCACAAACTTAACTGTTCAATCTTGTATCAATTCAAATTGGATAATATTTTTTAAGCACTTCCTTTGGGCTCAGTCTCAGGTGTACACCATGGGGAAAGCACCATGTTATGGTCTCTGTCTTCTCTCTGCTCATGGGAGGCTACACATATGAGAATGAACAATAGCTTAGTACAGAATCAAGTGCTAAAATGTACTGGCCAGAGGATAATTGCTATTGGATGTCAGGAATGGGAGATATCTATGCTGTCTCAGGTCATCAAGGAAGACTTAATGGAGGAGGTGGTCTTTGGGCTGGGTCTGAGATGATGTTGCAACATTTGTATAGGTGAAAAGAACAAGAGAGAGTATTTCCAGCACTAGGAGGAAAGAGCACTATATGTGCATTTTGACATCCTGTGTGTGAAACAATTTTTGCCAGGCCCCACCAGCCTGTAGTTACCAATGAGGTCACAATAGTATTAATGATCTAAATTTTGCTAGTTTATTTAAAAAAAAAAAAAAAGATTTTCCCCTCCAGTCCTGCCACTTGATGTCAGCTCTGTGTAAGCCATCAACTGTCCCTCTTGTGGTCCCCTGTATGGCAGTAGCCAGACATTCTTCCTCAGGCTTTAGATTACTGAGGGGCTGAATTGGCCTAAGGAAGGTGACAGTATCCATTTAGGGTGACTCATGACCCTACAAATTCTACTGCCAAAAAAATCTTTCAATGTAACCCCTTGAGCTTGAATACAGAATTAGGAAACTATCCATGTAGAGTCCTGGCCAATTTTCTAGGCCTAATAAATTCATATAATGATATACCTATGTAAAAAAAGAACAAGCTAATCCACATGGTGCTGGGAAAATACCTGGTTGAATTTTGTTGTAGTTTAATCCTTTAGGGAATGTTAAATTAGATCCATTTAAGACTGTTTGTGTACTTAGTACCTCTTTTTGCAAGTATAGTAAGGATAATGAGTGCATCAGTGCTGATATTCAGCCAGTATAGGTGTACTGGCTGGTAAAATGTTCAAATACTGTTCCATCTGTTGGAATTTGACCTCTGTCTTAATTCTCCAAGTAACCCCTCACTGTCTGTCCCCCAGTCCCTTGCACAGGACCCACCCTCACCTCCCCAGATTAAGTCGAGGGTAATGACTGGCATGGGGGAGAAGGGGTCCAGGACCACAAGGCTAAGGCTGGCATTGGGTCTTTGTATCAGTGCCCATGCCAGACTGATGCTAAATATTTTTTCCCATTATTCCTAATTCAATTTTTAAAAAATCGTGGTAAAAAATACATATATACATATATATAATTACCATTTAATCCATTTTTGAGTATACAGTTCAGTGGCATTAAGTATATTCACATTGTTGTGACAAAATGCTTTCAACACACATCCTCATTTAATTCTGACAACTTTAAAAATCCTTGTGGAAAGCCATACAAGGAGAAAGATAAATTTAAGGAGTATATCAATTATCTCATGAAAAATAAAGGCTACTTGTTGTTTTTGTTGTCTATATAAACAAGCTTTTTGGCTTGTTTCTATCTCACTTTTTTTTTTTTTGGTCTAGGAATCTAGCCATTAATTATGCTAATTAAGTACTTTTCCTAGAGAAAAATTATTTTGTTAGACTTTCTTCTCAAATTCAGGATTTCTAAAGTCAGTGAATTTAGTGTATTTAGAATTAACAAGAAAGTTTCCATTTTACCACCTGATGACAAAGCTATTTAGCTGGTTGTAACCAGCTCACTGTCTGGCAGCCAGAAGTTAAGAATAGAACAGGTTATAAATGGAGACTGAAATCTCCATTTGAGAGTAAGAGGAGATTCCATATGTCTAGTATGATTGATTTAGTCCTTTAGAGCTGAGATTTTAAACAAAAATGCAATCTAGTTTCTTACCAGAGGGAAGCTGTGACTGATGTGGGTCCCTTGTGTGATTTGCCCCCAGGAAGTGCTATAGAAAATTAATACTGGATGTACATGTTCGAAGGGAAGCAGACCATGAGTAGAAAATAATCCTACTGATCCAGAAGGCCACCATTTCCTGCACTGGATCAGATTTTTCACCTTGTACCAGTCTTTGTCTTCACTGGGCCACTCTGTTCCAGATTGGGCCACTGCCATCTATCTGTTCCCTTGTTATACAAACAGACCAATATGCATTGTATTTATGAATTGGTTTTGTTGAGTGAAAGAACTTAATCCTTGGCAATTGTAGGAACAAAAAATTGCATTATGAAACTATTGCAATTGGCGCTATGTCCCATGAAATTCCATGCCTGACTCCTTTCAGAAGGACACCAGGAAGATCTCATTCATTTGTCCTTTGTTCATTCCATCAACAGCTATGGACACCATTTACGTGAGAGGTACTAGTTAGATCCAAAGCAAATATAATAGTGAATGTGGAGGACACGGAGAACAGGCTTTCAGCAATCTAGTATACCTTTCTCTTTGTGTGTCTTTCAAGACTGTCTTGTAGCCAAGGCTTCAGGTATTCAAAAATTGCAGGTCATCATTAAGTGTTGGGAGGCTGGAGTACAGCCACCCTGTGTCTTTGCTGCACCCTCTCTGTGGCTGCCCAGTATTGTGCTAGAGGTATTTGTACTTTCTACATTAGCAGACATCTGAGTGGCAAGGCACTAGTTTCATTGATGATGTGAGGCTGGTATGGGGCATCTGACTTCTGCTCACTCTGATCTAGCAATGCAGTTCTGGAGCCAACCATTTCATGGACAGCTTCCTGCGCCATGCACCAGAGCATTTAAATCCCACGTGACTATAGCAGAGGCAGCAGCTCCCTGGAGGGCCAGTTCTGCAATATTGCATTTCCTACCTCAAAATCTGAAATAAAAACCCACACTTAGGATGTAAACAACTTTTAAAAATTATATTTTCTATATAATTTTGATGCTGGTAGAAAATTTTTTTTGTTTGCAAATTTTAATTTAATTTGTTTAATTAAATTTTAATTTAATTTGTTTCCTGGTCTAGCTTCACATGTATTTTTTAGTTATTTGATGTAAAATATTTTCTCTTTAAGGGAAAGCCATTTCATTTTAGGTGTTCTTGATCCTTATTTGACTAGGGGGTTGGTCCTGGGTTGGTTGTTATAACTGAGCGTCTTTCATCCACTTAAGCCCCTCATTCATTTTCCACTCATGGAAACAATTTAGATGCCACGTAATCACAAGATCTGCTGCTCCAGGTAGACAAACAAACCAAGCACTTTGAAGAGAGGATACTTAAAACAGATTGTTGTAACAGGGAGTAATGAGGAAATGCTGTTAGTTTCTCTAACTAAAATTGAGAGAGCACAATCTAACATGCACATTTAATTCTTAAATTCGTGTAGACAAAGAGATGTATGCTTTTAAAATGCACAGTTAAAAATAAAATGATAACATTTTGTATCAGAACAGACTAAAGGGGCTAATCTGTGCCATAAATGTCTCTTTTAATGTCCAAAGTGCCCTGTATGGATAATTATGAAAATCAGCAATGTTTTCAGGTAAATAACTTGGTGACAGCATATCTTTACAGGAGGGAGGTGAGAAGGGAGGAAGGAATGAAAGGTAACTGAAAGAATATCAGAAAAACAAACCAAATTAAAAGGGAGCATATATTTCTATATCAGATGAAAAAAGTCCCTTTGAAAGTCAATTTCTATATTCAATTCATAATCAAAACTATATTACCCTAGACAAGAGTTGAGAGGCTTTCTTCTCTGGTATCTAGGGTTAAGAAAAAAGAGGATGAAATATCCTTGCAGGATAAAGAAATTGTTTAAATGTTACCCAGCGACTTTTTTCCCCCTCCCTTAATTCATCTAGACTCTGATTATAATATGTTTTTGAGTGCTTACTTCTGATATTGTAATAAGAGCTTTGTAAGCACTAACTTATTTAATCCTCTCTAAACTTTTTGAGATAGGTACTATTATTATTGACATGACAGATGAAAAGACCAAGCCCCAGGTAGTTTAATTCACTTGTTCAAGGTCATTCAGCAAGTACATGGCAGAACAGATACATTAAAACTGAAGTCTGTGTGATTCCAGCCTCTAAACTATGAATCATTACATGACACTTCTTTGGCTTGAAGTCCTGCTCAGTGCAGCTCTTGTGTTTCTCATCAAGAGAAAGAATCCTGCCACCAAGTTCAGTGTGAGGGCCCCAACATCACCAAGTCCAGATGTTTGAGCATAGTCTGAAGAGGTATGACACTGTCTTGTGTGGGGATTCATTTGACTTGGATTAAGGATGGACCTGATGGGCTTGAAAGACCACACTTGCTTCCAACCTAGAATGCTTTAGGATTGTGTCAGAACATGAATCTATAACACCATTTTTGTTGCAGAATACTTTTTCCAAAATGGCTGTCATACTTTACATCAGTCCTCATTTGTCTCAGCCACTACCATTCTGTTTATCAAGAAAACCTCTTCATGCCTTTTCTAGTTACCTGACTTCTGATTGGAGTCTCCATTTTACATTCTGGTTCTAGAAAGAATTCTTCACAGTCTTCTGTATTCACATTCACTTGTGTACTATTTCCAGCTAGGTTGGTAACAAATGGGTCTTAGAAAAATTTCTGCAAATTTTACTCTCCATATTTGACCATTTCTAGCTGTTCCAGGGCAACTAAAACCATGTTCTTTACATCTTCCCAAACATTGGCATGGGCACATAAAATGAGAGACCTGAGAAAGCGTAATACATGCTGAAACCCTGTCATCATCTAGACCAACTCTAGGACTTTGTTCCAGAGACAGATTAGAGGTGGAGAAAAAGGGCTAGAAGTTACCTCCCAAAGAAAAAAGGACCCGCTATCTATAACAGGTTTCTATCAGGTGCGGGTGACCTAAGAATCTCTTGAATCTGCAAAACCCAGAAAATGGTGCATGAGGAAGTTGCTGATCCTAATTCTATCCCGTAATACCCAGGAAGTCCTCCTATAACCAGCCAGTTGGCTTAAACTACCTTCATTTATTTTAAATCCAATAATTATTTCCCCATATCCTTAACACCACACCCTAGCATTCAATACCTGTTGTTGGCCTTTCAGGAATTTTCTTTGACTTATCAGTCGTCTTCTTCTTTCTTGGCTCATTTCAACGCCCACATTTGACCAGTCTACCTTTCTATGTCATCTCCAGTGAGGGATTCTTTTCTCTAGCCTTGATACCATGGAACTTCACTGTATTAGTCTGCTAGTGCTGTCATAACAAAATACCATAGACTGTGTGGCTTAAACAACAGACATTTATTTCTCATAGTTCTGGAGGCCGGGAAGTCCAAGATCAAGTGCCAGCAAGGCAGATTTCACTCTGATGTCTCTTCTCTTGGCTTCTATCTGTGCTCATGTAGCTGCTTCTGTGTGGGTGCTTGGAGAGAGAGAGAAAAAGAGAGAGAGAAAGAGAGAGAGAATCTTTCCTTCTACTTATACGGCCACCAATCCTGTAGGATTAAGGCCCCACACATATGAACTTATTTAGCCTTCATTACCTCCTAAAGCCCCTGTCTCCAAATGCAGTCACGTTGGGAATTAGAATTTTAACATATGAATTGGAGGGGAGCGGACACAACTCAGTCCATAGCACTCACTTACTAGGGTATCTTCTTATTATTACCCCTCCCCCCAATCAAAGGAGGCTATTTAGTAGGTAGACAATATTTTCTTCAAGCTTGGATTTTGGTGAAAATTGAAATTTTATCGGAAGTAAATTAAGGAGAGGAAGTCAAAAGACTTCTGCTTGCTTAAAACAGAAGAGGGGGTTGGATTTCTATTTTAGTGGATCACACAAGGTTATCTTAAGGAGGTCACTGATATGTCACAGACCTGCTCCTGCCCTCAGGCGAAGGGACTCTCGCAGCCATCTTTAGGCTCCCAGTGGGCCATAGCTCTCCCATCTGATGTTTGTTGTCCTTTGGTAAGCCACCACCAATTGTTACTGGTTCTAATTGTGAGGTGGTTGGAGTCCACAATTCTTTTTTGGCTCTTGTAATAGTTTCTCCTTACAGAATAAAAGCGACAACTGTGAAGTTATTTATCTTCTAAAAGATCTTAAGTTCATGTCTTGTTCTTCAGAGGAAATGTTGAAAAAGATCAGAAGTAATATAACCAAATAAAGGATTTTTTTTTTCAATGTTTAGTTGATGGCTGAACACATTGAAGAATTCCTAGAACACTGTACTTTCTCCAGTTACAATGACTGGGCAGTTGGAGTTAGGGTTGGGTTCTTTACCATCCATCATATGTTTTGATTTACCTGTAGGAGAAATCCTATCTTCTGTGCTTAGGGCCTGTTTGTGCCTACATAGAAAAGTAAACAGGCAGAAAATTTTAAAAAAAATGTCTTTTTTAAAGGGCAGAGACTTGGTTTTATTCATCTTTGAACCCCCAATTCACAATTCTTTGCTTAACCAGTGTTGTTGAATGAATAAATTCTGAATTTTAAAAAATTTAGCTCTTTTCTTTCTTCCTTTATTTAGGACTTATGAGGAAAAAAGGTATTTTTATAACATAATTTTCTTTAAGACACAAGATACTGGTTTGTTCTCAAAAATCCTCTACTGAGAATAATTTATGATTAATATTCCCAGAGGCAAAGTATTGATATATCTTCTGGAAATAAGCCATGTAAGGAAATGAGGAAAGAAAATTGTTTCACAGTGGGTGCCCTGTCCACTCAGATGTGTAATAACAACCTGGTTGTTGTGTGCAGCTATTCAGCATTTGATGATTACAGGTTTAAAATACATCATAAATAGCTCATCTTTTTGGGACAATGGCTAATATTTGGAGTTTCTTTAAGGGTTAGGCTATTCAGACCAGTATCAATTATATAACAACATTAGGTAATTCGCATATTTTCCCTAATGCCTAGGTGCATTCTCATTTGATTAAAAAAATAAAAACTGTTCTCTTCACCTGACAAATTTTTTTCCAAGTGCTTTTCTAAAACTTTTATTCGAAGTGCTTTTCAGTAGGCAATAATGCTAAAGAACATTTGATTTCAGCTACATTTTTCAGAATTTAAATACCTAAAACTCACTGTGCCAGCTCTCACAATATATGGAGGCCTGCAGCATCACTTTAAAAAAATCATATATTCCCTTAGAAGCAGAAATCAAGGGCATTACGATTTTCAGTCTAGTGCATGGGACACATTGACATTAATTCCTTAACTCAACCAGTGAATATGGAGCACATTCTGTGTGTCAGGCTCTGCTGTGGGTCCTGGGGAGGCAGCAGTGCACATGACAGAGAAGCTGTAGCCTTTTGAGTAGGGAAAGCTGACAACAAGCTAAAAGAATCCTATAATGCAGTGTCAAGGGGATGTGTGCACGAAGAAGATTAGAGCAATTATACCTCAATTAAAAAAAAAAGACTTGAATAAATGGTGGAATGAAATATTCCTATAAATAAATACTGTAAATATATAAATTCTTCCCAGTTAATCGATAAACTTAATATAATTCCAATAAAAAAATATGTGTATGAAGATTATAGCAGGGTGAGGGGCTAGAGAGGAATGGTGAGCTGGCGTCAGGGAAGGATTCTGTGAGGAGGGCACATTCCTGCAAAACTCTGGACTGAGTGAGGAGCAAACATGGCCCCTGCTGAAGCAGGTGCTTTGGGCGCCATCTCCCACCTCCATCCCCATGCCCTTCCTGACTTCAGCTGTAGCTGTGTGGGGAAAGCCCCCTGGAACCTGATGGTATTATCTCACGCACAGAAACATCTCTGCTTTTCTGCCTCAGGTTTTTTCCCCCAAAGTTGTGGGAATCCAACCCAGCAGGGTGTGTTGTAAGGTTGTTCACACTCTTGAACCAGAATGGGTGTGAGTTGGTAGATAAATGCCCCACCCTCCTTTCTTTTGAAGAGACAGTTGTAAGACGCATTTCTGAGGTTCCCCAGCAAGGCTGAGCCTTTGTTGCCACGGCATTACCCAATCGTGCACCCTCTCTTAGCTTTTTGTTCTTGTTTCCCTTACTCAGTTCCCAGTTCTCTGATCACCTTCTAAATAAACCCTGTGCACCAGGTCCTTATCTCATGGTCTGTGTGAAGAGGAAGCCAAACAAAGCTATATGCCAATTAGTTTGTTGTGTTGCTGTTTTTCTTTTCTAAAGGAAATCCAGTTTTGATATGCATGATGCCTAAATTATTCTTACCTTATTAGACATTGCTCTTTAGAATATTTCCTCAGTTATCCCCTTTTCATCTCCATTACCTCACAGCCTCTCCTTCTCCTCCTCTTTGTTAATAATTAAACATCAAAGGATATGGACTCTTATTACTAGACTCTGAGAAATCTTTCTCAGTCTTTAAAAAATAAGATAATGATTTATCTGAATGTTTAATAACATTATACATGCCCTTCTGTAATATCTAAATATAGCAGTGTAACATTGCCATTTATAAAAGAAAGCACAGACAGCCTGCCATATATAGGCTCTAATATCATTAATTAATATTTATTGAATACTAAGTGCATAAAGTAGCTGCTATTTTATAGGCCAGCAAAGAGCGAATGTGGTTTTATGGAAGGAAGGACAGTATGAAGGAGCCAAGCTGCAGTCCAGATGCCACGAGGCTGGACAAGCACGAGAGAGAGCAGTCACAATCTCAATTTGCAACCCTCTGTAGAAATGGGAGGATGCTCAGCATGCTTGGAAAAGAACAAATCTTCCCAAACTAATAAAATATTTCACAATGTGTCATGGAGGAACTTGCTTCACAAGAAGCGATCGTCTTCCACATTTCTGTGAGTGCTAATGATCAAGGGGAACATTTCAAAATCAATATAAATAGGAGTATAGGTGAAGATTTTACAGCAACAGCCTGACCCTCCTGGTTAAATAATAGCTCCTGGAATTGAAAACATAGACCAGAATATTTTATGACAGAGTACTTTTCTTAAATTGTAATTTCAGCCAGAAGAAATGTATATGGATAACCATATAACATTCTTCAATGTGTAGCTACTAAATCTTGAAATAGTTCAATATAAAGAATAATTTAATGATTTTTATTATGTATTTTTATTAAAACTTTCCTCCTTTGATGAAAACATCTACTTGTTTTTGTAGCTTCAGGAAGAGCACCATGTATTACAGTGGAAATTAGGATGGTGAGAGTTAAAAGATGGAGCATATACAGTGGAAGAAGGTCCCACACAGCACCTGATTGGACTACAAAGTGTACGTTGGGTTCAGGGGAGTGGGAGGGCCTGACCACACCCAAGTGTGTAGAGGACCCCCTTTCAACAGCCATGGCGATTGGAGATTCTGCAGTAGCAGAGAGCAATGCCTGTTGGTTTATAAAATCGTGTGAGGTTTTATCATCACAGTGCCCATAACACTTTGGTTGGTAAGAGTGAATATCCACTGCCCCCCAGCCCAAAATGAAGACTAAAAAAGTGAAAACTCTTACCCTTCTTACCCCTCCCACTTGTAATTTTTCACCTGGAGGTGCCCTGCTTTCTTTCTTTTCTTTGGTGAGCTCTGGGCTTCTAAGGGCATTCAGTATGACATCTTGGCCTTAGGTCATTCCCTGTGTTTATTACCAAGATCTCAAAAAAGCAAATTGGTGAAATACGCATAGTATGGCTTCTCTTCTCTATATCTTTTCTCATTGAGGGTTATAATGGACCCCCAGCACAGGTCCTGAATGGAAATCTCTTGTGTGAATGATGCATTTCGCATCAGGAGGAAAATGTCAGTCTTGGATTTGGCATTGAGCAAAGCAAAGAGGAAGCAGGAGTGAAACTGCACCTTGCAGGTTGAGTACAGTCATCCCCTGTTGTCAAGGGGGCTATGTTCCAAGGCCCCCAGGAGATGCCTGGTACCATGGGTAGTACTGAACCCTATATGGACTATGTTTTTCCTACGCATACATACCTATGATAAAGTCTAATTTATAAATTATGCACAGTAAGAGTTTAACAACAATAACTAATAATGAAGTAGGACAATTATAACAATACACTGTAATAAAAGTTACATAAATGTGGCATTAAGTAAAATAAAGGTGACTTGAACACAAGCACTGTGATAACATGACAGCTGATCTGATAACTGAGATGGTGGCTGGGAGCTTATATAGTGTGGAGATGCTGGACAAAAGAATGATTCATGTTCTGGGTGGGATGGAGCAGGATGGCAGGAGATTTCACAACACTATTCAGAATATCGCATAATTTAAAACTTATGGATTGTTTATTACTGAAATTATTTATTTAATATTTTCATACTCCAGTTGACAGCTGGCAACTGAAACCAAGGAAAGTGAACCCTCGGTTAAGGGTGGGGTGGGGGAGGAGTGGGGAGGGTGGGCACTTGTAACCAGAACTTTTCACTGAGTCTCTACATAGGATGGGTGTGTGCCAAAGAAGGAGCGGGGAGAATTTTTGTTGAGGCCAATGGAGAGGGGATTGGAGTACACGACAGTTCTGGCCCAGTCAGCACCCTACACAGCTGGGATCTGTATACAGGATGTGTGCAGTGGGGCAAGGACGGACAGGCTGAAAAGAGGCACTTGCCTGAAGTTAGAGTCCTGGGTGTCAGGTGTGGGCCCTCACCTGTGGAGAGACAGGTTTTCTTATCTTGTGTGTTAGCTATTCCCTCACTAGCCTGGCATACCAGGAGATACCAGACAATATAGCTTGATGAGAGATAACATGCTTATTTTCATTAATTTGTGCTTTTCTTTTTCTTTTCCTTTCTTTCTGAGGGGGAATTATATATTTTTTTAAAGTCAAGTAAATTTTTAACATAAATGTAGGGTTGGAATAAAAATTAGAACAATTTAGTACTACTGAAAAGGGTACCAGGTAATAACTAGTATTATCTTTTCAAAATCATGTTCAATGGTTTGGTTTATGTTTATCATACTTAATTATTTTAATGAATGCAAAACTTATCGGAGTCTCAGAAAACTCTCCCATAGAAATTTAGACTAAAACACTAATATCCCTTTGCTAGCAGGATACTGGAACCTTTGGTGAAGTGTTCAAGAGGGAATAATCCCCTGAGTGCTGTGAAGTGTAAAGCTAATCCCATAAAATGAGGATAAAACCACAGGGAGAAAGAGAGTGAATGTAACAGAATCTCAATTAAATAATGAAGTAAAACCTTGTTTTTGTGTTGAAGTTCCCAGAAGTTTCATGGAGCTGAGAGAAAACCTGTCAAATCCATTTAGAGATTTGAAATTCCGAAGAGAGCTGAGCTACCCTAGGTGATATTTGCATTACTTACATTTTTAAATTTATATTTAAACTTTATTTTTTTATCAAAGATATTTTTAGTAGCCATATGGCGAGGGTCAGGGTTTGGTTCCTTGGGACTGTAGCAAAGATTACTTAACAAACAAACAAACTAAAAAAAAAACAAACAAACCCAGGTGACTTAAAGTTCTTTGGGAAAAATGAAATTTTAAGTGCAAAAGAGAATTGTTCGCATAATCAAAGTTCACTCAAGAAAGGTTAGTTTTAAATACAGGAGAGATAGTACCCAAACAACAAAATCCTGGGGCCAGTGACAAATAATTAAGGTAGGAATTGTGGAGTCAGAAGGTAGGAGCCAAGCACTGTGGCTTGCATACTGGGTTTCGTGATAGGTGCTTTCCGATATTAACTAACATGGTCCTAGATCTTGCCTGGTTATGGATGAGGAAAATGAAACTCTGAGGCTGACTTATCTTGAAATGAATGCCTAATAAATACTGTAGCTGCAATTTAAACCCAAATCCATTTAGTACCAAAGCCCATGATGTTTTTACTATACTAGATTACAATGAGGGGAGGCCAGGGGCCAGTAAGAAAAGTTTCAGGGAAACTGCCATGATTGCCAGTCTCTCTCTCTCTCTCTCTGTCTTGCTTTCTAACTCTTTAAATAAAATCTGTACTCCATGGAGTTTTATTCGATCTTTTCCCACAGGAGGAAGTGTCCACATGGGAAGACCCCCTACCTCTCCAGACACTTGGATAAAGCTGTAGTGGTTGTTGAGAGATGGTGGCTTCCATCCATCCTCTCAGTGACAGGGTTGAGAAAGCGTCAGGTAGCACTTGTACTCCACACCGGTCATTTACGTGGGATCACTTTTGTTCGGTACTGGTAGGTGACTCTCCTTCCCCGGCTACTAACCATAAGGACTAACTGATACTTATTGGCTAAACTTCTGTCTTGGTTCCATAGTGTGTACATTTCCGTGTGCTATGCCTCAGCAGTCACACAGAGCCTCACAGATGACTAGTCCCTTCATAGTGTCTTCTTCCTCCCACAAAGGATTTGGGCCTAAAGATACAGAGCTGACTACTCTGACCTCTTTAAAAACTATATCTGAAGAAAAGAAAATATTAAAAACTACAAGTTAGTATGTAGTCATTGTGAACCTAGTCACTTTTAAATGCAGAAAGTACTTGTAGGCTAGAGTTTCTTTCAATGCAAATCATATGCAGATTCATTCAGTTTTTAAATGATTATGAGCCAAAATTGAAAATGTTGGTAATTCTCTGACACCTCCCCCCCACACACTTCCTGTAAAGCTTATTTTATTTGTTCCACAAATTTGTAAGTAAATTGAAAACGAAGGCCATTTGTCATTCTTCTTATCTGAAACAAGGTTCTTGGACAAATTAGCTTACATTCCATCACAAAAGGAACACAAACACATTTTATAGGGAGAAAAACCCAAACCATTATTTTGGGCAACAACTTTTCCATACAAATTATTAGGGGATAGTTTTACTCTTCCTAATCTGGTTTCAGTCCCACTGTCCCTTCTTTTGTCACCTCCCCTCTCAGATATTGAGTTTACTGAGTTAGTTACCTAGTCCCAAGATAGAGAAGCACATTAACTATTGCCATTAATTAATGTTACTACAGGGTAGGTGATGGTGGTGTCACGGCTCTTAAAGGGAAGAATATTTTCTCATGAAAACAACACTTTAAAATAATTAGTGTTAATTTTACATTTATGTTACATGGAAATATTAATGTGCCATACAATTATACTTCTAAGTTACAAATCAACAAATTTTATATTTAAAATTCCCTCTTCCCCCATGTTTACGTTCTGTTCCTATTTGAAGAAATTTAAAAAATTGCTAAAACCACATGACACAGAAGCAATACTATATACAGAGAGCAGCTGAGTAATTATCAAGGAACAACAGCTCCTTTCACATAGACTATCTTTCTAGATTTGAGAAAAGAATGGGACTTCGATGAGTGGCCAATCTAAAAACTACCATAAATAGCAAACGCTATGCATTTATCCTTAATCATTTGCATAAGTTATAATCAGAATTAAAGGAAATTTCATGAATAAAATTGCCTCTTTTCACTGAGTACAAATTATGTTGGAAAATTACACCTGATTTATTTAAAATATGAGTGAAGTTTTGCATAAACTTTATATGCAGCATTGCTAGCTTACTTTAGTTCCTTGTTATAACTAAAGTCACAAGGATATTTGAAAACGGTAACTGAATATGAGCAAAATGACAATTTTTCCTTTAATGTGAATTGAGGTTAATTCTCTAACCCTTTGAATTTTATATAGGAGATAGAATGTTACTAACGTCACATACTTACTGAGTCTCTAGAGCTAATAGTCCCATCCTCTCATTTTGAGGAGCACTAATCTGAGGTGAGTGGCTCATCCAGGGTATCTCAGGTTGACCAGTAGACTCAAGTCCCAGCAAGTAGGGGCAAGTCCCAAACTTCTTCCACCATGTGTGTACTCCATGAACGCTGAAGGGTGTTACATATGCACATTTCCCTTCTCAATTTCATTGCCTCTGCCCTCATTGAAGTCCTTATCATCTATTGTTGGATACAGTTTATATTTAGTACTTTATATTATGTGGCACTATGTCAAGAGAACAATAAAAGTTGTATTGATTTGTTACCAAAAAATAACAAGTTTATCTTTAATGTTTCCAAAAGACAGCTGAATTGTCATTAAATACCAAGACTCTGTTTAAGAAAAACAACTTTGTGATGTATTTGAACAGGCATTCATCACGTTTGTTGTATTAATGAATGAATTTATCAGTTTTTAGAAAGATTTTTTTTGAAAGAGTAAGAAATGGTTTGCCTATGTCTTTTTACTTAAATTCATTCTTCACAGTATTTCCAGCTATCATATATATATATATATATATATATATATATATGTATATGTATATGTATATGTATATGTATATGTATATGTAAATGTAAATATATATATATATATATATATATATATATATATATATATATATAGTTATGTCGTTGCCCTCTGTAAAAACCTATCACTGTTCCAGTGGATAGAATCTGAACACTTCAGGACAGCATAAGCATGACCCATATATTTAGACCCTAACATTCTGTATAGCAGTATAAGATGGTGGAGAGCAGACTCTGGAAAAATATTTAGAAAATCAAGAACAACAGATCAGTGTGAAGTTGGGACAATTATTGATGTGTAGTTAGATTTCACTTATATCTTTTGTAACTTTTTAATAAAAGATTATATAGTAGTGATTCTAGTATTCTTCAGTGTATTCACAATGTGATCTCAGGATGCAGTCCAACTTGTATTGGAATTTACTTTAAAAGACAGAGTACCTGCTGTTTATAAACTTTCATGGGTTATCGTTTTATTTCGTGAGAGTGTCTGAATCTTGAGCTGAAAGAACATCAGAATTTGTCAGTTCCTTCTAAAGTTAATGTGGAAAAAAATAAAACAAAGCTAGGAAACAAAAAACGAAATCAAAATTTGAGTTAAGGGTGTGAACTTGCAGTTATGTCTAGATCTGGGAGAGGTTTAATATATATTTTTAAAAATCTCACAAAGAAGTATTTAAAAAATTAAATCAGGCCATGTTAGTATTTCTTCCATTGATAATTAGTTTTCTTGACAGTATAAAATCTGATTGTCTATTTATTGGATTTCCTACATGATTCTATGTAGCTGAGATATACACTGTTTGATCTTTAATCACTATTTCCTTTAGTTTAATCGTTAGGTAACATTAAAATACTACTCATTTTTTTCTGTTGACTGTGTGGGTAGGCTTTCTCAGATTTCTCTGAATCTAATGGAAGATAGAGTATATTTTTCTCTCTCTTCATGAAGTTGCCTGTCATTTGCTTTATTCTTGCAGAGATCAGGAGATTGGGCTCAATGAACTCCATTTCTAAGGTGTTAAACCTTAGAAAAATTGTGGAAGGTGTTAAACAAAAAATACACAGACATATAGATAATTGAGGGGACAGCCAAATCCCCTGACATGGCTATGAAGAAAAATCCCTTCTCAAACCTGTCAGTTATTTGATGTTGCAGTGGGTGTTTCTATTGAGTCCCATGTCATGTGTTGAAGAGGTTCATTAAAACAATGCTTCTAGCATCATATCTATGTTTCCATTATCACCAAATTATACACTTATTATGAGAAATTTCCTGCCTTTTACCGTGAGACATGTATTATTCCAGAAACATAAGAAATATGCCTGATAAAATAAATACTCTAATAGAATAAAAAACAGCTTTCTCTAATTTCTAGAAAAACTGAAATTGAACCTGTCTCTATGAAGTCAAACAAAAATACTCTGTTAACCCATTACACAAATCCATGAAAGAAGGTCTGCTAAATAAGCTGTTGAACTAATAAAACTCTGAAGTACTCAGGTGGATCACCTGGAGATCATTCTGATTTTCCCCTTTATCCATCTCTCTTTCTCCTCCCAACTGTGCAACCTCTGGTTCTGGGGCAAACCCAGTATTTGTGAGTCCAAATATTGACAGTCCCAAGGACATAGGGTGTTAGCTGACCACTATGAGTATGTTTTTGGTCCCAGTTGGTCTCAATTTGAGCAGAGTTGAATTTTCATACACCATTTCCCATGTCCCATGTCTTTACCAAAGTGCATCGTAGAAGAGCCTAAAATCCTTTTTCCAAGGTTTTACAAACCAAACTATATTTTTGATTGGTTGTGGATTGAAGTTGATAACCTACAACCTTGGGAGTATTGGCTACTATTCTTAAAATGACTGTGAGCTTGGGCTACAGATGTATCAGTTATCCTAGGTTTGTAAGCTCTAACTTTGGTTTGGCTTAGTGACATTCATTTGTATGCATTTCTGACTCTCTTGTTGTACTCTGAATTTATCTTCTTGCAGAATTATGTTTTGGTTGGATTTTGTGTTATTTGTGCATTGGGAATTATTATTCAATATTGATCAAATGTATTTTGTTTAACACGGAATCCAGAAATAACCCAGTTATAGATTAAATAATTTTGCAGGATGGAAGAGAGTAGAAAGGCTATAAATATTAATAAAATACATTTTCTGAGCTACATTAGCTTTTTCCATTATTAAGATAATTCCTGTATTTCTAATCCAACATCAGTAAAAGGATTTGGGAAATTATAAATTATTCAAATAATATCAGAAGAGTTTATTTCCAGTTTTTTCTGTCAAGAAGTAATGTGCTAAGAAAGCACAATGATAAAACATGTGTCACTTTGTAAAACAAGTAGAAAATCCTTTTCATTCATTCTTCAAAGGCATCTGAATTCTCAACACAAATGACCAAAGTCTTTTTCTTATTCCATTAGAAAAAGTATAGTTTCTTTACTGATTAAATTATAATTTAGTAAAATGCTTACTTTGTATTTATCGATATAGGAAGTTAGAAAACATGGCATATACACATTGTTCATGCATTCTTTTTCAAAATTAATTCATTCCAGAACAAATAATTATCAGTTATGACAATTATGTAAATGACACTCAAGCAATGCAATTTCATGAGATATATCTTCCCAAGAAACTAATAAAATTTGAATACCAAAGTAATCTGAAACAAATAAATGAAATGTCTATTTTTTAAATTCTATAATAATTATATGTAATTAATTGACTGAAATTGCCATGCTTTTTACAGGTTAGAAGTTACTGTAGGACAGATAAGTGACTTCATAGCTGAATTGCATCTGAATAAATTACAAATGACAAGCTTTTAATTTGTATTATTTAATTAATATTTTCAAACTTTTGCAAATGAACAAAATGAAAATTACATTTTTTACATAGTGAAATGAGTGACACTCTTAGTTTATCATGGAAATCTTTCCTTTATTGCAAGAATCATTCCTTCAATTTAAAGTGAAATTGTAGAATATGTATAAGCTATCTATAAGTGATCGAACACAATCTTTTTGAATTTTCTGTGCTATCAATTAAACATTTTTAGATAACTGAGAAATAAATGTGAACAGTACTTTTGTTTTCATTTTCAAAGTTTACCAGTGGTCTGAATGAGAAGGTAAAAAGAATTTGGAGGCATTCATGGAAAGATTAATTGAGAATTGATATTTGAATCTCTCCATTCCTGGTTCTTCATTAATATCTTTGTCCAAACCCATAGAATGTACAACACCAAAAGTGAGCCCTCGTGTAACCCATACATTCTGGGTTCATCAGTTATAAGAAATGTATCACTGTGGTGGGGATGTTGATAATAGGGGAAGCTATGCATGTGTGGGGACAGAGAGGGTATGGGAAATCTCTGTTCATTTCATTTAATTTTGCTGTGAACTTAAAACAGCTCTAAAAACGAAAATCTATTAAAATAAATAAGACTAAGGTCCCAGGTCCTGGCCCTGCTCTGGACTGTTGTAGAATGCCAACAGTTGTAACACTTGGAGTTTTTCCCATCTGTTTATGGTCCACTACCATCATTCATGAAGTTGGCTAACCATATGTTGGGAAAGAAACAGAATATCCTTTAGAAAACTTAGTGCTGAGAAAAATAATTTACTTTTTTTTTTCCAGGAAGTTATTCTTATTTTTCCATTTGGCTGAATGTTCCTTAAGGGCACAGACCACACCTTATATTTACAACATGCATGGGATTTAGGCATCTCAACAAAATCTGTTTGGCAGGAATTTACTTTCGAATGAGATAGCTATTATCTTGATCAGAATTACAAATGTCCAGAAAATCTGTTTTTTTGTGAATTAAAATAAATAAATGGTAAGACAAAACAATCATAGCAGAGGAAGTTCTAGTAAATTTAAAGTGAAAAATAATACTGAAGGTTAAGTAGACACTTCATTCAGCTCAGATACCTGTAGACTGATGTACGAAGTACAGGTAATAAACATATAAAATTCAAAATAATAGTTTGAATAGAATCTGGGAATATTTAAGGAGGAAAAAAACAGTGGTAGATTATGCTGGTGGAGCTTTTTATAGTCAAACATATTTTACATACATTATCATCACATTTCATCTTTAATAGTTCTTGGAGGAAATCAAGGAGAATCATAATTTGCATTTTAATAGCAAGGGAAGTGAAGATGAGCAGAGTAAGTTTTGAAAGGTCACGCAGCTCTGGTAAGTATCGGAGCCTGTGTGATAACCCTTATCTATTCCCATGTAAGAATCCTTAAGGCACATCCCAGATGGAAATCCTTGCTGTTCAAGATAGAATCACAGTGTCTGGCATTTGAGTAAGCCTCACAGGAGAGAAGAGACAGGTGTTATTGAGGAGGGGGCTAGCAAAGACCACTGTGAGAAAGAAATTCAACTTATAGATTCTCCCATCTCATAAGCAGGGTACATGTGCTTTCTTAATATTAGATACACAGTTGGCAGAAAAAAAATAAACCATCACTAGGAAACTCCACTCAGGTATCATCTCGAAGTAGCAGAATGTATGGTAAATTCTTGGTTGCCTGGTTGGTATTTATATCCTTAATTTTTGTTGAGGAAATTTTGATCAGAATTGCTACTGTTGTCGTGATTGTGACTTTCTTACCTTGAAGAAAGTAACCATGTCATGGAGATCACATTAGCTGTGCAAAAATAAACTGTGCTTGAAGAGGTACATATCTTAGATTCAAAGACGTTAAAAGAAGAGACATAAAACCAAATTATAGGAGCTCTACAAAATTCTGAGATTAGATTCGTATAGTGTAAGCTCCATTAATATGTTGAACTGAATGACTGAGTGGACTGCATAATGTTACTGCTTGACAAAATTCTCTTCATCTGTAAACTACTAGTCAAGATACAATTTAATTGAAAGATATACTTAGTTGCCTTATTTTCTATCTAGTTTTTTTATATAAAGTATCCTTGAGTGATGGATGTTAACCTAACTTATTGTGGTAATCATTTTTCAATGTATACATTCATCAAATCATTATATTGTACACTGTAAACTAATATAATGTACTATGTCAATTATATTTCAATAGAGCTGAGAAAAAAATACTAAAGTATCCTTGAGTATATTTTTGTACCAGTCCCTGGTTGACACAATTTCAGGTTGGGGAGTATATTTTCCATAATTTATATTGACCTGTACTTTGATTATTTTTGAAGGATCTATTTGTTTACATCTAAAGTGAAAATACCTTATCTTAACTTTCAGGAATGAAAAAAGAGAGAGAGGGCTATTGTATTAGGTAGAGAGAGAGAAAGAGAGAGATCGAGAGAGAGAAATTTTGAGGAATTGGCTCACATAATTGTGGCCTGGTAAGTATGAAATATGCAGGCTGGCTGCATATGTTGCTGTGAATATATTTTTAGATATGATTAACACTGAACACATTAGAATGTGTTTCCTTACTTTTATGCTAATAATATGCTATTCAAGAGTGAAAAAAATCATTTCTACTTGTTATGGTCCTTAGCTGTAACTTTGTTCCACACTTCCCAATAATGATATAAAATTATATTTAATACTATTTCTGCAATTGCAGACATGGAGGAAGCTTAAATGGATATTGCTAAGTGAAAGAAGCCAATCTGAAAAGACTATATCGTATGTAATTCTACTGTGACGTTCTGGAAAAGACAAAACTATGGAGACAATAAAAAGATCAGTGATTGCCATTACCGTGTTTCCCCGAAAATAAGACCTAGCCAGATCATCAGTACTAATGTGTCTTTTGGAGCAAAAATTAATATATAAGACCTGGTGTTATATTATAAGACCAGTCTTATATTATATTAAAATAAGACCCAGTATTATATTATATTACATTATATTACATTATATAAGATCCGGTCTTATGTTATATTAAAATAAGACTGAGTCTTATATTAATTTTTGCTCCAAAAGATGCATTAGAACTGATGGTCCGGCTAGGTCTTATTTTCGGGGAAACACCATAGTTGGTGTGTGCGTGTGTGTGTGTGTGTGTGTGTGTGTGTGTGTAGACGATGAAATAGCAAGGTACCTAAAGCACAGAAAATTGCTAAATTACCTGAATGAAAAGATAAATTTCATGTAGCTTCTAATCCAGTTGGGGAAATACAATCTACTGATGAATATGCACATAACAAGAGAAAGTGACCAGTGTGGAAGAGATGTAACCTAAGAACCATAGGAGTTTAGTAGAAGGTGACATTACATGCAATTGAAGTCGACCTTACAGAACTGGATGTTTTCCAAGGGAGACCTCCTAAAGATTTTTGAGGAGGGGAATGTGAAAAGGCCTATTCTTTTGGAAGTTTAGTCTGGATGCTGATTATGGTAGGACTGAAGCAGGGAGATAAAAGAGGCAGCTAGTGGCATTTAGGAAGGTAATAAAGAGGGCCTGGCCCCACTGGGGTGCAGCCACCTAGGAAGAAAGAGAGAGTGTGGATGTGGATCATCTCTGAAATAAAGTCTGTAGAGCAGGTGATGACTTTGAAGAAGGGGCAAGGGCAAGAGAGAAAGGGAAAATGCCAACAGTGTGTGTACCTGGGTTCTCAGGAGGATGCTGGTACCATCAGATGATGATGACCTCACAGGGAAAGGGGCTGATTTGGGAAGAACAGTGCTCAGGAATACCACTCCTCTACTGCAAGTTTCAATTAAGTTCACAGTTGAATTAGACAGTTATTTAACATTTGCTTGGAAGAAGGTGGCCCTGTACAGCTGAGCCAGCTGCAGTGCTGAGTGCCCTAGAGCACTTGGCAAGGTCCATAGCAGCCATGACCATGAGGTGAGCCTCTCTGGATCGGGTGGTTCAGTCCTTCTGGCCAGCAGCACAGGCCATGGAGCCAGGTGGCTTGCATGTGAGTACTGGATCTACTGTTTGTTTGCTGTTAAACATCACACAGGTCACTCAACCTCTGGGCCTGTTTTCCCCTTTGTAAAATGGGGATAATAACAATAGCTACATTATAGGGATAGTGTGATAAGTAGGTGTGAATGGATGGAAAGAGCTCAGAACAGTGGCTAGGACCTGGGGAGTAAATGATTATCATTATTATTTTATACTCAAGGTTTAATTCCTCACCCTTGAAGAATACACACCAATAATCTATGTGTTATTTTTAAGGGGTTGGCTATAAATATTGAGTGCTCCCATTTCTTGACTCAAATTAGAGTCTTCAAACCTCATCCTTATGTTTGTTAAGAAAGTGAGGTCAGCACCCAGGGGTCCCAGACAAATCTCTCTCTTTTAGCTCTACAGCATTGTGAAACCTCCTTTTCTGTATTTCACCCCACCTCACACTGATTTACTACCCATTTATCTAGAATATTCAGATGCAGAGTTTGGCCTAGAAAAAAGCAGAAAAATCCAAGAAAGGTTTACTCACAGCAGGAGATATTGAGTGCACAACATGGAATGTATTTGGATTTATGGTGTCAACGTCAGGGATTAATCAGTTTTTATTATGTCTTTCAGAGTGAAACCAGGTTCATGTGAATTGGGGTGTGGCAGGCTAATCAATTCTTCTGTCAACATTATTGGCCATGCGTGGCACCCCATTTCTTCCCTCTTCCTGGACTGAAGAACTCCATTTACTCCTTCTGACCCTATCTCATGATTTTACTTTTTTTTTTTTTTTAAAGATTTTATTGGGGAAGGGGAATAGGACTTTATTGGGGACCAGAGTGTATTTCCAAGACTTTTTCCAAGTCAAGTTGCCGTCCCTTCAATCATAGTTGTGGAGGGTGCAGCTCAGCTCCAGGTCCAGTTGCTGCTGTTAGCTACAGGGGTTGCAGCCCACCATCCCTTGCGGGAGTCGAGGAGTCGAACTGGCAACCTTGTAGTCAAGAGCCCACTGGCCCATGTGGGAATCGAACCAGCAGCCTTCGGCGTTAGGAACACGGAGCTCCAACCGCATAAGCCACCGGGCTGGCCCATGATTTTACTTCTTATACAAAGACTGCACTTTATGACCTCCAAGTTGATATTTGGACCTGACCTGGTTTCCGTGTTTTTTCCTTAGAAGTTTTAGCTGTCCTTAATACCTTCTCATGGATAATTTTAAAAATATTTATTAAAAGCCCAGGTCCAATTCCTGAGTTCCTGAATCATATCTTTACTCTCTACATTACAGAGTTCCACCATCACATTTAATATGTTTAACTTTAAACCAATCCTCTTTCCCACATCACCTTTGCTTTTGGACTTCCACATTTCTCTTTGTTGTCTTGCTTCCCACAGGTGGCCCGTCTTTACGTTCTGCCATTAATTCCTCAACAGTGTCTCTCCACTTTTCTTAATCTAGTCTACTGCTTTTGTTGATTTTTCAAGATCTCATCACTTCATGCCTACAGTATTCCAGAAATGGGCTGGTTGTCATGCTTCCATTCTATACATTTTTCACTCTATACTACATGATCCAAACTGACCCATGTGTGGCTGTACAGCACTGGTGTGCCCATCATTCACTGAGAGGGAGAGCCTGAGTGTCCTTTGTCCCAGAGACACGGCAGAAGTCTCCAGTTAGGGGACCTAATATCATTAAGTCACTGAGACATAGCTTGAATGGGATTCTGGTATGTGTCCAGTGCCACAGACTGGGTGGGTTGGAGTTATGGGAAAGCAATTTGGACTATGTTTCCCCAGAGAGGAATCCATAACATTTATCATGTGAGAGCTGTGTTTTGTCGAGCTCCACTTGGGTAGCTGGTCGTAGAGAGGATGGCACCGTAGTTATCCATAGAAATCATTGATGGAGCTTTTCAAAAATATATATGTTCCAGAGATCTGAAAAAAGAAAAATCTGGGATGGATCTAGGAGCTCTGTATTTTTAAGAGCTCTGTGGGTGATTCTGGATTTAAAGTTAAATTTTAGTGTTTACCTTCCCCTTTGGTCAGGAGATTGACTTCCATGGAACTGTGCTGGTTGCCCAAGCCAGTGCTGGCGCTCTGTGGAGGGCACCGGGCAGAGATCTCCCAGGCAAACGGTTGAGGAGTGGGAATGGTGCAAATTTTCACAAAGGCCATTTCCAGCACAATTCAATCTCCAGAGCCTGCAGTCTATACATGGTGGGGAGGAGCCTTCAGTTGAGGGAGTGCTCTTCATCATGGAAGTAGCTTGGGTAGGGAGTGCAGGAACCCCGGGCGTCTGGGGGAACATGCCAATATAGCTCTGGCACCCATCACGGGGTGCCAGAGCTATATTGCTCTGACTGGTATTGATATTGATATTGATTTGACTGATATTGCTCTGATTGGAGTCCAAAAGAAAGGCTCTTCAAGGAATGAAATTTCAGAGGTTACAGAAAAATCTTCCCCAGTGTTCTTTCTGCATGGTTCTTGGGAGGAGGTTGTTAGGAAAAGGATATGGAGGGGACAAGCGACTAAAAATGTGGGACACTTGGGCATGTTTTGGGTTGAATTGTGTCCCCAAAAAAGATACATTGAAATCCTAATACCTGGTATCTGTGAATGTGGTCTTATTTGGAAATAGTCTTTGCAGATGTAATCAGGATAAGATAAGGTCATTAGGGTGGGTCCTAATCCAATACGACTGGTGTCCTTACAGTAAGAGAAGAATATGGAGAGACATCAGAAGATGGCCATGTGATGACAGAAGAGCCTGGAGTGATGCATCTACAAGCCAAGGAATGCCAAGGATTGCCGACAAATGCCAGAAGCTGGAAGAGGCAAGGAAGAATTCTCCCCTATGGGTTTCAAAGGGAGCATGGCTCTGCTACACCTGGTGTTTGGATGTCTAGCCCCCAGAACTGTGAGAGAAAAAAATTCTGCTATGTTAAGCCACACAGTTTGTAATACTTTGTTAAGCAACCTAGGAAAAGAATACAGAGCATTTAAAGTCCATTTCCACTATATAGGTGACATAAATTTGGGGGATTGGCTGGTGTTTCCCAGTAAAGAGTCCCACTTCTGGTCAGGAACTATGTCAATTCAATGAGCAGAGGAGCTAGTGGACTTGGAGAAAAGGGTCACATCAGATAATTGGCCTCTAAACCCCCAATTAAAGAATCAGAAGGAAAATATTCAAACATTTTTGTTTAGTGTATTCTACTTTTAGTCTTTCTTCTTCCCATATAATAATAACAGAATTCAAAATTAGACTATTAATTTTTGAATCAAGCTGTTGTTTTTCTTTTCCTCTTAAATAAGTGATCATATACTTTGTTTTTTAATTTATACACTCCATGATTGATTTACCAATTACTATAAAGTTGCTATTCTTTAAGCCTAACAGATTACAATAATACATGAGAGGCTTATGATTCCTCACAAAAACTTACAAAAAGATCTTCCATCAGATGAACTGCAATTTGCATCTCCAGATTTCTTATTTTTTTATAATAAATAATTATTATATTTTTCTAATCACTCCCACATATATCATCCTATTTGTCAACAAAAAAATAAAAAAACAGTTTGTGAGGGGTGTAACTTAAGGACAGAGTGTCAATTTTTGTTCTTTCATGATGACTGGGGAAAAAAGGGTCACAGTAACTAAACTAAAATTGAATTTAACAAATCGTGCAAAGTTTGTCATGTCCTTGAGGTCCATCCAACATCTGTCTCCCATCTGCTCTCAGTGAGAATCTATACTGCAGACTAACTGCTCTGTTTAAGATGTATGCAGTATAATTTTGTTAATTGTTATTTATCAATACAAATTTATCAATATATATAGCTCCCTGGAAGTAGTAGCTGGTTTCTTGGAAGATATTTGGTGGGAGTGAAGAAGAATAATAAAAACTATAGTAATAATAATGAGAACATCTAACACAAATGGAACAATTACTGCATTACTAAGTGCTTTATATACCTTCCTCACGATAAAAAGTGTTATTATCTTTATTGTACAGATGCAGAGACTGGGGTTTGTAAAGGTTAAATAAGTTGTTCTGAATCATTGTTGGCCGGAGAGTCTCCAGACTCTGAACCACGTCTCTGGGTGGGCACTGGATGTCCACAGAAGGTATTCTGGTCTATGGTTCTGAGTTAGGATTCGATTATGTGACTAATAGTTGGAACATTGTATTGACTGTTCCAATGTTTTTTTTGAATCAGTAAATTTCAACAAAGTAGCTCAATATTTTACTGTTCAAGTTGTAGCCTAGTCCATTATATTAGTTCCCTGTCATGACTGTAACAAATTATCACAGCTGGGTAGCTTAGAAAACAGAAATATATTCTCTGACAGTTCTGGACGCCTGAGTCTTAAGTTAGTTTCACCGAGCGGAAATGAAGGTCTCAGGGGAACCACACTCCTTTTCAGGGCTTTGGGAAGAATTCCTTTCTCTTCCTCTTCCAGATTCTGGTGCCTGTCAGGATTCCCTGGCTCATGGCTGCATCTCTCTGTTCCATCCACATATTGCCTTCTCTGTCTTCTCCTCCATGTGCCTACCTTCTCAGGATACATGTGATTGCATTTAGGGCCCACATGGATAATCTAGGATCATCTCCTCCTCTGAACATCCTTGATTTAATCACATCCTTAAGGATAATGAACGGTCCCTTGCTCCTGTTGCTTTTTCTTTGTTGGGCCTAGGGCAGGGCCTGGCCCACAGTAAGCACTTGGTAAATGCTAATCTTTGTTGAGTTGAATCCAGCTGTATTGTGGGAAGAAATATATAATGAGATCCTTTCCTATTGCTAACTTATTCTATTTTAACTGATACTGTGGAAAATGCTAGTCTTAGCCTTGGTATTACTTCATAATCTGAATACTATTGAAGTAGTAGAAGAATATGTCATACAAAAAGTAGTGGATTGCCCCAGCTACTTTCAATATTGTGGCTCTTTCCAAAAAAGACAGTGTGTGTGTGTGTGTGTGTGTGTGTGTGTGTGTGTGTGTGTGTGTGTAACAGGCATAGCAATTATATCTGGGTCTGTAAAAGGCCTCATAACAAAATCCCATCTTTAATTACCTGTCCATTTCTTTCTGATATGAAGAAGCACCAGGATGAATAGGTGCTGCTGGCTGAGGTCTATTAATCGTGTTCGATGGGAATGACATGACACTACCCATGTGAGTTCTTTGAATTGTGTTAATTACAGGAGTCACTGCTGGGCTCCAGCACAGTGTTGGAGAGCTCTGCTATTTGTCATCCACAGCACAAATTCAAATGCAACCTCATCAGATGTTTTCTTACAACCATCTAATTAGACCATGTGACCTAGCAACATGTTGGGAAATTGATCAATGGGAAGAACTCTAAGATAAGTTACTTTTAATCAAAGAATATTAATATTATCTACCCAGCTTGAAACATAACTATGACTGTAGAGATAGAATAAATCAATGATAAAAGTAATCATTGCCTCAGATCTTTTATAGTGAACTCAGCAGTTTCTATTTTTATTTATAAAATTTGTGAGTAGAATGGAAATGTAGGCTGAGAGGAGAAACAGTAAATGCAGATTTTGGGATGATTCAAGTACACTGATTTTCTTTTAAATACTTGTAAATATTTTAAGTAAAAAAGTTAATAAATTATGGTAAAACATCTTGGTAAACTTTCGCAAACAGAAAGTACCCTTCTGATCAGTACCCATGTAAGTAACTGAACATAACCATGTAACCAGAATCCCTGAACTCCACCTTTGGGTTCCTTTCTAGCCACTATCCGCCCATTCCCTGCACCCCCATAAGCCCTGTCTTGACTTCAAAACTCATACATTTATTTGAGGCTGGCATTACTTTTTGAGTGGATAAAATGCAGGCAAAGTAAAAATATGAAATAAGTATTCAGAGAGCTTAGGACCTAAAATCCCCTAAAGAGCAAAAATAATTTTTGAATTGTGAGTTTGTGAGTTGGTTTTGATTTTCTCAAAGTAGGAGGAATGAGAGGAGTTGGCAAAGAAGAAAAGAGATCTATGTAATGGCAGAATAAAAATGAATTTTTAGAGGACAGATTTAGAAATATATTTTTTTGTTAGTTTGGATTTCCTTTCATAAGTAAATACGTGGCCCACTTGATAAACTTTAAGTATTCCAAATGTGAGGGTTGGGTAGGTCATGGTAGGTCTTCCAAAAAACATTGAGATAGTGTGCTTTTATTTGAAATCACAGAGTAGTGTGTTATATAAAGCCAGGGAGAAAACACTTAGGGCTAGAGAGACATCCTGAATGCCAAGGATAGTTGATCTGTGGATATGGATGGCATCCATTCCCAAACAAAGCAGCTGAAGACAGTGAGCCATGGGGTCCTGAATGGTGAGTGGAAGACAGGCTGATGTGGACTTTCCACAGGAGAAAATAACAAAGTTTTAGAGAGAGGAAAGTGAACCATGAACTCTGCTTCCTGGAATCCGAGGTTTAACTATTTTGAGAAGTAAGCAATGACAAAAAGTAAAATGTTTAGAATGGAGAGATTCAAAAAGGGTTTGAAAATTCCTTTTCTTTTAGAGAATATACTCAAGACTTTTCATTTTTTCTTTTATTTTATTGAGGAATAATTGGGAATAACTGGTGAATATAATTGGATAGTTGTCGTGCAGGGGATCCTGCTGACTTCACCATGTGTCATGCGGGGTCTCTGGTCCCACTCCCCACATAAGAACGCAGGACACAGTGAGGCCAAAAAGGAACACCCACGGAGCCATAGGTAGGGGAGTCATACCACTATATTCTCGCTGGCGGCTGGGTTGGAGAAACAGAAAACTGGAGCCACACAATTCTCAACCCTCACTGCGCCGCTTGCAGGCTCAGCCACCATCTTCTTGCTAGCCCCCATTTTCTTTGCTAGCCTAGCCACAGCAGTTATATTCATGGCTCGTGGCTCACTGGTTACAGCTGACGGCCAACTAGCCACAGCTGATGGCCATCTGATCACAGTCGACAGCCATTTTCTACCAGAGCCAGCACCTTTCTATGTGAGGCTGAGAGCCTGGAAACTGCTTTTTGGGGCTCTGTCCCCACAATAGTTTTAAAGTATACAATGTGATTTTTTTTTTAATTTATTGGGGTGACAATTGTTAGTGAAATTACATAGATTTCAGGTGTACAATTCTGTATCACATCATCCATAAATCCCATTGTGTGTTCACCACCCAGGAGAGTCAGTTTTCCTTCCATCGCCATATATTTGATCCCCTTTACCCTCATCTCCCACCCCCACCCTACTTACCCCCTGGTAACCACTAAACTATTGTCTGTGTCTATGAGTTTTTGTTTCTCATTTGTTTGTCTTTTTCTTTTGTTGTCTCTGGTTTATATACCACATATCAGTGAAATCATATTGTTCTCTGCTCTTTCTGTCTGACTTATTTCGCTTAGCATTATACTCTCAAGATCCATCCATGTTGTCACAAATGTTCCTATATCATCTTTCCTTATTGCCGAATAGTATTCCATTGTGTATATATATCACAACTTCTTTATCCATTCATCTATCGAAGGACATTTTGGTTGTTTCCATGTCTAGGCCACCGTAAATAAAGCTGCAATGAGCATTGGAGCACACGTGTCTTTATGTATAAATGTTTTCAGATTTTTTGGGTAGATACCCAGGAGAGGGATTGCTGGGTCATATGGTAATTCTATTCTTAATTTTCTGAGGAACCTCCACATTGCCTTCCATAACGGCTGCACCAGGTTGCATTCCCACCAACAGTGTATGAGGGTTCCCTTTTCTCCACAGCCTCTCCAACACTTGTTACTATTTGTCTTGTTGATGATGGCCATTCTGACTGGGGTGAGGTGATATCTCATTGCGGTTTTTAATGCATTTCTCTGATGATTAGTGATGTTGAGCATTTTTTCATATGTCTATTTGCCATTTGTATGTCCTCTTTGGAGAAATGTCTCTTCAGGTCCTCTGCCCATTTTTCAATTGGGTTGTTTGTTTTTTTGTTGTTGAGTTTCATGAGTTCCTTGTATATTTTGGATATTAGCCTCTTATCGGAGGCACTGTTTGCAAAAATCTTCTCTCATTCAGTTGGTTGCCTCTTTCTTTTGTCAATGGTTTCTTTTGCTGTGCAGAAGCTTTTAAGTTTCATATAGTCCCATTCGTTTATTTTAGCTTTTACTTCCATTGCCTATGGAGTCAAATTCATAAAATGCTCTTTGAACCCAAGGTCCATAAGTTTAGTACCTATGTTTTCTTCTATGCAGTTTATTGTGTCAGGTCTTATGCTTAAGTCTTTGATCCATTTTGAATAAATTTTGGTGCATGGTGACAGACAGCAGTCCAGTTTCATTCTTTTGCACGTGGCTATCCAATTCTCCCAGCACCATTTATTGAAGAGGCTGTCTTTCCTCCATCATATGTTTTTAGCTTCCTTGTCAAAAATTATCTGTCCATATTTATGTGGTTTTATTTCTGGGTTCTCAATTCTATTCCATTGGTCTATGTGTCTGTTTTTCTGCCAGTATGATGCTGTTTTGATTATTGTAGCCCGGTGGTACAAGCTAAAGTCAGGGAGTGTGATACCTCCAGTATTGTTCTTTTTTCTTAAAATTGCTTTGGCAATTCGGGGTCTTTTGTCGTTCCAAACAAATCTTATGATTTTTTGTTCTATTGCTTTAAAAAATGCCATTGGGATTTTGATGGGGATTGCATTAAATCTGTATATTGCTTTGGGTAATATGGCCATTTTAACTATGTCGATTCTTCCAATCCATTAGCATGGAATGTCTTTCCATTTTTTTGTGTTTTCTTCAATTTCTTTCATAAATGTCTTATAGTTTTCAGCGTATAGGTCCTTCACATCCTTGGTTAAGTTTATTCCTAAGTATTTTATTCTTTTTGCTGCAATTGCAAAAGGAATTGATTTTTGTATTTCTTTTTCTGAGATTTCATTGTTAGTATATAGGAATGCAATGGACTTTTGTATGTTCATTTTGTAGCCGACAACTTTACTGTATTCGTTGATTGTGTCTAATAGCTTTTTGGTGGAGTCTTTAGGGTTTTCTATATATAGCATCATGTCATCTGCAAAGAGTGATAATTTAACTTCTTCACTCCCAATTTGGATGCCTTTTATTTCTTTCTCTTGCCTGATTGCTCTGGACTTCCAACAGTATGTTGAAAAGCAGAGGTGTTAGGGGACAGCCCTGTCATGTTCCTGAACTTAGAGCAAAGGGCTTCAGTTTTTCACCATTAATTATGAGATTAGCTGAGGGCTTGTCATATATGGCCTTTATTATGTTAAGGTATTTTCCTTCTATACCTATCTTATTAAGTATTTTAATCATAAATGGATGTTGTATCTTGTCAAATGCTTTTTCTGCATCAATTGATATAATCATATGATTTTTGTCCTTTATTTTGTTTATGTGATGTATCACATTGATGGATTTGCAGATGTTGAACCATCCTTGTGCCCCGGGGATGAACCCCACTTGGTCGTGATGAATAATCTTTTTAATGCATTGTTGTATTCGATTTGCTAGAATTTTGTTTAGGATTTTTGCATCTGTATTCTTCAGAGATATTGGTCTGTAGTTTTCTTTTTTGTGTGTTATCCTTACCAGATTTTTGGTATCAGGGTAATGTTGGCCTCATAAGATGAATTGGGGAGTACTGTCTGTTCTTCAATTTTTTGGAAGAGTTTGAGCAGGATTGGTATTAAATCCTCTTTGAAGATTTGGTAGGATT
This sequence comes from Rhinolophus ferrumequinum, assembly GCF_004115265.2. Classification (NCBI taxonomy): domain Eukaryota; kingdom Metazoa; phylum Chordata; class Mammalia; order Chiroptera; family Rhinolophidae; genus Rhinolophus; species Rhinolophus ferrumequinum. The sequence continues at coordinate 21,543,143 of NC_046297.1, read as the reverse complement.
TACTAGTGAAGCCATCTGGTTCCGGACTTTTGCTTTTGGGAAGGTTTTGGATGACTGATTCAATTTTGTTACTGGTGATCGGTCTGTTTAGATTTTCTAGTTCTTCATGGTTCAGCCTTGGAAGGCTATATGTTTCTAAGAACTTGTCCATTTCTTCTAGGTTATTGAATTTGGTGGCATATAGTCCTTCATAGTATTCTTGGATAATCCTTTGTATTTCTGTGGTGTCCGTGATAACTTTCTCTTTTTCCTTTCTGATTTTGTTAATTAGTGTCTTCTCTCTTTTTATCTTAGTGAGTCTAGCCAAGGGTTTGTCAATTTTGTTAATCTTTTCAAAGAACCAGCTCTTTGTCACATTAATTGTTTCTATTGTCTTTTTGTTCTCTATTTCATTTAGTTCTGCTCTGATTTTTGTTATTTCCTTTCTTCTGCTGACCTTGGGTTTCACTTGTTCCTCTTTTTCTAGTTCTTTAAGGTGTAACAGGAGGTTATTTATTTGTGATTTTTCTTGTTTCTTGAAATAGGCCTGTAATGATATAAATTCCCCTCTTAAAACTGCTTTCGCTGCATCCCAAAAATTTTGGTAGGATGTATTTTCATTGTCATTTGTTTCTATGTATCTTTTGATCTCTCCTCTAATTTCTTCTTTGACCCAGTCGTTCTTTAAAAGTATGTTGTTTAATGTCCATGTATTTGTGTTTTTCCCTGCTTTCTTTTTGCAGTTGATATCCGATTTCAAAGCCTTGTGATCAGAGAATATGCTTGGTATGATTTCAATCTTCTTAAATTTGCTGGGGCTGATTTTATGTCCCAATATATGGTCTATCCTTGAGAATGTTCCATGTACACTAGAAAAGAATGTATAGTCTGATGTTTTAGGATGAAGTGCTCTATATATGTTAATTATGTCCATTTCATCTAATGTGTCACCTAGGGCTGCTATTTTGTTATTTATTTTCTGTTTGTATGATCTATCCATAGCTGTCAATGATGTATTTAAGTCCCCTAGTATAATTGTGTTTTGGTCAATTTCTCCCTTTAGTTCTGTTAGTAGTTGCTTGCTATATTTCGGTGCTCCCTGATTGGGGTCATAAATATTGATGACTGTTATTTCTTCTTGTTGTATAGTCCCCTTTAGCATTATGAAATGTCCATCTTTGTCTCTTGTTATCTGTTTCACCCTGAAGTCTGTTTCATCTGATATCATTATGGCTACACCTGATTTTCTCTGGGTACCATTTGCTTGGAGTGTCAATTTCCAACATTTCACTTTGAATCTATGCTTGTCCTTGTAGCAAGGATGTGTCTCTTGGAGACAGCATATTGGGTTTAGTTTTTTGATCCAATCTGCTACTCTGTGCCTTTTTATTGGTGAGTTCAGTCCATTTACATTTAGGGTGATTATTGATATGTGAGGATTTCCTGTCATTCTATCTTTAGTTTTCTGTTAAGGCTGTGTCTCCATTGTTTCTTTGCCTTTTTGTTGTTGTCTATTATTTCTGTGTGGTGGTATTCTACGATGTTTCCCTCTGTTTCTTCTTTTATTGTAGCATATATTTCAGTTCTGGATTTTTTTTTGAGTGGTTACCCTTAAGTTTAAGTAAAAGAAAGTTTGATATTTAGAGTATTCCATTTTCTTCAGCACACTTACTTTCTCCATTCCCATATTCCTGTTCAGGCCTTTACTCTCCCCCTTTTTATGTTTTGGTTGCCACAAATAGTCCCTGTTGATGGTGGTCGAATAGCTTCCTTTAGTATTTCTTGTAGTGCAGGTTGTGTATTAGAAAATTCCCTCAGCTTCTGTATGTCTGGAAAGGTCTTTATTCCTCCTTCATATCTAAAAGATATCTTTGCTGGATATACTATTCTTGGCTCATAATTTCTCTCTTTCAATAGTTTGAATGTCTGGTTCCACTCCCTCCTGGCTTGTAGAGTTTCTGCTGAGAAATCTGATGATAATCTAATGGGCTTTCCTTTGTAGGTTACCGTCTTCTTTTCCCTGGCTGCCTTGAGGATTCTTTCTTTGTCGTTGATTTTAGACAGCTTCAATACAATGTGCCTTGGAGAAGGCCTGTTGGGATTGACGTAATTAGGTGTTCTATTTGCTTCTTGGATTCGAGGATCCAGTTGTGTCCACAAGTTTGGGAAGTTCTCATCAACAATTTGTTTGAATATATTCTCTGTTCCCTTCTCTCTTTCTTCTCCTTCTGGTATGCCCATTATTCTGATATTGCTCTTTCTAATGGAGTCAGAAAGTTCTTGTAGAGTTCTTTCATTTCTTTTAAGTCTCAAGTCTCTTTCTTCTTCCATCTGTGTAATTTCCAGGTTTCTATCTTCGATGTCACTGATTCTTTCCTCCATCTGGTCAACTCCACTACCTGAGCTGGTTATTTCATTCTTCATTTCTTCTATTGAGTTCTTAATCTCCAGAAATTCTATTTGGTTCTTTTTTAAAATTTCAATCTCTTTCGTAAAATTCTCATGTTGTCCTTTGATTGTGTTTCTGAGTTCATTAAACTGCCTTTCTGTGTTTTCTTGCATCTCCTTGAGTTTTTTCAGAACTGCATTCTTGAATTCTCTGTCATTTAAGTCACATATTTCCATATCTTTAAGTTCCTTTTCTGGAGACTTTTCGCTTTCTTTCTGAGCTGTCTTGTTACCTTGGTTATTCATGGCAATTACTGATTTATTATTTCTCTTCCTAGACATCTACAGGAGTGGCTTCTGCAACAGGTTGATAGGAAGAAGTCTTTCGTTTTCCAGTAGGTGTTGGTAGAGTATTTTATTTTTCTCTCCGACTGCAGCTTTTTTTTTCTCTCGCACACGGTAGTGCTATGTTTCTCTGCACTATTCCAGCTTCTCACACAATGGGGAAATTCCCTGGGAAATAGGCTTCTCCTCTGTTAATAGTTCGCCAGAGTCACAGGGGGCAGTGTCCGTGTGGGTATGTGGAGAGCTTTTGAAGTTCCAAAGCTCTTCCTGCACCAGATTCAGAGCCCATATGTTGCAGCAGTTCTGTTACTCCTGCAGGGATCCATCCAGATAGGTGGGGCCAGGAACGGGGTGAGTTGTGAGAGGTGGCCCAGAGCAATGGTGGCGACCACCACCACAGCCGGTCCTGCTTCCACAGCTGCCTAACTTTTGCCGGAACTAGTTGGGCTGCCAGTCTCTGTCTGTGTTCCACAGTTTTCAGAACAGCAAATACTCTGTTCTTTTGATCTGACGCTACTAGTGTTCTGCTTCTAGCACCGGGCAGGTGGGGGCGGGGCGAGCTCTGGGAGGGTATGGAGTGGGCAGCTAGTCTCCGTGCCTAAGTTTTCCGTTCTCTGCTCAGCAGTGAGGGCTTAAACCACCATTTTCAGCCTTCTTCTCTGAGTCTTTTCTCCGAGGTCTCTGCCGTGAGCGTTGGGTTCAGCCGTGTTATATCCTGCCCACTCAGTCCTGTGGACCATAAGCAGAGCCCTAGCAGTCAGTCCAAGTTCTTCGCTCTCCCGCAGCTGTGGTAGTTCTGGGATGCAGTGAGCTCAGAGCACTGAGCTAGGTCTGCGTCCTGTGCACGCCCGCTCGGCTCAGTCTCCGCACTTCTCCTTTCCCTCCTCCCCCACTCGTGCGATTCGCCCACCTTTAGGTGAATTCAGTAGTGGGCCTCTTGGTCTTGCCTGTCTGCTGTGCAGGGAGTCCTTTGTGGAGTTATTGTTGTTCGAATAGTTGTAAATTCCAGGGGAGCTTTATAGAGGCTCACCTCACGCCGCATTTTGATGACGTCTCTGCAATGTGATTTTTGATATACATATACATACATTGTGGAATGATGACCAAAATCAAGATAACTAACACATCCGTCACCTCACATAGTCAACTCGTGTGTGTGCGCGCGCGTGTGTGTGGTGAGAACGCTTAAGATCCACTCTCAAAAACTTTTAATTATGCGATACTATATTATTAAATATAGTCACCATGTTGCACAATAGAGGCTCAGAACATATTCTTCTTGTAATGAAAAATTGTACCTATATCACCACATACTCAGGAGTTTTGAAAAACTGACTAGCAACAATGAAATTGTAAAATTAAATAGCAATTCCTAGATTATTTTTGGTTAGTAAATGTTCATTTGAAGAATTCTTGGCATTTATTTTAATATAGTTTATTTAAACCCTCTATAAGAGCAGTGTCAGTTAATGCAGTTTTTAAAAGTACAATACACAGCTCACTGAAACTGCCCCCATGGTACAAAAGAAACATATCTATGTATGATTTAGCCAAAGATTCAGTGTTTTCTGATCACCCTGCTTTCTGGGTCTCTGAAATGGGGTCGAGAGGAGGTGTCTTGCAGAACAAGACTTGCTGACAAGAGACAATCCTAAGGTGATTCTCAGACATAAATCAGACTTTCTCTAGGTTTGCACCCTAGAGGTGTTTGCAGATCTGTCTTCAAACTGAAACAAGCAGCCTTTGCCATTCTCTGGTCCCCTCCTACTTCTTTATTTCTCACTCCCTTATCATATTGTATGATGATTATTTGTTTCGTGTCTTCCTTCACCCATTAGAGTTTACTCTCCTTCAGAGCAGGAATTGGGTGTTTCTTTTTTTAAAGAAACATCATATACACATTGTCTACTTGTGTGCCTGGCATATAGGAAACTCAGTAAGTTTCTTGAATGAATGAATGATTAGTTATACATATGTGTGTGTGTGTGTATATATATATATATATATATATATATATATAGTTAGTCATATGAAAATGTGTACATACACACACGGGTATTATACACATGTACATAATATATAACATATATCTAATGTATATTCTAGCCTCAGTCTGTTTTGTGTAACTGTTTTTGTGCAACTGCTTTATCTTTATTCAATACATGTTTTCCTTTTACTAAAGATGTGAATTTTCCTACTTATTAGCAAAGGTAATTACTCTTGTAGCATTATTCTTCGAGAGAAGATTAATCAACTTCATTTCTGCAGTGTTTGTCTCCATGCGTACTTGAATGAGCTTAAAATTTTTTATGGACTGTGCTCCCTCCTCCTTCAAGTATAGCAGGGTAATTTTTTTAATCATATTTTCTGATAATTTAATGTTAGCATAAACTTAAACTGTCAAGAAATCAAAGGACACTAACAATCTTAAAATCATCATTGATTTAACAGAAACGATTTAACAAAGACAGATCTAATTTATCTGTCTTTGGTTCCGGACTTGCCAGTTGATATTTCAAAATGAATTATTCATTTAATCATTTAAATTTAAAGTCCAGTCATGAGAAATTTTAATTGTCAATTGTCATATTTTATTCTCCCTAAAACAAAAGTGAATACTACAGCTTTTTTTTGAAGTCAAAGGATCTTCCAGAAAAATTAAAGGCTGTCAAATGTGAGTGTTTCTTTTAAAACAGCTATCTATCATTTATCACAGTGCCAAAGAGAGTTGTCTTATTTTTTCCTCTGAGTTATTTCAAGGTATCAGGAATGATAGATAACAGACAAAATGACAAAGAATACAATTAAAATCCTAACTTGTTCCAGCTGGTTAATGCCAATGAAAGGCACTATTTTCTTTTTTTATCTACATCTAAAAAAGCTCCTATCACTTCAAGTTACTTTAGTGACTCCTTCATATAATTAAGATTAAATGAAGGATTTTGCTTCACAAAGTTATTTTGAAATCCTGGATTAGATTGTGATGTTGTATTCTTTATATAAAATGCATGTGACAGTTTATCAGAGGACTCATATCTTTTTAAAAGAAAACTAAAATATTGCAACCACAATATAAGTAAGTAAAGTATGTACTATATATGCAGTCAACCAGGACTAAAACAGGTTTTCTAAATTGCACTAATACCCTTTCCCAATATACTTATTTTAGACACTCATAGCCATTGACTATTTGATATTTACGCTTTAATACTTTGCATTAAACATATTAGGCTCAATGTAACTTTTAAGTTCTTTATCACCCTATTCATTCCTCTCAAGTTGGCTGTCTTCTTATTAGCAAATGGCAACACCACCTATCAAGTATTTCCAGCTAGAAATCTCAGAATTTCCTTGGACTCCTCTTTTCCTCCTCTAGCTATACCTCCACCACAACCAACAAGTAACAAATATCTCACACTGTCCACTTGTCTTGGATGCACGGCCACCTCCTAATCCATGGCTACTCACCTGGATGCTTACTGAGGCTTGCTGCTCCCTTTTTTGCTTCCCTGATGCCATCTTAAATAGCAACCACTTCTTTAAAAAGTAAATCGGATCATGTTGCTCCTCCATTTAAAATTTTTTAGTGAATTTCCATTGCTCTTGGAAAACATCCACGCATTTCACTGGTCTATAATGCTTTGCACAATTTGGTTCTTGTCTGTCCATTTTCTCTCATAACCTTTCACCCCATGCTCACACTGCCCTCCAACCAGCTTCACAAACAAAATAAAGATCAATATGCCCATCGTTAAAATGTTTTTTAGACCACATTTGAAACAAATATTGTCTTGTTAAGTCTGACTAAAACAAAATATTCACTTAACTAGGAAAATGTGAGCCTACTAGTTCATTGAAATTTTGTTGCATAAAGTACAGGACATTGCCTCTTGGTGATTTGAAAGCCCAAGGTAGACTAAGTGTCATAGATGGATACTTCATTCATTTATTCTTTCAACAGATACAGTTTGCACATCTATAATAATATATATTGTTATATATATAATTTGTATACTTCTTTATTTGTGAAAAATTCTCAATCTAGGCATGTTAAGTTAGTTTTCATACTTAGTTTTTTGAGGATTTTAAAATAAAAGCATCTGTGCATAAATGTGGAATCTTATTAAATGAAAAATAAATTATAAATTTTTAAAACACTGAATATTACGAAATTATTAAAAAGAGTGAAGGTATAGTAGATTTTGAAAGTTCAAATTTATGGCTTAAAATAATTTCTGTAAACTATATATCTACATGTAGTGAATTTTAAACATTTAATCATCACTTTTAGATAAATTTCATATAAATTATTCCAGCACATTATTAAATTAACTTAATAAACATTGATTAGGTATGTATAAATTGCTTCAGGAAACCTTAATTTGATATATTACTGTAAATGGTTTCTAAACAAAGTTGTGGAACACTGATTATCAAATTATATTCATTAATCTTAATTGGAAAAGATTATTTTCCTGATGTGAATTTTCAAATGATAATTAGAAGAGACTTTTTTATGAATTTAATAAATGTTAAATTATATGCATCATTATAAAGCAATATTTAAGGATGACTTCAGAAATCTTTTCTTCACAGGAACATTGGCAGTCATACTATTGGCTATGGTAGAATAAAGATCTCTATACCTCTTTCCCATGGAAACAAATTCAGGTTATTCAGAATCACTGCCAAGTGCAGAGGAAGTAAAAGCAGGAAGAAGTGACTGGGAAGCAGAGTTGGTGGGAAGAAGAGCCCTCTGAAGTAGCTGGTTACACTGTGCAGTGTTGCCCTTGTTTGTAATATGAGGATCAAAGAGTATTTTGTGGCTGTTGGAGCATTCTTAGTCTGGCAAAAGATCTGGGTCTAAGAAGGGAAATGGATGGACATGTTTTTACAAAAAGTAGCCTTTCTATGTGAGAGAAGAATGCAAAAAGGTGTTAACTCAAATAATCAAGTAGCTTCAGATCTTGTAAACTAACAAAAGTCTCTGTTTCCATTTATAGACACCATATGAGCATGTCGGCACATTCTGAAAGTTCAGAAAACTAATTTCACATAAAAATGATCAACAGATAAGTATCAAGGTCAAATTCTATACAAAATCATTACAAGAAAAGAATAAGGAGTGGAATAATTCCTTACAGTCAAAAACATGCACGAAGTCATGCCTATAAAACTCTTCAAAACAGAAACCTATTATTCCAAAATGAGCTAAAAGATGTTAAGAAATGCTGCAAGATAGTGCTGTTTTCATTCCGTGATTAGTAGATTATCGCTAAGGCACATCCGATTTTGACCCAGCCAATTCCATGTGTTAGAGTCTGTCTCTTGAAATACCTTAGCCTTGGTACGAACTCTTATTTCCCAAGATGTTCAGTCATAACTAACAGAAATACTATTCAAACTAAATTTCTGTAAGAAAAAAGAAGTTTCTTGACTCAGACAATGGAAAAGAAAGGGATGGAATTTATGGCTTCAGGCATGGTTTGAATCACAAGCTCAAATGAGTCTTGTCAAACAGGCAACAGCTTTTCTAGCTTTTGTTCCTACATCTGCTAGGTTAGGTTCTATATGAGGCCAGCTTTTTCTATGTAGTAGGAGAGAGGGGGGTCAGTAGCTACAGTATTAGTACATATGTGCCACCTGTTAAACCCAATATAAGTATGTACAACTCTTTTCTGATGGTACCAGTGATGATTCTGGTGACTCTGATAAGCCCAGCTTAGATCACATAACTAACCCTGATTCAATTACTGGAGACCCAATTACTATTATATATATGAGTATTATGTAATTCAATCTGGCCAAGCCTAGATCCCCAACTATATGTGGATATAAAATGTGGTATTGTCAGTTTCAACAGGATTACATGGATCAAGAGCAAATGTGGGTGGCTTTTAAAAGAGAATGAGAAATTTTATTCCCAAAAGAAGGGAGAAAGGATGCTGGAGAAAAGGACAGACATAAAATTTCCTCTACAGGATACCATGATGAAAAAAACATAAGCATATTTTCACAAATTTTTACTGCTTTACAAAATTTTAAAAGCTTATTATTTTGTACTCTGGAGAACCCAAATGGGATTTTTGCTTCATATACAGATGGTCAACAACAATAAAAAAAAACTGCGATGAAAATAAACATATATCAAGGTGTCAGTCTCCATACTGTTTAGTCCTGTTTTTATTAGCACTCTTTTTTGGATTTAGAGCTTCCAAATTCAAACTGTTTATTTATTTATTTATATGTTTCCAATACAACAGAAAACATACATTAGACAGTCATGTGGTAAATTTGATCAGTTTGGACTCATGCATTGTATTACCATATTAACAAAAATATTATGGTTGTTTTTTTCTTTTTCTTTCTTTAGCTAGAATTCACTTATAAATATTTAGTAATTCAAATTTCCACTTAACTGCCTCATTCCCACTTACCATCCTGCTCTATACATGTCATTCTATATTTGCATTAGGGGTGACACCTAAGCATTTCAGGAAACTTGGGGCTGAGTAGGAAGGGTAAAACCAGGAGCTCATCTCAAAGGCTCCCATTTCTCCTCTGTTGTCTTTGTAAGAGCATGCAGTTTATCTTTCAGGCATTTCAGTTACAATGACCAAGTTTCCTGGCCTAACTTTTAGTTCTCACATATATTTCTCCTGCAACAGATCTACCAAAAAAAAAAAAAAAACAACAACAACAAAACAAACAAAAAAAACCGCAAACAACAACAAAAAACACAAATAAGTGTTAGAAGACAATTATGATAGTAATTTATCTTTCTTGAAATTCATAACTTGAAATTTAATTCATGTCTGTGTTATGGTTAAATCCCAACTAATACTTTGGGTTTGGAAAATTACAGTTATTTATGGACACCTCTAAAACAGCTTACTCCTGTTGGCAGTTTGAGATTAGAATTAGAAGTATTCTGGAATGAAACTGTTGGACATCCTCAAGATATCCAATGAAAATCATAGAGTCATTCAAAGATAGTCTATGAAGTCACTGGGGCCTAAATGGATTGTTAAAATATACTTTCTGTGTAAGTTAATAGAAGAGATCTGGGTCAGAGTTAGGAAGCTAGGGTGTTTTAGGCCCAGATTTACCATTTTCTTTGCTCAAAATTTAATATTCTTATTCTCCAACTTGTACATCTAATATGCAGGGTTAATAAGACTGTCACTAAGTCGCTGCCAGTGAGGATAAAAGAGATACTATATACAATATAGCACTATGTACAAAAGCTCCAAAGAGGAGAACTCATGTAAGCCAAAGTTAGACAAGTTAAACAAGTAGCTTATGAATTCTGAGATTTACCTTTACTTAAAGTTTTACGTAATGATGGACAGATTCCAGTGCAGATTTCTATGTTTTACAAAATCTGAGAAATGTTATCTCATTGAAAAGGGCATAAAGTCCCTTTACAATCACCCCAAAATAGTTACCTGCATATGTAAGTCATCTTTACTTACCAGTAAAGAGGGAAAAAAATGAATTTTTTTAATTAGAGAAGAGGTTACTGTACAATTCAAGTTAAGAGTTTCATGTTTGTGCTAGTGGCTACTGCTTACTTACGTATCAGTATCTGTGTATCCCAAAGAAGCAGAGAACCCTTTCTTTCTGTTCCTCAATCATTTGTCAATAACACTAGTTAGAAGAAAGATATCCTGAAGAAGCTAGCTCTCTTTTTGCCGCCATATTCCCCTACTCCAACTCTATCCCACTTCACCTTACACTTTGGATTCCTGAGAAGCACAACTTGATGATAATGATGATGGTGATCATCATTTCATCTCAGATCTTGTGTCTTTAATGCTATGGAAACACTAACTAAATTGAAGTTTAGGGATTCTGAGTTTCCCATTAGCAATTTATTTTTTATTTTTATTTTTTGCTGTAAAGGGGAATGAATTTCAAATCAGAGATACCCATTCCAGGAAACAACAGATCAGTATGCTCAATCATGGCTACTGATATGTCAAATATTTTAAAAAGTGCTAGAGTTATGGTCTATTTGAATAATATAATACACAAACTTAATTTATAGCGCATATACAGGATCATGAACCAATAACACACACTTTTCTTAAAAACACACAAATATTTATTAAAAATGACAATATGACAAGTCCACAAAATAAAATACAACAGATTGAAAAAAATCAGTGCCATACATTGTATTATATTACTACAAAATTTTAAATTATTAATGAAGAACCAAAATATAAGTGGAAAATTTCCTGCATTTCAAAATTTAAAAATCACACACTTATATAATTGTGATTGAAAGAAATTCTAATTGAAGTTAAAAATACCTAGGACTGACCCATAAAAACAATACCTTATAAAGATGTTAAATGCAGCAAATACATACTTGAAGGGAAATCTGGAGGCTTGGATTTTATATTAGAAAAAAAGTAAAGAAAAACAGAAAAAATAAGATGTGCTAATAAATGTGAAGAAAGTAGAAGAAGCAAATAAACATTTAATAGTGAGCACCAACAAAACCACAGGTTGGTACTTTGAAATTGTAAAACAACCACAAAACCAGACAAGCACTGGTGATGTTAATTAGGAAAATAAGAAGGAAGAAAGCATAAATTAACATTAGAAATGAGAAGGGAATATACAAATATCTAGCCAAAATTAAAAATTAACACTACAAATAAATTTAAACTTAGACCTGTGTTGACATTTGAGTTTAATAATTTGTGTGTGTGTGTGTGTGTGTGTGTGTGTGTGTGTGAGAGAGAGAGAGAGAGAGAGAGAGAGAGAGAGAGAGAGAGAGAGAGAGAGAGAGAGAGAGAAGGGGAGCTGCCCTGTGCATTGTAGGGTATTTAGCAACATCCCTGGCCTCTACATATTAGTTGACATTAGCACCCTGATCCCGCCCACAGCTGTGACAGCCATCTACAGATATTATCAAAGGTCTCCTGTGGGACAAAATCACCCTGGCTGAAAACCACTGACTTGACAACATGATCAAATTCTTAGAAAAATATAAGTAACCAAACTCTGTCAAGAAGAAATAGAAAAATCTGAGGACCACACTCCAATAACCATTACAAAATTTGAGTCAGTAGTTAGAAATCTCAGGAAGAAAATGCTAAACCTGGGTTTTTATTTTCAATAAATACTCATATAGAGACCTTTCCAAACTACAGATAAAGAAGGAATGTTTGTCTACTCTTACTATGAAGCTAGTATAGCCATGAGAAGAACAGTATGAGACAGAAAAATTATAGGTGAATTGCTCTTATAAATATTACATTTAAACATCTTAAATTTTTAACAAACCAATTTCAGTTTGCTAACTTAATGTATTGTGACCAAGTTCAGTTTATTTCTAGGATTTCAAAGACTATGTGGTATTATATACTCTATATGTCACTCTTCCCATGAACGGATTGAAGGAAAACTGCCATATGACCTTCTCAATAACTCAATAACTGTTGAGAAAAAATAACTTTTTTCTCAAAAAAAGTTTGATAAAAGTGAATTGTAAACAAAATATAAAGAGAAGGGATTTTTCTTTCCTTAACTAGCAAAGGGTAGCTATCAAGAACTTAAGAGTAAACTCCATTCTTGATTTAAAAAAAAAAAAAAAATTAAAGGGTATTCTCTTTGAGAATGAGAACCAGAAAATCATGCTCACTACTTTCACTCCTATTTAACAATCCATTGGAGATTTTAGGCAGCGGAGTAAAGCAAGAAAAATAAATACAATGTATGTATACAGAACAGAATGAATAAATATCATTATTTGCAGATCATCTATCTATCTAGAACCCCAGAATAAACTGTAAATAAATTATTAGAAATAATAAGGTAGCTTAGCTCTCTGGTTATGAAATGAAATTACATAAACTAATTTCATTTGTATATATCAGTAAAAATCAATTTAAAATGTGATATGCTAACAGTAAAAGATAACAGCAGAAAATATAAGGTACAACTGAAAAAATATAACTAAAATTGGGTAAGACCAATATGAAGAAAATTATCAAACTGTATTAGAAGATATTAACAATGACATAGAGAGATGTACCATTATGAAGACCCAATATCATTAAGATAGCAAGTCTCCCCACATTTTGTATATATTCAAGGCAATATCCACTACAATCCCAACAGAACTGATTTTAAAATTCATAAAAAGAGCAATGGCCCAAGAAGAGCCAAGATACATTTGCTAAAGAAGAAGGTGGGGCATTTTCCCTTTCAGTTATCAAGAATTGTTATAAAGTTGCACAATGAGTACAACATATCTTGGCACCAGGGTCAACAGACTGAAAATGTAACAGAATAGAGGGCCTAGTAACACACCATGTATATAAGGAAACTTGATCTATGTCTCAGGTGGGTGGTATTGCTAAATCACATGGAAAAAATAAAACTGGTTTGATGCCTCACAGAAATAAATTTCTGATGCTTTAATGGGTTAAGTGTACAAAGGGAAACTTCAAAATTTTTAGAAACTAGAAAGAAAGATGTTTATCACTTTAGGGTAGGAAAAAAGTTTTAGATAAGACAAAAAATTTACTAACCATAAAAGAAAAGATTGCCATATATAATTGCATTAAAATTAAGAGCGTTTGCTTATCAAAAGAAATCATAAGAATGAAAAATAAGCTATACAGGTTGGAAGACATTTTCAACATACAAGCATGAATAACTATTCAGAATACATAAAGAACACACACAAATCAATAATTAAAAAGACCAAGCCCTATAGAAAAAAAGGCAAAAAACATAAACAGGCATTTGACCGAAAGAAAACTATGAGTAGGCAGAAATACATGAAAATATTCTTATCCTTGTTAATAATTTAGAAAATAAAAATGAAAGCCATAATGAAATACTTTTGCACACTAACTGGATTGCTTAAAATTAAGATTTCTGGTAAACCATGAGTTGTTAATGATGTACATTAACAGGAAGTCTCATGTATTATTAGTGGGAGTGCAACTTGGTACACCACTTTGGAAAATAACTTGGCATTATGTTGTAAACACGAGCATTCACTCTCTATACAATCTAGTCATTCTACTCCTAAGTTACTACCATAGAGAAAGTCTTGCACTCATGTGCCCCAGGAAATACAAAAACAATAAACATAGGAGCATTGTTCATATTAGCAAAACCCTGGAGACAACTCAAATAGCCATAGCTTGGAGAAAGGATAAATTGTTATATATTTACAAAATGGAGTAATCTATAGAAATTAAAATGAATGACCTACAGCTTCATACAGAAACTTAGATGATTTTAAGAAACATGATGAGAGAAACAAATATGTTACAGAAGTCCACATAGAGTGTGACATCTTTTTAATGAAGCTAAAATCAAATAGCACTAAATAACATTCTTTAGAGATGCAAAGGTGCCTAATAAAACTATATTAAATTTATAAACCAAGGTCATGATCAACACTGAAATCAAGATTTTGGATACCTTTTTTGGCAGGAGGCAAAGGAAGAAGACAGGAAGAGAACATAACTAGATGTAGGTTTTTGAAATATTCTAGTTTACAAACTGAGGGTAGTTTCATGGGTGTTTATTCCATGAAATTATTATGTTCCATAGCTTATAATTATGTAAAAAATGGTTTTGTATATATTACGTATTATTTAATAATTCTTAAAGGAACTTCAATTATTAGCTTGCAAGCCAAGTATGGCTCCTTTTTTCAGAGCAAAGTTGTAGTGGCTGAGTCAATGAATATTGCTAAAGTCATAGAAACTCCAGCTTGAAACTAATCTCGAAAGAAGATGAAAGGAAGCAATGAATAATTTCTAAAGAAAGTCTGGGGACCTGATTTTGCTTTTCCATATGTCAAAAAAATAATAAATGGAGCCACTTTAAAATGGAGCCAGAGCTGCCATCCCAGAGGAACTGCCTTGCATGTCTTATGTCTCGAACCTTTGGAATGTTAAAATAGGACAATATAACTTTTGAACTGGGCATAAAACAACCTCGTGTCTCAAAGAACTGTTTGCAAGGAAAACAAGAAAGTAGATATTATGACTCCTGGACTGATGACAACCGGACTGAAAATGAAAAACATTCTTTAGAATAAACATCACTATATATGTTATTTGAAGTAATAGGAATGCCTTCTTTTTATTGATCTAGTTGTTCCCTTTCCCTTTCTCACAAATACCCCTTGCCTTTGTCTCCTAATCTGAACATTATTTGGGCTTCTGCCTGAATCAATGCTTACCGAATACCTATTCTTATTGATCTCAAATAAATGCTTGTTGTCTCTTACTTTGAAAGGCCTTTTATTTTTAGGTTAACACCTACCAGAGGGCCAATTACAATAGTTTGAATGGTTAGCAGCCCAGGTAAGTACAAAACCCAAACAGGAGCTTTAATATATATGTGATTTTTTGTTTGTTATTTAAAGCCAGCTCTCCCAGTAGGTCTGGGGCTGATAAATGAGATCTTATCTGAAGATTAAACAAATTCTGCTTCTATAACACACTGATTGAAAAAAAAACAAAAACGAAGTCAGCAACGGTGTATGACTGAGCAAGCTTCTAGGCCTTTCTATGAAACGGAACCTGGGACATTTCATTACACCCATCACTGAAGTTCAAAATACCTCCAGCTCCATTGAGATCAAAGTTTCTTACTCTGAATGGACAATGGTAAAGGTAAACAGTAAGTGGGAAAGTGGAGCAGTATGTGTGTCTGGGACAGAATGAGAGGAGAAAGGAAGTTGGGAGGGAGGGAGGGAGGGAGGGAGAGAGAGAGAGAGAGAGAGAGAGAGAGAGAGAGAGAGAGAGAGAGAGAGAGAGAGAGAGAGAGAGAACTGAGAGGAGAGAGAGAGAGAGAGAGACAAAGGAGAGAGAGATTTTCTCGGCTTGAAACTATGATATATCAATTAATGGAATATCGATCCCTTGTTTGATTTCCTTCCTAAGATTTGTCATTTGTAGATATACTTGTTGTTTTCTATTTGATATGGAGACATATAAAATTCATTTCAGGTGCCCCTTTGCCATTTTCTCTGACTTATTTCCCTGGATGAAGAAAAAGCTTTTGCATTTTCACTGTCATTTCCCAATTATGTGTTCTTTGGGAAACGTTTGCTCTTCAGAAGCGGTAGAGTGAGAATAATACCCGAGTCATAGATTTTTGTGAAGACTGAGTGAGTTATCCCGAGTGGAGTACTTGGCTCAGTGCTCGGCATCTGACAGACATTCATTAATTGCACGTTCCTTGCTTCTTCTGTCATTTTAAAATTTCAAGTCTAGTCTAGAGAGTTGATCATAGCCTGGAGATGTGCAACGTACGTTTGTGATTACGTGTAACCTGCGTTCCCACTTTACGCACGGAGCTAAAAAATTCCAGGGCTTCAATGATTTGCTACAGAAAACACTGCCAGGCAGAAGCAGACAGAACTAGTAACAATGCACCCCACGCTGTTGTTTGAAAAAACACTTCCTTGTATCTCAAGGAAGGTTACAAAGTACTTGCCTCATGTCCACATGATCTAAGAATTCTGTCTGAGTGGTTGGTAATTACAAGAGCTCTTAAAGAACCCTTCTGCATTCCTCATTTTACTAGTACAACATTTCAGTTCATTTCTCTGGAGTCATTAGCAGCTATTGACTGATAGCTCTACCCTAACTGAAAGCTAAAATCAATTTTTTTCTTTGTGAACTACTCCTACTTTACCATTTGTCACTATATAATTAATTTCAACTGTCTTTAAGAATTAAACAATGGCTGTATTTCTCCACACTTATTTATTCTGTATAACTCAGGCTGAATTCCTTTAAATTATTCCTGAAAAACAATTAAAGATGGGGGTTATCTTTTACTGTGCTATTTTCCAAAGAATTTAGGAAACAGTATTCAGTATTTCAGGATTTTAGAATTTATACATGGAAATAGATTTTTGGACTAAGTTAAGTATTTCTCCTGGAGGAAATTTGAAACAACGATTTCCTAAATTAATTCAGTTCCCTCTCATGTGCCTCCCCCCAAAGAAACCAGCTTGAAATAATAGAAATAGAAAATCTTGATAAATTAAACCCAAGAAGAAGACACACTTCAAGTACCCATTAACATGCAGACCAATGTTATTATTTGAATTGATGGTGGAGAGCAATGAGTATGAAATAATCATGCAGAAATCCCAAGCCCAAGCTCCCATGTAAGAAAAAAATGCCAATTTTTTTTAAAAAATTGTTAAAGACATAAACACTTGGGAATATATTTTTTGGTTTATAATTTTGACCACTTGTATAAAACTTAGTACAGAACTTGAAGATAACACAGGTCATTGTTTCAGAGGTTTTCCTATAGGAACCTCACAGAACTTAGCATCAAATAAAACGTGATTTAAAAATATTTTTTTCCAGGGATGCTTAAAAAGACTTTTTAAAAACAAATTTAAAGAATAGTAATCTGAGACATTATAGTTGCAATTATATTGTAAAATGTAAGGAGCTATGTTTGATGGTGTTATTATTATTATTATTATTATTATTATTATTATTTTAGAGTTCTAGTGTTGATCAGGACCTAAGCTTTTAGATAACATCTCTATTGGAGTGCAGCTTCGAAGTGATTTACCTTTGCAAATGGCAAATGTCCATTACTTTCATTTCCATCTAGCACAGAAGACCTGTTAGAATTATTTTTTGGCGGAGCAAAATTAACTTGTAAATCTCTTTCAAATGTGAGTGGAACTTGATTGCGATTGTGGGCACCTTAGCTTGGAGGATGCAGCGGTCTCCGCGGCAGTTTCCAGCCCTCGTGTGATGATACACTTATACCCACCTGGACATGGTTTATGAACCACTATGGTTCCCCACCTAACTACTCTGCATCTAGCCTTTATATTTATTTAAAAGCCAAGCAAACATACAGTCTGCTTGTAAATATCAATAATCTTTTTTTTTTACTAAAATAAACTAATATTCAAGAAATTAAAGTGTATGAACCAGAGCGCTGTAGGAAGCCCAGGTGACTGGTAGACGGGATGCACAGAATTTTCACTCATTTGGATATGGAAGCTCATCATCAGAATGGGAAAGAGCTCTGTCTTTAGCTTTGGCTTATCACTGACGAGTATTTTATAATGTTAAAAGTGTTAAAATTTTCTCTAAATTTTAACAATAAACTTAATTAAAACCTGACTTATCCTGCCTAACTTGCCAGATGTTGATAATTTAACCTATAATTCCCTCTTAATAAATAAATCATCAGATTACTGCTATTTAGAAAACTGCTAATATCAAAATCCCCCACATAGAACGTAATTTTTAAACAATTGTATTTAAGATATTTTTATTTGTCTATTTTTAGTAATATTTCTACTTAAATATCACTATTAATGTTTTGTCCTCCTATATACATCATTGGTTGATTTTTATTTTGCAGGTCTTAAGTCTCAAAAAGTTCACTAATTTGGAATAAAAAAATAACATCTCTTAACCTTGGCATTAACCATGCAGAGATTATCTGATGCCTCAGAATCAAGCCAATTTTACTTGTAAAACATGTCACTTACTGTATTCAATAACGTAAAAAATCATTTTACATTTTAAAAACATAATCTTTTCATCTAAATGTACTTATTTCTGTACTTGTCTAGTAATAGCCACTTTTAGGGCATAAACATTTCTGATGACTCCCAATTCTCCTCCCACTATTTATATGGAACAGGTTAGTATATTCTGAAAGGCTAGACAGAGAACAGTCTGCACCATAAGCTGTGATCATTGCTCTGACCCAAGGTGGCCTCAGGTACCCTCATTGTCACTGTCCCAGAAACCCCTGAGTGCACAGACTCAACTTGCCCCATTTAAACATGGGTCAAAATTTTCTCCTCATGGTATGATCTTTTGGGCACATGTCCACCTCCAGGCCTTACTCAAAGGGAGTTGGCTAGACTGTTGATGCCCCACATTCATTTATTGTTTACCTCATTTACATGTCATTTTCCTCTTCTTATTACTTTTAGCATTGAAAAATCATTTTAATAAGGCAACAAGGAATGTCTGGACATGTGTAGCTTACTCTCACCTGGACCCTCGTTTATCTGGTGAAATTCCAATTGTATACTTGAACCACCTCATTTTTGCGACAGAAAAAAATACAAATCTTCAATTTCCATCTTTTTATTTTGCCTTTCTCCTAATGTCTTGTTGACCTATATACATTTCCTTAATTTATTAACAGTTCGTTTTATTTCTACTGTCTATATTAATATCTTTCCCTCCTATTCAATAATTCCCCTTCTGAATTTCCTCTGATTAACACTGCCCTCTGGAAGCCACGGGTGTTTCTCTATAGTTACAGAACCATTTCTAAGTGACTCATGATAGGACACTTTCTATTTTAAGGCAGGGTGGGCTGGGCCATGTAGGGGTAGGGTTGGGGCAGGCTGTTGGAAGGAAGAAAAGAACTCCGGTTGCTAAGCAACACAGCACGCTCAGAGTTCTCAGATGCCATCCCATGTGACACGTGACTAGAGACTAGGAATGTAGTTAAGCGTGATGACAATGATTTATTAGCCTGAAAAACAGAACTATGATGATTCTGCTAAGAAATAATATGTTCTTTTTTCTATTCCTCTCTCTGAGACCCACAGTTATCATCAAAGAGAACAAGAACTAATAACTTACCTCTTCAGTGAAATCAAGAATTGGCTAAAACTCCAAAGTACAGCGTTTGTAGAATATAGCCAAATATGGGAACTTGGGCCAAAGGGAGAGAAAACACTGAGAGCCAGTGCGCACAGTTCCAGATTTTCCCTAGATTGCAGCAACTGCCGGCCGAAGGCAGGCAGGCCGCAGGAAAAGCTAGGAACATCCTTGGGGGTGGGAGTGGGGGCGGCAAAGCTCCACACTGCAGAAAAGCAGAGGGGCAGTTCTGAAAGAGGAATGGCATATTTTTTTTAACTTTCTGCAAACTAGCCCCCTTATAATGAGGAGTAGTTTGGAGATAAAGTAGGATAGAGAAAAGCAAAAAAAAAAAGAAAAAAAAAGAAACAAACCCAAAAAACTACATTTTGCTATCTATCTATCTATCTATCTATCTATCTATCTATCTATCTATCTATCTATCTATCTATCTATCTATCTATCTATATCACTGGGAGCCACATGGATTTCTCTGTGTGATATGCTCACCCCAAAGTGGGCAACATAACACTCCTGAGGAGAGACATATCCAGTTAAAGGATGTAACAGATATGGTGCATTCAGACACAAAACACAATTTTGAAAATTTTTAGGTCCTCTGCTCACCCACATCTCCCCTCCAATCAAATCCCCCATCCCAGGCTTGAATGAGTAGCAGGCCCAGGTGGAATGGTCTTAGTTTAAAAATGAGAAGTAAGTACAAAGGATCCATATGGCAGCTCTGCGTGGATATTTATCAGGAAAAAAATCGTTAAGAAGAAGTCTAATAAGCAGAAAGTAGGTGCATAATAATGCACATTAGAAGAATTACAGAAGAAGGAGAAGGAGAAGAAGGAGGAAGAGAAGGAGGGGGAAGGGGGAAGGGAGGGGGAGGGGGAGGAGGAGGAGGAGGAGGAGAAGGAGAAGGAGAAGAGGAAGAGGAAGAGGAAGAGGAAGAGGAAGAAGAAGAAGAAGAAGAAGAAGAAGAAGAAGAAGAAGAAGAAGAATTACCTAGGAAACAAAAAAATACAAATGGAAAAGAACAAAAAGACGAGTTTAGAGAAAACATGAAACACAGAAAACAAAGAAAACAAAGAAATCCCCATAACGAGAATAACATTCCTAAAAATGAGGATAATATGAGTAGAAAACATTTGAGGAAAACATTTTTAAAATAAAGAACTAAATCTATACACATTGAAAGCTATTCCTAGAAAACCTATGGAGGAAAAAGAATATATTCTTGTAGTGTCAATGAACTTCAACAACACAACAACAAAAGTTTCTGTGGACATAATGATAGAAAAAAGTCATCTCCAATGGGCTGAACATTGCCAACCACTGAATTTTCCACAGCAGCAGTCATTTCCAGAAGATAGTACAGCAATAATAAAAATGACCAAAGAATTGTGGAGCTTATGACATAATATAACGTAATATTATATCTTATACAAAAAAATAATTATTGAGAGTATTTTTTATTTGAAATAAGAAATGTAAGTGCCCTCACGTCCTCATTTTTGTACTTGGGAGGAAATAAATGCTGTCTGAGATTAACAAATCATTACAGAGATTTTTAAGTAAACTACCTAAAGTTATTTTTTAATTATTAAAAAGAGAGTGAATTCATATAGTGCCACTATTAAACAAAAGAAAAATATACAAATAGGACCAAAATAATTATTAGCCTCCCAAATTTTCATAATGGAAAACCTCACACAGAAATACACAAGGTAAAACAGAAGAACACACTGAAGATATTGCAAATATAGTGGAAAAAAGAATAATTAAATCAAGAAGTTATACAATATTTTTACAAAGTTAAGGCTAAAATATTATACTGTAAATGTAAATAAAATACCTATAAAAATAGACTCTCAGAATGGATTTAAAAGATATGAACTACAGGCTATCTATAAGACATATACTTGGAACAAAATACTACAGAAAATTTTAAAGGGTAAAACTATGTCAGATAAAGGCAAACAGAATAATGCATGGGCCATGATGTTCAGATAAGATAAGATTCAAATAAGAACTAATTCCAAATGAGAATGCTTAAAATAGTATATGCAAACCCAAACGGAGAGCTAGTGTTTATTTCTTTCTTTCTACCTAATAAAGCATTATAAAAGTGCAAAACAGCAGAAAATATGCACAAGGCTTAACATAGAAAGCACAGCAGTTAGGATATTTAATTTTCTTCTTTTATCTCATAAAGCTCAAGTAGTCAAAAAATAAATAAGGCTATGAATCCAAATAGTATAATTATTAAGGTTTACCACATACACATCCATTCAACTTTATATACTGAAATTAGAGAATTAATTTCCTTTCCAAATGCCATTTAATTTAAACAAAACAAACATATAAGCCCCAGAGGAATCTAAGCAAATTACAAAGAGGAAAAGATAAAACAACAAAAAAAACCCTTCCAGGTTTTTCAAAAAAATTTTGACTCATTGGTGTTGAATTAAAAGTTGAAATGCAAGCTATAACTAACCCAAGGCTGATTATTTATACCTCAACATTCCAGAAAAGGAATTGGTCTTCTGCAAAGATCATGGAAACTGGCTTCAGCCCAGTGCCCAAGCAATCAATCCTGGAGAACCACGAGTTTCGACGACTGTCCTCAATCATGCTAGGAGAGAGGCTGATGTTTCCCCAGCTATGAATGCTGATGTACTGATTGTTGCACGTACAACTGCAAACCAAAGACTTGGACACCAGCTTTTAATCATGCCAAGAACAAGGCTGGTGATTCCCCCAAATATAAATGTTGAGCTGGCAGGACAGGTCTCGAGCCAAGGTTCTACCACTTTGTACTGTTAGTGTGCCTTGGCCCTTGGCCACATCAGGAGACAGGCCAGCACTTCCCTAACCATGTAACATAAAAGCTCCAGATCCAAGAGTTGAGGCCACATGCCCAGCGTCAAAGTCCAGCCCTTTTAAATCCCTGTGTGACACTCTGGGTTGTAGTGGGCAAGGGGACTCCTGCACACCTGTCTCCGTGTGCTTTCTCCAATAAATCTCCTCCTGCTGGGTGATTTGTGTGTTTTCTGGCCCCTTGCCCTTATTTGTATGATATTAATGACAAAAACATTAAAATATTTAAAAACTGAAAGTTTTACCACACTCTGTTCACTCTTGGTTAAAAAGAAAATAAAAACCTATAATTACAGAATATTACACAGTTAAACACTATACATAAAAACCTAAGAGGATATAGCTAATACTACACTCAGAGGATTAGGTATATCATATTGTATATGCATAATATGTATATTAGAAAACACATGGCCTACAAAAAAGAGTGACAATAAATTAATTAATTCTTAATCTCAAGAATGAGGAAACATAGACCTAAAGAAAGAACAAATAATCAGAATAGAAAGTAATGCATTACAAAAAAAACCCAAAAAGAATTAATGAATAAAACCGAGAGGTAGTTCTCTAAGGAAATAAGTAATAACATGATGAAACTGCTAGCTAGTACGATCAAGAATAAAAAACTCACACATTTAAAATAAAACTGAGAATGGGACATTTTTTTATTCATTCAACAAGTATTTATCGAATTCCTATTATATGCCTGGCACATTTCCAGGTAGGTTCTGAGTATACAACAGTGAATAAAACAGACAAGAAAAAAAAATGGCTGACCTCATGGAGCCTGCATTCTCACGACTGAAAATAAATATGAAAAATAAGTAAAATGTATATCATGTTAGACAGTGATGTTAAACATAAAAAATACAAAGGGAATTGAGATTTGCTGTGTGGTTATGTTCAGGGGAATTGCAATTTTCAGTATGGTGGCCAGGGGAGTGACATTTGAGGAATGACTTGAGGTTGGTAGTGGAGAAAGATCACAGTCTATCTGGAAGAAGAGATACAACCCAGAAGAAAAAGCAAATGCAGAATCCTGAGGCAGGAGCAGGTCTGACCGTTGGAAGGTTTTATGCAGAGAAATGACATGATCAGACTTGCTTTTTTTAGATCAGTTTGGTTGCTGGTTCAGAATAGACTGAATGGGAGGCAAAGATGAGAACAGGAAAATCAGTTTATTGAAAAATACTATTGCCTGTTGGAAATGAGTAGGCCTTATTTATACAAAATAAGAAGTCTGCGATTCATTCACTCCCGTTATGTGAGGTGGGGATTGGATGGGCCACATTCTGGGGAGAGGAAGAAACAATGACCCAGTCTATCCTTTTTGTAAACAGGGCAATGGCAGACCACTTGTCAATAAAACTAAGTAGTTTGTGCTAAGGACTGTTTTTATCTTTGGGGAGCGTTCACTAGGATGTACATTTCTAGCATGGCTTGTGATAAACCCAAAATTCATGGATTTCTGAGGTATGACCCTCCCTGGAATGCATCCTCTATGCTATTTTTCATGATTGAAATTATTCCATCTATGAAAATCAGGTTATTGCAGTCTCCACGTAAAACCTCACCAACTATTGTGGCCTAGAGTGCTTCTGAGACAATAAGAAGGGCTAAAGCATTCACATGGAGATCTGGGTGTCTCCCTATTTCATCTCATCTTTAATTGTTCCCTTGAAATTATTATTTGTACAACTTGGAACTGCTGGATTTGGGGTACTTATTTGATAATGTGATCATTGGTGTTATCTAAGAAATAATTCAAAAGAGAAATGATGGTGCCTTTGTTCAGGGTAGTAGGAGAAAGGTGGTGAAAAGTGAGGATTTTGGATATATTCAAAGTCACAGCCAACAGAATTTCAAGAGAAATTGAATGAGAGGTATGAAAGAAAGCAAAGAATTATGAGTGATTCAAAGGTGTTTTGGCCTGTGCAATAGGCATAATGTATTTGTTAGTATCACAGATGTTTTTTTTTGGGGGGGGGGAATTATAG
The DNA here is from genome assembly GCF_004115265.2 of Rhinolophus ferrumequinum. Taxonomy (NCBI): domain Eukaryota; kingdom Metazoa; phylum Chordata; class Mammalia; order Chiroptera; family Rhinolophidae; genus Rhinolophus; species Rhinolophus ferrumequinum. Next base: position 21,518,902 of record NC_046297.1, on the reverse strand, counting down.
GAGAGCAGATTTGGGGAGAAAATTAAGATTTTAATATTGGACATGTTATGTCTTAGATGCTCATAAAGTACCCAAATAGAGTTGTGCAAACAGTTGGCTATAGGGGCCTGGAGTTCAAGGAAGAATTTTGGGACAATTATAAAAATTAGGAAGCCTCAGCATATGGTAATATTTAAAATCATGGGACTAGAATGAGGTCCCATGAGCATGGACAGAAAACAGAGGAGGTTTGAGGAGTGAGCCCTTGGCCCCTCAGTGTTTAGGGCTCATGAGGAGACAACAAAACACCGAGAAGTAGCCAGTGCTATAGGAGAACATGCAGGAGTGAAGAAAGTGTGAAGAAGGAAGAAGTCATTAACTCTGTCAAAGGCTCTGAGGTCAAAGAAGATGAGGGCTGAGAATTAACCATCAGTGATCTTAACCAGGGTTGTATAGCTAAGATGGTGGGAATGAAAGCCTGACCAGAATAGGTTCAAAGGAATATAGGAGGACATAAATCAGCAATAGCAAGCATAGGTATCTCTTTTGAGAAGTTTCGCTGTATGAGGACTCTCTTTTTAAGTTGGGAGAACTAATAGCATATTTGTAGAGTGTTGGGAAGAACATAACAGAGAGGGAAAAAAGCTTGATGCAACAGCAAACAGGAGGCATGTCTCTGTGTGGGCAAAGGATGGAGAGATGGCCTACGCCTGGAGCATGGGACGACACCTTGTGCAACAGGAGAGAAGGCAGAATATGTGAGCACAGAAGCAGGAGGGTGGTGGAGTGCTATGGGAGAAGTTACCTGCAAGACTCAGGAAGCAGAAGTCAGCCGAGAGGGAGAGAAGAAGGGGAAAGGATGGAGAGAGAGAGAGAGAGAGAGAGAGAGAGAGAGAGAGAGAGGGAGGGAGGGAGGGAGGGAGGGAAAGAGGGAGGGAGGGAGAGAGGGGGAGAGAAAGAGAGAGATACTCCTCTAGCGAAGAGAAGAAATTGTAAAATAAGATAGGAATAGGATGAACTAAAATGGGTTAGCATATCTGCCAGGTAGCTATAAGGATCCACAGTGGTGAGTGGTCCTGAGCTGAAAGTAAAACTCAAAGCATGCTGTATTTTATCTCTAGTCACATCTAACTGCAGGGTGGATGCCTGGAGTGGGGGGATCATAGCTTAGCATAAAGAATATGATTAAATGGAAGAGGGGCTGGGAGTGATTTCATTATTTGACTATGGATAGATTTGAAGGTGAGTAAAGAGACACTTAAAGAGAAGAGGAAAACTCTTACACTTTCTGATCTGGTGTATTGAGTCTTCTGTGTACTTCTAATATCTATCTTACCCGTCTTAAAACACTTAGAATCCTTTGCGTTTTGTGTGTATTCTATATAACAACTAGCTGATAGGGTCTCCAGATTTCCTTAGGCCTACACTGTAAGGTTGGATATAATCTCTGCTAAGATATTAGAGAAACATAAGAATCCATCCTGTTTAAGGACATTTCAAGGAAAAGAGACCTCATAGCTTCTTATTGTAAGTGTTTAGTTGTATATGGGAAAACAGAAAAATCTATCCACACAGATTCTGCTGTCTCATGCATAAGCAAGAAATATTGGGTTTTTTTGTTTTTGTTTTTGTTTTCTTGCTTCTGTGGCTTATAATTTTTTTCTTTAGCTCATATTAATGCTTTAATCACATCTTATGAGGGATTATACACAGAACTACAAATTTAATTTTCTTAAAAAGGAAAGTACAATTTTATTTTTAATGATTATACTTTTTTAAAAAAGAACAAAAGCTTCAGAATTTTCATTAGAATTAATATTTGCTATGACTAATTTATGTGGACTTTATCACTTAGTATTTGATGATTGGATGATAAAATTATATAATAAAATTTTCAAGTTGGAAAAAGCTAGTTTGTCTGCATTACTCCATGTCTTTTAAATTTGTTTTATTTTTCCAATAAGGCACATTTGAAGTGATAGTTGGCATATCTTTTTGTAAAAGTAGAACAGCATTCTATTCATGGATATTTTAAAAATCAAACCCATTCTTAACGTCTCAATATTTAAAAACATTTTTTATGAGAAACCAATAAACTAAATTTTACTGCAATGTTTATATGAATACTATTTTGAGTTGACTGTTTTATTAAGGGAGGGGTTTGGTGCTAAAACTGAACAATGTTCTGGAGGAGTCTTGAATGTGGGACTCATGATACCAGTTGCTGAGTCATTATTTCAAGCAAATGATTTTCATTGTATTCAAACACACTGGCTCTCTTCAATTTATCAATGAATGTCGATGACTGAATTGAGTGCAGAGCTACATAGATGCAATTTATTAATTCACATAACTATCATTTATTGTGCATCCATTGTGTACAGGTACCTCACTGCTTATGGAAGATACAAATATAAACAAGCCTTGGACTTCACCCTTGAATTTCAGAAGCAGACACAAACATACTTTTAATTAGAAAACAATGTAATAAGTGTCATTAGGTACATTTGAAAAATAATATTGCCAAAACTGGGATGCAAATGAAATACTGCTTGCAAAGGTGGTCTGATATTAATAGAATATCAATCACATGTTTTTTAAATATAATTACTTTTTTTTCAATTCAGCAAAGCATTTAGAGAACATATGGTAACAATATTTTAGAAGCAATCGTGCCTTGCAAATACAATTATACTGACAGTAATCTCTCTTGGAAGATGATACACATATGTGAAAAATAATGTAGTACAATGTAGCAACAGAATACTAAAAAAACAAAACAGAAAACAAAACAAAACAAAAAACCTGAAGTAGAAGGATAATAAGTGTGGGTAGTTTAGTCAGGAATTAGTCGGAAAACAAGGCCCTACATTAGCATGATGTTATTTGAAGAAAATAGATTCTCAGGAGGTAATTTCTCTCCTGATGTTAGACCTTAAACAATTTGAACAGCACTGCCATGGTCTCAAGATTTTCTTCGTGGAGCAGGCCAATAGATAAAAAAGGATTTGAAAAGATTTTACAACATGGTTTTGTGGTAGGTTTTATATACTTCTTCAGGTAGAGATATTTCCTATACCAAAATCTGAAAAAGATAAAATAATTAAAAATTAATATTAAAGGCTATTTTTACTTATAATATGAAAAAATTATAAAGAAAATATTTGCAAACAAAATCCAGCAGTGAAGAAAAAATGCATCATAAAGTGTATTTCAGATATTTAAGTAAGTTTTACTATTAGGATTCTAGCAGTAAAATCCTTATATTAACCAATTATTGGAAAATATAAAATTATTAAAGCATTTTATCATAATAGCTGTTGATAAAATTTCAAAATAATTTCTGATTAAGAGGAAAAAGCTCTGAAATCAAATAGAAAAGGAAAGAAATTTTCTTATACACAACTAAACCCATCATGACTTAAACCCTCAACTACATAATATGTAAAATTATGTAATATCATAGACTTCATCATGTTGAGAAACAGAGAGGATGCCTGCTAATAACACTATTATTCAACAATGTTTAGGTAGTTTTCACTGACATGTCAAGGCAAGAAAGAAAAGTAAGAGGTATAAGTATTGGAAGAGATAAATTGTAATTATTTGAAGATTGTCTGCTTGACTATGGAGAAAACAGAAGAAACTTATTTTAAAGATGTATTAGCCCTAATGAGAGTTTATATATGGTAGATAGATATAAGATTTATATATATATTCTATATAGTATTATACAAATGTAAAATAAAAGGAAATCCAGTCTTAAATAGAGAGACTTTAATTAGAAAATAAGACTATTGTAATAGAAAGAATGCTATAATATCAGAAATCTGTGAGCATCTCAAAATCAGGAAAATGGGTTTTTTTTAATAGGGTAAAGGAAGAGCAAGTGGAGAAAAGCAGAATCTTTGGAGAGGAAGCTAGAAAAGCAAGGAAAATGATCAGTGAGGGCAGGAAAAGGGTCTCACTGTGGTCATCTGATTCGCAAGGTAAAGCTGATAAACGGCCATGTTCAACATTTTTGTGCTTGCTCAGGCTTAAGGGTAAGAAGAATTCAAGGTTCTACAAAAAAGAGAGAAGCCTGACTAATATACTATAAAGATAAAGTAGAGGGTAAGAAATGGGTAATTGTGAACATTTGATCATACATTGGATATAAATTTTAAATATCTTATATTCTTAATACAACAAAATATCGATTGGTGTATAAATAATCTTAATAAAGGTATAAGACCTAGATGATGAAAAGTATGAAATTGGTAATTAAGGACATAAAAGGAAGTAAGAATATATATCGCCAGCCCTAATGTCATAAAAATATATATTCTTATCACATTGACATATGAATGCAATCAGATTTCTCCAGATGATATGCTGATATTAAACTTTATATTGAAAAGTAAATGTGGGAGCATATCTCAAAAATCTGAAGAATAATAATTGGTGGGGATTTGCCTTATCAATTATTAAACTGTCTATAGTGTAAGCAATATATTACACACAGCTAATATCATATCTAACAGTGAAAGACTAAAAACTATCTACCTAAGTCAGAAACAAGACAAGAATATCCATTTCTGTCACTCTAATTAAGCCTTGTACTGGAGGTTCTAGTGAGGGCAATTATGCAACAAAAGTAAATTAAAGACATCCAGATCTGAAAGAAAGAACTAAAACTATCTTTAGTCTCAGATTATATGTACATGTATTAGGACAGCCTAAGAAATTCACACCCATGTGCTCACACACACAGACTATTGGTGCTAATAAATGAATTTAGCAGAATTTCAGAATACATGTTCACTCTTCAAAAATCAATGCTGGTGCATTTCTATACATCAGAAAAAAGCAACTCAAAAATGAAGTTAAGAAAATTCCATTTCTAATGACATCAAAAGATATGTAAAAATACCTAAGAATAAATCTAAGAAAAAAGTGCGAGCCTTGTATAATTAAAACTGCAAAACATCACTGCTAGAGAGAAGTGACATCATGATCATGGTGGAATAAGAGTCTTCTACTATCTTCCCCACAAAGAACCCCGATTTTCATAATTACCCACAGACAAGAATGCCTTTGTGGAAGTCCGAAAAGTCCGGTGGAGAAGTCACAGCACACACTTGGAGCAAAAAAATATCTGAGATTGGGTGCATTAAAGAGAGTAAGGAGCAGTTTCCCTTTACAAACATCACCTCTCTCCCAAGGCGGCACAACTCAGTGCCAAGACAGCCCTTCTTGGCTCATGATTTCTCTTACGGGGGAAACTGAGAGTGTATAAGTGAGCATTTGGCTTCCCAAGCTGTGTGGGATGCTGCTAAAGAAAGACACTGTATTCATACCCTATCCAGAATACTGAGATGTGAACAGCGTAACTGAGGGGGGTGGTGAGCAGCCATGTGAACACCACCTAGGGCTCAGAATAAAATGTATCAAATAGATGTGGATTCTACTAACTTCTTCGTAGATGCCATCAGGAGGCCTATTCATAAGCTGCCGGGGATGCATTGCTTGCAGATCCCAAACTGGACCAAGGGCACCCCCAATGCTCTGCGTACCTTACTCATATGCTTCCTAATCCCAAGTCTGTATCCCTGTTCATACCCTTGATGGTGATGAGAGTGAGCCATTGCAGATGGCTAGTGAGCACACACACAAAAACAGAGCTGAGAGAAAGGACACATATCTGACATTTCTACACCAGTCTAGGGAAAACGAGCAAACAGAGCTGTCAGTATTTAGTCTGGTTTTGCAGGATAGAGAAAAGGCATGCAATCTTAGAGTTTACACACAAGAGGGAACAAGAAGTGTGGAGCAGGTATATCCAGAGAAACTGAGAAAGCCTCAGAATCCCTAACAAGACTAATGAAGGGTGTTTCTATCCTGAAGCCAGTCAGTCAAGTCTAGAGGAAGTCCCACTTCTCAAATGCAAATACAGCAGTGCAAGACATTGAGGAACATGAAAAATAAAATCAAGGAAATATGTCACCATCAAACAAATACAATATTTTTCTTGTAACCAATTCCAAAGAAATAAAAATCTGTTTGTGTGAAAAAGAGTTCAAAATCATTGTTCTAAAAAAGTGTAGTGAGATAAAGGGAACCACAAGGCAATTAAACAAATAAGGAAAACAATACATGAAAAATGAAAAGTTTAATAGAGAGATAGAAATCATTAAAGAGAACCAAAGAGGACGTCACAGAAATGGCGAGGTGAGGTGAGCTTCTTGAAATCTCCCCTGGAATTTACAACAAATTGAGCAACTATAATTTCACAAAGGACTCCCTGCTGAGCAGACAGGCAAGACTAAGAGATACACAACTGAAATCATCTAAAGGTGGGCAAATCAGGTGAGTTGGGGAGGAAGAACAGGGAAGTATGGAGAACCGGGCTGTGCGAGGGCTGGACACAGATCTAGCTCAGAGCTCCAAGCTCCCTACATTCCAGAGCTACTGCAGCCACAGGAGAGGGAAGATTTTAGACTGCTAGTGCTCTGCTTATGGCCCACAGTTCCGCCTGAAATATCAGCATATAATACAGCTGAATCCAATGCTCACGGCAGAGACCTCTAAGCAAAGACTGAGGGAAGAAGGGTGAAAATGGCAGTTTAAGCCCTCTCTGCTGAGAAGAGAATGGAAGGCTTAGGCACTGAGCCTAGCTGTCCCATCCCCACTGTGCCAGAGCTCACCCGACCTCAAAGTGCTTATTGCTAGAAGCAGAATGGAAGCAGTATCACATCAAAAGAACAGAATATTGCAATTCTGAGAACTGTGGCCCACGCCACGGACTCACAGCCAAACTAGTTCCAGTGAAGGGGAGGGAGCCCTGGGTGCAGTAAAAGCTGTGTTGGTCGTAGCTGCCATTGCTCAGAGCCACCTCTTACAATCCATCCCGTCCCTGTGCCCACCTGTCTGCGCAGATCCCTGTAGGGGTAAAGAAAGCCACTGAAACATGCAGGCTCTGAAACTGGTGCAGGTAGAGCTTTAGAATTTCAGCAGCTCTCCACAAACCCACATGGAGGCAGTGGCCCAAGCAATCTGCTCACAGAGGAGAAAAGCACCTTCCAGGGAATCCCCCGCATTGTGTGAGAAGCGAGAACAGGGAAGAAAAAAATATAACACGACTGCATGAGAGAGAATTAAAGGCTGCAGTTGGAAAGAAAAAAAACATTCTACCAATACCTACTGGAAAGCAAAGGAAAGACCTATTTCTATGAACCTGTTGCAGAACCCATTCCTGTATATGCCTAAGAGAAATAATAATTTACTAATCACCATGAATAACTAAGGTAACAAGGCAACTAAAAAAGAAAATGAAAAGTCTCCAGAAAATGAACTTAAAGACATGGAAATATATGACTTAAATGACAGAGATTTCAAATTTGCGGTTCTAAAAAAATTCAATGAGATGCAAGAAAACAGAAAAGCAACTTAATGAATTTAGGAACACAATTAAAAAACAAAAGGAACATTTTACCAAAGAAATTGAAATTTTAATAAAGCACTAAATAGAATTTCTGGTGATTAAGAACTCAATAAAAGAAAGAAAGAATGAAATAGCCAGCTTAGGTAATAGAGCTGACCAGATGGAGGAAAGAATTGTGACATCGAAGATAGAAATCTGGAAATGACACAGAGATGAAGAGAGAGACTTGAGACTTAAAATAAATGAAAGAACTCTACGAGAACTTTCTGACTCCATCAGAAAGAGAAATATAAGAATAATGAGTATACCAGCAGGAGAAGAAAGGGAGAAGGGAACAGAGAGTATATTCAAACAAATACTCAATGAGAACTTCCCAAACTTGTGGAAAGAACTGGATCCTCGAATTCAAGAAGCAAATAGAACACCTAATTACGTCAACCCCAACAGGCCTTCTCCAACGCACATTGTTTTGAAGCTGTCAAAAATTAACGACAAAGAAAGAATCCTCAAGGCAGCCAGGGAAAGAAGACAGTAACCTACAATGGAAAGCCCATTAGGTTATCATCAGATTTTTCAGCAGAAACTTTACAAGTCAGTACGGAGTGGAATCAAATATTCAAATTATTGACAGAGAGAAATTACGAGCCAAGAATAATATATCCAGCAAAGATATCCTTTAGATATGAAGGAGGAATAAAGGCCTTTCCAGACATACAGAAGCTGAGGGAATTTTCTAACACATGACCTACACTACAAGAAATACTGATGGAGGCTATTCGATTTGAACAAAAAAGCAAAAGAATACAAAACCACGAGTAGTATTACAAAGAGACAGACGGAAGCAGGAGATGGCAACCTCTACACCAAATAAGACACTATACACTTAAGCATAACATACAGGGTAAAGAAAAGAAAAAGGAAACACTTAAAGAAACAAAGGAAAATGACAACGTGTGACTGCAGTGCGGTAATCAACTCACAGCATAAATAGGGATAATTTGTGACAACAAAAACGTAAAAGGGGTGAGGTAAAGGTCTGAATGGGCATAAGAGAATAAAGAAAGTAAGCATGCTGAAGAAAATGGAATACTCTAAATATGAAACTTTCTTTTACATAAACTTAATGGTAACCACTCAAAAAACAACAACAACAAAAAACCCAGAACTGAAATATATTACATAATAAAAGAAGAAACAGAAGGAAAAATCATAGTACACCATCACATTGAAATAATAGACAGCAACAAAAAGGCAAAGAAATACTGGAGACACAATCCCACCAGAGATAGAATAAGAGGAAATTCTCATGTATCAATAATCACACTAAATGTAAATAGACTGAACTCACCAATAAAAAGGCACAGAGTAGCAGATTGGATCAAAAAACTAAACTCAACCATATGCTGCCTCCAAGAGACATATCTCAGCAACAAGGACAAATATAAACTCAAAGGGTGGAAATTGGTACTCCAAACATTTGGTATCCAGCGAAAAGCAGGTGTATGCATACTGATATATGATGCAACAGACTTCAGGATAAAAAAGGTAACAAGAAACAAAGATGGACATTTCATAATGATAAAGGAGAATATACAACAAGAAGACATAACAGTCATCAATATTTATGCCCCCAATCAGGGAACACTGAAATATACCAAGCAATATACCAAGAAACAACAGAACTAAAGGAAGAAATTGACCAAAACGCAATTATAGTAGAGGACATAAACACATCATTGACAGCTATGGATAGATCATCCAAACAGAAAATAAATAAAGAAATATCAGCCCTAAATAACACATTAGATGAAATGGACATAATTGACATTATAGAGCACTTCATCGGAGAACATCAGACTTCTTTTCTAGTGCACATGGATCATTCTCAATGATAGACCATATTTTGGGACATAAAACTACCCTTAACAAATTTAAGAAGATTGAAATCATACCAAGCATATTTTCTGATCACAAGGCTTTGAAATTGGATATCAACTGCAAAAAAAAAAAAAAAAAATGGAGATTAAACAACATACTTTTAAAGAACAACTGAGTCAAAGAAGAAATAAGAGTAGAGATCAAAAGATACATGGAAACAAATGACAATGAAAGTACATCCTACCAAAATTTTTGGGATGCAGCAAAAGCAGTCGTAAGAGGAAAATTTATATAATTACAGGCCTATCTCAAGAAAGAAGAAAAATCTGATAAATAACCTCACATTACACCTTAACTAGAAAAAGAGGAACAAATGAAACCCAAAGTCAGCAGATGGAAGGAAATAATAAAAATCAGAGCAGGACTAAATGAAAGAGAACAAAGAGACAACAGAAAAAATTAATACAATGAGAGTTAGTTCTTTGCAAAGATTAATAAAATTGACAAACCCCTGGATGGACTCACTAAGATAAAAAGTGAAAAGACACAAAGAAACAAAATCAGAAATGAAAGAAGGGAAGTTATCACGGATGCCACAGAGATAAAAAGGATCATCCAAAAATACTATGAAGGACTACATGCCACCAAATTCAATAACCTAGAAGAAATGGACAAATTCTTAGAAACATATAGCCTTCCTAGATTGAGTCACAAAGAACTGGAAAATCTAAATAGACTGATCACCAGTAAGGAATTGAATCAGTCATCCGAATCCTTCCCAAAATCAAAAGTCCGGGACCAGATGGCTTCACTAGTGAATTGTATCAATCATTCAAGGAGGGTGTAATACCTGTCATACTCAAACTCTTTCAAAAAATTGAAGAAGAGACAATACTCCCTAATTCATTGTATGAGGTGAACATTACCCTGATACCAAAACCTGGTAAAGATAACACAGACACAGAAAATTACAGACCAATATCTCTGATGAATACAGGTGCAAAAATCCTAAACAAAATTCTAGCAAATCGAATTCTAGCAAACAGAAGCAGGAAAGACTATACATCACAACCAAGTGGGGCTCATCTATATGGCACAATGATGGCTCAACATATGCAAATTGATCAATGTGATACACCACATAAACAAAATAAAGGACAAAAATCATATGATTATATCAACAGATAGAGAAAATGCATTTGACAAGATACAACATACATTTATGATTAAAACACTTAATAAAATAAATATAGAAGGAAAATATCTTAAGATACATGATAAAGACCGTACAGGACAAACCCTCAATTAATATTATAATTAATGGTGAAAAATTGAAGCCCTTTGTTTTACATTCAGGAACACGACAGTGCTGTCCCCTATCAATTCTGCTTTTTAACATAGTATTGGAAGTCCTAGCCAGAGCATTCAGGCGAGAGAAAGGAATAAAAGGCATCCAAATTGGGAACGAAGAAATTAAATTGTCACTTTTTGTAGATGACGTGATGCTATATATAGAAAACCCTAAAGACTCCACCAAAAAGCTATTAGAAACAATAAACAAACACAGTCAAATTGCCAGCTACAAAATCAATGTACAAAAGCCCATTTCATTCCTATATACTAACAACGAAAAACAGCAATTCCTTTTGCAATTGCAACATAAAGAATAAAATACCTAGGAATATACTTAACCAATGATGTGAATGACCCATATACTGAACATATCAGACATTTTTAAAAGAAATTGAAGAAGACACAAAGAAATAGAAAGATATTCCATGTTCATGGATTGGAAGAATCAACATAGTTAAAATGGCCATGTTACCCAAAGCCATATCTAGATTTAATGCAATCCGCATCAATATCCTAATGGCATTGTTTAAGGAAATAGAACAAAAAATCATCAGATTTGTGTGGAACCACAAAAGACCTTGACTAGCCAAAGCAATCTTAAGAAAAAAGAACAATGCTGGAGGTATCACACTCCCTGACTTCAGCTTGTACTACAGGGAACAATAATCAAAACAGTATGGTATTGGCAGAAAAACAGACACACAGACCAATGGAACAGAATTGAGAACCCAGAAATAACCCCATATAGAAATGGACAGATAATTTTGACAAAGAAGCCAAAAACATACAAAAGAAAAGACAGCCTCTTTAATATATGGTGCTGGGAGAATTGGAAAGCCACGTGAAAAAAAAGGAAACTAGAGAACTATCTGACACTGTGTTCCAAAATTATCTCAAAATGAATCAAAGACCTAAACATAAGACCTGAAACAATAAACTGCATAGAAGAAAACAGAAGTACTAATCTTATATACCTTGGGTTCAAAGAGCATTTTATGAATTTGACTCCAAAGGCAAAGGAAGTAAAAGCTAAACTAAATGAAAGGGACTTTATCAAACTAAAAAGCTCTGCACAGCAAAAGATACCATCAACAAAATAAAGAGGCAGCCAACCAAATGGGAGATTTTTGCAAACAATGCCTCCGATGAGGAGCTAATATCCAAAATATAGAAGGAGTTCATGCAACTCAACAACAACAAAAACATGCCATCCAATTAAAAAATGGGCAGACGACCTGAATGGACATTTCTCCAAAGAAGACTTACAAATGGCCAATAGACATATGATAAAACGCTCAACATCACTAATCATCAGAGAAATGCAAATAAAAACCACAATGAGATGTCACCTCATACTAGTTAGAATGGCTATCATCAACAAAACAAATAATAACAAGTGTTGGAGAGGCTGTGAAGAAAAAGAAACCCTCATACACTATTTATGGGAATGCAGATTGGTGCCACTATGGAAGGCAGTGTGAACGTTCCTCAAAAAATTAAGAGAATTACCATATGACCTAGAAATCCCTCTCCTGGGTATCTGCCCCAAAAATCTGAAAACATTTATTCATAAAGATGTATGTGCTCCAATGTTCATTGCAGCTTTGTTTACGGTGGCCAAGACATGGAAACAACCAAAATGTCCTTCGATAGATGAATGGATAAAGAAGTAGTGGTATATATACACAATGGAATACTATTCTACCATAGGAAAAGATGAAAAAGTACCATTTGCGACAACATGGATGGATCTTGAGAGTATTATGGTACAGTTAGAGAAATAAATCAGACAGAAAATGTAGAGAACCATATGATTTCACTGATATGTGATATATAGAATTGAAAACAACAAAAGAACGAGACAAGCAAATGAAGAAACAAAAACTCATACACAGACAATAGTTTAGTGGTTACCAGAGGGTAAGGGGGGAGGGAGGTGTAGATGAGCCTAAAGGGGATCAAATATATGGTGATGGAAAGAGTACTGACTCTGGGTGGTGAGCACACACTATGATATATAGATGATGTATTACAGAATTTTACACCTGAAATCTATGTAACTTTATTAACAATTGTCATCCCAATAAACTTTAATTAAAAAAAATAAAAGAGAACCAAACACAAATTCTAGAAATGAAGAACACAATGAATGAAATTTAAAAATAAAACAAAATAAAAAACTTTAAAGGGAATCAACATTAAATGGGATAAACCAGAAGAAAGAATGTCTGTAGTGAAAGACAGATCATTTGAAATTATCCAGTCAGAAGAGAACAAAGAAAAAAAAAGAAAAAAAAAAGTGAAGAAAGCCTACATGAACTATGGGATACCATTGAGAAACACAATCCACACAATATTGGAGCTCCAGAAGAAGAAAAAAGGGAAAAAGGGATAGAATGCTTATTTTAAGATAATTAAAAATAGCCATTAAAAATAATGGCTACAAACTTTCTAAATCTGGGGAGAGATTTGGACCTCTAAATTCATGAAGATCATAGGTTTCTCCAGAATTTCAACACAAAATGATCTTGTCCAAGACACATTATAGTAGACAGTCCAAAATCAAAGAAAAAGAGACAAGTTTAAAAGCAGTAAGACAAGAATTCATATACAAGGGAATCCTCATAAGGTAATGAACAGATTTCTAAGCAGAAACCTTGCAGGCCAGGAGAGAGTGGAATGATATATTCAAAGTACTGAAAGAAAATACTGCGAACCATGAATACTTTAACCTGCAAAGTTCTTCAGAAATTGAGAGATGAAGACCCTCTCAAACAAACAAAACATGAAGAAATTCATCACCACTAGACCCACCTTACAAGAAATGTGGAAAGGAGTTTTTTGAACTGAAATCAAAGGATATTAATTATTAGGTTGGTGAAAAATAATTGCAGTTTATAAGGTTAAAAATAATTGCAAACACCACAATTACTTTTGCACCAACCTAATAGTAACATGAAAATATATGAGAATATAAAAGTAGACATATAGTCAAATTCAGACTACTGTTAATACTGTAATAGGTAGTGTGTTAATCATTATCTCTAGTATAGAGGTTAAAGGAGAAAAGTATTAAAATAACTATAGCTACAATAATTTGTTAATGAATACATAATATAAAAAATGGTAAATTGAGACATCAAATAATTAAATGTGAGAGGGAGTGAAAGGGAAGAGTTTTGTATGGTATTGACGTTAAGTTGTTATCATCTGAAAGTAGACTGTTATACATGGTGACTATAATTAACAATATTTTATAATATATTTGAAAGTTGCTAAGAGAGATCCTAAATGTTCTTACCAGTCACACACAAAAAAGGTAATTATGTGAAGTGATGGAGGTGTTTACTAGTCTTATTTTTGGTAAGCATTTCACAATACATACATGTGTCAAATCATCACACTGGACACCATAAACTTACATAATGGTATGTATCAATTATATCTCTCCGGGTAAGGGGGGTGGGGGTAGGAGATGAGAGTGAGGGGGATCAAATATATGGTGATGGAAGGAGAACTGACCCTGGGTGGTGAACACACAATGGGATTTATAGATGATGTAATATAGAATTGTATACCTGAAATCTATGTAATTTTATTTACAATTGTCACCCCAATAAATTAAAAAAAAAAAAAAAGACCAGAAGTTCACAGGGCTACAAACCAAAGTGATAACAGTGGATACCTCTGGGTAGGTTTGGGAAGAGCCAGGATTGAGGATGTTTCTGAAAAGGAACCTGAGGTTAACTTTGATATTAATTTTTTTAAGGAAATGCATTTACATTTTATTTGTTCTCTTGAGTGGTAAATACCACAGAAATAGGTAGATAAAATTTTATGGGAATTCCCAGTGCCCAGAAATTAATATTTATTGAACTGAACTGAAGTAAACTTAGAGAAAAGGGATAGTATTTGAAGCTGGAAACAGGGTAGGTTTTAACAGAGCAGATATATTTGAGCTGGTGAAGGAAAGGGGTGCCATGCAAGTCCCACAATGTGTGGAGAAATTCCTACGTAAATAGCCATGTAATCTATGAGTAAAGATTTCCTTCCTTTCCAAAAAAAAAAAAAAAAAAAAAAATTATCTCTCTCCAATAAAGTTGGAAGAAAATAATTGCTATTAGCTAAAGAAGATGTGAATAAATGGAAATACAACTCATTTTCATATTGAAAGACTTAATGTTGTTTAGATGGCAATACCCCCAAAATTCATCTACAGATTCAATTCAATTCTTATAAAAATTTCTGGTGGATTTTTTGCAGAAAATGACAACTGATTCTAAAATACAGATGGAAATGTAAGTGACCCAGCACAGCCAAACAATCTTGAGAAAGAAGAAAGTTGGAGGTCTCACACTTTCCAATTTAAAATGCTACAAAGCTACAGTAATCAATACTGTGTGGTACAGGTAGATTGATATATATTTGAGAATAGAATAGAGAATAGAATTTAGAGTCCAGAAATAAACTCATTTTGGGGCAACTGATTTTCAACAAGTGTTCCAAGACAATTTATTGGGGAAAGAATAATCTTTTTAACAAATGGTGCTTGGACAACTGGATATAAATATGCAAAAATAAAGTTGGATTCTTACCTCACACTATACATAACGCTAACTAAAAATGGATAAAAGAACTAAATGTAAGAGCTGAAAATATAAACTCTTAGGAAAAAACAGAGGTAAATCTTTGTGATGTTGAATTAGGCAAGGGTTTCTTTGCTGTGACATTTAAAGCATAAGCAACCAAAGAAAATAGATAAAAGAGAGTTCATTTTAAAAAGAAGCTTTGTGTTTCAAAGGATATTATAAAGAAGGTAAAAATACAATCTACAGAATGGGAAAAATGTTTGCAAATTATATAAGGGATAAGGGCTTAATATCCACAATATATAAAGAACCCTTACAAATCAATATCAAAATGACAACATAATTTTAAAAATGTTCAAAGGCCTTTAATTGATATTTCTCTAATGAAGATATACAAATAGCTAATAAGCACATATAAAGATGCTCAACATCATTAGTCATGAAAAATGCAAATCAAAACCACGAGATACCACTTGTACACATTAGGATGCATATAAATACAAAATGAACAATAACAAGTGTTGGAGAGAATGTGGATGTGGAGAAATTAGGACTCTCATATATTATTAGTGGGAATGTAAAATGTTGTAACTGCTTTGAAAAACAGTTTTGCAGTTCCTCAAAAAGTTAAACATAGACTCACCATTTGACCCAGAAATTCCATTTTTAGGTATATAACCAAGAGAATTATAAACATATGGTCACACAAAAACTTGTACGTGAATTTTCATAGAAGCATTTTTATTAATAGCCAAAAAGAAAAACAACCCAAATTTCTATCACTGGTGAACAGATAAACAAAATATGGTATTTTAATACCATAGAATATTATTCATCCATAAAAAAGAATGAAGTATTGATACATACTACAATATGGATAAACTTTGAAAATATTTTGGCAAGTGAGAGAAGCCAGATACAAAGGCCACATACTGTGTGATTTAATTTATATGAAATGTCTGTAATAGGCAAATCCATAGAGACAGAAGGTGGGGGGAAGGAGGAATGAGAAATGACTACTTGTGAATATGGGGTTTCTTTTGGGGTGATGAATATATTCTGGAATTAGGTAGTGGTGATAGTCGCACAGCTTTGTGAATTCACTAAAAGTCACTGAACTGTACTTTAAAAAGTTAAATTTTATGGAATGTGAATTATATCTCAATTTTAAAAAAGGAAAAATAAGGCTGAGTAAATTTTAAAAAATATATGGTACCAACAGAATAATAAATACATAGATCATTCCAGAAAGACATAGAAATATATATATGGAAGCTTAATATTTGTTAAAGATTACATTACAAATCAATGGAGAAAAAATTCTTTAATAACCCATGTTCAGAAAATTAATTTTTTATTGGAAGAAAGTAAAGTTAGAATCCTCCTTTTCACCATATAAATAAAGCCCAATGTGATCTCAATATAAAATCTAAAACTGTAAAGTATTAGAATAACGTTTAGAAAAATATTTTTATCATTTGAGTGCAGAGATGACCCTCTTAATTGAAAAAGTTAAAAGTTGTAGAAGAAACAATTGTCAATCTCATAACACAACATTTAAAAAGTGCCTGTCAATAGCAATAAGCATCATATACAATATAAAGAGAAAGTATCTACGGCTGACATACCAAAGTATTGCTATCCCTAATACAAAGTTGATGAAAAATAAAGAGAAAAAGGATGTGAAAAACTATTTATAAAGCAGAACTTGTAAATGACCAATAGAACT
The DNA here is from genome assembly GCF_004115265.2 of Rhinolophus ferrumequinum. Classification (NCBI taxonomy): domain Eukaryota; kingdom Metazoa; phylum Chordata; class Mammalia; order Chiroptera; family Rhinolophidae; genus Rhinolophus; species Rhinolophus ferrumequinum. Next base: position 21,501,951 of record NC_046297.1, on the reverse strand, counting down.
GGATGTTGGAAACACTGGTATCACTGCAGATCCTACAGAATTAAAAAATATAAAAGAAGCAGAGAAGAAAAACGTGAACAACTTTGTTCCAATAAATTTAGAAATTTAGAAGAAATGAAAAAAATTCTTGAAACAATACTCATCAAAATAACAGCAAGAAAAAATTTAAAATCCAAAAATACTTGATTTACAAAAGAATTTAATTAGTAAGTTAAAGTTTTTCCACCAATAAACCCAGATAACAACAATAACAAAAAACATTCCAGGCCTAACTGGCTTCACTAGTAAAATATTTCTAACATTTAAGAGTGAAATAACACCATATTATATAACTAGAAACAGAAAAATGCTTGGCAACTTATTTTATCAAGCCCATCTTATCTTGACACCAAAACTTAAAGACCTAAGAAAGTAAAATTATAAGTCAATTTCTCTCATAAACATAGATAGAATAATGGTAAGCAAAATATTAGCAAATTTAACTATGTATAAAAAAGATAATTCATCAGGAGCAAGTTGTAATTATTCTAATTATCAAAGGTTGCTTTAGCATTATATATTAATTAATGTAATCTACTGTATTATTGGGAGAAAGGAGAAAAAAACAAATAACATTTCAGTTCATTCATGAAAAGCATTTGGTAAAATTTAACATCTACTCATAATGAACACTTTTAGCAACCTGAGACAAGAAAAGAACTGCCTTAATGTGATAAAGAGGTATTTACAAAAGCTACATATAGAAAAATATCGTATGTAATGGTTTTAAATTAAAAATATTTCCTTTAAGATCAGGACTAATGTTTGAATCAATGCAATAAGGCAGGAAGAAGTTTAAAGTTATTAATATTGAAAAGGAAGAAACGAAAGTGTTATTTTTCCCAGATGATTATGTACGTTGAAGATACATTTAGAATCTACAGGTAATTGATAGAATTAATAACTAAATTTAGCATGAACTGTAAGTTGAATGTGCAAAAATAAATAACACTTCTATATACTTGCAGTACTTATAAAATGCAACATTTAGAAGGTATACAATTTATAATATCAGAATTAAAATATTTGAAATAAATCTGGTGAGAGAATAAATTGATCTAACACTCTGGAGGAATGTTTGGTGCTATCTGCTATCACGTAACATACATATCCTTAGACCCAGAATTCTACTCATATAAATACAGCACTACTGCATGTGAAGAAGAATGTACATCACATCATTATTTATAATAGACATGTGACCTCCAAACAAAGACTTTTCCTGGATTACACCAGGGTCAGAACAGAAAAGAATGCATTCTTATTCATATACAGTTGATCTAAAATCTTACTAAACTGGGTAATTGGGCTTGGGGTGTGAAGACAGATGAAAAAAAAGGTAATGTTTCTTATTTTTCTGTCCTTAAAATGAATGTTATTTGCCCAGAAACAAGAAACTAATAGGAGAATCAATCTGTCTGGAACACAGCTTGTACTCCAACACTTAGTAATCAACATTGACGGTAAAAAAACAACAAATATTCTTTAGTTTTCAGAATTCAGTATCTTTTTATTTTATACTCTTTTTAATCTTCAAGAATTTGAACTTCCAAGTCATCTGTTTAAGTAGTATACTCTTTTTATTCTTTCTTTTTCTTTTTGCTACTGCAAAAATCATATTTGGACCTAAGGATGCATGGTCTTTGGAAACTTCCTCAGTATTATTATAATATTGAATACCTTTATATGAATGTAGCAAGAATAAGATAGGCAGCAAATACTCTGTTAAAAATGAAGATATGTAGTGCCCTGTAAAAAAATAATCAGATAACTTTAGAGGAAAATAAAACATAAAATAAAAACATTTTGTATTTATTGGCAATTTCTCAGTGTAAGGACATTATTACTATTTTTGCTCCTGCTGCTACTGTTATTATTACTTTTTTTGTTTTTTTTTAAAGACAAATGGTTT